>NC_141695.1:1138752768-1140011696 GCF_964263255.1 Lissotriton vulgaris | reverse complement strand
TACTAAAAGCTCCAGTTCGTTAACCATGGTTTTCAACACCACTAGAACTGTTTTTAGTCCTACATAAGAAGCTTCACCTTAACCCAGACATTCTCACACAGAGCCACGGAACGTTAAGACATCCCAATCCCAAAGAAATTAATCTTGTAATTTGGCTCCAAAAGTCTTAAAATTTTGATAATTAAATTTACTTCAAGAATGTATTAATATTCTTAAAGAGGCAATGTTATGCAGCAAAAGGGTTATGTTCTGCCACAAACAAGACATCGACCCTCTTCAGGCAAAGGTATAGACAATTATTTTATACCTGTTGCATATACAAACTGCAGGGTTGGCATATACTTCTATACAATTACATCTTGCAGCGATTGTGACATATCTGCAAAATAGACAACACATATCTGTGTTTAAAATTCCAGTTATCAAAACCTTTATGGAGGGACTTTAAAGGATAATTCTTCCTAGACCTTCACCTGCTCCAGCATGTAACTCAAACATAGTCATAACCAGATTCATGGATTCTCCTTTTGAACCTTTACGCTCATGTCAATTGCAGTACCTTTCATGTAAACTTGCTTTTTTAATTGCAATTACTGCTCTTAGAGTCAGTGAAATTCAGGTGTTAACCCTCGCAGAACCTTTCTTTCAACTACATCGGGACAGAGTAGTACTTGGAACTAACCCAAAATTCCTACCAAAAGTGGTTTCAGATTTTCATATTAATCTATTGACTTGCCTGTTTTTTTTCTTGCAGCCAGACACAGTTGCAGAAACAGCATTACACACTTTAGATGTTAAAAGGGCACTAATGTATTACATTGACGCAACTAAATCATTTAGAAAAACAAAACAATTGTTTGTTGCCTTTGCACCTCCCCGTATAGGAAAGGCAATTTCAAAATCCGGCACTTCAAGATGGATAGTTAAATGCATACAAACATGCTATGCAAAAGTTAAAAGACTTTTACCTATTTCCCCAAATGTACACTCCACTAGAAAAGTTAGAGCTTCCACGGCTTTCTTAGGGAACATTTCTATTACTGATATTTGTAAAGCACCAACATGGTCTACTTCACACACCTTCACAAAACATTGTGTGGCTGTATGTGCACGACAACAAGCCAATGTTGGGCAGGAAGTACTTAAAAGACACCTTTTCAAACCTCTGCAACCCCATAAGTTAACCACTAACCAGGGAGAGAGACTGCTTTACTGTCTATGCAAAGCATGTGTATTTACAGCACACATGCCTCAAACAGGTTATATTACTTACCCTGTAAGCATCTGTTCTGGCATGTAGTGCTGTAGAGTCGCATGCGGCAACCTCCCTCAATAAATCTTATGTAGGCTGCAGTTGATACACTTTATTTCTTAATAACGCATGGACATCTAATTTCTTACAAATACAGCATTCTTACATTCTCACCTACCCACAGCAAAACAATCTGAAGATGGCTTTGAGGACCATGTGCAGTGTTGCCTAGAGGAGGAGTCTCGCAGCCTTGTGACTCCAGGAAGACCTCTTGGAACATGAGTGGCTTGTGGTCGTACGAGCCAGGCACTGGATGGTGGACTTGTGCGGGGGCATGTGAATCTACAGCACATGCCAAGAACAGATGCTTACAAGGTAAGTAACCTAATCCTTCCCTCTCTAAGGTTAACCTCCTGTACAGAGCTAAACCAATACTCTCCTGGGTTGCCAAGCATGCTAGATCAATAGAACAAGGCATTTAAAAGCCCTGTCTCATCTAAAGCAGTCGCAACTAGGGGTGTGGGGGTAGGGGGGGGTGGGGGGAACATGCAGGCACTCCATAATAAATTCCATTAAGACTAACACTAGACTCCATCAAAGTCTCTATTGTTACAATGAGAACTATTGCCCCAATACATACCAGTGCACCACCAGATAAAGAAAACAAGACCATTGAAATGGTGGGATGGAAAATTGAGAGGCTATCTGCCTCACAAGGCAAATGGCAAAGTCCAGTGCCCTGTTGGAACGTCGTATTGTTTCAAACGCGTATCCCATTTCTCTGCATATCGTATCTGTCAAGGAAAACCTCTATTTCGATCAAAGATCTTCGGGAAGGCTGTCTGGCCTAACCACGTAAGTCCACTTCGCAGTCGATAGAACAGATTCTATTCAAATTCTGCTCTCGGTGCCACGCTAAGTGTCTGCACACCGACTAGCTTGAGGTACGCACCTTGTGCTTGTCTCCAGAGCATAACGAACAGGACTGGGATACCTGCAGATCGTTCTAATCGAAGAAACGCTTTGTGTTAGTCTGGCTCGACGTCACAAAATGCAGAGTCAAAACGTTGAATACATGCAAGACCTCTTCAGTGAAGGATCTGAGCACGAATTCGATGCACAAGGGGCCGAGGAAGAAAAAGAAGAACTTGCCTGCATTCCAGAATCGGACTCCGAGATGGAAGAAGACTTGCAACAAGGTCAACATCCTATGAGGGTGTTCGGTACTCTTGACCCAAACTCCAAACCAGCCGAAACAAAAGGCTTTGGCCCCACCCACTCCTTCGTGCCACGGTCGGCACAGACAAGATGTTTAATGCCCCGCTCTCTGGCTCGCCACTGAAAAAAGTCACTAAGCCTTCCGCCTAGGGGTCGAGTCGGCCAAAGTCTGGCACAGAGCCGAAACCTTCAGGCTCGAAGCCGAAAACCAATTCTGAGCCAAAATCATTGACATCAAAAACAAAGTCTCCTTCGACGCTGAAACCTAATACTGTTCCTCCGAAGCTGCTGGATCTGATTTTCGATGCCCCAACACCCAAATCAGACCCTAAACCAAAGGAACTTTACACTTAATCTCCTCGTGCCTAACAAAAATGAATGTGTCCTCATGTAACGCAACTGGTGCTATATAAAGCGTCTGATACCCGATACCTTCGGGTCAAGTTCGCACTATATAAAACTCTGTTTAAAAAAAAAAAAAAAAAAAATTTCAGACGGGCCAGATCCTCGCCTGCCTTCCTGGAACTACCATGCTGCTACTAAAAAGGCAACTTTTATTCCAAGAGACCCTGGATCTAGCCTCAACTGCTAAACAGAGGGAAAGGTTGGACAAGGCCTCGAGTCCAATACCTGCTCCTCCATCCCCTACACCGGCCAAACGGGACTCGCCGTCCCCTCACTCCTCTCATGGAGACTCCTTTTCCACACTCCACAAGAGTCACCACTTCCATACATGGGGATCATAGGCAGGGGCACTACTACAATTTCCCCACAACCATCCCCTTGGGACACTTATGACTCTGAGCCCCCAGCCGACACCGACGCTGATCTTTACCCAGTTCAACCCCCGATGATTCCTCCACATATGAGGAACTCCTCACCAGAGCAATGGCCTACCATAAAGCTTCCCTCCATTTTGATCCAATAAAATAGGATTTTGTATTTGAGACCCTCTCCTCCACACAACACACTACAAAATACCTCCCTATGCTGAAAGGTATGTTGCTTGGGTAAGTACTCCGCCAGTTGATAAAAAGTATAAGGCATTCCCCTCAGATTCACCTTATATTCAAGGTCCGTTTTTTCCAGACTCTCTTGTGGGTCACGCGGTGCGGAAGAGGGCCACCTTCCAAATAACTGGAGATTCCCCTGTGCTGGATAGAGAAAGTAAAAGATTAGATGTTGCGGGGAAAAGAGTTGCGGTGCAGTCTGCTAACTACTGGCGTTTTGCCAGTTTTGTAGGTCTCTTGGGCAGATACAACAGAGCCACTTGGGATGAAATAGAGAAACTGCTTCAGTTCCTCCCCAAAGAACACAAGAAAAGAGGACAGGAGTTGGTTTCTGAATGGAAATTATTTCCCAAACTACCATACATTATGTCCTTGACGCTGCCAACACTGCTGCTTAGTCATCGGCTAAAGCCTCCTTCTCGGCTACCGTCCAGGTCTTCGTATATCAGGGTTCAAACCAGAGGTACAGAAGAATTTTCCAGCCTTTCCTTTTGATGGTCAACTTCTTTTCGTGCCCTAGGAGAAACCTATCCTTGAAAAGTTGAAAAAGGATACTGAAACCGCTTCAGCAATGGGTGTACTTCAGACTCCCACTTTTAGATGTTCATTTTGCCTTCTATAGATACTCAAAACAAAACTCCCCTGAAGCCTCTACGGAGTACAATCATCCACAGGTCCTCTCACCCTCAGGCAGAGGTTTCTACTGAGACACCTATTGGGGTAATAGATCCAGAGTAGAGGTAAGGGTTGCTCCTTAAAAGTAACCCCTGCTACACCAAACCCTGGCTTTCCCCCTCCTGCCCCCAATCACATAATACTTGTCAGGACTGTTTGCAAGGGCTTTTCCCAACTTGGCATAATATCACCTCCGACTAGTGGGTGCTTGACCTCATACAGCATGGTTCCTGTCCGGAGCTAACTTTCACACCACCAACCATACCACCCTGCATACACAGACCAAAGCACATAAAACTTCTGTAAGAAGAGATGCAATCGCTCCTTCACAAAGGAGCCATCAAGCCGGTACCACCTCAACACCAAGGCTCACTCCCTGTACTTCAGAATTCCCAAAAAGGATGGTCTCTCAGCCCATTCTAGAGCTAAGTCCCCTCACCAAATATATCCTCTCAGAACATTTTCATATGGTCACCCTTCAGGATGTCATACCTCTTCTAAAGCTTGGCGACTTTGACCACTTTTGCCCTGAAAGACTGGTAATTCCACATACCAATATACCCAGCGCATCAGAGCTACCCCAGGTTTGTAGTCAGCGGCAAACACTAGAAGTTCAAGGTACTCCCATTCGGGGACACTGCAGATCCCTGAGTATTCCCCCACTGGTAGCCCTACACCTGCGTCAGGAGGACATTCATGACTTCTCTTATCCGGACGACTGGCTCATGAAAAGTGCCACCTGTCAACTATGCCGTAAACACATTCAGACCACTATAAATCTTCTACTTGAGTTGGGGTTGACCATCAGTATCACAAAATCTCACTTCCAAACACGGTCAAATCTAGCCCAACTTACAAGCAATCCTCAACTTAAAACGTGGGTTTGCCAACCATAACCCTGCACATATAGTCTTTTCAGACCCTCAATCCCCTATCCTAGGCATGATGGCTTCCTGCATTGCAACCGTGCCTCATGCAAGACTACAAATGCATCAGTTGCAGGAATGCCTAGAGCAGCACTGGCCCAAGTGGAGAGTCAGTGGGACAATATAAAGTTGATCAGCCGCTGTGCATTATTAGTCCCTGCGGTGGTGGAACACCAAAAACTTGTTTCAGGGGAAACCTTTTTGCGACCCAGATCTGCAGGACACTAACAACTGACGCCTCCCTTTTGGGCTTGGGGGCACATTTGCACAATGGAACTGTCCAAGACCACTAGGAACCCAAATACCAGGGCCTACAAATCAATGACTTAGAACTAATAGCTGTTCACCTTGAATTGAAGGCTTACCTTCACCATCTGGGGGAGAAAGTCGTCCTTATCCAGACAGACAACAACACAGCCATGTTTTATCTTCAAAAAACAGGAGGGGACTCTGTCACCACAGCTCTCTCACCTCTCCCAGCACATCTGATGATGGGCTGTCTATCTCAAAATCCACCTACTAGTAGAGTACCTTCCGGGGGTGGACAACAACTTTTCCTACCTCCTTGGCAGGATGTGGCAACAATTCCACGAGTGAGAACTCCACTGCATGTCCTCCACAAGTACTTCCAGCAATGGGGTTTTCCTCAGATAGACCTGTTCGCAACTGTAGAAAATGCTCCACTATGGGACCTCAATATCATCCTCACTACACTCATGAGCCCCTCTTTGAACCTCTCTACTCTTGCCCGCTTTGATTCCTCTCCTGGAAGGTGGCTTGTCTGGTTGCTATTACTTCACTTCGGCTTGTCGGTGAGCTTCAGGCACTAACTCTAGAAGAACCTTTCTTTCAAGTACAGAAGGACAGAGTTGTCCTCATCACAAACCCTACATTTCTTCCTTAAATGGTTTCTAGGTTCCATCTAACCAAACCATAAAACTCTATTTTGTTTCCTTTAACCAGACTATGTAGCAGAAAGGGCTATTCACACTCTGGATGTCAAACAAGCCCTCATATATTATAAAGAGAGGATAAAACTTTCCAGAAGGATTTAACAAATATCTATCACTTTCGCGAAACCCCCTCCCAATAGGCCCTCTCCAAATCTGGCATTGCCAGATGAATGAATGAAAAGACCATTTGTAAAGCGCGATGGCTACCCTTAGGCGTCCCGGCGCTGCAGAGGTCATGCCCATGACAGAACCGATGAAAGCTACTCTGGTTTGTGGAAGAGCAGGGTTTTTAGGAATTTTCGGAAGGCGAGTAGTTTGGGCTCTGATCTAAGTGAGAAAGGCAGGGCGGGCGTTCCAGAGCTTAGCGAGATTGTGAGAGAATGAGCGGCCTCCGCATCTAGCTCTCTTGAACCTGGGTATTACGGCAAGGAAGGAGGACCCTGATCTGAGTTGTCTGGTGGGATGGTAGGCGGTCATCAGGGGGCGATTGATGATGGGGCCTGTTCCCCAGTAGGATCGATGTGCAATGCACATTGCCTTGAATTCTATCCTTGCCCTTACTGGGAGCCAGTGAAGGTCTTTTAGTCTGGATTTGACAGAGACTCCCTGAGGGATTTGGAGGAGGGTTCTAGCGGCACAGTTCTGGATTATCTGTAGCTTGTTTAGGGTGGCCTGGGGAGCCCCAAGGTATAGGGCATTCCCAAAGTCCAAGCGGGACAGAATTAGACCGTGGGCCATTATCCGTCTGGCGTGAAAAGGTAGGAGCGGGAGGATTTTGCGCATGAGTTTGAGATTAAAATATTTCTTGAGCGCGCGTACACCGAGCGGTTTCATGGCGCTATACAGTACTACAAATCCCTGAGGGACAGAAGGGCTAGGACACCGGGGTGAACTTTAGGAAGGGAAGGCTTGGGTGAACAGGAAGGTTTTAAGTGCCTTGAGAAAGAGTGGGTACTGGGGGCAGGATCTCAGGTGAGCCGGGAGGGAGTTCCAGAAGGCGGGAGCGAGAGTGGAGAATTTGGAGCCTCCCCATTTTTTTCGTTTGAAGCGGGGGACTACGAGCAGTTGTTGGGTGGATGAGCGTAGCACCCTTGAGGGAGCGTAAGAATGAATTTCAGAGGTGATGAAGGCGGGGGCTGAGCCAGACCGGGCATTGAAGATGATACAGCCCAGTTTGAACTGGGCTCGTTGCTGTATAGGAAGCCAGTGTAGGGATTTGAGTAGGGGCGTGACGTGGTGTGATTTGGATAAATTGAAAACCAGGCGAGTCTTAGAAGGCCGAAGCAGGTGACGGATAGTTTGGCCGCCTCGTGGATAAAGTCGAGTGACTGGTCTAGCCAGATGGCCAGGCTTTTGAATGAATCTTTGGGTGCAGGGGGAGGTCCCAGACAGAGGGGCCCGAGTGGATCAATGGTCTTATTAATGGTGTTCCCAAGGAGCACAAGCTCCGTTTTGTCCCCATTTAATTTGAGGCAGGAGGATGTCATCCATTCGGTGACCGCTTCCAGACAGTTTTTCAGGCCATGGGGTGAGTGGGGGGGGGGGGGGGGGGGAAGAAATCTAGAGCCACCACTAGCTGAGTATTGTCCGCATAAGTGACGATTTTTACTCCGAAGGGGCGAATGATCTCAGCTAGTGGGCTCATGTACACATTAAAAAGGGTAGGGCTTAGAGAGGAGCCCTACGGTACCCCACAATTCAAAGGTTTGCTGGGGGAGGTACATTCCCTCTTGAATACCTGGAATGAGCATTCCCAGAGAAAGGACCTGAACCAGGTGATTGCCATTCCTGAGATTCCCATCCCACTGAGTCGGTGCAGTAGGATGTTATGGTTTACAGTGTCGAAGGCGGCCCTTAGGTCGAGGAGAATGATAGCTGCCGAGCCTTCATTGTCCAGGATCCTCCTGGCCTCCTCCGTCACTGCGACCAGAGCGGTTTCAGTCCCATGGAGGGGGCGGAATCCCGTCTGGGAAGGGTCCAGACGTGTGTTGGACTCTAGAAAGTTTGTTAGCACCATGTTGACATGTTTTCCTAGGTGTTTGCTTAGCCAGGGCAGTAAGGAGATGGGTCGCTAGTTAGAAGGGTTTTTCTTATCTAAGTTTGATGTCTTTAGAAGGGCTTTGACCATGGCTTGCTTCCAGGGGAGTGGGACAGTACCAGTGGAGAGGGAGGTGTTGAGTAGATCAAGAATGGTGGGTGAGATGTGATCGATGCCTGAGAGAAGGGTGCGCGGGGAGCGGGGTCTTTACCGGACTTTACCTGATGCATGATTGACTCTAAGTTGGCGGGATCTAGAGGAGGGAAATGATCAAGTGTTACTGGGGGTGGGGGGGGGGCAGGGTCTGGGGAATTGCCAGACAAGGAGAAAGGGTGGGAAAAAGAGATGTTGATCGTTTCGATTTTGCGGAGGAAAAACCTCTGCTAGGTTGTCGCAGTGGGTATGGATATTCGCAAAATCTTTGGGCACCACAGGTAGTTGAAGGAGGGATTTCGCTATGCGGTATATTCCCTTGGGTTTTGAGGCTGCTTTGGTGATTTTTTTTTTCCCCTCAAAAAAGGATGCCTGTGCGAGTTTAATGCAGGCTTTATAGGATTTGATTGCGGTTCTGTGGGCCACCTTTTTTAGTGGGTGAGTAATCTAGGCTCCATTTCCTCCAATTTTTTGCAGTTACGTTTCGATTCCCGGAGATCGGCGGTATACCACGGGGCAGTCGTATTGCAGCGTTTGGGTTCTGTGGTTTTGAGGGGGAGTACCAGGTCGAGTGAGTTGGTGATCCACTTATTATAATTCTCATTCCCCTGGGTGGGGTTGGAGGTTTTGGTTGGTTTGGTGGATTCGAGCCTCTCCAGCCATTCCGATTGGGAGAGTTTTGACCAGTTCCGAAATTTGCGAACTGCTATGGGCTTGGGTAAGCATGGATTTGGGATGGTCCACATGAGAGGAATAAGAAAGTGGTCTGTCCAGGGGAGGGGGGGGGGGAAGGATTTCCAATCTGTAAGTCCGAGCAGTTACTGAAAATAGAGTCAAGGAGATTACCTTTGTGATGGGTAGGTGAGGGCACTAGTTATGTAAGCTCGAGGGCGGATAGGCTGGAAATTATTTCTCTGGCGTTGGTGTCATTGGGGTCATCAAAATGGGCATTGAAGTCTCCTAAAAGAGTGAAATTGGAAGGGCTGTAAGCAAAATTTGCTATGATGGGTGAAAGGGCGAGCGGGAATTGCCCTTGGGCGCCGGGTGGGCGATTATAAAAGTATTCCAGAGAAAGTGCTTGTGGGTGTAAATTCGATAGTAAAAGGGAGACTTTCCCAGTCTGGGATAGAGGTGGGAGAGCTGCGCATTACATAGCAGTTTTTGTGAATTACTGCCAGTCCACCCCCCCCTTCCTGTTTTGCGATCGTTGCGTAGTATTTGGTATCCTTGGGGGAGGGCCTAGACGAGGTCAGGTTCTGACTGATTGTGCAGCCATGTCTCTGTGAGGCATAGAACGTCAGATGGATAGTCAAGTGCATCCGAACCTGCTATGCTATGCTAAAGCAAAGCAAACTATATATAGCCCTCCTGAAGCCCACTTCACTCTAAAAAAAAAATTGCCTCCATTGCCTTCCTGCAGTAGCTGACAAATGCCACATAGCAACCTATTCCACTCAACAATCCTTTACAAAACACTACTGTGTGGATGTGCTAGCCCGCCAACAGGCCAAGGTTGGCCAGGCACTACTCCATACACTTTTTCAAACTACTGCAACACCCACCAGTTAGCTACCGTTACAATCTATGCCAGCATGTGTATCTACAGCCACACATGCCTCAAATGGAAAATGTTACTTACCCAGTAGACATCTGTTTGGTGCTTGTAGTGCTGTAGATTCACATGCGCCCACCCTCCTCCCCGGACACCGGTGGACGTTGCAGTCATCTTTTTATCTTGCTGTCCTTTTTTGCTTGAACACCTCTCTTTACTTCGCTTCGCCTCTAGTTCCATCCTGACACGCTTTACGGAGAAAATGATCTAACGATGGAGTTGATGCCCATGCTCATTACCAGCAAGAGGAGGAGTCACCTAACCCCGTGACTCTCATGACTTCTAAGAAGAAAAACACATCCGGGACCAACACTAAATTCAGGAGTATGCACAGCTTGTGAATCTAAAGCACTAAATGCCACGAACAGATGTATACTGAGTAAGTAACATTTTCGTTACTCTGCATATTCCTCTTTTTATTTTATTGTCTAGTTGGGCTTTTCAGTATATTTAAAACTGGAAAGGTGTTGTCTTGGGAAAGGCAGATGATGGAGTTTTGAACTACTTCTTGTTTACAAACCATGTCGTCTTGAGCAAAACATATCAATCTTCTTCAGTTCTGTTTCTGACATGTAAATTAAAAGAGGGTTTAGTAGTATTCATGACCAATACACTTGAATTCAAATTTCCCAATTCATATTCTGAAGTGCTTTAAAATGCAAATTGATGTTGCTTATCTTTAAATCATAGGAAAATATGCAGTGAAGAAGTCTCGAAGGACAGACGTGGAAGATCTCACACCGAATCCTAGAAAGCTGCTCCAAATAGGCAATGAACTAAGAAAACTCAACAAGGTGATCAGTGACCTGACGCCCGTCAGTGAACTTCCTCTCACCGCAAGGCCAAGGTCCAGAAAGGAGAAGAACAAGCTAGCTTCCAGGTGAATGCACCATAATTAATGTGGTTAAAGTTTTACCAGAATATATTCAAGACTGTTCTGGAGGACCTCATTTCCAGAATGCCAACAAATGATACAAAAGAAATGCAGAGAATAACTTGAAAGGCTCCCCATCTGAGACTAAGGGCCTGATTAAGATTTTGGGGAATGTGATACTCTGCCACAAATGTAACAGATATCCTGTCGCCCCTATTACAACTCCATTATATATTGTGGAACTTAAAATACGGTGGACGCGATATCCATTACGTTTGTGACAGACGATTTCATCCGCCAAGATCATAATCGGGCCCTTAGAACCTGACAAAATAATTAAGAAACTGTTCCTTTTTATTTTATCCGTTTTGGTTGTTGTTTTTTTTTACTTTTCACATCAATATGAAAAGTAAGGCTTATCCCAGAGGGCAAAAAAGTTTAGACTATAAAAGAAAGATTGTCTTGATTTAACTGGAAAGTATTTTTAGGTTGGTCATTTTTCCAACTACATTTTCAGATCAGCATCTGTGTTGAGTGGTACTTAATAATGCCATGGAATCAGTAGATCTCCATTGTCCTGCCCAAACTTCAGAAATTGGAACTAGTTGCCTATTGTTATCGGCTGACAAAAGCAAATATCCTATTAGGTCACCCACCATTTTCAATCTGAAGATGACGTGAAAGAAGTGCAGATCATGGAGAATGGAAATAATTTGCTAAAAAGCTGGAATCTGATGCTAGCATACCTGACTGATGTACAATACGATTATTTGGCCATCACAGTTCACCCATCTTCAGCACATTTGTCAGATGGTTGGTTCCTTTACATTTGTCTCTTAGTTACAAATGTGATGAAGATCATTCCTGAGGATCAAACATTATTTCGGGAATCAAAACACTTTTAGAGTGTATATATGAAATTCTAATTTTTATTCTTTCTTTCCACTACAGCTCAAACTGTGACAGATTTACACCAGATTTGATTTGAAGACAAAACATTTGGCAGAATAGGTCTTAGTTGGTGGACTGTTATAATTCTGTTCAGTATTTTTGTGGTTGTTGGTGATTAAAATTCATAAGGCTACACTCAGAGTTTATTTTATGTACGTCTGCACTTTTGAGATTAGCTAATCCGATTTTGTCCAAATGTGGACATTTTTATGAAGCCTGATTGGTTAGCATAATTCACATTGCAGTACTCTCCACAAGCCATGTTGTATCCACAGTTGTTCAAAAAGGTATACTGAACAGCTGTGCAGTAAATTGCTTGGGTGGACTGGTGCAACCCTCGACCCTTGACCTTTATGGGCTCTTGGGAAAATGATGACACACTTCAGGTTGCTGTAAAATGTCCTCGGTCCCAAAACAAAAGTTGTGCATTTGGTCTGATAATGACCACTGATTTCATATTTGGTGTCTGGACATCACAGAAGCACAAGGTGATGACATGTTGTCAGTGGGCATCCTGTGACTACTGCATAACTACCATGGCCTTCATATGGAGTGAGCGACTCTTTCCCGCTGCACTAACAATTGAGATTGCTCTACATACTTTTATGTTGGTGCTCTTTAGCCATCTCCTTTGTGGGGACTCTTCCTTGTAGTCGTGGCAAAAGAAGTTGCTTCTACAGCTGTTAATTTCATAGCTTTGTACATCGGTTCTATGAACACATGCAAGCATTGTAATGTAGTGTTCGAGGCATATGAGCTGCAGATTGTACACTTAGCATTAGATCGCCACCTGGTGTTGGGCTCGGATGATTGCAGGTTGTTGTTGTCTTGGAAGAAGTCTTTGTAGTCACGAGATAGGTGACTCCTCCCTTGGACAATACTGCGCATGGGCATCGGCTCCATCCTTAGATTGTTTTTTTCCGCCACTGGGTTCAGATGAAAGTTTCTCCGCTCCGGCTAGAAAAACACTTTTCAAGCACCTCGAAGCGCAAAAATTTCCTCAAACTTCTAAAAACTACCTTCGCCATCGACTACAATATTTCTCGACGCCATCAGTTCGATTCCGGTCATCCACGCGTGCCGTTGGGTCTACCGACGCCGTGCGGCCTACACCTCATGGAAAGAACTCCGTTCAAAAGATGCCCGGTATGTCGAGCAAAGTTTCCACATAGCAATCACCACGAGGTCTGCAACCTCTGTCTATCGCCAGAACACAACGAATCAACCTGCACAGCCTGTGCATCCTTCCGATCAAAGAAAACCATCCGGGATCGGAGGGCCCGTCAACACGAAATGAGGAGATCCGCTCCGAAACCGGAGGATATCTTAGACGAAGAGGTTCCGCTCGTTCCTGAAGAAGATTCACATGATCTCCAGATCATATCAGAGGCAGATGACTCCATTCCATCGGGTCAGCGCGTGAGTACTACTGCCCCTGCACCACATACAGTTCCCAAACCGAAGGCAAAGGTCAGCACTCCACCTGCTGGGCCCAGTCGAGACCGAACGCCCGCTTCGAAAGCCCCGCCTTAGAGCCCAGCTCTGAAGAAAACAACTAAGCCTTCTAGGGCCTCGGCAACAAGCAAGTCGCACGTGCCGAGTCCACCTCTTCCATCGGCACCAAACCCAAAGCTAGCTCGGCACCGAAACCAAAGGATGGCTCGGCACCAACTCAGAAAGACCTCTCTGCACCGAAGCCTAAATTGCCTCCGAAGCTGTCCACTCCTAAACATAAAAGTGTGAAGCCATCGTCCGACTCCTCAAAGCTGAAGACACCGGCTCCCACACCGAAAACACCTTCTTCAGTGCCGAAGCCCACAAGGCCTGATTCCGATGTGCCCGTGCCCTCGGACCTGCCTACCAAGCCTAAAACAACACCTTCGGCACCAAAAACGATGCCAAAGGACGTTTTAGCACCTCCGAAGGCTAAACATACAAAACAACCTCTAATGGAACCGAAAAAATCGACGCCCAAGAAGGTTGTACATGAGAAGGAACTTTTCTTGCCAGATCCTCGACAAAAAAAGATCTACATCAACCCAAGAACAGGTCATGTAGAAGCTACACTTCACAAGAAAGGACCAGCAGATGCACCACCCACACCTGTGGTTCCTGCCAAGGAAAAGGACTGTGCTACATCCCCTATGCACTTTTCCTTTCCTATACCTCCTCCTCCTTCTTCTCCTGTTCCTCTTCACATATCACCTCAAATCTCTCCTGCACATTCTCCACTTTTATCATCACATTCACCTCAACATGATGAGGATGAATATAGTCTGGGTGGAGGGGATAATATAGATGAGCCTTTCTCATACCCCGTGGATGACGTTATATGGGACTTGCCAAACCCACAAAATGTGCCTGATATTCCAGACCCGCAGTTATAGCCTTCAAAACCTTTCCCTCCAGAGGATAACATTGGTTTTGGTAATTTGTTAAACAGAGCTGCTGCTTACCATAAAGTCACAATGCATTCTGATGAAACTGAGGAGGATTTTCTCTTAGATACCTTTTGAACAGTCTCAACGGTCTGTTCAAATTCTTCCCATGATTAAAGGAGTCATTAAACATGCTCCAGAGGTATTTAAAGACCCTGTACGCACTAGAGTTTTGAACCCCAGAATTGAGAAAAAATATAGGCCTGCACCCACAGACCCAGTCTATATTAAAGGACACCTACCATTAGATTCTTTAGTTGTGTCCAATGCTAGGAAAAGGGCAAATTCTCAAACTTCTGGCAAAGCACCCCCACCTGACAAAGAATCCAAAGTAATCGATGCGTCGGGTAAAAGAATAGCTGCACAAGCCACTAACATATGGCGTATAGCCAATACACAAGCCCTCCTCTCTCGTTACAATGGGGCCCATTATGATCAATTAGAAAAACTACTTGAACACCTACCAGATCAATATAAAGCTCAGGCAACTGACCTGCTACAGGAAGGCAAGTTAATTTCAAATGCCTCAATAAAATGTGCACTAAATGCGGCAGACACTGCATCTAGAGCTGTGAATACCAGTGTCATACTTAGGAGACATGCGTGTCTACGCATTTCCGGGTTTAAACAGGAAGTGCAAACTACCGTTTTAAACCAACCATTTAATCAGAACCAGTTATTTGGCCCAGAAGTGGACACTGCACTAGAAAAGATGAAGAAAGATACGGACACCGCCAAGTCTAAGGGGGCTTTACAGTCCACACTAGTTAGAGGTTCCTTTTGTCGCTCCTTCTACAGAGGAGGCTCCAAACAAACTGGAGCAAACACTACAACATCTTTCAAATCTCACATACAAACATCCTCTAACAAGGGATGTTTTAGAGGAGGATACAGAGGCAATAATAACAAAGGAAGAGGTCCACGGTAACAACAGCAATCGATCCTCTTCCACCACAAAACAGTGACTTCCCTCTGCTCCCCCAACAGCATTCCACTCCTGTAGGGGGCAGATTAACACAGTTCCTGCCTTTCTGGAACTCCATTACAACAGACAAGTGGGTGAGACAGATTATCCAACATGGCTACTGCCTAGAACTTACAGCAATCCCTCCACACATCTCCTAGGCAGCGTCCAATGTCTACAGACCACCTGACTCTGCTCCAACAAGAAGTTCTGTCACTTTTACAAAAGGATGCCATTCAATTGGTTTCTTTAGAAGAACAGGGAACAGGGGTTTACTCGCTGTATTTTCTAATTCCCAAAAAGGATGGGACACTAAGACCAATTCTCGACCTCAGGCCCCTCAATCAGTACATACAATCAGATCATTTTCATATGATCACTCTGCAACAAGTGATCCCACTACTGCAACAAGGCGATTTCCTTTCAACCCTAGACCTAAAGGACGCCTACTTTCACATTCTTATACACCTTGCTCACAGAAAGTACCTAAGGTTTGTAATACAAGGACAACACTATCAGTTCAAAGTCCTTCCATTTGGGGTAACAGCACCACGCGTGTTCACAAAGTGCTTAGCACTAGTATTAGCACATCTCCGAAGGCAGCAGATACATTCCTTCCCTTATCTAGACGATTGGCTCATAAAAGCCAAGTCATTCAACCAATGTGTACAAACACACACATCAAACAATGCAAACGTTGCACAACTTGGGGTTCACGATCTACTACACCAAGTCGCACCTGCAGCCTTCTCATGTACACCAGTATCTAGGGGCTACAATAGACACATCTACAGCTCTAGCGTATCCCAATCTAGCAAGGATGCAGAGCATTCAAGCCTTAGTCACAGTCTTCCAACAACAACAATCTCTGCAAGCCAAAGTGTTTGAGACTAATAGGCATGATGG
The DNA here is from genome assembly GCF_964263255.1 of Lissotriton vulgaris. Lineage (NCBI taxonomy): Eukaryota > Metazoa > Chordata > Amphibia > Caudata > Salamandridae > Lissotriton > Lissotriton vulgaris. The sequence goes on along the minus strand of NC_141695.1, from coordinate 1,139,995,726 downwards.
CATCTTGCATCTTCATAGTACCACATGCAAGATTGCAAATGCACCCGTTACAAGAGTGCCTAGAACAACAGTGGAACCAGGCTCAAGGTCAACTAACAGACCTGGAGTTGGTGGACCGCCGCACGCATCGCTCTCTGCAATGGTGGAACACCAAAAACTTGACAAAGGGATGGCCGTTCCTCGAACCACAGTTAGTGCTCACAACAGACTCATCTCTCACAGGATGGGGAGCCCATCTCTTACATCATACAACTCAAGGTCAACGGAACAATCAACAAAAACTGTTCCATATCAACATCTAGAGCTGCTAGCCATATTCTTGGCACTCAAGACTTTTTAACTACAAGTACAAAACAAAGCTGTTTTAATCCGGACGGACAATATGACAGCCATGTACTATATACAACAAGCATTTGCAATGCAATAGGTCTCGCATTTGCAAGAGTTTCAGCTATTGGCATTATAAATGACAATGTCTTTTATTTATGTCTTTATTTTTACAACCAATAAATAAAAAGTATTGTTATTTAGAAAGCCAATAGCTTAAACTCTCGCAAATGCGAGACCTATTGCATTGCAAATAGGTCTCGCATTTACACGATTTTAAGCTATTGGCATTGTAAATAACCATGCCTTTTATTTACATTTTAAAACGAAAACATAAATAAAAGTCATTGTCATTTACAATGCCAATAGGTAAAACTCACGTAAAAGCGAGACTTTTCATGTAAATGTTACTGGATTTATAAAGCGCTAACTAGCCCATACAATACGTTGAAGCACTTTACGGCAAGTAGAGCGCTACTCCGGAACCCAAGGTCCATGGTTAGTCCATTGGTTATTGTGATTAGTAATGTGCTCTCACGAAAAGGTGCATGCAGTCATTTGGTGATCTATAAATACCAGTGCAGTGTGCTCATTAAAGGGGGCCATGTGGCATTAAAGCGAGACTTATTCTACATATTTCACACACCTGCTCCTTTAATGGGTAATTTTCAAAAGGCCATTATTCAGAAGTAATTAAAACAATGCTCATACTGCAATCCAAGCCCCTGGTAGCTTTTAATATTTAATTTTGCGTGCCACAGAGATGCCCGGTTTTATGCTCAACTATGGGCAGTTTTCATCTCAATTAATATTTATTTATTCCAGTGACAACCGGGCTTATGGACCTCTTTCTACCTTCAAGCCCGGAAGTGATGTCCTGCTTAAATAATTTACGTGCGAGCTACTGAATGTCAACTCCTCTCCCATGCAGAGAACTCCCACCATGCGCCTGCAACTTTTAGAATGTTTTATAGGTTTAGGTGGTAAAGGCAGAGGGTTTAGAAAAGCATTGTCGGTGAGGATAAAAAGAATAACCTGCTTTTATTTAGCACCTCGTATCTTTTTTGTTTCTCAGCACTGTGAACACCAGATCTGCCTAGTATCACCCATGTTTAAGGTACTCCGTTTACTGGCATCGGAAGGATATACGGCTGAGATGGCCTTTCCGGATACGAATCTGTGACGTGTAGGTTACAGCAGATAGCTCACTGAGCCATCTAGATGGTTGACGCATCTAACATGGCGTTCACAAATTTCCGAGTAAGCAGCAGGCATTTACTGCATAGCCTCAGTGGCGAACTGAGGCCAGTCGGGAGCAGGCAACTGGTTGAGAGTTATAACCGGCCTTCGAGTCGGGGTACAGAGCACAGGTGTCTGTCTCAGAAGGCCCGGTAGGAAGATTACTACATTAGGAACCCAGGGGACTCTGAGGGACGGAGCAGCGATAGATGCGCCTACAGCCTGCCAGGAAATAAACATTATTCTTTCACACTCCGCCCACAAGTAGATGGACAAGAGGAAACTACACCCAAGCTGTTTGAGCTCACTTTATCGATCACATATTAAAACAAGTTGACAACAAGGCGTCACTGAAGATATGTGCTGCTTTCATTGTACAATACTGCGCTGCGGACATTAGTTAATTCTTCAGTGCTTTAAAAACCAGCAGTGAATCCCGCCGCGGCCGCACCGGAAGTCAGGCAAGGTCACCTTGTGACGGGAGCGTGGCCGCGTTCGGACCGGAAGAGGAGGCAGGAGGCGTAAATCCGTCTTGCGGCCCAGGGCTCCTGTGAGCGGTAGAGAGCCCCGGGGCCGCCAGCAGGAGGTTGCGGAAGTGTTGCGGGGCTCCCTTGACCAAGTGGGAGCCCCGGGAAAGGAGCGTGCTGCGAGTGGAGTCCCCCGAGATTGGCCCGGTAAGTTCCAAAGGGCTGGGGGGGCCTCAGTGCTCTCGTGTGTGTATGTGTGCGGGGGGTGTCTCTGCATGCATGTATGTGCGTGTGTGCATGGGCGCTCGTGTGTGTGTGTGTATGCATTGTGCCTGCGTGGGTGTATGTGTGAGCGCATGCGTGACTGTGGCTGTGTGTGATTGAGAGTGAATGGCAGGCAGGGGATGTGCATGGCGACGTGCGCGCCCTCGAGGAGGAATCTGAGACAGCGAGGCGCGTGGGCGATCGCTGTCTCACATTCCCCCGAACACGCCAACAAAAGATGTCGAGCAGACAAAGCATGCTTCGCATGCTTTTTAGGTCTGCTCGACCTAAAAACAGGGGGGACGCACTCTCTGCAACTGTCCCAGCTTGCACAGAACATTTGGAGATGGGCCATTCCTCAAAATATACATCTGTTGGCAGAACACCTTCCAGGAGTTCACAATCAGATAGCAGATCTGTTAAGTCGGCAGTCACAACAGATTCACGAATGGAAACTACATCCACAAGTTCTTCAGCCATTCTTCCAGAGGTGGGGTCATCCACACATAGGTCTGTTTGCCACCCACGAAAATGCAAAATGCCCAACCTTCGCCGCCAGGTTTCCACACCCATTGTCCAAGGGCAATGCGATATGGATGAACTGGTCAGGCAGATTTGCTTACGCTTTTCCGCCTCTCCCACTGATTCCATTAGTAGTGCTCAAGCTCTGACAACAGTCTCTCAAACTAATCCTGGTAGCTCCCAAATGGGCACGCCAACCGTGGTTCACCACACTGCTGGATCTCTCACTGGTTCCAAATAAAAAGTTACAGCTCACACCCTCCCTGTTAACACAGAACCATGGAGAAATCAGACTCCCAGACCCAAAACAACTGAATTCAGCGATCTGGCTCCTGAAGTCTTAGAGTTTGGTTATCTTAACCTACCACCAGACTGTATGAACGTCATTAAAGAGGCCAGGAGACCTACTACCAGAGCTTGTTATGCTGCTAAATGGAAAAGATTTGCCATTTACTGCAATAATAATCAAATTGATCCCCTAGATGCTTCTATCCAAAATATCATTTGCTACCTTCTACATTTACAAAGGTAACTTGGCATATTCATCCATACACCTGCACCTGGCAGCAATTGCGACATACTTACAGAACAGACAACATCTGTCTCTCTGTAGAGTACCTGCAATTAAAGCATTCATGGAAGGATTAAAAAGAATCATTTCACCTAGGTTACCACCTTCTCCAGTGTGGAACCTTAACATGGTTCTTACAAGGCTCATGGGACCCCCTTTTGAACCTCTAAATAAATGTGAACTGCAATTCCTCACATGGAAAACAGCTTTCCCTATTGCTATCAGCTCTTAGAAGAGTAAGGCATCGATTCATCAACTGAAATTGCGATCGCAATAGCCGCGAAACAGCAATTGCGATCGCAATTTCAGCTTCCGCAATTCATGAAGCAAAAACCCACCAATTTGCGAATTCGCAAACATAAATTCGCAGAATCAATGTGGACCCCCTTAGCGAATCTGTAATAGCGTTTTTCAACTAATTCTGCAAATTAATTTGCGAATTCGCAAATACAATTCCTCAAACATCGCAAATGGCGAAAAAAAAACAAAATCACTAAATGAGAGTCTCAATTTAAGGAGACGTCAAACCAGGTGGTAACCATGAAGTTCAATTGGAAAAAAAATGAAATTCAAACAGGAACAATTTGGCGGAGCAAAACAAACACACTTAAGATGACACAGTAGTAGCATGAGTACATTCACAATGCCAGGTCTATACATCGTGGCAAGGCGGATGAGGCTCCAGCGAGCAGCCCGGAACCAACGCAGGATTCAGGAGCGCATCTTCCGGCTGCGGATAACACTCCTGGGCCAGACTGAAGAGGAGATATACTCCAAATACAGCCTAAATGGGGCAATGATTCACAAGCTCATCAGAGACCTTGACCCTCTGATGCAGCACCCAACAAGGAGGACCAATGCCGTGCCCACCCATATCCAGGTCCTGTGCTGCCTGCACTTCCTGGCCTCCGGAAGCTTCCAGGGGATAGTTGCATATGCAGGGGTGATCTCCCAGAGCACACTGTCACACTGCCTACGGTGTTTCCTGGAAGCCCTGCTGACCCGGATGCACCACTACATAACCTTCCCAACCACCCAACAGGACTTAAATCAAACAAAGCTTGCCTTCTACAACATTGCGCAATTTCCCCATGTAATTGGATGCATTGACTGTACCCACATCTGCCCACCCGCTGAGACAGACTACATGTACCGGAACCGCAAGTCCTACCACTCACTAAACATCCAGATGGTCTGCAATGCAAAGACAATCATCACTGACGTAGTGGCCCAATACCCGGGGAGCACGCATGATTCCTTCATCGTCCTGCACAGTGGCATACACACCTGCTTGGCCAGGGGTGACTATGGCGAAGGACACCTCCTAGGTAAGTACACATGCCCACATACAGTACGTCGAGACCATGTAGCTGTGCATAACTGACCCTCTGTTCCTTTCATTCAGGTGACAGGGCCTACGGCCTCCGTGAGTACCTCCTCACCCCATACCTCAACCCTGCCACACCACAGGAACGGTGTTACAATGCTGCACACATTTGCACTAGAAATTGCATCGAACGGACATTTGGGCTGTTAAAGAGCCGATTCCGCATCCTACATAAGTCTGGTGGGGCCCTCAAATACCAGTCTGAGGTCTGCTGCGCAACGTGGCCATGTGTACCATACTCCACAATATTGCTACCAAGCGGAGGATACCTGTGGAGATCTCTGGCAGTGAGTCGGAGGGGGACAACCGCCCACCTGCACATGTGCATCATGCACGCGGGGAGAATCCTGCAGAAGGACACAGGCGCCGCAACATCTCAATGAACTATTTCTAGTGCACCCATACCCCTCACACAACACTGCACATATGCATGCCAAATCAAATAATGACATGAGTCGGATTTACGTTTGAAATAAATTCTTATTGTTTTTTGCACAAAAATATTACTTTCATTTTTTTTCCACAATACATGAAAACTGTATTTCCTCATACAGCCCCATGATAGCGAAGCAGGCGTGCTTGTCATATCAGCATGGCACTGCTGCTAGAGTACATGCAATCACTGGCGCCTCCGGCCGGACGCACCCAGTCGCCTCTTCACATCCTCCTCGCCAGTATTGGCCCGTGATGCTGCACTGGGCCTGGTGCTGCAGCGGCGTTTGGTTACCACCACGGACAGGCTGCTGAGACTTGATGTGCCCTCACTGGCATCACACCCCCCCCCCGCTCCCTGCATGACCATAGCCACACGCCTGCTGATTCTGGACAGCAGTTGTGACCTGTTCCAACGCCCTAGCAACGTCCTGGCAGCATTGCACCATCTGAATTTTGCATCTCCAGGGACTGGCGTGAAAGTTGGGAGGTCGCATTACCAATCAGGTGGTTTGATCTGGTATATGCGGACAGCGGGGTCAGCAGCTGGCGGCAGCGGGTGATGTCTTGCTGTGACACCATGATTTGGCTGTTCTCCCTGACTGCAGCCGTCAGCACCCGCACGCTTTCCGTAAGCTGGCTCACGTTGCGTGCTGTCTTATAAAGCTGCCCCTGCATGGCTGCCATGTGCCGTGCCTGCTTTTGGTGGACAGCTAGAATCCGGCGTTCCATACCCAGCCCTGGATCCTGGACATGTTCCCCCCTGCCAGCACGTGTTGCCAAGTTGCGCTGCTGCCTCATCAGTCCGCTGGACTGCGAGCGCACAGTGGCTGTGCGCCGTGTCTGCCTCCTGGGTGGTGGTGTGGCCTGTACCACTGCCGTGGGTGTCACATGGGGTGGTTGCTGTCCTCCTGTGGCTGCAGGGATGGCCCTGTCCGCATGGGGAGGTGGTGGTACTGGTGCTGGTGGTTGTGATGGTACAGGTCGTGGGGCAGGATGGCCCTCTCCCTCGGTGTCCTCTGGGTACTCCTCAATTTGGAGTGCCTCGCTGTCTGTGCTGGGTTGTTCTGCAGCACCTGTGATGTTAATGGGTGCATGATTAATGATATGTATCTTGCACATGGGATGTTGCAACATGCATGTAGGCTTGCATTCCCTGACTGGCTTTAGGGATACGTTTCACTTGACAGGTCTGGCTGTGTGTGGCTATCAGGGAACTATTGTCACACTGCGGGTTCCACAATTCAATATTGCATTTCAGATGTGCATGGCCTGCATTACTGGGGTTATCAAATGGCTAGCTCTGGAGGCATGGGCATTGTTGGGGGACGGGGTCGCAGTTGCATGGCACTTACTTTGGGATTGTTGGGTGGGTCGGGAGGTGTCCAGCCGGGTCCCCCCCCCGCTCAGGCTGCAGGGTTGATTGTGTCCTCCACCAGGTCTTCAAGTGGAGTGTTGGTCGCAACTGTGTGGTCTCCACCTCCCGTGGCATGTTGCTCCCCCAGCCTCTCTGCAATGCGCTCTTTGGCATGACCTCTGAGGTCGTACCACCTCTTCTTCAGCTCATCAATGGAGCGCTGGGTCACTCCAACAGAGTTCACCTTGGACCGGATGCGCTGCCAAATGCGCCTCTTGTCTCCTTCAGGCACCTTCCGAGATTCCTTGCCAAACAGCCTGTCGTGGTCCTTGCTTACACCCTCGATGAGGAACTCCAACTCCTGCTCAGAAAATTTGATTTTGCCTTTTCTGCCAGGTGCACTGCTTCCTGCTGCTTCCTGGGACATTCTGGTTTAGTGAGTGTGTCCTGTTGTGGTGCAGCAGGGTGTGTCTCGTGGAGCTCTGTGCTGTGCTTCTTCCACTCTCAGGCTCTGTGTTCAGAATGAGTGAGGGAGCTGCCTACTTCCTGGTTGTGATGTCAACATTGTGTTCGAAATGCAACTTCCCGTTTTTGCGATCTCGCAATTAGTGAGATCGCAATTTGCGATTTCGGTAAATGTGAAATCGCAATTTCAACATGGGAAACAGGCGATTTTACGAATTTAGTACGATTTAGCGAAAATCGCAATCGGCAATTGCAGCCGACTGCGATTCGCTTTTTTAAATCGCTTTTCTTAATGCATCCCATTCTGCAAATTCTAAATTGCGATTCGTTTTTTTTCGCAATTTAGAATTTGCAGAATCTGGGCTTGATGCATCTGGGGGTAGGTGAAATACAAGCTCATATGCCTCGAACGGAAAATGCTACTTACCAGTATGCATCTGGTCTTGGCCTGTAGAGCTGCAGAGTTGTACACGCCCTTCCGCCTCCCCGGGACTTGTATCCGTTCCAGTTTTTCATCTTACTTAGATGCACACGCATGGACATCCTTTTTTTCTTTACTTGTACTAACTCCATCATTTCCCTTCATGGCGAAAAACAATCTAAGGATGGAGCCGATGCCCATGCGCAGTATTGTCCAAGGGAGGAGTCACCTATCTCGTGACTACAAAGACTTCTTCCAAGACCACAACAACCTGCAATCATCTGAGCCCAACACCAGGTGGCGATCTAATGTTAAGTGTACAACTCTGCAGCTCTACATGCCAAGAACAGATGCATACTAGTAACTAGCATTTTCCTTACCGTATGTCTGCCTGTATACATGCCCTAACCAGCTTCTTTTTTTAACGGAAAATTGTGGCTCAAAACCTGATTCTCTCACACTCGGTAAATTCATAAGGTAGGCCCTGGCCTGATTCCCATTTATCTTCCAGGTTCTTTATTTCCTTCTTTTTTCCTCCCCCTCTTGATTTTACTTCAGAAAAGCAGATCGGGTAGCTTTAACACTATCACAGCCCGATTGATGCGTGTTTGGTGCATGTATGTATGTGTTTGTGTATATATCTATATCTTTCTCTCTCTCTCTATCTCTCTCTCTCTCTCTCTCTCTATATATATATATATATATATATATATATATATATATATATATGTATGTATGTATATATTCGCCACAATTCGCTGTATTACATACAGTAGAGAGGATAGAAAAATTAAGTCAATCAATAAAAACTGGCCCATCGTCCTTAGTGACCATATACTTAATGCCAGATTGCCTGCTTCCCCTACTGTTACCTTCAGACGCGCCAAAACTATGGGTAATTCCCTGGATAGAGCAGCCCCTGAGCTCAAAACTAAAATACCTTGGTTACGACCTGCTCAGGGTTTTTTCAGATGCTCAAACTGTCGTGCTTGTAAATTTGGTACCACTATCTCGCATTACTCCACTCCCTTTAGCACTGTTGCTAAACCGATTTTGGGCAACTTCTCTTGTAAAACAGACCATGCTGTTTACGTCCTGACATGCACCTGTGGGCTTAGATATGTTGGCAGCACTAAGCTCCAGGTGCATGTCCGGATATTGCAGCATTTACGGGCAATATTACATAGTGACCCGGCCTATCCGGTCGCCCGTCACTTTAAAAGGGTCCACAACAATGACCTGACGTGCCTGAGTTACTTTGTTATTGGAGAAGTCCCATTTCACAAAAGAGGGGGTGATCGTGAACTTCAGCTCAGAAAATTGGAGACCAAATTCATTTTAGAGCTCTATAGCCGTTGGCCGAATGGGCTCAACAATATCGAAGAAATGAATCACTTCCTGTAGTATATGACTTTATACATCTAGATACTGCAGAGTTTGTCTATTGGTCGATCAGTTTCTCCACTTTTGGTGCCTATTCTCCTAGTTAGGTTCCCTATTAGGAGAAACCAGATCTTGACACCAGTTGAGCTGTTAGCATGATTAGTGAGCCTTTGGTGGTAACAATATGTGATTATATTAGATAAAGATCTTACTGTGAAATTTTCTCTGTAATGTACACTTCGATTTCTTTATGTTTATATTATAGTTTTGTATATATCATTGTATTTAGGTTTTTAACTTATTTCCCTTGATGTTTACATATGGACTGTTTTTATACTGAAATATTATGAAATCTCTTCTACTTTTTCTAGAGTATTTTAGATTAGTTTATAGTGTGTCATGACATGTACTTATTTATGGGGTATGGCACTATTTTTACATATGCCCATTTTTAACTTTTTGATACTTTTTTACCATTTGAAATTTTAGAGAACCAATAATTCAGCCATACAGTCATTTATGAACTCAGGAATTTGGGAAATTATGTATGTATGAGATTCGATGGTATCTCCGTTCTGATGGAAATGCGGCTCATTCTTGCACTTTGCACTTTTGACTCTTACATTTTGCACTTTTTTACACTTTTTGCACTTTATCTTTCGCTGCTAAATGCATAGATTTGCACATGTTAAGAAATGCCACATATGACCTGATGGGGTATTTATTCAACATTTATTTGCTCAGAGGATCATGACTATTGTATTTATACTGTCATTATATATTTTGCTAGTTTAATGAAATTCAGATCTTTTGATGACTGGCAAACATCAGCCTCTGAACATGTTTTACTATTGAATGTAATTTGTGGCTTCTTTTAATTACATGGATTTAACCAGTAATAATTTTTTCATATGCAATGTTAAAGAAAGACTTGCAGCGATAGTATGTTTACACTGTTTGTTGCACATGTGACACTGGAGGTCACCACTAGGGGGTGGTGATATTCTTCAACAAAAGTATATAAAAAAGCATTCAAATTCTGACTATGTTGCAGCGTGAACAAGGGCACCTTTGCCCGAAACGCGTCGCTGGTTCTGAGGGATTTGTTAAATAAATAACATCTTGCTGACTTTGTTGGTCCGTTCCTCAATTTGCTGGCATGGAAGCGGTGTCTGCGAGCGCAGAGCGTGCTGAGGAGGAGCTTGTTATATATATATATATATATATATATATATATATATATATATATATATATATATATATATATATATATATATATACCACAATTCGCTGTATTACACGAAAATAGACGGCACAAAAAAAAAATATATATATATACACACACACACACACACACACACACACACACACACACACACACACACAGATATATAGGTTTGAGGCATGTGAGCTTTAGATCACAATTTTTTGCATACTCCTGCCATCTGGTGTTGGGTACGGATGTTTGCAAGTTGTTTTTCTTTGAGGTAAGGTGACTCCTTCTTTTGGCGATAGTGTGCATGGGCATCCACTCCATTGCTAGATTGTTTTTGCCACCATCAGGGTTGGACGTGTATTGCTGTGCTCTGGTTCAAAACCGTTCTTTGGGTTCCACTCTACCCACGTCGGTATCATTTCGAACGAATATTTCACTTCTCCACGTATCATATCGGTCTAGGAAAATCTCCATTTCGATCGGAAAGCTTCAGAAAGACGGTTGTGCCTAACTGCGTCGGTGCACATCACTGTCAATGGAACGTACTCCTTTAAATTCTGTCCTCTGTGTCACACGAAGTATCCGCACTACGACTCACTCCGGAGCACAACAAACAGGACTCCGACGCAGGCAGATAAACGCTCTGCGATCATCTGGCTCAACGTCGTGAAATGAAAAGCCAAAACATTGAATACATGCCAGATTTCTTCGTGAAGGATCCGAGAAAGAAGAACAGGAAGAACTTGTATCCATTCCAGAATCTGACTCTGTGATGGAAGAAGACCTACCACAAGTTTAACGTCCGTGAGTATCGAACACCCCTTCCCCAAAATCCAACTCCGACCAAGCAAAAGGTTTCGGTTCCATCCCCGGCTTCGGGCTACCGTTGGCACTGAGAAGATGTTTCTGATGCCCCGCCTTCCGGCTCAGCTCCGAAACACGTAGTTAAGCCTTCCTCTATGGAATCGAGTCAGCCAAAGTCAAGCACCTAGCCAAACCTTCAGGCTCAAAGCCGAAAACTGCTTCTGAGCCGAAACTCTTGACACCGAAATCAATGACTGCTTCGAAACCGAAATCTTCTGCGCTGAAAAGTAATTCTGACCCGTTTCCAAAGTCCCTGGTGCCAAAACTGAAACATGTTCCTCCGAAGCTGCAAGATCGGATTTTCGACACTCCACCACCCAAACTGGACCCAAAACAAAAGGAACTTTATATTAATCCCGATACAGGACATGTTCTTATTAAGCCGCCTCAGAAGCGCAAAGCTGAGTCCGAGAACACACATTATCACATTCCTTTGAAGAGGAAGAATGTCGGTACTAACCCCTCTACTCCTCCTCTTTCACCACTTTTCCCTACACCTCCTTCCCAACATTACAACATTTACTTGTTACACCAACTAACTCTTCACCACCGCAACCTGATGGCGGTGATGGAGATGGAGGGGGATAATATTTTACTGGTAGATCCCTGGAAAGACTGCAACACTGATTCACCTACTGACAATGACCCAGACCTTTACGCTGCAAAGCCTTCCCCTCCTGACAACAGTGTAGGATATCTAGAAGTTCGAGGCATGTGGGCTGCTGAATTCATATCTGTGCATAGATCGCCGCCTAGTGTTGGGTCCGGATGATTGCACATTGTTGTCCTGGAAGAGTCTTCGAAGTATCACGAGATAGGTGACTCCTCCCCTGGACTACAGTGCGCATGGGCATCGCCTCCATCCCCAGATTGTTTTTTTCCGCCATTGGGTTCGGATGTGTTTCGGTTCCCTCTGTCGGAATCGATAGTTGTAAAACTTTTCTAACTCGAGACCAAAAGGTCTTTAGGCTGGGCGTCGGTATCGTTTCGTTCGGGTTTTGTCTGTTCTCAGCTCCGAACTCTTGCTAACCATCCGCGTGCTCTCGGCGCGGACGGGCCTACTCGACGCTCCAGTCATGGAACGAACTCCGTTCAAAAGGTGCCCGGTGTGCACCTCCAAGTATTCACACCTCGATGTGCACCCTGTGTGCAACAAATGTTTGTCACCGGACCATGATGAGGCCAGGTGTATGGCCTGCTCGAAGTTCCGGTGTAAGAAGACTCTCAAGATTCGTCGGGCCTCTAGACTCCAGGCCCAGTTATCGGCACCCCCGGCGCCCCCGCCGGACAACATCTTCCAGGAATTTGTTGAAGACGACGATGTCCTACAGGTTTCGGACTCTAGCCCCGCGTCCGAAGGGGATGCCTACGACGCGGGAGACGAGGACTTTGACGAAGCCGGCGACGAGGTAGGGGACGACGATGGGGCCATTGCCACCGTGGGGGATAGCTCGGAGGAAGAGCATCCCCAAACTGACTCCGGGGTCAACCCCCTTCATGCGGCCCAGGTCGAGGGATCGCCTTCGGGCCTTACCCAAGACCTCGTTACTAGTCCAGCAGCCCCGCCTCCGGGCCCGGTCACGGACATTTCTGATGCACCACTCCCGTTAGCAAAAACGAAAGTGAAGCCATTGGGATCCACACCTCCGGTTTCAAAACCGAAAGTGAAAGCTGCACTGGTGCAGAAGGCTCTGGAGGCATCGACTTCCAAGAAATTCAAAATGGCCGACTTGAAGAGCCGCGCCAAGATGGCCGACCCGAGGGCCTCGGGGTCGACGCCGAAGGCGAAGTCGACCGACGCGGCCGCGTCGGCGCCGAAGATGGTCGAGGTCGATGACCCGAAGAAAGCTTCGAAGAAGCGTCAAGCCGATTCCACAGCTCTGGCTTCGCCGGCTCCGGCCGTCGGGGACAAGGAACGTGAAGTGTCGGCTCCGAAGACGGTGCCTCTCGCCGACCCGACTCCCGACTCGGGGAGATCGCTCGAGCCGGTCAAGCCCTCTCCAGCCTTAACGAAAAAGGTTGCGGAGTCCCTGCAACGGATTCGGAAGGACGCTGTGGTTCCCGAACCAGGGGATGTGGTGCCGAAGCACACACCAAAGCCCACAAAGGCGCAGACGCCTATCCGCTTTACCCTGCCGCCGAAGTCAACGCCGAAGGCTTTCGCTCCGAGGCATGGGGCAGGCGTGCCCTCGAAGGAGGTGTCGACGCCCAAAGCGTCATTGGTGGTGTCGAAGCCTCGGCTCCAGCCACTTGCAGAGGAAGAGCGTCGAGAGGTCATGATCGACGCCAATACCGGAAAACTGTCTCTCCTCAAGAGGAAGATCACCACGGAGCCGGTGTTGGAACATTTTCGTATTCCTCTCAAAAATAAGAAGGATTCTGCGGGTACTTCGGCCCCGATAGAGCCTGCATCTCCACAAGCCTTAGAACATTCGCCAACGCGTTCCAACGCAGGGGATGGTGACGATGAGGAGGTCGAGTACAACTATCCGGCGTACTCGGATCCGGAGGAGGAACATGAACCTTGGTCTGCCGGGGGCGACCCAGAGGACCCGCAGTCGGGTCAGGAACCGCAGCTCTTTGCGGCAAAGACCTCACCGACGGAGGACTCGGCAGCCTTCAACGCTTTGATTGAGAGAGCTGCAGCTAACCATGATGTCGAGCTGCATTCGGATCCTGTGGATGTGGACTTTTTGTTTGACACTTTCTCAGTGACTGAAAAGTCAGTCAAGACATTGCCAATGCTCAAGGGAGTGCTAAAGCACGCGACGGAGGTCTTCAAGGAGCCCACTCGGGCGCGTGTCATCAATCCTCGCATTGACAAAAAATATAAGGCAGCGCCCTCGGATCCAACATACATCAAGGGACACTTGCCACTGGACTCTTTGGTTGTATCCAACGCACGCAAGAGGGCGAACTCACAGACCACTGGTGACGCTCCTCCCCCAGACAAAGAGTCAAAAATATTTGAGGCCTCAGGGAAACGGATTGCTGCGCAGGCAGCTAATATTTGGCGAATCTCAAACACGCAGGCCCTACTTGCACGCTACGATAGGGCTCATTATGACACCCTAGAAACACTGCTGCAACACTTGCCTGACCAGTACAAGGAGGCAGGGGAAATGTTAATTCAGGAGGGAAAGCTCATCACAAACGCTTCCATCAAATGTGCGCTGGACGTGGCTGATACAGCCTCCAGGGCAATCAACACTAGTGTGTTGCTGAGAAGACATGCATGGCTTAGGATATCAGGTTTCAAACTGGATATACAGACAACCATCCTGAACCAAACAGTTAATCCTGACCACCTGTTCGGCCCTGAGGTGGATGCGACACTGAAAAAAATGAAGAAAGACACAGACACTGCTAAGTCTATTGGGGCCCTCCAGTCTCAGCAGTTTCGGGGTGGTTCCTTTCGCCGCTCCAATACCAGAGGCACCTCAAGGGGTCAGGCATCGCAGTCCACACAGTATTATAAAAGTAATACCCAAACCTCATACACCAACAAGGGTAGAGGTGGCTACAGAGGCAACAACATCAAAGGCAGGGGACGTGGAAACAACAGCTCCAGGTCCACCACCGCCAACAAGCAGTGACGTCTTGTCACTGCCCCCCGACCACACAAAACCGGTCGGGGGGAGACTCCAGCAGTTCCTGCCCGCGTGGAAATCCATCACCACAGACAGGTGGGTCAAGTCTCTTATCCAGTACGGTTACTGTCTGGAACTTACTTCCACTCCACCAAACATACCTCCAAGAAGCCGTCCTATGTCCGGCGAGCACTTGCAATTGTTGCAGCAGGAAGTTCAAGTCATGCTGCTAAAAGCGGCAATAGAGCTCGTCTCACTGCAAGAAAGGGGAACAGGGGTTTACTCTCTGTATTTTCTAATCCCCAAAAAGGACGGATCCCTCAGGCCCATCCTGGACCTCAGGCCCCTCAACTGGTACATTCTCTCGGAGCACTTCCATATGCTCACGTTACAGCAGGTACTCCCTCTGCTTCAACAGGGGGACTTCCTGGCTACGTTGGATCTAAAAGATGCATACTTTCATATCCCCCTGCATCCTTCCCACAGGAAGTATCTCAGATTCACGATTCAAGACCAGCACTACCAGTTCAGGGTTCTGCCGTTCGGGGTCACCACAGCGCCAAGGGTCTTTACAAAGTGCCTGGCGACTGTGGCGGCGCATCTACGACGCCAAAACGTCCACGTCTACCCTTATCTGGACGACTGGCTCATTCAGGCAAAAACAGAACAGCAGTGCGCCGACCACGTGTCCCGCACCATTCATCTCCTGCACGATCTGGGATTCTCTCTGAACTACCCAAAATCCCATCTCCAGCCCCCCCATGTACGACAGTATCTGGGCGCGACGATAAACACTCTGGCAGCCACTGCGCAGCCAAATTCAGTGAGAATCGCCAGTATCCAAACTCTGATCCAACGATTCAGGCCTCAACACTCGCTTCCAGCAAAAGTGTTCATGCAGTTGATAGGCATGATGGCCTCCTGCATCTCCATTGTCCCGCACGCGAGACTACATATGCGTCCGCTTCAGGAGTGCCTAGCACGTCAGTGGACTCAGGCTCATGGGCAACTAACAGACCTAGTGTTGGTGAGCGGTCGGGCGTACAACTCTCTGCATTGGTAGAATCCACAAAACCTTTGCAAGGGCTGACCGTTCCAGGAGCCTGTGCCGCAGGTTATCCTGACAACGGACGCCTCTCTCCAAGGATGGGGAGCTCATGTACTCCACTACACAGTGTAGGGACTATGGACACTACAGCAAAAGAAGATTCACATCAATGTATTGGAACTGATGGCAATCTTCTTGGCCTTGAAGGCATTCAAAGTACACCTGTGCAACAAGGTCGTGTTGATCCGGACGGACAACATGACAGCCATGTACTACATTCAGAAACAGGGAGGCACACACTCTCCGCAGCTGTCTCATCTGGCTCAAAGCATGTGGAAGTGGGCCATTCAGAGGAACATCTTCCTCATGGCAGAGCATCTCCCAGGCAAAGACAACCAGATGGCGGACCTGCTCAGCAGGCACAGCCATCAGATGCACGAGTGGGAGATACATCCATCGGTACTCCAACCGTACTTCCAAAAGTGGGGGAGATAGACCTGTTCGCCACAAAGGAGAACGCAAAATGCCAAAGCTTCGCCGCCAGGTTCCCACACCCGCAATCGCAGGGCAATGCGATGTGGATGAACTGGTCAGGCAGATTTGCGTACGCTTTTCCCCCAGCACCTCTGATACCGCTGGTGGCACGCAAGCTGAAGCAGCACTCGATGACTCTCATCCTGGTTGCTCCAACGTGGGCTTGCCAACCATGGTACACCATGTTTCTGGAACTCTCCGTGGTACCGCATCAAAGGCTTCATCTCACACCCAGCCTTCTGACGCAGAGCCATGGCGACATTCAGCACCCAGATCCGCAACAGCTCAACCTGGCGATCTGGCTCCTAAAGTCCTAGAGTTTGGCTACCTCAATCTTCCCCCCGATTGCATGGACATCATTCTGGAGGCAAGAAAGCCCACTACTAGAGCATGTTATGCAGCTAAAAGGAAGCGATTTGTCGTCTACTGTGTAAGCCACGACATTGACCCGCTGGATGCTTCCATTCAAAACATCATTTGCTACCTGTTCCACCTGTACCAATGCAATTTGGCGTATTCTTCCATCCGCATTCACTTGTCTGCAATGGCAGCATACCTCCAGAATAGGCAACACCTGTCAGTTTTTAAGGTCCCTGCTATCAAGGCTTTTCTGGAAGGACTCAAAAGGGTCATTCCACCACGGACACCACCAGCTCCGGAATGGAACCTCAATGTGGTTCTTACAAGGCTGATGGGTCCTCCCTTTGAGCCACTGCACTCTTGTGAGCTTCAGTTTCTGTCTTGGAAGGTCGCTTTCTTAGTAGCAATTACATCGCTACGGAGGGTTAGAGAATGGCAGGCGCTCACCATCCAAGAACCTTTCTTCCAAGTACACGCTAACAGGGTGGTGCTCCGCACTAACCCCAAATTCTTACCCAAGGTTGTATCTCAATTCCATATCAACCAGACAATTGAGTTGCCAGTGTTCTTTCAAAACCCAGAGTCGCTGGCGGAGCGGATGCTCCACACCCTTGACGTGAAAAGAGCCTTAATGTACTACATTGACAGGACCAAAGATTTTCATAAGACCAAGCAGCTTTTTGTTGCTTTTGCCTCACACCACAAGGGAAACGCTATCTCCAAGGCTGGGATCGCTAGGTGGATTGTAAAATGCATTCAGATCTGTTACGCTAAAGCCAAGCGCACTCTCACAATTCCACCAAGAGCCCACTCCACCAGGAAGCTGGGGGCCTCTATGGCTTTCTTAGGTAATATTCCCTTAGAAGATATCTGTAGAGCAGCCACATGGTCTACCACACATACTTTCACTAAACATTACTGTGTAGACGTGCATTCCAAACAGCAAGCAGCTGTTGGTCAGGCTGTTCTCAGGACACGCTGCAGCTGGCACGGGCGGCCGCCAATAATGGGAGGACTGCTATGTATTCTATGCACAGATATGAATTCAGCAGCCCACATGCCTCGAACTGCAAATGCTACTTACCAGTATGCATCTGTTCTTGGCATGTAGGGCTGCTGACATTCATATCGCCCACCCTCCTCCCCGGCGCCTGTAGCAGCTGCAGTCTTCATACATATATATATGTTCATATATCTGCTCGCAGCATAGGCATCACTCACATACTTCACTCCATCTCTGCCAATGGCTAAAAACAATCTGGGGATGGAGGCGATGCCCATGCGCACTGTAGTCCAGGGGAGGAGCCACCTATCTCGTGATACTTCGAAGACTCTTCCAGGACAACAATGTGCAATCATCCGGACCCAACACTAGGCGGCGATCTATGCACAGATATGAATGTCAGCAGCCCTACATGCCAAGAACAGATGCATACTGGTAAGTAGCATTTGCATTACTTGCTAGAGCTGCAGAATATCATGGGGTACAATTACACTAGGAATCACTAGAGGAAGATTTCTTATTTGAAACGCTCAGTAACACACACATGTCTATTCAGACTCTCCCTATGCTCAAAGGCATGATGAGACATGCCGATGATATATTCAAAGATCCTGTTTGTGCTCGTATTCTTGCCCTCAGAATAGACTAAAAATACAACCTACTCCGTCTGATCCAGCTTTTATTAAAGGACAGTTACCACTAGACTGTGGTCATCTCTATTGCCCGTAAACAGGCTAAATTCACAAACTTTTGGGGATGCCCTTTCCAGAAAAAGAGCCAAAATTGTTAGACGCCTCTGTTAAGAGTAGCCGCCCAAGCAGCGAATCATTGGCGCATTGCCAACACCCAGGCCCTACTAACCAGGTATGATAGCGCACGCTTGGACGAAATGGAGCAATTACTCCAGTATTTCCCAGATGAGCAAGGCTAAAGCTCAAGATTTAGTGCAAGAAGGAAAGCTCATCTCCAATTCCTCTGTTAGGTGTGCTTTAGATGCTGCTGACACTGCCGCTAGTGTGTTACTGAAGAGGCATGAATAGTTGAGGATTTCTGGTTTTAGACCTGAAGTCCAGCAATCCACATTAAATACTCCATTTGACAAAGAGCATCTCTTCGGGCCCAAACTAGATAAGTCATTAGAGAAAATGAAGATAGATCCGGAAGTGGCTAAGTCAATTGGAGCGCTACAGTCTCATTCTAATCAGGGCTTCTTTTGTTGCTCCTTCTATCATGGGGGGGGGGGTCCAAGACCACGTCCTCAGACAATACGGCTGCCTCCTACAAAGACAACAATCAGTCCTCCTCGTCAAGAGTCTTCTTTAGGGAAGGATACAGAGGTAACAGCAAAGGTAGGTGCAAAGGTTCCACACCACTTAATTTCCCCTCCCCTAACAAGCAGTGGCTTGCATGCACTCGCCCCGATCATTCAACACCTGTCTGGGATGTCTTCTACAATTCCTCCCCATTTGGCAATCCATAACCACAGACAAATGGGTATAAGGAATTATATATCATGGTTATTGCCTGGAGCTTACCAAAAATCCTCCTAACATTCCACCCCACTGTCACAAAATGTCACCTGAAAATCTACATCTGCTAAAAACAGCAAGTCCAATCTCTCTTGCTAAAAGGTGCCATAGAGCCTTTACTGTTGCAGTATCAAGGGTCAGGCGTGTGCTCCCTGTATTTTCTCATTTCCAAAAAGGACAGCTCCTTGAGACCGATTCTGGACCTCAGAGAACTAAATCACTACATACTGTCAGAGAATTTCCATATGGTGACACTTCAACAAGTTCTCCCACTTAAAGGGCACATATTTCCACATTCCAATTCATCCTGTTAAGATCCAATACTTCAGATTCATAATAGCGGGTCATCATTACCAATTAAAAGTATTACTGTTTGGAGTGTCCACTGCTCCCAGGGTATTTACCAAATGCCTGGCAGTAGTTGTAGCTCATCTCAGCCAGCAGTCATCAAAGCAACACTTACCAAATGTGTATCCAACACACTCAAGCCACAATTAATTTATTACACCAAATAGGGTTTACAGTGAACGCGTTGAAGTCTCATCTACAGCCTTCCAACACACAAACCTATCTGGGAGCCACCCTAGACACTGAAAGAGCTCTAGCCTCTCCCAATGCTGCCATAATTCTCAGTATTCAGTCCCTTCTCACTCCGTTTCCGCCCAACCAATCATTACCAGCAAGAGTATTCATGCAACTGTTAAAAATGGTGGCGTCTTGCATCGTAATTGTTCCCCACGTAAGACTTCACATGCGTCCCCTTCAAGAATGCTTAGCAAGTCAGTGGAACCAGTTGCAGGGTCAGTTGACCGATCTAGTGTTCGTTGATGGCCACACTCCTCTCTCTCTGCAATGGTGGAATCCACAAAGTATATGCAAAGGGAGGCTTTTAATCGACTCTGTTCCACAGATAATGCTAACAGCAGACTCATCGCTCACAGGTTGGGGTACTCACCTACACAATCACACAATCCAAGGGTTGTGGAGTCTAAAGTACAAGAGTTTCTATATAAATTACCTAGAGCTACTAGCAGTGTTTCTAGCGCTCAAAAGCTTTTCAAATTCACCTCATAGGCAAAGCTCTCCTAGACCGCACAGACATGACGGCTATGTATTCTGTACAGAAACGAGGGGGGGACAAACTTTCTCCAACAGTCACGCCTAGCACAAGCCATTTGGAAATGGGCTATGCACCACAAGGTTAATCTCCTGGCAGAACATCTTCCAAGATTAAACAATCAGATTGCAGACCTTCTCAGCAGACAGAGACAGCAAATCCATGAGGGGGAACTTCATCCCCAAATTCTCCTCCCCTACTTTCAGGAATGGGGATTTCCTCACAAAGACCGGTTTGCCACAGCTCAAAACGCAAAATGCCCAAGCTTCGCCTCCAGGCTTCCACACCTGCTCTCCAAAGGCAATGCCCTATGGTAGAACTGGTCAGGGATATTTGCCTACCCTTTGCCTCTCCCACTCATTCCATTGGTAGTTCGGAAGCTCAGACCAACATCCCTCAAACAAATTTTCATAGCTCCCACATGGGCACTTCAACCTTGGTTCACCACCCTGCTGGAGCTCTCAGTAGTTCCACACCAAAAGCTGCATCTCAACTCCAGTCTCCTCACTCAGAGCCAAGGACAAATCAGACATCCAAATCCCAAAGAACTCAACCTGGCGATTTGGCTCCTGAAGTCATTGAGGTTGGTTATTTACAATTACCACCAGACTGTATGAATATTCTTAAAGAGGCTAGAAAACCCACTACTAGGGCATGGTATGCAGCAAAATGGAAATGGTTTGTTATCTATTGCAACAATAACAATATCAATCCTCTTGATGCTTCTGTGCAAAACATCATCTGTTATCTGTTACATTTACAGCAAATCAGGACTAGCCTATACATACATTCGCTTACATCTAGCAGCAGAAGCTGGATACTTACAAAACAGACAACATTTCTCTCTATTCATAGTACCAGTGATTAAAGCCTTTATGGAAGGATTAAAAAGTGTGATACCACCAAGAGTTCCACCTGCACCAGTATGGAAGTTAAACATAGTCCTTACAAGGCTAATGGGTCCACCTTTAGAACCAATGCACAGGTGTCAATTACAATTCCTCTCATGGAAGGTTACTTTTTAAAAGCACTTCACTAAGGAGAGTTGTTGAACTTCAGGCATTAACAATACAAAAGCTTTTCTTTCAGCTTCACAAAGACAGAGTGTTTCTTCGAACCAATCTCAAATTTCTTCCTAAAATAGTTTCTTCTTTTTGTTCGTTCGATAACTCTATTTCGGCCACAATGGGCCATAAAAGTGCGGATGAAAGCATACATTGGGAAATTAAAATATTAAACACATACTGTGTTTAAAATATACAAATTTACAGAGTAAAAATACAATTCTGTAAAGACCTAAGAAGGGTTAAACATTGATATAATTATCGAACAAAAGAATCATACTAAAATACAAAGCACCTATTGATCAATACCTACATTAGTCCGTTTCCTGCGTCTATGCCACATACTGTTCAAGAAACGCGAAACAGCAAAAACGACAGGCAGAGGAGTATCATATTTAAGAACTCTGAGTGCCTGGGCACACTGACAAAAGCTTAAGTTCCTACAAATTGAAATTACCCAGTGCTTTCGTGCAACCTGATATGCTGGACAGAAAAAAAACGTTATTTCATTTTCCAGGTAGGAATCACAAGCTGGGCAGTCAAAGCTTTTGTCACTATCCCATTTACTGGTAAACACTCTTAAGTGGCAGAGTACCCATTCTGAATTGCATATATAATTTTCTGGCAGCTGCAGGGTATATCAAGTCTAAGAATTCTTCCTTTTTATAATCTGTTTTGACTTGGGGGAACTCGGTAGTCAATCTTCCCCCCGTAGAGCTCGCATGTAGGGATGCTAAATTGTAGTTCCTGTAGTGGGAGCGCAGGTCAACTTTACTTAACCCCAGGCAAGCTACATCAGGAGCATCCCAAACTTCTGGTAAACCTATCCGTGAACTAAAAGCCTTTATATCGGTCAGCCACCCGATGTTCTTGCTTGTACGTGCATCCCAGATATCCCTGAATTCATTTTTAGAACACTCTTGTTCAGGCACGGACCATAGTCTCTTCCAGTACAGTAAGGGGCGTAATGACGTAACCTTGTCAATAGGGAGTAATCCAGGGTCCATGCGAAGGGGTACAAGGGGGGTACTCACAGGAAGGCCCAATACATTTCTCATGAATGCATGTTTGGCCCGGCTATGGGGTTTTTTGTGGCCCCAAAGTTCGGCCCCATATAATGCTGCCGATCTGGCCTGAACCTTCTAAATTTCGATGACTGGAGCCGCTGGCTTAAACCCAGACTCTCTGTGTAGTTTCTGGATCCCCCCAGTTACTTTTGTTAACCGAAGTGCAGCTTTCGCCAACCGCGAATCCCAATCTAGGTGTTCTCTCAATGTAATACCCAGGTATTCGAAGATCTTAACTCTCTCCAAATGGGATCCACCCAGCAAGGGATTCGGGCGTGTCTGCCGCGGGGGGTTAAAAACCATAAACTTAGTTTTGTCAAGGTTTATCTCCAGACCCCTTGACACACACAAGTCTGCAAAGCCATCCAAGGTACGTTGTATGCCCGTTGATGTCTTGGATAGCAACAAAGTGTCGTCCGCGAACATCAAAGCGGGCACCCGTCCTGTAACTAACCTCGGGGCATCTATGTCTTTAGCTCCAAGAAGATGGTTAACTAGTCCATTAATGTACAGGCAAAAAAAGAGTTGGGGCCAAAACGCATCCCTGGCGAACCCCTTGGTTCACTGGGAAACAAGCTGATAAACCACCACTCTTCCCACACCTAACCTGCGCATAGGTGGCGCTGTGTAGCCTCATTAGAACGTTTAGGAGATAACGTGGTATGCCTAGTTCAAGTAGTACTCTCCACAATTTAATCCTGGGGACCAGGTCAAATGCTGACCGCAAGTCAACAAAGATCATGTAGAGGCTGCCACCCTCTACAGTCACCGTTTTCCAGAATAAAACCTGGAGTCTAAATAACTGGTTCACAGTTGATGTACCCGACCTGAAACCAGCCTGGAAAGGAGACAGAATGTCTTTTTCATCCATCCAACTCTGGATTCTGTCTAGAATAATCCGACCCAACAATTTTTGGGTCACGTCTGTCAGGCTGATAAACCTGCAATTCGTCGGTTTAAGGGGGCAGCCTTTTTTATAAATAGGGACTATTTCGGCACTGCGCCAAGTGTCCGGAGGATTCATGCCATTTAATATTGCATTGAAAAGAACACATAAATAGGGGTCCCAAATTTTTGATTGGGACCGGAATAAGTCCCCCGGTAGCTTATCCAAACCAGGCACCTTATTAGGCACTAGTTTAGAAATTGCATCCTCCACCTCCAGGTGAGTAATCTCCCAGGGCCCCTCCAGTCGATACTCATGGAGGAGGCTTGGGAGAGGGACTAGAGGGCCTTCATCAGCCGGAGAGGCATACAAAGCCTCAAAGTGTGCCTCCCAAGCAGACGCAGATATATTAGGTTCAATGGCCAAATTGGCCTCCCTACTCCCACAGCTAACAATTGCTCAAAAGGTTTTAGAGTCCTTTATTTTTAGGGCAGTTCTGAGGTCTTCCCAATTGTCTGTCTCCCACTCTTTCCTTTCCTTCTGTAAGGCCCGCTTATACAGCTGCCGACACTGTTTGTTCCTTGTTTTACAAAAACATTCAGAGACATAGGGAAATTTTGAGACCAGCCCGAGTTCACATCCCCAAATACTCCAATATGAAACAACACAACGAACCGGGGGTCTAAAAGCCTAATCTAGATGAGAAGACCAAACACTTCTCCCAATGGTAGAGTGTATTAGTATGTACTAAAAAGATGCTAAATTAAAGGAATTACACACCCGTGGCCAACAACTTGTTAGTGATGATGCGGTTGGGATCAGTTATGTACTCAAAGTCTGGATAACCATCAACTATTCCAAGTGATCAGTTGTATCATTTCGTCAACCAGTTTAAGGGAATGGTGAACCGCTTGATCATAGAGGCCACCACACCTGTGTGTCCGAAAGCTAGAACCCAACCAAAAAATCACTAAAGAAAAATCCAAAGGGCAGTTAGTTTCCATTTGCCCATTGGAAGAATAGAAAGAAACAAGCAGTGCATGGGAAAGTGGGTTAAAATAAGATGATGTGTCCCATTGAAGAATATTTTTATTAGAGACGAGGACACACCCCTTACTTAAAAACAGAACAGTGCAAGCTGCAGCTTAAACAAATAACTGCCATAAAGAGGCCAACATGTTTCAGCCAAATGGGCTCTATTTCCCTAGGCTTTCTTCAGGGCCTCTGTTCTTATAATTGCTACTGCATTTATTCGTGTAATTAATTTGAAAATAAACAAATCGGTGAAAATACTTGCTGTGATACAGTGAAAGAATACACAGTCTGTTCCTCCGCTTCAAGGGATACTGATTACCTCTTTTGAAAATCAAAAAGACACACCACATATATTAACATGTATAGATATACATTCATCCTTCGTTCCTATGTGAATTCCTTATAACATTATGCAAATAAATACAACATTTTTTAAATCAAAATTATTCACTCACCCAGTTTGATGGGGGACTGGACCTCACCTGGACCATGCTCAGGATATTGAGGCCCGCTCTATGAACAGTGAGATAAGAATAGAGGTGTAGAACCATGGAATTGGAAATAATCAGTGTCAACATGAAATACTAACTCAAGATCTCTATTCACGAATTCTGACTGCATAGGGAGTCAATCATCTGGGCAGACTCATTATAATTCTAAACTACACCCGGACACAACCTCAACTCTCGACACGGGCGCAACAACACCAAATCCGGTTATATGTATACTTGGTTTGGTATATGTATACTGAATATACCTCGATGTTGAAAGGCAAATCTATTGAGGGGCAGGGTCTGTTGAAAACTCTTTATTTTTGTGCTGCCACAACTTCAGGTTATCAGTGTGAACACTGTGCTCATGGAGCAAAGTAAACCCCCCGAAATACCAACAGAGGCAGTCGGCCTCATTAAACTTTGATGCGGTGTGGTACCGGCAGTGGTAAAAGCCATGCATTAAACGATTTTACACATGTTCCATATTCAAAGCACAAGCAAAATGAACTGCATGGAAGAAAAACAAACAGCCTTCCGTCTAGGCGATATGCTTAACATATCGTACGTGGGACTGTCTTTATGTCTCAACATATCTCATCAATTGTAAGGTAACGCAAAAACTCACAAATAATGGGAGCTTACCTAATCCGCCGGTACCTCGAGACTTCTCTGAGTATAGGGGGAGGTGCAGACATCCAGACGAGGCGCCTATAAGTAGGCACGAGTGAATGCTCGTTTTAGCGCTGTGTCTGTCAAATGCTCTTCAAACATCCCATGAGATGTACAAAGGGCCGTGAAACAACTAGAATGCCCACCACTGACTCTAAATCCAAATATTGTCAGCCGGGTAAAGTTTAATACTTGCTGTGTTAGAAAGCACTGCCCCTGACTATAAAATTATGTCAGAAAGCTGACATTTCTAGTTTATAACTCCGGCGAGGGGAAGGCCCTGTAATTGAGCACAGAAAAAGTATCATCACGTTGGGTCTGAATGATTAGATACCATGGACCAATTTATCAGGGTGAGTGTTGGCCCAATAAGGAATATGATATATCCTTAGGGTACAGGATTAAAAGTTCTGTGGGTCGCCCTAATAGATAAACCAGTCTTGAAGATTAGTTTCAATAGGTCTTCCCCCTAATTTTGAAAGAATAGAGCATCCCCTTAACATACGCTGATATCCTGAATCATTGGGTACAATTTCACTAGACTCTCCTTTAGCTAGGTACATACATTTTAATATATGCGTGTGACTAGAATACCTACTTTTGTGTGTTTATGACACCACTTGGGGCTCGAGTAAGCAGTTATCTGGTTCTGTTCTTTACCATGCAGGCTGTAATTCCGGTTTGACTCTCTTGACATGAGAGCATATTAGGGGAGGTAAACCATATACATCTGATATACTGTACATATCACGGTACACTGTGTAGGCACGGGTTTCAAGATGCCATTATTAGAGCGAAATCGGGTTTGATTACTAAATTGCTCAGCCCTTCACCTTGCAGAAACCCGAGAACTACAGACTCATTATCGTGACGTCATCTTGTAGTCCTGACTCAACTCTGCTTCACGAGATGTAATTGGAAATTCATCCCTTAGTTGGATTGGCACTGCGGATGTCTCATTTGCTGTTTATGTTCATTCTCTTTTATAGAATCCACCAGGGTACTTTTTCTGTGCTCAATTACAGGGCCCTCCCCTCGCCGGAGTTATAAACTACAAACGTCAGCTTTCTGACGTCATTTTGTAATCCGGGGCGGTGCTTTCGAACACAGTAAGTTTTAAACTTTACCCGGCTGACAATATTTGGATTTAGAGTCAGTGGTGGGCATTCTAATGCTTTCACGGCTCTTTGTACATCTCATGGGATGTTTGAAGAACATTTGACAGACACGGCGCTAAAACGAGCATTCACTCGTACCTACTTATAGGCGCCTCGTCTGGATGTCGGCACCTCCCCCTAGACTCAGAGAAGTCTCGAGGTACCGACGGATTAGGTAAGCTCCCATTATTTGTGAGTTTTTGCGTTACCTTACAAATCATGAGATATGTTGGGACATAAAGACAGTCCCACGTACGATATGTTAAGCATATCGCCTAGACGGAAGGCTGTTTGTTTTTCTTATATGCAGTTCATTTTGCTTGTGCTTCGAATTTGGAACATGTGTAAAATCATTTAATGCATGGCTTTTACCGCTGCCGGTACCACACGGCATCAAAGTTTAATGAGGCCGACTGCCTCTGTTGGTATTTCGGGGGGTTTACTTTGCTCCATGAGCACAGTGTTTACATTGATAACCTGAAGTTGTGGCAGCACAAAAATAAGGAGTTTTCAACGGCCCCTGCCCCTCAATAGATTTGCCTTTTAACATCGAGGTATATTCAGTATACACATACCAAACCAAGTATACATATAACTGGATTTGGTGGTGTTGCGCCTGTGTCGACAGTTGAGGTTGTGTCCGGGTGTAGTTTAGAATTATAATGAGTCTGCCCAGATGATTGACTCGCTATTCAGTCAGAATTCGTGAATAGAGATCTTGAGTTAGTATTTCATGTTGACACTGATTATTTCCAATTCCATGGTTCTACAATTCTATTCTTATCTCACTGTTCATAGAGCGGGCCTCCATATCCTGAGCATGGTCCTGGTGAGGTGAGGTCCAGTCCCCCATCAAGCTGGGTGAGCGAATAATTTTGATTAAAAAATGTTTTTATTTATTTGCATAATGTTATAAGGGATTCACATAGGAACGAAGGACCAATGTATATCTATACATGTTAATGTATGTGGCGTTTTCTTTTGATTTTCAACAGATGTAATCTGCATCCCTTGATGTATTCTTTCACTGCATCACAGCAAGTATTTTCACTGATTTATTTTCAAATTAATTACACGAATAAATGCAGTAGCAATTATAAGAACAGAGGCCCTTAAGAAAGCCTAGGTAAATAGAGTCCGTTTGGCTGAAACATGTTGGCCCCTTTATGGCAGTTATTTGTTTAAGCTGCAGCTTTCACTGTTCTGTTTTTAAGTAAGGGGTGTGTCCTCGTCTCTAATAAAAATATTCTTCAATGGGACACATCATCTTATTTTAACCCACTTTCCCATGCACTGCTTGTTTCTTTCTGTTCTTCCAATGGGCAAATGGAAACTAACTGCCCTTTGGATTTTTCTTTAGTGATTTTTTGGTTGGGTTCTAGCTTTAGCGCACACAGGCGTGGTGTCCTCTATGATCAAGTGGTTCACCATTCCCTTAAGCTGGTTGACCAAATGATAAAACTGATCACTTGGAATAGTTGATGGTTATCCAGACTTTGAGTACATAACTGATCCCAACCGCATCATCACTAACAAGTTGTTGGCCACGGGTGTGTAATTCCTTTAATTTAGCATCTTTTTATACACACTAATGCACTCTACCATTGGGAGAAGTGTTTGATCCTTGTTTTATCCTGTGATTTTACCGCTTGGATCAAATCCATTTTGGCTTTCCTGCAATTAGCATTGTATCAACGATGAGCCACGACTCTTTTTATCTTTGAAATTCCCATCGGGTAGAATACCTCTGTTAGGTTCTGGAGGAGGCCTTGGTGAATAATCAAGGACTCGTCCCCAGGCCCTGAGTCTGGGGCATTGGTCCTCAACTTGCCCATATCGCTTAAATACGGCAAGGCCCTTTGGTATAGATCGGCAAGCTTGTCAGGGGATCCTAGTATCTGTGGCCATTTGACTCTCCGCCTATTGTTAGTTAATATAACCGGGGGATCTGTCACATTAGGGGCAGAATCTGGATTGGACAGACCCAGGTTTCAGTGTCATGACCAGGGGGTTATGGTCGCTGTCTTTCCTAGGATGAATTTGGAAATCTACAACCAGCCCCCAAGTTCTAGATTCCACCATAATGTAATCGAGAATAGAATTATGGCCTTCTCTATTAAATGTAATTCGGCCAGGTCTGTCTGAGTTTGTCCTTCCATTGCAGACTCTGAGAGAGGACGAAAGATGTAATTTGAAGCACCAGCTGGTTCCAGGCTCTAACTGCCGGGATCTAGTGTTCTGAAATATGCCATTACTGGTCCACATCGTCAAAGCCATCTTCTACTACATTAGTAAGTGGCTCGAACTGACAGTTAAAATCACCACCGACTATTAAAATAATAGCAGGGTCAAGGGTTGCCTAAGTTGGTTGATAACTCCAGACTCCTTTCCACCTGGAGTTGGCCGTGAGTAAATGTTTATTAGGGCCGTTTGACTTATATCTGGAAGTGTGAGAAGGACACACTGCACATCTAGCGAACCGGTGGGAATCAACACTGGCTGTGCACCCAGGTGGATACCTACCCAGGTGCTAAGACCCCCCGAGGGTCTGCCCCTACCCCTCGAGATTGCCGGTGTGTTGAAGATTGAAAACCCACTCCTCTGGATATCCCCCGGTGCGCAGGTCTCTTGAAATAGGCAGACCTCATTCTTTCCCACAAATGTGCCCCACTCTGGACACCGCAATTTATTTTTGATCCCAGCCACATTCCACAAGAGAATTCTAATAGATTCCTTTGGCTTCCCCACCCCAGTTCCATACTGTTCCAAGGTAGGACAATCCACAGTGTTCTCTCCACTCAGAATGCGGCCCGCCTCCTATGGCTCACCTTTGTGAGTCCCAACAACATCCAGCAGGGAGGCTGGGCTACCAACATCCACCTGGGTTATTAATTGGGGGGTTCAATCGGTTCTTTTAGGTCGCCCGCCCCAATTTGGGAATGGACTAGATTGAAACTGCCACCTCAGAGTCAAATCCTCAGCAGTATTCCAGCTCAAGATGTGGCCCCTCACTTCCAGCTCTCTTTCGTGAGTCCCACCCACATCCATCAGAGGCTGGGCGACTAGCGGCCACCAAGGTTGGTGGCTGGGGAATAGCAGGAACCGCACTAATCCTGTGGTCCTCACTAGTTCCCCCTAATCCCACACACCCTGAGGCCTCAGCAGTTATCTTCCCCCCCCCCCCTGTAAACTGGCTACGTTGGTGGAACGCACACAGCTGTCAGGACGAGCATGGACGGCAATAGTGCCCTGCACAGCAACGGAGGAAAGTTGAGATGGACAAATGATTGGCTGTCAGTCTAGCTGTTCCAAGACACTAAATCTGTTACTCAAGGAAAGCAAGTCACTTCTGGGGCTATTAGTGTTGTTACCTGTTCGGGCACCATGAGGCAACTGAGCCCTATAATCCCAGAGATCACAGCCTCCCCAGGTTTGATGTCCTCCAGAACCACTAGAGGTAGGGTAAAAATAAGTCAAGGGGAAAGTTTGAATTTGGGTGCCAGGACCAGCCGAAGCCCAATTGCTTATATGATCCACCACCCGACTGTTCCTGAAGTTAATAACTACACAGTCTCTCCCTATACTTTTCACCCTAGTCCCTACCCAATCAACACGTCGAGAAAAATAATTTCACTGAATACGTGCGGGGGTAATGGCCTGTTAAGATTCAGCCAGTGGATGCACTTGTTCTTAAGGTCTCCATAATCCTCCCTATTCCACCTATCCAATAATGGGACCCCGGCAAGAACTATTACATGTGGGGCACACTCGGGGGGAAGATCTAGGAAGGTTTGTTCGGTAGATGGAGGATCACAAAAGTTACTCCTAGCGGATGTAGCTTGGGAATTGAGGAACCCTCCGGCCCCCTGGTTTTTAGTTCTATTCCTCTCTCGACTAATATTTACAGTGTTCCCCCTGGGCTGAACCACCTGTCCCTCACCCGGCATACTTTGGGAAATTGGATCGGCTAAATTAGTCGTTAGAGGTATCACAGAAGGGTGGCAGGGTACTTTGTCACACTCCTGTGGTCTCTCAATAATTACATTAGCATCAATTGGTCGAGGAACAGCCCCCTCCCCTGTGACAACTGAACGCTGTTGTTCTAGACGTAAGAGTCCGTTTTTGATATCATTGAGTCTATCATGAAGAGTAAGGCAAGTCTAAATAAAGATGGTTTCCATTCTAACCCAGAAATCATCTGTGGGGCGAACAACTTTGGCGACTGGTGGAGTCTTTGACACATGGTCATATTGCTGATCGGTGGCTGGGCTGCCACGTGGTGAAAGCATATGTCCAGTCCCTGCATTGTTATGTTTCTGCATTTTGGCTTTCTTCTTATTTATAGAGGCACCTCCACGCTTCCTTTTCAAAGCTAGTTCGGGAGCCTTCTCACCCGTCTTTGAACTAGTTGCAGAACGAGTCTGGAGTTTCGAGGGAGGCGGGCCCAAAGAGTCTTGAATTTGAGCGGAGGCACACTGAACAATAGGGGCACCATCCAAACTAGCTGGTGAGTCCGGTGGTTGTATTTATATTTGGACCTGATGGGAACCCTCATTCCCAGCCCCCGGTGAAGTATTACCGGAGGATTCTTGCTGGTTAGGCGATGAACCCTGTGCCAAACAGCCAAGGGATGAGCGTTTGTCGAAAGTAGGGTCCAGGAAGAGCCTTCTTTCAGTAATATCTATTGGATGTGCCAGCATAGAGGTTGCCCTGGTAAGGATTTGGTCAAGAGTACCTCAAACGACCCGCCTGGGATCGACTTTCTCCCTTTTCCCACCTTAGAGGACGCCATTGTAAGGGGTTTTATTACAACAGTGAATCCTTAAAGCAAATAAAATAAGCCCACTAGCGGTAAAACCAGTCGGTAAAAGCAAACCAGATATCTTTAGATTGACCTTGACTTTCCTTAGACTGCAGGCGAAAGAAAGTGGCCCCGTCCCGTCCTCGTTCGGCCTCGAACGGGCTTAAACGGGCCCGCCCTTGGCTCTGGCTTCGCCCGGTGTGCGCCCGCGCGCGTCCCGCAGAGCGGGTAGAAGAGTCGGTTATATACAAATGATGGGAGGGGCCATTGAGCCTCGGGTGTCAGAGGCACAGGGCTGCTAGGACACGTAGTCCTCGCGGGGGTCTTGCTGCGATGAGGGTTTGGCAATCTCCCTCTGTTGCACCCAGAATCCCAGCCTCGATGTCCTCACTGGAAGCAGGTTGGGCAGTTGAGGGAGCAAAACGGCAGCAACAACCCACGGTGAGATCCTCCTGACGATGCGGCATATCAATCAATTAGTTGAGTTACCTGTGTTCTTTCTTCAACATGATTCGGTAGCAGGACAAGCTCTACACACACTTGATGTTAGAAGAGCTCTACTATATTATGTGGAAAGAACAAAACAATTTTGCAAAACAAACCAAGTTTTTGTTGCTTTTTTGCACCACACAAAGGCAATCCCATATCTTAATCAGGCATTGCAAGATGAATCGTGAAATGTATTCAGACATTATGTAAAAGCGAAAAGAACTCACAAAATAGGGACTACTATGGCGTTTTTAGGGATTAGTCCTCTGTAAGGCAGCAACATGGTATACACCACTCGCATTCATCAAGCACTATTGTTTAGATGTCTTTGCAAGGCAACAAGCTAATGTAGGCCAGGCAGTACTTAAAACACTTTTTCAGACAACTGCAATGGCTACAGGTTAGCCACCGCTTTGGGAGTATACTTCTGTATAGTCTATGCAAAGCATGTGATCTACAGCTCACGCCTCGAACTAATAATGTTACTTACCCAGTAAGCATCTGTTCTTGTCATTTAACGCTGTAGATTCACATGCGCCCACCTGCCTCTATAGTCGTTGAAGTTTCTTACTTTACATACATACGCATGAGCATATCTATACTATACTTACTAACTCCATTCTCACCCTCTGCGGGAGAACCATCTAACAATAGAGTTGATGCCCATGCGCACTATCACCGAAAGGAGGAGTCAACTTACCTCATGACTGGAAAGGCTTCTATGAAGATAAACAACTTGCAAACCTCCGGACCAAACACTAGATGGCAGGAATATGCAAAGCATGTGAATCTACAGCTCTACATGCCAAGAACAGATGCTTACTGGGTAAGTAACAATATCCATATGTATGTATGTATGTATGTATGTATGTATGTATATGCGTTTATTCAAGCTCACATCCTTCGCAAAGTCGCTGGGACACCAAGACAGTGGTGCAGTTCAGGGGCAAAGGTAACCCTGTATATAGATTCAGTTCCACAACGCGTAGCCACCGCTACGCGACTGCACTCTCCTCGAAAAACCAATGATCACATCCAGTCCATAATGCGCTTTTCAGATACATTTATTTACTTAAATGCAGCATCGTGATGAAAACCACGGAATAAACCCAACGCGTTTCGGCGAAAACACTCACCTTGGTCACGGGTGATTCCATTACCAATGTGCAAACAATAAATAAAGTTCCACGTGATTAGTGATGAAAATAAACAACGGACTCGGGACCCTAATATCGTGGCCATCTTGGAGTGGAGTATACTCCCATGAATACATATGACCCACAGTGCACAATATACACACTACTTACATTTGAACAAATACCTTCAAAATAACATTAAAAATATGTGATTACTTTCGCATAACTAATTGCATACCTCATATTCTCCGATATAAGGTAAATTCGTGCACACATTAATTATATTCGCGTTTGACATCATCATCAACCGGCAACTTCATAGCATATTTTAGAACATGATAGCCCCATTTAAACTAACGTCATTTGAGAATATTACATGCTCCAGTGAGTAACATTTCATATACTATATCAAACTATGAAATTGTGCCTGTAGTCTAGTCCCAAGTGAGATTCTATAAAGTGTGTCCACACAATCATATCCAAATATCTGTGCCCCAGTGGGATTTTTCTTCCTGTACACCATTATATTTTCATTACCTACAATTAAAACACAAAAGAATGGGCCAATCAGAATACTAATAGTATGTAGCGTTCAATATGGCTTTTAAATGGGTTATGAGTCTCAAAATTAGTGCAAAAACAGTGAAACAACAAAATTAAACATTTTAAACCTATTAAAATCAGCAGAACGCACAGTGTAGACATTGGGCCTAAACAATACTGGAATATGAACACTCATGGCATATTACTAAGAGACTTAATTAACAAGGAAAACCTCAGAGATCTATGCAACTTGCCTCTTAGTCCCCTAAATGTCATTTCATTTCTTCTTCAGAGTTCAAGCCTCTAGGCATAAGGGTGTCCAGCTCAAGAATGTATCTATTCTCCATTTGCCTTAATTTGCGGATTTTATCACCACCTCTTTTCATGGCCGGGAGCTTGTCAATTACGAAGAACTTCAACAAGTTTCTATTGCTTTTGTGTAGCTCTTCGAAGTGACGAGCAATTGGTGAAGTTTGATCTCTGTTGTCAATAGATCTCATATGTTCCAGCACACGTTTTTTGGCAGGGAACATAGTGCTCCCTACATATTTCCTGGAACAAGGACATATCAACACATAGACACAGTATTCGGATAGGCATGTGAGATGTTTACTGAGGGTTTTCTCTACAGCTTCTACCGGAAAGAAGACTTTTTTGATGTTATTGCTATACCTGCATGCCTTGCATTTCATGCAGGTATAGAAGCCTTGGATGTCATTGCCTTTTGCTGTGTTAGTGCTCACCTCATTCTTGCTCAGTTTGTCTTTTAGAGAGTGGGCCTTCCTATAGGTCATATTAGGGTTATCACCCAGCACATCTCTTAGAGTAGATTCGGTCTTAAGGATGTTCCAATGGCGTTTTAGACTATTCTGTACCTGCCATGATCTAGAGTGATAGGTTGATATGAATCTTATCACTTCCTTGGTATCTGCAGGTCTCGAGTCTTTGTTTGTAACCAATAGAGACGAGTGGCTAATTTCACTAGCTTTTTCAGTGCAGCCTCTATGACAGAAGATTGATATCCTCTTTCAATGAAACGTTCTCTCATGCAATCACTCTCAATCAGAAAGTCCCGATCAGTGCTGCAATTCCTCCGAGCCCGGAGGAATTCACCAAAGGGGATACCTTTTATCAAGGCTTTTGGGTGTCCACTCTCCGCATGTAATAAGGTATTCCCCGCAGTTTCTTTGCGATATAGGCTGGTGGTCAGCCTGTTGCCAGATACCTTAACACATAGATCAAGAAACACCATGGTTTGGGTGTTCATTTGGCCCTCCAAGAATATATTCTGATCATTTCTGTTCAGGTCAACAATGAAGTTCTCTGCTTCCTTTTGTGAACCTTCCCAGATGATGAACAGGTCATCGATGTAGCGCAGCCATAGTTTCACATGGCTGCGGTACATCCGGTGAGTCTGCTCTACTTGCTGCTCCCAGCTCGCCATTAATAGATTGGCGAAGCTGGGAGCAAAACAAGTTCCCATCGATGTACCTTGTGCATATCATTAACCCCTTCACTGCTGGCCCGTTTCCACCCCTGTGCTGTAAACAAATGAACAGGGGCGGGCCATGACGAACCCCAGCCGTCATCAGCACACGAGCACCGTAGTGCATGACGGCTGGGGTTCGTCATCAGCATGCAAGGGGTTAAAGACAAAAAAATGTGTATATATATATATATATATATATATATATATATATATATATATATATATATATTCTGCAAGAGCTCGCCTCCGTCTCTACATGAGAACAGCAGCCACACACCAGCAAAGACGAGGTAGACCCAGTTTTCGTGCTTTTTTCTTTTATTTGCTTAAGAGTGCAACCATGTCAGCCACGACGCGTTTCGGCAGATCCCTGCCTTGATCACATAGCATCATCATATATATATATATATATATATATATATATATATATATATATATATATATATATATATATATATATATATATATATTTGTGTATATGTGTGTGTATATATATATATAAGTGAAGGCGGATACGTCCAGTGAGGATAAATGAGGGTTCTCCAAACTAAATGTGCTATATATACTGAACTAATTTTGTGTGTATATATATGAAGGCATAGTCATTTGAGTTTGCCAATTATGGTTTAATTCTTTCTTAACCATGTATGTATATATATGAAATATAATTTGTTTATAGTTCAATGAAGATCTATATTTTTGTACTCATGTATATATGTATATAGAATGAAATTTATTTATATTTGTATAAGATTTTATAAGAACTATGACTATTCTAAAACATTGCGTTTTTGCACATTAGAACCCTTCGGGCACCATGCCCTCTATCTAGACTTAAAGGAATGGAGTTTGTCTTCACTTTCTATGACTCTTTGGAGAAAAAAATGCAATTTGCACAGGTGTGATTAACTATGTACTTGCACTTTAAAAACCCTCGTTTGTGTTCATGACACTTTATGTGAGCAAGCCTCTTTTCGAGGTGAAACGCGTCATGGCGATGTTGCAGGCTTTGACTTCTTTGCACTGAATAAATCACGCTAAGAAACTGCACCTACTTTGTGGTCTCGCTTCCTTCGTTGTTCTGCAGAAGGCAGGATTCTACTACGACCTTTGGACGTATTTTGTGACTGGAAGCTTCCTGGTCACAAGCGAGACCCCTTTCCACCTGGGCGACGACACGGCAGGAAGCAGTGGTTCTGTGACCCGGAACCGTTCTCTGTCACTCCGGTAGGAGGAAGCTGTGTACGCCCCTGCGAGACAAGCACACGTCTGCCGAGGAAAAGTGGAGCCGTTAACGCCGGAGGAGAACCGTGGTGTTTGGCAGCCCATTTCCGGGTAAGACAGCGGCAACAATTGCAGCGGGAAGTGTGCCGTGTGAAGTGCGCGCTGATATTATACAGCGTGCGCCACTAGCTGTGTTTCTTGGTTCAAGTGCCTAACACCGATTAGCCACAAATTGCAATGTCTGCCGCGGTGTTGCGGAACAGGGAGCAGGCTGCGGAGTCAGTCTTTGAAAGCCCGGCAGGGGGAGATACTCTGACATCCAATCAGCAACCGGAGGGAACCAAAACTAATCCCACCATTAGAGACACTTTCCGCAAGTTGGAGAAACTTTCGAAGAAGGAGCAGGCTAAGTGGTGGGAGAATAAATCCCTCACAAGGTACCTGGAGGTTGGGCGGGTCCCTAGGGGTCTTCGAATCACATTAGCCCCGAGTTATGACAATCCGGACCCCCACATGCTCGAGGAGTGGGCTACTGCCAACCTGGAGTCATCGGCAAGGCTTATGAGAATCCTTGTCAAATATGCCGAAAGTGACAGATTAAAGCTCCAAACGGAAATTGAGGAAATAGAGGCAGAGCTGGCCAAAAATGATGTTAATGATGAAATGAAGAAAATGAGGGAAGAAATGGAAATCCGACTGGCGAAGGAAGAGGATATCATTAAAAAGCGCAAGGCTTTTAAATTTGAAAGAGACAGGCTCGACTATGTGAATGGACACATTTTCACATTTGCGCGTAAGTTCGATGGAATCAAGGCTAAATTTGGAAACACAGGACGCAAGGCAAGAGAAACAACCTCAGTTTCTATCTCCTCCGCAGACCTGAGTTCAGCAGCTGAAAGTGAGGCAGAGGAAGGTACCTCCGGAGCCCAGACACAAGAATTGGGGTTTACAAAACTTACCCCAGCACAGGAGGTGAGCTGCCTGTGCGAGAACAGAAGGGACACTCTGCGCTCAAGCTCACAGCCAAAGGCCCCTCAAGGAAACAGAGGGCAAACAGGAAGCGGGCAGAACGCAGGAAATGCAGCAAAGCCAGGAGGAGAAAAGAAATCAAACAGGGGAAGGTGGAACAGGAAAAGAGGGCAAACAGCGGTGCCCCCTCAGTAATTAACCTCACGGATACAGTTTTAACCAACAATGAAACCTCCATTTTGTCTTTGGGACTATCATATTGTCCCCCCAGAGACTTTAATTACGCTGACACCCGTATGGACGTTTTCAGATATGTGAGGAAATTAAAGCTCAATAAATTCCACCGACAACACCCTTACAAAAAATCCAAACCGACTGTTCCAACCAGCCCATCGATACTAACGGCCAGTGAAGGCATGGAAATGCAAGAGATTTTAGAGTTGCAATGTGAAAATGTGGGAGCTCCAGCACCAACTGATGAAATCGGCGGCAGGGGCATCAGCACAACTCCATTCAAGCCCAAATCCACTTTCCTCCCAGTATCTATTCATGACAGTCTGGATGTGTACCATGAGCTTGTTATTGGTAATTTGAAAAAACTGTACTATGGCTGAGATACCCGCCACCCCCTCTCAACACAATCCCCAAAAGGAGGGAAACCGGAAACAGTTCTTGAAGTTTTTGGAAGTGGGAGGGAGTGACCCTCCCGGCCGTATTTATTAAAACAAAATTAAAAACATTAAACGTTTCATGTTATGTACAATTTCGTTACCACATTGCGTTGTTTGGCTAACTTTAACATATTCTCTAATACAGAGGTTCTCCTAGCCGAACTAGCATCCTACAAAACATTCTCTAGAAATATTGAAATTGTACATCCTAACGTTTAAGGGCCAACGGCAAGGTCATAACCGGTGTCAAGATCCCTAACCAGACTTACCCCTCCCACTTGGGAGGGGCGACAGCACGGAGGCTTACCTCAAGTGCAACTACTACCAATTTCCCTTGACTTGACGGGGGCACTTAAGAACTCGACGCCAGTTAAAGGTCGTTCGAATACTCGTGTGAGGTATCTAGAAGGTATCGTAGACCTCCCCCCAACCCCACACAACTTACCGCATCTGCCGTCGCAGATGTCACTGGCCCCGGGAAATTCCCCAGGAGGGGGCTGTAACCCCTCCTACACAGGAAGGGGCCTTGACCGCCTTTCCTTTACTTCCGGCGACCCATCCTTAGAAGGGACCGCCTCCCCATTGAGGGGCCAATGGCCACCTCACCCGAGCGCTCCCATCCGTGTTGGGTGACGCCCACTCATAGGGATCTTCTAATTAGTGCTCACCGATCATGACCTTACCGCCTACCAGAAATAAATACGACAATGCTAATAAAACCTACGAAAACATTGGTCGGTACGACCGAAAGAGCATGCTTTAAAATTCACACTATATCGAATCATTTTAATCGTAAAACCTACACAACATACACCAATCTTTATTATAATCAACATCAACATGATACTATCACAACCTGTAAACGAAACTGAAACATAATTATCCAGACCCCCCAGGATATAGCGGCATGGATTAGCAAATTTAGCGGCACAAAAATGGAAATTTAGCGGCACAAATATGGAAATTTAGCGGCAATTTTGCGGCATTTTATGTGGCCATTTTTCCTACAACAAACACAGATATCTTAGTTTTTTTAGTTATTTAACAACATGAAGCTATGTATATTTGGTTTCTTTACAATGTAGACACTTTGTTTCCTCAAGAATACGGTCTCTCAGATTGAAAAACTGTGATTACTTGCTGCACATGCAAATTAACAGACCTTGCCAGAAAGGCCCATGCCACATATGACACCTTAAAGAACGGTCTAGGCGTTTTGCTAGCAACAGCATGCTGGGGTTGTAGTTTTTGCTTTTTTGAAAACATTTTTACTTTAGAGCTGTTAAGAAGAGACCTTGAGCACCTAAGGAGGAGTACAAGAGTGCATGCCACTGACGCAGATTGTATTAACCATTTATAAAATGTTTAGATTAATAGATGCAAAAGCTATTAATTTAAAAACATCAAGTTTCTTTACACAACCATGCACAAATAATATGACAGGTATTTAGAAACGGTTTGGAAGCTGTTCTACATTTTCTAAGTTCGAGACCATTTTTATAAACTAAAACTGAGCCGCTTTTAAAATTGGCAACACAGCAGATTGAAAGACATTTTACCTAGAGGTCCCTCCCACCTGCGGCATTAAAAGGTGAAAGATAGCAGTGGAGCCGATTTACCCAGCACAATGACGCCCGGGAAATCGCCCATTCACTGAGTACTTTATCTTGAGGGTAAAACATCGCAGTTTGGACTAAAAGAATCCTGTCGCCTTGACTTGTGTTTAGTGCAGAACAGCGGGAGGTGAGGCCCAGCGCAAGAAAGTTGATTCCGGACTGAGGGGTCTGCTGCCCACCTGCTGTGTTTCATGAAT
Source organism: Lissotriton vulgaris (assembly GCF_964263255.1). Classification (NCBI taxonomy): domain Eukaryota; kingdom Metazoa; phylum Chordata; class Amphibia; order Caudata; family Salamandridae; genus Lissotriton; species Lissotriton vulgaris. Next base: position 1,139,956,123 of record NC_141695.1, on the reverse strand, counting down.
GATAGCTATTAGCAGTACACTCAGATACTGTGTTGTTTTATTTTAAAGCTAGTCGTGGCTGTCCCGACAAATCCAGAGGGGCTGCGAGCAGATGAGATGACCCCAGCAGTTCTCCCTTCCGTCGTCTTTCTGCAGACTGGCCGACAGAAGCAGGCACAGTAGAGAGGCATCAGAAAGGGAAGCTGGAAGGGGAAGGGTGAGACATCGGAGAGAAGAGAGCAAGAAGAGACTGTGAATGGAGGGAGAATGAGACACCGGACAAACATGGAAAGTGAAAGATAGGGGCCAAGCCAGGGGATATGATATTAGAGGGGAGAGCAAAAATAGAGAGACACGTTTTAACCACACAGTTGACGATGGGAAGGGGAGAGATTGTGCAAGAGAGACAAAAAAGAGCTTGCGAAGAGACCGACAAAGGCGAGACTATCACGGAAATCCTTGGGTAAAAGTGTGTTTATAATCGAACACATTATCATTCATACTTTTACAGAACGTAATGGACTTGGCCACCTCTAAAAACAATATGGGGAAAGCGATCTGCAACAATAGTAAATGCATTCTATGAAAAATAAATGCCATGTGTCCTAGCTGAGCATGTATGATATATGACGCAATTGTGGGCATAATCCTTACTTCGTACGATGCACTTTAAATTTGCTTTTGATGTATAGTGCTTAAATTCACACTTCTTCCTTCTATAATCACTCTAAATAACAGCTGTGGCCATTTCCCAGTTTTGATGGTACTCCGTTTCCTTCATTTCGATCGATTCAATGTTTCCATCTTAAGCCCTTACTAGAAGTCCCGTTTTAACTCCACGGCTTATTTGGGGGAATACCTGCACGTATTTCTTTTCCCATTTGAAGCCCTGCTGGCACAGGGGCGATGCATGCTTCCAGGGCTGGGAGGGCGGCAGGGAGGGGGCTTCCTATGGCGCAACCTCCTCCCCAGCGCCGGCAGGGTCGCCCGCGCGCATCTCACTGGCACCACAATGCCCCCTTTCAGCCGAGCGCACGTTATGTTAGCCCCATAAGATGTGTTACTGGGTTGTCAGCTAAAATCTGTGAGGTCTATAACCGAGTTCGGTGCCGGACAATACGAGGTGGGCAGAGGATCCAAGCAAAGGACACTTCTTGGGCAAGCTGATCAAGCAGACCCCCCAGGATATAGCGAGGATATAGCGGCTTTTGTAAAAATGCAGCGATTTCTACATAAGTGCCGATTTCGCGGTCACTTTTGTAAAAATCGCGGCATTTTTACAAAAGTGCCGATTTCGCGGCAAATCGCGAAATCGCGAAATCGCGATATCCTGGAGGGTCTGATTATCGATCAACTTTATTATAAACAACTGGCTGTCCTCAGGGGCTGGTGGGTGGGTCAAAATTGGCTCTTCGTTCTGTCCCGAGCTCACGTGTAGCGAGGAGGTGCAGCTTCAGAGCACAAGAACAAGAGGACGTCTTCGGTCTTGCGTCCCTTTTTATCCGTCTTCAGGGCGGGCGAAAACCCGCCCCTGCCTGCCCGGAGGGCGTGGCTGGCTGCGTCAGTGTCTAGGCCAGCCCACTCTAGGGCGGGAAAAAGCGCGCCCCGGCTACGCCGCTTCGGGCATACCAGCCGAGACGCGCCTCCCGCCCAAAAATGGCTTCCCGGGGGGATCGAGGCACTCCGCCATACGTTCGGGGGGACCGAGTGGTCGCCCCTTTCCATATGGCTGAGATACCCGCCACCCCCTCTCAACACAATCCCCAAAAGGAGGGAAACCGGAAACAGTTCTTGAAGTTTTTGGAAGTGGGAGGGAGTGACCCTCCCGGCCGTATTTATTAAAACAAAATTAAAAACATTAAACGTTTCATGTTATGTACAATTTCGTTACCACATTGCGTTGTTTGGCTAACTTTAACATATTCTCTAATACAGAGGTTCTCCTAGCCGAACTAGCATCCTACAAAACATTCTCTAGAAATATTGAAATTGTACATCCTAACGTTTAAGGGCCAACGGCAAGGTCATAACCGGTGTCAAGATCCCTAACCAGACTTACCCCTCCCACTTGGGAGGGGCGACAGCACGGAGGCTTACCTCAAGTGCAACTACTACCAATTTCCCTTGACTTGACGGGGGCACTTAAGAACTCGACGCCAGTTAAAGGTCGTTCGAATACTCGTGTGAGGTATCTAGAAGGTATCGTAGACCTCCCCCCAACCCCACACAACTTACCGCATCTGCCGTCGCAGATGTCACTGGCCCCGGGAAATTCCCCAGGAGGGGGCTGTAACCCCTCCTACACAGGAAGGGGCCTTGACCGCCTTTCCTTTACTTCCGGCGACCCATCCTTAGAAGGGACCGCCTCCCCATTGAGGGGCCAATGGCCACCTCACCCGAGCGCTCCCATCCGTGTTGGGTGACGCCCACTCATAGGGATCTTCTAATTAGTGCTCACCGATCATGACCTTACCGCCACAGGTCCGGATAGTTGACCGGCTATCCGGACCCCCCACAAAACTCCTACCTAAAGGTCATGTTTTAACGTCTTTAACCAAGCTAAGAAGTCTCCTATGAGTAACTCATTCCCCACCCGTGACAAATGCACACCATCCCCCAAATACATACTGTCATCATTAATACAACTATGCGAGATAGAATGCAATGTCTTGGAACGGAACAACCTACTCACTTTGTTATTAAGTTTTCTAACTGAATGGTTCAAAGCAGGAATCGAGATAGCCCCCCGCCACACTTTTCGTGGGATCATATGAGACCACGCAATTATGCACCCCGGAACTTTCCTTGCCAACCAACTTACAGTGGAAAGCATCGCCTCTAGGAGAAGTCGTCTACCGGTGGTGACCAAATCATTGCCCCCTAAATGTACTATGACTATAGACGGCGGTGACCTCGTCCGCCCTAACAAACCCTCAAAGAATGCTTGAAACTGGTCAATACAGAGACCGCCTCTTCCGTAGAAGGACACTCTGTACCCGTATTCCCCAGGTACGTGAATCATGTCACCTGCTTCGAATACGTCTGCGGCACGCCTCACGTATGAGTGGCCCACGACCCACACCTCCTTTCTCACAGCCGGTGATGTCTGACCGCTGGCCTGGTGTTGGGTCGACTGCATAGTCCGCCCTGCCTCGTAGGCTTGCGCAACTGAAAACCAAACAAAAGACAAGAAGCGTGAGTGCATTATTATAGCTTCACAACATGTGCAACCGCACATATCTCTTATAACAATTGGAGGACCAACGCCCCACTCGTTTTACTTGTTCAACATTAAGACCCCTGGCTGTAGCTTCAGTGGCAGCCCCTATTCGAAAGGAATGGGTCCCGAATTCGCCCGGGTCTAAGCCCGCTGCGGTAATAGACATCGCAAGCACCCGCTGAAACTGAAACTTCGTCAGTGGGGTGGCGTCCGCGTGTCTCAACAATGTCCCCCCCCATGATGCCACCCTTCGTGCTAGGTAATCTTCTAAACACTGTACCGGACACATGGAGGACCCGGGGATCCTGTGAATGATCGTGCAGTCCCCCATCCCGTCTTGATCGGTCTTGGACCTGACAAAGGAGACAATCATTTCTTCACCCCTGATCTGAACGTGTTCCCGGCACAAACCCCCCACCACATCCTGTTTGTTCCTTGCAACCAGCTCACTTATTCTCATCGCCCCGTGAAATGCCAGCGTAAATGCAGCTCGGAACAAACATGCCTCGAACTGAGACGAGCATGTGGCGGGGAGTGTGGCCAGCAACTGGGACAACCTATCCAGACCTATTGGTCGCCTCTCATCTACTCTGCGACCCTCTAGGCGTTGCCACCCACGCAGCGCCTTTTGTACCACAAAAGACGCCGTCGGGTCCTGGATATTATGGGCCCTGGCAACAAAGGAAATGGCAGCACGATGCCTTTGGGCCGTAGCCACCGACTTCCCAGCCCTACGCAAAGACATCAGAAAATGTACTACCCATTCCTCCTGACCCCAAAGCCCATCTCTCTCAGTCCCCAAAAAGGCTAAATAGGCCCGGAACGCCCCTTCATATGCCTTCCTCGTCCTTGGCGCTAGACTCTCTCCCACGAGGTGACGAAGTTCGGGACACCGAGAGACCATAGAGCTTCGGGGAAGGGTGCCGGCTCTGGGTCCGCTGAGGGAAGGAAACCCGAGAAAGCCTGCATTTGAAAACGAGACAGTGCATCAGCAGCCTGATTCATTACCCCTGGGACATGTTTTGCTCTGAATATCACGTTCAGTTGCATACACAGTAAGACAATTTCTTTGAGCAGCCTTAAAATCAGTTTACAACGGGCTGCCTGACTATTGATGCATTCTACAACGGTCATATTGTCAGACCAAAACACGACAGAATGATCTTTGAACCCTTCGGGCCAGGTCCTGAGGGCCACCAGAATGGGAAACAGTTCAAGGAAAGCAATATTACTCGTCAGCCCCTCTTCGTGCCACCATGGGGGCCACCTTTGTGCCGACCATTTCGTGCCGAAGATGGCGCCAAAGCCCATGCTCCCCGCCGAATCTGTCCATAGACCCAGCTCTTCAGAGGACACGGCTGGCTTGTTCCAGACAACTCGACCATTGAAGTCCGCCAAAAATGCTAACCAAATACGCATGTCTTGGCGGACCTCAGCCGATAATCTCGTGCGATGATGACCCTCCTTTAGGCCAACCATCGCTTGGGCAATTGAACGGGAAAAGGGGCGAACCATTGGGATCACCCTTAGGGCAAAATTCAACTTCCCCACCAATTGTTGCAACTGATTCAGCGTAACCTTAGATGCATTTATACAAACTTGCAGGGCTGCCCTGAATTTCGACACTTTGGTAGCTGGTAGACGAAAACAACCCTCACTAGAGTCCAACTCGATCCCCAAAAACTCGAGGCAAGTCGTGGGACCCACAGTTTTACCCGGTGCCAATGGCACGCCAAATTGACCCATTAACACACAAAATTCAGCCAAGGCCTGGGCGCATTCGTGATTTCCGGCGGGCCCAAGGAACAGAAAGTCATCAAGGTAATGCATTACATTTCGGAAACCCGTCTTCTTTGTGAATACCCATTGTAGAAAAGTACTGAATTTCTCGAAATATGCACAGGATATAGAGCATCCCATCGGCATACACCTATCCAAATAATATGATCCCTGAAACATGAATCCCAGAAGACGCTGGTCGTCTGGGTGTACCGGGAGCAACCGGAACGCTGACTCGATATCTGATTTCGCCATCAACGTCCCGGGCCCCAGGCGATTCAAAATGGCTACTGCTTCATCAAATGATGCGTACCGCACCGAACATACCTCTGGATCAATTGCATCGTTCACCGAAAGACCATGTGGAGCTGACAGATTATGAATTAATCGAAACTCACCTGGGTCCTTCGTCGGGACCACCCCTAACGGAGAACATACAAAATACGGTACCGGGGGTACACTAAACGGGCCGGCGACCCGACCCCGGTTAACCTCTTTCCGGATCTTATCCTGCACTACAGTTGTATGCTGCAAGACGGAAAGTTGATTTCTGCACGTCCCGACGCCCTGAAAGTCCCCTACCGGGATGCGGAAACCATATGAAAAACCGTTCCGCAGCACCCCAGCAGAAGTACGATCTGGGTATTTACTGAGCCAGGGAATCATCGCCAAGGTATCAATCGGGGTTGGTAGAGGCGCCCCTCGGACTATATTAGACCTGTTTGGCGCCTCCTCTACCCCCATTCTCACCCGTTCTGGCTCTGCACGAGGACTCAGGATGGGACGACCCACAATTACTACATTCGTGTTTGAACTTACAGGATCCCGGAGGTCTAGTACATTTACCTTTGTTGAAATTGAAGCAGAAACCCCTTTTCCCTGTATTGCCGGCAGGTCTCGAGTAATCGTCGGTACTCGTACCTGACCGAAAGGGCGTCCCCGCATTTTGGCGGGAGTATTCACCAACATTGCTCCCCACCAATGGCATTTTCAACATCCCTGACTCTTTCATTTTATCCCATGTCAAAGAATCATAACAGTCCCAAGTTAAACTTTTGTTATGCTCCTTCTCTTTCCTGAAAAGGTTGTCATAACAGAACCAGTGGTTACCTTGATACGATGTTGAGTAACCCATAATTCGTGACTGATAAATTGGAAACTCAGGTAGCAACTCAGGCCTACGTTCTCCCAAAATCGATGTAAAAATACCCCAAGCATTGCCCCAGTTGCCAATATTCTCATTCACCTTAAAGGCGGCCATTTTTGCGCGCCAAACACTCGGATGCATTAGGTCCTTCTGACTCTTAACATGCTCCACTTCATAATGATCGACAAGCAAGGAGAAAATGTTCACGTAATCCCCCGCCCAGATCTTTTCCTTTATTGCCAAAGGAACATGTTGACCCAATTTCTCTCTACGAGAGGGTGCTGACTCATCCCTTGCGATCGGCAATGGCCGCTTACCTGCACCGGACGCTGCTTCCGTCACTTGTGGCTTGTCTATCACTGCCGCCGGTGCGGGCACCTTGGCTGCGTCTCTTTTTTCGCGCAACTGTTTCATCAGCGCCTGTGCCTCGGCAGCCGTGGCGCCCTCACTACTATCGCCCAACCACGCTGCTAGCTGTGCCGCCAGCTCGGGGGGCATATCCTCGTTAGATGTCGGGGTGACGACGACGGGGATCGGATTCCCCTCCATCGGTACCGGGGTCGGCGCCTCGAGCGGGGCAGAGGGAACCGGGACGTCTCCCCCGGCCGGACCCCTTCTTGGCCTCTTGGGTTTCCCTCCAGCCGGTGGACGCCCCGATCCCTCCTCCCCGTCTCGCTCCGCCAGTCGCTTCTTTATCTCGGACATCTCCTTGACGAGGACCCGAACCATCTGATCAGTCGTCATTCTCTTCGCGCCTTTCTTGGGCATTTCTCCGACAAAGTATCTAGAAGACAAAGAAAAGATCAAAACGCTCAAAATTGGCTCTTCGTTCTGTCCCGAGCTCACGTGTAGCGAGGAGGTGCAGCTTCAGAGCACAAGAACAAGAGGACGTCTTCGGTCTTGCGTCCCTTTTTATCCGTCTTCAGGGCGGGCGAAAACCCGCCCCTGCCTGCCCGGAGGGCGTGGCTGGCTGCGTCAGTGTCTAGGCCAGCCCACTCTAGGGCGGGAAAAAGCGCGCCCCGGCTACGCCGCTTCGGGCATACCAGCCGAGACGCGCCTCCCGCCCAAAAATGGCTTCCCGGGGGGATCGAGGCACTCCGCCATACGTTCGGGGGGACCGAGTGGTCGCCCCTTTCCAATTGCCTCCAACAACAAAGAGAAAGTCATCAACAGAAAAAACGCCTGCTATTACAATCTGGTTAAGAAATTGAAGAATGACGACAAAGTCATAGTTAAGCCTGCCGACAAGGGCGGCAATATTGTCCTATGGAAGCGGGAAGAGTACATCAAGGAGGCAGAACTCCAGTTGGGCGATACTGACTGCTATAAAAAGAGCAATTTATCAATTGTAAAAGCAGCGTGGGCTGACCAGAACTCTAAGCTAATGGCATGGCGCAGCGGTGGTCTCATCTCATTCGATGAATACAAATACTTAAAGAAGGACTATCCAGTCATCCGCAGTTTCTATCTTCTTCCGAAGGTGCACAAGGATCCCCTTGTGCCCCCTGGCATGCCCATAATATCGGCCATAGACAGCTCTACGGAATGTATTTCTCGTTATATAGACTACTTTCTACAGGAGTGGGTAACGAACTTGAGTTCTTATGTAAAGGACACAACTGACTTCTTGTGCAAACTGGCCTCAATTACCTGGGACGATGAATTCCTACTTATTACCATGGATGTATCTTCTTTGTATACATCAATCCGACACCGTGATGGTATTAAGGCTGTTGAACACTACCTTGGCAAACGCCCCATTGAATATATACAACATAACAAAATGCTTGTTGGTATGTTGAAAATCTGTTTAGAACAAAATTTCTTTGTTTTTAATAACCAAATGTACCAGCAAATGAGGGGTGTGGCCATGGGGGCCTGCTTCTCCCCAAGCTTTGCTTGCCTCCATATGGGGCTTTGGGAGGAGCAGGTCCTGATGGGTGAACACATGGAAACAATGCGGCACAAGGTTGTGCTCTACCTGAGGTATATTGATGACCTGTTTTTCATTTGGAGGGGTACACACGATGAGGCTACTGAATTTGCAAACCAATTGAATGTAAATAATCTGAACTTGAAATTCACATCACACATTGATGAAGAAAAGGTTACTTTCCTAGATGTGGAGGTGTATATCAGGGAGGGAGCTCTGCATACTAGACTGCATAGAAAGGCGACTGCCGGCAACACGGTTCTACATGCCAGCAGTCAGCATCCCCAACATCTGATCCGCAGCATCCCCTACGGGGAGATGCTGAGACTGCGGAGAATTTGCAGTTCCGATTTGGATTGTGATCTGGCACAACAAGCCAGCAAAGCGAGATTCCTACAAAGAGGGTATAGCAGTACTCTGATAGAAGGAGCTATCAGACGTACCAGGAATATCTCGAGGGAAGATGCACTTATGCCAAAAATAAAACCTAATGCGGAAGGGGATAACAATGAGCGTATTACATCTAGAGCCATTGTGACCTACAGCAACCAGCACTCCCAGATTAGAAAGATTTTGAATAAAAACTGGAATCTGGTTAAGGGTGACCCTGTTATAGGGGACCTGGTACCGGATAAACCAAGCATAACATTTCGCAAATCTCCTAGCCTTGCCAGTGCACTAGTCAGTAACATGTTAGAACCCACAAAGTCCTGGATGGATAACATCACTGGCTTCAAAAAGTGTCTTACATGTAAGGCTTGTCGCCACGGGATCAACAAAACCCAGGTCCAACGTCCTTTCTCAGATAAACCCTTCATTATAAACAAAAGATTAACTTGCAAGACAGAATATGTTGTCTATGTCTTGCAATGCCCTTGTGGATTGCAGTATGTTGGGAGCACACGCCCACCGGCACACAAGCGCATATTACAGCATTTAAGGGCGATCTCTGGTAAGGATCAGGCCTACCCAGTGGCTAGGCACTTTGAGGCTGTGCATGGAAGTGATCCCAGTAGCCTACAGTACTTCTTGGTCGATACAGTGTTGCCTCTGAAGAGAGGGGGTAACTGGGACGCAAAATTGCGCCTCCTGGAAACCAGATTCATTCTTGAGTTCAACACTAAGAGCCCGGGAGGTCTTAACAATAGCGAGGATCTTTATACTTGCCTCTAACTTATTGTAGCACAATCTTCCCCCCAAGTATGTATTTACTTATTGTTGTCTGGATGTAAATAGTAAATTTCCCCTATAGCTATTCTCTACGAGCTTTTATCTGATTCTGCTACCTGCTGTTAACTGTAGCATGTTTTTAATTATTAGTATAGACACTTAATTCACTTCACAAACAAACTTTTTTGCTCTGCAGTAACTAAAAGAGGCTGTTATGAAGTGCGCATCATCATTATAAACACTTTGTGTGATTGCTTTGTATATGCCCACTTGGGCATAACATCCTTTTATAAGTGAAGGCGGATACGTCCAGTGAGGATAAATGAGGGTTCTCCAAACTAAATGTGCTATATATACTGAACTAATTTTGTGTGTATATATATGAAGGCATAGTCATTTGAGTTTGCCAATTATGGTTTAATTCTTTCTTAACCATGTATGTATATATATGAAATATAATTTGTTTATAGTTCAATGAAGATCTATATTTTTGTACTCATGTATATATGTATATATAATGAAATTTATTTATATTTGTATAAGATTTTATAAGAACTATGACTATTCTAAAACATTGCGTTTTTGCACATTAGAACCCTTCGGGCACCATGCCCTCTATCTAGACTTAAAGGAATGGAGTTTGTCTTCACTTTCTATGACTCTTTGGAGAAAAAAATGCAATTTGCACAGGTGTGATTAACTATGTACTTGCACTTTAAAAACCCTCGTTTGTGTTCATGACACTTTATGTGAGCAAGCCTCTTTTCGAGGTGAAACGCGTCATGGCGATGTTGCAGGCTTTGACTTCTTTGCACTGAATAAATCACCCTAAGAAACTGCACCTACTTTGTGGTCTCGCTTCCTTCGTTGTTCTGCAGAAGGCAGGATTCTACTACGACCTTTGGACGTATATATATATATATATGTATATATATGTGAGTGTGTGTGTATATATATATATATATATATATATATATATATATGTAGTTAGGACCTAGTTTCCATAGGAAGAGCTTTTTTGTTTTGCCAATAACTTTGGCATCGTTTGACGAATGCTCGTGACCTTTTCAAAACTATTTTGCCACTCACTTCAGCTGCTGTGTTGAATATTTCAGGGTGATCTGTGAAGGGGGAAGACCCAAAACGCCTTTTCTCCATGTTAATTTCCATGGGAAACTTTAGATACTGCTACAGCCTGAACTGATGAACTGAATTACAAAAAATTTGGCAAAGAGGTGCTGTTTGTCCAGAATGCACCCTTTTTAGGTCTCGCCTGAACCAGCGCGCATGTGCTGCTCTGCGAGGCATTTAGTAATGGCTTTTAAACTCCAAGCACACACTTGTGCGTGCTCGTTTTGTTTTTATCACTTGCTATTGGGCTTTGCATGAGTCTTTCAAAAAAAGCCAGCACGCAGTTGGCCCAAGGCGGGTGCATGTCCCGCCTTCTCTGTTCTCTTGCCTAGGGTTCTCGGGAGTGAGTATCAGCGCCATCTGAATTATCGCGCCCGTTAATTGGAAACAGATGGCGTTCGTGCTGGCCCTGGTGCACTTTAAACGCAGCGCTTTCACCGCCGACCTGGTTTTCTAGTAGCAAGCACAAGTCCGTTTGGGCTACATTCATGGTATTACTCAGTTGCGAAGACATTGGTGTATTAATGTAGCCTGGGCCTCACTTCTCATGTGCGGGACCCGTGGACAGGGTTTCCCGCGCTCGGTGAGGGAGGCAGTGAGGGCCGGGCGGGCCCAGGCACTTTTGTTGGTTTTCATAAGAGCAAATGGACTTGGTCCGTTTTATACGTTAATCAATCCGTATTACTGACTTGCATATCAACTGCATCGCCAAGTTATGAATGTCCTTTCAGGCGGAGAGGGTGCTTTTAATGCGCACAAGACTGCTCCCAGCCATGCAATTTTCGCTGCACGTATCTGCATGATTACCCTGCAGAGGCAGGGCGCTGCGCGTTCCGCATGCCAGACCAAGTCGCTTTCAATTTGTGCAGGGAGAAGGAAACGAGGGGCTCTCTTTGGGGCGAGACTTAACACACACACATTCACTGGTAAAGAAGCTTTGGTGACCCCTAAAGAGACGGCGAGACTTAAGTAACTTCATATGGTGCCGTGGGCGCGGATGCAAGCAAAGAAAATGGGCTGTCCACCCCTTGGTTGGAAGTACAAGACATCCATTATTGGGGGGAAATGGGTGCCTCCCACCTCATGACCCCCAGGCAATTGTGCTGATGATCTAATGAAAGCTAAAGCCTATGCATCCCTATTTTGGGCCCTATGTGCGGTCCCTCACTCTTCTGGGCTCTCTAACCACTGCACCACTGAACTCACAATGTCACAGACACGCATTAGAAGACCGGCTACTGGGGGGGGGGGGGTGTCACATATGTAAATGTAAATGTGGGTGTACTTGTAAAGCGCACTGCGACTCCATGGAGTATCCTGGCGCTGAAGACCGCTGGGGAACCCGTCCTGGTTTTCCCTGTGAGATGGTCCCTTTCTGGGAATCCGTTTAGTAGTTTCGGTGATATTTATTGAAATTTCCTGTTGTATATCTGGGGACCCCTCCCGATCTCGTGCTGAGATCTGATTGTCTGCCAACACTTCAAACCAGGACGTGTTGGCAGCCATTTTGTGACTCGATTGAAGAAAAGGGAGCAGGGTAGAAACACGCTGACCCCCCTAAGCCTCTTGGGACCCCCAAGAGGCCAAAAAGTATATATACATATATATATATATATATATATATATATATATATATATATATATATATATATATATATATATATATTTTTTTTTTTTTTTAATTCAACGGAAGTCATGCTGGAACCGCGACTCCTGCTGGGGAAAAAACCAAAGCGTGGGCTCCTGCACTTAATTTAATATAGAGCCTCGGGTGAGCCAGGTCCCTGGACCAGTTTTTTTTAGTAATGTGGGTCTGCTCATGCGGCATCCCCGTGCCGCAGGAACCCACCACCTTCCTTGGGCCAACATGTGATATGATGCGGGGGTCTGCTCGGCCCACCTCAGATTCAGGGACCACAACCACCCTCGGGCTAATTATTGAATACGTGTGGGGTAGTCCAGTATGGGCTCCCATGCAGCTTTGTGGACCGCCACCTCCCTGGGGCTAATGTAATGGGGGTGCCTGGCAGACCCCTCCTACCCCGGGAACCCTCACCTCCCCGGGGCTTTTTATTTTTGATAAGTGGGGCCTCACCGACCACCCAGGCCCCGGGGACCACCATCTCCCTCAGGCCAAAGTATGGTTTTTAACAAATGGGAGGGGGGCTATTCTAGGCCCCGGGAACCGCCATCTAGGGGCAGGCCCTTGGTCAAGGAAAGAGGGAGGGGTGCGCCCCCACTCCTGGAACCGTATATGTCCCTTGGAACCCCCACCCCTCAGGGTTGGCTCCTACAATGTCTTGTAGTGCCCACCCTAGACATTGCTGTTTGCTATAGCTTGGCAGGAGCAACATTGGCCCATGGTAGGGGGGCCCACATTTTCTCCCCCCCCCCATTCTTAACATGCCTGGCCCCGGGGGATGGGGGGGCCGGAATAGGCCAAAGGAAGGGGGCTACATAGTCCCCCCCACCCCCCATAAAGTTTTTTAAAATTATAAAATGCCTGGAAATTTGCCAGAGGCCCCACTCTTTTTCTCCACCACTCTGCAAATGCACTTCCTGGTGTGCGTCTGGTTGAGGGATGAAGTCCCCTTGGCTGCCGAGGTAAATTAGGGGCCAACAAGACCTCCAGTAATCCCCACGCAGCAGGATTGTTGAGAAGTGGTCGGTGATCACACCCCCTTTCTCCATCACTCTGCAAACGCACCTCTCGGCACACTGCTGGTGGGGGGGATGGCATCCCCTTTTCTCCTGAGGGCCCCAGGACAAACATGGACTTCTTCCTTCAAGCAGTAGTGCGCCAGGAGGCTCTCATCAAACCCACTGTTTTGTACTTACTGGAGGTAACCAGAGGGCTTCTTGGCATCCATGGACGTCCTTGGGGCGGGCGGGGGGGGGCAGCTACCCCGGAGGTAAGTCCCACACAGCAGGATTGCTAAGAGTGATTTGTAGGCCATGCCTTCTTTCACCACCACTCTGCAAACTTCTGGCGCACTACTGGTTGGGGGATGAAGTCCACTTTACTCCTGAGGGACCTTTGGGGCCAGGAAGCCCTCCTGCTACCTCCAGTAAGTCTGACATAGCGGAATTCCTGAGAACTCGACGGAGGCCCTGGCCACTTTGTCCACCACTCTGCAAATGCGACTACTAGTATAAAACTAGAAATTCCCTTTAAAAAAGCTAACGTTAGAGTCAGGAAATAGATTTTGAAAAAACATAGAAATTCACTGAAAAAAACAAAGGTTACAGGATTGTTATAGTTGGCAAATACAATAAAAAAAACGTTATAACTTCACTGAAAAAACCATATGTTAGAAGGACGTTATGGTTAGCCTTGGATTACACTTGTTCAAAACTCGTGCTTATGACCTCACATATTAAATCACTCATGACATGGTCCCCATACAACCTCTTGTACGCCCACTCACTCGCCCGCACATCCAGACATACCCATTCAGAGACCTATACCAGTGCTTACACACCCACTAACTCCTCGATAGAGCCACTCACTCGTACAGCCACTCACACAACCATTCATTCACCCTTGCCGCCACTCATGCAACCAGTTACTCTCCCATACAGCCAGTCACATAACCACAACTCACCCTTACAGCTACTCACACAGCATCTTATTTACCTACTAAGTCATTCATACACCCACTGACTTACCCAATCAGCCTCTCAACACAGGCACTCACTCACTCACCCATACACGCCCTCATACACTCACACATACAAGCCCTCATACCTTCACACAACCACTTACATACCCATACACACATCCATATAAGCACTCAAACATCCCTGTACTCACCCATTCAGCCATTCACATAGACACTCACTCTCCAATTCTGTCACTTACACATCAATTAGCAGGTAAAGATGCCTGCAAGGGATTTTTTTCGCTCTACTCAATCTAATATCTATAATTCGACATTGGTCGTAAACTCTAATCAGCAGCTTACATTTGGTAATTTCGGAAATTAAATGGACTTATTTATACTTGAACAAATCCGCCAAAGATTATTTCACACAGGTATAAGCTTTTTGAAACATAAACGTTCGAGGCATATGAGCTGCAGATCACACATAGTGCATTGAAGTAAATTGGGACTGATTAAACAGAAAACAAATCCTTTAGTGAAACAATTCTCTAAGAAAATAGGTGTAATTGTCTACGTTTCGGTCTAGGTAGTGAAGCCATCTGTTAGACCGTCTTCAGGACGGTAGATTCATGTTGAATGACCCTTAGAAGACTACATAGGTCACTTGAGAATTGTAAATGTAGTCCGATACTTTAAAGTTGTGTGCTCAACGTCAAAGAAATAGCGGAGTAGATGTAAAAAGTATGTGATTGCTGTATATTTACATAGTCAGGCAGCGAGTAATATCGGTAACCAAATTCCGGTATCCTAAACCTCCATTTCACTTTGAGCTGCTTTCCATACTTCCAAAATGCCCTGTACCACGTTTAGTCCCTGTAGGGACCTTGTACCCGTAGAAGACATAAGTGTCTGGTACACCGACACTTACAAGACCCAGAGGAGTAAATTTGTAGGTCAGGCCTTGGCAGATTAGAATCTTTCATGAGGTAGACTGGAGGCAATTAATATGTATTTGGTATTTCTGTAGCACAAACGTAGTCCAAAGACAGCGGGCGTCTTGTATTGGGATTAAGAAATGCTGAAAATCTGACAAACCTGTTCAGAGTGTCCTCCTAGCTAGCCGTTCAGTGCAATGGATGCAGAATGGTTTTAAACTTTCCGTACAAACCAGAGTTTGGCACTAAGCAAACATAGCACCATAAACAGTGATGCTGGCACAATTTTGGGATCTGCTTTAAAAGTAGATAATTGATTATGCAAACTATATTCCTTAGGAAAAACTGCACAGATTTGGTATTGCCAGACTTTAGAAATTCAGCCCAACAATCTATTGGTTCCTGCATTAATGCTTGTCCATTTAAGAAACGCAAAATAATATGAAAAAATATCTTTAAAAACCTACTATGGGGGGCGTGGCCAAGATGGCGGAGTAGGAGGACGCGACTTCGGCGATCTCCTCCGACCCAGGCCCCTAAACAGCCTATTTGCCGACGATCTCCCCCCCCCCCCGCTGCTATCTAATGGCGGCGGAAGGGGTAGGGGACCTAAGCGCCTGCTTCCGAGGACAATCGGTGTGCTAGACTGCATACACGGCGCGATTTGGCCGAGAGCCGGAATCAGCAGAGGTCGTGGCCTCGACCGGAAGTGCTGCTGGGCCCGCCTTGTGGGACTACTTGAGCCCGGAGTGCAGAGCGGAGGCCCTGGACTGCTTGGTGCGGCGTGGGGCCCTGACTGGTCGGGCCGCCGCTACAGCGCGACCCTGCGGGAAACAGTGTGCAGCCTGGGGTGTGCAAAGTGGTGTGACTGTCCAAGCCCGGAGGCGTGGCAAGGCCGAGTCGCGGCCGCAAGGACAACGCGAGAGGCGCTGAGCGAGGCCGCAGGCCTGAACAGCCCGGACTTGAGTGCGGAGACTACCCCCTAAACGCGGGGACTGGTGAGGAGCGGTGGAGTGCCTGGCGGGGGGAGCTCGCTCGAGACTGGCTGCGTCCCTGGCTGCTGGCGGCGCGGCCGACCCCTGCAGGGCTTTATCTTTCCCCACGGAGGGCCGGAGGAGTGCTGGCCGGGGTCTACCGGTGACTGTGCCCGGAGAGGAGACGCGAGAGGCCCAAGGCGGGAGCCATCCAGGCGGGAGTCTGTGCCTCCTAGCGGTTGCTGTCCCGGGGGTCGGCTGCCTGAGGTGCGCCTGATTGACTGCAGGGACCGGAGGACCGTGGGCCTAGGTGCGGTGGTGTGAGGTCGGAGCGGAGAGGTGTGCTCCCATCCCCCCAGCCGGGTGGCCTGTCAGCGGGGGACTCTTTTTGCTTCGCCCGGCAGCAGTGGATGAGCCCGGGGCTCCAGAAGGCAGCAGGGTCTGGTGGCGAAGGTGAGGTCAGCTCTGTGTGATCCTCCTTAGTGTTCCTGGGAGGGTCGAGGAACTGATAGGCCCAAATTACCGGAGGACTACGCCAGGCCTCTTGAGCGGTCAGCGGTGGGCCCAACCTGACCTGGGGCCCCATCGGGTTGCCGACGGCGTGGTCACGATCCCGGCTGGCTCATACAGGAGTGTGTGACTTTGGGGCGGCCCTGGTGGCGATTGGAATACGCGGAGATGGCCCTGCGCACTGAAGGAGGGGTGCCCTGCTCCGGGAGGCCCGGCTAACTTTCGTGGCTTGAGGTCGTGCCTGGGTTGGCGCGCTCGGCTGGGTTCCTGGGGAACATATAGCCCAGGAGGGAGGGTGCAGACAACGCCCGGCGGTGTCGACGCGCAGAAGACTTAGGCTACCGGACCTGCTCGGCTAGTTGGCGGCTCGGCTACGCACTCAACGCGGATTTCACTTGTGGGGACTGGGAAACGCCGTCTAATGGCTGGTAACAAAGGGGGTAAGAAGGGTGACCGCACCCTGCCGGAAATGCTGAGCAGGGGCACCGCACGGCAGGATCGCGGACCGCACTCCCCGGGACAGTTAAGCAGCTCCCAGGGAGCGAGCGGAGGGGAGCCGCCAGTCACCAGATCCTTCCTTGAATCGCTCTTCAGCTCTATCCGAGAGGACTTTCAGGCGCTCAAGCAGGAGGTGGCGGGGGAGGTGCGAGAGGTGCGGCGAGAGGTTGATGGCTTGGGAGAAAGGGTGACCTCCGTGGAAGAGGCTGGCCATGCCCGGGACGAGGAATTCGCGCAGCTTCAGCAGGAGGTGATCAGGCTCAGAGACCAACAAATCGATCTCCAATCGCACGTGGAGGATTTGGAGAACCGTTCCCGGAGAAACAACATCCGGGTCCGGGGTGTTCCTGTCGGAGAGGAAGGGGAGGATGCCGCAGGCTACCTGCAAGATCTGTTCATGGATATCTTGGATGAACCAACTGACTTTTCTATCAGGATTGACAGGGCACATAGAGTGGGCCCGCGGCGCAGGTCCCCGGTGCCCCCTCCCGACCTCCTGGCCTACCTGCCGGATTACACCCTGAAAGAAAGAATCCTCCGGGTGGCTCGCACTAAATCCTCGTTGGAGTTCAGGAGCCATAGGGTAACCCTCTTTCAAGACCTCTCAGTGGTCACCCTACAGAAACGCAAGTCCTTCAAAATTGCGACTGACTTTTTGCGGGAACATGACACTCCATACTCTTGGTCACCCTTTCCGCCTCATCTTCCGCTGGAACGGAACATTGCATCAGCTGTGCTCTCTCCAGGACACCTGTGCTGTACTGGGCATTACAGCGACCGACGAAGACGCTCCCACTCCACATCGCCGCCGAGTCACCAGGGATGGCTGGCAATCGGTCCCTGGCCGCAGGCATTCGACTTCTTCGGTGAGACCTGACTCGCCTACTATCCTGGCTGAAATGGATAGTGCTGTGAGAGGGGTCGCTAGAGAAATGGCGACTGGAGAGGTTGCTTAGACCGCCTAGAAATTCTCCGGGGGGAGATCGACATCGCTTTTTCCGAGCTGCAGGTTTGGGGGCCTGGGGCGTGGGTGGGGGGGGGGGGAGCGGGGGCTGCGTGGTGGCTGGACGTCCACTTTTGAGACTTTCCATAGACTTGCCTGTTTGGGCCGGGCTTGGACAATGGTTCCTTTGACTCCATTTTTGGGAGGACGGGGACGGAGTTCTGGGGGTAAAGGGGCTTGTGTTGGGGTGTTGGGGAACCGGGAGGGGTTGTGGGAGTTGGGAGTGGGGGAAGGGGTTGTCCAGTGCGCTGCGCTAGGATTTGTTGCTTTGCCTGTTTTTCTCCACCTTGTCCTGATCAGCGAAGGAGGGGAGGCGAGTGTGGGGGTGGAGAGGGGAGCTGGCTGGTGTGTGGGGGGAGTCACGGTCACATTAGGGCTCATGGCTGGTGCTAGGTTGCTCGGCGTAAGGGGGAGCGGCTTTGCTTATTGTTTTTGGCTGATAGCTTTGTTGCTTGAGTTGGGGGGGGGTACACACGCCCACTACGACCCCCACGCAGGACGCTAACGCCTCTACATACACTTTCCATTATGCCTCCTCACACTTTTAAAGTCGTGACCTTGAATGTTCGGGGTCTGAACAATCCCGTTAAGCGGCGGGCGGTGCTCTCCCTGTTAGAAAATGCTCAAGCGGACATATGCCTCCTTCAAGAAACACACTTATTACCGCAGGACACACATAGGTTACGCTCTCATAAATTTCCGAACCAGTTTTTTTCCTCTGGTGGCTCGACACTTTAGAGGGGAACACATTCACAAATTCGCAGAAATAAAAGGGAGGTTGCTGGCGCACAGGTTCAAGGTGGGGGGAATTACATTCACAATAGGTTCCCTTTATAGTCCCAATGACAACCAGGAGCGGTTCTTGCAATCTGCGGTAGAAGAGATCACTGCCTCGCCGGACAGGCATATTCTTCTCGGGGGAGACCTTAATATGGTCTTTGATTCAGTTGTAGACAGATCAGCGCAGCGCTCCCCGCAAGTCGGGGAATTCTCAGCTGGTTGTAGGGCTAGGCTTGCGGAGATGGACCTCCTGGACCTCTGGCGTCACATGCATCCCGTAGATAGGGACTACTCGTACTATTCCCACGCGCACAAGACCTACGCGAGGCTTGATCATCTTCTGGTCACCTCACCAGTGCAGGCTCTGGCATCCGCCGTGGACATGGGGGTAATTACCTTGTCGGATCACGCTCCGGTTGAGGCCTCTTTTTGCCTGCCCCCCTCTGCCTCTCCGGCGAGGACCTGGCGCCTCCGGGATACTCTGCTACATAGGAAAACAGCCTTGGGGTATAGGTTGCATGTTAGTAGCGCACTGGACAGTGGGTGGGGGGGGGGGGAATTTGGGCTGGGCAATTGAACGTTGGGGTGGGGGTGGCGTTTGTATTAAAATGTTGTGTCATGCCAGACTTATGCTCCTTTTCATCTGCCGATCCTATGCTGCTGTGTATTTGTTTTGGTGTGTCACGCTGAATAAACTACTTTAAACCTAAAAAACTACTATATCTGCACGTTTTTCATTAAGTTTTCAGGCATGAGTGAGATTCTGATGCAGGGTTTCCACCAATCCATAGCCCTCAATCTGCTTCAAAAAACAGTTTCATTGGATTCACAAAGACACATGGGAGGTACAAGTACTTAACAACCAAATGGTAATTTCGTTTTTTAAATTCATACGTGGATGTTGAAACACCCTGGCAGTGAAAGGGTTAAGCTATACTTGTTGTGTCTCCGACCATTTGCTGAAGGAGACCCTTGTGGTGTGTTTTTCTCTTGCATGGGGAACAGTCATCAGTTTCCCTTAATCCCCCTAACTCTCCCATTGTCAGGATTTGAGCTCAGGTTCTTAGCCACTGCACAAATTACTTCATACCCTTTCTGCCATTGAGTAAGTGGGGCATTTTCTCCCCACCCTGCATGGAAGTCCACATCATTAGCCCTGCATAAGTGGTTTAATAGTGACCCCTTAAAATGTGAATGAACCTGCTTACAAGACTGTTTTTCTGCAGTTACATACAACCTGTTTCATTGCACCATAGGAATGAGTCCATTCTCTCCTCCTAGGCATGTTGCTGCAGGCCTATTGCATCTCTTGCTCTCTAGGCATGACCTAACGGACCAACTCCGTTTGCCCCGATTAATTCCACTGCACAGTAAAGACTAGCACTTTCTGTGTGCTGTTACATTATTAGGCTGACCAAGCAAGTTCATATTCTGACTCTTTCTCTGCCTGAGATTGGAGCCCTCTGGATTAGAGTCCACCTACCTCATTGTGCAAGTAACTCACTCCTTCACTGGAGAGCCTCCTCCCAAAAAAACTGCAGGAATCCTTACTTTCCCAATGTTTTGTCACACCATCTGCCCTCATCCCCTCCTATAACACCATAGGTATGAGAAAATGCAGACACGTCTGCAGATCTAGCCTCTCAGGAATCCCAAATGCAGCTATTTTGTTGGACTACTGTCCCACTTTCGGATGCACACTTCACCTAGAACTATGTTAACCTGACTTTCTTTCTGTTGGCCAAGACTTTGAGGGAGACTGGTTCAACTACAGAACTCCTTGGAGTCTTTTTCATGGTGGACCATCTCTGTAGGATAGAAATCTCTCCTTGCTGTCCACCTTCGTTGTTAGTGGACAGCTATGAATTATTTGCTTCTTTGGATGAGGAGCAGCTGAATCCCACACACACTCTACCAGAGAGAAGATTTTGTCTCATTGTCCATCGTCCGCTGCAGCTCCTCCTTGCATGAACTTAGTCGAGACTGCAAGGAGTGTGATTGAAACCCTCCTTCCGCAGGGTTTCTGTTGAACTTTCTTTACCCAGTGCAACTCACTTCCCTGATTCAGTATCTTCTATACTCTGTGCGCTGGTTGCTGCCAGATGAAGGTCCTGTGGGCAAACAAGTTTCTTTGCTCATGAGTGAAAACTGTATATATATAACACACTCCTGGTGCAGAAAGCTCGTAATTAAAAAATACCAGAACCGGGGCCCCAATGATGTTCAAGTGCTATATTTCTTGGCACACGGAAAAACAAACCCTACGCGTTTCAAAGCCTAAACTTCTTGCTCACGGGTACATTTGTTTTAGCGGCCATTCTTTTTAAATTGATAGATTTACAATCTCTTCCGTGCCGTGATCACAGTGACATAGAAAAGTTACTATGTTGCAAAGGCAGTCCATTAATCAAATCGCAAAGTTGCCGTAGAAAACAAAACATTAATGCAGGTATAAGGATCAAACAATCTGCCAACCTAATACATGATGATTGCAAATTATACAAAGCATATTTTTCAAAGCTTTATGCAAAACGTTATTATACCGCCCAAGTGGGCAAGATCACGATACTGGTACAAGAAATAAATTGCCCCTTAATTTAAGACATCGACTGTTGAATATCAAGTGTCACTGGGGTGAAATTAATAAATAAGCTGTGTTGCTTAAACCAGTGCTCGTGCTTCGAGGTGTCTAGCCCGAGTGGGCAATTTCGATCCAACTGCAGAATGCATCTTCATCATACCTGAAAATTAAAACGTAACTGTAGCTCCCAAGAGGGCTTCGAAGCAGAAAAGACTACTATGTGTCAAAGATTCTGTGTGAGAGGTTATAGTAAAACTGTGATCAAACAAGCTGAAATCAAAGTTGAACAAATGCACAGGAAGGACCTCTTCGTTCCCAAGATACGTGAGAATTCTGAGCAAATCAGATTCATTACCAACTTTGATTGTCAATCGTGGCAATTGAGGAAAAGTCTCAATAAACATTGGGGTATCCTCAAATTGGACCAAGATTTAAAAGAGGTATTAAATGAAAATCCCATTATGACCTTTAGAAAAGCGAAATCCCTTAAGGATTCGCTAAGCAGTGCCTTAATACAGGAACCTTGCAAATCCCCACAAATTGTAGGATTTTTCCCTTGCACTAAGTGTAAGGCGTGTAAAAATAGCCACAAATGCAAGAGTCTAAAGATCTGTAAAAATCAAGCTGAACATAAAATCACTAAACTCATGGGATGTAACACGGAATATGCAATTTACTCTCTGCAATGCCCGTGTGATAAGTTTTACATTGACATGACCACCAAAAAAGCCAAGTTGCGGGTACTTGAGCACATGAGGGCGATCAAAAATGCTAATCCACAATACCCCGTGGCAAGGCATTTCTCAGCTGAGCATCAACAGAACCCAAATTTATTGACATTTTTCGTAATTGATTGTGTGGAGAACAAAGAAAGGGGTGGCAACAGGTTGTTGGAATTACGTAAATTGGAATCCCGCTACATCATTCGGTACAATACCATACAGCCCACAGGACATAATATGGGGGAAGAGCTGTCAGTCCATTTACAAACTTAATGTACTTATAATTTGTCTGCTTTCTGATTAAGTTCCATTCTGAAAGTTTTTAATGTTTGTATATTACCGTGATCCAGGGACTTCACATAGTAAATATTGTGCATATTGTCCTTTTAATTTTCAGGTATGCTGAAGATGCATTCTGCAGTTGGGTCGAAATTGGCCACTCTGGCTAGACACCTCGAAGCACGAACACTGGTTTAGGCAACACGGCTTATTTATTAATTTCACCCCAATGACACTTGATATTCAACAGTCGATGTCTTAAATTAAGGGGCAATTTAGGGTTTGTTTTTCCGTGTGCCAATAAATATAGCACTTGAACATCATTGGGGCCCCGGTTCTGGTATTGGTATATATATATATATATATATATATATATATATATATATATATATATATATATATATATGTATATGTATATGTATATGTATATATATATATATATAATTTTCCGGCAAACAAATTGTTTAATTTCTTTAAATATCATCCTCACTAGTCCTTCACAATAAGACTTACCAAAAACACAATACCACCAGTGACATCCTCTCACCCAACCGTCTACCAATTTCACTACTTATTGAAGTATTATGGTATGTCCAGCAAATCATGTAGGATATACATGTTAAAAGATGTATTCTTAATGATTTTTTTATTGTCCATACAGGGCTTGCAGGCTGAAGAAAAAGGCCCAATATGAAGCAAACAAAGTGAAGCTATGGGGACTCAATACGGAGTATGGTAAATGGAACCTCTGTGTCTTTTCTGCAGTTTTCTCTCTTCCCTGGGTAAGGCTAAGCAGAATGTAGCCTTGGCAGATGGGTAAATGAGCTGGTCAACCCCAGTGGCTTTTTGAGTGCAGAAACTTTAGTGGTGAGGCTCATTTGACGGGTTAGTATAGTGATCTGCCAAGGTGGACAGTAAAGATCATATAGCAGGAGGACAAATATCTAGATTTTAGTGAGGATATTATAACTGTCATTAATAACACTTTCTTTATTTTCATTGTTTTTGGATCCATTGCTATGACATTTCTGGTATTTTAATATATAACAACAGCATAACAATCAGTCAATTTAACAGCTTTCCACAGGCCTTCTGATTTTGTTAACTTCCACTTGTTCAGGATGACAGCTAATCAGAGGAGGTTTCCAGTTGGGAAATGGCCTGTTATTTTTCAGATAATCTTCATTAATAATTGGGCCACTAAATAGTCCCTCCCACATTCTGGCTTATGGAGCATTTATACTAAATACATAGTTTGCATGTCCTCTTTGCTTTACTTTCGGTAGGCCATAACTTTAGGTGACATAAAAAAACTTCAGCATCCTATAAAACAGACTACATTGGCCAAGATCATTAATTGCCTTTAAAAAGTGAAAATACACCTAAAACCAGAAATATCAATAGAAAAACTGGGTTATTGTAAAAGCCTCTGTCCGAGGCATATGGGCTGCAGACCACACACTATATATAGCATTAGATCGATCTGGTGGTGGGCCGGATGATTACACTTTGTTGTTGTCTTGGAAGAGTCTTTGTCTGTTGGGTGACTCCTCCCTTAGATCGTAGTGTGCATGGGCATCGACTCTATCCTCAGATTATTTTTTTCTGCCATCGGGCTCGGATGTCTTTATTGTTCGCTCCCGTTACCGATCTCTTTTCAAACCCATAAATCCATCTACAACATCGGCATTGTCTTTGACACTGATTCCAGTTACCCGCGTCGAAGAAACGATACACTTCTCGATTCCAGCGTTCGTCGGGGCCGTCTGGCCCAACTGTGCCATTGGGCCTTTGGCTCATGAAAAGAACATTATAACAACGAGGGGGAACAGGAAGCGGACAATTTTTATCGGGGTCCAATGTACATGTCCTGTAACGTAGAAATCAACAACAAGTGTACAGAGTTCCCCACAGTGGATAGACTAGAGTAACTAAAGGAAGCCTCTCTCTCTAGGAGTGTATGTGGCAAGGATTGGGATAATCCCTTAGCGGAATAAAGGATGCCTCACACAGGTCAAAGGTTGGACGACTGTTGCCATCCCACCCGATGATCGTACAGTGTCATCATTGGCTTCCTGCTCCTGCGGCAGGCTGGCGATGCAATGCCCGTCGGGTAGCACTCGGTGCTACGCTTTAGCGTAGTTCTTTTATTCCTTAGCCAATGGGTGCATGTGTGTGAGGGGCCTAAGAGAAGGTGCAATAGTGAGCGTGAGTGAGGTTTAAAAGAGGTCAGTAGAGTCCATTAGGAAAACTTTAATAACATGGCTCACTGCCTTATTAAAAATTGGTGAAAATGAGGGGTACTGAGGCGTAACAATTAGGGTGATCAAGCCTCATTCAACCCTCAATCAAAGTGTGGTCGACATGTTTCATGCCTCTAAGGCAATTCGTCAGGACCAAAGTGCTCATCAACTTGCTACAGATTCCCCCAGTGATTGAAGGAATCGAGTATACGACCTGTATTGTCGCAGGATTAACCCTTCATTGAGGACCTCCCCAATACTAGGAAAGGAAACAAAAAAAGGGTACAATCAATAATATGTTTGTTCTGAGTATGCATGTACATGTGATAACATGCTGATAGAGTTGTGGTAAAGGATCACAACCCCGGTACAGTGATAACACTCGCGTCAGAGAGGGTTATAAAACTAAGTAAAGGAAACAAGGGTGGGAAGTATGTCCTGCAAACGCCATATGTGGTACACAATCGGGGTGCATTATTTTTGTTCACATATATGGCATGCCACACCATGCTAAATCACACATGTGTGTCATGCAGGCATAGGTAGGTGTACGCATTCACACAGAGAAGTAACATTGAAGAAATAACCATGGAAACAAAGTAACTGCTTAGGGGTTGGGCATATCAAGGTAGCTCCCGTACTGTAGGAAAAGTCCCAGAGTTATGTGTTTTGTGCCGGATCAACCCGGGTAAGTATAAACAAGAAGGTCTTACCCGTAGTCCCTGATCGGTGAATCCCACAGACTGTCCTAGTGGGGCCAGAGCTGTGTGAAAGACACCTGAAAGGAATCAATTTCAGCGCTTGTTATGGTGCTGGTAAGCGGTACAAGTTGCGATTATTAGCGGTACCAGTCGGTGTTGTACCATGGCGATCGTGGACCGATGCCATTGGTCCGTTTTGCATAGGTACAGCGCACCTTACCTGACTCGCTTCTGGCATAGGGCACGTCGTCACCTACCCAGCCCACATCGGTAAACTCGTAGGACAGTCGGTCGATCCATAGTGCGACCCAGCCGCTTAAGATAGCGAGTTGCGCGGGCGTGAAGGGCAAAACTATAGAACTGCCAAGGGACTTTACCTGGAACATCAACAAACACACAAACTGTAATAGCTCTAGGTGCATTTATGTTCTAATATGCCCCTGCAGGATGATCTACATTGGGATGACGATGCGTCCGGTGAAACAACGCATCATGGAGCATAATAGCAACATCCGCTGTCAAAAGACCCACACAAGGCTATATGATCACTGCCGAGAACAGAATCATTTGGCAGAGAATATGCAATGGACTATCCTGGAATGCCATCCCTCAATAAGTCAACAGGCCCTCTTCAGAATGGAACAAAGATGGGTACATAGTCTACATGCTGATGAACTTGGCCTGAATGATGCCGTGCCCTGGACTATGCTGGCCAGATAACTAAAACTCGGACTTCTCCACCCATGTCCGAGTAAACATTAACTCTAACATTGAAGCACTCTTCCTTAAACCCGTTCCAAGATGGCGCCCGCCTTTACCAACCCACTAACGCGTGGTAATCCTCCCTTTCTACACCTTACCGCGTCACGCTGCCTAGCAACACTCATGGAAGCACTCTTCCTTAAACCCGTTCTAAGATGGCGCCTGCCTTTACCAACCCACTTACGCGTGGTAATCCTCTCTTTCTACACCTTACTGCGTCACGCTGCCTAGCAACACTCACGGGCCACGCCCATCACGGCGCCCGCGCAACTCGCTATCTTAAGCGGCTGGGTCGCACTATGGATCGACCGACTGTCCTACGAGTTTACCGATGTGGGCTGGGTAGGTGACGACGTGCCCTATGCCAGAAGCGAGTCAGGTAAGGTGCGCGCTGTACCTATGCAAAACGGACCAATGGCATCGGTCCACGATCGCCATGGTACAACACCGACTGGTACCGCTAATAATCGCAACTTGTACCGCTTACCAGCACCATAACAAGCGGTGAAATTGATTCCTTTCAGGTGTCTTTCACACAGCTCTGGCCCCACTAGGACAGTCTGTGGGATTCACCGATCAGGGACTATGGGTAAGACCTTCTTGTTTATACTTACCCGGGTTGATCCGGCACAAAACACATAACTCTGGGACTTTTCCTACAGTACGGGTGCTACCTTGATATGCCCAACCTCTAAGCAGTTACTTTGTTTCCATGGTTATTTCTTCAATGTTAATTCTCTGTGTGAATGCGTACACCTACCTATGCCTGCATGACACACATGTGTGATTTAGCATGGTGTGGCATGCCATATATGTGAACAAAAATAATGCACCCCGATTATTTACCACATATGGCGTTTGCAGGACATACTTCCCACCCTTGTTTCCTTTAGTTAGTTTTATAACCCTCTCTGACACAAGTGTTATCACTGTACCGGGGTTGTGATCCTTTACCACAACTCTATCAGCATGTTATTATCACATGTACATGCATACTCAGAACAAACATATTATTGATTGTACCCTTTTTTTGTTTCCTTTCCTAGTATTGGGGAGGTCCTCAATGAAGGGTTAATCCCGCGACACAATACAGGTCGTATACTCGATTCCTTCAATCACTGGGGGAATCTGTAGCAAGTTGATGAGCACTTTGGTCCTGATGAATTGCCTTAGAGGCATGAAACATGTCAACCACACTTTGATTGAGGGTTGAATGAGGCTTGATCACCCTAATTGTTACGCCTCAGTACCCCTCATTTTCACCAATTTTTAATAAGGAAGTGAGCCATGTTATTAAAGTTTTCCTAATGGACTCTACTGACCTCTTTTAAACCTCACTCACGCTCACTATTGCACCTTCTCTTAAGCCCCTCACACACATGCACCCATTGGCTAAGGAATAAAAGAACTCCGCTAAAGCGTAGCACCGAGTGCTACCCGACGGGCATTGCATCGCCAGCCTGCCGCAGGAGCAGGAAGCCAATGATGACACTGTACGATCATCGGATGGGATGGCAACAGTCGTCCAACCTTTGACCTGTGTGAGGCATCCTTTATTCCGCTAAGGGATTATCCCAATCCTTGCCACATACACTCCTAGAGAGAGAGGCTTCCTTTAGTTACTCTAGTCTATCCACTGTGGGGAACTCTGTACACTTGTTGTTGATTTTCATGAAAAGAACACCCTTCAAGAAGTGCCCTCAGTGTGGACACAAATTTCCCCACACTGACCTTCATGTGGTTTGCAACCTGTGCTTGTTTCCAGACCATGAGAGTCGAGACTGTGAGGCCTGCGCTTCATTCCGGTCTAAGAAAACCATCAAGGACCGTTAAGCTCAACGAGCTATGGAGCAGTCCTCGTCGTCGACACCAGACCTCATCATCGACGAGGCGCCGATCGAGGTAGACGCCGAAGAACAGCAAGAAGACGTCGCTTCCGAAGCAGAGGATTCAGCTTCCGGAGACGAGGATCGATCCGAAGATGACTATCTCCTTCCAGCTGGTCAACAGGTCCTGAGTAAGAGCGTCGACCCTGTTCACCCCACCATATCGGGACAGGCTTCGGTTCCACCTCTACCTTCGGGTCCAGGTACACACAGACCAAAACCTTCCGACACCCTGGCTTCAGGCTCAGCAGCGAAGAGTACTAAAAAGCCTCCAGTCGGTCCCGAAAAGCAAAAGGTAATAAAGCCAAAGTCAACACCGGCACCAAAACATCCATCGGATTCCAGCCACAACACTCACTACAAGCTCGAGTGTTCATGCAACTAATAGGAATGATGGCATCTTGCATTTTCATAGTACCATACGCAAGACTACAAATGCGCCCCATACAAGAATGCTTAGCAAGTCAATGGAATCCGGCTCAGTGAAAAATAACAGATCGGGTGGTGGTAGACGACCGGACATATCGCTCTCTGCAATGGTGGAACACCAAAAACCTTTCCAAGGGCTGACCGTTTATAGAGCCTGTTCCACAAATTATACTAACTACAGACGCATCTCTAACAGGATGGGGAGCGCATTTACAAAGACACACAGTACAAGGTACATTGACACTGCAACAAAAACTACTCCACATAAATCATCTGGAGTTACTAGCGATTTTTCTAGCTCTAAAATAGTTTCCAATCCAAAAATTCTTTATTTCGGTCATATCGACCATAAAAGATACAGTACAAAGACACAATGATAAAACTTGACTATTATAAACACATTTCATAGAATTCATACAATTAATTTCCCAAATAATCAAGGCATAAAAGGGATTAAAACAGTTCGTAGCATTGTCCACACATTAGAGGATTTTTTTCTTCCTTATCTGCCAGATAGCCATTAAAAATTTAGCAACCGCAAACACAATATGGGGCAGAGGGATGGTTTTCAGTACTCTGTACGCATGCAAATAATTCCTGAATCCCAGATTTCTGCAAAGCGGTGCCAACCAATATTTTCTGGGTTTATTATAGGCAGGGCAGACAAACATTATGTGAATTTCATCTTCCTCAAGAGTGTTACAGCATGGACAAATTTTATCATTACCCTTTAGCCATTTACAAGTGAAGGTTCTGATGGGCAAGGAGCCTAGCCTCCATTGTACAAACAATTTTCTCGCTAAAATGGGAAAGATAAAATCCATAAAACTTTCAAATACATAGGGATTTTTGGATTCCAGGAAACGGTCTGTTAGAGTGCCGCTATTTTGTGCAGACGACAGCAGCGCTAGTCTCTTTTCTTTGAGTTTGAACCAGACTTTTGCGGGAAACCCTTCGACAAGCTTGTTCAGAATCCTCCCATAACTCGGACAAGTTCATGGAATACAGTTCTTTTTTTACAAAAGCAAGCCAAGGGATTCTGTCGCGTTGGTTCAGGTTCATGACGTGGATAAGGTCTTGCCTGTAGTGAACAAGTTCGTTAGTAGACCAAAGCCTATGCCAGAACCTCAATGGCTTTGACTCTAGCTCCTCAGCGATAGAAGGGAGGCCCATGTCTAATCTTAGGGGCAAGAGCGGTGTGCCTCGAGGCAGGGCCAGGAGGCGTCTGAGAAAGTTATTTTCCACTCTTGCTAATTCTTTGCCTGCTTTATGCCCCCATAATTCACTCCCATAGGTTGCGGCCGCCTTGGCTTGGGTTTTGTACATTTCAACTGCCGGACTAATAGGCTTGCGGGTTGAGGTGTTTACAACCTTCAAGATTGCGCCCGGGAGCTGAGACAACTTAAGCCGAGATCTTACTATCTGGGGGTCCCAGGATAAGTTTTCCTGTAGCGTTACCCCCAAGTACAGAAAAGTTGTTACCCTCCCAAGGCTGGCTGTACCCAAAGTGGGGTTGGGTCTGGCTTTTTTTGGTGGATTAAATATCATGAATTTGGTCTGTTCTGTGTTGATCTCTAGACCATGTTGTCTACAGAAAAGACCAAATCCATCCAAGATCCTTTGAATCCCCATCGGGTATTTGGAAAGCAGGAGGGTGTCATCGGCAAACATAATACCCGGCACCCTCCTGCCTGCCAGACATGGGGCGTCATTGTCCTTAACATTGTCCAAGTGGGATATAACACTGTTGATAAAAAGGCAAAACCGGGTCGGCGCCAGGACGCAACCCTGCCTCACCCCCCTATGCACAGGGAACCTTGATGACATGGCACCATCCCTCCCGCACCTGACCTGCGCATAATTATTGTCGTGGAGCCTAATTATAATGTTTAGTAGTTGAGCGGGTACCCCCAGCTTCTTCAGGACCTCCCACAATTTCTTGCGTGGGACCAGGTCGAAGGCTGACTTCAGGTCCACGAACACCATGTACAGCCTCCCCGCCTCAATCCTCACCGTTTTCCAGTAAAGCAGGACGAGGCGGAAAATCTGATCCATGGTGGACGTGTTTTTCCTGAAGCCAGCCTGGAGGGGACTTTCATTGGCCTCTACCCAGTCTAACAGGTGGTTCAGGACAAGGCGAGCGAATAGCTTTTGGGGGACGTCTATAAGGCTGATCGGCCTGTAGTTGGCTGGGAGCAGAGGAGAGCCCTTCTTATATATTGGCACGATCTCCGCTCCCAGCCAAGAACGGGGATCTCCATACCTCCTAGGATGACATTAAAAAGGATGAGGAGGTACAGGCCCCAGATCTCAGGATGGTGTCTGAATAGAACCCCAGGTAGTCTGTCTAGCCCAGGGGCCTTCCCCCTCGCCAGTCTCTCTATTGCGTTCACCTTCTCGCCAAGGGTGAATTCCAAGCCGGCTTCAGGAGAAGCAAAGTCCTCAAGGGCCATATCGTTAGCTAGTGGGCTGGTATCTTGATAAAGTGCCCCAAAATGGGCCTCCCAACAGAGGAGGCAATATTGGGCTCCACTGCTTCTTTGGCTTCTCCTGTGCCAGTGTTCACAAGGGACCAGAATTTCCTAGAGTCTTTTACTTCTAATGCGTTAGAAAGGTCATGCCATCGGTTCCAGTCCCACTCCGACCTAGCCGTAGCCATTGCCGCTTTGTAGTCCCTCCTAAGTCCAGCAACCTTAACCTTATTAGAGCCTGCTTTTATTGTAGCAATTAGCTCAGTCTTGATCTTCTTGCATGAGGAATTGTACCAAGTTGGGGTTCGAGTCTTTTTCCTGCGTGTTACTACCACTGGATAGAAGACCTCAGCAAGACCTCGCACTAGTTCAGCGTGAATTTGAGCCAATTCCTTGTCATAGTCTGTCAATAGTTTCAACATTACCTGTCAAACAAAGCTGTACTACTCCGTACGGACAATATGACAGCAATGTACTACATTCAAAAGCAAGGAGGGACACACTCCCCACAGCTCTCCTGGCTGGCGCAGAGCATATGGAGGCGGGCTATTCCTCAAAACATTTTCCTGCTAGCAGAACATCTACCAGGAGTTCACAATCAAGTGGCAGATCTGTTAAGTTGTCAGAGACAACAGATACACGAATGGGAACTTCACACTCCAGTTCTTCAGCCATTTTTTCAAATGTGGGTTCAACCAGAGATAGATCTGTTTGCTATGCATCATAACTCCAAATGCCCAAGCTTCGCCACCAGATACCCACACCATTATCCAAAGGCAATGCGGTATGTATGAACTGGTCAAACAAATTTGCGTACGCCTTTCCACCTCTCCCACTAATTCCATTAGTGGTACCCAAGCTACAGCAACATTCTCTCACATTGATTCACATAGCACCAACGTGGGCAAGCCAACCGTGGTACACCACGCTGCTAGACCCTTTCAGTAGTACCACATCACAAATTAAAACTCTCCCCACATCTACTAACACAGAACCATGGAGAGATAATGCATCCAGACCCAATGCAGCTCAATCTAGCAATCTGGCTCCTGAGGTCTTAGAATTCGGTTATCTAAATTTTCCCCCTGATTGCATGAATGTCATTAAAGAAGCAAGACGTCCTACCACTAGAGCATGCTATGCAGCAAAGTGGAAAAGGTTTGTTGTGTATTGCACCAATAACAGCGTCAACCCATTAGATGTTTCCATACAAAACATCATATGCTATCTGTTACATCTGCAAAGATCTAACTTAGCGTACTCTTCAATCAGGTTACATCTCGCTGCTATAGCAGCATATCTCCAAAACAGACATTTGTCATTGTTTAGAGTGCCGACAATCAATGGAAGGACTTAAAAGAATAATTCCTCCCAGAATCCTACCCTCTCCAGCGTGGAATTTAAATCTAGTTCTCACCAGACTTATGGGTCCCCCTTTTGAACCATTACATAAGTGTGAATTATAGTTTCTTACATGGAAAGTTGCTTTTCTAGTGGCAATTACCTCACTGAGGAGAGTAAGTGAGATTCAGGCATTAACAATTCAAGAACCATTTATACAACTTAATCACAATAAACTAGTTCTTAAGACAAATCCAAAGTTTTTGCCAAAGGTCATTTCACCGTTCCACCTCAACCAATCGATTGAGTTGCCAGTATTTTTTTCCCACCGCAAACGTTTGCAGAAAGAGCTCTACATACATTGGATGTAAAGAGAGCACTTCTCTACTACATTGATAGGACAAAACCATTTCGTAAAAGTAAACAATTATTTGTGTCCTTTTCACCTCCACATGAGGGCAATCCTATTTCTAAATCGGGCATTGTAAGATGGATTGTTAAGTGCATTCAGATTCTTCTGAATCTGAATGAGTGGTTCTGCAGCCCTGCATGCCATTAACAGATGCATACTGGTAAGTAGCATTTTCCTTCACAAATGTTAAACGTTTTCTAATAAGGGAATTATGGTCATATAAACTGCAGCTATGGTAAGTGGAAAAGTGACATTACGCCTTTAAGGGCTCCAACTTCTCTAGTGTCCCATCATGCCATTAGGTGGTAGTTAACACTTTTTTTTCTGCATCGTGGTGGCAGGATTCTAGCACACAGAGTCTGTCTTTTCAGACTTGTTTGTATGGAAACATTTTCAAATCTTTCTTAAACTTGTTTCACTTGAAGTCCCCTAGGATTTAAAATATTTTTATGGCTAAAGGAAAAGCGATGTCCTGATTCAGCATTGAGGCAGGGTAAAGTACCTACATGTCTGCCATCTAGGGTTGTCCCACTGATGAAAAGGCATATGAAGTTCATAAAGAGGAGTTTTAGCATCAAAGGAAACCTCAATGTCAAGACACCAGTAAACATTGAAATTCTTCGTTCCTGGTAAAGGCACTACCAATCATACATGTAGGGCTATTGCCCTCTTTGATGCCATGTCTGTCACAGGGGGTCGGATGTCAATGATCTTGCTGGATGCCGAAAAGGCTTTCGATCGGGTCTCGTGGAGCTTCCTTTGGGCAGTTATGGTACATAATAATTTCGGCCCCAAATTTATTAAAGCCATTAAATCTATGTATATATCTCCCAGAGCCAAACTTCAGATGTAAGGAACTGAGTCTGGTTATATTAACATCACAAGGGGTACCAGACAAGGGTGCCCATGCTCATTCCTATTATTTGCATTGTATATAAATCCATTAATTTTAAAAATTCTTGAGTCAATCCATCAACCCAATTATTTGTAATCAATATGCGACAAAAGTTCTGGCATATGCCGATGATATCGCGGTTATTACATCCGACCCGATTGAGGCTATGGAGGAAATAGTGTCCCTCACCTCTGAATATGGTATCCACTCAGGGTATTCTCTGAACCGGGGGAAGACAATTGTACTATGTACCGACACCATTAATTATATCGATCAGAGAAGGGCTGATAGAGCTACCTACTTAGGAATTACTATTAGCCCTGATGTTAAGGTAAGAAATGTTCTTAACTATAACCCTCTTATTGAAAAAATCAAAAAAGATCTGGATCGGGTTAATGGTTTACACTTATCAATCATTGGAAGAGGCAATTTTCTTAAAATGAATGTGCTGCCTAGATGCTTATATCTGTTCCGTGCAATTCCCTTTGCAGTAGACTCCAAAACCTTAAAAACACTCGACTCTCTTATGAGTACATTTTTATGGCAACAAGGAAAGATCAGGAGATCCCACAAGCTATTATCATTACCGAGAGGAGAGATAGAGGTGGGCTTGCCATTCCCAATACAAGTCTATATCATTGGGCAGCACTCTTTAAACAAATGTCACCCATGTTTAACTATAGTCCTGAGATAGCTATCGTGGACGTCAGTGTAACACCATCAATTTATGAGCTAGTTCTCGGAAGTGATGTAAATGGGCTGTTTTTACAACAAACAGAAGCCAAAGATATTAGAAAGATATGTAAATTTGAAATTGTAAGCAGTGCTTGGAAGATTTGGGCTAGGATTGTTAAACATATGAAAATTACGAAATTTAATAGATACACTTCACTATGGCAACTGAGAACCACTCATTGTCTCTCCCATGATGTTATAGCTAGGAAATGGCAAAGACTTGGAATTTGTAGAATAAAGGATTTTCTGTTAAATAATTTTGAAACTAAGTTTATAGATTTAAAGAATAAATATCAATTATCTAATGGTGATTATATTAAATATGTACACATTTATGCTTATCTCAAAGCAAAAGAATCAGCCATAAGTCTAACAAGAGTGGATATTATAGAAGCTGTTAATAGACCAAATATAAAAATAGGATTACTGTATGACATTTTATCAACTCGCATCCAAGATGATTTGGAGAAAACCGAAGCAAACTGGGCTAGAAAAATTAGTAATCCTAATGTCGATATCTATAAAGTGTTGGAACTAAGTGATTCTTTGTTTATGGCTAGTAATCTTAAAGCTCAGACGTATAAAACTGTATTCAACCTTTACTATACTCCTGCTAAACTATTCAACTGGGGTAAAAGGGAAAATGATTTATGTCCTAGATGTTCGCAGGGCCCAGCGACACTAATACATATGTTTAGCAACTGTCCAAAGCTCGATCATATTAAAATAGCGATTAGTGATTTTTGGCTGGTGATATTTGGGCGTAAACTCCCTGAATCCGATACTTTGTTTATGTTTGGTTATGACTCCTCGTTAGAACTCTCAAAACAAGAGGAAAAATTGCTATTTATTGGAACGGCTGTCCTTAGAATTATTTTGTCATCCCGCTGGAAAGAACTTGAACCCCCTAGCTTCCACATGTGGTTAGCCCGATTCTTAGCAGTTTTTAGCTTTGAGACAGCTATTTATGCTACTAGGGGAATTGGAGCAAAGAAACTTGGTGATTCAATATGGCACCCAATAACAAATTGGAAAACTGGTGTCGTAACTATGAATTAAGACAATGTTCTTGTTATATACGTATTTTTGTTATGTATATTATGTTTTACAACTGCATGTCGCTTCTTTTAATAGCCTTATTGATTCAGTATTGATGTATCAATTGTATTTATATTATTTGTAATAAGTTATTGTACTTTATCTTTTTCTGTTTATACTGTCTGATCGAATCTGGTTCAATAAAAAAAAAAAGAAATTAATTGAATTATCTGCCCTGTGCAGAAAACTGCATATTGGCTCAATAAAATGAAGGAGCGGAGCCTACCTTCCACATTTAAACCTGTCTCTAGTACCAATTCCAGACTTGCTGCCTCATCCCTGAACTCTTTCTCCGCCGCCACCACCTTCTCTACCACCAAAGGTGGCATCCGGGGATCATACTCCACCTACAGCTCCAATCCCAGGACCTATGGAACTGCATCTCACCCAGACTCCTGTGGTTGTGCTTCCAAGATGTTCCAAGTTGCCATCACACCATTCCAGACCTTGCCATTTGTCTAGGATAAAATATAAATCTCACCATTGTCCTCACTACTTCAATTCTAGGCAATCAGGACATTTCTCCTCAAGGGGTTTTTCTGGACATTGACCGTATACTTGATCACAGTCACATACTTCGCAGTCCAACTCATTTTTATCACAGACTGAACGATGTTCTCCAACTTTGTCTGAATCTCCTTCAGCAAGGATTTCACCAGTTGATGATATAAATACCTTCCAAGAGATCCTCTATAAGGGGGGGGAATAAGTCAGTAATCTACTACTTCTTTTACGGCACGCTTTTTGAGACATTTCATCAAATATCTGTGTCCAGATCACTGCACATCAGGACCCATACATGGAACTTTTCCTTTCGCCATCCTCAGCGAAAGCAGCACTGTTGAGGTTTAAAAGAATTGTAGACCACCAGATCAGGATCTACTGTTCTTTTGAATGGCTCCTACACTTGACTAGGTTATTGTTTTTGTGGCAAGAAAATACCATTCCAATGCTCCATGGTCTCCTGTCCCTCAGGATAAGGAGAGCAAAAAGCAAGACTTGGTTGGAAGAAACATATATATCACATATGCCAATACATTGATGATTTGCGAGTGCCACTAACATAGGCAGTTATGGTTGGTCGCTCTGGGACTCTCTGCAACAATTTTTCAATTAAATACCTAGAGATCGCTGAGAGAATTTTCAAGAAACTCACGATTAAGACATGATGGTATCAAACCACGTCCTCGGCGCTGTGGCAGAAACATCTGTCGTGGCTGCTCATGGTTACTGCTCTGGCTTTGCCTTGGAAACACCTTTATATTTAAGGCTCATAGGACTCAAACCTGAGGCGTAAGAAAGGATTAAAAATTAGCCCTTATTGGGGAACAACTTATAACTGCACTCCTGCTGCTGAGGAGATGTCCCAGATGAAGACTGAGATGGGCAACCCTTTCATCTCTTGGCCTAGAGAAGAGAAAAGATCACAAAAATAACTCGTACAGGCCTTACAATTGCTGCAACCTAGGGTTCAACCCCCTGAGTGACATTTGCAATTGCAAAAGCAATGTTATCACCGACGAAAGTGCCATTCCAGAGGCAGAAGAGGACATCAACCACCCACTGAAACAAAACAGCTACTCCCCACTTCTCTTTCTTCTGTTACCCACTCCAGCTGTGGGAAGTGGAGGGTGGAAGAGTAAAAAAAAAAACATCACCAGGACAAATTGGTTCTGAAAATTTTGTTCAAAAAGGCCATTGTTTTAGATTCAAAAACCCTATACCTTTAGACGCAGCAACTAAGTCACCAACTTTACATTAGCAACAACTTTTGTGAAATGTTCTCTTCCTCTTGCAAAAGCAAGCAGTGGAGAGAGTCCTTCTAAGAAAGGAATGGGAATTTTTTCAGCTACTTTCTGATCAAAAGAGGGTTCCAACAACAAATTCAGATCCATTCTGGTTCTTAAACTGGCAAACAAATAGTTCTAGAAAGAAAAAAGCAGTATGGTAGCACTCCATCAAATCTATTTGTATCTCCATCATAGAGAATGGCTTTGTGCCTTTATATACCTGTGGTCTAAAAACATAGGAAATTCCTGGTATTTTTGGTCAGAAGCCATCACCAACGGGGCAGAATCCTTTTGTTCAGCCTCCAATATGTCTCAAGGACTTTGTCAAAGAGCATGGATGTTGTTGCAGTTCATCTCAAGAAACAGAAGAACTTGATCTGTCTATCGCTATATGACTGGCTATTCAAGTTGTTAACTGTGCAGAAATATCATATACATTTCCAGCGGACAGTCTGCTTTCATGCAATCTAGATCATGAGAAGTCGACATCTGCTCTAATATAGTGACTGCACTACCTGGGAGATGTTCTGGATACTATAAAAGCAAAAGTGTGTCCTTTGGAAGTGAGACTTATCTATCTGAAATGTTGCACAACAATATGCTGGCATTGAAGGCTCTGCGTCTGGCCTGAAATCTTTTCCTCCCTCTTTCAGGAGAGACCGTCTTCTTCAGACAGACAATATTATCTGGAGGCTCAAACTTTCTGAAAGTGTTTAATGTCAAGCGAATTGAGAATCTCCTCAGTCCACTCTTGAGGGATCCAAAATGCTCATGCGTACTCCCTGAGCAGATCTATTTAGAAAAACCACAAGTGATTCCTCTGTAAACTGTCCTGTACAAAGTCTTCTGGGACCATGGTTTCTATTGGTCAAATGTCTCTGCTATGGCATACAACAAACAATGCCCAGAGTTTGCATCAAGATGTTACCAAACACGGACAAAGGTAAAGGATCTTTGGATTGACCGGTAAGGCATCTTTCTTTACATCGCATTCCCTGACTCCAGTAGTATTCAGCAGACTGAATTACTAAAGAGGGATAATCATTCTAATTGCAACAGATTTGCCACATCAGTAGTGTGGTTTATATTCCCCCTTCAGCTAACAGAGGGACCACACAAGAGGACGCTGTGCAGGTTAGATTTTCTGCACAGGTTTGGGGCCAGATTTTGCATTCCCAAACTTCCATTGTTGATTGTGGCATCATGGCTCTTGAACTCATTCAGTATGAACACTTGAACCTTCCACAGGAATGTATGACATTCACAGAGAAAATACATTTGCATCCACAGGAACTTCCTACTCTTTCAAATGGAAGAGTGTCTGCATGAGGTGTTCTTAGAACAACTATGATACTACCATCTGTCACAAAGAAGCTCTACTACCATATCATCTTCCTTTGACAAGAACAGTTTATTCTTCCTTCAAAGTTCACCTGACTGGAACTCAGTGGTTAATGATTTTCTTGAGGTACAGAGGTCCTTCCATCTGAAAATTGACTATGGAACCTTTGTGACTCAGGAGTTCACACTTTGAGCCAATTTGCAAGGCTGCTCTTCAACACCTTTCCTGGAAAGTCGCTTTCTTTGTGGCGATTCATCTGTACGCACAGCTAGCGAGATAGAAGCACCATGCTTTCATGAACTGTAACAACAAGAATGCGTTCAAAATCTCAGCTTAAGGACATTTTGGGTTTTCCTGTGTATCAGAGAATAACATTGCAAACGTTCTTTCGGAACCCTTCTTCTCTTGGAGAAAGATCACTCAACACTTGATGTTAGGGGAGTTCTAAAATTCGATATTGCTAAGACAAAAGACATAGGAAGGTCCAAACCTTGTAAATTATGGTCCATTGCTGTGAGAAAGTGCCATCTTTCCTGCATTGGTATGCCCCCACTTTTTTCTGAACTGCTGATGTGCTTTGACTGAGTGCCATCTTTCTTGCATTGGTATGCCCCCACTTTCTTCTGAACTGCTGATGTGCTTTGACTGAGTGTGCCTGGGCTCCTGCCAACCAGGTACCCAGTGCCTGTGTTCCTTCCCTAAAACTGTGTTGAAACTAAAACCCAATTGGCATCTCCGGCCACCTGTCAGCCCCTAGTAAATGGTACCCTAGGTACCCAGGGCATGGTGACCAGAGAAGACCCCTGAGGGCTGCAGCACTTATTGTGCCACCCTCAGGGGCCCTGTACCCCGACACTCACACACTGCCTTTGCAGGCTGAGTGTCTAAGTGCAGAACTAAACAAAGAGTCGACATGGCACACATACCTGTGTGCCATGCCCACAGAACCCACTGCCCTGGTATACTTCAGTTACCCCTCTAGTTGGGTGCCCTATGCCAGAGGTGTGGGCACAGGTGCATGAGCCCAGTGCCCCTACAGTACCCAGGGCCATTCCTTGGCACTGTAAGTGCAGCGATGCCATTAAGAGCATATGGTGCTGGGAGGTTGTCATTACGAACTCCACAGCACCATAATGGCTACACTGTAGATTGACATTGGTACCAAACTTCTCAGCACGTTAAACCTGCATTGATGCCAGTGTGGGATTTAATGTAAAATGCACCAGAGGGCATATTAGAGATGCCCCCTGAAAACCTAACTTACAATCCACGTCTGGGCTGAGTGGCTGCAGAGGCTGCCACACAGCAGAAATGTTGCTGGACCCCTGGGTGGAGAGCCCCCGCTCTCCTGGGCTTGCAACAATGCACATCCTGGGCGAGGTGATAGGTCTCCCCTAGGAAGGGCAGGGGAAAGCTTCAAAGGCATGCCGCCTCTGTGACCTTCTCCAGACCATTTGCTGTACTCAGCAACTGGCCCCCCACCAGTTCTAACCCCCACTCTGGCGGGAAGACTGACAGGAAACCCTACGTCAGGAAGGGGCTGTTCCAACCCCACCCCTCTGGTGGGAGAGGCCAGGTGAAGCACGACCCCAGGCTCCGGCCATCCTTGAAGATGGGGAGCCCTGCCCAATCACAGCTTGGTTCCGGCCCCCATCCCACATGAGAGGAGCAAGCTAGGGGGTGTACCCACCCCAGGACAGGGACCTATTGGTCCCTGCCCTTGCCCCACCTGTAACACCCCTAAATTTAGTATTTAGGGGCACCCTGAACCGTCCTTCCTCAGTTCCCGATAAGAAAAGAAGAAAGAAGATCAAGAAGAAGACCCGCCGTGCAGCTGCTAACAGGACGACACCCACTGACTTGGCCCTAGCCCTACCGGCCTGTCGATCCTGGAACCTGCTCCTGCTTAATTCAGGTGACTCCTGCGGATAGCAATCTTGGGACACCTGGAGGACCTGCCTGCCTGACCCTTTTAAAGATTGGGACTCCCATAAGCAGATGCTCTGCTTCAACAACCAACCCCTGGTGCCAGGCATGAAGCTCAAGATCCGCCCACTCTGCACCCGCCGAGCCCGGCCCGTGCCAGAGTGATCCAAGACCACAAGGACGTCCCCCCGGCGACTGGGACCCGAAGTCCAGTGCCCAGATACGAACCAGACGACGCCTGCAGCCTCAGAACCAGGGACCCCTCCAGCCGAGGGTAAGATTTCCCAACACCCAAAGACACCCCTGCACCCGGCGCCCTGCGACCCCCTGTGCCTCCCTTTGGGGTACGTACCTCTTCTCCAGGATCCCAACTTACCTCTCGAAGTGGTGGTCGCACCTGAAGAATCACCGTCCCCGAGTCTGCAGCCCTTGTTCCCTTTTTACCTTTCCAATTGAATAACATTGATTACCCGACAGCTCAAAGGCACCCTGCACCCAGCCGCCCGAGTGCCCCTGGCAGCGCAACCGGTGCCCTATCCTACTTCCCCATTTGCCCTGAGCAAGTGACCAGGAGCCCAGCTCCCACAGCCGTGTGGCCTGCTAGCCAGCAGCCACCAACCGGAGGCCCCCTGCCTCTCATTGGATAACATTGGGCCTAACTACCTCTGCACCCGGCCGCTCCTGTGCCGCTGAGAGTGAACCAACTGTACCTACGTGACCCTGGGGGACCCCTGAGTCTATGCCCAGAACCCTAACTTCCCCAGCCGAGTGCTCACTGGCAATCGTTAACTCACTTACCTGCCATTGGATAACATTGACTGGTTTGACTATCAAAATCTTCGAAGTGCCTACTTTTGAAAACTTAAAATATTACATAAAATCAACCGAATTCCGAAGTACTCACCTGTGATCAGGAGAGAAGCCAGTACTGTATCTAGTCGCCCAGTACTGAACCGCAAAAGCAATCCTGGTCGGGTTTACTAGTAACTTGAATTTTCTCCTTAGGAATCCATTGTGTGCTTTTCT
Organism: Lissotriton vulgaris; assembly: GCF_964263255.1. NCBI lineage: Eukaryota > Metazoa > Chordata > Amphibia > Caudata > Salamandridae > Lissotriton > Lissotriton vulgaris. Next base: position 1,139,914,820 of record NC_141695.1, on the reverse strand, counting down.
GTGAAATTTCTTCTAAGTGTATACTTTTGAAAACTTGAAATATTCTTTAAAAATCATACCAAATACTGAAACGTAATTACTTACCTGTTTTAAGTTGAGACCCCAGTGCTGGACCAAGGAGCCCAGTACTGGATTACAAAAGTAACGAGATCGTACTTTACCTGCAACCCACATTTTCTCCCATTGGATAACATTGCCAGATTTCTGTTGAAAAGTTTCGAAGTGTGAACTTTTAAAATAGCTTTATATTCCTGAAAAATCACTGCAATAACTAAAACGTTTTTACTAAACTGGTTTCAGCTCAGACCCCAGGACTGAATCTAGGATCCAGTCCTGGAACTACCAGAGTTATCTACAAAGTGATCAACTGTGTTTATATAGAAAAACCCATTGAGCTCAATGCTAAATTGTGTGTGGAATTGTGTTGCCTACTGCAACTCCTGTACCTATGGTGTTTACAAAGTTTCTTCTTTGAGTGTGTGAAACCTTTTGCTGACTGAGTGTGTACAACAAATGCTTTACACTGTCCTCTGGTACTGCCTTACTGCTCGACCAAGCTACCACTTTAGAGAGTAAGGTCACACCTGGCTTTAACCTCTGTTATACCTCTGGGGTTTGTGGACTCTATACACACTGTACCTTATTCTGGTCCGGTATATATAGAGGCACTTTCTCACAATTGCGTACTGGGTTGGCCACATCAAAACAATCTATCCAGGTGGATAGTTTCATGCTTCCTACTATGCTACCAACAAGCAAATAAAACTTTACCAGGCAAGTCAAATATGCACTTTACCAAGGGTAAAGCAGCTACAGCTGCACTACTGAGGGATATCCCCATTTCTGAAATATGCAAAGCGACCTCTTGGAGGTCTGCTCACACTTTTATGAGACGCTGCTGTCTTAATACAGATTCTAGAGCAGATGGTCAAGTAGGGTAAACCGCTTTGAGAAATCTCTGTTCGAGGCATGTGGGCTGCTGAATTCATATCTGTGCATAGATCGCCGCCCAGTGTTGGGTCCGGATGATTGCACATTGTTGTCCTGGAAGAGTCTTCGAAGTATCACGAGATAGGTGGCTCCTCCCCTGGACTACAGTGCGCATGGGCATCCTCTCCATCCTCAGATTGTTTTTTTCCACCATTGGGTTGGATGTACTTTCTTAACTCAAGTTCGGAATCGATAGAAAAACTTTTTCACAAAGCCAAAAGGCCTTTGGGGCGTCGGTATTGTCTTTTCGTTCGGTGCCGTGTACTCGTTCCAGTTCTTCGAGCTGGACGCTCGAAGGCCGCGTGGCTTTTTCGACACCAGAGGCCCCATCAACGATCGACGATGGAACGGAGCCCGTTCAAACGATGCCCCGTTTGCAACTCTAAATACCCTCACATCGATGTGCACCCGGTGTGCAATAAATGCCTATCTCCAGACCACGACGAGGCCAGCTGCATGGCCTGTTCTCGGTTCAGGTCAAAGAAGACGCTTAGGCTTCGACGCGCCGCGAGACAGTCGGCGCAGAGAACAGCGCCCGACCCAGAGAACATCTTCGAGGCTGAAGACGACGAGGGCGTCGATGAGGAGGATCCTGAACAACATACGGATCCTGCTTCAGAGCAGAACTCGAACTATGATGAAGACGAAGAAGAAGACTACGTCGATGATGAAGACGTCGTCGAGGTAGGGGACGACGCACAGGCCATCGGAGCTGTAGATGACGACTCGTGCGATGAGCAAGGCCCACCCGTAGTTGCGGGGGCCGATCATGACACTGAACTATCAAAGGCTCAGGTCGAGGCATCGCCGAAAGGCCTTAGCCAAGATCTTCAACAACATTCTATAGCCCCGCGTTAAGGCCCGGCTAAGAATATATCTAAGGAGCCATCGGTCGATCAACCGCAGTCAATGGTGAAATCGAAACCGAAACAGACAGAATCAAAATCGAAACCGAAACTGCTAAAGACAGTCCTCGGATCGACAACTTTGGATTCATCGGATCCAATAAAAATGAAGTGTCATCGACCCTTCGGGGTCACAAAAGGGTGTCGGCCCGAAGATCGGAGCGCCGAAGCCTGTGATTACGGTCAAGCATGTCGGACTGACGCCATCGACGTCAAAAGACGGCGACACAAACAAGGGACTCAAGACTCAGAGGACTCTCGATCCTAAGCTTCCAGCCTCCAAACCACTGGTAGTCAAGACCTTCGAGTCGAAGACCAAGACCGGTTCGAAAGAGCACGTCAAGTCGAAGCAAAGGAGAGTGCCTGCCGAGCACGAAGAGCTCGAGTCGACGCTAGGCCAGAAACAACCTGGTGACAAACTTAAGTCGGTCGGATCGAAGACTGCGCCACCCTCGAAGAAGGTCAGTCCGTCTCCGATGCTTACGCCACCGATTAAATTCGGACTGCCCCCGACTGCACGACCTAAGGCGTGCGAGATAAAACAAAGCATCGAAACGACCAAAAAGGTGTCAATGGTTAAAAGGACTCAGCCCATAGAAGAGGACATTGTGTTCCAAGCGCCCTCCTATGATAACCAGTCCAAACTGTTCATCGACTCAGATTCTTTCAGACTCACTATTTATAAAAGAAAGATCATTCCAGAAAATCCTATGGAGTCATACAAGATCCCACTCAAAAAGAAAAGGGACTCTTCCACCTCACCTGTTCTTTTTGAGCCTGTGGAGTCCTATGGACAGGAATATACCTATTCACCCACACGTACAAATGAGGATGTAGGGGAAGGGTACAATGAGGAGGAATTTAATTATCCTATTGACACGGATCAAGAGGAGTCTCAACCCTGGACTGACCCTGTTGACCCGGGTGAGCCACACACCACGCCTGACACTCAATCCTACACGGTCAAAACCTCGCCAACTGAAGATACAGCTGCGTTTAACTTGTTAATTGAAAGGGCAGCACATAATCATGATGTAGAAATGCATGCTGACCCAATAGAGGAAGACTTTTTGTTTGACACTTTCTTAACTTCAGAGAGATCAGTAAAAACATTACCAATGCTGAAGGGTGTCCTTAAGCACTCTGGTGACATTTTCAAGGAAACCACAAGGGCAAGGGTTGTGAATCCAAGAATTGACAGGAAATACCGGCCTGCGCCTGTAGACCCTAAGTATATTAAGGGCCAGCTGCCTTTGGACTCCTTAGTAGTGTCCAATGCTCGTAAGAGAGCGAACTCTCAAACAAGTGGTGATGCTCCTCCTCCGGACAAAGAATCCGAAATCTTGGAAGCTTCTGGAAAACGAGTGGCGGCTCAAGCCGCAAATATTTGGAGAATTTCAAATACACAGGCCCTATTAGCCAGATATGATAGGGCCCATTACGACACATTAGAGCAACTACTACAACACTTGCCTGATGCGTATAAGGAGGGAGCAGAAATGCTGATACAGGAGGGGAAACTGATATCAAATGCTTTCATTAAATGTGCGCTTGATGCAGCAGACACAGCAGCTAGGGCCATCAATACAAGTGTGATGCTCAGAAGGCATGCCTGGTTACGCATCTCTGGATTCAAGCCTGAGATTCAAACCACATTACTAAATCTGCCTGTTAACTCTGATTATCTATTTGGTCCTGATGTGGACACAATCCTAGAGAAAATTAAAAAAAAGACACAGACAGCCAAATCCATGGGGGCTTTGCAGTCACAACAGTTCAGGGGAGGTTCCTTTCGTCGTTCCGGTAACAGAGGAACCTCTAGAGGTCAAGCATCCCTGCAAGCCCAATACAACAAAGGAGGCACAGACCACCTATAACAAGAACAATAGGGGTGGATACCGTGGCAACAGCACCAAAGGCAGTTGACGGGGAAATAATAAGGCCAGATCCTCCGCCAATACTAGACGTCTTGTCACTGCCCCCAGACCATGTAACACCGGTCGGGTGAAGACTTCAGCAGTTCCTGCCAGTCTGGGAAGGCATTACCACAGACACGTGGGTGAGACAACTTATCCAATACGGCTATTGTCTAGAACTAACCTCCACTCCACCCAACATACCCCCAAGACACCGTCCTATATCCGCAGAGCACATTATTATTATTATTATTATATTAAATTTTATACAGCGCACAGCTACCCGGAGGTTTCCCGGCGCTAACAAAAAGAGAGAGGCCGGGGTAGTTGCAAAAGGACGGTCTCTAGAGAACCTAGAGGGTCTATAGGTTAAATAACCAGGTCTTGAGGTCTCTGCGGAACCTTAGATAGCAGGATTCCGAGCGTAAGGAAAAGGGTAGGGCATTCCACAGGGAAGGAGCTAAGTAAGCGAATGAGCGGCCGCCCATTCTGGCTCTCCTAATACGAGGTACCTGATATCTATGTTGGGTAGACGAACGAAGAGTGCGGGGGGGACAATAGTGTTGAACCAGAGTGCTTAAATAAAGAGGGGCATTACCTGACTTGATGCGGTGCATGATACAGAGTGCCTTGAATTTAGAGCGGTTTTCAATTCGGAACCAGTGTAGGCTACGCAGGGAAGCAGAAGTGGAAGAGGTTCTGGGGAGATTGCAGAGTAGTCGAACAGCCATGTTTTGAACCATCTGAAGTTTGCGAGTCACCTCCTTGCATGCACCCAGAAAAAGAACATTCCCATAGTCCAGCGGAGAAGTAATTAACGCTTGGACTACGGTTTTCTGGGTGTCATGGGGAAGCATCCATATGATCTTTCTCAGCCACTTGATGATGGTAATACAGGTGGCCGAGACCTTGATCACATGTTGCCTTATCGACAGCTGATCATCAAATATGATGCCTAGGTTGCGAGCTGTCTTGGAGGGAACAGGAAGGGGACCCATTTGCTGTGGCCAATGATGGGGACCACAAAGTGTGGTATTGTGGCCAAACAAGAGAAGCTCGGTCTTATCCCCATTTCATTTTAATTTATGGTCATGCATCCAATTAGCTATGTTATTGAGACCAGAGAGAAGGGATGATGTAGTGGAGTTTTGACCTGTGGAAAGTGAATAGATGATCTGAGTATCATCGGTGTAAGAGTAGATGGTCAGTCCGGCTTGCTCCGCAATGGTAGCAAGGGGTCTGACATATAAGTTGAAGAATAGTGGACTCAGGATAGAGCCCTGAGGGACGCCATGAGTAGAGTGATGGATTTTTGAAGCTGAGGAAGGGGAGAAAACTTGTAACATGCGGTCAGAAAGATAGCTGGCCACCCAATCGAGAGCTGAGCCACTGATGCCGATGGACTTAATGGCAGTAGGAAGGATAGAATGGGAAACTGTGTCGAAAGTGGCACTCAAATTCAGTAGGATGAGTGCCACCGTTTCCCCTCTGTCTACCTGGCACCGAATGGTCTCAGAGACCCCAAGAAGAGTAGACTTGGTAGAGAAGCCAGCCCTAAAACCAGACTGAGACTAATCGAGAAAGTTGCCTGCTTCAATGTAAGTGGTAAGCTGTTTGTTAATGTGCTTTTCCAGGATTTTGGAGCAGACCGGAAGGAGTGAGATGGGACGAAAATTAGCTGGGTTATTGGGATCAGCATTGGCTTTGTTTAGTAGGGGCGCAATCATCGCGTGCTTCCACGTACTCGGGACCTTAGCTTCTCTGAGTGAAGCATTCAGAAGTTCTAAAATTAAAGGGAGTGCATGAGAATCAAGAGTTAGAAGGATTTGTGGGGGCATGGGATCCAAGGGAGAACCAGATTTAATGCAACCCAGGATGTTCTGTAGAGAAGTGATAGTAAGAGGGTCCCATGCAGTCAGCTGAAGCGGGGAGGGCGGACACATTTGCGTATTTGTTTCTGATTCATACAAGGGTGCAGACATGACCGGCTCAGGAGAGGGTGCAATGTGAGTAGGAACTCCAAAGTTTGTATAGATGGTCTCGATTTTGGCAGTAAAAAATTCTGCCTGGGAGTTACATTGCGTTTCATCCAGGCAGGGAGCTTTGGGCAGGCAGGACATGCCCGAAAGTTCCTGCACAGCTTTAAATAAAGCTTGAGGTCGATTCTGAGCATTTAGAATAGTTCGATTAACATGTCCCGCCTTGGCTATGTTACAAAGGGAATGGTATTTGGTAAGAGCATCTTTGTAAGTTTGTTTGTCCCCAGGATCGTAATGAGCGCGCCATTTCCGTTCCAACTTTTTACATATAGATTTCTCATTTTTTAATTGCTCAATGAACCAAGGAGTGGGGGGATTATGTAAGTTGTGTTTATATTTGCGTAGGGGAAGACATGTATTGACCGCGGAGGTAAGCCAATTATGTAGAGCAGCCTCCTCCTCAATGGTGGCCATGTTAATAGAAGGTCTGGTATTCTCAAGACAGGAATTCAGTATTTTGGAGTCTAGATTCTTCCAATTTCTACCAGCTCTAGGAAGCGTGGAGTTTCCAGGAATATTCGGTGCGCAGTCAATTTTTATAGAGAAACTAATTATGTAGTGATCTGACCAAGGAATGGGCCTGGGGGGTTTACAAGCTATGGTGTCTAAGTTAGAAAAAATGGGATCCAGTAGGTTTCCTGCCTTGTGAGTGGGGCCAGAGTTATGAAGAGAAATATTAAGTGCTGCTAAATCTTGTATAAGGTGTGTACTGGTGGGGCAAGATACGTCGTTAAAATGTAAGTTAAGGCCTCCAAGGACCAGGAAATTAGTTGAGTGCAAGAGTAGAGGAGTAATGTAATCAGGAAAATAAGAGGCCCAAGTACTGGCCGTGCCGGGTGGACGGTAGATGAGAGTGCCAGAAAGAGTGTAATTAGGGGAGAGCAGAAGTTTAAACAGGCCGGCTTCACAATTAGGAATAGCTAAGTCTTCCCACTTGCAAGAATAAATTCTTTTAAAAATGATTGCTATACCGCCTCCCTCCTTTCCCACTCTATATTTACCTACGTAAGTGTAGTCATCGGGAAGGGCAGAGGCTATGTCGGGGCCAGAGCGGTTATTCAGCCAGGTCTCCGTAAGAAACATAGCAGCTGGTTGAGCGGAAATGATAAGGTCGAAGATGTCATTCCTGTGCTTCGGTAAGGACCTACAATTTAGGCTGATGAAAGTAAGGTCAGCAGGGGAAGTAAGGGGTTTGTGCCGTAGTGGAGATTGCAGAAAATTAAAAGAGGTTATATCAAGCAAAGAGGGGAGGGATGTTAAGGATAAATTGCACTCCGGGCAGCTTAGAGGGGCAAGGTGGCAAGACAGAGGGGGGTGACGCAAGCATTGTAAAGGCCTGAGACTCAGCAGGGTCTCACTGGAGTACGATAATGTGGCTTTTGGAGAGGCAAGGGGAGTGGCCCCTAGTCCCCTCTGGTCGCAGAGGGGCAGGACTCCGGCGCGCCACCGTCGCGCCTGCTGTGCACGTCCGCTGCGCGCCGGCCAGCACATCGGTTATGTAGGGAGGAGGCGGCAGGAAGACTAGACCGCTCCCCCCGCTTCCTCCGGAAGTGAGTGCGAAAGAGAAAGCATGACCTCCCTCCACACCACGAGCTCGGCTCGGGGAGGAACGGGGAGTGGGAATACACCCAAAAAAAAAATGACAGTGGCATCAAATTAAGGACACATAAGGATTTGAAATATACACGCAGTGCAGGCGTCTGGTGAAGTGCCCCCTGCCCTCTCACAGCAGCGTGCATCCCAGGAGCTAGCAATGCTCAGGAAACAGTTTAAAAATCAATGGGTCGCAGTGAAAGCACCTCAATCGTGTCCCCCGCCTGAAAAGCAACAAGATTTAAAAAACGAGTACAGCGCAGAGTGACACCTAAATCGTGCCCATGCAAATGATTATTAGGATTTTCGAATCTGGTAGAGTGCAGCAACACACGTACCCTCTCTCAGTAGGTCCAGTGCCAGGCTCTCTCTTGCGTTATGTAGGGAGGAGGCAGCAGGAAGACTAGACCGCTCCCCCTGGAAGTGAGTGCGAAAGAGAAAGCAAGACCTCCCTCCACACCACGAGCTCGGCTCTGGGAGGAACGGGGAGTGGAAATACAACAAAGAAAAAAAAATACAGTGGCATCAAATTAAGGACACATAAGGATTTAAAATATACACGCAGTGCAGGCGCCTGGTGAAGTGCCCCCCTGCCCTCTCACATCAGCGAGCATTCCAGGAGCTAGCAATGCTCAGGAAACAGTTTAAAAATCAATGGGTCGCTGTGCGAGCACCTCAATCGTGCCCCCTGCCTGAAAAGCAACAAGATTTAAAACAAGCATTTACAATGCAACGGTCTCGCCTTTGAATAAGTTAGAGCTATTGCCATTGTAAATGACAATTTTTGTATTTATGTGTTGGTTTTGAAAACAGATAAATAAATGGCATTGTCATTTACAATGCCAGTAGCTTATTCTCTCGCAAATGTGAGACCTATTACATTTGCACCCACACACACAGAGCCAAACACACACCGCCACACACATACACGGATGTGGTGGTAGTGGATCTGGTGGATGTGGTGGTGGTGGTGGTGGTGGATGGGGTGAATGTGGTGGAGGATGTGGTGTTTTTTCATCCCACTCAAAGCCCTGCATTCACCCATTCATTCACTGCCACAGAAGTGGACACATTCGCCTAATATGGGAAATACTACTTGAAGCACCCTATTTAATCTAATCAGTTTGCAATCAGCAGCGGAAAACGCTGAGCGTTTTGGAAAGTCACACCTAGTCAACGAAATGTGACTTCCTACCGATGGAACACTTTGCGCTGCACAGACGCAAACAACATTCAGTCATATTATATACATGACAGAGTTTGCATTGTGTGGCAAAGCAGATACAGGATATTGTCTAGGTACAATTCAGTTAGCGTATAGCACTTATTACTAAAGTAGGCAGACGTTAGCCTTTGTGAGAAGCATAGCAAAATAAAAATAAAAAAACCAGATCAAGTCAAGGACGCAAACGGCAACATGCTATTATTTATTTACTCGGATGATTTGCATCAAAATGTAACTTGTGAGCACGTTTCTCTAACTCTCCAATAAGCCCATTACAACACTTTGCACAAATGAGATTGAATTGCTCACACAGTTACGATTTGCATACGTTCAAAAGAGTTCTCTGATCTTGTTTACTGCTTGCAAAAGGACCAGCCATGCGAAGGAGACTCATCCATTAGCCTCCCTGATCAGACGAAAATAGTTATTTAAAGGCAGTACATTCAGAAATGCACGAATGAGATCAGGTGATGAAGGCAAACATGCCTTAACAGGATAACAAAGCAACACGGGCTCGAGTATGGGAGTCCCATTCTGACTCATCGGGTGGGGGGAGGGGGGGGGGGAGATTATGGGAATGCAGAGTGCAGCGGACCGTTGGTGCAGGGAGGTGGGGGGTGGGGGGGAGGGGTCAAGACAGTGCTGGACATGGAGAGTGGGTGGTTGGCTCGCAGTACTGCCACATATTTCACACGTACTCGGTTTTGCTGGTAAAGTTGCTAGGTTATTATTAACATTTTAAAACAAGTAAACCCACAAGCCAACACTGACACATGCAGAAGGAAACAAACACTTATATATATCTATGCACACACAGACAGGCACACACATACTCATGCAAGCAAGCAAACACACACATGCGTGCACGCACTCACTCGTGCAAGCACACACAGAAGCAAACACTGACACATGTAGAAGGAAACATGCACTTCTACTTTATGCACACACAGGCAAGCACACACCCATTCACATATATACCCACATTTGATTAGGGCCTTCAAAACACACACAAGCGTGCACCTACCCGCACACACACGTACGCACCCCCCGCCTACCCCACACACAGATCCCCCTTCCCCCACTCACGGAAGCACACACACAGACGAGGGCAGGGTGGACAGTCATATAGAGCCCAGAGACCCAGACGAATCTGCTCAACATGTGCGTTGGTGGGAGGGGGCTCTCAGCAGCGTGGTGGTGCCGAAGGAGGGGTAAAGGGGGGAATATGCCAGTTGCACCCCTCCCCGAGTCTGCTGCCAGAGATGCACAGAGGGACTGGGAGCGCAGTGAAGGGCCTCTCAGAGGCGCCGTAGCAACGCGGCCTGATCCAGCAGGAGAAAGGGCAGGGATGAGAGGGTGGGGGCCCTCTCTGCCGCCGCACTCTCCATCTTGAGGCCCCCCCTCTCAATACTTCACCATCACCAGTGATATCCCAGTGCATGTGTGGAGTGTGTGGCTCCTGTGCCGGCCCTACAAGGTAATGAGCAGCACAGACCGCCCTGTGACTGGTGTGGAGGAACCTGAGGGAGGAGTGGGGGTGGGGTGGCTGGCAGGGGTGTGAGCCAGGCTGGTTGTGCTCAGAAGAACAGGGAAGGCTGCAAGAGGGTGGGTGCGAGAGGGGTGGTGTAGGACAAAGATATGAAGAGAACATGGCGGATGGGAGTGAAATGAAACAAAACACTTACCGTCGTCCCGAGTTTCAAAATGTAATGTTAGCAGACAAAGACAACGCGTGATGGGGCCAAGGCAAGTGAAGGACAAAATCCAACGAGAGGGCCATGCTCTTGAATTACTAATCACAGGAAGAGCCGAAGTCAGGCTGCATTATTAATGCCCATCCTGCCTGCGCTTCCCGCGGTGCGTCTTGCTGAGAGCACTCATTTCTGACTGAAAAAAACGCTGCTGGGCAGGCTAATGGCAATAACTTGAGACCCTAGGCCGAGCCGGGTGTGCGTGAGAGGCACCAGCTCAGACAGACCGGCCTCGACCCATCCATGACTCCCGCTCTCGGTAATGATTCCTTGGCCTGTCAGCTGTCGGTAATGGCCGGGGTGGAAGAGTTGTCACGCTCTTACTGAGCGCGCATGTTAACTAGCCGAGTCTATGTAACAGAGCGCACTTTGTGCCGTAATGTCAGACTTGTGCCTGTGCAACATGAGTCCTTGCCGTTCAGAGTCAATGAAGGAAGCAATAACAAGCCCGGGAATGCGGCCTGAAGGCATTGTGATTTCTAATACATGCCCAACCACAGAGCTGGACTGGTGCGTGCACACGCCCACTAAGATAAGACGAGAGAACAATCACCGCTGCAGCCAGGAGGAAAACACCGGAAGCAGATATCCGGCCCGCCGCCTGGTTGTGGGCGGGGCCGGGAAGAGGTGTGTCCGCTCCCACTGCCTTGCGGAAGCTTTGCCTGTTGTCCTCCGGTCTCCCGAGTCGTGAGGGAGACCGGAGATGGCGTGCCAGCCATGGCGGGGGGGCCCCCGTGCAGAAGAGGGAGCCCCTGCTGGAGAAGGAGAGACCGGCCCGCCGCCGAGCGCCAGCCGACCCGGTGAGTCCCGAATAGAGAGGAGGGGCGTCGGGGCACATTGCCGGTGCCCGCCCCTCCCGGGCAAGACTTTTTGTGCCATGAGGCCCGTGAGGCCTCATGTATGCGGCGGCCGGGGGCGCTTCTATGTATGCGGCGGGGGTGTGTGTGCGTGCGTGTGTGTAGGTGCGCTCCTGCGTGTGTGCGGCGGGGGGGAGGGGGGTGGGGTGCGCGCGCGTGTCTGTGTGTGTGTGTGGGCCTTCCTGCCTGCGTGTGCATGTGTGTGTCTGTGGCAGGGGACGTGCACGGCGCCGAGCTGGGCGTGCGCGCTCACGAGGTCAAATCTCCGGCAGGAGAAGCTCGTGACAGTCTGCTGTCCACATTCCCCCAAAAGTGATTACATAAGTTGTCTCGCCCTAGACAGCAAAAGCTTTCGCTTTTGCTTTTGTCTAGCCGAGACCTAAAAACGAGTACAGCGCAGAGTGACACCTAAATCGTGCCCCTGCAAATGATTATTGGGATTTTCGAATCTGGTAGAGTGCAGCAACACACGGACAAGCACGTGCAGCAAGAGATCATCCGCATTCTGCAAAAAGGGGCCATATAACTCGTACCTTTAGAACAACAGGGTACAGGGGTGTACTCGCTGTACTTCTTAATTCCAAAAAAGGACGGGTCTCTCAGGCCCATACTGGACCTCAGACCCCTAAACCAATACATCTTGTCAGAACATTTTCACATGCTTACTTTGCAGCAGATTCTACCATTGCTCAGTCAGGGAGATTTCCTAGCAACACTAGACCTGAAGGACGCATATTTCCACATTCCAGTACACCCGGGACACAGGAAATATCTCAGGTTCACCATACAAAACCAGCATTACCAGTTCAAGGTCCTACCTTTCGGGGTCACAACAGCTCCCCAGAGTGTTTACCAAGTGCTTGGCGACAGTAGCTGCGCACCTTCGGAGACAACACATTCATGTCTATCCTTATCCGGACGACTGGCTTATCCAAACAAAGTCAGCCCAGCAATGTGCCAGCCACACATCCCGCACAATTCACCTCCTACACAGTCTAGGTTTTTCACTGAATTATCCAAAGTCTCATCTTCAACCCGCACATTTACAACAGTACCTAGGAGCGACAATAGACACTCTGGCAGCAAAAGCAAAGCCAAACTCAGTCAGAATCAACAGCATGCAATTGCTGATTCAGAAATTCAGACCCCAACACTCGCTCCCAGCACAGGTGTTTATGCAGCTGATAGATATAATGGCCTCCTGCATCTTCATAGTCCCTCACGCGAGGCTACACATGCGTCCGCTTCAGGAGTGCTTAGCACGGCAGTGGAACCAGGCTCAAGGACAGTTGAAAGACCTAGTGTTGGTGACCGGTCGTGCATACAACTCTCTGCATTGGTGGAACTCACAAAACCTTTGCAGGGGACGACCGTTCCAGGAGCCTGTACCACAAATAGTGCTGACGACGGACGCATCTCTCCAGGGCTGGGGAGCGCATGTCCTCCATTACGCAGTGCAGGGACTATGGACGACGCAGCAAAAGAAGATGCACATCAACTGCTGGAACTGATGGCAATCTTCATGGCAATGAAGGCGTTCAAAGTGCATTTGTGCAACAAATTCGTGCTGAGCCGGACGGACAACATGACTGCCATGTACTACATCCAGAAGCAGGGAGGGACACACTCTCCACAGTTGTCACACCTAGCTCAAAGCATGTGGAAGTGGGCCATTCAAAGAAACATGTTCCTCATGGCAGAACACCTCCCAGGCAAGGATAACCAGATGGCGGATCTGCTCAGCAGACACAGCCACCAGATGCACGAGTGTGAGATACATCCCTCAGTGCTACAACCGTATTTCCAGCAGTGGGGTCATCCAGAGATAGACCTGTTCGCCACAAAGGAAAACGCAAAATGCCAAACCTTCGCCGGCAGGTTCCCACACCCGCAGTCTCAGGGCAATGCGATGTGGATGAAGTGGTCAGGCAGATTTCCGTACGCTTTTCCCCGGCACCGCTCATACCGCTAGTGGCACGCAAACTGCGACAGCACTCAATGACACTCATCCTGGTTGCTCCAACATGGGCAAGGCAGGCATGGTACACCACGTTCCTAGAACTTTCCGTGGTGCCTCATCGACTGCGACTCGCACCCAGTCTCCTCACTCAGAGCCATGGAGACATTCAGCACCCAGATCCGCAACAGTTGAGTCTTGCGATATGGCTCCTGAGGTCATAGTTTGGCTACCTGAACCTGCCCCCTGACTGTATGAATATTATCAAGGAGGCAAGAAGACCTACAACCAGGGCATGCTATGTGGCAAAGTGGAAGCGCTTTGTCGTTTATTGTAACAATAATGACATAAATCCGCTAGATGCATCAACTCAAAACATTATGTTATTTGTTACATCTATACAGATGCAATCTGGCATATAGTTCCATACGGATACATTTAGCTGCAATATCAGCTTATCTTCAGAACAGGCAGAACCTTTCCCTTTTCAGAGTGCCAGCCATTAAAGCTTTTATGGAGGGACTCAAACGAGTGATTCCTCCTAGACACCCGCCTTCACCTGTCTGGAATCTGAACGTAGTTCTGACCAGACTGATGGGACCACCTTTTGAACCTCTACACTCTTGTGAGATACAATTTCTGACCTGGAAAGTGGCCTTTCTAGTAGCGATCACATTGCTAAGGAGAGTTAGTGAGCTTCAAGCCCTAACTATTCAAGACCCTTTCATACAGATTCATGCTAATAGGGTAGTGCTACGTACCAACCCTAAATTTATGCCTAAGGTGATATCACAGTTCCACATTAACCAGACAATAGAACTGCCAGTATTCTTCCCAAATCCAGATTCAGTGGCAGACCGAGCTCTGCACACTCTAGATGTTAAGAGCTCTCCTGTATTACATAGACAGGACAAAGGATTTCAGAAAGACTAAGCAACTGTTTGCTACCCTATTTCCAAATCAGGTATAGCCAGATGGATTGTTAAGTGCATACAAATTTGTTATCAAAAAGCTAAACGCACATTAACAGTTCCCCCAAGAGCGCATTCAACACGCAAGTTAGGGGCATCCATGGCTTTCCTAGGTAACATTCCTCTAGAGGATATATGTAGAGCAGCCACATGGTCCACCATACATACATTTACCAAACACTACTGCGTGGATGTACACTCCAAACAGCAAGCTGCTGTAGGACAGGCTGTTCTCAGGACTCTTTTTCAGACTGCTGCAGCTGGCATGGGCAACCACCGCTAAGAGGGGGTCTGCTATTTATTCTATGCACAGATATGAATTCAGCAGCCCACATGCCTCGAACGGAATATGCTACTTACCAGTATGCATTTGTTCTTGGCATGTAGGGCTGCTGACATTCATATCGCCCGCCCTCCTCCCCGGTGCCTGTCGCAGCTGTAGGTTTTTGCAATGCCATCTAGTTTTTTGTAGTGACATTGCTGTATTTAAGTATATTTGCTTTTTATATTAAATTGATGGAATTGGCCTATGTAGCCTGTTTTTAATAGGCTGCTGAATTGTTTTCATGTCGCATAAAAAGTTACGGCTTTTCTGAAGTAAGGCAAAGACGAAATATAGAAGTGTATATTTCGGAAGAAATGCCATGGGATCCCACACGTGATTGGACTATTTAGTGCTTTTGATTTCGATGAAGATTCTGCTTAAGGAGAATGAAGATTTCAGGTAAAAACCATCCAGTCTCTTATTTCCTTCATCTTCTGTAGATCTCCTGAATAGAATTGTTACCATATTCATGTATTTAAAATGTTTATGAAGAACCTTTCCATTCTAAGCATGTTAAAATAGGGAGGCACCCACTTCGGAAAAGTGTTGCACGTTTGTAGCTTCTATTCTCAGTGTACAATTCTGGAGAGATATACTGGAAAAATACTGTTACAGACGCATCGAGATGCCCGGACGTACCGTCAACAACTTCCCAGGCATCTTTGGGTCTGAAGACTACCACCATGAGGCTCTCGACCAGGTGTCTGCAACGGATGAGGGCAGCTTTTTGCATGACGACAGTCAACCACTCTGTTCCGACTGACCAAAGTCTTTGCATGAGCCACCACCGCCCTCGGGCAATGGTCGGTACCGAACAGCTGTATTGGACACATTTAGCCTTGGTCCTGTGCTGTTAGAGCAGCACAAGACCCATGCTCACCAATCATCAACCTCACGCCGAGACTCAAAGTCAAGAATCCTGGTGCTGAGACATCGATCCCCCTCGGCATCGACAGCAAGTACATCAAATCAAAGACACTCTGCATTTAAATCCTCTGTGTCAAAAGCTGCTTGGGAACCGAAGTCTAACAGCTTTTCCAAACAAAAGACCAGCCCTGAACCTGTGTAACCCTTCAGCGGTTACAAGAACAGCTCAACTTGAGACAAGAACAGTTGTTTATACACCCCAAAACTGATCGCATCCTGGCTCACCTCCTCATACATGTGAAGGCCAGCTAAAAGAAAATGGACTTTGGAGGTCCCCTGCCCACCAAAGCACAGAAAGAAAGCGCATAAGGCCACCATTCCACCGCCCATCATACCACCACCACTTGCATCACCCAGACACACACCCTACTACCTCCTGAAACACACAGGATTCTCCACAGGGTTCCATTCATTCTTTTGTGGAACATCGGGATGATGGGGACCAGTTCTCTATTTCACCTTCGGATGACTTGTGGGATACATATGACACAGACCCAGAAGCAGACCCGAATCTGTATCCGGTAAACCCTTTCTCTCCAGAAGATACCACTAGCTACCATGACATCATAGGTAGGGCAGCCAGTTATTAGAAGGCTTATCTCCAAACCGAACCACTGGATGATGACTTCATTCGAGACACTTTAATCTACTCTTCCTTCTGCACAATACCTGCCGATGCTCAAAGTCATGCTTCGACATACAACAGCTATTCTTAAAGATCCAGCCAAAGCACAAGTCATTTTACCAAGGGTCGATTAAAAAATATAAACCATCCCCTACCGACCCAACATACATAAGGCCAATTACCACCTGACTCTTTAGTGGCCGCGCCAGCAAGGAAGAGGGCAAACACAAAAATAACTGGTTAGGCGCCCGCCATATAATGAGGCTAGAAAAATTAATGCTGCTGGGAACAAATTGGCTGCCCAATCGGCCAAACACTGGAGAATTGCCAACTCTTTTGGTCTCCTCTCAAGTTATGACCGTGCGCACTGGGCTGAAATGAAGGGGCTCCTTCAACATCTCCTGTTGAAATTCAACAAACTAGAGGTTGAGATTGCCTGAGAGGGAAAATGAATTGCTAACACATCTCTTCTCTATGCTCTAGACTCCGCTGATACAGCCGCGAGAGGCATCAGCATAAGTGTTCTCATTTGACAGCATGCCTGGCTTAAGCTTTCAGGTTTCAAGCCTGAAGTGCAGCTAAATATCCGTGCACTTGTTTGATGGGGAACACCTCTGGCCCTCAAATAGATGCTCTATTTGAAAAAATTTTTAAAGGATAATCGGACAAAACAGTGGAGGTATTACAAACAAACAAACTGTGCAACAAGGTACTTTTCGTCTCTCCCCCTATCATGGCACAGCAAAACCCACATCTTCAATTTTGCAGTGTGAATCTTTTCTGGATTCACGTGTTGTGCATTATTCCGTCATCTAGTGGTTGGGTCCAGATTTGTCTATGGTTTCTTTTTTGTTTGTTTTTATTGGTGGCCATCGGCATACCCCCATTTAGTGTCCTCTGTGACGTCGACCTCTGGTTGCCCTCTTCAGATTCTTTTTTTCCGCCGTTGGGTCTGGATCGTTACGGAAGTAGCTTGAAGTTGGAGTGCAGAATGGACAAAAATAACAGGAAAAGAGAGAAAAACATCAAGAAGACGACGAATCAAGGTACCGGAGGGCCCAGAGAAGGGAAAAGACAGCTTTGTAGATGCCTTACAGGAAATGCATGTACAGGGGGCTCCCTGTATGTGGTAATGGACGAAACACCATTCAAGTTTTACCTTAATTGCCACCATAAGCACGCCCAGAAGGACCAGCATCCGGTCTGCAATGCTTACCAGTGGATCGTCGGATAGAAGACTGCAACATGTCTTCGGCGTTTGCCCTAAAGTCTTTGCGAGAGTAAGAGAGTCAGAGAAGAGCCAATTACAACATGCAAGGCCAGAGTGTGGCACCATCACTGAGAGACCTGGGCCTCTACAGTGCAGATGAGGAAAATGCAGCAGAAGGGCCAGAGGGCGACACCGATCTCAATATCCAAGTTGTGGATGTCGAAAAGAAGACTTTGCGAGAGGTAAGAGAACCGTCGGTTTCGAAGACAGTACATGAGTCACAAAAAACAGATTCAAGGGCCTCGAAGGGAGCATCAGCAATGAAGCACTCGATGACAGCAATTGTGTCCCTGAAAAAACTGCCCGTAGGATCCTTAGGCAAGGACTCCGAAATCACAAGACGTCGAAAGACGATCAAGGAAAAGACACATCGTCGTTGCAGCGTGGGAGGTCGGAAACCGAAAAACAGGGCTCGACGCACGCAGCAATAGAGAAGCAGTCGACGTCCATAAAAAAAAAGGCCTGAATGTTTCGACCCCGAAACGCAAACAGCAGAAAAGGCGCCGTCCACCACAAAGAGCAGGTCAGAAACTCTTGACGCCGAAACGCACGCTTCAGAGAGTGAGAAAAAAAGAAAAGACTCCCAAGCCGAAATGACCAGTGTCTTACAACGTAAGAAGGAATTCGACAAAAGCTTGAAGCAGTTCCAGATACCACCGACTATCTCAATGGAGAAGGAGGCAGGTTAGAAGAACTGGAGCCCCGGGGACGCCCAAACCTTTCGAAGAGCAAGAAGAGGAGTTATTTTTCGATGAAGAAGGAAGAAACAATCTGGAGTCCGAAACCTCAGAGGTTCAAGAACTACAGTGGCACAACCTCGACACGGACTCGCCTGCGGAGGCTGTTGACACACATCCTTCGAGGCCTTCCCCTCCTGACAACATTGGGCTGTACAATCAGGTCATCCAGAAAGCAGCTGAGACCTATGGGGTCCAAATCTAGGCAGAAAAGCCGCAATCCTGTTTCTTACTCGATACATTAATGCCTACGCAGTCAAGAAGCCAGTTCCTGCCCATGCTACCAAGTGTGCTGGACCAGGGAGAAGAGGCTTTTAAGGAGCCTGCCACATGGAAGGCAGTCACGCCTAGGGTAGAGAAAGTATAAACACTCCTCCAAGGATCCAATTTACATCATTGATCAGTTACAGCTGACTCCATCATAATAGCCACAGCCAGGAAGAGGGCTAATGTACCTACCACTACTGGTCCATGGGGAGAAAGGTCGAAAGAAGCGCGGCGAGCCAGTGCCATATCGCCAACCCCAAAGCCTTACTAATCAGGCATGCACGCCGGCACTGGGAGGTAGGAGATCTGTTGAAACACCTATCTGAACAATATCAGCGAAGGGCAAGCCATCTGGTAGAAGAGGGGAACACATTCAAATTTGTGCTTAAAATCTGTCCTAGATGCTACAGAAACATCAAGCACAGGGATGATGATAGGCATGATGATAGGTATCACAGAAATAAGGCCCACATGGCTGCAAATCTCAGAATTCAAACCATATGTGCAAAATAACATATTGAATGCACCATTCGAGGGGGAGCAGCTCATTTGGAAGCGCGGTGGATGACATGCTCAACCAACTTAAAAAGGACAATGAAACAGCGAGACCTTTGGGGCACTACAAATCAGATGCAGAATACGTAGAGTAACCGCCTCCGCAAGAATGCCAGCAGGTACGGGAACCATCACCCCACTAACTCGCATCTTACATACCAACAATGTTTCCAGGGGGAAAACAGCCAACAGCAGGGTCAGCAACAAAGCTGGCAATACCAACAGGGAAGACTATCTTTTCGAGGACGCCCCTGTGGAAGAGTCCTCCCACAAAGGGGAGGAGCACCGACAACATCGAAGTGACTGCATTTAGGCAACAACGCACACATATTTAATTCTACCTCAACAGTATATGGATATTCTTAAAGAAGTAAGAAGACCTACTACTAGAGCCTGTTATGTGGCAAAGTGGACACGTTTTGTTCACTATTGCCATTCAAAACACATTGACCTCTTAACAGCGAATGCTCAAGATATTGTCTGATACATACTCCACTTACATACCTCTGGGTTATCTTTCACTTCCATAACGCTACACCTAGAGGCAGTCGCCGCATATCTTAAAAATAGCTACAAACTACACACAGGGTGCACAGGAAGACTCTAATATAATAAACAAACTTTTCACGAAGCATTCTGCACCAGTAGGAGGCAGACTGCAGAGCTTCCTTGCGCAATGGAAAGAGATCACTTCAGACAATTGCATCTTAAACATAATACGACACAGGTACTGCAAAGAACTAGTCAAAACACCACCAAACCAAAAAGGAAGGTACATTCCAAGGGAGAAGTGGCTCTACTACTCCAAAAAGTACAGGTGCTACAAGCGACAAAAGCAATAGAACATGTACCATACAAAGAAAAAAACAAAGGGAATTAACTCTATGTACTTCCTTTTCCAAAAATACGAACCCTGCAAAACGTAATACCTCCGTTGCAGAAAGGGGACTACATGGTGACAATAGACTTGAAGGATGCCTAGTTGCACATCCCCATGAACAGCAAATACAAAAGACTATTACGTTTTGTGGTCAACAACACACAGTACCAATTCAAAGTTCTGGCATTCAGCCTAAACTCTGCACCAAGGGGGTTCACAAAGTGCCTAGCAGCAGTGGCTGCACACTTAAGAAGACAAGGAATCCATGTATACCCATATTTAGACGACTGGCTCATAAGGGCAAATTCGTGCAGTCTTTTGCAAAATGCACCTACACCTAATAATAGATACTGGCCAAGCTCAGTTTTTCTATACATTGGGAAAAATCCTCTACAGAGCCACTTGCAATGCAACAGGTCTCACATTTGCAAGAGTTTGATCTATTGGCATTGTAAATGACAATGCCTTTTATTTATGCAGTTTGAAAAGCTGGAAGCGATGCTTAAATACGCACTTTGTACGTCTAGTCCTTGCTTACGAGAAGCAAGGCTGGTAGTTAAAGAGGCGCAGTTATTGCCAGCTTTGCATCTCGTAAGCAAGGACTCTATGTGCAAAGAGCACCTTCGCAGGTTTTCAAAACACACAAATAAAATGCACTGTCATTTGCAAAGCCAATAGCTCAAACACTCGCCAATGCGGGACCTATTGCATTGCAAATGCTTGTTAAAATAGAGGTTAATTAACGAAAAATTCAATTTACGGAAAATTCCACATATGGCTTGCAGGGAGAGGAAATAACGGAATAAACTTAAGAAATATAGACAGGAAAAGAAACTGCTAACCAGGACAAACGTGTGCTCGAAGGCAGTGTCTTACTTTCAAAGGACTGCCTGATGCCTGGATTGGATAGGCAGAAGATCACAAGTGTTAACGTGTTTGCGATCCTGCAAAGGAGGCCTCAAATATCGAGACACAGGTGTCCAAGTATACATCTATGAATATTATTATTCACATTTTAGGCTAACATATTGTCGTGCCTTCGAGTAAGCCGCATTTCTCCAGTACTAGGGGTGTCTTTCATAGATTCACATGCTTGAATATTCCCCGTCGTCGAAGTGGGAGTCCCACGGTACATAAAATAGCAGTAATATATGCATGTATATATGAGAAATATTATAAATAAAATATACATACATATAATGAAATAAAAATGTAAACTTAAAAAGTACCATAGAACAGAATAGGCCCATTGAAAAGCCCAAGGGAGAATTCACTTTAGTAACTTATAGGAGTCATTATGTGTTGGTCCACATTCCAGCCAATCAGGCTGTAGCCTCCTCTAGAACCTTCTCCTCAGAAGCCCAAGTCCTCAGATTTTCTACCGCACGTCGTGTGAAGGGAGTCTCCCTGAGCTCTGCTCAGTTTCTTTCAAGTTTCTTCATATTTCTCTTCAAAATGTCTTCTTCAAAGAAAACTCTGTTCAAGGCTTGTCCATCCTGTGGGAAACTTCGCCTTTTTCATGAGGATCCACACAGTAAGTGTATTTACTGTCTTTATCCGGACCATGTTGTCTCTACCTGCAGACTCTGTCGCAAATTTCCACCTAAGACTTTGAGGGACAGAGAGGCTCGTCTACTTCTGTGGCTACAGAAGTTGAAATCATCTGATAACATCGTTTCCGATGTTGAGAGTATGTCATCTGGTTTTTCGAAAACCTCTCAGAAGCGTGGGTCTGAGACTGAAGTCCCCTCTCCTTTTCTTAAGAAGAGTAAAAAGTTGGGATCTTCCAAGGATGTCTCCTCACAAGACTTGCTTCAGGGCGCGCCTACGGGACCTGGTTCTCTGGCGCCTCGACCCAAGACCATGCCCTCCGTTTCTAAAACGGGCATTGGCTCGTCGACGGGCTCGTCGACGCGTCCGTCGACGTCTTCAGCGTCTACGAAGTCTGTTTTGGCAATTTCAACGTCGACGACTACTTCTTCCATGTCGACTAGTTCTGCCACGACGATGATCATCTCGTCGACGAGCAGCCAGGAGGTGAGACCCATCTCATCCATTATTATGATCTCGTCAATCAAACCGTCGACGAATTAACCATCGTCGACGCAACCACCGTCGACGGCTCTCCCGTCGACGAAGACCAAGGCATCATCGTCGACGACCGGATCCTCGTCGACGACAACCCCGTCGACGATACCATCGACGCAGACGATGAACCCCCCGTCGACGGCTGCTCCGCCGACGACCTCCTCTCGACGGCAAAGACTGCAATTTCGTCGACGGCCTCGTCGACAGCCTCGTCGACGGCCTCGTCGACGACCAAAAAACATCGTCTACCAAAAATAAAAATCCTACGCCGGATGCAGCGGCGCCAACGAAAAAACAACTAGAGGGTGTTAAAGCTATACAACTCTCGTCGACGGGCTCGTTGACGACACAACAACCTCTACAATCTACTACCACCTTCAAGGTGGTTTCTACTTCGTCCCTCAAGTCTGTCCCACTTATACAGCTAAGTCCTATTAGGAGTGGATCTCAACCTCCGGAGAAATTATTTCAATCTGGAGCAGAGGAATCTGGAAATGATTCAGAAGTGGATCCTGTTTTCGGGACCCTAGGCGACACGAAGACGACGTTCCTGCCCTCTGAAGTGTAAGGGGACAGCTGGGCATAATCGGAGAGTCGCTGGGGGACTGCTGGCCCGAGAAGATCGAGAGACGAGGCGGCCGAGGTGTTGCCGAGGGTGCGAAGAAAATGGCGGCGAGGAGGTCGGACGGCCCCGAACTTCAGCCCTGAGCCAAGTTGTCGCCGAGTGGCAAGAGATCCTGCACTCGGCTGCCCGAGGCACTAGGATCGGCGGTGCTGTGTCCTGAGACCAGGGGACGCTGACCTGATTCACCCAGGAGCTTGGGGACCTTCGTTGGCCACCGCACTAAGACTCATCCTTCCCCCCCTCAGGCTTCGGAGGGGGGTGACGGAACGGAGCCCGTCTACCTGGCCATTGCTCCTGAGAGCGTCGGTGGGGACATTGCACTGCCCGGTGCCCGGAGACTGGCACGGAACCACGGGCGTCAACGCAAAACGGGCGACTGGACTTGTGACGCAGCACCCTGGCATGGCGGCGATCGGAGGGCCGATGCCCGGGAGTCGCGAGGGGGACTCGGCGACATCAACTCGGCTGAGCGAGAGCCCCTCCCCGGAGCTTGACCAAGAACAGCGGCTGAACCGGCGTTTGGATGCCATACTTGATGCGATCACCTCCACTAAGGAAGCATTGCACCATGACATTGCCCAAGTGGCCACGGGCCTGGGGCTGCTATGCGCGGATCACGCGAAGCTGGCGGACAGGGTCAAGGACCATGACCAACTGTTGCTGGACCTGAAGCCATCGGTGGTGACCGCGGAGCACAGGATCACGGACATTTTGGCCCGACTGGACTCACTGGAGCGGAGGGCGGAGGATGCCGAAGGCCGCAATAGACGGAACAACGTGCGGGTCGTAGGCCTGCCGGAACGGATTGAGGGGGAGGATGCGGTGGCCTATATGGAGAACTGGTTCCGCACTGTGGTAGCGCCGGAGGGGCTTACTCCTTTTTTCACCCTGGAGCGAGCTCACCGGGTGCCTGCTCGCCTGCCGGGGCTTGGCCGCCCCCCCCCCCCCCCCCCGACCGATGGTGGTGCGGCTCCTCCACTACAAGGACCGGGATCTCCTCATCCAGCGGGCCAGGATGTCGGGCCCGTATGAGGTGGAGAACAGTAAGGTTACGATCTTCCCGGATTACACTCAAGCGGTCCAGAAGAACAGGGCATCGTTCCTCGCGGTGAAGAAGGAGCTCAGGGAGGAAGGCATCCAGTACTCCTTGCTCTACCCGGCTAAGCTGCGGATCATAATGGATGGCTCTACGCACTTTTTTCAGACTCCGGATGAAGTTTGGCAATGGCTGGAGTCATATAGAGCGGGGACGGACAGATCGCATAAAAGTAGGCGAGACCAACCCAAGCAGCCCCGGGTGAGGCAGTCACAACGCATCAGATCCCGCAACAGGCGCCAGCGGGAGAAATGGGAGGCTCAAATGGCGGCGGAGAAGAGGGATGCGCTCGCAGCGACGGCGGCCATTACAGGGTCGCAACAGAACAGTGAACGGGCAGAAACGGACTCGGGAGGGGAAGGCAGCAGGACGGGAGAGGAACTTTCAGAGGCGGAAAGCTTGAAGGGGCCGATAGTGACCCCACAGACATCGGATGGTATTTTCTGCGGCCGAGATAGAATTGGGACTAGTTCGAGACTTCATGGTAGGGTGGTATCCTGTTGATGGAGGGCGGGTTGCCGGGAGGGGGAGCTGTGTGCTTCGGAGGGGATGAAGGCGCGGGGCGCGGGCTCCGCTAGCTGGGGTCGGCGGTGACTCACCCCCCTTGGGCCCTTAAGGCCGACTGTGGTGGAGACCACAGGGTAAGAGTGTGAGAAGTTGGTTCAAGGTTTGGATGGGGGCGGCCATTGGGTTCGAGTGCTCTGTCCTGGGGAGTAGAGTTTGGGAAATGTTTCAGTTTTGGGGATGTTCGGGGGGGGGCAACTGCATTGGGGGGGCTATGAACCTTCGTTATTTGAATCGGACTGTACGAAGTTGGAATGGGGACATTACCTAATTTGAAATGCCTGGCGTGGAATGTCCGGGGGCTGCGGACTATGGTGAAACGTCACAAAGTACATGCATATCTAGTACGCAGGGGGGTTCAGATTGCTATGCTCCAGGAGACTCATCTCACCAAAAAAGAGTGCGCTGCCTTGCAGAAAAGATGGCGGGGCCAGGTGTTTGGCACCACTTACTCAGCGTATGCCAGGGGGGTGTTGATCTGGGTGAGGGCGGGGATACCCTTTCAAGTACTAAATCAGGTAGTGGATCCGGATGGCCGGTTTGTGGCGGTGGAGGGGAGGTTATGTGGACGGGATGTGGTTTTCTGCTGTGTCTATGCACCGAACACTGACCAAGCTCGATACTTCGATAGCCTCTCGGGGTCCTTGGCCTCTTTCCTGGCGGGTCCGATAGTGTTAGGGGGGGACTTCAATTCGATCACGGATGTAGCTCTGGATAGGTCCCATCCCCCCCTAGTGGACTCCCCGGTGCGCAGGCTGGCCGCGCACAGGAAGGACTGGCAGGAACGATGGGGGTTGCTGGATGTCTGGAGGGAGCGGCACAGGGGAGCCAGGGATTATTCCTTTTATTCTGCTCTCCATGATCTGCATGTCAGGATTGATTCGGTGCTCTGCGGTGGCTCCCTAGCCCCATTGATTTCCCATGCGGAGTACCTGGCTAGGACTATCTCCGATCATAACCCCCTATTGGTGCACATTCAGTGGCAGAGAGAGCGCTCAGTGATACCAACATGGCCAGATTTACAGGCCCAGTTGTTGGAAGCGAAGGAAGTGGTTGCCACCGAGACGGAACGTTTAAGGTGTTATGACTACAGGCAGTATATCATCAGGGCACATGCAGAGAGGGACAAGGTGGGTACCCTCTTGGCCAGACTAGCTAACCCGGAACTTAGGGGCTGCCCGATCCTCAGCATTAATAATGCGCAGGGAGAAATGGTGTGCTCCCAGGCTGCGGTATTGGAACGTTTTAGGAGGAATTATACCAGAGTCAGCTGGGAGTGGGGGTTCAGGACATCGCGGACTACCTGGGGGAGAGGCAGCTTCCGGTCCTGGACGAGGAAGACGCGAAGGAGCTGGGTAGCCCGATCACGCTCACGGAAATACGGGTGGCCATTAAACATATGGCCCGCAACAAGACGCCCGGGGTGGACGGACTGCCGATTGAATTTTATCAACAATATGTGGACAGCTTGGCTCCCAGACTGCTGGTGGTATATACGGAAGCTTTCGAGACGGGGGCATTGCCTGGGTCCATGCGGGAGGCCTTGATTGTACCGCTCCTAAAGCCTGGCCGGGATGCCGCGGATGTGAGGTCTTATCGCCCGCTATCCATGCTGACGGTAGATTATAAGATCCTGAGCCGAATCCTAGCCACCAGGCTGGCCCCACATATGACGGGCCTGGTACACAAGGACCAGGCCGGGTTTATACCCACGAGGAGCACGGCGCTGAATATCCGCCGCCTGGTTGGAATAATGGACGCCATCTTGGACGGGGAAGGAGCTCAGGCGGTCCTGTCTGTGGACATCGAGAAGGCCTTTGATAGTTTGGAATGGTCTTTCCTGGATGGAGTGTTAGAGAGGTTTGGCATGGGCGAGGGGTTCCGAAGGTGGACGAGGGTCTTATATACCTCGGCAACGGCGAGAGTGCGTTTGGGCGGCCTGGTGTCTGCGGCATACCCGGTGGGCAGGGGCACACGACAGGGATGTTCTCTCTCCCCCCTATTGTTTGCTCTGGCGGTGGAACCCCTGGCGGTCCATGCGAGGTCAGGTGACCGGTACGCGGGGATAGTCAGCGGCGGGTGGCATTATATATCGCTATATGCGGATGACTTGCTCCTGTACCTGGCTGACACCTCGGGGGCGTTGGTCGGAGCGATGGATCTGTTGTCTGAGTTCGGCCGGCTGTCGGGCCTTAAGGTCAATTGGGCGAAGACTTGTGTGTTCCCGCTGCGAGCGGGATCGCCAGTCCCTGTCAGCGATTTGGGTGTGGTATGGGAGCCCTCTTGCATCACCTATTTGGGTGTTCGCATCTACCACGCGACTGAGGACCTATTGGAGGGCAACATTGGTCGCTGTGTCCGGGCACTGCGGGGCAGCTTATCTTTCTGGTCGACCCTCCCGCTGACGGTTCTGGGCAGGATTGCACTGTTGAAAATGGTGGCGCTCCCCCGCTTCCTCTATTATTTCCGAACGCTGCCTGTCTGGATTCCCCAGGGGGTATTTAGAGAACTGCGGTCAATGATAATTGGCTTCCTATGGGGGCATGGCCGCCGTAGAGTGGCCCTGAGCACGCTACTTCGCCCCAAGCTAGAAGGGGGCATGGCTGTGCCCGACCTCGAGCTGTATTATCTTGCGGCGCAGTTGCAGGTCCTTACACAGAACGTAGCTAGGGTGTTTCGGGGTCCAGAGGAGGACCGGGATCGGGGGATACAACGCCACGTGCTGTCCTACATCATCATGCAACAGAGGCTCGAGTTACGGGCCCTCACCATGGAAGAGCGGACGCTCCGGCTGTGCTGGCAGAGGAGCCTTCGGAGACGGAGGGCATCGCGGCCTTATGCACCGGAGATCCCGATCGGGATGCTGACGGCTTTGCCGCACGGGGGAGATTGGTCCCCGTTGCTGGATTGGGAAGAGGCGGGACTGCAGGTAGTGGGCGACTTGTACATAGACGGGGCTTTGGCACCGTTCGAGGTGCTCCGGGACCAGTTCGGGCTGCCTGATGGGGGTTTCCTCCTACACGCTCGGGCTGCCATACAGAAGCACTGGAAAGGGGGGCTCATGGAACCCACGACGACTATGGCGTGCCAGTATGTGGTGATGGCGGCTGGTACGTTCAAAGCTGTGACGTGCCTCCATAATAGGATGCTGAATGAGGGACTGGAACCCCTCCAAGGGCTCAAGGCTAAATGGGAGGTGAGCGTAGGCCGACCCATACCGGATACGGCATGGGGCCACATCCTGCGGCGCACGTGGAAGGGCACTAGAAATGCGCGCTTTCAGCAGGTACATTTCTATGTGCTTCATAGGGCTTATTTAACTCCTGAGAAATTACAGCGGTACTTTCAGGTGCCGGATGCCCGATGCCCACGGTGTTCGTCTTTGGGAGCGGACATGGACCATTTGTTTTGGGGGTGCTCACACCTGGGGACCTATTGGGCGGGGGTAGGGGAACTCCTGAATGAAGTGACTGACAGGGAGGTGGAATTCGACATGGCGGCGTGCCTGCTGCTCTGGTTCCCGCATACTAAACACACCAAGGTGACAAGCAAATTCATAGACCTGGGTCTGATATTGGCGCAGAGGGAAATATCGTGGCATTGGAAGTCCAGGGGGGGACCCTCACTGCGTAGATGGAAGAATGAGCTGCTGCGGTGGTCTGACTGCGAGAGTGTGCTCCGGATGAAGCAAGCTGTAAAGTTGGGGAATGAGAAGGCATTGGATGCGGCGCGTGCATGGGAGTTAGTGGTACAGGCTTTGCGTGATTCTTTGGTAGAGGATGAGGATGGTGAGAACTAAGCCGATGGACACCGCGGGGCGAACACAGAAGTATGGTACCACGCACTGTAGTGGATCCATCCAATTCGACAGGACGAGGCACACACCTTGGCAGTTGCCAGGGGAGGGGGAGCTTTGGGGGGGCTGGTTGACGGGAGTTTGGGGTGGGCCGGAAGCCATTAGATGGTTGCTCGTTAGGGCACCTTGGATCTACTAGGACGGTGGGTACTGGGTGGAGTGTGGAATGGCTGGGTAGAGCGGCCAGGTGTGACAACCCATAGCGCCTAGGGCAGGTCCCGACAAGGGCGGTACCACTGATTATCACTGGGATGGCTGACGGGAGTGATGTTGTGGGTGGGGGGGTAAAAGCAGATACGCAAAACGACATTTCAACCATGGTCCCTATGGGACGTGCACCGTGATGTTTTCCTATTGAACGAAGTAATATGCCGCCCGGCCTCCGGGATGCGGGCTGAATGGCTGTGTACGACTGGGATTTCTTATTGGACGGGGGGATATCGCGAGTGAACTGGCTGATTAATTGTATCCTGTGGTTTATAATTCTGCAATAAAAATATATTTAAAAAAAAAAAAAAACTTTATCAACCAGCAACCAGTCCATCGGATTTACACATAAAGTGTCAGGACTACAGCGATGAGGATGAGTATGCGGATAATACCGTTGAAGATGGGAATGTCTTTTTTCCATTGGATAGCTCACAACAACCAAATTACGAACGCTTTACACAGATTCCTATGTCTATGGTGAAAAACCTGCAACATATGCTGGATGACTACAATCGTAGATTTCCACCATTGCTGCCGCCTTCCCCAGCACCCCAAGTGCAGCGGTCCCAGCCTCCAGCTCCACGCCCTCCGTCTCCAGTGCCTCAACCACAGTCTCCAGCACCTAGGCCTCGAGCTCAAGCAACTGTTGCACCTACGTCTCCTTTAGGTGCTGCTCCTGATACAGATAATGAAGGTCAAACTCCACAAAACACTGGAGATAATGACACTGATGATGAGGAAATGCAGGATTGGGACAATTATAGGGCACAGACACCCTCTACTCCACCAACATCACCAAGAACTTCGCCACCAGTGGATATCGCGAGTTTCCACAGCCTTATGGTTCGTGCAGCAAAGAGGTTCCACTTAACGTTGGAAACGCAACAAGCGGAATGTTTTTTGTATGACTTTAAAGACTTGCCTCAACGTCAAACTCATACCATCCCTATCATCGACCACATATGGGAAGAGGGTCTAAAGTTAATGGAACGTCCTAACTCCATTCCAGCCGTTCTGCCTAGACTGGACAAAAAATATAAAGCACCGCCTACTTCCCCGGCCTGCTTAGTTTCACAGCCTAAAGCAGACTCTGTGATCACTCAGGCGGCACAAAAAAGGTCTCGAAATCCAGCCATACCCCTGACTTCCCCCCCGGATCAGGATGGCCGTAAATTGGACTCAATTGGTAAGAAATTTACCACAATGGCAGCGACAACGGTAAGAGCTTCCAACGCCTTAGCCATTCTGGGTCGATACGACCGTCAAATGTGGTCCGAGATCGCTGGTCTACTCCCCCAAATGCCCGACTCCATCCGGGATGAAGCACAGGCCATCATTCTCGAGGGAGAAAAGATCTCAACGGAAATAATCGACTGTGCCGTCGATATAGCCTCTACTGGCTTCCGACAATTGGCGGGTGCTGCAGTTTTGCGTCGCCTAGGCTGGCTGAAGTCAACAACATTCCGTCCGGAAGTTCAATCCAGAGTGCTTGATTTGCCCTACGATGGCGAGTCCCTGTTCGGTAAGCACGTTGATGATGCTTTGGAACTCATCAAAAAGGACACGGACACAGCGAAGTCCTTAGCAACTCTTCAATACAGAAAGAGGCCATTTCGACAGCGAAGTCCTTAGCAACTCTTCAATACAGAAAGAGGCCATTTCGTGGGGCACGTGGGAGAGGAGGAGGAGGAACCTCTACTTTTCGAGGCACGGGCCAATATCGAGGATACACTTACGACAACAGACAAAGAGGATCCTATCAGTCCCAAAATCGTTCATCCACCTCCAGCCCTTACCAGCGGAAGTCCAACTACAGAGGTGGTGCGAACACCAGCAAAAAACAGTGAGAGGATTGTGCATCTTGGAGGTCGAATCTCGAAATTCTTCTGCAACTGGTCGAACATCACCAACGACCGATGGGTCTTGGATGTAGTTTCAAAAGGACACACCCTGGAATTTACGAAATTTCCCCCCGCTCGCCCGCCTTCGGGCCCACCTTCTCCCCATTTCAAGGAACTGTTGGCCCAGGTGCAGCTTCTGATCAGGAAAGGAGCCATAGAATTGGTACCGCAATGTCAACGCGGCAAGGGATTCTACTCCCGTTTCTTTCTAGTAAAGAAGAAATCAGGAGAGTGGCGCCCCATCTTGGATCTGAGGGCTCTAAACAAGTTCATCGCATCAAAGACTTTTCAGATGCTAACCCTGCTTCAAATCTTGAATTTCCTCATTCCAGGAGAGTTCTTTTCGACAATAGACCTTCAAGATGCATATTTCCATGTGCCTATTCACACCAGGCACAGGAAATACCTTTGTTTTACAGTCGGCCAATTTCATTATCAATTCAAGGTCCTTCCATTCGGCCTTCGATCGGCACCGAGGGTATTTACCAAGATCCTAGCCCCGGTGGCCGCTTACCTGCGCTTACAGAGCATCCAGTTTTATCCATATCTGGACGACTGCCTCATAAAAGACAGGACTTTCCAACTGACACAAGAACACACACAAGTCTGCATATCCCTGTTCGAAACGTTAGGTTTCTCCATCAATTGCCTAAAGTCACACTTTCGCCCTTCTCAACAACGAGATTTTCTAGGAGCCTCGCTCGATTCTCGGCTAGGTCAAGTGTTCGTTTCACAGGAACGTCAGAGCCGAATGTTGCAGAAAGTTCAGTTCCTACAGTCAAGGCAGTACGTTTCTGTCCGGATGTACAAATCATTCCTCGGCATGGCTTCCTCGTGCATTCAACTGATTCCCAACTGCAGACTGCACATGAGAGTCCTTCAAGAAGAACTCGACAGCCAGTGGAAGCAGGTATCAGGGTCGTTCGAGGACAAGATCCATCTGACGCCCCGCATACAAAGAGCGTTGGAGTGGTGGGCTCATCCTCCAAACATAGCAACAGGTCGTTCATTCAAGGACGAACAACCAACACTGACACTGACGACAGACGCCTCCCTAGAAGGTTGGGGTGCTAATCTCGACGGAATGTCCGTGAGAGGCAAGTGGACGGCGTCTCAGCGCACTTGGCACATAAATCGCTTAGAACTACTGGCGATTTTCTTGGCCTTGAAGTCCTTTCAAAGAGTAGTGCAGGGACAGACGTTGTTGGTGAAGACAGACAATACCACCAGCATGCACTACATCAACAAACAGGGCGGCACAAGATCTCTCGTGCTATCACAGCTGGCACAGGAAATATGGGACTGGGCTCTCCAACGTCAAATACATCTCCAAGCGATCCATGTACCAGGTGTGGCCAATGTGCTGGCGGACGTGCTCAGCAGAGCCCTCTCGGACAACCACGAATGGGAACTCCACCAACCAACGTTGGATTACATCTTCCGACAGTGGGGCCGACCGCAGTTGGATCTCTTTGCAACTGTTCTCAACAGGAAATGTCTAAGGTTTGCGAGCCGGCATCCACACAAGAAGTCGAGTGGGAATGCCTTTTCAATAAATTGGTCGAACGCCTTCAGTTATGCATTCCCTCCTCTGCCGCTCATTCCTCGTCTGTTACACAGAATGAGATTCCAACCATGTCGGATAATCCTGATCGCACCCAAATGGCCGAGACGTCCTTGGTTCTCAGATCTCCTCCTATTCTCTCTGACACAACCGATACGGTTGCATCCTCTGCCACATCTTCTCACAATGCATCAAGGTCAAATATGCCATCCGGATCCAGCATACATTCAACTTCATGCTTGGAACCTGAGTACAATGAATTTGCACACATGAATATCGACAAAGATTGTAGGACAGTGCTAGCAAATGCTCGAGCACAATCTACTGTCAAAACTTACCAGCTGAAATGGAAGCGTTTCTGCGCTTGGTGTTCCACTAGATCACTAGATCCCATGCGTGCTCAGCCAGAACAAATTTTGCCATTCTTTTTGTCGCTAGCAAAATCAGGACTATCTCACTCCACCCTTAAGGTTTTTCTGGCTGCTATCTCTTGTTTCCGTCATGATGGCATAACATCTTTGTACTCTTCCAGGATCATAAGACAGTTCTTCAAGGGCCTTTTTAGGATGTTCCCTCCAATCCGTCGGCCCCCACCTTCATGGCGACTCAACCTAGTTTTGTCTCAGCTACTTTTGCCTCCATTCGAGCCCATCCATTCTTCCAATCTGAAGTTCCTCACGTGGAAAGTGGCTCTGTTACTTGCTCTGACCTCTTCTAGACGCGTCAGCGACATTCAAGCCTTTACTATACAGCCACCGTTTTTGCAATCTTCCAACGAGGCTGTTACCTTGAGAACAAATTCCAGTTTTATTCCTAAGGTTCCCAGTGACTTTCATCTCAATGAACCTATTGTTCTTAAGACTTTCTTCCCTGCACCTCAATCTGCAGCGGAGCGCTCCTTACACACT
Organism: Lissotriton vulgaris; assembly: GCF_964263255.1. Taxonomy (NCBI): domain Eukaryota; kingdom Metazoa; phylum Chordata; class Amphibia; order Caudata; family Salamandridae; genus Lissotriton; species Lissotriton vulgaris. The sequence continues at coordinate 1,139,882,218 of NC_141695.1, read as the reverse complement.
CTGGATGTGAAGCGCTGTCTTAAATTTTACATTCAACGCACAGCTGCCTTCAGAAAGTCTGATCAATTGTTTGTTGCATATGGCCCAGTATGCAAAGGACAACCCGTAACTAAACAGACTATCACCAGATGGATATCGTCTGCCATATCCTTTTGTCATCAACGGGCTGGCAAGCCCCTTCCTGCTCCTGCTAGAGCACATTCCACGAGAGCTGTGTCAACTTCTGCTGCCCTCTTTGCGGGGGTACCTCTAAGACAAATCTGCAGAGCTGCTACTTGGTCCAGCAGCCATACTTTCACGAAGCACTACTGCCTGCAATCAACAGATGCCGCGGATGCGGCAGTGGGTCAAGCGGTGCTGCGGAATCTTTTCCGATAAAGGTGAGCCTCTGTTGCTACCCTCCTATAGTCATAAAGGTATTGTCATGTTTTGTTTTTTTTATTGATTATTAAGTGAGAAGTTTTGCCTACACTTAATTTGTATCTTCCTTTATGACTAATGTATGTTTTACTGCTTTCTATTCTTATTCAAGCATGTGAATCTATGAAAGACACCCCTAATACTGGAGAAGAACATAAGTTACTTACCTGTAAACTGTGGTTCTCCAGTATTGGTGTCTTTCATAGATTCACATGCGACCCTCCCATCCTCCCCTCAGAGGCTCTCTTCTCCTCAAGCATTTATACTTACTTGTGCTACGAAAATCTGAGGACTTGGGCTTCTGAGGAGAAGGTTCTAGAGGAGGCTACAACCTGATTGGCTGGAATGTGGACCAACACATAATGACTCCTATAAGTTACTAAAGTGAATTCTCCCTTGGGCTTTTCAATGGGCCTATTCTGTTCTATGGTACTTTTTAAGTTTACATTTTTATTTCATTATATGTATGTATATTTTATTTATAATATTTCTCATATATACATGCGTATATTACTGCTATTTTATGTACCGTGGGACTCCCACTTCGACGACGGGGAATATTCAAGCATGTGAATCTATGAAAGACACCAATACTGGAGAACCACAGTTTACAGGTAAGTAACTTATGTTCTTACGTCGCACGTGGTTGGCCCTTTGAATGCCTTTCTGTGCATGCGCATCCAAGCTTGATAATATTGAAAATAATAAAAGCTGTGAATGTAGCTCACAAAACGAAATGAAAGGGGCTCTTGGCGCATGGCAAACAGCTTTACTCACACTGCTCGGTGACCCTTCTTGGCGGCTTAAAGTGATAACTTTCACTCTTCTTAACCAAACTCACTGAATTTGGATAAAAGGTCAGATTACCCCACAAGCAGTTTAGTTTTCGAAGCACGTCTCGGGTGGTAGATCGTGGCACTAAAATCTGGAATTACCTGCTGAAGGTTTTAACACCTTCAGCGCGGCGCAAATTTTCGTGCTGTGCTGAACGTTCTATTGAGCGGGCGGGGCCATGACGGTTCCGTCATAAGCACAGCCCAACCGGCGCTCATGATGGAACCGCTCTGTCATAAGCACCGAAGGGGTTAAAGAAAGCGTAAAGTGCAAATTTATAATGCCATCACTGCTGGCATGGAAGGGGTTTACAAGGGTCCCCATTTTCCATCTGAAACACCATTTATCGCGATTCATTCCGGACCATAACTTGGCAAAACAGCCGATAAATGAACATTAGAGTAGTATAAATAAAGCATGGGGCGGTTTTGTTTTAAAATGTTTAATTTCCATCTGCAGCTTGTAAGCAAACGCTTTACACTTACAGCCCCCCAAACCCCCCCCCCCCCCGCCCTGTTGCTGCTGAGAAAACACAATTCAGGTACAGTGAGTGTGAACGCTGGTGTACCAATTCGAATATTTCACTATTGAATCGTATGGAATTAATGCTAAAGCGGGGTCCGCGGTGCTGTCTATTCATCACAGCACACAAGTGTGGGGCCAGGTGCGCGCACACTTCAGCGCAGATGGAGTTTGGCTTTAATAGCTGCATTTCAAGCGATTTACAAAGAGTTAGACTCCTCTCGATGTCAAACAGAAGCTTCTTCTTGTGGAGAATAACGTAACGTAAATAAAAAAGGAAATAAAAAAATGTGCGCAAACTAACAGACGGAGAGAAGGGACAAATTGTAATAGAAGGAAAAATAAGCAGATTGGAAGAAGGGAATAGAAAAGAAAGGGGTCATTAAAACAGTAGGAAAGAGAAACTAAACAGAAAAGACACTAATAAAAGAAGAGGGGAGGAAATGCACAGAATTAAAGCGCAGTCTGCTCAAAGCACGAAAGTGAAAGGTAATTAGACAAGCATTGGCCGCGTGCGTGCGTGCGCAGTCTGCTCTTTTTCAAAGCACACACGTGTGCTTGTGGCGTGCCGCTGCACACTCGCGCAAGCTGTATACTGCCACAAGCACAAGTATGTGCTTGGAAAAAGAGCAGTACGATGGCTAAAGGTCTCCTAATCAGCGCATGCGCGCTGCGTAGGAGAGACCTTAAAACTGTTCTTGGGAGCAAGAATAAATACAGTGCTGAGAAAGGGGTTCCCAAACGAGAAACGAACAATAGCCATACTGAAAGAGACACAGCTTTACCAGAAGGGGCAAGCTCTGACAATGAGGACAGTGGGGAAACTACTAGGGATGGTGGTGTCATGCATTCACCTAATCCCAAACATTCGGCTGCACATGAGACCATTCCAAGACTGGCTTCAAAGACAATGGTCATAAGCAACAGGCAGTTGGGACGATCTAGTGGTTGGTACACAGAAGATACAGCAAGAGATAACATGGCAGAACAAGGAGAACATAATATGAGGAAGGACTCTGACCCAACCAACTCCAACAGTGACCATAAAGACAGATGCTTCACAGATGGGATGGGGCGCTCACATGAATAACCTCCAAGTGAGAGGACTGTGGACACAGCAGGAAGTTCTACAACACATAGCTGAAAACAGTGTTCCTTGCATTAAAAGCCTTTCAAAAGCAGCTACACAGAATGACAATTCTGATAGAAACAGACAATACAACCACCATGTTTTACATCAATAAACCGGGTGGGACACATTCTCTGACACTGTCAACACTAGCTCAGCAAATCTGGAAGTGAACGATCCCACGAAACATAGACATAATAGCAGTTCACCAACCAGGAAAGGACAATGTGGAAGCGGACAGACTGAGCAGACAAAATTCGACGTCCCACAAGTTTGAGATGAATCAGTACGAACTCACTAGAACATATCAAAAATGGGGAACTCGCGAAGTCGACCTCTTTTCAACACCCCACATTGCAAAATGTCAACACTTTGCATCCAGGCAGTCGTGCAAAAAGTTCCTAGAGCATGCACTATGGGTAAGCTGGTCCAGGATATTTGCTTACGCTTGCCCCCCTGATACCACTATTACGCAAGATAATCAACAAATGCAATATCAGCCACATGACAATAATTCCCATTGCACCACAATGGCCGAGACAGACCTGGTTTTCGGAGAGAATGGAAATATCTCCGGGATTAATCCACAAATTACCAAACAGACCAGACTTACTAACCATGCAACAGGGGAGGGTGCTCCACCCAGAACCCAAAAGCCTGAGCTTCGCTGCATGGCTTCAGAGGACATAGAATTTGCATACCTAAAACTGCCAGAAAGCACAATGGCAGTCCTAAGGGAAGCACGATAGCCAACCACTAGAAAGTGTTATACAACCAAATGGAAAAGATAGTCTATATAGTGCACCAAAGGTCTGTCCCAAAACATCACAAAGGAAAGGACCATTCTGAAGTACTAAACTTATCTACTGCATAGTAAGTTATGCTACACATCGTTAAAGGTTTACTTGGCAGCAATCATAGCATACACAAGAGGAAACACAGGGAAGAGCTTCTTCACCTCTCACGTGGTCAAGAGATAACTAGAATGATCAAAAAGAATTGCACCACCAAAAACTGTTCCTGCACCCACGTGGAACCTAAATATAGTATTAGCACAGTAATGAAAGCACCATTTGAGCCACTGCACAAAGCCAGGCCACACAATGGTCAAACTAAAGACTGCCTTTTTAGGTCGAGTCTTCGCAGTGCATGCGCTGCAAAGGAAAACAACCTTTTCAGAGTGCTTCAGCTTTTCAGCCAAGCATGTGCACGCGTTCCATTGCCTTCAAAGGCAACGCGTGCATGTCAGGAGATCCACTCGCGGGAGCGTGCGGCCCATCTGGTCGCAATTATCGCTCCCGCAAGTGAATCCCCCCATCCTGCTGCAGCTTGAGCGCTTTTTTGCTTGTTTTACTTTGCTGAAATAGATGCAGTACATTGGAATCTAATGCAGTCCAACTTAAAAAAACTCAGATTGTTTTTTGTACTGTCCACGTTTTCTTTTTAGACTACTGGTGATGCAGTGTCAGTCCAGGTGTCACACGCGATTGACATAAACAACTCAAGGGCACTCTGAAACAAATATAGAAATGTGACACATTCGCATAGACGGCAGCTACGTTGAACACTTCTTCAGTTCCCGACAGGACACTGGAGGCCTGTGTGACAGGACATTTATTGGGAGTGTAGACTATGCGCAACTTGAATCTTACCTGTTTGGTAAATAACCATTTGAAAGCCATGCAGAGGTGGGCGGGATTTTACCGTGACTGACCGGAATCTTACGAATCAAGGGCATGAAATCCTTAAATTTTGCCCCTCTTCTCCAATCAGCGCGCTGCCTCGAGACTAGCTGGCGGTTAGCGTCCTCCGAGCCCGTGAGCAGCAGAGAGGGCCGGCGAGAGGGCTGGCGAGAGGGCGTGAGTTCTTTGGAGGACTATAGCATCACCAGCTCCGCTCTAGCTTCTACAAGGTTTGTACCAGAGCAGTGTTGTGTGTTATCTGTGCAGGACAGAAGTACGAGCACCTGCGGTACGAGGCTGGTGTTTAATTACTACGCAGGCGCAGCCCAATTACTTCACTGCAGTGTTGACGGTTTCGTAAGGAGGACACGTGTGCGCGATGCGACGGGTGGCTTTCTCTGGCTCCCTTCTTGTTGTCACCATCCCTAGTCTCTTTCACCATCGTCTACTCTGTACCTGCCGGTTTGCTGAGGGTGACCGGTAAAAGTCACGAGTGGTTAGGGGTAAGAGAAGAAGGTTCACCAACATTTTTAGTTGGATGCCAGATCATATGTACTCCTAGCCGGCAAGTTTCAGATTATTTATGTGTGACATTACCATTGTTTAGTTGTGACATTCCATGCTTTATGTGGTTCGCTATCTGCAAAACTTAACTGTGATTAAAACCATGCAAAATAACTTGGTAAATTTAGACATCCGCATTTGCCCCACTTGGCACTTACTATATCAAGCTTTGGGCGTGGGTGCAATTTTTTCTGTTCAAATGTACTTGCACAGAGGTAGCGTGTAGCGCTGCTCACTGGTGGCAAGATGCCATTGCATTTGAAGTTACCTGCCTCTGCTGCAGATAGTAGGAACCACACCCAGGGCTTTAAGTAGGCCTGGTCTGGGCACCAGCAGTTATTTTCAGGAGACCTCTAAACGGGTCTCTATCGGGCTCTAGTCTGTTTTCTTTTTATTTTTCTTGCACCAAACTTATTTTGCTTTAGCTGGAATTGCCAGGCTAGATCCTGAGGCCACTGACCTTTGTGCATGCTGTAGATCCTTTCATACCGATTTTTATCATATGATGCGGGACTGTGGGGAAGTATCACATTTTAGGACAGAAAGTCCTCTCTTTAATTAATTTCTTTTCAGCCACCTATCCCACAGTCGTTCTGTGCAAAGCTTTGTTTGTTGGGTAAGTTACCTCGAACTAAGGATAATAAAAAAAACTTGTAATTTGATACATTTAGCACCTTATTTTTGGTAAGCGTGGGTTGCGAGCCTCCAAACCCACACCTAGTTCTTCACAGGTCTTTAAAAGACCATTTGCTTGTTAATATTCAGTCCTCCAGGAAGATGCTTTTTAACAATCTGAGTTTAAAGTTAAGGAAGTGAAAAGATTGGAGCTAAAGGCAGCCAGTGTGCGACAAACTGAGCTGGGAGGGGTGACCACAACTGAGGGACGCTTCTCCCCGCCTTCACAAGACACCGGATGAGCACATACAGCTTTATGTAAAGGCATTGAACTGCACTGTACTACACTGCGCTGTACTGCACTGCGCTCCACTGCACTATATTGCACTACACTAGCTGCACTACACTGCACTACACTACAATGTGCTGTACTGCACTACGCTGGCTGCGTTGTTTCACTGCACTGTGCTTCACTGCACTATATTGCACTACACTAGCTGCACTACACTGTGCTCCACTGCACTACACTACACAGTGCTGCACTACACTGTGCTGCAATAGACTACAGTGCGCTGCACTACACTGTGCTACACCTTAGAGAAGTCACCCAATAATTTATTGATTTCAGCTGGTGCACCAAACATATTATGCACAATACGTCTAAAGAGAACACAAAATGGTAGCAAAGAGCAGATCAAACCTACTCACAGGCCAAATAGGGCTTAGTGTCTTAAGTTTTTTTTTTTAAATGAAAGACCCGTGAGGTACAGTACTGAAGTGTCATGCACAAAATGACGTCATGCAAAAATACTGCCAAAATATCAACGCAGTAAGTATCTCTAGGAAAATATAGGCTTCCCTCTGTAAACTCCACATATATACACACACAGTGTGACACTATATATGTATACATATCTTTGAGGGGCTGGGTTGTGACTTGAGAATAGTATTTTAGTCTAACGATATTTCTGTCTTCAATATGCTGACATTAAACCCTCAAACAGGGGGAACGCTTGGGGAACACACACCGCGCAAACATAACTATAGCTTGTCCATCAACACAGAAACAGCGCGTCGTAGGAAATTACCATTTTGAAGTGATTTCCCGTCAATTTTTTGCTGTATCTGTTTTGCTGGACTTTGAACTCTGTACACTTTATCCCTGCTAAACAAGAGTAACAAGCATTGTCATAGCCAATAGGTCTCGCCTTTGGGACCTTATAAGTATTTAGTTATGCAGCACAAAATCCTTGGTGCAACATAATCAACTGTTGCATGGCTAAAAAGTTATAAGGTCCCAAAGGCGAGACCTATTGGCTATGCCAATGCTTGTTAGTAGTGATAACATCACTACATAGAGTTAGTGAGTTGCAGGTATTAACTTTACAGGAACCCTACTTCCAAATACATACTGACAGAATCGTCATGAGAACAGAGCCACACTTCATGCCATAGGTGGTTTCACAATCCCACATAAACCAGTCCATAAAAATAACAAATTTCTTCCAGAATCCAAAAACACAGGCAGAAAGAGCATTTCACACTCATAACGCTAGAAGGACAGTCATGTACTATATTGAAGGAATACAGAAAAACATAGCAACTCTTTGTATCTTTCGCAAATAGTTTCTTGGGAAGACAAGTAACCAAGAACATGATTTCACAATGTATTGCACAAGCCATACAGCTGTGCCACAAGCCAGCAGAACAGACTTTGCTAACAGCTCCACAAGCTCACTCAGCAAGAAAGAAAGGAACAACTATCGCTTTTCTAGCAAATATTCCAATTCAAGACATCTGTATGGCTGTAACATGGTCTTCAATGCAGACGTTGAAAAAAGCACTACTACGTGGACATCCAAATGAATAAGAAAGCGCAAGTGGGACGAAAACTCTTGCAGCATCTATTTACAAACCAACGCTCCTCTTCCACCCAGCTGCCACAAAACGAACAAACTGCTACAAAATCTATGCACAGCATGTGAATCCAGAAAAGATTCATGCTGCAAAGCGTAAAGTTTCTTACCTATCGGCGTAGTTTTGCAGCTTGAAGAATTTTCTGGATTCACTAGCGAACCCACCTTCCTCCACCAAGGAAGATGAGATGAAGAAAAATAAATAAAGAAAAACAATCTGCATCAAACTGGAAGTTATCTCCCCCCCTCGCCAAAAAAGGATCCAAAGGTGGTGACCAAAGGTGGGCGCTTCAGGAAGAAGCGCGTCCATGTCATAGAGGGACACCAAATGGTAGTATGTCGATGCCCACCAGCAATAAAAACAACCCAAACAAAAATCTGGACCCAACCACTAGGTGACGAAATAATGCACAGCAAGGGAATACAGAAAATTCTTCAAGCTGCAAAACTACACCGACAGGTAAGAAACTTTACCTTACCTCCATCGCTTATCACCATCCTCAGTCACAGAATATATTGCCTAGGTGATACTATAAATGTTCCTCCAGAGGAAACAATTCTAGAGGCAGAGTTAGGGGCGGTTTCTCTAAACCATCTGCCACTGCCACAAAACCTTGACTTACCTGCGATTCCCGCCATCATAGGACACCTATGTCAGGAAGACTTCAACAGTTCTTTCCTGCATGGTGGATTATCGTCTCCTACCAGTGGGTGTTCGATATTATCCAACATGGTTATTGCCTGGAGCTCACCTCAGCACCTCTTAACATTCCACTTTGCACCACAGACTTTCTACAGACCATCAGCAGCTACTCAAAGAGAAAATAAAAGTTGAACTACTAAAGAGCGTATTAAAACCTGTGCCTTTACACCAACAAGACGGAGGGGTCTACTCACTTTATTTCCTTGTTCCGAAAAAGGACGGGTATCTTAAGGTCGATCCTGAATTTCAATCCACTAAATAGGTGCATTCTTTCTGAGCACTTCCACATGGTCACTCTGCAAGATGTAATTCCACTACTGCAATAATCCGGCTAAATGGCTGCATTAGACCTGAAGTCTGCCTACTTTTACATTACAAGTCACCCTGCACATCGACAGTACCTCAGATTTGTACTAAATGGAAAGCCCTTTTAGTTCAGAGTACTTCCATTCAGGGTCACTACAGCTTTCAGGGTGTTTACCAAACGTCTAGCAGTAGTAGCATCTCATTTACGCATGCAAAACATACACATTTTACCTAGTCTAGACGACTGACTCATCAAAAGCACAAATTATCAGACCTGCTTTTAACACACTCAAACTGCCATAAACTTACTTCACTGACTAGGTTTCACAGTTTATGCACTCAAGTTCCACCTTCAACCTCTTCAAATGCAACCTTACCTCAAAGCCATCGTCAACTCGCAGGCAGGGATAGCTTACCCAACTGTGGCAAGGATCAATCCCTCCAGATACTTATTCCCCAGTTTCAGCCTTTCAGCAGATAGCGGTAAGAACAATCATGCACCTCCTAGGCACCATGACATCATGTATTGCCTTAGCACCTCATGCCAGACTCAATATGCACCCATTGCAGGAATGCCTAGCGTATCAATGGACTCAAACCGACGGTCAAACTGTAAGATCTAGTGTTGCTCATCTGTCAAGCTTGCCACTCTCTGCAGGGGTAGAATACCAACAATCTTCAAAAAGGACAGCCATCCTGGAACTAGTTCCGCAGAGAACCATAAACAATGGACGCATTACTCACAGGTTTGGTAGCGCACTCACAGAAGTTTACTATACAGGGTCACTGGGCACCCGTTCAAACTCCTCTCCATATCGGTCACCTCGAGCTGCTAGCTGTTCACCTAGTGCTGAAAGCATTCCTTCCTAAGCTCATCAGCAAGGTGATTCTAATCAAAACAGACAACATGATTACCATGTATTATCTGCAAAAACAGGGGGGCACCGGATCACTTAACTATCCCTCCTAGCCCAGAGCATTTGAAGGTGAGCTCTCTGCCACATTTATCTCTTAGCGGAATACCTACTGGGATTAAACGACAACATTGCAGATCTCCCAAGCAGGAGGTGCCAACAAGTACAAAAGTGGAAGCTGAATCCACAAGTAGTCTTCCCTTTCTTCCAACAGTTGGACCATCCACACATAGACCTCTTCGCGGCAGCAGAAAACACCAAACGTCCTAACTTCGCCTCCAGGTTCCCACACCTACAGTCCATGGCAACACTCTGTGGATGAGTTGGTCAGGGATATTTGCTTCTGCTTTTCTACCTATCCCACTGCTTCTGTTTGTCATTTCCAAACTTTTGGCAGACATCTCTAACCCTCATCCTAGTAGCTCCCACATGGGCTAGACAATCATGGTTCACCCTACTTACTTGAACTCTCAGTAGTTCACACCAAGTGCTTCCCACTTGAAGGATTTTCTAATCCAACACTAGGGAGCTGTAAGGCTTCCAAACCAAAGAGCTCTCAATCTTGTGTTCTGGCTCCTGCGGTCTTGGAATTTGGATATTTAAATCTACCTCAAAAGTATATGGATATTCTTAAAGAAGCAAGAAGACCCACTACTAGAGCCAGTTATGTGGCAAAGTGGACATGTTTTGTTCACTATTGCAATTCAAAACACATTGTCCTCTTAACAGCGAATGCTCAAGATATTGTCTGATACATACTCCACTTATATACCTCTGGGTTAGCTTTCACTTCCATAATGCTACACCTAGAGGCAGTCGCAGCATATCTGCAGAATAGCCAACACACCTCTATGTTCAGATTTCCTGTATTTTAAAGCTTTTTTGGAGGATCTCAAGAGTTATTCCCCCCCCTAGAGTACTTCCAACCCCTACTTGGAATCTCAACAGTTAATGGGTCCCACATTTGAGCCGCTACACTCGCGCCCTCTCCAGTTTCTATCCTGGAAAGTGATATTTCTCATTGCAATCACTTCACTCAGATGTGTCAGTGCGTTTCAGGCATTAACTCTAAAAGAACCTTTTTTCCAACTCCATAAAGACAAGGTGGTACTACGTACCAACCTTAAATTCCTCCCAAAAGGGGTCTCACAGTTCGACTTAAATCAATCTGTTGAGTTACCAGTATTCTTTCTCCTACTTGATTCGGTTTCAGAGAGCGCTTTACACACACTGAATGTAAAAAAAGCTCTTATGTCTTATATTGACAGGACCCAGTAATTTAGGAAAATAACTTTTTGTTGCATTCTTAAAACCACATATAAAGGAAGAACCATTTATAAATCAAGTATTTCATGTTGGATTGTGAAATGTATCCAAACTTGTTATGCTAAAGCCAAACAAACTCCACCTTTCTCTCCGAAAGGTTACTCTACTCACAAAAAGGGAGCTTCCATGGCATTTTTAGGGTATATGCTCATGGCTGACACCTGCAAGGAAGCTACATGAGCCTCACAACACGCAATTCCAAAACATTACTGTATATGTTGAAACCTCTTTTTATTATGGGTTCATCAAGTAGTAAATAAACCAATACACCACAGATAGACATGCGCTCGGTTAGCAAGCTATATTTGAAAATCTCATTAACGATTACACTCCCCACTTCCCATGCAACTCTCCACTGCTCCACCACGGGAAAGCCCCTTTATAAACTGACCATCTGAGCATTGACTGTGAGGAGGGCAACACAGGGGCTGCCTCTGTAGACATTCCCCCACTCCACACCTTTTCCTATTTCCTAGGCAACCCAAGGCTTACAAAGATTACTTTCTCGGCCAACATGCAACAATCCATGTCCCTTTTCCAGTACTTCAGCAGTGGTGTGGACACGGCTCCCCGTAAACGTGATCTGTTTAGTTTGTCAATTGCAATGCCCAGTGTCCATCAGACCTGCTGCAATCGGTTCAAGTCTGTAGCATCCCATTCATTGAGAAGACACTATTTGGTGAAGATCGGCACCAGAATACCACATACTTTATTTAGACATTCCATCACATGCTCCAGAAGTTCTGAACCCCAGGACACTCCCAAAGCATGTGAAAAATGGTCTCTTCCTGGCCACAGTTCATATGACAGCTAGGGTCATACCTTCTGCCCATTTTGAACATTGTTTTGTATGAGAGGTAAGATTTATGGAGTACCTTGAGCTACACTAGCCGGAACACCGATCTAATGGCCATCTCCCTGGGGTAGACCTGGGCCTCCGACCACTCAACTGTTAGCTCTCCCAGGTCACGGACCCAGTGGTTATGCAAAAAGAGAAGGATGTCTGGTGAGTTATTAATAAGTTCCTTGTACGTAAGGGAGATTACCCTATGGCTCATGTGTTCGTTAAGTAGCCTATACTCCAGGGGTAACGATTCAAGTAGGTCAGCCCCTCAGGGGATTACTGCCTGGAGAGTGTGGTGCTACTTGAGATAATACAAGGTTTCTGTGGCTGCCAGTTCGTAGTCTTTTTGCAGATCTAAGAACGGGCCCAAACATTGCCCACTTTAGAAAGACCAATCAAGTCCTATTTGTCAAAACCGAATTGAGTTCCCAGAGTGCCAAACTACTCGGTGTCCCACAATGGTGTGGTCCGGGCGATCTTGTCTTTCCAGCCCAGCGATCTGAGTGCTGTATGCCAGATCTGGACTTGGAGGCTGTTGACCCCTAGGAGGAGCATGCACCTTGGGTTAGTGTAGAGGGCTCTGAGGCATCTCTCCTGGGCTTATAGCAATGCGCACTCAAAAAGAGAAAATCTCCAGTCTCTGAAGATGAGAGAACCCTCAAAGTTGAAAAGGAGAGGAAACGACTCGAGGCCGAGATAGTGGCGCTCCTCCAGAAAAAGAAAGTTTGACGCATCACTAAAAGACGTCCGGATTCACAAAGCAGCACTCACCGAACCGGACAATATCGACACCAAAGAAGCGGCAGACGCCAAAGGGGAAGAAGAGGAGATCCTCGAATCACCACCAACCCCCGAACCTCGCAAGGAAGATCTGGAGGAAGATATAGATGCTCCTGAAGAGGAGGAAGCCTCTGAAAATTTAGAGGACACCTTGTACGACCTAAACACCGAAAGTCCTGAGGAGGAGATCTGCTGTTATCCATCGAAGGCATCACCGTCACTAGTTAAGAGGGCAGCAGACACTTTCGGGTCCCCCTCAAAGAGGAAAAAGTAGACGCATGTTTCCTTCTAGAAACACTAGCCCCAGCAAACAAAAGGACACAACACTTACCTTTGTCACCAAGAACCTAGACCAGGGCAATCAGTCTTTAAGGAACCATCCTCAAGCATGGGGTAACTCCAAGGGTCAAGAAAAAGTACAAAGCCTCATCCAAGGACCCTAAATATATTCAGGGGAACACGGTGCCTGACTCCATCATCGTCACCACAGGCAGGAGAAGAGCTAACGCATTCTCTAACACAGGGCCTCCACCAGAAAAAGAAAGCAAAAGAATGGATATGGTAGGGAAACAAATTGAGAAGGAGGCAGCTACGCAGTGGCACATCGAAAACTCTAATGGCCTATTGAACAGATACGGCCACCAGCAGTGGGACGACGTAAAGGAGCTAATTAACAAGCTCCCCGAAGAAGACAAGAAAAGAGCAAAATCCATTGTCCAAGAGGGCAGGAACATCTGCACTAGATGTAGCAAACACTGGCAGCAGACAAATGTACACTGGCACAATCCTCAGAAGAGATACCTGGCTCAGAATTTCAGGGTTCAAACAAGAGGTTTAAACCTCCATCATCAACAGGCCCTTCACAGGGGAGGCACTGTTTGGAAAGGAGATGGACAAATCCCTCCAACAAATCAAAAAGGATAATCAGACTGCAAGAGCAATGGGAGCCCAGCAGCAAAGGGGTACCTTCAAAAGTTGTGGCTTCAACAACAGAAAGCCCACAGGAAAAGGTACATTTGGCCAAGGACTGCAAATGTCACATCAGCAACAAGACCACGGTAATGGAAAACAAACTAGCCAACAAACCGGATACCAAGGTTGGCAGCAACAGCCGAATCGGCCCTTTCGAGGAAGAGGCAGGGGCAGAGGCCAACCATCTATAGGAAGAGGAAGTGGCTCAAATTGACGGAGAAGAACCCACACAAAACACCAGTGGGGGGAAGAATATCCTAATTTTTACAACACTGGCAAAACATCACAACAGACAGTTGGATTTTAAATCAAGTAAAATAGGGCTCACACAAACCATCTGCAAACCCACTAAAGAAAAGAAAATTCCTAAAGTCGGAACTCCTACAGTTACATTCGGAGATAAAGGACCTACTCCAAAAACAAGCAATAGAATTGGTACTAAGACGAGCACTTCAAAGGAAACTCCTCACCATATTTCCTAGTGCCCAAACAGGACCTAGCACCAAGGCCAATACTGGACCTAAGGTTCATAAACCAGTTCATTTTAACACATTTCAAAATGTCTACTCTCGAAGAGGTAATCCCTCAAATTCAAAAAGGAAATTACATGGCAATAATAGACCTCAAGAGGCCTACTTACACATCCCAATGAACAAAAAACACAAAGTACCTACGGTTCCTACACAAGGGGACACACTATCAGTTCAAAGCATTCCATTTCTGAATAAAGTCGGCACCACGCGTCTTCGCCAAGTGCCTAGCCGCAGTTGCGGCACACCTGAGAAAGGAGGGAATACACGTCTACCCCCTACCTGGACAACTGCCTCATAAAGGCAAACCCAAAACAAAGATGCCTCAGTCACATTCAGACAACTATCCACATGTTACAAGTACTAGGGTTTTCAATAAACCACAAGAAATCATCCTCAAAACCAGAAAGAGAAAAGACTTTCCTAGAGGCAAGACTGAACTCAAAGAACCTGCAGGTGTACCAGACTTAAAAGGGGATACAAGCAATTACACAAGAAACCTCCCTATAGCACAAGGGTCAATCTCTGACCGTGAGGAGAGTTATTAAAGTTATGGGCATGATGGCATCCTGCATCCCACTCATACCTCATGCTCAACTACATATGTGCCCATTCCAGGAATGGCTAGACAACAACTGGTCTCAAGCCACAGGGAGTTGGGAGGATCTAGTGGTTGTTACACACGAGCTGCAAGCATAGATACAATGGTGGGCATCCAACAACATAAAACAAGGCAGACCTTTCAGGAACCCAACTCTTTCTGTGATAATCACTACAGACGCATCCCTCAACAGACGCACTGCAAACAACTGAAAGTACGTGGTCAGTGGAACGAACAGGATTTGATCAAACACATTGGCTACTTGGAAGTGAAAAAAGTTTTCCTAGCACTGAAAACGTTCCACAAACACATTCAAGGAAGAACTGTCTTGATTCAAACAGACAACACTACCTCAACAAACAAGGAGGTACGATATCATTGACACTAAGCAAACTAGCACAGGAAATCTGGCAATGAGCAGTATCTCAAGCAATCAATCTGCAAACAGTTCATCTACCGGGAATATACAGCACTACAGCAGATCACCTGAGCAGACAACTGCTCCCACGAATGGGAGTTGAAACACAAAACAGTACAATACATTTTCAATCTCTGGGGAACACCAGTGATAGACATTTTTGCAACAATAGAGCACAAGAAATGCCAGTTCTTCGCCTCAAAGTTTCCTCACCACCTTTCAAAAGGGAATGCTGGTCGCTCAACTTGTCAGGGACATTTGCATACACTTTTCCACCAATAACCCTAATACAAAAAGTACTGAAAAGGGCAAGACAACCAGGAGCAAACCTAATTCTCATTGCCCCACAATGTCCAAGACAGACATGGTACTCAAGTCTGCTAGAACTGTCCAGGGGACAGATGAGCAAAATGGACAAAGACCTATTGACAATGCAACAGGACCAAATCTTTCAGCCAGAACCAACAACACTACCTCTAGCGGCTTGGCGCCTGAATGCATACAGTTTGACCACCTCAACCTGCCTCAACGAATTATGGAAATTCTAAAAGAGGCAAGGAAACAAACGACAAGAAAATGCTATGCCGCACAATGGAAGCGATACACCACCTGGTGCGCAGGTAACCATCAAATGAACTGTAGAAACAAGTTATCATGTACCTGATTCATCTACTAGACAGTCATGTAAACTACTCTAGCATAAAGGTGCACCTCGCTGCCATTGTAGCATACACCAGAGGAAAAACATGCAAAAGCTTCTTCACAAGACCGTTCATAAAACGATTTTTCAAAGGATCTAAAATAATTGCTCCTCCTATAACAGAGCCATTGCTGATGTGGAGCCTAATCACAGTGCTCAGACAACTGATGGGAAAACCTTTTGAGCCCATGCATAAAGCAGAACTCAAACACATTGCTTTGAAGACAGTATTTATCATTGCTGTTACATTCTTACAGAGAGTAAGTGAGTTACAAGCATTAACTATACAGGAATCATACATGCAAATTCACATGGACAAGGTTATTTTAACTACAAAGTTGAATAGAAAATGTGTTATCGCTGTGCACTCTTTTCTCCAAATTTCACCTTCTTTTTTCTGATTAGTTTAAAGTTGTACTACTCCGTCAATAGCGCTGGCTCTGTCAACGCTATGAAACGTACAATGTCAAGAATGTCAGATTTGAAAGTCCAATCCTTGGCTGGTAGGTGCACTTTAACGTTGAAACGTGATAGTTTCTCCTCCAATGTTGTAGGTGTCTTGCTGGTCTCACAGAAAACACTTTAATCCCAATTTAATATTTCTTTTTTCATTTTGATTTGATTTGATTTGATTTTTCTATTTGTATAGCGCGCGAATGCCCGAGGGCGTCTTGGCGCTGAGAAATCCCAATAGCTCATTGAAGGTGTATGGTTAGAGATGTTTAGCGAAAAGCCATGTTTTAACTTCCTTTCTGAAGGATTTCAGGGATGGACTGTTTTTTATGTCTATCGGTAGTTGATTCAATGTTTTTGCCGTCTGTACCAGAAAACTTCTACCGCCCCAATTGGTCCTTCTGAATCTGGGTACCTTTATGAGTTTCATTTGACTGGATCTAAGATGTCTGTTTGGCTCATATAGTTGCAGGTGTGTTTTTAGGAATTTTGATCCGGTCATTTGATCATTGCATTCTCCATTACATAGACTGTATTATTCAATGCAATCACTCATCACGCCCAATGAATTTCGGGTCAAGGGTGACCCTTCATCATGGATCTCTGGAAACAAAATAAAACAAGAGCCAGTTCAGTCCTGACTGACTAAGCATAATACACCTCTGCGATTTAAAAAGTAAATTTCTCTAAGAGGTTGTTACTAAACTCGACACTTATAACTGTGAAGGTGAAACATTGCTGTGAGTTCACACATGCTTTAAAATTATAAACCAGTCATGCCGTCGCATGCAGAACGTTTTGTTCATGCAAACCGAGGAAAGCTGTGAATTCCAACCTGCCGAAAAATTCTAAACCTGTCATGCCGTCGCGTACGAGATATTTGTGCACAGTGTTCGTACAAATAAGGGAAAACGTGCTCTGTGATTCAAAATAACAGACTTTAAATGTAATCTAAATACAAGTGTAAACATAATCATAGACGATAGAAACATCTGCTCTCTCAGCCTTCACTGTTTGCAAAGTATTTTATAACTAATTCTGAACCGTAGCCTCAAAGTTATGTGAAGCTTTTAGTATGGTATGCTCATTCTTTATGTTGAAAAGTGATCCGCTTTCTATGGTGAATACGCGCCAGAGCTTCGAAGTGAGACGAATCCCTGTTCAAAGTTAACGTCAAAAGGAAGTGCTGACGTGCTTAATATTCAAGAAGTTACTGCCTCCTTAAAGTGAAAGACACCTTTTAAAGTGATGTCAATGACACTATGGAGTATAATAAAGTTGCTCAATGTAATTTACGAAAGGAACATCAGTGTGTCGGTGTGTTCGAGGCATGTGGGCTGCTGAATTCATATCTGTGCATAGATCGCCGCCTAGTGTTGGGTCCGGATGATTGCACATTGTTGTCCTGGAAGAGTCTTCGAAGTATCACGAGATAGGTGGCTCCTCCCCTGGACTACAGTGCGCATGGGCATCCTCTCCATCCTCAGATTGTTTTGTTCCGCCATTGGGTTCGGATGTACTTTCTTGACTCTAGTTCGGAAACTTTGTATTGACTATTTCCTAAGGCCAAAAGGCCTTCTAAGCGTCGGTATTGTCTCGTTCGGTGCCTGTTTCTTTCCAGTTCCTTGAACCGGACGTCGAAAGCTGTTTCTCGACTTCGACACCAGGCCCAGACTACAACGACGATGGACCGGAGCCCGTTTAAACGATGCCCCGTCTGTAATTCCAAATACCCCCACATAGATGTGCACCCAGTGTGCAATAAATGTTTGTCCCCCGAGCACGACGAGGCCAGCTGTATGGCCTGCTCGAAGTTCCACTCCAAAAAGACGCTTAAACTTCGGCGCGCAGCGTGGCAGTCGGCGCAACAGTCAACATCTTCGAGGCCGGTGACGAGGAAGGCGTCTAAGATGAAGAAGATGGAGACGAAGAGGTTCCCGAAGAACGGTCGAAACTGGCGTCTGAGCATGACTCCAACTTTGAGATGGACGAGCAAGGCGAAGAATACGTCCACGAAGAAGACATTGTCGAGGTAGGGGACGACGAAGGGGCCATCGGAGCCGTCGATGACGACTCCAGCGATGAGCCGGGCCCAACCGCAGTAGCGGGCCTACTACTGACATTACGCTCCCTTCGGCTCAGGTCAAGGCATCGCCGAAAGGCCTTAGCCAAGATCTTTCTACCCGTTCTGTAGCCCCGCGTCCAAGCCAGGCTAAGAACACATCTAAAGAGCCATCGGTCGATTCCTTAAAATCGAAACCGAAACCATCGGAGCAGAAATCAAAACCGAAACTACTCAAAATGGTGGTCGGGTCGACGTCAAAGACTATCGACGACCCTTCGGCGCCGAAAGTGCCTGTCGCCTCCAAGACTGGAGCGTCGAAGCTGAGCTCAACCAGCAAACACGTCACCTCAACGCCGTCGGCGTAGATGCCGACGTTGACGCACAAACATGGCGACAGGGCCAAAGGCCTCCAGGAGAAGAAAGCCGTCGAGCCGAAACTCTCTGGACTCAAGCCGCTGCTCAGCAAGCACCTCGAGCCGAAGGCCAAGGCTGACCCAAAGCAGCAAGTCTCGTCGACGGCCAAGCCTGCAGATGCTCCACGCCGGGAGCTTGGGTCGACGCCATCAAGCAAGCGTCCTCCTCCAGTGATGAAGCAGACTGAGTCGACTACCTCATCAAGCTCCAAGACCGTCGGGGCCCCGATTAAGTTCGGTCTTCCGCCAACGGCTCGAGCGAAGCAGCTCGACCTCCATAAAGGCGCCGAAACTTCCAAGACATCGTCGACACCTTCCAAGCCCGCCACAGAAGGGCTGGTTTTCCACGAACCTACTTACGACAACCAGTCGAAACTTTTTATCGATGCGGAATCAGGCAGGCTCACTGTCCACAAGCGGAAGATCGCGCCTGAACGGCCCTTGGAGAGTTACAAAATTCCTCTCAAAAGGAACAAGCATTTACAATGCAATGGTTTCGCCTTTGGAAAAGTTAGAGCTATTGGCATTGCTCATGACATTTCTTCTTTTTTTTTTTTTCCTTATAAATAAATGGCATTGTTATTTACATTGCCAACAGCTCTCACAGTCCACACAGCTCTCACAGTCCACACAGCTCTCACAGTCCACACAGCTCTCACAGCACACACAACTCACAGCACACACAACTCACAGCCCACACAGCTCTCACAGCCCACACAGCTCTCACAGCACACACAGCTCTCACAGCACACACAGCTCTCACAGCACACACAGCTCTCACAGCACACACAGCTCTCACACTGGACCCTGAATGTATAGCGTAAATCGAGGCAAGGAACTCTCCACCGCAGAGTGTACACGAGTAACACCGATCCACGTGCACCCTCTCACTGAGGCACAGGAGAACTCGAAGCCCAGACGTCGGCTCGAATCTTAGCGCCCTTTGTGGCATGTCTCTGGTGGGCAGAAGTGGCTCATGCTACAAAAATGGGCAAGAATCGGCTGAACATGCTGCAGGTGGTGAGTCAGGAGGAGGTGAGTGGCTCTGGCAAAGCAACACGCTGCTGGTTGTAGAGGGCAGTCAGAAGCTAGAAACGTGTGCATTCTGGGATGTGTAGTCCTGATTCACTTCAATTCGACCAACACGTCTGAAACTAATGATTGTATGAAGGAAATCCCAGAACTTACAAAGCTGTGTCCCTTTGACTTGCAGTCAACGGGGAATCATTTGATACAAAGTTAGGATATACCCGTCCAATATGGTATTGTATGTACATATCTGGGTCGATCTATTCCTATTGGGAATGCCCATTGGCCACGTGCAACTAGACACATGGGGCCAGCAGAACCCCAGACAACGAGGCCTAAGGGACAAAACCTACACACTTAAAAATACAGGAGTCTGACGAAAATAAAGCGATGATGGCTAGTCAAGACTTACGTGACAAATGGAACCGGAGAGGAACATAAAACTATTAAGAAAAAATTCTGCTCAAGGGCACACATTGGAAGTTAAAGTGCACCCTCCTAAATCCCAAATCATGTGTAATAAACCAGCGAAATATAGACATTGAAAAAGTAAACAAATCGCGTAGGTTACGGTGACTACTAGAAATAAGTACTGGCAAGCTCCAGGTGAATGCGCTACTGGCATAAATAAAATGGAGCAATTGAATTATAGTGAGGGAATCAAAGAGGTGGCGGCAAAGTAAGGCCCACTATACAGTCACGTGGTAAGAAAGAGTACCGATCGGTCACCCTCATTTTTCGGACGTGTTCCCTAAACCCATGCTCAATGAATATCCCCGACACCCGGGCTTCCCGCCCCTCCCGTGCCTCCAATACTCACTGCAGGGGGCGGTCCGGTGCCCTGCGTCCCCAGCCGAGCACGATACTGTAACTCAATAGATTTCTCCTGCGCAAAAGCTGCTTGCGCAGCTTTTTTGCAGCCGAAACCTAAAAAAGTAATGGTTGAAAAGTAAGCAGTGGAAGAATAGAAGCCAGAAATATCAGGCTACAGTCACCAGCATTATTGCTTATGGCCCAGGGTAAAGTTGCCATACAAACTGCTACATAGTGTGGAGCTTACTGATCCCGGTTATTGTTATGATCAGAAGCCCCGTTTATGAATTTGTGAGGCGTAGTATTCTATTTCACAGGTATTTGCCCCACCTTTTATAAAGGTGCCTTAACTCTTGCCACGTCCCCCTTAGAGACCACTCACCATTGTCATCCTACTCAAAGCAGTTAATATAACACATATATTTAAAACGTTGACCCTTATCAGCTGCGATATGGTGGGCTGCTAAATTCAGATTTTACAACACTTTGTCCTGCTTTCAAAACAGGAAAAATGCATATACGTACCACCAGGGTAGGCTGCCTGTAATCTAGAGGCCACGAAGGAACACACATTTTACACTATATTGGTCAGACGGAGATTTCGGTTTCAGGAAGCTGCCAAGCGACTTTCTTGACCAAAATTACAGAGATGTGAGAAGCAATTTAAAGTCCAGATGATATGCACTTCTCGATATATGTGAAGATAAAATGTAATCACCAAAATGCATCTGTCAACGTATACAATGGAAATACTGACCGCTGCTTGATGATTTCAACTATACTAAAAATACCGAACAACTCAATGAACAGCACTATAATCACCGGAAAACCTGCCACAAAGGCGAGACAATAATTGTTTCTCAAGAGGATAGTTTAAGCTTAGTGCTTCGAAGCTGCGAACAATTGCCTTTTTGTTGTATTATAAAAGTATAACCCTGCTACTATCGTGTTTTACAAATAATCGAATCTGCCCGGTCTCCCAGAAATAGATGCATAAACGAGATGTCTGTTTGCAAGTACCTCACCTGAATCGTACTTCTCTGGAACGTCCTGCCCCACACCCGGAAGCCGGTAACTTCCAACCTGGCACAAACAATGCAGCATCATAAACATAACCGCTGACTGTCAGCTGCCGTTACGTTGTTTCCACTACTGCACTCCTACTTTGGATTCGTTTTTTTTTTTGGGAGAAAAAAAGAAAATAACACACCAATGTTAAAAAAAAAACACCCACAGTGATTTTTGGCTGAGAAGGCTACACAACACTCCCGGCAGAGCTAAACTGACTACGAACTAAGCAAATGTACGGAACTCTTTGCAGCACCCTGGGGGGACTCATACAAGCGGAGGACCCGGGGGTACTTAGAAATGGTGAAAGGGGTACCGGTCGATAAAGAGAAGAAAAGCTTTTCTTTAATGGTCAAGAAGACTTCCCTTTCCGTCAGTGTAAAACCACGCCTACTCTCGTACACTTTGTGTTAATATGGAGGTCGAGTGTGTAGAGCATAACTGACAAAGTCGAGATCTTTGTTTGCCGTATTTTGTTCTAGTACGAGGGAAAACATCTGCGTGAAGAATCCAGCCAGATCCGAAACGGCCCAAGTACAACGTGTTGAGTGTGTCCCGGACTCGTTTAAGACTCGCGTGTTCTTAGCGTGCTTTGGCCACAGACCAGCAACCTATGGGCACCGTAACATCTGCGGCGCCCCTTTGGCTCGTGTGCATCTGAATGTATGTGAGATATTGGAATTTTCAGTGTGCACCTCTGCCTATAACATGGCTCACTTCATCGTCAGTCAGTAAACTATATGTTATACTCATCTAGGAGCTAGTTGTAATATAACACCTTGATACCAGACACAACGGCACTAAGCTTGTCATAATGTAAGTTTCAACCAACTCACCGCCGAGGATCCCAGAGCTCAGGAACAAGGAAGCAGCGGCGAGCTGGCGAAAATGAAACCTCGAGCCGCCGCCAATGCTGCTGGAGGAGCCCGCCATACTGCTTGTGGGCCGCCGTCTTCCTTCTTCCCCCGGGCGGCGGGGGGGCGGGCGCTTCCGGCCGGCCGCGCTAGGATTGGCCGGCCGGCTGAAGAAACCCCCGGGCGGGGATCGAGCAGAACGGGAGGGAGGGAGGGAGGGAGGGGGAGAAAGGGAGGGAAGGTCACTCACCCGTCCCGAGCAGCAAGGGAGGTGCCGGCAATGCCGGACCAGACACGGGGGCGTTCCCGGCGTCCCGTGACGTCGGCAAAAGCCAAAGAATGTCGGGAACGCCCCCGTGTCTGGTCCGGCATTGACGGACAGGCCCCTCGTCCAATGGCAAGGCTCCGTTTACGGAGCCAGCCAATCAAGGACGAGGGCCGAACAAAAGCCACACTACAGTTATCAACAGCCAGGCGCACCTTGACCAACAAATGTGCCAGCCTGAAGAGGCGTGCTAACCCTCTACAGCTCCTACCAGGGGACCTTGTGTGACTAAAATATCGATGGCCAGGATGGAAGTTCTGGATTCCATGTGAAACTGTTACATGGACAGTCTCCCGCTCGAGTGGCACCATGGTCACCAGCAAAAGAGAGAGTAAGGTTGTCACAGGAAATGTATTGGGGTTCCGAAGGGTGGATCGTCCAAGACAAGAAGCCACCCAGTCAGGAGACGAAGAAGCCACCTGGGATGACCTGGGCCACAGCTTGACCCAGGGAAAAGCTTCTCGACCCTCCCACCACTGAGCCGCTGAGTACCAAGGAAAGCGCTGAGACAGACCCCCTGCATGAGCCAAGGTCTGAAGATGGAAGCAGCCGCTCCCACCCTCGGTGTTACGACTTGAGGCCAAATCCACCGCCAAGCCAAAGGCTCTGAGACTTTGTCTGTTGAACACCAGGACGAAGGTCAACGCCAAGTTGGGTAGGGATGTAATGATCCCAGCACCGCCCTCGCTGTGCTGGTGTGACCCGACAGTTGCACCCTGTAACACCCTCTGGCCAAGCTTATCCAGAGGCTATATAATAAAGGTCAAAGATCGCACAGGGTCATTTGACTACACCCAAAGCAATTGTGAGTGTGCGTTCCATGCATGATGCAGCGCTAACCTCTCCGAGGCCACCTCACCCAGGAGTCCCACCACACTACAACAAAAACACACACAAGAGACCTCCATACGAAGAGAATGCCATGAGATCTCAGCACACAGCACCTGACAAGACACTTTACTGAGACTTGGTCACACAGAGAAAGCTCTGAAAGACGCCACAAGTATTCATCCCCACGTGATTCACAAGCAACCAGTACTTCTGGGACCTTTTATTCCGATAGACCGCTCTTACAGACCCCGGCTCAAGGAAATGCCTAAGCAAGTCTCAACTGAGACCGCCGTGAGAATCTTGAGCACACAGAGACAGCCCTGGAGACCTTACAAACACAGCCAGACAAGGCACGAGACCGTGGCACGCAGACCGCCATGACAGGCCCGGCGCACGCAGCCTGCTCGTTCTACGCGGGGCGCTGCGTGACCTCGGCAGAGAGGAGGGGGAGACGGGGAGGGAGAGCGGGCCTGGGAGAAGGGAAAGAAATGGAAGGAGGAGGCGAGGGAGGGGAACGACTGGTGCCAAACTTGTGCATTTGTAGTCCTTGCCAATAAAGCATTATTGAAATCAGAGCGGGCGCGAGGGAGGGCAGTGGCGTGGGAGTGAGTGAGCGGTGCTTTGGCAGCTGCTCTCCTGCAGTCAGTCGGAGCCTGAAGCTGCCAGTTCCTAAAGTCCCGGGGCAGTCTACAGTCTCAAGTGTGAGGTCTCCAGTCTGCGGCACCCAGTAAGTCTCCAGCCCGCTGCGTGCAGTCTTTTCTCCGGTGTGCTGCCCAGTTGGAAGTCTCCAGGCTCCGCAGTCCTCGTCGCCGGTGAGAAGTTGCAGCCTGTTCCTCAGAGCGCGTGCTGCAGGGGACGGTTTGCAGGATTAATACTTCAGTGTCTGCAGCACGAAAACCCCTGCCTGTGAAGTCTGCCGTCTCCCGCCTGCGGGCCCCCCGTGTAAATAAAGTCTGCTGCCCAGTCAACAGTGGCGTGACACCCCGTGGAGCCTGCAGTCTAACCCCTGCAGGAGGGGGAGAAAGGGAAGTTGGGTAGGGATGTAATGATCCCAGCACCGCCCTCGCTGTGCTGGTGTGACCCGACAGTTGCACCCTGTAACACCCTCTGGCCAAGCTTATCCAGAGGCTATATAATAAAGGTCAAAGATCGCACAGGGTCATTTGACTACACCCAAAGCAATTGTGAGTGTGCGTTCCATGCATGATGCAGCGCTAACCTCTCCGAGGCCACCTCACCCAGGAGTCCCACCACACTACAACAAAAACACACACAAGAGACCTCCATACGAAGAGAATGCCATGAGATCTCAGCACACAGCACCTGACAAGACACTTTACTGAGACTTGGTCACACAGAGAAAGCTCTGAAAGACGCCACAAGTATTCATCCCCACGTGATTCACAAGCAACCAGTACTTCTGGGACCTTTTATTCCGATAGACCGCTCTTACAGACCCCGGCTCAAGGAAATGCCTAAGCAAGTCTCAACTGAGACCGCCGTGAGAATCTTGAGCACACAGAGACAGCCCTGGAGACCTTACAAACACAGCCAGACAAGGCACGAGACCGTGGCACGCAGACCGCCATGACAGGCCCGGCGCACGCAGCCTGCTCGTTCTACGCGGGGCGCTGCGTGACCTCGGCAGAGAGGAGGGGGAGACGGGGAGGGAGAGCGGGCCTGGGAGAAGGGAAAGAAATGGAAGGAGGAGGCGAGGGAGGGGAACGACTGGTGCCAAACTTGTGCATTTGTAGTCCTTGCCAATAAAGCATTATTGAAATCAGAGCGGGCGCGAGGGAGGGCAGTGGCGTGGGAGTGAGTGAGCGGTGCTTTGGCAGCTGCTCTCCTGCAGTCAGTCGGAGCCTGAAGCTGCCAGTTCCTAAAGTCCCGGGGCAGTCTACAGTCTCAAGTGTGAGGTCTCCAGTCTGCGGCACCCAGTAAGTCTCCAGCCCGCTGCGTGCAGTCTTTTCTCCGGTGTGCTGCCCAGTTGGAAGTCTCCAGGCTCCGCAGTCCTCGTCGCCGGTGAGAAGTTGCAGCCTGTTCCTCAGAGCGCGTGCTGCAGGGGACGGTTTGCAGGATTAATACTTCAGTGTCTGCAGCACGAAAACCCCTGCCTGTGTGTGAAGTCTGCCGTCTCCCGCCTGCGGGCCCCCCGTGTAAATAAAGTCTGCTGCCCAGTCAACAGTGGCGTGACACCCCGTGGAGCCTGCAGTCTAACCCCTGCAGGAGGGGGAGAAAGGGAGGGAAGGTCACTCACCCGTCCCGAGCAGCAAGGGAGGTGCCGGCAATGCCGGACCAGACACGGGGGCGTTCCCGGCGTCCCGTGACGTCGGCAAAAGCCAAAGAATGTCGGGAACGCCCCCGTGTCTGGTCCGGCATTGACGGACAGGCCCCTCGTCCAATGGCAAGGCTCCGTTTACGGAGCCAGCCAATCACGGACGAGGGCCGAACCAAAGCCACACTACGGTTCTCAACAGGATTTCGCCTGCGCGGAAAAGCTGCGCAGAGCGCAGCTTCCGCTAGGCGAAACCTAAAAAGGACTCTGCCACCTCACCAGTTCTCTTCGAGCATGTTCAGGACTATTCACAGCAAATGTCATATTCTCCAGCACAGAGTGAGGAGGACATGGGTGAGGACTATGGTCAAGCGGCCTACGCTTATACTGCGGACACTGATCAGGATGAACCACAACAGTGGTCTGAAGCAATAGATCAATCTGGGGACCCTGATGATCCACATGCCGCACCGGACGCTCAGTCCTATAACGTTAAAACATCGCCTACAGAGGACACTGCGGCATTTAACGCTTCGATTGAAAGGGCAGCACTCAACCATGACGTGGAGATGCATGCGGAGCCTATGGACGAAGATTTCTTGTTTGACACTTTCTCCACCTCTGAGCGTTCCACTAAGACTTTGCCTATGCTTAAAGGGGTCCTCAAACATGCTGCGGACATCTTTAAGGAACCCACGAAAGCTAGGGTTATTAACCCTCGTATTGAGAAAAAGTACAGGCCTGCTCCAGTGGACCCCACCTATATCAAAGGCCAGCTCCCCTTGGGCTCACTTGTAGTGGCCAATGCCCGCAAGCGGGCAAATTCACAAACCAGTGGTGACGCTCCGCCTCCTGACAAGGAATCAAAAATTCTGGAGGTGTCAGGGAAACGAGTGGCAGCGCAGGCTGCAAATATTTGGAGGATCTCCAACACACAGGCCCTGTTGGCTAGATACGGCAGGGCACACTACGACACCCTAGAACAGTTGTTGCAACACCTGCCTGAAATGTACAAGGAGGGAGCAGAGATGATTATTCAAGAAGGAAAACTGATTTCTAATGCGTCCATCAAGTGCGCGCTGGATGCAGCAGACACAGCAGCTAGGGCCATAAACACTAGTGTGATGCTACGACGTCACGCATGGCTCCGCATCTCTGGTTTCAAGCCCGAGATTCAAACTACTCTGCTCAATCAGCCGGTTAACCCGGACTTCCTTTTTGGTCCCGAGGTAGACACCACACTCGAGAAAATAAAGGACACCGAGACAGCAAAATCCATGGGGGCTCTGCAATCTCAGCAGTTTCGGGGCAGTTCCTTTCATCGCTCCGGTAATAGGGGAGCCTCAAGAGGACAGGCTTTGCAGCAGGCGCAGTACACCAAAGGCAGCACGCAATCCACCTACACAAAGAATACCTGGGGTGGATACCGTGGGAACAGTGCCAAAGGCAGAGGACGTGGCAATAACAACGCCAGATCCTCCGCCCCCAACAAACCGTGACGCCCTGTTACTGCCCCCCGACCATCTAACACCTGTCGGGGGAAGACTCCAGCAGTTCCTGCCAGTCTCGGAAAGCATTACCACGGACAGGTGGGTGAGACAACCTATCCGCTACGGCTATTGTCTAGAACTAACCTCCACCCCCCCAACATACCCCCAAGGCACCGTCCTATATCCGCAGAGCACATGCACTTATTGCAGCAAGAAGTACTCTCCATGCTGCAAAAAGGGGCAATAGAACTCGTGCCTGCAGAAGAGCGTGGTACATGGGTGTACTCTCTGTACTTCTTAATCCCAAAAAAGGACGGATCCCTGCTGCCCATTCTAGACCTCAGACCCCTCAACCAATACATCCTTTCAGAACACTTTCATATGTTAACCTTACATACAGCAGGTCCTGCCGTTGCTCAGTCAGGGCGACTTCCTAGCGACCCTGGACATCAAGGATGCATATTTCCACATTCCCATTCACCCAAGTCACAAGAAATATCTCAGGTTCACCATCAACAATCAGCATTATCAATTCAAGGTTCTGCCTTTTGGGGTCACCACTGCCCCCAGAGTGTTTACCAAGTGCTTAGCGACCGTGGCTGCGCACCTCCGCAGACAACATATTCACGTTTATCCCTACCTGGACGACTGGCTCGTCCAGGCCAAGTCAGCCCAGCAGTGTGCCAGCCACATGTCGCGCACGATTCACCTCCTTCACAGTCTGGGGTTCTCACTCAACTACACAAAGTCACACCTGCAGCCAGCCCACGTGCAACAGTACCTAGGGGCAACCTTGAACACTCTGACAGCGACAGCGCAGCCGAACTCTGCCAGGGTCGACAGCATGCAGCTGCTCCTTCGGAGGTTCAGGCCTCAGCAATCACTCCCAGCGCAGGTGTTCATGCAACTGATCGGTATGATGGCATCCTGCATATTCATAGACCCGCACGCGAGACTGCACATGCGTCCCCTTCAAGAATGCTTGGCACTACAGTGGAACCAGGCTCATGGGCATCTAAAAGACCTAGTGTTGGTGACCGGTCGTGCCTCAAACTCTCTGCATTGGTGGACTCCACAAAACCTTTGCAAGGGACGACCGTTCCAAGAGCCTGTCCCACAGATAGTGCTGACTACGGACGCATCTCTCCAGGGTTGGGGAGCGCATGTCCTCCATTATACAGTGCAGGGACTATGGACACCACAACAGCAGAAGATGCATATCAACCTGCTAGAGCTGATGGCAATTTTCATGGCACTGAAAGCGTTCAAGTTGCACCTGTGCAACAAGGTCGTGTTGATCCGGACGGACACCATGACTGCCATGTATTACATCCAGAAACAGGGAGGCACACACTCCCCGCAGCTATCTCACCTAGCACAAAGCATGTGGAAGTGGGCCATTCAGAGGAACATCTTCCTCATGGCGGAGCATCTCCCGGGAGTAAGCAACCAGATGGCGGACCTGCTCAGCAGGCACAGTCATCAGATGCACGAGTGGGAAATCCACCCCTCGGTACTCCAGCCATACTTCCAGCAGTGGGGTCATCCAGAGATCGACCTCTTCGCCACAAAAGAGAACGCAAAATGCCAAAGCTTCGCCGCCAGG
This sequence comes from Lissotriton vulgaris, assembly GCF_964263255.1. Taxonomy (NCBI): domain Eukaryota; kingdom Metazoa; phylum Chordata; class Amphibia; order Caudata; family Salamandridae; genus Lissotriton; species Lissotriton vulgaris. The sequence goes on along the minus strand of NC_141695.1, from coordinate 1,139,853,220 downwards.
TTCCCACACCCGCAGTCTCAGGGCAATGCGATATGGATGAACTGGTCAGGCAGATTTGCGTACGCTTTTCCCCCAGCCCCACTCATACCGCTGGTGGCACGCACACTGCGCCAGCACTCCATGACACTCATCCTGGTTGCTCCAACATGGGCACGGCAGGCTTGGTACACCACATTCCTGGAACTTTCAGTGGTGCCTCACGAGCGGCTGCGCCTCACTCCCAGCCTCCTCACTCAGAGCCATGGAGACATTCAGCACCCAGATCCTCAACAGTTGAGCCTAGCGATTTAGCTCCTGAGGTCATAGAATTTGGCTACCTCAACTTGCCCCCTGAGTGTATGAACATCATCAAGGAGGCAAGGCAGCCTACAACCAGGGCGTGCTATGCAGCCAAATGGAAACGATTTGTCATTTACTGTTCCAACAATGACATTAATCCGCTGGATGCCTCCACGCAGAACATCATATGTTACCTACTGCATCTGTACCAATGCAACCTAGCATATAGTTCCATCAGGATACATTTGGCTGCTATAGCCGCTTTTCTTCAGAACAGACAGCACCTTTCACTTTTCAGAGTGCCTGCCATCAAAGCCTTTTTGGAGGGCCTTAAAAGAGTGATCCCTCCCAGACACCCTCCTTCGCTTGTCTGGAATCTAAATATCGTTCTCACCAGGCTCATGGGACCTCCCTTTGAGCCTCTCCATTCTTGTGAGATACAGTTTCTAACTTGGAAAGTGGCCTTTCTAATAGCCATCACATCGCTGCGAAGAGTCGGCGAGCTTCAAGCCCTCACAATTCAAGAGCCCTACCTACAAATTCATGCTAATAGGGTGGTGCTGCGCACCAACCCCAAGTTCATGCCAAAAGTAATCTCGCAGTTCCACATTAATCAAAACATTGAACTGCCTGTTTTCTTTCCAAACCCTGACTCAGTGGCAGACAGAGCACTGCACACTTTAGATGTCAAGAGAGCTCTCCTGTATTACATCGACAGGACAAAGGACTTTCGCAAAACTAAACAACTGTTTGTGGCCTTCTCTCCACAACATAAAGGCAACCCTATTTCCAAATCAGGTATAGCCAGGTGGATAGTTAAATGCCTTCAAATCTGCTATCAAAAAGCTAAACGCACTTTAACAGGTCCCCCAAGAGCGCATTCCACATGCAAATTAGGGGCATCCATGGCTTTCCTGGGTAAAATTCCTCTAGAGGATATATGTAGAGCAGCCACATGGACCACCATACATACATTTACCAAACACTACTGCGTAGATGTACACTCCAAACAGCAAGCGGCTGTAGGACAGGCTGTTCTCAGAACTCTCTTTCAGACTGCTGCAGCTGGCACGGGCAACCGCCGATAAGGAGGTAACTGCTATTTATTCTATGCACAGATATGAATTCAGCAGCCCACATGCCTCGAACGGAATATGCTACTTACCAGTATGCGTCTGTTCTTGGCATGTAGGGCTGCTGACATTCATATCGCCCACCCTCCTCCCCGGTGCCTGTCGCAGCTGTAGCACTCAGAATCATTCTCAGGCATGGTCATCACTTACTGTATTACACTCCATCTCTGCCACAATGGCGAAAAGCAATCTGAGGATGGAGAGGATGCCCATGCGCACTGTAGTCCAGGGGAGGAGCCACCTATCTCGTGATACTTCGAAGACTCTTCCAGGACAACAATGTGCAATTATCCGGACCCAACACTAGTTGGTGATCTATGCACAGATATGAATGTCAGCAGTTCTACATGCCAAGAACAGATGCATACTGGTAAGTAGCATATTCCTTATCACGCAAAAGTTCCATACAATAAAGAGTTAGCTGCACTCTCAGTTGTTAAACACCTTGATAGATCAAAAATATTAACAAATGGATTGTACGAGCTTCAAGGCTATGAACTCATAACACTCTTCAAAAACATGACTACCTTTTCTTCTATATACAGAGAAAAAATAAACGATAGGAGAGAAACTGTAAAAAAACAATGTATGCTAGCAGATCTATCAATTATAGAAAACAAGATAATTCTATTAGATCGTTATCTTGCTATGCCACGCCACTGCTAACAAAGAACTAACAGGACGACCAACAGCTCACTCCATTAGAAAAAAGGGAGCAACCCTGGCATTTATGGCCAATGTGCCTATTGACACTGTATGTGCAGCAGCCACATGGGCATCATCAAACACATTTACCAAACATTACTGTGTGGACATACAAATGAATAAGGAAGCGCAAATAAGACAAAAAGTGCTTCAACACCTGTTCGCAAAGTCTTCCTCTTACCTCAGCCTCCACAAGACTGGAGAAATCGCTACGTAATCTAATGCACAACATGTAAATCCAGAAAAGGATTCACGCTGCCCAACGAAATGGTTACTAACTAATAGGAGTAGTTTTGCAGCTTGAATAATTTTCTGAATTCACAAGTGACTCACCCATCCTTCCCTGCGAGGAATACAGGTGGAAAACAAGTTACAATATTGATCTCAAATGACCATCTAAAGGACTACAAACTAAGAACACAAACAGAAAAAAGAATCCGAAGATGGCTACCATGCACAATGACCTCCAAGGCGCCATCTGACGTTACAATGGGGACGTACCTGGCACCAAATGGTGGTCGACGCCGCCCAAGAAGAGAAAAAAAGGACTATTCCGGACCCAACCACTTGATGGCGGAATAATGCACAGCTGTGAATCCAGAAAATTCTTCAAGCTGCAAAACTACTCCTACTGGTAAGTAACCATTTCAAAAGAACTTAACAGTGGAGTCCAGGACCATGTGCATTGCAAGCAAGAGGAAAGTCACCCTACCGCATGTCTAGAAAGAATTATTTGAAGAAAAACAACTTGCACACTTCCTAGCCCAACACTACATGGCTGACGTACGCTACATGTGTATCTACAGCACTAGATGGATAAGTAACCTTTTCCTATTCCACCACAGGGATTTTCACTGTTTTTCAGAATTGCACTGCTATCATAGTAGGGTATGGCCAGTCTCAGGGCTTACTCACCATATAGAGCATTGAGGTATCCCCTCGGTTGTTATACCTTCCATTCCATATGGAACACTAGTTCGGCCAGTGAGAGGAAAGCCTAGCCATTAATCATGTTCCGCTGTGCCGGTAAGTAATATTTTTTTATATCGGACAACGCAATGCCCCTATTGTACCAACCCCTTCTTAACTTGGGCAGATCTGTGCGGGCCGTGCCTCCATCCTACAGCAATAATCGAACTTCCCCTCAAACGCCCTGAAATAGGATGTGGGTACCTCATATGGGGAGTTCTGCAGTGAGTACAGAAAGAGAGATTCAGTGACAACATTTTGACTAGCGCCGCCCTCCCTAGGAGCTAGAGTGGCAACAATTTCCTATGTCATACATCCTGCCAGTCTACTCAAGAGCGACATTAAGTTGCTCTTGAAAAAGAATTCCGTGCCGGGTGTGATCTATAGCCCCAAGTAATGTAAGTCTGTTCTTGCTACTGCTGCCTCAGCCAAGCAGCAGCCGTCATCTTCCACCCAGCCACCACAAGACTAGCAAACTGCTACAAAACCTATGCACAGCATGTGAATCCAGAAAAGATTCATGCTGCAAAACATAGTTTCTTACTTGTCAGTGTAGTTTTGCTGCTTGAAGAAATTCCTAGATTTACAAGTGAACCCACCCTCCTCCACCAGAAAAAATGAGACAAGAGGAGGAAGGGGAAAAAAAGAATCCGAAGATGGCGACTAAAGGTGGGAGCTTCCGGCGGAAGCAAGTCGACGTCATAGGAGGACACCACAGAGAAGAAATACAACCATTCTGGACCCAACCACTAGATGGCGGAATAATGCACAGCATATGAATGCTTTACTCTGGTTTTGTTTGCTCATGAAGATGAAGACTGAATGTGTCCCTCGACCTGCAGGACGCGTATTTTCACATACTGATCCTGCAGACACACATAAGATACCCTTGTTTCATAGTAGGGTAAGCCTATTCGAACTGACTTTGGCATATTGAGTCTTTACAAAGGTTATGGAGATATTTGGGGCTCATCTCTGGAAGTTAGGAATTACTTTATTGCTGTACTTTGACAAACAGCTTCCAAAAACTGAATCATCATCAGTGCTATCATATTCTATTCTATTCTATTTCTATTCTATGCGGAATTTGTTAAGCGCGCGGTCACCCAGGGGTTCCATGGCGCTGACCATACCACTTGTAAAGTAAGAAAAAATTGTCCCACAAGTACACCACTAAATTGGTAAGGAGTGGAATAATGGTACCAAGTAAGTATTCGGTGTTTTGCAATACCAATCACACAAACGTATTAAAGGCCAGGGGCTGGATTACATAACATAGGCCAACTATTATAGTCATTAAACCACCAAGAGTTACAAATTTGAACCACAATAACACAAATTACATAGTGTCCAAATCAAGAAACAATGATTACCGAAGTTCAAAAGACCCATGTTCTTTTGAACTTTTAACCTATGTTTACTTTATGTGATTTTTAATGTTTTTAATGAAATGTTTCTTGCACTATATGTATAATTTTTTTTTAAATGATTGGTTATCACTGTGATAAAATGTTTACTTTTGAATAAATACAAAATACATATATATTTTTCCAGAAAACTATGCTTTGGTTCTTCATTGTTTCTTGATTTGGACACTATGCAATTTGTGTTATTGTGGTTCAAATTTGTAACTCTTGGTGGTTTAATGACTATAATAGTTGGCCTATGTTATGTAATCCAGCCCCTGGCCTTTAATACGTTTGTGTGATTGGTATTGCAAAACACCGAATACTTACTTGGTACCATTATTCCACTCCTTACCAATTTAGTGGTGTACTTGTGGGACAATTTTTTCTTACTTTATATCTCCCCTGTCCCAAAACCGACAGAGAAGGGGGCCTCCTTTTACTTTTGTTGATTCATACCACTTGTAAGCAAGAGCATCCCTACTATTTGTGTTGTGGTTTTCAAACGGAAAACCCACATTTCTTCAGGAGCCCTCTGGGCACCTCCTGTTCTTAGGGACACTAATGAACGCAATATATATTCGAGCATTCGCTCCTCAAAGGATCTGAGGCATTCAGATTATGATTATAGTGTTTTGGGAGGGTGCGCTGATTCCCTGCCTTATGGTTCTTTTACAGCTTGATCCTCCTGGTCATGTAAGCGTTCTGGCACAGAAGGGCCTATAGGGGTGCCTCTGCAGAAAGTGGTTCTAAAATCATGAGACCTGTCAGATATGATGGCGGTCTCTTGGGACACCACGTGAATCTAGCTTGGTGGTCAGTGAAGGGAGATCCTTCTGCCATCCAGCAGCCGTGGCGGTGACCGATGCAGTCATCCTCAGGTGAGGTGCTCATCTGGAGGAGCTGTAAATAAAGGCTGTTGGTCTCCAGAAGGATGAGCTTTGCACATCAGCTTGTTAGAACTGAGGGCAAGTCCTTCCTCCTATGCCTTCCTCCCTTACCTTCCATTCTTGGTTAGTCTGTCCATATCCTGACAGGCAGTGTGACTGTGCTGTATGTCAACAAGCAGGTAGGAGTGGGCGCTCACTTTGTCTGTTGAAGCTATGAGGTTATGGGCTTGGGTGCATCAGTATGTTGTCTGGTTAGTCACCAGCCATCTGGCATGGACTCTGAATGTTAGAATGGACAGACTGAGGCACACACCTGCCAAAAGCTTCTTTCTTCCCAAAGTGGTATCCCTGTCCATCTTTTCAGGAGGGTTCGATGGATGTCTGATTTCTGTGCATCTCTTTTAGTTTTAAGGAAAGCTTCGGGTTAACGATAACTTTGTGTTTGGTCTTGTTCACCCCCCATTATGATCGGGGATAAGAGGCCATTCTGTTATGTTTGGAGGGATGGGTGAACAACCTTTACACAAAACTTTTACAACGCACTACCATTACAACGCAAACCATTACAACGCATTGCGCTGGGGGGGGGGGGGGGGGGGGCTCTATCAATCAATCAATCAGTGACACTTATAAAGCGCGCTACATACCCGTGGGGTCTCAAGGCGCTGGGGGGGGGGGAGCCGCTACTGCTCGAACAGCCAGGTCTTCAGCTTCTTCCTGAAGGAGAGGTGGTCTTGGGTCAGGCGCAGGTCGGTCGGGAGGGAGTTCCAGGTCTTGGCGGCCAGGTGGGAGAAGGACCTTCCTCCTGTAGTCGCTCTTCGGATGCGGGGGACGGCGGCGAGGGCGTGGTTGGCTGATCGGAGGTGGCGTTTGGGAGCGTAGAAGTTGACTCGGCTGTTGAGGTAGCTCGGGCCTTGGTCGTGTAGGGCTTTGTGTGCGTGGGTGAGGAGGCGGAAGGTGATTCTTTTGTTGACGGGGAGCCAGTGAAGGTCTCGCAGATGTCCGGAGATGTGGCTGGTTCGTGGGATGTCGAGGATGAGTCTGGCTGAGGCGTTCTGGATCCGCTGGAGTCTCTTCTGGAGCTTGGCGGTGGTCCCGGCGTAGAGGGCTCTAGGATAGGGAATGCCTTTAATTTACTATCCAACACCTTCCCTAGTGTCCACGGGGACTGGAGTTGGAATAGTAAATTAAACTTTTCACTATCCAGCACCCCAAAGCGCTATGCGTTGTAAAGGTTTGCGATGTAAAAACCGCGTTGTAAAGGCATGCGTGGTAAAAGTATGCGTTGTAACGTCATACATCCGAGGGATGTTACCAGCAGAGTAAGGTCACAATTCTTCCTAGCTGGATGTGCCACAATTATGTATTGTCATCTCCACTACTGATCTGAGGTAGGCAGGTGATGCAGTTATTTTGCATCTGTCCCCCTACTCTGGCATGAGTGCTGCCTGAGTCCTCACCGTTACAGACTCGTGCACAATGCCTAGTTTAACTGCAGTTTATTATTACAGCCCTTTCTTGACCGTTTTTTGAGGCATAGGTACGGTACCTTGTTATAACATCTATATTCATAACAGGGGCCAGCTGGACAGAGCAGATCTGATATTTGTGTGTTGCTAACTTAACTGGAATCAAAGTGGGCAGCTTGGTTATCACATGGCAGTGGGGCTTTGCCTGCCACAATCAGCTTCTTCACCAGATAAATAGTGTGTGTTGTTTAGTGCACTTGACCAAGGTCCCACCAGACCTGCCAGTGTGTACAGCCAGTACCTGAGAAAAAGGTTAATCGTGATCAAGTAGCTTTTCTGTGGTGAAGTTGGTCTTGCCCCACGCTAGTTAGCAATGGGCAGCAGCTCAAGCATATGTGCTAGGTCACAACTTCAGTTAGGGTTGTTCAGTGTTTTAGGGGAGGAAGTCACAATAGATTCAGATGGCAGAGCTAGAAGTCACTGTTCATCCCTACCATATTCCCAGCCAACCTCTTGTTTAAGTCCCCTGTGCCTTCGAGAAGTAGTTGGACAAATCTTCGTACAGTGCCCCTAGTTGCAAGCTTAGCCGCCCATGTCCCTGCACTCAGTAGATCCACAGGGCCATTTCACCACTGAATATGTTCTCTAATGTATCTTGCTTTGCCTCCGCCCAGTCGATCCAAGAAGACCAGGTAACGGCAAAATGCTGCACACAGGTTGTGACAACACCGCAGACCATACTGCACCCTGCACCCCCCTTCCATCCGCCCCACAGCCCATACTGCAGGCGTCAAGGACCAGCAAAGGCTTTTCGCCCCTTCCCATGTCACAGCCAGCCCATCCATTGCAGCCTCTACTGGTAGTTATAGTGAATGAGATGTAGATGCTTCTATTATGGGGTGTTGGGGCTGACCGAATTCTAATCCAGGCAGGTGAAGCTGGGCTTGGTGTTGGAAAGATATCTCCTTGTTTTCCTTATGGATAAATCTTTTCAACCCTGGAATACCATAATCAGACATCTTATCAATTTGGGCAACAAGTTTAATGGACTACCTAATCACGCTATGTCTGGATTTTTTTTGGTGTACTGAATTTGATGTTTCCAAGCCTCCATTTCATTTCTGTAGCCAAAGCCAAGCTGCTGCTACAAAGTAACTACCTTCATGCTGCACCAGTTCAACTCTTAGTTTGTGTAAGATCTCCAGCACAATTTTTTCTTTGCCTCATCCTTGAATTGTGAATCCCAGCTAGGGATTTGTTTCAATGTCACTGCTGCATGAGCTGTACCTGAACTCGACTAGAAAAATTAAAGTGCGCAGTGCTTTTTATTTTGTGAACCAGTCTATGCATCTGTCAACTTCAACACAAGCTTGTTTTCATCCTTTATTCCTGTTTGATGTCACCTCAGGGGTCATGCATCTTGACCTACGCAACAACATACTGTGTTTTATTACTGAATCGGCACTCATTCACTCAAGTGCATCCCAACAGCAACATCTGATTAGCAACATTTCGGCTGCAACAAGTACTATAATGTTCGAGGCATGTGAGCTGTAGATCACATCCTTTGCATACTCCAGCCATCTAGTGTTAGGTCTGTATGTTTGCAAGTTGTTTTTCTTCGAAGAAGCCTTTCCAGTCACGAGGTAAGGGGACTCCTCCTTTCGGTTACAGTGTGCATGGGCATCGACTCCATTGTTAGATTATTTTCCAGCATCGGGTTCGGATGTGTATTGCTGCACTCCGGTTCGAAAACGTTCTTCGGGTTCTCTTCAGTGCGCAATCCACTCTACCCGCGTCTGGATTGTTTTGAACACGTGCCCCACTTCTCCGCGTATTGTATCGGTCGAGGAAAATCTCTCTTTTGATCGGAAAACTCCGGGAAGGCCTAACCGGGTCAGTCTACCTCGCAGTCAATGGAAAGTACTCCATTCAAATTCTGTCCTCGGTGCCACGTGAAATATCCGCTCACCAACTCACACGAAGTGTGCAACCTGTGCTTATCTTGGAGCACAATGAACTGGACTGCAACACGTGCATATCGTTTCGATGGAAGAAAATGCTCCGCAATCGTTAGGCCCATCGTCATGAAATGCAATTCCGAAAAATTGAACACATTACGGACATCTTCGACGAAGGATTCAATGCACAATGTGCAGAAGAAGAGCAGGAAGAACTTGTACTCATACCGGAATTGGCCACTGAGATGAAAGACTACATACCACAAGGTCAACATCCCGTGAGTACTGAAGACCCCCTGCCCCAAAATCCAAATCAAACCAAGCAAAAGGCTTCGGTTCCACCCCTGCCTTTGGGTCACGGTCGGCACCGAGAAGATATTTCGAAACTGAAATCTTCCGCAGTGAAAAATCATTCTACCCTGGCACCGAAATCCTCTGTCCTGAAACTGAAACATTTTCCTCCGCAGCTGCAGGATCTAATTTTCGACATTCCACCACCCACATTTGCTTCCAAAACAAAAGAAACTTTATATTAATCCCAATACAGGCAATATTCTTACTAAACCGCCTCAGAAGCGCAAACCTGAGTCTGAGGACACACATTATCACGTTCCTTTGAAGAGGAAGAATGTCGGTACTAACACCTCTCCGCCTCCTCTTTCACCCCATTCCCCTACACCACCCTCCCCACCATTACAACATTTACTTATTACACCAACTAACTCTTCACCACCACAACCTGATGATGATGTAAATGGTGGGGATAATATTTTACAGGTAGATCCCTGGAAAGACTACAACACTGATTCACCCACAGACAATGACCCAGACCTTTACCATGCAAAGCCGTCCCCTCCTGACAACAATGTAGGATACCTAGAATTACTTGCTAGAGCTGCAGAATATCAAGGGGTACAATTACACAAGGAATCCCTGGAGGAATATTTCTTATTTGAAACACTCAGTAACACACAATGGTCTAGTCAGACTCTCCCTATGCTCAAAGGCTTGATGAGACATGCCAATGATCTATTCAAAGACCCTGTTCATGTTTGTATTCTGACCCCCAGAATAGACAAAAAATATAAGCCTGTCCCGTCTGATCCAGCTTTTATTAAAGGACAATTACCACTAGACTCATTAGTAGCCTTTAATGCCCGTAACCGGGCCAATTCACAAACCTTGGGGGATGCCCCCCTCCCCTCCAGACAAAGAATCAAAATTGTTAGACTACTCTCATGAGAGTAGCTACCCAAGCAGCAAATCATTGGAGCTTTTGCAACACCAAAGGCCCTACTAGCCAGGTATGATATAGCACATTGGGACGAAATGGACTAATTGCTCCAATATCCCCCAGATGAGCACAAGGCTAAATTTTGAGATTTAGTGCAAGATGGAAAGCTCATCTCCAATTCCTCTAGTAGATATGCTTTAGATGCTGCTGACACCGCAGCTAGAGAGATCAACACTATTGTGTTACTGAGGAGGCATGCATTGAGGATGGATTTCTGGTTTAAAACCTGAAGTCCAATAATCCATTTTAAATACTCCATTTGACAAAGAGCATCTCCTTGGGCCCAAAGTAGGTAAGTCATTAGAGAAAATGAAGAAAGATACAGTAGTGACTAAGTCAATGGGAGCGCTACAGTCTCCTTCTAATCATGGGTCCTTTTGTCGCTCCTTCTAACGTGGAGGGTCCAACACCACGTCCTCAGACAATACGGCTGCCTCCTACAATGGCAACAATCAGTCCTCCTCCTCAAGAGGCTTCTTTAGAGGAGGAGCTGAATAGAACAGAAAAACCCTGCCAAGGTAGATAGCTAGGTCCCTGGGAGGGGATCCTAAAGATAATGGGGGTGGTGACAGACAAGCTACATATCAGAGACAATAGTACATCACATAAATTCTGTATATCTTTGTTATGAAAAATAGAATTTATTTATTAATAAATCAGTGGCTCAAACATGAGTCCATGTGCAAAATCCAAGGCAAATGTGAGGGGATAAATAAAACATTAAATATAAAACAGGTCAAGGTTGATCTACACAGAGAACAATCCAAGGTTCATGTCCCACACACATCCACAAACAGTCATTCAGCAGACACTCACTTTCACGCTATCTCACTATGGTCAAGCACTCATACATATTAGTTCATCGAAGTATGCATTGGCCTGCAGAAAAAGAATGTATAGACTGCTAGGACTGAGGTAACATGGAGGCAAAGCACTGAGGGTAGAACGTTTTTGCTACGACTGCATTAGAGGCCATCCATGTAGATCACGCCAACGCGCGTTTCGATGCAGGGCCTATTTAGGCTGCATCTTCATCAGGGCGACGTGGACCAGGGGGTGGGAACATGTACACTCTGTACACGAAAGTAGGAATTTAAGATGTGAGGGACTTCAAAGACGTCACGCAAAGCTCTCGGTGTGGAAGAATGGAAGATTCTCAAATGGTGTCCCGATCAGGATATTGGGAGAGGTTCCAGGGTTTTCTAATAAGATATAGAATATCCTGGCGATGGTTTTCTTCTTTTGGGTAAGTAGAGGACTGGATCACATAGGTTTTAAAACAAATGGGAGGGTGGAAAAACCCTTAGGCGGCAAAAACACCTAAAGAGGTCACCCCCCGTAACTGAAAGGTCCCACTAACGTAGGGACAGGTCCTTCGAAATATCAGACCGGAGGGGCATCAAATACATTTGCGGGTTTACCCAATGCACTCAAGCAACAGTAACACATATATTATGTAGCACTTCTTTCTATAGTACAATGCAACAAAACAACAGAAGTCAATCAGATGCTCCAGTGGAAGAGTAGTCCGTAGGAGTCCTTTATTGTGTCAATTAGCCAGCCGACACGTGTTTCATCGCAATATGCGAATCCTCAGGGCTTTAATGGCTGTATCTAAACCAAAAAGGTCGCTCTGCTGGTGATACTTCCGACCCAGCTGGGCACGTGACCGTAGGTTTAGTGAAGAAACAGAGTCAATAGATTGTTTCCAAAACAGTATAAGCAAGCGTTGTAGGTTGAATCCCAAAGATAGTATTCCAACCGTATTCGTAACCGCCGTGGTTGTGTGCTGCAATATAGCACTCCAAGTCTTTCTGGGTGGGTCCCGTAGTTAAGCACCCCCCACGAAGCGTAGTCGGGTACGACTCTTACGCAATTGACGGTATGGACTCCGTGTACTGGAGACCTGGTCGCCGTGTGTTCACGTCGGGACGTGTTCCTATTTGGACCCAGTTGCTTTTCTGACCTAAAAGCCCTTTCGAATCCTTCTTGGGCATCAAATACATATATAAATAATTCAACATCAGGCTCTGATTAGACGAGACGGTAAGCTCAGTCTTAGACTGCATCCCCGGGGGGACGCAGTGAACGGCCGCTGGAGTCGATAGAAGTCTCTGGCTCGTCCCCGGTCAAGCGGGGGTTTGAAATGACATACAGCGTCTATGGCATCACCGGGTGGGGGGATTACAGGGCGGATCAGATTCCTCGTAATCAGCGGGGGCCAGCGCCGCGACGTCCTCTCTCCGAGGGCGGAGGGCGAGAGGAGGATACAGAGGTAACAACAGCAAAGGTTGGGGCAAAGGTTTCGAACCATGTAATTCCTCCTCCTCTAACAGGCAGTGACTTCCATACAATTCCCCCCCGATCATTCACACCTTTCTGGAAACATGTTCTACAATGCCTCCCCATTTGACAAGCCATAACCACAGACCAATGGGTGTTCGGAATTATCCACAAAATGTCACAAAATGTTACCAGAACATATACATGTGTTCAAACAAGAAGTCCAGACTCTCATGCTAAAAGGAGCCATAGCGCCTGTACCTTTACAATATCAAGGGTCAGGCATGTACTCCCTGTATTTTGGAATTCCCAAAAAGGACGGCTCCTTGAGATCTATTCTGGACCTCGGCAAACTAAATCACTACATACTGTCAGAACATTTCCATGTGGTGACACTTCAACAAGTGCTCCCACTTCTACAGCAAGGCGAGTTTGTCTACTCTAGACCTAAAGGACTCATCTTTCCACATTCCAATTCATCACGCTCATCGCAAATGCCTCGATTCATGATTGCGGGTAATCATTACCATTTCAAAGTACTATTGTACGGAGTCACTACAGCTCCCAGGGTGTTTATCAAAAGCCTGGCAGTCAGAGCTCATCTCAGAAGATTGAATATCCATGTCTTCCAATACCTGGACGACTGGCTCATCAAAGCCAGCACTTACTAAAAGTGGTTCTAACACACTCAAGCCACGATTCACTTATTACACCAACTAGGGTTTACAGTAAACACTTGAAGTCCCATCTACAGCCTTCCAACACACAAACCTATCTGGGAGCTACCATAGACTCTCGAATAGCTCTAGCCTCTCCCAATGCAGCCAGAGTTCTCAGTTTTCAGTCCCTTCTCACTCCGGTTCAGCCCAACCAGTCATTACCAGCAAGAGTATTCATGCAACTGTTAGGAATGATGGCGTCTTGCATCGTAATTGTTCCCCACGCAAGACTTCACATGTGTCCCTGTGGGACCGGGCTTGATTAACAGGCGAGGAGGATGTATATAGGGTCCAAAATAGGGTGGTTTATTTGCAGTAATTGGAATATTCAGTGATATAGAGTGTCTCTCCTCTTGGTCTTCTTCAGAACTACTCGTTGGGGAGTTTACAATAGAAGATGCTCCCGGATAGAAACGGGGCCGTAAGTCACTTGTTATATATTGTGTTTAAACCTTTGCCAGTCACCGCACCGGAAGCGAGGGGGAAGAGAATCACGAAGGATGTGCTCGGGGAAAAAGGGGAGGAGGAATTATCCAAGGAAAACGGTAAAGAAAGAAAGAGTAACACCGTCTCTGTTGCTATTTGGTGGTTGGATATTGCCGAAATGTAACCAAATGGAGGGTGGAAAGCAAGGCAACAATAATAGTGTATGCACTTAGTTATTGATTCACTAGCCACGTGCAGGTATGTAAAAAAAATGCCATACAAATAGTTAAATGTTACTTCAATCGTAGTCGGGTCGGCATTTAAATGTGCAAACAGAGTGAGGTATCCTATGGTACAACCTAGCAAGATACTCCTATCCCACTCTTTTACTTTCCACCCGCCTCCCCTTAACGCACCTCCCGCCTTCCGTCTTCCCTTACAAGTCCCCGGAGGCGGCACCACTCACTGGCTCCGCAGCAACTCTCCTGAGTTGCGGCCGCTCTCCAGCCTCCTCCGGCGGACACCACCAATCCTCGGTCCAGCTTTCCTCTGTCTCCTCGTCGTCCTCCTGATCGGCTTCAGGTCCTGCGTTCTTCTGGAATCCCGCGTTTTCCTCTTCAGGTTTGCTTCGGTGTTCGGCGTCTCCTCTCTCTACTTGTCCTTCCTCTGTCTCGTTGGTCAAGGAACCCTCCTTCCTGTTTCCTCCAGTTCTTATTGGCTCCTCACAACCACTTCCTGGTTCTTCTCCGTCTGCTTCCGGGTTGTGTATTATGCCTCGCTGTGAAGAAACCGTATACGGGGACAATGAGTGACATGCGCGCAATTCCTTCAAGTCCCAGTATGCATTGTATAGTTGCGGTATCACGGAAGGTTCGTTCCAGTTAAAATCCCTAATGCGGCTGTCCTCTCCTCACAGTCCCCTTCAAGAATGCTTAGTAAGTCAGTGGAACCAGTCACAGGGTCAGTTAATAGATCTAGTGATATTAGATGGCCGCACTCATTTAAAAAAAAAAAAATTGCAACAGACAGATAAAATGGAACAAGCATTATGTCATAAATTCACTTGATTTAGTAACGTGGCATGATAGTCCTGTGTGACAGCACAACCTGAGATGTTTGCTTGTGCAGTTTGCATGCAACATTTTTTTTTAACATACTTTTATTGAAACACATCGACAGAGTAAAAGCAGGATCACTTACAACTCGTATGGCATTTTTTTTTGTTCTCATCTTCTACATAATACATATGTGACCACATCATACCTACTGGTTACAGATATTTATCGTCAGTCTACCGCTGATCCGACCATATGGGTATTTTCACATTCGGGAGTAAAAACTTGACAGCGAAAACAGTAACCAACCATGTTAATGTATGAATTAACTCTGTCTAACTAAACTGGTCCCAACCAGCCTCCCTCCCCACCCTCCTTCCTAGTCTGCAATTCTTGAGTCATATAGCCATCCACTAGATGGGCACAATGGTGTCCCGTGTTTTCCTCTGTCTGAGATCCTTAAGAGGTGGTCTGGGGTCAGTGCGGGTCTGTCTATATTCCCATAAAAAGGGGAAGGATCTCATCATGTTAGGGTGCGTTGCGTAGGGGTGAAATCTAGTTGTTTAAAGGCCTCCAACATAACATCCCATTCCATAGAGATAGACAGTTTGCGTAGTCACCTTGCCTCCTCCCTATGCAGAGTCGCACTCTGCACTACCCCACTGTATCATGTCCTCTTGCCAACTGTATAATGTCGAGCATCTACGGGATTTCCATCTCATAGTGAGGGCTCGAACTGCCAGCAGAAGGGCAAGATCCAGGAAACGCCTGTTGAACCTTTTGTGTTTTTTTTATGCCTACGGAGCACCACAAGACATTCCAGGGCATTGTCTTGATCTGTCATTTGAGTGACTACCCCCAGATTGTGCCAAACCCTATTCCAATAATCTAATATACACGGGCAGGACCATAGCATATGCATGAAGTCTGTCTCAGTACTCTTGCAACGAGGGCAGTTGTGTCGGGCCTCTGGAAACATCCAATGTATCCTTTTCGGGGTGAGATAGGGCCTATGTAGTATCATTGGTTGTATAAATTTCAATTTGACATTGCGTGAAACATTCCTGGGGTGTTCTAGCATACTCGTCCATGCTTTATCAGTAAGTTCTAAACTGGCGTTCTCAGTCCATATCCTCCCAAGTGCTACGAGTGTTATGCTAGCGTGCACCCTGATACCGGTATACAACCACTTGATAAGATGCCCCCCTGCTCCCATGTAATACAGCAGATTAACCAGGTCATGCTGTGGGGGTTCCCTGCGCTGTGTTGCCCAAGTGTTCCTGATGTAGTGTGAAACAATGGCGTGTAGAATGTACTGATGGCCAGGTGCTCCAGTAACCTGCACAAAGTTGTTATGGTCCAGGAGGTTGCCATCACCAAAAAAGGCACCTGCCTCCTCCACCCCTGCCTGCGTCCAGGCCCGTATTTTAGCACTCGTAAGTCTACCCCCGGGGACGGGAATACCCAGTAGTGGTATATTTGCAGCATAGGGGGTCACCCCTGAAGTATACTGCAGTGCTTTCCTCCAACATAACAGCGCTGTCTTCATTAATGGGGGCACCTCTAGGGGAATTTCAGCTTTGGGTAAAATCAAGGAATGTAGCCTAACCTGGTCAATGTCACCCAGCGTATATCCAATTTCATAAAGGTTCCTCCCGCTGTGCAGTAAGATAGCCATTGGATTTGACAGGCATAACAATATGCCCTTTTCCGGGACCCCCAGTCCTCCCCTGCGGGATTTCAGTTGAAGTTTCTGAAGGCTGACTCTCCGGCGACCCACCCCCCATATAAGTTCTACTAATGTAGAGTTCAAGGTGCTGAATATGGATTGGGGAACTACTATGGGCAAGTTAACAAAATAATATAATAAGCGGGGGAGTACTACCATCTTGGAAATGGTGATTCGACCCATCACCGAGAGCGGTAAAGACGTCCAAAAGGCCACGCTCGATGATAGGGCTGCGATGGCCTTCAAGAGGTTACCCTCCAGCATATCCGCCTGTGATCTATATACTTGGATTCCCAGGTATTTGAACGTAGTGTGGGCTACAGGTAGAGTGTCAGTTCCAAAATGTACTTCAACTGGGTGTGGTCCTTCCCGGAAGAAAAAGGATTGTGATTTTCTTTAATAAGGCCCGATATCTTCCCAAAGTCTGAAAGAATAGTGGGGAGGGGCGTAGCGTCAGCAGACAAATCACAGAGATATAAAAGGATATTATCTGCATATATAGAAATAAGGTGGGCCGTGCCATCTATGGGAATACCCAGCCGTTCTGCTGATTGCCTCAAAGCTATTGCTAAGGGTTCCAAGGCGAGTACAACCAGGGGGGACAATGTGCATCCCTGTCGTGTTCCCCTGTGAATCGTATACTCCCTATAAATATGCTGGCCAGTATGGGCCCTCGCCGTGGCGGAGGTGTGAAGTTGGCGCACCCATTTAAGATGGCCGTCCGGGAAGCCAAAACGATGTAGGGTAGTAAACATATAGTCCAAGGTTATAGAGTCAAAGGCCTGTCGTAGGTCTAACGCTATGCAACCTGCAGCCGGATAGGCGACCGGGTAGCAGTCATAACATAGTGTAGCCAGCTAGTATTAAGGGACGTGCTACGATTCGGTAGGAATCCACATTGATCACTGTGTATGAGGGTGGATCACTGTGTATGAGGGTGTTAAGATAGGGCTGTATGCGGTTCGCGAGGGCTTTACTCAAAATGTTGTATTCAGATGCCAGGAGGGAGAGGGGCCTGTAATTAGTAACGTCCGTGCCATCCCGTCCTGGCTTAAGTATGGAGGTGACCAGGGCCTGCATAGTGGAGTGTGGCAAATGGCCAGCCTCTAAAGCTGCCTTGTATACCTCTTCTAGTTTGGGGACCAGGGTATCTGAATATGTTTGATAAAATTCTATGGGCAGACCGTCTAGGCCAGGAGCCTTATTTCAGTTTAGCCCTTTAATTGCAACACGTATTTCTTGTTGGGTGATGGGGTCTGCCAGTTCTTCTTGTATGTCTGCCGTCAGGGAGGGGAGTGTTAGATCTTGCAGAAAATCCGCTATAGAAGTGCTGGTGTCATGCGCTGGGGCTGCCTAAAGGCTACTGAGATAAGTGCAAAAGGCGCTTCGTTTATTTCTTGTTGCGTGTGGGCCGAGGAACCAGACGGAGTGTGGATATGCTTAATAATAGGCGGTTCCGGTCTATCCTGTACTATTCGGGCTAGTAACATCCCAGCTCTATCTGCTTCCGAATGTTTCCGCTGTATAAAGGCCCTGCGATCTATAACCCTTAATGCTTCAAGTGTTTCAGCATGATCAATACGAGCGCTCTGCTGTGCGTCCCTTTTACCAGGGTCCGTCGCTGCTTCCTGCTCCAAGGTGCCTCCTATTATCAAGGAGGCTACCCGTTAAACCATATAGGCACCCGGGAATACAAACTAAACTTTTACAAAGTGATGCCTATGGTACTAATTCTATCAATCTTTATTAAGACAGATACCATGAATTAACTGTCTTCGGTTTTCTAACCAAATCTTCAAGAGTTAATCTCAATATCACTCTATCTTGCTTCATCCATTCGCTATCTAATCAACTCAATAAATCAATTACAACAAAACTTGGTTTTTTAACTTATTTTCGTCAACCAATTCTTTGTAGAAAAAATTAATTTTTCTTTTATTGTGCTTTTCCTTTCCTTTTTACGTTTGTTTTAACATATGTTTTTTTACAAATATGTATACATTTTAATCATTTGTTTTTTAATATATATACATTTTTATACACTATATACAATATCTACAAAAATAAACACAAGTACAAAGTACTGAAACAATTTTCTTCCTGAACCCGATATCTGGTTCCAGTGCCCAATTATTTACAACAAAGGAAAGGTATAGCACATAATTATCAATCCTTATTCCTTTTTCTTGGTCATCACAAAATACTAAACAAAAAAGCCTGGGAAGAAACAACCCTTTATACTTCCCTTTCGAGTTAAGGCTCTCAGAAAAAAACTTTTTTGATTCAGTTCTATCTTTCAGTGATGACAAAATGAACTACAGTCGACGCGTTTCAGCCTATATTTATTTAGGCCTCCTCAGGACTTGGGCAGCAAACATATATATTCTACAAAAAGACATCAAAACACCATATATTACATATATACAATTTACAAGACTTAAATCACACGAAATACTGCACCATATTTTTAATAGATATTCCAGAGTTATATATAAACCATACCCTCGAGGTATAGAGGCAACAAATTATTTATCAATATCACCCAAATGAGTACCCAAAAGTGTATTAATATACAAAAGAAGGATAACACGCCTTGAAACTCAAGAAGTTACCGTACACAATGACCTTATTGTTAACAAACAGTGAGGCCAACGTGCTCAGTGGAAGAAAGCAAGAGCGAAAGTGCCCACTTGACTCTCGTGATTTACTTAAGTGTGGGCCTACCCAAACTACTCAGAAAATACTCCAATTACCTCCAATCGGGTCACGGTGGCTCGCCACGCAGCACCGGACGCTCTGCGCAGCCTGCCCTATCAACCAATTCGGCCATAACTGTAAAACCGACCGATAAAGGCGGTGGTATCGTGCTGTGGGATACGAACAAATATGAGCAAGAGATTAAGAACCAATTGTCTAACAAGCAGTTTTATAGACCACTTGCAACCAACCCTACCGCTATGCTTAAAGAACAGATCTTAGCAATTAATCTAGAAGGTCTAGACGCGGGTTGGCTATATAAGAACGAATTTGACTTCCTTAATAGTGACCAACGGAAGATTCCAAATATCTATGTACTCCAGAAAGTGCACAAGTCTCTAATAAATCCACCAGGAAGACCTATTGTGGCAGAATGTGGGTCTATATTGGAACCACTTGCACAATATGTGGATGTGTTTTTGCTTCCCATAGTGAAAGAAATACCGGCCTATATCCGAGACACTATGGATTTGATATCGAAGGTGGAGGGATTAAACTTTGATCCAAGCGAACAACTACTCACCACCTTCGATATCGAATCATTGTACACGAATATACCTCAGGCCCGGATGGGCTTCCAGTGGAGTTGTTTAAGGCTGTTTTGGAGCAGATTATAGTGGTTCTGACTCTATTGTTCAACAAATTCTTACTCAGGGGGGCAGGTCCCTAGGTCATGGGCGGAGGCAACTGTCACATTATTGTTGAAGCCAAATAAGGACCCGAGTAGGATAGAGTCCTATAGGTCCATTTCATTACTAAATGTGGACTATAAAATATTCTCGGGGGTTCTTGCTACAAGATTAGCAAAGGTAGTAAAATCGGTAGTGCATTCTGATCAAAGGGGCTTCATCCCGGATAGGCAGCTAAATGAGCTGACCTTTCAAGTGGTGGCAGCGATTGATGTAGCTCAAGAAAAGAAGCAGCCTTTGACCATAGTAGCAATAGACGCCGCAAAGGCATTTGACCAGGTAGACTGGGACTACCTTTGGATGGCGATGGAAAAATTCGGTTTTCCGAGGAACTATATAACAGCCATTCGGCTTCTATACTCAGCCCCGTCGGCAAAGGTTTTGGTAAATGGTTCACTGACTGAGCAGTTTTTTATTTCCCGAGGTACGCGACAGGGATGTCCATTATCCCCCTGTTTTGTTTGATTTATATATAGAGCCTTTTGTTTCCCTTTTAAGAGCAGATCCTATAATCAAACCCTTTAAGATTGCGGACATGGAGATGAAGCTGGCATTGTATGCCGATGATTTACTAATGTATACAATAAATCCGGAAGTGGCGATTCCCAGGTTATTAGAGCTTGCAAAGGGGTTTGGTAATATTTCGGGGTATACAATTAATGCCGAAAAGACTGAAATAATGGATTGGAATCAGCAGATTAGCTCGGTGGGGAAGAAGAATCAAATGAGGTATCTGGGAATCCATTTGGTTAATAAGATAGAAGAAATCCCCAAAATCAATTTAGAAAGGGTCATGAAAGATATAACCGCTTTACTACAACGCTGGTCCTCGCTACCTTTAAACATATATGGGAGAGGGAACCTCCTGAAAATGATAGTGCTCCCTAAGGTGACTTTCTTATTTAATGCTATCCCACTATCTTTTCCAGTACCACTAATCAAAAAACTCCAAGGAAAATTGGGCTCATTTATCTGGAATGCCAAAGGCCCTCGTATAGCGTGGAAGAAATTAAGAAGAGGTCTAAAGACAGGAGGGCTAGCCTTTCCAGACTTAATGTTGTATTGTCACGCTTTTCATTTTAAGCATTTTAGAACAATGGCGGGCCCTATGGACCTATCATCAATGGGTTTGCTATTTTCCGCTCTATTAAAGGAGGTGCCCCAGGGATCAAATTTTTTCCTGTACAAGTTTGGGGACCCAAAATTCTTTAAAAAAGTGAGGTTGAAGATTTTAAGGTCAGCTCTGAAAAATTGGGTATTTGTAAGAAATAAACTAAACATCTCTTATTATGCGCCCCAGGCACCCATATGGGATTCACCAGGCCTTCCAGCCTGTCTAAATGATCAACTATCTTTACCTTTGAAGCTGGCTGGGCTGGAGTTGTGGGGAGACCTGCAGGAAGATGGCCAACTCTTAAGCTGGGACATATTGTCGAACCTAACTAGGGGATTCCTGACGCGGTTCAAATACTATCAATTGTCAGGTTGGTGGACAACGAGACCTACGACACTCTATGCCAATAACCCCCCCAACCCCAAATTCGAGGCGGTCGCTAGAAGGGGTAAGTGGAAGAGTCAAATATCCTTCTGGTATTCGGCAATGTTGGAGAGGGAGGATGTGTCTGAGGCCGAAATCAGTAAATTGTGGTGTAACGCTCTCACTCCGGCTAATGGGTCCTTTATGGATTTTTGGCACGACTCCTTCAGGGTGTTAAACACTGTAATCAAGCCGGCTGCGCTGAAAAGAAATCACATCTTCACTATGTACAGGGTTTATATAACTCCGAAGAAACTGGCTAAATTTTCAAATATAGATTACAACTGTCCAAAGTGTGGCCTCTTGAGGGCAGACGATGTACATATGTTTATGGATTGCCCTGAATTGGTTGACTATTGGGGGAAGATAAAGGAATTTTTGGAAGAAGTCCTCTTAAAGCCTATATCAGTCTCAATGTTCACAGTAATGTCCGGGCTAGTCACGAATTATCAGGTGAATGATCTTCCCACGAAATTTGTATTTTACATTATACTATTAGCAAGGCACGAGATCTGCAGGGCGTGGAAAGATCCATCTCCCCCTACCTTTGCTAACTGCCTGAGACAGATTGTTAACAAGCAAATCAGATGTGGCATGTGATCCTAGAAGTGAGACGAATGTTTGGGCAGCCTTGGTGGCATGGCAAACCCGATGATTGGTTTTCCAATGATTTGTCTGGAGCCCTGCTGGTTCCCCGTTCTCCTAAGTAGCATGGGGTGCCCACAGATCGGCGAAAAAAAGGAGTTTGGAGGGGAAGGTAGTGGCTACTTGAGGGTACGGGTAAACCAACTTGCATCTGGTCGAAATCAACAAGGGTCGATGCAGAATGGCCAGCAGTGCATGGAGGAGCCAGTGTCCCATCAAGAGTTCCATCTGTGATATATGAGGATTACCAAAAAAAAACCAACAAAAAAAAGAATAAACCTCAAGATGAAGCATTAAGTGTAATGGAATTTGTGCTAGAACTAAGAGAACGACCCCATCAAGTGCCAACCAAGTTTATTGTTACCTTGGCTCGGTTGTGTTTGAAAAATAATTTCTTCAATTTTAATGAGTCTGTTCCTTCAAATCTCTGGTGTAGCCATGGGGTGTAGCTTTTCACCTGAAATAGCAAACCTGGTGATGGCCCATTTTCGCCTTTAAGAAAGGATCAAACATTCGCAACCAATTGGTGCGAGCAACACCATTGAAAAGTGTGGCCCCTCCTAAAGATACAAGGGATGTACTTGGATTACCGCCAGTGGTGGGGCACTTTAGGTGTCAGAACTGTGCGGCTTGTTGCCTAACTAAAGATTCCAAAAACGTGATGATTCATTTGATCTCTTGCGTACAGCGATCATTCACAAATTGCAATTCTAAAAATATGATATACTGTATAAAGTGTCCATGTGACAAGTTTTATATTGGTCAAACAACCCAAATAATCAAATCCTGTATCCTTCAGCATAAATCAAGGATTAAATGCAAAACAACAGGGGCCCCATTGGTCAGTCACTACCAAACATACAACCACTCTGAAAAGGACATACAGTGGACAGTATTATGTAGTGTCAGTAATCCTCATAAAGGAGAAACTGAAAATAAACTTAATCATCTAGAGGCTAAGATGATAGAGAAGTACCAAACTTCAAAAACTGGTTTGAATGACCAGGATGAGATCTGGGCTCTACTATCATGAAATAATGGTGATTCTGTTACCTTGCAAATCAGTGTTCTTACAATATCAGTCTAGAATTGTTTTTATTTCAATATTGAATTATCAGATTGTACGAGGTAAGGCCACATATTGGGATATAAGGCACAATGTTACATGTGTTTTATTTTTCACAATCTTCTTAGAGGCTGTATTATTATTATTTTTTATTTCCTTAATTCTTTATTTATTGTTTTCTGTAATTTTAATTTCTAATACTAAGTGGTTGCTTTGGTTGTTGTATAAAATTAAGGGTTCCCTTGGTGGTCTGGTTGTTAACGATGCCGACTGCCTTCTGAAACTATATCGAGAGTCTGTTTTTTATTTTCAGTAAAGGACTAGTGCAGGAGAGTGAGGAGTCCTCTTTCTATTATGATAACTCCCAAGGTCACGTCGCGCTTAGCGTGCGCACGTACACACAAGGAGAGCTCGTTTTGAGTTATAGAGCCCTTGGTTGTGCGAGCAGAGTACAGAACGCTTTGACACGGTCGAAGAGCGGGTTGCACAGCGTCAAAACGGACATTAATGCACGAGACGTTGGGAACATTGACCCTTCAGGTTGGTAACTAAGTATGATAAGCACAAAGATTGTAGCAGCGGACCTTGCAATGCCGCACCTAAAACCCAGTTCCAAAAGTTTGTACGGTTCTGTGCTGCCACCCCGGACGTCAGCTGCTAGTTGGCGTCGCTGTGTTTTCCAGATCTCAGGTACTTAGTTTAGTTTTCTATGGGGGCGCACAAGAAAGAAGTCACCGTGCAATTTGGAACAAAATCAGCTGATTTTGTAGCAAATTGCACGGTGACTGCTTTTAAAAGAATGAATAATATCAAATAAAGAACTTTTCTATATACTCCGAATTGACAGCTTTTTTGAACTTGGTAACTAAGTATGTTCGGCTTATGTTTGACTGATGGACAGTCCGTTTTTCTGTTAACTGGATAATCCTGATGAAGGGGCTCATTTTTTGTCTTTGGTAGAGACTTGAAGTGTGGTTATTTCACCACAGAAACTCGGAGATGGGTCGTATTTAAAGTAGGCAGCAGGCTGCGCAGAGCGTCCGTTGCTGCGTGGCGAGCCACCTTGACACGATTGGAGGTAATTGGAGTGTTTTCTGAGTAGTTTGGTTAGGCCCACACTTAAGTAAATCACCAGAGTCAAGTGGGCACTTTCGCTCATGCTTTCTTCCACTGAGCACGTTGGTCTCACTGTTTGTTAACTATAAGGTGATTGTGTACGGTAACAGCTTGATTTTCAAGTCGTTTTATCCTTCTTTTGTATATTAATACACTTTTGGGTACTCATTTGGGTGATATTGATAAATAATTTGTTGCCTCTATACCTCGAGGGTAAGGTTTATATATAACTCTGGTATATCTATTAACAATATGGTGCAATATTTCGAGTGATTTAAGTCTTGTAAATTGTATACATGTTATATATGGTGTTTTGATGTCTTTTTATATTTTTGTAGAATATATATGTTTGCTGCCCAAGTCCTGAGGAGGCCTAAATAAATATAGGCTGAACCGCGTCGACTGTAGTTCACTTTGGCATCACTGAAAGATTGAACTGAATCAAAATAGTTTTTTTCTCAGAGCCTTAACTCGAAAGGGAAGTACAAAGGGTTGTTTCTTCCCAGGCTTTTTTGTTTAGCATTTTGTGATGACCAAGAAAAAGGAATAAGGATTGATAATTATGTGCTACACCTTTCCTTTGTTGCAAATAATTGGGCACTGGAACCAGATATTGGGTTCAGGAAGAAAATTGTTTCAGTACTTTGTACTTGTGTTTATTGTTGTAGATATTGTATATAGTGCATAAAAATGTATATATATTAAAGAAATGATTAAAATGTATACATATATGTAAAAAACCATATGTTAAAACAAATGTAAAAACGAAATGAAAAGCACATAAGAGAAAAAATCATTTTTTCTACAAAGAATTGGTTGACTAATAAGTTAAAAAAACAAGTGTTGTAATTGACTTATTGAGTTGATTAGATAGCGAATGAATGAAGCAAGATAGAGTGATATTGAGATTAACTCTTGAAGTATTGGTTAGAGAACCGAAGACAGTTAATTCATGGTATCTGTCTTAATAAAGATTGATATAATTAGTACCATAGGCATCACTTTGTAAAAGTTTATCCTGCGTCAAGGTGGCCATCGACTCCTCCACTCGCAGTAACGTCTGTTGTATTTCCTGTCTGGCCCTGTCAATTGCGGCTCCTCTCACCACCACCTTCAGTGCATCCTATTCAACCTGGTTAGAGGAAACTGTGTTCCAGTTTTCTGAGAAATAATTCACAATGGTGTCGGCTATAGTGGTGCGGAACGGGGCATCCTCCAGTAACTGCGGTCCCAGTCTCCAGGTTGGCACGGGAGTTGGTACTCTCCCCCAGGGGAGTGTAATCTCTAGAGGGTTGTTGATCCAAGAGGGTTTTTGTCAAATATGTGGACTGGCGGACCTGTATGGCTATGGTTTTGGAGCAGAGCAATCTATCTATCAGTTTGTGGATTTGGTGGACTGGTGAGTAAATGGAGTATTCCTTGTGTGTGGTGTAGACTGCGCCAAACGTCCGACAATGCCCAACCCCCCAGCCAGGTGTTCAGCATCTCTGCTAGCTTGGCTATTCCAGCGCCGTCTAACGGGGGGTGGAATCTATCCAAGGCCACATCTAGCACTGCATTGCAGTCCCTGCCCAAAATCCAGGGAATGGCATCCCACCCGGCTAATGCTATGCCGAACCGTTGATAGAATTTGTCCTGTTCGTAGTTCGGGACATATATACTTCCCAGGACCACATTTGCGCCATCTAGAGTGCCTTTCAGTAGAATATACCTCCCCTGGTCGTCTATGCAGCGATCTTGGACCGTAAATGGGACCCCATGTCGAATCCAGATGGTAGCCCCTCAAGCAAATGCAGAGTAGTTAGTGGAGTAAACCTGACCTGCCATTTTTTGCGTGTTTTCTGGGCCTCTGTGTCGGCGAGATGCGACTCTTGGAGGAAGACTGTGTGCTTTACATCTAAGGAGATACGCGTGTACCCGGTGCCTTTTTTGTATTGCGGCTAGACCCCGCACATTCCAGGTTAGTATATTATAAGAGCCTACGGTGGTGCGATCTCTAGACATATGGCTCTATTGTAGAGAAAGCTCCAAATATTATGGAGCCTGGGATTTGTTGCAGACCTGGAGTACTCTATTACCTGAAAACTAACAACACACGGCTCAGCTTCTAAGCTGTGCTGGGCCCAACAACTAATTTCAACATACAGATTACATATAATGGTGCATACGCTTTGTGGGGGTGAGCGGTCACCGTCCATGGTGCGCTGTCACCGTCCATACTGCACTTTGTGTAAACGCGGGGCCCGGGCTAGACCTAGTCATACTTGAACACAGTTACACGTAATATTCCTATGATTTCCGGTCTCAACTGCTATTAGACAATTATGATACCAGACGGTACGGTTGTGACTGCTGGGTCAGTGGCAATCCCAATATCTAGGAGTCCCTTCATGCATTTAATTCCTCGTACCAGGTCAACCATGTCACAAAGGATGTATAACTTCAATTATCAACTAGATCATCTATTGTCTGAGGTGTGACGGAGGGGAATAGAGTGATCCTGTGCTCAGAGTCGTGGAGTGTGCTCAGTTTGCATGCAACATAAATAAAACATAGGTGTTGTATTCTTGTTTGTCTATTATGTTGCAGCCCCTGTTGATGCTGCGTTCCTTTTCTCTATTTCTAAAGTTGATTCTACTGGTCTTCTCATTTGTTCCCCTTGCTGCTCCGTTCTCCTGTTTTCCAGAGTTGTCTTCTCTTTGTGTCTTGTTCTGCCAGACTCTACTCCACACATCTTCTTTGATTGTACCTCCTCCCTTTTTCTCACTAGTCCAGGGCCAGGCATGTGTTCACTGTGCCAGACATCACTACTTCTTTCTCAGCAGTCAATCATTGATGGAAATCCTTTTAGTTTGCCTTTGCCAAATGTGTTTCTGTTGTTACACTCTTTCAGAATGCATTACCTTTGCATCCCCTGGCTTCCTTACCAACTTCACGCTCTTGAACAATTCCAAAAAATCAATTACAACTCCACTCAAGACCTTCCGTCTTTAAGACAGCTGCTGATCACAGGGCCTGAACTTACTACCTATTTGTTTCAGGGATTGCTTTAGTCCTTAGAGTGAGGGTGTTCCCTTAACATTCCTTCAGCCCTGACACTGTAATTGAGGTGTTTGCTCTGAGAGAGTTCCTGGAATGCTTGTTTTTTTGGCAGTTAACTCTTCATGCTCCCCAGCTAAGTTTTTTGAGGTGTCAATAAAAAGAAACAACCAGATGATAGTACAATTGTAAATAGCTGGTTAAGTTGGTGGACAGCAGTGAAAATAAATATCTGTCAATATTCTTTTGGTAATCCTGTGCCTTTTGCATGTTGCTTTGTATTATATTCTATTGTAATTGCATTGATATAGCGTTTACTACCCCATATGAGGCGTCAAAGCGCTTTTTCTGCGACTAGCTCGCTACTCCGGAACCCGTAAAGAATTAGTGGTAAATTACTATGGTGAAATATGAAAGTAATTTGAGCGGTTGATATGTTCGTCTGTTATTTGATTGAAAAGGAATAGTGGGAGGATAGAAGAGGGAAGGAGGGATAGAGTACAGGGTCTAGATTTCTTTGGGTGGGAGTTCATAGCGGTAGACGGGGGTTGGTTTGGTATGAGTAAAGGGGAGGTGGAGGTGAAAGAGCCAGAGGGAAGTGTTTAGAAAGGATTGTTTGGGAGATGTAAATAGTAAAAGAGGGTATGCAATGATGCCGGGAGGGGTAGAGGAGGAAAGAGTCTGGAAAGGGTTATTTTGGGGATCATAGTAGTGGTATGGGGTTTGGGATGAATGAGAGAGTTGAGGTAGAGGACATATTGAGAACGGTATAGGGTGAGAAATACGGTATTGTATTGGATATGCTGAATTAGAAGAAACATTATAGATACATAAGTACATGAAAGGTGTGTGTGTGTGTGTGCGAAGCCCGGGCAAAGGGCGGGCCGTCTGAGGCCGTCCGAGGTTGGCCTAGGTTGGGTTGGGCCTGGCCTCTTGGTTCTGCTGTCTTGACACTGACGCTTCTGCGTATTTCCTCATCCCGGCTGATTTCATCGTAAGTTTTTTACCTTTGGTTGTGTGCAAAGAGTATTATGCCTCCTAAAAAGTTAACTACTCCTAGCAATTCTATTGAGAACTATTTGGTACAAGTTGTAGAAAAAATCAACAGTGACAGGAGAGCATCTTTGGGAATAGACTCATCCACCCAATCTCCCTTTATTGATATCGAGGCAGATGATCCCTTTGGCCTTCAGATTAATAATAGCACAAATGGTGCAACACCCGACTCATTTCCGGATACTATAATCATACAGCCTAGTGGTACTGTTGCTGGAACTGAAGACCTTAGCGTTAACGAAGTACTGACAGAGATAACTACTAGTCATGATCTCTCCATCTCCCCTCCAGCACCCGTTCCGGGGAAACGGGAGTGTCTAAGGTCAGCTAAGAATAAAGTTGCGAACCTCCCGAGGAAACATTCAGAGGAAGAGGAGCCTGACCTGACCAACGAGGCTTATGTCACACTTTCCAATGCCCAATTTAATAAATTTCTGGCTTTGATGGATACTAAAATCAAAGGTGTGGTTAAACCCCTGGTCAGCAAAATAGATAAGTTAACCTCTGAGGTTAACCGACTGGAAGGTCTACTGCAAAAAACCTTGGGTGAGATAGGTAAACTCCCGGAAAATGTCTCTGCCAAGATAGAGGAATCTCTAAGTAAATCAGTAATTACAGCTAACAGTGGACTCATTCCTACCCCTGTATCAAACCCCCTCATGGCAACTAATAGCACTCTTCCTGGTGACTCTCATATTGCCCCGATCCCTGCTCCTGTTGCTGAAGACCCATTTACTGAAAAAGGGACTTTCGAGCTTGTGGTTGAAGCTTCCCCATTGGTACTTGTTCTTGCTAATGTTCCTCCCTTGGCTCAAGGTGAGCGGGAAACAACATCTTCTCTAATAAACAAATCCCTATCATGGTTGACCAACAACATGGTAATCACCCCATGGGGAAAGCAGCAACTCTCTGAAGAGCTCGTTAATGCAAGAAGGGTCCAGTGGATTGGGGATAGGGTGAAAAAGTTCAAAGGGGAGTGCGTTGTCCTACACTTTTCTGACCCTGGGGTCTTGCCTAACATCTTACCTAACATCCTACCACCACAAAGGAGATCAACCTCAATAGTTCCATTGACTTTGGACTTCTTCTATCCAAGAAAGGGAGGTGGGCCAAATTCAAGTATTTTAAGAACGAAATGGAACATTGTGACTAAGAGGGGGAGGAAGGACGTTGCTTCAGTGGACTGGGGTTTGGGGTTGGAAAATCGTTTTTCTGCATTGTCTAACCTAAATGATTGTGATTGACAACCATCTATTTGTAACTCTATCCCCTTGCCCCTCTGTGACAAAAGAACTTTTGATGCAGTCAGTAATTTAACTACAAATTGTACTCAGGGGTATCCGTCCGATGATTCACCAGGGCCATCCAATGTAGAAACCATCAATCAGGTCACTGGGGGTAGAACGTGACACAAGACTATTACAAGCCCCTGCCCTCTTACGACATCTAACTCAGGGAACCTCTTGTCTTGGAATGTGGCTGGGCTTTGTTCTAAGATGGATTGCGCTGATTGGTTTGAATTTATTAACAATTATGACCTTTGCATCTTCCAAGAGACTTGGGCGTGCGATCCTATTTTTGCCTTTGGATATGTAAATTTTCATGTTCCTGCTATTAAGGGCCCAAAAGGGCGGCCGATGGGGGGCCTTACTATATGGATTAAGCAGTCTTTAAAAACTGTTGTAAAATGTGTGGAGCTTGACCAAAAAGATATCCAGCTCATCAGATTGACTAGTGATCTATCCATCTCCATAGACATTTACAATATCTATGTTAGAGGTGGAAGTAAAGACAAATCTGAGGTTCTTTTGAGTCTTTATAATCTTCTTGAGACACAATCTGCAGGAAAAAACATTCTAATTGCAGGTGATTTAAATCGTACTTTCGAACCTCTCATCACTGGTAATTCTCCTCTCGGAGCAGAGGAAGATAAGCTATGGGACATCCCCACACTAGATTCCCCACCGATAACTCGGTGGACGGCTGACATCCTAGGCCTAAACGCTATGTGTCTGGAGCACGGGCTACGAGCCTTGAATGGTCGAACCCATTCAGATCGTGTTCCCGCCATGACTTTTAACAACGGGCGAAGCAAAAGTCGCATTGACTATGCCATTTGTAGTATATCCATATGGTCATCTCTTAGTGACATGGTAGTAACAGCTAGGCCAGAAAGCGACCACGACCCGCTATGTGTCTCACATAATTGGTGGACATCTAACGAAATTGCTCCAACCCCTTGTGACCAACTTGTGCTCCCGACGATCATTCCATCTAATAACATGCGTAGGCTAAGGTGGTCTGGTGTCAAGACAGATCACCAGGTTCTGGAAAAGATAGGAGCAGCGGCAGAAAAGGCCATTTTGGCACTGGAGAATATTGCTAGGTCTTCACAGGGACATGAAGTTATCAGTAAAGCACACACCACTCTTTTTAATGAAGTTAAAAGTTTCTTCTTAAAACCAGTACGTAAACACTAGGGGCCGCCCGCATAAATCAGCAAAGTGGTATAATCAAGATTGTAGGGCAGCAAGATTTACATTAGGAGCTGCAATCAAAAGAAACAACTTGAGTGAGATTCGATCTGCCAGGAAGCATTATAAAAACTGTATTGCTAGGGCAAAAAGAGAATGGGACGAAGACCACTGGCAGAAACTGAAATGTGCAAGCGAATGTAAACACTCTAGACTATTTTGGCATATTGTCAAATGGGGCCACGATAGATCTCCTGAAACTCCCAATAATAATGTCTCTCATGATGCATGGGTTAAATTTTTCAGCGAGCAGTACTCCTCCAGGGATCAGTTTGATAATAGCTCTAGCCCAACTTACCTGTTCGCAGATGAAGACATTTTTGTGCAGAGCGAAGTCCTGTCTGCCCTGAAATCTGTGCATAGTGGCCGAGCCCCGGGTATTGACGGAGTCCCGGCGGATGTCTTTTTAAATGACACCGACAGGTGGAGCAAGTACATCTGCCTTCTACTAAATCATATTGCTAGGGGCGCTGAAATCCCGGTATCCTGGCGGGGTGCTGTC
Organism: Lissotriton vulgaris; assembly: GCF_964263255.1. Taxonomy (NCBI): domain Eukaryota; kingdom Metazoa; phylum Chordata; class Amphibia; order Caudata; family Salamandridae; genus Lissotriton; species Lissotriton vulgaris. The sequence continues at coordinate 1,139,821,961 of NC_141695.1, read as the reverse complement.
ATTATCCCAGTATATAAAAAGGGAGACCGTGCCCAACCATGCAATTACCGCCCAATCAGCCTAATTGACACGGTTCAAAAAGTTGTAGGACGTGTAATCATTAACAACTTGCTTGACTGGGCAGAGGAGCAGAACGTTTTATCTCCTTTTCAGGCTGGGTTTCGCAGAGCAACCAGCACTGTGGACCAGGTCTTCCGTTTTCAATTGATACAGTGGAGGACCGTGGTTCTGGGCGAATGCAGTCTCTACGCAGCTTTTGTTGACCTACGGGTTGCATTCGACCTGGTGCCGAGGGCAAAATTGTGGGAGGTGCTGGCAGCTCTGGGGGTCCCGATGACCATTTTAACTTTGATCATGAGACTCCATGAGGGCACTTATGCTAAGATTCAATGGGGTGGTTACGGTAACGACACTATTGATTTTCCTGTCGAGCGTGGGGTTCGACAGGGCTGTTCAATGGCACCGACATTGTTTACACTTTTTATAAATGGAATTGTTCCCCGCATGCAAGCAGAGCCTGTAGATGCTCCCTCACTCGCAGGTGTAAAAGTTCCCATTTTAATGTTCGCAGACGACACCTTAATTTTATCAAAATCCCCTAGCGGTCTGCAAAAGGCACTGGTAATTTTTGACAAATTTTGTAGTGACCACGGCTTGGAGGTAAACGCAGCCAAAACAAAACTCATGGCTTTTAATCCTTGTAGGAATTTTAGATCCAAAATATCCATGAGTGGGCGTTGCCTCGAAGTAGTAAATTCTTTTACTTACCTGGGGATCCACATTTCAAATGATAATAGATGGAACCATCATTTAAACATTGCAGTATTAAGACACAAACAACTGGCTGGTACCATCATCAAGGAGCATAGCAAATCTTTGACCAAACCAATTAAACCTCCTTTGATCATATATGAGGCTAAGGCAATAGGGTCAGCATTGTATGGGGCAGAGATGTGGGGGCAAGAAAACCTCCAGGAGTTACAGACATCAGAGAATAACTTCCTCCGGAAACTAACAGGCACCCCACAGAGCAGCCCCCTTTTGCCTCTCAGATATGACCTTGGCAGGAAGGAAATCTCGGCAATGTGCAAACTTCGTCCGATATTATATTGGCGTAGAATCTGGACCACCCCGGAGTTGTCACAATATGCAGCAGGGTTTGCTGATGTCATCAAAGCAGACCGATTCCATAAAATCAGATGGTTTAGAGCATTAAAAATAGCATTAAGTGAACTTGGGTTAATCGAACTGTGCTCCGATCCAACTGGGTCATCCTTCCCATCCAAGTTGTTCATAAAAAATCTTTTCTGGGAACAGGTTGAAAACAGGAGTTTCCTTAACAATAATAATGGGTCTATGACAACTGCTTTCCTTGAAGCTAAACTGTTTCCCATGTTTGAAATGTATTGGGATTTTATAACTAAACCCATGGAAAGGAAACTGTTTTTCCAAATGAGGGCTGGCTCTCTACCTCTGAGTAATTTAACAACAAAATGGAGAAATGGAGGCCCAGCTATTAGCCCAGTTTGTGGGGAAGGAAAGGAAACGTTGGGTCACTTTTTGTTTGCCTGTTATGCATATTCTGCTCCCAGACGTGTTTGGTTGGCTCCCATGTGTAGAAACCTGGGTACTAAAAGCAGTATGGTAGCTCTACGCATTGTTAAATCTATTTCCTTAAACTGGATTATTATAGCGACTGCAAAGTACTTGGGGTGGGCGTGGGTAATTAGGCAGAGATTGCTAGTAGGGTGACTACTCTCTGCCTAGTTGAACAGAGACTGCTAGATTATCTATTCTCTGTTCCCATGCGAGGTGTCTATCTGATGAACAATTTTTACATTGATTTTTAACAGTGATACTGGATCGCTTTTAAACCTGACTTTGTATTATATGAACTTTGCACCTTTGATTGTATATAATAGGATGAAATGTAATTTTAAACTGTTTTTTTAATGTGTATTGTGCTTAAGTCATATTTGATTTGACTTTGTAATTTAATTGTATTTTATTATGTGTTTGTTTGTCTGCTTTTATGAGTAATACTCGAATAAAGCACTTTTGAATTGAATTGATATATATATATATATATATATATATATATATATATAATATATATAATATGCATATTAAAGATGCATTTAATAAAGACTGGCTCAAATGTTGTTGTACTTTAATTTTTTTAAATGTTATTTTTCAAAAGTGAAGCAATTGTAGCTAAATATTTATGATAAAAGATTTACTTGTATACTTGTTAAAAACATAGATTAATGTAAGTATAAGTAATAAGTACCTTTGTTAAGTATAACTAACTAGTATCTACATTTTGTAAAACATAATTATTATACACATTTATACAAAGCAATACAGGTAGGTACATATCTATAGTCCAAATAAATGCTCCTATACAGAGGAGTATGCTGTATATTTGTTTGGTTATGGTGGTTACGTGGGCAAGAGCCAATTCTTGAGTAGTTTTCTGAAGGTAAGGTGGTTATCCGTGGATCCTATGTTGGGGGTAAAGAGTTCCATAGTTTGGCTGCTGTGCCACCCATGGTTTTTTTCTTGTACATTGGGATTTTGAGGCATGGAGCCACTCAAGAACGGAGGTTCATTTGTTGAATGTATTTAGTGATTTTATTTCTGATGAAGAGCGGTGCTGTTCCATGTATCTTTGTGGGCGATACAAAGCAGCTTGAATGTAGATCTTCTGGTAACCAGTAACCAATGTAACGCTTTCAAGGCCGGGGAGACGTGGGCTTGCAGCTTTATATGTAAGAGCAGTCTGGCAGCCGAGTTCTGAATCCATTGCAGTGTTTTCATATTCGTTAATGGTGATCTGTGGTAAAGGCTATTGGCTTAATCCAGATTGGACAGAACAAGAGAGATGGGTAGCCGGGACCTTTTGCCGAAATCCCTGTTGGGGGGGAGATTTGGTGCAGAGTTTTTATATTTACAAACCTTGATCGAGCTAGTTTGTCTACTTGGCCATACATTGATATCCTGTAGTCCATGGTCATTCTGAGATTTATTACTTCCTTCAATACTTTAGGCGGTGTTCCATGATCACCAGGCCAGGCGGTGATTGGGTTAAAAAATTTCAAATCGCCAGCCATTGTTTCTTTTTGGAAGCATTGAATTTGAGACGGCTCCACGTCATCCATTAATCAACGGATCTGAGACAGCTAAAAATGGATTCTTTTCCAATGTCTTTGGGGCATTCCAGTTGAAGGCGTATTTGCGTGTCGTCTGCATAGTTATAGCACTTGAGGTGAAATTAAATGATCAGTGCATGTAATAACTTCATGTAGATGTTGAAAAGCATGGATGAGATGATGGAGCCTCGAGGGACCCCTGCTTTTGTGAAGTACGGTTTGGATGAGAAATGGTTGGGTATAATTGATGACATTAGTTCCGTTGTGAAAGAAAGATGTAATTCAGTCTGGAGCAGTCACCTCTATGCTGGCTTTGTAGAGTCTTAGCATCAGAGTTACTTGGTCAACCGTGTCAAAGGCAGCTGAGAGGTCCAAGAGAAGTAGCACAGCAACCCCTTTGCGGTTAACGGTGGTCTTAAGGTCATAACAAATGTCAACGATAACAGATTCTGTGGCTCTTCCCAGACGGAATCCCGTTTGGAAGTCTGAAAGTATGTCATTATCTTCAATGAATTATGACATCTTGGTGTAGGCTGCTCTTTCTATCAGTTTGCCCAGGAAAGATCCATTTGTAATGGGTCTGTAGTTATCGGGATTCAGCGGGTCCAGGTTTGTTTTCTTCAGTAATGGGCGAATGTAAGACTTACTGAGTTCTTCTGGAAATATTCCCATAGTTAAGGAATTGTTGATGATTCTTCTTAACCGGTGTAGCAGCAGCAAATCCTCTAACCACCTCTGTAGCAGCAGCGGTGGTTAGAGGAACTGTCTTGAAGGTTTGTGGTGGATAGGGGTCAGAAGGGCTTCTGGCTATCTGCTTTGATCATGTCCCTAAATTTGTTAGTGTGAAATTTGTTGGAAGGCGCGGAGAGGCTGGGTTAGAGTATTCTTGGATTGTTGTTTTGGAAAAGGGTCGGTGCTGGTGCTTTGTCTTTGTTTTAAATATGAGTTCAGTGTGTCTGCTGTGGCCGTGTAATGATTTGCCAGTTTGTCTGTAAAAACCTTAATACCAGGATGAGCTCCTTCTAGGCAATTTGGTTTACGAAATTCGGTGAGAATTTTATAAAATTATTTAATTGCACATTTAGCATTTTGAATGCTGTTGAATAGTATCTTTCTTAGCTTTTTTGATAGCTGATTTGTATAATCTGTTAAGTTTCTGTAGGCAAAGTTTGTCTTGATTGTTGTTTGTTTTGAGCCACTCACGTTGTAGCTTCTTAATTTGTTGTTTTAGCTCTTTTATCTCTGTATTTTTCCGAGGTGCGTGTTTTCTTCTGTTTTGTTGTGTCATTTTTAGTGATATCTGGTTATCAAAAACTTCCTGTATCCACTGATATAGTTTTTGTACAGAACATATTGTGTATATCTGTACTCGATGTTGTGTTTCTAAGTGTTCCAAATTGAGTTTGTTCCACTTTCTATAGGTGGATGCACGTAAGGTGGTTTTAGGTGTGTTGCTTTGTGGTGTTTTATGTTAGAAAGCAAGCAAATGGTGGCCTGACCATGTGACTGGAGTCATTGTTTGAAGAAAGGTAAGTAGTTCTGTATTAGCAAAAATGACATATAGGATGTGTCCAGTGATGGGTGTGGGTTTGTGAACAATCTGATGCTGATTCAGTGTGTCTAGGCCAGCAATGATTGTTTTTTGGATGGGGCATATTGGGTTTGTCAACCCAAATGTTAAAAACTCCAAGAATGCATAGGTTGAAGTGTAGTGTTATCAGGTTTGAAACCTTGTCTAGAAGTGTGTCTGGGAATGTTGCATTGCTAGGTGGTGGTCTGTAAAGGAACACAAAGTTACAGAAGGAAGATGGTGTAGGGATTGCATCTGGTGAAAAGGGCCTTACAATTATGTATGGAGACGTCACCTTTACTGATATGTAATGTTTGTCTGAACACAACAGCTATGCCACCTCCTCCTTTGCCTATATGATTCCGCATGATAGTTTGATAGCCTGGAGGCACAGCATCATGCAGGACTGTAGCCATATCATCTCCTAACAATGATTCAGTGATGAAGAGTAAGTCAGGTTTTGTGTCACTGAGAAGTTCGTAGATGTGATGTTTGTTTTTAGAGAGTGATTGAGCATTTATCAGTAGACAGTTTAGAGAATAGTCTTTGGTGATAGCATGACTTTGTTTTGTAGAAGAGTGAGCAGTATTTTGGGGGTTTGTAGCAGGTGTGTCTTTAGTGTTGGGATTAGCTGTATGAGGATAACAATTGTGTAGGTGGGTTGTATTGTGTTCTTTGTCCAGTATGCTAAGAAGGCATATTGATGAGTCTGCAAGTGTAGGTATTAGAGATGCTGTTTCAGAGTGAGTTGGTGTGCTTTCTTGTTTTTGTAGTGTAACCTTGTGCTGTAGACCTGGAGATGTGAAGTTGTAAGCAGTGACATGTTGCTTATTTTGTTTGCATCTGTTTAGGGCGGAAGGTGTATGAGTTAGGGGTGGTGGTGCAGCATGTGGGTCATGTAGTAAGGTTCCAAATTGTCCAATGGATGAGAGGCGTTTAAGAGAGAGTTGCTGTGTTGCTATATATGTGTTGTGTGGGGGAAGAGAAAAAACTTGGCATTGAGGTTAGTTCATGGTGTGTATCATTTGTGTAGTCTGAAAGGTGGGTGTTTGTAGTTTGTGACTGAACGCATTATGAGGTTTTGTATGCAAGAGATTTTGTTGTGCTGATGTGTGTGTTATGTTTTGTTTTTGAGGAGTAGTTAAAGGAAATGCTAATGCAATTGTTTTCTGAGAAGGATTTGTAGAGTATTTCAGTGGCAGTTGTAAGATACATTTGGTGGTGGTGTGTGTGAGTAGAGTATGCAGTGTGTAATAGGAGATGAACTGGAGATAAGAGTGTTAGATTTGATTGCTGCAAGGGGTAATATGTTTGGTGGAGTGTAAGTGTTGTGATATTATGTTGTGGTAGAAAGAAGAGGAGGGTGTTGGTGGGAGAAAAGATGGAAGGATGAGTGTAAATTTGTTAGTGACAGAATGGGGTCAGTTAGGAGTAATTTGTGTTTGGATGGGATATAGTTAAGTATGGTGTAGAATTGGCTTGTGTTAGTGATGAGTGAATTGTTAAGTGGTATAGGATAAACGTGTGTGTTAGTAAGTGATAGTGCAAATGTGTGATTGCTGGGATAGAAGTGTGTATAGGTGTGGTTTCTGGTGTTTTGTAGTGAATGCAGAGACATTGAACTTTGTCTTGCATTAGTTTGTAGCAAATGAGTAGAGTGTATGTGTAGTGAGTGTGTTGATTTGGTTGCGGTTGGGGTAGGGTGGGTAGTGGTGTATATGAAATTTGGCAGCATTTTAGGCCCTGCCAGGCTCAAACAGGCAGCTGCCCTTGTCTTCTCCACCCTTGGCTGAGATGTCTTCAGCTTAAATAGTCCTAGTAATCAGATGACGCTTTCGACCAATGGGAACCCTAGCCCTAACCAATCACAACACAAGTCTTATGCCCTAGAACCAATAGGACACCAGCCACTTATAACCAATCACAACCTTAGTCCCAGCAGCCTATTGTGCACGAAACGCTAAGCTCTACAACCCATAGAAGCCCTAGCAGCCAACTGTGCAGAAAACCCTAAGCCCTAGGTCCAATAGAAACCCTACATCTATTCACCAATCACATCACTAACCCTAAGCTGTACATCTAGTAGAACTACTGACCCAGGAACCAATCGGCACCCTCAAATACTCAACCAATGGGAACACTAACCCCAACACCAGATACTGCCACCAATCAGTGCACACATGTAACATCCAATATCAGCCTATATAAGGTGCCTGCGACCTCAGGCAATGTTTGCTGGCCAGAGGGCTGGAAGCTGCTACTCAATTTAGAATCCCCTAGGAGACAGACTGGCTCAGTCCACACTCTGAAGTTCTGCAGTTAAGGGCATAACAACTTTGCCCTCTAACAATGCTGCTTTTCCAACACTTAACTCACTCTCTTACCTAAAAACACAAGTGTTCCAATCCCTTAAAGTACTGCAGAAACAACTAACAGCAGATTACTGCAGTCTCCGAATATCCTCTGTTCAGTATCTGATGTATAATATCTCTTTTGCTAAAGGAGGTGGGGTTTAAACTGGTTTCACTCACTTGCTGAGACAAAATGGGAGCTGGGGGTGGATTGCTTAACACACAGATCTGAGCACAAATCAACGGAGAAACAGGAGGGAAAATCAGGTAGTCACAGGCTATTTGCAAATACACCAGATTTTGGACTGCAAAGCCCACAGTACAACAGGTAAAATGATGAATCACTGACAGGTATAAACTTCAATTTTTAAACTGTAACAACCACAGCAAAACTGGTAAAAATTATGCAATCACAGGTAGAGGAAAATTGCTTTTAAATCTCTGGAAAGAGACCGCACAAGTCGTACCTTCTTACCACCTTCTGGTCCTTGGTTCTCTGCAATCTTGGGCACAGGGCACCTGCATCCCACAAAATGGCATTAAGGAAGACTTCTTTTTAAATTGCCAGCTATTGCAGCCCGTGAGAAAAACTTTGAGTGTGTTTCAGCATCTTTTCCTTCTGTGAACCCGACTTTGGCAAAGCATGGCTAATTGCAATCTCATTTTGACTTGGGAGATGACATTTCTAGTGGCCATTACTTCTGTCTCTTGGAGGCTGTTAATTTCATTCTTTTTTTTCCTTCACAACCATAAAAGCTTTACTCCATTTTATTCCATTTCTGATTCACGCAAGTAGTTTGCCTTCAGTCATCTTCCATATGCCTGATTTAATTTGGAGTGAAGAAGCTTTTCAAAAAGCGCAAGAGAGGAAAGCCCTTAGATAAGACCTCAATGTCCCTCAAAAAGATTTAGTGTCTTTGGTCGACACATTACTCATCATAACGCAATCAAACCGGGAAAAAGCAGTCCATATTCACTGGATATTTTTATTTTTTTCATCTGACTGTTGAAGGATCAACAACTTATCTTTACCGGAAGAGTAAAAACTTGTTCCACCATATCTTTAGGGTTTGTTGCCTTCAGGTTCCTGCATAATGTGGAATTCTCTAAGTATTACTATTGAGTTTTGTTTCAAAATACAGTATTAGTTTTGTTAATTTTTTCTTTGAAGTCTGAATACATGAAGCCAGAAATGAGATCATGTTTCTGGGTTCTTCCAGTGTTCTTTGTTTGGTAATAGAGTCCCAAAATATGCAGATGTGACCGATTCATACAATTACGTTTTTACCAGTACTGCCTAATTTTTGTTGTGTGCCTTCCTATTAATGAATGTCACCATCTGTTACTGCTTTATTTTATCCATTGTCTAAACCCAAATGAGGGTGAGATGAGTGAGGGCTATAAAAGTGTTTAACGATACAAAAGGGGGTGGTGATGGCTTAAACCCAGATCTTTTCAGTGTTTGATTCAGATGCTCCGTCCATCACCACCCCCTTTTGTACCGCTTTTGGCCACCATAAGTGTGGCAGGGTATGCTCAGACGTGAGTCCCTTGCTCACTTTGCCACTGGATTCAAGCAAGCCGGGCTGAAGACGGCTGGAATGCCAGAAACCGGTCCTCGGAAGCTTGTTTCCGGTCCAGGGAAGACATGGCTTGGCAGTTCGGGCTGGACTGTTCCCATGAGGCACAGGGTCAGACTGATTTGCATATAGCCATGTCTGAACTGGGGTGGCAGAGGGGGCTAAAGAACGGTGATGGATTAAACCCAGATCTTTTGACTGGGTGTGAGTGTTTGATTGATTCAGATGCTCCGTCCAGCACCACCCCCTTTTGTACTGCATAAAAGTGTTTAAGACATCACTTTTCAACATTCTCTCTATGTGCAGTTTGCTTCTGGCTGTGTCAATTTGTGTAATCCAAATATGCTGGTCAAATATTATACCTCCATAAATGGGATGCCCCCATCAACATAAATCGCTATATGTCATCAATATGTCAACCTAAAACCACTGTGTACCTTTAAGGCCGACTTGCTAAGCCCAAAACATTGAGGTTCAATTAAAAGAAAGGTTTCTAGAGCCCTTTTGGAAGACAGAAGGTGGTCAGTGACCCTTATTGTTCTGTGAGAACTTTAGTCCTAATACGTAAAATTTTTAATTTCTTTTTGTTCATGGTTTTATTTTTTCATTAACTGCTCATTTTCTTTACTCTAAAAATTAATTTTCTTCACAGGTCAGGTGTGTTGGGAATTTGCATAGGTTTCCTTCTTGTATATGTTATAGGTGTTGCAGAGTTGATATATTTTATTAGGCCAGCACGTTTAATGTACCACATTATCCAACTGTGAATTAAGTATTGGAGGGATTAATCTCCTGGATTTTTTTAGCTTGGAAACTGAATTCTCAGTGGTCTTGAAGATTCATATATAGTTCAAGCATCCAACTATTACTTGTGGTGGCTTAATAAAATATCCTCACCTCTATACCATTTCTTGTTCGCTGCAAGCTCTTAATTTCTCTATTTACATTTAACAAAATACATGGATTTCGTTATCCTGTTAAATCATGAGATGTTCCAATCCGAGGCGCATTGAAGGTGGAGAATGTGTTTCATAAAATGCTACTAACAATTGGGTGGATAGTTTGCCAAAATTGACTCCCATGAATGTTCACCAACCTTTCAATGTGTAGTCCAAGCTGTAGCACATAAGTTTGATAACAATTTAAATGACTGAGCATGCTGATATGGCTGTTAGGATCTCTTGGGAAATGTGAACAACTCCATGACTGTTGCCATTGAACAACTGAATTAACATTAGGCTGTGACTTTGAACTGTGTTGCACTTTTAGCAGGAAAAGCATTCCCCTTTTTAAGATTGCACCCCATTCAAAGTATGATTGTATGCGTGTAGTGTCAGTGGGTCCTGGGATTCTGACAAAAATGTACTTGGTAGTTTAGCAATTGATTCCCAAGCCCAAACACACAATCTAATTCACCCACTTGTGTATTTGTAAATAAGTGTATTTCATATTTTTTTCACAGATAATTTGCTGTTTGTAATAAACTCCATCAAGCATGAGATTGTCAGTCGAGTACAGATGAAGAAAGAAGATGGTGAAAACAACATGGAACAGAAACTTGACGTACTTCTCAAGGATACCCTTGGTAAGGCACTCAACAGTTATAGAGAGAGGATTCTTAAGGCCAGCAACCAGACCTGCTTCCAGATTATGCACAGTCTGGTGTTTATTCCTATGTTCTAAACTGTCTGGTATTTCTTTTTACGAATTTGGTTCCCAAGCCTGCAGTTCTGTCCAACGTTTTACTTTGATATCTGAGACCTCTTACAGAAGTCAGCTGTAGCATGGGTGTGAGTACACTGTCTTGCGTATAGAATTGGGTGCTATTCACTAAACAAAATCATAGTAAATACTTTAAAAATGGTTATCTCAGCCTGTATAGAAATAGTTTGGTTTGAGGCTGTTCACATATTTTAATTTGAAGATGTAAAGGCTTGCATCCTCAGTTTTAGGGTGTAAAACATAGATGAAACATGGTCCAGCATTGGTTCAGATAACAAGTGTTTTTTTTTAAAATGTGCATTTAGAAGTCGTAGGTGATGGGCTTCATATTCTTTTTAATGGTGGATGCTTAGTCTGTATTGAGTATAAATCAGGAACACAAAAATAACTGACACATATCGGATAGAGACTACTAACCGCAGATTCCTTAATGTAGAAATATCCCCAGGCGTGAAACTTTATCCGGAAAACTTTTTGCCACCGCATCCCTGCGTGCCTGGTGGACGGCATCACGCGACTCCGCCCAGGCGTCGTCCGCGTACGTGACGTCAATGAGGTCACATAAGTCCCACCCCGGTCTCTGTTCAGGCCTGTACGGGCCTTTTTTCTTTTATTGTGATATTTTGGTGGAACAGTGTGCAAATGCCTTTGGGCTTTAAGACTTGCATGTCGTGTGGGTGCCTTATGTCGGCGACGGACCCTCACCTCATTTGCATGTTCTGTTTAAGGGAAGATCACAGCACCACTGATTGTGAAGCGTGCCAACAGTTGAAGCCGAAGTCGTGGCGGGAGCGCTGGATGAAACTACTCTCAGCGTGTCTCTCCAGGTCAGCTTCATCCCCCTCGATCAGCCTCGGCAGAAGGTTTCAGAAGTGGCCGTCGTCGTCTATGTCCTCATCCCTCTCCGATGTCGCACGAGCGTCGCTCCCCGGTGGGTAGTGTCGAAGCTTATCCCCGGGGGCTGGTGTACGGCCTGCCGGGGGTGTGGGCTCTCTGCGGGTTTTGTGGCCCCGCGTGTCGTCTTCTATCCACCGTTTTTCCAGTGAGGGGGCGTCGAGAGCCCAGATAGACATATGCGGCAGCTTTGCAGGCCTCGCTGGCCTCTCCTCCTCCTTCCCCTGCTGTACGTTGGCGGATCCCTTGCATTACGCGGGGCCCTCTGCGGCGACGCTGGTAGCTCCGGCGCCGACTGGCTCGGCTCCAGGCATGGAGGATGTGGTGCTGATGGGGTGCGGCCCTTAGGGGGTCCCTCCTTCGGACCACAGCGCCTCTGCCTCGCCTCCAACTCCCACGGTCGCTGGGGCTTGGGTCGCATCCCCGAGCCCCGCTCTGCCCTCTGGACAGGTGGCGGCCTTGTCCACGGCTGAACTGATGCCGTTACAGCGCCGGCGCCTGCGGGCCCGGTGGTGCCACAGGGGTTGGTGGACGTCCCGCTCTGGGTCGTGGCTGGACGGGGTTGGGTGCCTGCTGGTGTCATCCTCCCCGGAGACGGGCTGCCGCTTGGTGGCTTTTTCACCGGCGTCATCAAAGGGCGGCTCTCCGCCATTCCCTAGGCCGCGGTGTTCACCGGAGGAGCAACAGGTCCCACGCTCTTCGGTTCCTACTTCTAACTTCCAGGTCTAGCCTTTGCCCGTCCCGCTTAGCTTCGGGGACGGTCGCCTTAGTTTACAGCCATCGCCCATGGAGCTGCTTTCTCCACCGCGGGGCCCTACGGAGGCGGGTGCGGCCTTCGCTCACGCAGTGTCCACGGCTGTGGGTTTTCTGCGCATGGGTGACCCGGTTGCTCATTTCCCGGCAGACCATCTTTGGGAGGTTCTCCACCAGGGCTCTGGTGGGAGGAAGCTATTGCTTCTCTTTGAGGACTTGCTCCTTTCTTTCCAGATGGGGACTTTGGGGCGCCCCGCCACAGGGGATCCGTTGCCCCAATACCTCCGGCACCTTCCAGCGCCAGGTGACCCGGCGTGTCTTTCCCTCCACCCCTCTGCCTCCAGTCCACTTTTCTGGACTGCTTTTCTCTCCCTGCCGCCACTGTTGTCTCCACCGTCCCTGGAGGCCCGCTGGCTGGGCTCTTGGGGGCGCAACAGGTAGGCCTGGACTAGCACTGCTATGTGGGCCCTTAAGACCTTATGTGTGTTGGCTAGGGCTACCTCTTCTTTGTGGGACTCTGCTGAGTTCTTGGGATCCGCCGCTTCACAGGAGACTTGCTGCATCATGCATTGGATGGAGAGTTAGTGGCGTTTATTCTCCGCTCTGCTCTGGACATCTCGGAGGTGCTGGGCCTTGCCATGGCTGCCTCGGTAGCCCTCCGTTGCCATGCTTGGCTTTCGGACGGTGTGTTCCCTTAAAATGTTCAGGAGCGTCTCGTTGATCTTCCATTCGATGACACTCTGTTATTCCATGCCCCAGCAGACTCCGCCATCCAGAGGTTCTTGGCAGGGCTCCGTCCTCCTCCTCCTCCTCTCACCCCCCCCCCCCCCATCCCCCCCTCAGTGACTGCTTAGTTGATCTGGTTCTTGGACCATCTTTTGGGCCGTTTGCCCTTGCTGTGAGTTTTATGGCCACTCGAGTCTTCCTTGCTGGGACTGTGGCTTTGTTGGCTGCTGTACGGCCCTTTGTTGATTGTGTGTTTTTGCTTGAGTTATATGGACAGAATTGGCCCTGAGATCTGAAAGAAACAGGTTCGGATTAGATTCCTTACCATGGAATATTCCCAGGCGTCGGACTGGATCTGGACATTTTTGCGTAGCAATACCCCTGCGCGTCGTTAGGCGGCGTCTCTGGCTCCGCGTCCGTCGTCTGCGTCTGAATGACGTTGTCGGAGTACTTAGAAGCCGCGCATGCGCGCTGACGTCAGTTCTTCTTTTCTCCGCGCCAGCTAGCGCAGATCCGGAGAAGCTCTACCCCTTAGTCACTTTTTGACTAAAACTTTTTTGATCATTTTTGATCCTCTTTCGTCTCTTCAGGTGCCGGTAGGGATGCCCGGGTTCAAACCCTGTTCAAAGTGTAGTCGACTGATGTCGAATACCGACCCCCATCACCGGTGTCTGCAGTGTTTAGGCCTCGACCACCACGACCGATCCTGTTCAGACTGTCGAGCCCTGACGTCGAAGGCTAGGCGGGAGCGGTCCCGCAAGCGGCTCGAGCTCCGGCAGTCGGCCCGCGCCGTTCAAGGTCCCGGTCCCACGGGAGGTCGAGGGACCGGTCGCGGTGGCGGTGCCCTCGCAGCTCGGGAAGTCGGCATCGGTCTTCTGGTTCCTCCTCAGGTAAGAGGCATGAGAGGTCGGAGCGGCGTCATCGCTCCTCCGACCGCCTCCGACGCTCGCCCGACGCGGCTGGGATTTTGGGTGGCACCACCCACGCGGCTCCGCCGAAGTCGCAAGCGCCGCATCCTGCCCCATTCCTACGGGTCCCTGAGCACGATGCGACGCGGGAGGAGATCGAGCAATACCTCATGGCCATGAGGTCGCTCTCTTCTCCGCCGGGTCCCACCGCGCCTTCGGGCCCAGTGGGCCCGGCTCTGGGGCCTAGCGGGTCGAGTGCTCCTGCACAGACGCCGTCGGTGGCTTCGGCCCCGGCGCCGCCGGCGACTTCGGTCCCGGCGCCGCAGGCCCCAACCGGATCCGGGTCGACCTTGCGACCTTGCCGGCGCCGTCCCCGAGGGTGTCCCCACCGGCGCCGACTTCGGTCGACGCTGGCCCCAGTCCTTCTGTCGCTCCTGTTCAGCCGTCGACACGGCCCTGTTGGGAGCCATATGAGACGGCGGTAGGTACATTCCACCGTAATGAACGGGCCCCGATTGTTGATCCTGGATACTAGGAATTGGATGATGACGAGGGCTGGGAGGGGTCGGAGGACCCTCTGACATGGAAGTGTCAGGACCAAGCGGACTGGACAGTGGAGCTTGGGGAAGCCAGTGGCCTGGACCTCTCTCCAGACACTGGTTTTGTCTCCCCTCCTACCGTGGCTACGGAGAAGGGGGCAGCCTACAGTGTAGTGTTGATGCGGGCGGCTAAGCCTTGAACCTTACGCTCCCCTCAGCGGCCGTGAGGACTAACCTCCTCATCGAGGTCCTCAAACCGCAGGCAAGCTCGGTCTAGCCTCTGCTGCCGTTCAATGAGGCCTTATGTGACGTTCTGCTGGGCACTTGGTCCAAGCCCGCCTCAGGACAGCCTGTGGACAGGAACGTGGCCAGACGCTACCGCCCGGCTCTGGTGGCCCTAGCTTCCTGTCGACCCCCCCCCCCTCCCCGAGAGCCTGGTTATCCAGGCCTCCAACTCCCAGACCGCATTCCCGTCGGCTCCTCCCGACAAGGAATCCAAAAGGTTTGAGCAGTTTGGTAAGAAAGTGTTCGCGTCCCTGAGTTTGGGACTGCGGTCAGTCAATACTGCATGCCTCTTGGGCCGCTACACCCACACCCTGTGGGACACAGTTGCGGACGTGCTGCCACAATGCCCTGAGGAGGTCAGGGCTAAATTCACCTAAGCCCTAGTGGAGGGTCGAGATGCGGCACGGTACTCTATCCGGTGCGGACTGGATACCACCGATACACTGGGCAGAGCGATGGCTACGACAGTGGCGGTTTGACGCCACGCCTGGCTGAGGTGCGCCAATTTTTCGGCTGATGTCCAGGCTACTCTTCTGGACATACCGTTCCATGTCCGTCGCCTGTTTGACGACCAGGCAGACCACGCGCTTGAGCGCTTTAAGGACTCCAGGGCTACGGCCAAGTCCTTGGGCCTCTCGGCCCCGCGCCAGCAGTCGGGTGCCTTTTGCTCCTTTCGTGGCCAAGGAAGGGGCGCCCCCACACGTGCCGCCAGCCACACGCCGCCTCAACAGAATCTTCAGCACGGTGGTGGCCGTGGAAACCGCCGGGAAGGCGGTCGGGGACAACGGCGAGGCCAGTCCGCACCCGCTCCCGCATCATCTGCCTCAAAACCTTCAGAATTTTCAGGCCCATGTGACACCCGTGGGGGGCAGGGTTCGCCATCACCTCTCCCACTGGCGCACCGTCACATCGGACAGGTGGGTGCTGCAAATCGTCCAGAAGGGCTACACCCTCCCCTTCGAGACGACCCCTACAGCCATGCCAACGCAGTACCACGGCGTGTCGGGGGACCACTTGCGACTTCTACAGGAGAAAGTTACGGCCCTCTTGGCCAAGGGGGCCATTGAGCGCGTTCCTGGGCCAGAAGTAGGGTGTGGTTGTTACTCCCACTACTTTCTGGTTCCCAAGAAGGGCAAAGGGAGCCTACGCCCTATCTTGGACCTACGGAACGTCAACGGCTTCCTCCGGAAGGAGAAGTTCAAGATGTTGACTTTGGCTCAGGTCTTGGCTGCCCTAGACCCGCAAGACTGGATGGTGGCGTTGGACTTGCAGGACGCTTACTTTCACATCCCCGTCCTGCCGACCCACCGGCATTACCTGCGGTTCACGGTAGGCCACGAGCACTTTCAGTTCACTTTGCTCCCCTTTGGCCTTACCAGCGCCCCACGGGTGTTCACGAAAGTGATGACGGTGGTCGCAGCTCATCTGCGCAGGTTAGGGGTTTCAGTCTTCCCCCTACCTCGACGACTGGTTGTTGAAGGCGGGCTCGCCCCAGGCAGTCGTCAGCCACCTCCAGATGACGGCGGATCTCCTGCACCTGCTGGGGTTTTCCATCAACGTGCCGAAATCACACCTGTGTCCCTCCCAAAAGCTCCTCTTCATCGGAGCTGTTCTCGACTCGGCACAGTTTCGGGTCTATCCTCCCGAGCAGCGAGTCCGGGATATTCAGGGTCTGATCCCGATCTATCAACCTTAATCCCGGGTTTCGGTCAGGTTGACACTGTGGCTTCTGGGGCTGATGGCTTCCTGCATCCTTCTGGTGCATCACGCCCGGTGGCGGATGCGCGCTCTGCAGTCGGACCTGAAGTTTCAGTGGGCCCAGCATCAGGGCAACCTGTCCGACCATGTCCTGATCTCGGAGGGCACTGCGAGTCAACTGCAGTGGTGGCTCACGGACCGCGATTAGGTCAACGGCAGATCCCTCTCCCTTCCCCAACCGGAGCACGTGGTTGTGACGGATGCGTCCCTCCAGGGCTGGGGGGGCCACTTGGGAGAGGCGGAGATCACAGGCCTCTGGTCTCCGGCGGAGTCCCGGCTCCATATCAACCTTCTGGAGCTGCGGGCGATTCGTCTGGCACTGAAGGCATTCCTCCCCTCTGTCCGAAGGAGTGCAGTGCAGATGTTCACGGACAACACCGCCGCCATGTGGTACTGCAACAAACAAGGCGGTGTGGGGTCCTGGACCCTCTGTCAAGAGGCTCTGGCCTCTGGCAGTGGCTGGAACATCAGGGCGTGACCCTGGTGGTTCACCACCTGGCAGGTTCCCTGAACGCCAGGGCGGACAAACTCAGCCGACGGTGCTCGATGGATCACGAATGGCATCTAAACTCGGACGTGGCGCAAGGCATCTTTCTGCAATGGGTAGAGCCTTGGTTAGATCTATTCGCCACCGAAGAAAACGCGCAATGTCATCAGTTCTGCGCGTTGGAATTTCCAAGGCGGCACTCGCTCGGCGACGCATTTCGTCGCGAGTGGAGTTGCGGTCTGTTATACGCCTTTCCGCCTATAGCACTTCTGCCCAGAGTGCTGAAGAAAATAAAGCGCTACCGGGCCCAAGTCATCCTTGTGGCTCCGGACTGGGCTCGAAGGTACTGGTATCCCGAGCGACTCAATATGTCAGTTGGTCCCCCGATCAGTCTGCCTCTTCAGGAGGACCTTCTGTCGCAGCAGCTGGGGACGGTCCTCCACCGGAACCTGTCCAGTCTCCACCTCCATGCTTGGAGATTGAGCGGCGACAGTTGAGGCCATTTGACTTGCCTCCTGAAGTCTGTAATGTTATTCTGGCAGCCAGGCGTCCCTCCTCAAAGTCGGTATACGCCTGCCGGTGGAACAGATTTGTGGCATGGTGCACAGCAAAGGCTGTGGATCCTCTTTCTGCCCCTCTTTCTGAGGTTCTTCTCTTCCTTCTTTCTCTTTCCCAGCAGGGCTCTGCTCTGGGCACTATCAAGGGCTACCTTACTGACCTTTCGGCCTTTCTAAGGCTGCCTGATCAACCTTCTTTGTTCAAGTCCCCTATTGTAACTCGTTTTCTGAAAAGCATCACACACATGTTTCCACCTGTTCCCTTTGTGATGCCTCAGTGTGACTTAAACCTGGTTCTTACTTTCCTGATGTGCGCTCCTTTTGAGCCACTTCATTCTTGTCTTCTACGTCTTCTCACTTTGAAGACAGCTTTCCTGGTTGCCATCACCTCTGCCAGGAGAGTGAGTGAGCTCCAGGCTCTATCTTGCAAACCTCCTTTCCTGTCTGTACATCCGGACAAAGTGGTGTTGCGTACAAGACCCTCTTTCCTGCCCAAGGTAGTCTCTGCTTTTCACATCGGGCAGTCAATCACCTTGCCCTCCTTCTTTCCGCCTCCGCATCCCTCAAAGGATGAAGAGCGGCTCCATCGTCTGGACCCAAAACGTGCGCTTTCATTCTATATGGATCGCACACGCCAGTTCCGGATGGATGGCCAATTCTTTGTTGGTTACGTGGGTTCGAAGAAGGGACGGGCGGTGCATAAGCGGACCATCTCTCTGTGGGTCGTCTTATGCATCAAGGGGTGCTACTCCTTGGCTAGAAAGGAGTTTCCAGTTGGGCTGACGGCCCATTCCACTCGGGCCACGGCGGCTACTACTGCCCTGGGTCGGGGAGTCCCCCTGCAAGACATTTGCCAGGCGGCTACGTGGGCCTCGCTGCACACCTTTGTGAGGCACTACTGCCTGGACAGTCCAGTCCGGAGGGATGGCTTCTTTGGCCGTTCCGTCCTCCAGGACTTTCTGGTGTAAGTATTGGTTCGCAGACCCACCACCGGGGTTGGTATTGCTGGGGTATCTATTCTAAGGGAAGGAATCTAATACTAACCTGTTTCTTTCAGATGAACAAGTTACTTACCTTCGGTAACGATATATCTGTAAGAAACAGTAGGTTCGAGGCATGTGGGCTGCTGAATTCATATCTGTGCATAGATCGCCGCCTAGTGTTGGGTCCGGATGATTGCACATTGTTGTCCTGAAAGAGTCTTCGAAGTATCACGAGATAGGTGGCTCCTCCCCTGGACTACAGTGCGCATGGGCATCGCCTCCATCCCCAGATTGTTTTTTTCCGCCATTGGGTTCGGATGTGTGTCGGTTCCCTCTGTCGGAACCGATAGTTGTTAAATCACTTTATTCGAGACCAAAAGGTCTTTAGGCTTGGCGCCGGTATCGTTTTTGTTCGGGTTTACTGTTTTCTCCAGCTCCGAACTCTCGCTGCCCTTCCGCGTGCTATCGGCGCGGACGGGCCTACACGACGCTCCAGACATGGAACGGACTCCGTTTAAACGGTGCCCGGTCTGCAACGCGAAGTACTCGCACCTCGACGTGCACCCAGTGTGCAACACCTGTCTGTCGCCGGACCACAACGAGGCCAGGTGCATGGCCTGCTCGAAGTTCCGGTGCAAGAAGACCCTCAAGATTCGTCGGGCTGCGAGACTCCAGGCCAAACTGTCTGCGCCCCCGCCGGACAACATCTTCGAGGAAGACGTCGGAGACGACGATGTCCAGCAGGTTTCGGACTCTGGCCCTGCGTCCGAGGGGGAGGCCTACGACGCAGGGGACGAGGAGTTTGACGAAGCAGACGACGAGGTAGGGGACGACGATACGGCCTTTGCCACTGTGGGGGATAGCTCTGAGGACGAGCACCCCCGGATTGACTCAGGGGTCGGACCCCTTCCTACGGCCCAGGTCGAGGGATCGCCTTCGGGCCTTACCCAAGACACTGTTACAAGTCCAGCAGCCCCGCCTACGAGCCCGGCCACGGACATTTTGGAGGTGCCACTCACTTTTTCAAAACCGAAAGTGAAGCCTTCGGGTTCAACAGCTCCGGCTTCGAAACCGAAAGTGAAAGCCATACAGAAGGCTCTGGAGGCGTCAAAACATAAGAAATCCAAAATGGCCGACATGGACAGTGCAGCCAAGATGGCCGACCCGAAGGCATCTGGGTCGGTGCCGAAAGCAAAGTCGTCCGTCGCGGCTGCGTCGGTGCCGAAGATGGTCGCGGTCGACGACCAGAAGAAGGCTTCAAAGAAGCGTCAAGGCGATCCCAAAGCTCAGGCTTCCCCGGCCCCGGCCGCCGGAGCCAAGGAGGGTACCGCGTCGACTCCGAAGACACTGCCTCTCGCCGACGCAACTCCCAAGTCGGGGAAATCAAGCGATACGGTCGCTCCCTCTCCAGCCCTCTCGAAGAAGGTCCAGGAGTCCCTGCAACGGATTCAAACAGCCGCGGAGCTTCCAGACCCAGAGGCTGGAGTGTCGAAGCCCGCTCAGAAGCCGTCCAAGGCGCACACGCCTAGCCGCTTTACCCTACCGCCGAAGTCGACACCGAAGGCCTTCGCTCCGAAGCAGGTGGCTGGGGTGCCCTCGAAGGAGGTGTCGACGCCCAAAGCGTCTCCGGTGGTGGCCAAACCTCGGCTCCAACCACTCGCGGAGGAAGAACGTCGTGAAGTCATCGACGCCAATACTGGGAAACTGTCCCTCCTCAAGAGGAAAATCACCACGGAGCCGGTGCTGGAACACTTTCGCATTCCTCTAAAAAATAAAAGGGACTCTGCGGGTGCTTCAGCGCCTCCGGCGCCGGCATCCCCAAGTGACCTGCCGCGTTCCCCAACTCACTCTGCCGCGGGGGATGACGACGAGGAAGAGGTCGAGTACAACTATCCGACGTACTCGGATCCGGAGGAGGAACATGTCCCTTGGTCTGCCGGAGGCGACCCCGAGGACCCGCAGTCGGGTCAGGAGCCACATCTCTTTGCGCCAAAGACTTCGCCAACGGAGGACTCTGCTGCCTTCAACGCGCTAATCGAGAGAGCTGCAGCTAACCACGATGTCGAGCTGCACTCCGATCCTGTGGATGTGGACTTTTTGTTTGACACTTTCTCTGTGGCCGAAAAGTCAATCAAAACTTTGCCAATGCTCAAGGGAGTGCTCAAGCACGCGCAGGAGGTCTTCAAGGAGCCCACTCGGGCGCGTGTTATCAATCCACGCATTGATAAGAAATATAAGGCAGCGCCCTCGGATCCAACATATATCAAGGGACACTTGCCACTAGACTCTTTGGTCGTTTCCAACGCTCGCAAGAGGGCGAACTCACAGACAACTGGTGACGCTCCTCCCCTAGACAAAGAGTCGAAAATATTTGAGGCCTCAGGGAAGCGGATTGCTGCACAGGCAGCTAACATTTGGCGCATCTCAAACACTCAGGCCCTACTCGCACGCTACGATAGGGCTCATTATGACACCCTAGAGGCACTACTGCAGCACTTGCCTGACCAGTACAAGGAGGCAGGGGAGATGTTGATTCAGGAGGGAAAGCTCATCACAAATGCTTCCATAAAATGTGCGCTAGATGTGGCTGATACGGCATCCAGGGCGATCAACACTAGTGTGTTGCTCAGAAGGCATGCATGGCTTAGGATTTCAGGGTTCAAACCGGATATACAAACGACCATCCTGAACCAGACGGTTAATCCTGACCATTTGTTCGGCCCTGAGGTGGATGCGACGCTTGAGAAAATGAAAAAAGATACAGACACGGCTAAGTCTATGGGGGCCCTTCAATCTCAGCAGTTTCGGGGTGGCTCCTTTCGCCGCTCCAATACCAGAGGCACCTCAAGGGGTCAGGCATCGCAATCCTCTCAGTACTACAAAGGCAATACCCAGACCTCATACACCAACAAGGGTAGAGGTGGCTACAGAGGCAACAACATCAAAGGCAGGGGACGTGGAAACAACAACTCCAGGTCCACCGCCGCCAACAAGCAGTGACGCCTTGTCACTGCCCCCCGACCACACAACACCGGTCGGGGGGAGACTCCAGCAGTTCCTGCCCGCGTGGAGATCCATCACCACGGACAGGTGGGTCAAGTCTCTTATCCAGTACGGTTACTGTCTGGAACTTACCTCCACTCCACCGAACATACCTCCAAGAAGCCGTCCTATGTCCGGCGAGCACCTGCTCTTGTTGCAGCAGGAAGTTCAGGTCATGCTGCAAAAAGGTGCAATAGAGCTCGTTCCACTGCAGGAAAGGGGTACAGGAGTTTACTCTCTGTACTTTCTGATCCCCAAAAAGGACGGTTCCCTGCGGCCCATCCTGGACCTCAGGCCCCTCAACTGGTACATTCTCTCGGAGCATTTCCATATGCTCACGCTGCAGCAGGTGCTCCCTCTGCTTCAATAGGGGGACTTCCTGGCTACATTGGTTCTGAAAGATGCATACTTTCACATCCCCCTGCATTCTTCCCACAGGAAGTATCTCAGATTCACGATCCAAAACCAGCACTACCAGTTCAGGGTTCTGCCGTTCGGGGTCACCACAGCGCCATGGGTCTTTACGAAGTGCCTGGCGACTGTGGTGGCGCATCTGCGACGCCAGAACGTCCACGTCTACCCTTACCTGGACGACTGGCTCATTCAAGCAAAAACAGAACAACAGTGCGCCGACCACGTGTCCCGCACCATTCATCTCCTGCACGATCTGGGTTTCTCTCTGAACTACCCGAAATCCCATCTCCAGCCCGCCCATGTACGACAGTATCTGGGCGCGACGATAAACACTCTGGCAGCCACTGCGCAGCCAAATTCAGTGAGAATCGCCAGCATCCAAACACTGATCCAACGATTCAGACCTCAACACTCGCTTCCAGCGAAGGTGTTCATGCAGTTGATAGGCATGATGGCCTCCTGCATCTCCATTGTCCCGCACGCGAGGCTACATATGCGTCCGCTTCAGGAGTGCCTGGCACGTCAGTGGACTCAGGCTCATGGGCAACTGACAGACCTAGTGTTGGTGAGCGGTCGGGCATACAACTCTCTGCATTTGTGGAATCCACAAAACCTTTGCAAGGGCCGACCGTTCCAGGAGCCTGTGCCGCAGATTATCCTGACAACGGACGCTTCTCTCCAGGGATGGGGAGCGCATGTCCTCCACTACACGGTGCAGGGACTATGGACACTACAGCAAAGGAAGATGCACATAAATGTGTTGGAACTGATGGCAATCTTCATGGCCTTAAAGGCGTTCAAAGTACATCTGTGCAACAAGGTCGTGTTGATCCGGACGGACAACATGACAGCCATGTACTACATTCAGAAGCAGGGAGGCACACACTCTCCGCAGCTGTCTCATCTGGCTCAGAGCATGTGGAAGTGGGCCATTCAGAGGAACATCTTCCTCATGGCGGAGCATCTCCCGGGCAAGGACAACCAGATGGCGGACCTGCTCAGCAGGCACAGCCATCAAATGCACGAGTGGGAGATACATCCATCAGTACTCCAACCGTACTTCCAAAGGTGGGGTCATCCAGAGATAGACCTGTTCGCCACAAAGGAGAACGCAAAATGCCAAAGCTTCGCCGCCAGATTCCCACACCCGCAATCACAGGGCAATGCGATGTGGATGAACTGGTCAGGCAGATTTGCGTACGCTTTTCCCCCAGCACCTCTGATACCGCTGGTGGCACGCAAGCTCAGGCAGCAATCGATGACTCTCATCCTGGTTGCTCCGACGTGGGCTCGCCAACCATGGTACACCACGTTTCTAGAACTGTCCGTGGTACCGCATCAAAGGCTCCATCTCACTCCCAGCCTTCTGACGCAGAGCCATGGCGACATTCAGCACCCAGATCCGCAACAGCTCCACCTGGCGATCTGGCTCCTGAAGTCCTAGAGTTTGGCTACCTCAATCTTCCCCCCGATTGTATGAACATCATTCGGGAGGCAAGGAAGCCCACTACTAGAGCTTGTTATGCGGCTAAATGGAAGAGGTTTGTCATTTACTGTGTTAACCACAGTATTGACCCGCTAGATGCTTCCATTCAAAACATCATTTGTTACCTGTTCCACCTGTATCAATGCAATTTGGCGTACTCTTCCATCCGCATTCACCTGTCTGCTATGGCAGCATACCTTCAAAACAGGCAACACCTGTCACTTTTTAGGGTTCCTGCTATCAAGGCTTTTCTGGAAGGACTCAAAAGAGTCATTCCGCCAAGGACCCCACCAGCTCCAGAGTGAAACCTCAATGTGGTTCTTACTAGACTGATGGGTCCTCCCTTCGAGCCACTGCACTCTTGTGAGCTACAGTTTCTGACTTGGAAGGTTGCTTTCTTAGTAGCAATTACATCGCTACGGAGGGTTAGCGAGCTGCAGGCGCTCACCATCCAGGAACCTTTCTTCCAAGTACATGCTAACAGGGTTGTGCTCCGCACTAACCCTAAATTCTTACCCAAGGTTGTCTCTCAATTCCATATAAACCAGACAATTGAGTTGCCGGTGTTTTTCCAAAACCCAGAGACGCTGGCGGAGCGGATGCTCCACACCCTTGATGTTAAGAGAGCCTTGATGTACTATGTAGACAGGACCAAAGATTTTCGCAAAACCAAGCAGCTTTTTGTTGCTTTTGCCACACACCACAAGGGAAACGCTATCTCCAAAGCTGGGATCGCTAGGTGGATCGTGAAATGCATTCAGATCTGTTACGCCAAAGCTAAGCGCACTCTCACTATCCCACCGAGGGCCCATTCCACCAGGAAGTTGGGGGCCTCTATGGCTTTCCTAGGCAACATTCCCTTAGAAGATATCTGTAGAGCAGCCACATGGTCTACCACACATACTTTCACTAAACACTACTGTGTAGACGTGCATTCCAAACAGCAGGCAGCTGTTGGTCAGGCTGTTCTCAAAACACTTTTTCAGACTGCTGCAGCTGGCACGGGCGGCCGCCGCTAATGGAGGGACTGCTATGTATTCTATGCACAGATATGAATTCAGCAGCCCACATGCCTCGAACTGCAAATGCTACTTACCAGTATGCATCTGTTCTTGGCATGTAGGGCTGCTGACATTCATATCGCCCACCCTCCTCCCCGGCGCCTGTAGCAGCTGCAGTATTCATTCATATGTATATCTATATGCTCATAGCATGGTCATCACTCACATACTTCACTCCATCTCTGCCAATGGCTAAAAACAATCTGGGGATGGAGGCGATGCCCATGCGCACTGTAGTCCAGGGGAGGAGCCACCTATCTCGTGATACTTTGAAGACTCTTCCAGGACAACAATGTGCAATCATCCGGACCCAACACTAGGCGGCGATCTATGCACAGATATGAATGTCAGCAGCCCTACATGCCAAGAACAGATGCATACTGGTAAGTAGCATTTGCATTAGTATTAGATTCCTTACCGCCCCACCCATCCTCCCCGTTCTACGAACTGATACCTAGGGTTAAGGTCATCCCCTTTCAGGGCCCTAGTTTCATGGCACCAGTGTTGGTTCTGGCATGGCTCTGCGTATCTGGCGCCGAAAAGCTGTGTCTAAGAACTGACGTCAGCGCGCATGGGCGGCGTCTAAGTACTCCGACTACATCATTCCGGCGCAGACGACGCCGACGACTGACGCGGAGCCAGAGACGATGCCTAACGACGCGCAGGGGTATTGCTACGCAAAAATTTCCGGATCCAGTCTGACGCCTGGGGATATTCTAAGGTAGGAATCTAATACTAACTACTGTTTCTTACAGATATATCGTTACCGAAGGTAAGTAACGTGTTCATTAGGCCTTCTGTTTTTCTCTTGGGCTGCTTGACATGCCTTCCGCTGTTTTATTTTTCCCCCTTGGCTCTTTCGTTTTTACCTCTGCTGCGGAAGTTTCTTCCAAAGAGGGTTCACATGTCTTGGGACTTAACATACCCTATGTGGGGTAGTGGTAGCTGTTACATAGCTTGCGCTCTGCTAGGGAGTTCTGGTCGCCTTCGGGCCTCTGCTCTCCATGGCGTTTATGTATGTTGCTGAAATTTCTATAGGTCGTGTGCGTGGACCCCTCGTAGTAGTGTGTCCAGGCACTTCCTCACCTTCATGCTCCTGTCCTGGAGGCTGGGATGGTTCTGTGTTTCTCCCTTTGTCAGGCGTAGCCTGCCCAGTCTTCCTGGGGCCCTGGGCTGTTCTTCCTGCTTCCGGTGGCTTATTACTGCCGGCTCCACTCTGTCTGGTCTGTTGCCTTCAGTCTATGGTGGGCTTGCCTTCTTTTTCCTCGTTTCCTTGGGCTCACTAGGCTTTTCTTATTCCACTTCCTTGTCCTGGCATTGGATGGAAGCTCTGTTGCCTTGTAGGGTGTGGGGTGCTTAGACCTCCCTGGCCTTGCCCTTGGTTCCTCTGTTGAGAGTGAACGGGCTTCTTCTAATTCTTTCTTCTTCCCACATCCCTCTTGGGGTCGGTGGTGTTCTGCTTGCGGGGGTTCGCCCCGTGCCTGGGAGGATGGGGCTCTTTGCCCTGTCCATTGGATTAGTCCCATGTGGGACCCTCTGTTATGTACAGGCTGATGAGGTCCTTCCGCAGACCCTCCTTCCCCGTGGGTATGGCTAGGGTATCTATTCTACGTTAAGGAATCTGCGGCTAGTAGTCTCTATCAGGTGTACGAATTACTTACCTTCGGTAACGATGTATCCCGTAGAGACGATTCTAGCCGCAGATTCCTTCGCACCCCGCCCTTCCTCCCTGTTCTGCGAGGACCCTTTTGCTTGCCCTTCTGCACTCGCCTTCTGGTGGATGGCTATGATGAGTGCGTGCGTTCTTTCGCTCTTTTGACAAGACGATGTCTTGCTTTTTGTTCATTCCTCTTCTTTGGCACTGTAGAGGCTGGATCTATAGGTACTCCTGTGCTCTGGTTGCTCCAGGATTGAGGCTGGCATTCCTTTGTCCCTCCCTTCCTCTTGTGTCTGAAGGTCCTGGCCCCTCTGCTATCCTCTGGGTTTGGGTCATTTGGCCGTGCGGTGCTCTGGCTCCCTTGGGTGGGTTGTCGCACTGTGCTGGGGTTGCCTTGGAGGTCTGTCGTTCCCTGTTTGTCTTGGAACTGGCTCCCCTTCATGGGTATTGGTCGGGGTTGTATTCCTGCTACATGTTGTCATGACATTTTGCATATGTTCCTTGTCTTAAGGGGGGGGTACTGTTTTCATAACTAGCAGGGTAGCTGCTTAGGACTGTGCTCTGTTCTTTCTTCTTTCCCTGCTTTTGGGTACTGCAGTGTTGGCACTGCTCCTTATGGTGTTCTTCGTCACCATTCCTTTTTCTTTTCCATTTCTCTGCTGTTTCGAACACTGTTCCTATGCTTCCACAGTTTCTCTGCTGGCTCCGCGTTGTGGCGCGGAAAAGTTCTCCGAAGAAAACTTATGTTAGCACGCCGGGATGGGACTTATGTGACCTCCCTGACGTCACGTATGCAGACGACCCCCTCACCCGGCGCGCAGGGATGCTGTGGCAAAAAGTTTTCCGGATCCTGTCTCACACCTGGGAATAAATCTATGTTAAGGAATCTGCAGCTAGAATAGTCTCCACCAGATACATCGTTATTGAAGGTAAGTAACTCGTACTTTAGTTGACAAACACGTTAGATGGAAAAACGTATTAAAAACCTATCTGTTTCATCACTTCAGGGCTTCCAGTTGCTGGGCAGACATCAGAATTTGTGAACCAGGTTTTGGAGAAGACTTCAGAAGGGGATCCCACTGGTGGACTTATCGGCCTGCGGATCCCTACCACAAAAGTGTAACTGGCGAAAGGCGACATTGACAGCCACATATCCCTATGTCCTGTTAACTGCATTGTTGTAAATGTCCTTCTGTTTCTGCATGTGTGTTTAGCAGTATGCGAACATTTAAATTAGTTCACCTTTGTTCTTGGAAACAAGGAAGTACGATATGCCAGTGCATGATCCAAAACAAAAATTCCTCACTACAGAATTATCTGAGCATAAGATTTTGTTTAGATACTGCTGCTTCTGAAATGTATATTGAGGGTTGCTTTTAAAACAATTGATAGGACAAGCCTGCACATCTTGATCAAGTAGTTAAACTGTGTTTTAAATACTTGTGAAAATGCAGGTTTTTCGCAGATGCCAAAACAAGAGAGCAGATTTATGTTCACAGTGAAATAGGATTTGTTGAAAGTGGGATCTTTTTGTTTTTATTATTATAATAGCTTTCGAGGTGCATTTGATTTGATAGAATTAGTGAAGTGGATTTGTCTAAACTAAAGCTGAATAGTTTGCTTACTTTGTAACCATTAACTGTCATTTGTATGTGGCACACATACCAGTTGTGCTACGAAAGGCCTCCTCTTCAGAGCCTAAAAGAGCATGTAAAAGATTCTGTGCAGATGGGGGTGGGGGGGTATTCCTATTCTTTGTGCCTTGTAGTGCAGTTGAATTTATAAAAGCTA
Source organism: Lissotriton vulgaris (assembly GCF_964263255.1). Lineage (NCBI taxonomy): Eukaryota > Metazoa > Chordata > Amphibia > Caudata > Salamandridae > Lissotriton > Lissotriton vulgaris. The sequence goes on along the minus strand of NC_141695.1, from coordinate 1,139,794,245 downwards.
TAGATTAGTAACTTTTTAGAATCTGGGGGAGAACGAGAAACAAATCAAGAAATGTATAGGTGGGGAAAAGATGGATTTCAAGTGTATCCGTTTCCAACTCGTACACATTTTTTTGAATGTATATAGGAATATATAGATACATGCCACAGAGTCTGTATAGCATAGAAATACAAAGAGAAAAAGATGGCTTACGAGAACTAAATATTTCGGTACTGCCGAAAAATAGAAAAAAAGAAATACTTGCACACTTAATGCGATTGTTTTATTTTTGTACCAAAGACAAATGCAAATGAATCGGCAGATGCGCCGTTCAACGTAAGGTTTTGCACAGCGTTCATGATACTGTATTGAATGTATAAAAAAAATATAAATATATATATATATATATATAGATTATATATAAATGAAAACAAGTATAAAAAAGGTCAGGGTTTGAGAGTCTTACAGAACTGTGAATTCTTTAGTAGTTTTTTTCTGTTTTGGGTCCAATTAGCTAAAAAAAGAATTCTAACATGCCCGATCATTATTTTGCTGTCCCCTTTATCCACTTCCATAGTAGATAAAGTGCAATCTGTGTACAGTTTGTAATTTGTTTCTTGCCAACTTAGAGTGGAAAATCTAATATATTTTGACTTTAGTAGAGAGAGCTGGGTCGGCTAGTGTTTGACATTACTGAGAATGTATTTCGCCTGTTGTAGTATACTTCCTTCAAACGACTAAAACTGACAAGACTTTTTTTTATTGCAGTATGTATATATGTAAAGAAGAGTGACAGAAAAAGCTTAAAAAATGATTTCTTAGTTGCCCCTTTTTATTTCCAGTAGATGTATTTTTGTGCATGTGAGAACTCTGAGGATTCGCATAGGCTGAAAAAAAAGTTTTTTATATTTTTGTACAGATACTTATTCAGATTTCTCCTGTGGCTTTAACCTCTTGTTCTGCTGAAAGCCCTAGAGGCTGTGACTGAGGATTTGCAGCACAAATACTCTTTTGAAGTTGTTGCTTTTTCCAGTAGGCTACTGATAAGAAAAAATGCTTTCCATAGCCAGTGTTAAAGTGGAAAGGCTGAAATATTTGTCTTGCCCTCATTGAGTTGCCAACCGAGATTCACACTGGTTTTGTAGGGTTTCTTTTTCTTCTTCTAAATTTTCCAAGTTGAACTTTAACCTTCTGCTGTTACTTGAAGCACACAGCTGTTCTTGTCCGTGTTCGGTTTGTTCGTCTGAGACAGCGTGAATACTTCCCATCTCTTAACCTTCCTCTCCCCCTTTTCTCTCACTCTTGTCCCAGAGAAGCTTGCTGCTCTCTCTTCACAAGCCTGGGGTATTTAAATTTTGCTGCTAAATTTAGTGCACTTGGATGAGATGTAAATTAAAAAGCCAGAAAGAACACAGGAAGATATTCTTGAGCCTTGGCCCTTTTGTTTCCTTTTGTAGTTTTGAGCCTTGACCCTTCTGTTTCTTTTTAATTTGTGGAATGGCCTTTTTGAGCGAAAAGAAAGTGATGAGGCTAAATTGTGTAGATGATATCTCTTCTGTTTTTTTTGTGCTCTTTGTGTTTTATGTGTAGCAATATCATAAAGTTCCGTACATTATATTGATGCAGATTTTATTTCACCTGGCTTCTTGTGTGGTCTAGATTTTCCAGCCTGGTCATTGTTCCTCTTGTCGTGTTATGGGTGATGATCATCAAATAAATGAAGATATATTCTGTATTCCCCCAACAATTGCTTGGTCGTTAATATTATAATATTACCAGGATGCTATGGATTTACTTAAAAAAAGAAAAAAGCTTTCCAGTTTTATTTACCATGCCAGATATAACTGGTGTGACAGACTGCTGGGCAGTATTATTTGACCACCCCAATTAAAACATGGGCCTCCTTTTCAGTTATTGTACCTGCTCCTTTCTGTCTGACTTGTTTTAAGATGGATTTAAATATGCCTTAAGTAGCCATTATAACTTGCATGACAGCACCTTAGAAAACTTTCATGGCCAAACAACCAATATGTCGTGCAGATAAGATGATGCCAAAGACCTGTTTCTTTGACCAAATTAAAGGAATATAATATATTCAGTGAAAATTTTAAGTTAGCAAAATGTGGATAGAGATATTCTTTAGTACCGACAGTCACAATTCATTGCATTTAAACCTTAAAGCAAGTTTCTGAAATATTTAGTCTGGCTCACATAAAAGTGGTCTTGGGAAACGAGGGGAAATTGGGTGGACCCAATGGTAAGCTAGCTAAGATTTACAACTGTGCCTGTAATGGAAAAAAACATGTTTTTTATAGGGAGCCTTCATCAGACTTGTCTGCACTTGTAAAACTGCACCACCAACGAACCTCAAATCTGGATGAAAATAGTGTGGTTGGTATATCAGTTTTTCCCCAGTGGCTTTAATGCTTGTGGACATATCAACGGGCACTCTTCTCGCACTAACTCTGAAAGTTAAATTTTTGAGTAATGACTGTTTTCTTGTTCCTTATAAAAATACCCCCTACACATTGAAAAGGAATTTAATTTGTGAAAGAAGCCCAGTTGTTTGCAACTGGATGTGTAACGTCAACGAGTCAAATAGTTTTTCAACTGAGAAGATTTCAGACTACCTAGCTGGTTGCAGTGTCTCTTGATTTGAGTTTTGTGTGAATGCACCACTGTTGCTGGTTACTGTTTTTTCTGAGACCAGTCTGAATTACAATTTTTCAGACAGTTTTTATCCATGCCTTTCTAACACCCCAGAAGCAATGCAAGAGAGAATAGCTCTCCTAAAATTACTGATCTGCTGTGATACGTGCAGCAAAATAAATCCAACCCTCTGGAGAACGGTACCTGATAATTCAGGGAGAGTGACAAATGTATCCTATCACAAATCCTTCAGGAATTTAATAAACCTATCTAAAAAAGATATATAGAGATTCCTCAGGATTAATGATTTACTAACCTTTGTAATGCTGTTTCCATTTTTCTCAACCCCAAACTATCATGTCATAAAATTGGAAAGAGAATACCCATTCCTGAGTTGTTTGTGGGAGAGAAAGAGAGAGAGACACACACACACACACACACACTCCCCCCCCCCACACCCCACCACACACACACACCCCACACACACATTTCAGTGGTGCAGGTTTATGATGGCACATGAATGCCTTTCTTTGATTGGGACTTGTTGCTCTAGGCAACATTACAAACTGCTCCCAATGCCTTACTATTTTGATTTTCACATTTTATTTTCTCAGTAGTAAATATTAAAAAATTAAAATCATAATTTCGGGGAATACATTTAATAATCAGAGTTTTGTCTTTGTGTTCCGAAGAACAATCCTTTTTCTAAAATATGCAAATTGAGAAAAGGGCTCTCCAAGAACTTTCCTGCTGTGCACCTCGTTATTTAATAGAAACTTTTAGTTATTTAATTTACTGTGATCTCTGTGATGAGTACGCATCATTCAAGAATTTTACCTTTCTATATGTGAGGATGTACCCAGTCATTGGAATATTATGATTGGTAAGTTGCTTGGCAAGTGAAATGATTGCATGAAGTTTTTGAGAATATCCAGTTTCTAACATGGCATGGTTTAATCCCATTTGAGTACAAGAAATTGAAAAAATTATGCCCGTGCTAAACTAAAACATGAGGGAAACTGATTTTCAGAATATGCCAAAGTAATGTTCAGCAGCAACATTTTGCATACTGTAGAAATGTACGGGTCAGTTATCATTTATGAATCTCATTGATAGCCTAGTGTCCAAAAACTCTATCTGGTGCACTTTGACTTCCAAGTGATTGTTATTTATTAAACTTTCCTTGGCTTTGTCAAAGATATTTTTTACCTATCAGATGAACTGATAGTGTGATTAGGTGCGTGATTCCTTAGTTTTTTTATCCTGTGTGAAAGACATGGAAAATGACCAGGTTGGACAATTTCTAGTTTATTTATTCAACCGATGTGCCATTTAATGGGCATACCTTGGCGGTGCGCTTTCTGTGTATGTCAGAGCTAGGTGAAGTGCTGTGCTTCTTTGACAGATTTGACTGCCAATGTACAGGCATTGTGCAAACCGGTCCTCTCACATGGGTTCTTTTAGTTATTATAGTTATCTGTAGTCCGCTGCAGAGAGAATCTAGAATAAGGGTAGGCTTTTTGCAAGACAGGCAAAGGAGAGAAATTGAGTCTGAGAAACCAGAGCCTACTGTTGGTCAGCCATTTCATGAGGTTTTTGAATCTCTTATGTGGATTCCATTGGTGCATTTCAGTGTTGTCTGTGTACTACTTTTTAAGTTAAATAGTTGGGCTTTCAATGTTGACACTTTATTTTGTACCTATTTATATATGTATGTATATCTTAGAAAAAAAGCACTTTGATGAATTTACAAGAAATAAATATATTGTGTTTTATATTGTTTCTGCAAATTGCTGCTAACTCTGGATGGGTTCCAAATGCTGCAGCAATTCTTGTTGTAACACTTACCTGGCCGTAAAATGTAGAGTCGAGTCAATTCTCGATCTGATCCGATATAAAGGTATAATTTAGGCCAAGCTGTGCAACTTTACATTTTAACCAGGGGAGACTCTGTGGCATTTAAAAACCGTCTAGATATGTTGTACTTCTTTGCGATGCCAGTAATATTCTGCTTCCTCTGTTATATAAATTAAATCTATATCTGAAAGTTTAGGTTTGCCCTTTTAAAGGAGAAAATCCTGTTGGGCAAAGAAAATGTCTGTTCCCATGACGGCATAAATCTCCAGACAAATGTCTTCTTTGGAAGAGCTTGCTCAGGTGATCCGTTCTTCCCCATTTTATTTCCAGAGGTTTGAAGAGGGAAAGGTTTGAGGAACTAGGGTGGAAGATGTACTCCTTTCACATGTGGTACTTAGTGTTGGTCATAATGATATGGGTGTTTGGAAATGTGGTGTTCCGTATTCCCACTCCAACCTGATTTCCATCACCATAAAATATAAGCTCATATTGACAACCATATTATATTTGTTTCTCCCTTAATGAACATTGGATAACTTTAATTTGTGCTCATGAATAGAGCGCAACAATGCCATTTTCACAAAATGAATTTTTATACGACTTAAACTTAATCTGGACAGTATTTGTTTACTAGTGTCCTGGATCGTCCTGTATTTGAATTCTTGTTGGAAGAAGCGATGGGGAGGCGTCATTCCGGCAAGCATGGCAACTCTTCAATGAATTTATTTAATAAAAAATTGTTGTAGGATGAAACTTTAACCTCAGTTGATTTAATTCATATATCAACATAAAGTTAGATCATGATCAACACATTCAGATATCCATGTAAAAAAGTGAAACATCCTAAAGTAATTAATGTGGTTTGCAAAGTTGAATATCTGTTTTTAAATAATTTGTGAAAACACACTATCAACCATATAGTCATTCTTCTCCAGAATGTGAAAAGAGTATCACTGCTAAATAACTAATGCTTTGACTTTCAGGATTTGATTTTTACAGAAAGTATAAGTGGGTTATATAGCCTTTTAGCTTCGGGCAGTCCATTTGGTTGATCATTAAAAAAATCTTTACAACTTTGGAGAGAGAAAAATGGAAAATTCACTTGCTTGCTCATTAATTTCGATCCGGAAAGTAAGTAATTGATGTAAAATGTGGCCTCCTTAGTTTTTGTTCTGACTAAGGTAAACAGCTATTTGTTTTGTGAAAATGGCAAATGATTTTCTTAATTGGGCCTCTAACTAGACAGTCAAAATGGGAGATAGTCTCAGTGGATGCCTGCCATATTTATATCTTGTTTTGGCATCCACTGATCAATATGTCAATTTGTCATACGACTGACCATTCATACATACTTAATTTCAGAGTATGTTGTGGTGTTTTATACTGTGCCTTACTTGTACATTCGGAAGAGAAATGCTGATTTGAATTTCCAAAGCACTTACATTTTTCGACCCTGTCAGGGAGAAATGTGGCTCTCTGATAAATATCATTATGAAGGAACATCAAATGGATCTAAATCCGAATTCTTGCTCTCTTGGGACTCTGTTTAGCAAGGTGATTGGACAAAGGCCAAGAATGGGGCCAAACACCTTGCTTAACAGAATCCTTCGTGATAGTTATTTTGTACTGTATGGGTAGTCTGAGCCCAGTGTTTGCTGGTCTTGGATAATAACGTGGGTAAAAGTATTATAAGCTTAAAAAGTTAATAAATAGCCCGAATAGAACCATATATATTGCTTTTTATTGGAGAGATGCTGACTAGCATGATGGCCCATGTGCAACTGGATGCATTCATATGTGTCTGCCTTGCTGTGATTGGTCATAAATGCAAGTCAGCATGAATTCTTCATTAACTTGTGCATTTTCACATATTATGGTATTTATTTGCTGTCTTTGTTCCTTTCTAGGATTTCATAGCCTTTGAACCATTCCAGGGAAGCCAAACTTCCAAACTACAATCTAGCAAGTGGAGAATTCACTCTTTCATAGACTTGCAATTGTTTCCTGCAGAACGTCCCACCACCAGACAGCTGTCCCCCTTTTATATTACCCACTAGTATCACATTAAAATATCACTTTTTATATCTTAGATTGAGTTACAGCCAAGCAAATTCAGTTTGCTCTCCACCCACAATGCAGGGGTAATTTCAAGAATTTTTAAAGCTGCCACGTCACAGCAATTATCTAAATCGGCGACGCGAAGTCACCTAGTCCTACTACAGGTGTGCCCCTCTCTCAATTTTGGGACTTGAACCTCCAAAATGAGGGTTGTTGAAACATGACCAGTGTATAGGTAGTTATATTCAGAAGTCCTATTTGACGCCTGCCTACTGGCAATTTATTTTTATAAACATGTTTTTATCTTTCCTGTTAAGCCTGGGTTTTGGATTTTGATTTCTTAGAATCATTACTTTAAAATGTAGTACAGCAATGCATTGGTATCCGCAATAAGCAAGGGAGTTTGGAGGACAAATGTATTAGCACAAAAGTGTGTCTGTTTTGCATTGGCATGGCCGGTGCAGAATAATATTTAAACTCTGTCCCTGGAGACGAAGTCATTAACAAAGTGTGATTTTATCCCCTAGTCATGGGTCTTTATTTTGAGTGCTGGGTAGTAAATAGTTCCACAGTTAGTGACCGAATTACACAGTGCCTCAGAATATTCAGTAGGTAAAAATATTGATACTTTTATGAAAAGAAAACTTAATCCTGAACTTTTTGCTTGCTTAGGACTTAGCATGGGTTTGAAAAGGAAGTATGGTTGAGAAGCCAGAGTAAAAGTGTTCCTGTTCATAACAGGAACATTGTGCATTAATTTTGATTCTATTAAAGTGAGACATATTACTTTTTCAGGCAGTGTATTTTGAATCCACTTTGCGATTGCTTAACCGAAAGTCGACACTACTGAAAGGGCATATCTCAGTTTTTCTAGGTCAAAGTCAAAACCCACATATTATATAGTGAGAAAAACACCAATGTGCACAAACCTAATGCAATGTTTGACTTAGTTCAAAGGAGCTAGTAGTGCCTTCGACTTCAATAGAGCCAATTGGTGTTACAATTTTTGTAAAATTGTTATATACCTATAGGGGAACTATTGGCACATCTCGAGCAAATCACTCAACATCTTTGATTGAATGACCTAAGAGTAATTTCATAATTTCAGCAACAGCTGGTGCCTACGTTAGGATGGTGCCACCATACTACCCAATCATGGCTAGAACTAGTATAATAAGTAAAAATTGAAATAAATCGCCACCGAATGGCATGTTAATATATATTGTCCCTTTCTTGTGAGATCATAACTTATCATGAAGCTGGGATGTAGTTCTGCAGATGTTCAGTAGTAAGTGTTACTTCCCACCCAAAATACCACCTGCTGTGCGTGGCTGATTGAGAGGAGCTGAATGTCTTCTCTGAAGGCCTATACAGTTCTGCTTTACAAGATCCCACTCTTGTGTGGCATGTTTCACCAGTGTTTGGAAACTTATATTAATATCAAATGCTTCACAAAAAGCACATATTTTTCTGTACTGACACATGGCTGCAGTTGACCATCACTACAGGTAAACTGTGACCCAGTTAGACAGAAGTGAGTTTCTTTTCAAAAAGAGCCTTCAGTCGTTTCTGGAGAGAAAGAGTGATATTCTTTTAACATCGTGTGAATTATATAACTAGCCATATTAATTTTTCTGGTTGTGTTGCCTGACCTGAATAACCCTGCAGCGGTTTATAAGTAAATTCTACAATTTTCTTTATTTAGTCCATCTCTGCATGATTAATAGCATCAGTTTTGCTTAGTAGTCACTCCCAAAAGTAATTTAGTTTGGGAATTCACTGTACAGAGCATAGTGTCAACCGTTTACAGACCCATAGGGTAGGTGCTTCCATGTGCCCCGTGCACACTGATCCATTCGGGTTCTATTACCGTCTTTGGTTTGCCAATTCCCAGGCTGAATAAAATGGTCACTAAATTACAATAGGTACTACGGGTTGGATCCCCTCATGTACTTGTATACTGCGGATATGATTCCAGTGCTTGGCAGTAGATAAATCTGTCTTTCCTTCCCTGGATTGGTACTTGGTTACAGAAATTCCATTGTATGGTAAGGAACACTTATGTTTTTAATGCTGGGCGCATTTAAATCTTGACCATTTCTGTTCAGCAGTTTAAATTTGGTTTATTTTTTTACATTCTAGAAATAAGCTGGCAGATTTTTAAGAGACAGGCGTGAATAATTCTGTTTGTGTCTGAAACAGATTAAAAGTGTCTGTAATTAATCTGTGAGGTTGTCCTTTTTAAATTTCCTTTGAATTCATTATCATTATTCTGATGTTTGCTGTCATAAATAAAGCTGTTTGTTTCTTCACAAAACTTGAGTATGTGTTTTTGTCATCTGGTCAGTCTCAATTATATTCAGTGTCTGCACTTCTTCCTTGCAGTAAGAGTGGAGTTAGCAATTCATTAGGGTCTACAAAGGAGGCTGAATTCAAGTACAGTGACATTGGCACACAGATGATCATTAAGGGGGAGCGAGATAGTCACAACATGTGCAGATATGATTGTTCTTTGGCGTAGGGTGCTGAAAAAGGCATACATTAATTGCAGACCTCCAGTAATTAAGCATACATTTCCACCATCAATTGCTTCATTATAGCTATGAAAAGCCTTAGAGCATGACCCATGAGAATAATTTGTGGGGTTGGCTATGGAAAAAATACTCTTAAGTTTTGCCCCACTTGTTATAACAAGCTTCCATGATTGAGCCAGCATCTGGTCTGCATACTGCATACCGAAAGACAACAACGAAAGCACTGCCATGTTGCGCAGCACATTTTGTTTGCAAGAACACCATCTATCACTAAAGTCACAGAAGGTGGGAACATAATGCAATAATAAAGTAGCAGAGCTCTACTTCGCCCTCCTAATGCCAATGCCTTCGAGTTTGATAACGATGTTGGTGGTTTCCCAGGGTGCTATCTAACGGGAACCAAGCCTAATCTTTGTATCCCCTGTAGACTCTAATTCTAGAGACCAAGGTTCTCCAGCATCCCCAAAGAGCCTGCATCCAAACTCGTACCACACCTGAGAGTACAGACTCTGAACTCAGGCACTGGTTACCGTATCCACTGCCTTGAAAGGGAATGTTTCCCACACACACAGTACCATGCCCACAGCTATCCGCTTCAAAAGGAGCCTTAGCTAGCTCCATAAATGGTAAGGAATGGGCCTTGAGAAGAGAGCCATGGCTTGACCATGCCAGCCTCCTTCCAAGACTGTGCCGCAGTCTGCACCACCCACTGTGGTCGAGACCGCTCCATGTTAAGACTCGCTCAGAAGCGGTCGCTCCCCACGCTCCCTGCTTCATCTGGTATCGTAGCGCTTTGTGCTCATTGCTACCATCGTAATTACTGCATCTGTGCTCTGCTCGCATTTATTTTGCTCGCATTCAATTTAATTAACTATTATTTTGTAGCGCTTGCAGTCGCTCACCACGCTCCCTGCTTCAGCTGCTTGAGCTGGTATCGTAGCGCTTTGTGCTCATTGCTACCATCGTAATTACTGCATCTGTGCTCTGCTTGCACTTATTTTGCTCGCATTCAATTTGGCTAATTGTTATTGTGTAGCGCTTTCAGCGCATAGCCCACATCCTGCGCACTGTATCTGCCTGTGGAACCTCGTAGCGCTAGTTGAGATACCTCGCATTGCTGGTTAATTAGAAATTGAGCCTGATTGTGCCGGAGCCTTTGCCCACATATTTGCAAGAATCTCGGCTCGTCCTGTTTCGCTTTTGGTTCGCTACCATTTTGTTGTGGTACCTCCCAGACCGCCTCTCCACCCCGCTCCCAGCTACCCCTCCCTCCCACTGGAAGTTAGGGGCTGACCTCTCCTCACCAACTCTGTGACCGTCCTGACTCGCTCAGAAGCGGTCGCTCCCTGCTTCAGCTGGTATCGTAGCGCTTTGTGCTCATTGCTACCATCGTAATTACTGCATCTGTGCTCTGCTCGCATTTATTTTGCTTGCATTCAATTTGATTAACTATTATTTTGTAGCGCTTGCAGTCGCTTACCACGCTCCCTGCTTCAGCTGCTTGAGCTGGTATCGTAGCGCTTTGTGCTCATTGCTACTATCGTAATTACTGCATCTGTGCTCTGCTCGCACTTATTTTGCTTGCATTCAATTTGGCTAATTGTTATTGTGTAGCGCTTTCAGCGCATAGCCCACATCGCGCGCACTGGATCTGCCTGTGGAACCTCGTAGCGCTAGTTGAGATACCTCGCATTGCTGGTTAATTAGAAATTGAGCCTGATTGTGCCGGAGCCTTTGCCCACATATTTGCAAGAATCTCGGCTTGTCCTGTTTCGCTTTTGGTTCGCTACCATTTTGTTGTGGTACCTCCCAGACCGCCTCCCAGCTGCCCCTCCCTCGCTCCGCCCCCCCCCCCCCACTGTCCACTTATGACAGTCATACTTACGCGCAGCGTTCATGCGCAGCGGATGCACGCCGAATGTGCGCCAAAGGTAAGCCCGTCTACGCCCGTCAGCGCCTGGACCGCGCCCAGCGCCAGACCCCCTGGCCCCCGCAAAATCCACCCCGCCCGCATAACTTACGACGCCGCAACCCTCTTAGCACTCAACCCCGGCCAACTTCCAGACTGCCACCAAGCCGCCCCAGGACACACCCATGGACCCTTCACCTGCCACTCCTGCAAGTTAGACTGCATCAAGACCCACACCAAATCCACAAACTCCAAACAGAGCTCCGACACTAACCACCTGAAGTGCATCCTGCTCAACACCCGCTCGGTCCACAGTCACGCCATTGAACTCTGGAACCTACTCGACACCACATCGCCGGACGTCGCCTTTCTTACAGAAACCTGGATGAACGCCTCATCAATGCCCGACATTGCCATAGCCATCCCAGACGGCTACAAGATCATCCGAAAGGACCGCATCAACCAAACAGGAGGAGGCATCGCCATTGTTCATAAGAAAACCATCCGCATCACGACCAGCTCCGATGACATCCTCACAGCCGCCGAACACCTTCACTTCCAGATCCACATCGACCCCAAGACCACACTCGGAGGCACCCTCATTTACAGGCCACCAGGACCCCGCCCACAATTCAGCAACGACATCACTGACTTCATCAGCCCACACGCCCTTCCCTCCGAGGACTACATTCTACTGGGAGACCTCAACTTCCACCTGGAAAAGAACAACAGCAACACCACCACCCTTCTGGACAACCTCGCCATCTCGGACTCAAACAACTTGTTGATACCCCTACCCACTATGCCGGGCACACGCTCGACCCAATCTTCACCTCCAGCAAGCACATCTCCTTCAACCACACCACAGCGCTCCATTGGACAGACCACAGCTGCGTCCACTTCAACTTCAAAAAGACTACGACCCACAACCACCCCCAACCAATTCCCCGCAGAAACTGGAACAAAATTACCACCGACCAACTCTTCACATCACTTCACCAAAACCCTCCTGCAAAATCATCGGACCCAAACCTTGCAGCCACCAACCTCACACAATGGATTACCATCAGCGCTGACGAATTAGCACCCTTGAAAAAACATCAAATCAAGCAAGGTAGCAAAAAAGCCCCCTGGTTCAACGAGGACCTTAAGAAATCCAAGAAGATCTGTCGCACCCTCGAGAAAGCCTGGAGAAAAAACCCAACCACTGACAACCTGGCCACCTTCAAGAACGCCCCCCGCAAACACCACCAACTGATCCGATCCACCAAGAAATCAGCATTCAAGTATCGACTCGACAACAACGCACACAACAGCAAGGAACTATTCAGCATCGTCAAAGAATTTACCAACCCCACCGCCGGCACCAACGACATCACTTCCTCCCAAAAACACTGCCACTCCTTAGCCTCATTCTTCCACAACAAAATCGCTGACATACATAACAGCTTTGAAAACCAGTCCGAAGACCAGTCCACCCCACCCACCTCCGAACTAAAACCCCCCTCCAACAACCTCTATGCCTGGAATCCAATCACCACTGAAGACACCATCCGCCTGATGAACTCCATCCGCTCAGGATCGCCAACCGACCCATGTCCCCACCACATTTTCAACAAAGCAGACTCCATTATCACACCCCATCTCAGAGACGTCATCAACTGCTCCCTCAACTCCGCCACCTTCCCGGAAAGCTGGAAACATGCCGAACTCAGCGCCCTCCTGAAGAAACCTACAGCAGATCCTACTGAACTCGAGAACTACCGCCCCATCTCGCTCCTCCCATTCCCTGCCAAAGTCATTGAGAAAGCCATCAACAGTCAGCTCGCCGCCTTCCTCGAATCCAACAAATCCCTCGACCCCTCACAGTCCGGCTTCCGAGCCAAACACAGCACCGAGACCGCCTTCATTGCAGCAACGGACGACATTCGAACACTACTAGACAACGGAGAAACAGCTGCCCTCATCCTACTTGACCTCTCCGCAGCCTTCAACACAGTCTGTCACAGCACCCTTATTCAACGCCTCAGCAACGCCGGAATACAAGGAAAAGCATTGGACTGGATCATCTCGTTCCTCGCCGGAAGAACCCAGAGAGTCCGCCTCCCCCCTTTTAGATCAGAGGCACCGAAGTCGTCTGCGGCGTACCACAAGGATCATCACTCAGTCCCACCCTCTTCAACGTATACTTGAGTCCCCTCGCATCCATCGCGCGCCAACACAACCTCAACATTATCTCCTACGCAGACGACACCCAGCTGATCCTCTCCCTCACCAAAGACCCAAATACCGCCAAAACTAACCTACACCAAGGGATGAAAGAAGTAGCCGAATGGATGAAGAACAGCCATTTAAAACTGAACTCTGACAAAATGGAAGTCCTCATCCTAGGATTATCCCCCTCCGCCTGGGACGACTCATGGTGGCCACCGGCCCTGGGAAACGCACCATACCTACGGACCACGCACGTAACCTAGGCTTCATCCTGGACTCCTCCCTCTCGATGACCAGACAAGTCAACGCCGTCTCATCATCTTGCTTCAACATCCTACGTATGCTCAAAAAAACCTTCCATTGGATCCCCACCGAAACAAGAAAGACGGTCACCCACGTACTGGTCACAAGCCGACTGGACTACGGAAACACCCTTTACGCCGGAACCACAGCCAAACTACAGAAAAAACTCCAACGCATCCAAAACGCCTCAGCCAGACTCATACTAGACATCCCCCGCCAAGCTCAAATTTCCAGTCACCTGAAAGACATCCACTGGCTCCCCGTCAACAAGAGAATAACCTTCCGTCTCCTCACCCACGCACACAAAGCCCTCTACGACCTTGGACCCGAATGCCTCAACACGCCCCTGTCCTTTTACACCCCCACCCGCCAACTACGATCGTCCAATCCAGCCCTCGCCGCAATTTCACGCATCAATAGATCCACCATGGGGGAGAAGATCCTTCTCCTACTTAGCGGCCAAAACCTGGAATTCTCTCCCCACCCACCTCCGCCTTACACAGAACCACCTTTCCTTCAGAAAACAACTAAAAACTTGGATATTCGATAAGTAAGTACCCCCCTCACTCAAGCGCCTTGAGACCCTCTGGGTGAATAGTGCGCTATACAAATGCTAAACTTGAACTTGAGGAGTTCTGATGTTGAGATGAAGTCAAATAACCAACGGTACCAAAGTGGACTTGAAGCCCAGTAAGGATTCAGGTTCCTCACACAGGCCACAACAGGAAGAAAGTGATGTGTACCAATGCCAGACTACAGACAGAGGCCAATATACATCAGCCCCAACACAGGCCATATTGTGAACTATCAGCCTTACATTTCACAGTCCACACACAGAATATGCAGGCTAATTTCTGGAAAGGCCATTTCTAAAGAACCCCTCCACTGCTGGCCTCCTTGCAGTATGTTGAATCTGATAGACTACTAGCCACAGATTCCTTCACGTATAATTACTCCCAGGTGTGAGACTGGATCCGGAAACTTATTGCCACAACATCCCTGCGCGCCGAAACTCCGCATAGGTGTCGTCCGTGCACATGACGTCAGCGAGGTCACATTAGACCCGCCCCGGCGATCCTACGCCAGTTTTTTCCTTTTCCGCGTGCAACGTGGATCCGGTCCTTGCTACGGGCCTGTTTAGGGCCCCCTTTTTTCTCCATTCTTTTGGTGGAACAGTGTGCAAATGCCTTCGGGCTTCAAAACTTGTACATTTTGTGGGCGTCTTATGCCTGCGACGGACCCACACCTCATTTGTATGTGGTGTTTGGGGGAGGATCACTGCACCACCGACTGGGAGGCCTGTCAGCAGTTGAAGCCGAAGTCGTAGCGGGAGCGCCGCAGGAAACTTCTCTTGCCGCGCCGCTTCAGGTCGACATCCTCCCCTTGTTCTGCTTCGGCGGACGGCTTCAGGTTCGGCCGAGGCCGTTGTCCCCCGCCCTTCTCCGATGTCACATGAGCGTCACTTCCCGGTGGTTAAGTGTTGCATTTTGTCCACGGGGGCTGGGTTCCGCCTTCCGGGGGCATGGACTCTCTGCGGGAGATGCAGCCCAGCTTGTGGTCCTATCCACCGTTTCCCGTTGTTGGGGCTTCGAGAGTCCAAATGGAGACATACGCAGTGGCTTTGCAGCCCTTGCTGGCGTCTCCCCCTCTTCCCATCTTGGGGTGTCAACGGATCCCTCACCTCGCACAGGGCCCTCTGCAGCGCCGCCGGTGGCTCTGGCCCTGGCGCCGACTGGTTCGGATCCAGGCTTGGAGGATGTGGTGCTGTTGGGTTGCGGCTCCTCTGGAGGCACCTCCTTCAGGTCACGGGGTCTCTGCCTCGCCGCAAACTCCTGCAGGAGTCCCTGTGGGGTTGCAGGAGTTCGCTGGGGCTCAGATCGCATCCCAGAGCCCCTCTCGGTCCTTTGACAAGGTGGTCCTGTCTTAGGCCGAGGTGACGCCGCTACAGCGCCGGCAGCAGCTGTACCGTGCGGAGACACAGGGGTCGTTGCACCCTCCTCGTCCCACTCCGGGTGTGGACCCCTCACCGGGCCCCTCTCGTCCCTCCCCACAAGCGGCTGCCTCGACGGAGGGCGAGTCAGAGGTTGAATCATCCCTGGCACCGCCTCATGGGTTGCCGAGCGATCTACGCCTCATTCTGGACGGCGGCTGGTGGAGGGCTTCGTGCCACTCCCCAAGCCAGTCTCGTTCCCCCGCGCAGGTGGCTACCTCTGCAGGGGTCGGGTCAGCACCGCCCCGGGGCCTGTTCGACTCCAGCTCCGCTCCGGTCTCCGATGCGGGGTGACTTGGAGGAACCGTGTCCAGCGACGCCGGATGGTTCAGACAACCTGCCTCAGGCTGCCGACTCTACGGCGCCGTGTGGGGGTCGTACCACGTATTCGTCTTCGGATGCTCCTTCTCCAGAGGGGGCCTGTATTTTGATGTCGTCCCCGGAGATTGGTCGCCACGTGGTGTCTTTTTCACCGGCGTCAAAGGCAGCTCCCCGCCCTTCCTTAGACAGAGGTGTTCGTCGGAAGAGTTGTAGGTCCCTCATTCTTCGGCTCCTTCTGACTTTCAGGTCTGGCCCCTGCCCATTCCGCTTGGCCGCAGGGACAACCGCCTTAGTTTGCAGCCGTCGCCCACGGAGGAGCTGCTTTCCCCACCGCGGGGCCCTACGGAGGCGGGTCCGGCCTTCGCTCATGCAGTGTCCACGGCTGTGGGCATCCCGCGTATGGGTGACCCGATGACTCACTTCCCGGCGGACCATCTATTGGAGGTCCTCCACCAGGGCCCTGGTAGGAGGGAGATCTTGCTTCCCTTTGAAGGTTCCCTCCTTTCTTCCTTGACGGGGGCTTGGAGGCGTCCTGCCTCCAGGGACCCGGTGCCTCAACATCTTCTGCACCGGCATCTCCTGGCGCCACGTGATCCGGCGTGCCTTTCCCTCCACCCCTCTGCCTCCAGTTCTCTTTTGCGGAGTGCTTTTCCCTCCCTGCCGCCGCTGTTGACTCCGCCATCCCGTGACACTCACTGGCTGAACTCTTGGGGGCGCAACATGCTCGCCTCGACCAGCGCTGCCCTGTGGGCCCTGAACACCTTATGTGTGCTGGCTTGGGCCTCCTCCTGTTTATGGGATTCAGCTGAGTCTCTGGGATCCGCGGCAGGATGGTGGTCAGGTGGACTTGAGGCATCATGCGTTGGATGTCCGGGAGCTTGCAGCGTTTATTTTCCGCTCCGCTCTGGACATCTCAGAGGTGCTGGGCTGAGTCATGGCTTCCTCGGTCACTCTGTCGCCATGCTTGGCTTCGGGATGGCGTTTTCCCTGAGAATATTCAGGAGCGACTCATCGACCTTCCATTTGATGGCACCCTGTTGTTCCATGCCCCAGCAGACTCTGCCATCCAGAGACTCTTGGCAGGGCTCCACCCTCCTCCGCCTCCTCCGTCCCCTCCTCAGTGACTGAGTCGGGTTGATTCTGGGCCTTCTTAGGCCGGTTGTGGAGTGTGTTTCTGGCCATTTGCGTCCTTCCTTGGGACTTTGGCATTGTTAAAATGTAATTGTCAAAATGTAAATTGATACTTGTATAGCGCACTACTCACCCGCAAGGGTCTCAAGGCGCTTGTACGAATACCACTGTGGAACCCATCCTGGCTTTCCCTGTGAGGCGTCCACTCCTGGGCACCCCCAAGGTGGAGGCCAGGCATCCTTCGCGTTGTGGAGATTAAGCAAGCTATTGCCCAGAGTTGCAGAGTGGGACTCCATGATTGGAATAGGCACCGAGGCGGGAATTATCAGGTCTGTGGAATTTTTTTGAGCCCAAGACTGGCCGAGGCGGGGAATTGAACCCTGGTCCCGGGCTAGACCTCTGCATCAGGGTCTGCCGCTCTAACCATTGAGAAAATTACAAAAAACAATTTGATGGACAGAATGTAGATCAATGTCTTACATTCACCCCAGTACAAGGATCTGGGCCTAAATCCATCGTTTTTTGCACTCCACACCACCCTGGGTCAGATAATGGCTTTATGCAAATCAGCTCTGACCCTGTGTCCCATTGGAACAGTCCAGTCCGACGTGAGTCCCAGGCTCTCCACACCACTGGAGTCAAGCTATCCAGGCTGATGAAGGCTGATAGCCAGATAGCCAGAAACCGGTCCTTGGATGCTTGATTCCGGTCTGGGAAAGACATGGCTTGGTAGTTCGGACTGGACTGTTCCCATGAGGCACAGGGTCAGAGCTGATTTGCATATAGCCAGTGTCTAACCCAGGGTGGTGTGGAGTGCAAAAAAACGATGGATTTAGGCCCAGATCCTTGTACTGGGGTGAATGTATGACATTGTTCTACATTCTGTCCATCAACTGTGTTTTTTGCAATTTTCACCCCGAGTGTGCTGGGTATACTCGGACGTGAGTCCCAGGCTCTCCACACCACTGGAGTCAAGCTATCCAGGCTGATGAAGGCTGATAGCCAGAAACCGGTCCTTGGATGCTTGATTCCGGTCTGGGAAAGACATGGCTTGGTAGTTCGGACTGGACTGTTCCCATGAGGCACAGGGTCAGAGCTGATTTGCATATAGCCAGTGTCTAACCCAGGGTGGTGTGGAGTGCAAAAAAACGATGGATTTAGGCCCAGATCCTTGTACTGTGGTGAATGTATGACATTGTTCTACATTCTGTCCATCAACTGTGTTTTTTGCAATTTTCACCCCGAGTGTGCTGGGTATACTCAGACGTGAGTCCCAGGCTCTCCACACCACTGGAGTCAAGCTATCCAGGCTGATGAAGGCTGATAGCCAGAAACCGGTCCTTGGATGCTTGATTCCGGTCTGGGAAAGACATGGCTTGGTAGTTCGGACTGGACTGTTCCCATGAGGCACAGGGTCAGAGCTGATTTGCATATAGCCAGTGTCTAACCCAGGGTGGTGTGGAGTGCAAAAAAACGATAGATTTAGGCCCAGATCCTTGTACTGGGGTGAATGTATGACATTGTTCTACATTCTGTCCATCAACTGTGTTTTTTGCTCTAACCATTGAGCCACACTTCTCCTTGTTGGCTGCTGGATGGCCCTTTTGTTGATTATGTGTGTTGGAATTGTTGCGCAGGCTTGGCCCTGAGATTAGGTCTTCTGCTTGCTTGGGCTGCTTGTCAAGCCTTTCGCGGGGTGTTTTTTTCCTGTGGCTCTTTTGTTTTTTCTCTGCTGCGGAGGTTCTTCCAAAGAGGGTTCCCATATTTGGGACTTATCGTACCCTAGGTGGGGTAGTGGTAGCTGTCATATGGCTTGCGCTCTACTGGAGGGTTCTAGTCGCCTTCGGGTGCCTGTTCTCCATGGCGTTGTTTAGGTTGCTTTTGCTCCTTGAGGTCGTGTGCGCGGCCACTTGTAGTGGTGTGTCCAGGCATCTCCTCCTCTCCCTGCTCCTGCCCTGAGATCTAGGATGATCCTATGTTCTCCCTTGCTAGGCTCTTCCTTCCTGGGGCCTCGGGCTGTTCTTCTTGCTTCTGGTGGCTTTGACTGCCTGTGCTGTTCTGGCTAGCAGGTTGTTCCCACCTGGTGTGGGTTCGCCTTCTTTTCCCTCACTTCCTTGGGTCTTCTAGGCTTCTTCTTCCTACCTTCCTGTCTTGGGCGGAAGCTGTGTTGCCTTGTGGGACAGTGGGGTGCTTTGGCCCCTTTTGTTCCTCTTCAGCCTTCTCTCCCTCCTACATACCTTTTGGGGTCGGTGGGGGTCTGCTTTGGTGTAGTCCCTCACCCTTCCCTGGCAGGGACGAGGTTCTACCTGGTCCACAGATCTGGTTCCCTGTGGGGTCCTCTGTTCTGTATTGGCTGGTGGGGTCCAGTCACAGACCCTCCTTCCCTGGAGGTATTGCTAGGGTATCTATTCTACGTGAAGGAATCTGCGGCTAATATCAGATGTAAGAGTTACTTAACCTTCGGTAACTATGTATGTGGTAGAGACAATTCTAGCCGCAGATTCCTTCGCGGTCCACCCTTCCTCCCTTATTCTGGGAAGACCCTAGGGCTAGTCCTTGAACTAGATAAACAGCTTATAATAGTGCAGCCACCCTGTGCAAGCAGGGGTGTACGCACGAGAGACCGCGCCCCCGAGGGGTGTCTCCCGAAATTCAAAAGTTTTACTGTTCTAATGCCGATGGCGTGTTAGGGGGGGTTTCGATACAACCTGATTGGGGGGTTGGTGTGGGAGGGGGGAGGTCTGGGGAACGGGGAAGTTTGGCGAGTTGTCGGTGCTACATGAACAAGAATCAGTGGTTTGATGTACAATGTTTTCATATGGGTCTATCAGAATTTACATTCAATACTTTGGACGAAGGACAATGGGTGTGACAAAGGTTCTAACATGGAACATAAGAGGCCTAAATGATGGCAGAAAGTCTAGATTGATGCACAGCTATTTACTAAGGCATAACATTGACATCTGTTTCTTACAAGAGACACATATTAACTCCACGGCCTCGCCCAGACCAAACATTCAAGATGGGGGCCCACATTTTCGGCTATATTCTCTAATTATGCCAGAGGAGGAGCTATACTTGTGCGCAAAGGTATTGACTGGAGAGAACACACTGTGACAAGTGACCAAGATGGCAGATATGTGGTGTTACATGGAACCCTACTTGGCAAAAATTTGATATTAGCTGCTGTATATGGGCCGAATGTGGACGACCCAGAGTTTTTCAGTGAGGTGTGGGCGCAGATCACAATTCTAGACTGCCCTACTGTCATTTGGGAAGGTGATTTTAATGTGGTCATAGATGGCTCATTAGACAGACAAGGTGCATCCAGGCAATTGCATCCACACGCCAGTCAGGCATTGCGAGACATAATAAATGAAGGTTCTTTAATAGATATTTGGAGATCCCGAAACGCACACACTAGGTTAGGAACATGTATTTCTGCACACCACGCAGCCTGGTCCAGATTGGATTTTTGGTTGGTATCTCAAGACGTAGCCATCTGGACTGTTGATGTTGGAATTTTGGCCCGCTCCCTCTCTGACCATGCTCCCTGCCTACTAGAACTAGAAATCCCTGGGGCCCCTACGAGGGCCTTCACCTGGCGCCTCCCGCCACATGCGCTACAAGATGCAGCCTTCACTGAAGAGATGAGACAAGACATAAAAGACTACTTTACTAACAATGAAGGTTCCGTCACCACTGAAGCAGTTCTATGGGACGCCTTTAAAGTGGTCATAAGGGGCCAAAGCATAGCACGCAAGGCGGGGGTCTTGAAGGCCATCACTAAACACCATAGCTGGGTTGGAGGGTGAGCTCAAAACACTTGAGCAATCTTTATGCGCTGACCTTACACCAGACACAGCCTCAAAAATTAAAGCCAAACTACTACTAGACTTCGCCGAGGAAGCCCAGCGCGAGCTAAAGTTCTTGGGTAAACAGGCTGAGGCACGTAGATATGGTGAAGGTGACAGACCTAGTCGAACCCTAGCTAGAATGATCAACTTCTCTGCACCACCCACACACGTGCACACCATTCTTGACACTGATGGGGTCATGACAACGGGGCAAAGTGAGATACTACAGGCGTTCACTACATACTATTCCAATATTTATAAGTCCTCGCACGCTGCACCACAAGATGCCCTTGCGTCCTATCTGGAGTCCATAGCGCTTGTGTGGTTTAACAATGCACATAGGCAGTATATGGACCACCCTGTGACGGTCCATGACATTGCCAGAACTATCAAAGCTCTCCCGCTTAATAAGGCTCCAGGGCCAGATGGCCTTACGGCAGCATTTTACAAAACTTATGTGGATGAGCTTGCCCCGCGGCTACATGAGGTGTTTGCTGAGACACTAGAGGTGGGGACGCTGCCTGACTCTATGAGGGAACGCTCTGATCATAACATTGCTAAAACCAGATAAAGACGACCAATGCCTTGACTCATACAGACCTGTGTCACTGATTAATGTGGACGTGAAAATTTATGAGAAAATAATAGCAGCCTTTGCTCCCAATTGTGGCCCTCCCGGACCAATCAGGTTTTATACCTGGCCGTGCAACCACACACAACCTAAGAACTGTATTCTCTGTACTGCACTATTTGCATCCAGATGTACAGGCAGCAGTGATATTCCTAGATGCCACAAAGGCATTCAACTCTCTTGAATGGCCATATCTCTTTACCATTCTGGAACGGATTGTATTCAGCCCGTTGTTCATAAATCAAATTCGCTTACTCTACATTGATCCTAAGGCCAGAGTGAGAGTAAATGGCATGTTATCAGACCCGTTCACGATTTCCAGGGGTACAAGACAGGGGTGCCCCTTGTCCCCTTTATTATTCGCAATTTCCATGGAGCCATTAGCAGCCAGAATTAGGCAACATCATACCGCCAGAGGTATAGGACTTGGCTCCAGAAGCTTACTGATCTCGCTATACGCTGACGATGTCACTCTCTACGTGCATAACCCAGCTGAAAACCTGAATCCAATACTGAGGGAATTTGTTACATTCGGGGGCTGTCCGATGTTAATATAAATTGGTCTAAGTCGGTAATGTTTCCACTGACTGATAATACTTCCGAAGTGCACTCTGATTATCCTTTAAGATGGCAGGCTGATGAGGTTAAATACCTAGGCATTTGGATCAGCCGAAATCTCCAAGACCTATGGACCCTGAATTTTGGAAGGGCAGTGTCCTGGCTTGAAAGTAAGGTGGCAATATGGTCGAAACTCCCTTTCTCTCTGGCTGGTAGAATTGCACTTGCGAAAATGATTGTGTTGCCCAAATTCCTCTATCTTTTCGCAAACATTCCAATCCCACTAACGCAATGCTTTTTCACTTGTCTACGTTCTCACTTACTGTCCTTGGTGTGGACTGGCAGCCAGGCTAGACTCTCATGGGCACTATTAACACTGCCGCTACGACAGGGGGGCATGGGTGCCCCAGACATGCAACTATACGCGCTGTGCGCACAGGCCCAATACCTGCACTTCTGGACTTATCCGACGCCTTACCAGCCACATGTGGCGGTTGAACTGGACACAGTGGCTCCACTACTCTTAAGTGTTGCCTTATATCGCAAAACTCACAGGCCAACAAGGGATATTGACTCGGCTAACATGCTTCGCTGGGCGTGGCGCGAGTTGCAGAGGCGAGCGGCCCTACCCCTGTTATACGCTCCTGCGATCCCCCTCAAACAGAACCCCATGCTCCCCTGCCTGGAAGTAGGCGGAGGAGATGTCTCCATTGCTGGATCTAAGCTGTACACATTCGCGGATTTGTACCCTAAGGGTATATTTTTAGATCTGCAAATCGAGAAGGAGAGCCAGCCTTTGTCTTTTGGGGACACGTTCACATATCACAAACTTAAATCTGCATGCAAAGCGTTGTGGGACCAGTTCCCGGAGGGACCGCCACACATAAATGCACTCCAGAACATACTAGCGAGGGCATCCAGGAAGAAACTAGTATCACGCTTATACAACTCCATGCAGGAACAGTCCCCTATTGTGGTGCCTAAATCTCTACAGTTGTGGAATGAAGAACTTGAGACGCCCTTAACTGACGACCAGTGGTCATTCTGTTGTAGGCAGCTATTGGAACTCTTCCCAAATTACAAACTTCGATTAATTCATTTTAAGTTTCTACACAGGTTTTACCGCACCGCACCCCACTGGCTCTACACCATATGGGTATTAGAGAAGATGATAAATGCTGGAGATGTGGGGCAGAGGGAACTTCCTTTTTAAATGTAGCTTGGAACTGTTCCGCTCTATCCGAGTACTGGTCAGGGATTTTTGTAGCTATAAATCAAATTCTGAATAGAGCAGATTGTCCTTCCCCGCTCCTCGGTATCCTAGGATGGGTGGCGAATACGGAACCCAAAAGTCAGAAATTGCTTGCTTTGCTGTTATTATATGCTAAACGACAAGTGGCTATGAAATGGGGACGCAGAACTCGGCCTATGTTTGCGGACTGGCTGTCGGATGTGGCATATGGCCACACACAGCTGGGAACATATTGGGATCTGATGCCGACTGCCTCACGGCCACAGGACATCTGGGAGCTGTTCTTGCAAGGTCACGAAACAGAGCGGAGTCCCCCCCTCCCCCCTCCCCCTGTCTGAGCCTGTTGGCCTGGTGGCATAGTTGTGGGGTGAGGTATTGGGATTATCCTATATTAATATCTATGCAACTGTACCACCTATGAATAATATGCCCCGTTCCATCCCAATCTGGGCAGACTATGTGTTAAACACTCACCTGTGTCTATATGTAGGGTTGTAATATGTATCCATCACTTTGTGTATTGACTCCATATGATATGTTCCTTTATCAGAATATTCCTAACTCTGTGCAAAAATGCTGAGATTGGCAGATTTGCTTCATCTGTGTACTGACATTAGCCTGTTTTTACTAGTTTGTTTAAAAAACTCCCATCCTTCTTCAAGGAGCAGCAGCAGAATCCACAATGCTTGTTTTATTTGTACATACAAATGTCGATATATTGTTTGTACCTGCTGTGATTTACTATGCAATCTTCAATAAATACATTAAAAAAAAGAAAAAGAATTGTAGAATTCTCCTGCTTTTCTCTGGTATGCATGTACAGCAATGCTGAGTTTTTTGCATCTAGCAGACTCCTCCTTTTTCTGCAGGTAAAATGTCTAATGCTAATGTGTTTTGCAAAACCATGGATATAATTGCTAGGAGTGCAGGACTTGCAAATAGTAAAGCTCCAGCAGTTCTAGTTGCCATTAACTGTTGACAGTTTTCAAATCTTTTCATCAGTAAGTAGGACTCCTATAGGTGGTATAATTACACCCAAATGTCTCCCATTAACTGGGTTCCATCTTCTGTGCTATGGGTGTGTCTGTGAGCTGGTGTCACTGTTATTGCATCTTCACTATATCCATGATAGATCTTAGAAAGTAATATAGCTAAGCAGCAAATACTCTCCCAACGGGCAGGCAACTGGAAGTAAGCGTCTTGTCCTCAAACTAAATAAACTCCTGGAATTGCGGTTTCTTCCCCTTGCAACAATTGCCATTTGCCTCCTCATTAATTTAAGTGTGTGTTTTCAACTACTGATTCCCACATGCCCCGTTCTACTGTATGTTGTTCTTTTTCAAACACAAATTTTTCCTTTTTGTCTTCTGTCTAATTTCAGGTTTGGGTAAATAATTTTCCTTCTAAACTTGTCTTTTTTTCCCAAATATTTTTACACGCATCATTCCCCTTATCCTTGCTATGTGAAATGTTAATGTTCGAGGCATATGAGCTGCAGATTGTACACTTAGCAATAGATCGCCACCTAGTGTTGGGCTCTGATGATTGGAGGTTGTTGTCTTCTTGGAAGAAGTCTTTGTAGTCACAAGATAGGTGACTCCTCCCTTGGACAATACTGCGCATGGTCATCGACTCCATCCCCAGATTGTTTTTTTCCACCACTGGGTTCGGATGAAAGTTTCCCGCTCCGGCTAGAAAATACTTTTTTCAGCAACTTCGAAGCATGAAACTTTATATAAACAATTTTCGACATTGAATAGACTTTTCGACATCACTAGCTACATTCCGGTGCGTCGACGCGGGCCGTTGGGCCTATCGGCGCCGTACGGCCTACGCCTCGTGGACAGAATTCCATTCAAGAGATGCCCGGTATGTCGAGCAAAATTCCCTTATAGCGACCATCACGAGGTCTGCAACCTCTGTCTATCGCCGGAACACGGCGAGTCGACCTGCACAGCCTGTGCCTCCTTCCGATCGAAGAAGACCATTCAGGATCGGAGGGCCCGTCGACACGAGATGATCAGCGCCAGCGCCAGCACCGGAGGCCATCTTTGAGGAGGAGATCGTCGGAGAGGACGTCTCCGGGGACGAGGATCCACTCGAAGATATCTCCGAGGATGAGGCTCCACTCGTCGCCGAGGAAGACTCGCCTGATCTCCAGATCATATCGGGGGCAGAGGACTCAGACGACTCGATTCCATCTCGGCAACCTGTGAGTACCCCTGCCCCTGCACAACATACACTACCCAAGCCAAAGACAGCAGTCGGCACTCCGCCCATGGTGAGGTAATATGAATTTTTATGGTCAATTGTGTCCCCTAACGTAGACCCCAACGGCTCCATGTACGTGCTTCAAGTACATGTATGTTCCCTCCACAACCAGCTATGAAGACGCAAATACATTTGCGTCCAACGTTAACATGTCCTCTTTCAGATCCACCATGAATGGATCGATTATTCAGTTCCTAAGTATGCCGTGCCACCGTCTTTACATGGTGCACTTTTCACGTTTTCCTGGCTCTGGCGAGTTAGGCCCTGATTTCTGCCATCGAGCCCTTTCTGCCTTCTGCCTCCGAAAGCTGCAGCCTGGATCCGCATCCATGACCCTTGCCTTATTCCCTGCGCGGCGAGCGGTGCCCGGCTCGGCCTGCTTGCCTGCCAAGACAGTATTCAGCCTTCAAGTTATCTGCTCCGCTCCTCGAAAATACATTCCTGTCTAGAGGTTTAGGTAAACACCTCCCTAGCTGCAGAGCAAAGGGCCCGGCCTTTCTGTCTCTGTGCAAGTAATTCATTGCTCCCGTTACCATGGTAGGCCCATGGCCCCCTTGCTTTACACGTAGACACGTAGTCACATATGCACGCAGTAGCAGTCAGTATAGAATAGCCTCTGCCCGAGAGACCTTTCCTTCTAGATAATACAGTTCCTCAAATACAAGATACCAGATATGATTTGGGTTTAGGTTGTTCTGACATGCCAGACTTCTGTCTCCCCGTATAGCGCAATGTCAAGTCCCCTTCACCCTCCAGTTCCACGTCAATCACACGTCATGTTGCCTGCGCGCGCATCTAGCCCAATATTTCTGCTGACTTTGCAGGATTCTTCTATGGATCCACCCACCTGTGACACTTTTATGTGACGTTTCTAGCACACACCTCCGTGTACGCCCTCGTGCACGCCTTCTGTTACGCACATGTGTTCTTATCTCGTTTCTTTTCAGCTGTTACGCCTTCTGTATCCATCACCACTGTATGCATTGACTATATATATTGTACTCTGTTAATAAAGCATTGTCTATCCCTTCCTGAACCCTCGTGGTGATGGAACATGATACCTGGTTCGAACCAATTCCATTTTATGGAATAAAACCCTTATAAACTCAGATGCCACGGACTCTGCCCCTCATTTTCGATTGAGTTATTTTATTGAACTTTATCGCATAGAAATTCCGCATAGGTAAATCTTTATTTACCACATAATTTGGCGCCCGAACAGGGACCCCTCCCCCACCTTACGCGCCGGCGGTGCGTTGCAGGCCTAGCCCCCTGCCACAGCCGTGACGGACGTTTACGCGTACCCGCAGGATTTCCTGTATCTCCCTCAGGCCAACGGAGGTGACTGAGACTGCGATCGACACCCAGACGAGGCGGTGAGGAGTGCGGAGGATCCCGACCAGAGCCCAGCCGAGAGAGCAAGGTCCGAGGTGTTCAGAGGCCCACCAGTTCCGAAGTACCTACGTCACGAGTCGAGTCCAGTCCGGTCCAGTCCAGTGTCAAGTTTCCGAGGCCTTCCGTTCCGTGCTTCCCGGTGAGTACCGTTGCTGGGGATGCATCAAGACGGGTGCATTAATTTGTGTCCGGTCAAGACGGGTTTGGGTGCGCAGACCCGGTCTGCACTGTTTTAGCAGTGTATCTGTACTGATTAGCAGTATATCCAGTATCTAGTTATCAAGTTATCTAGTAAATGTTTTAATGTGTGTCTTAATGTCGTGGTATGAGTGATTGTTTGATCTTCATTATTGTGTTTATTGTACTAGTTGTGTCCAAGTCCGAGTAAGTATCAAGTATCAAGTATCAAGGTTCGAAATGCTGCTATTCTCCAAATTAAGACAGATAGGAACTAGGAAAGGAATACTCGAGGAAGCTGTTCCCATCCCACCCAGGGACACTCCCGGATATTTTAATGTACCACAAGCACGGCCTAGATGCCGTATTATATCTCGACTTGTGGGTGGATTACACGAAGGATTTAGCAGAGAATCAGAGATGGCCCGCTACAGGGACATGGGATGCCGAGTGCATCATGAGAGTAGAAGAAGCATTATGGAAAAAGAAAGCCAGACAGTCACAGAAAGATGCCATTGAATTATGGCGTAAAGAATCGCATAGACGCACAGAGAAAGCACTCAGAAAAGCAGAGATAAGTAGAGAGGATTCTGAAAGAGCCAAAGAAAAGGAACTACTAGAAGAAGGAGAACGAGTTAGAATAGAACAACACGATAGACGTAGTAATGCAATTATGACAGGATTGTATCCAGTCCTGGCCGAGGGCCTGCCCAAGGCGACCCCGGAAATACCGAAAAATCTGCCCCCTCCATTGGTTCCGACTAAATTACGTCACAAGACCGCAGCAGATATTTTCCTTTCTTCCTATTTAGACGACGTAGCTCCCGAATATACTAATGTCCCACCTGCACCTGTACCACCCGCTGATCATCAGCCCCCAGGTCCGCAACAGCATACCTCTCCCGGTCTGCTTCCTGCACCCTTACCTGTTATTCCCCCCGGTAATCCTTTTGGGCCTGGCGAGGTTCAGGCCCCAACCCAGTTACAGCAGGTACCGACCCTACAGCCAGTTAATGCTCAAGCCTCCACTACAGGAGGTGCTACAGGAGGTTTCCGTACCCCGCCACCAGTACAGCGATTAACTGTTAGAGAACTAGCAATGGAACGTACTCCGAAACCAGCCACAATTGAAAGGCTTAAAGAATATCTTACAGACTGTAGATATGATCCAATACCAGGCCAAGACGGTTGCATGATATTAGCCTCGATACGTATAAGACGTGCTGCAAACTTTTTAGTTCTATTTCCAGGAATGGCAAAGTATCTAGACCGGATATATCATTTCGTTCAGACTGGGGAGGATCAGGAATGTGTTCAGGAGGCCATGGCACACCAGAAAGTAGACACCCAAGGTTTAATATTAAGATTCCTCAAAAACTGTTTCATAAGAGAACGAGACCAGCCTGGTGTAAATAAAGACGAGATGGAAGTACTAACTACATGGGGTCAGAATATTGCAGACGGAAAACATGATAGACAGAAAAGTATAGAGCACATGTACAGAAAAATCCGTAAGGAAATAACAGTATTTCATGAAAGACAGAAAGCTGAAAGTGAAGCAGATGCTGACAAGAATGAATCCTCAGAAGAGGAGGAGCCAGAACATACAGGAACAATAGCATATGTAGGAAAGGGTAGACCCTTTAATAAAACGTTGCGCCCAGAAAGCAAGAGACTTTTTCACTCTGCTATGTCAAACCCGAGGAGTCCTGAACATCTATTTCAGGCCACCGATAAAATACTTCATGAACGAATGGGGTACCATGTACTCAATTCTATGGATGAACAAGAATTAGCCAGGTCAGCAGTACAATGGGCTGACAATTCCGATAAATATAATGATGACGCAGTAGCGCAAACCTTTTTGAATCTTTCCCCAGACGAACAGCGACTAGCTGGTATGTACATGATACAACACCTCCTTAGGTTGTATAAGAGCCAACATTCTGATCCAGGTCCCCTACATGATGTACTAATAGAGTTACTCATGAATAAATGGAGAGGCCTAGGTACCGATTTAATTAAAGTAATTTTAGAACATCGACACAGATATAGTGCTTTCCTGAATCCACAGTTTGTTTCAGCTCCACCCCCAGAAAGGAAAATGTTTTACATAGACAGACAGAATCCTTTACGAGAAGTACATCCAGTCAAGAATGCTGATGATACCCTTACACGTGTGTATGTATACACGCCTATAACTAAAATGGAATTATTGGAAATGAAGAAAATAGTGCCCAGTCATGACAAAGACCCTGCAGGTTTCCATCGTGAAATAAAAGACATGTTACTCATGGGAGATTACACCTATCCCGACATTATGAAAATATTGAAAGTGTTATTGCCTGCCGGTATTTACGAGAAACTCAAAGAAAAAGAATGGGAGGTGGGAGACACAAAGATTGATTGGGCTGCATTAGAAACTGAAGAAACGACTCGAACCCCAGGTATAGGTCTTGGGGATAAAACTAAAGCATTACCAGGATTGTTAGTACAGGTTTTGCCACGTTTGTTAGCAACTAAAAAGGAGGACTGGGATGCAATCTCAGCCTGCAAACAGAAACCCGATGAAGACACTAGTGATTTCTATTCCCGATTTGAGAAATGTTTTATTATTAATAGTGGCCTGAAAGCAAGTAGCGAATCATATCCACACCTTTTTGTATCTAAATTAGTCGAGAATTCCCTGCCCCAAGTTAAGAATCGTGTACTGAAGGTCGAGAGCACATGGCAAGCAAATACGCCTTCCCAAATGTTACAAATGTTACAGTATCACCAGAACAGAATTAGAGAAGAACATGATCACGAACAAAGACGTATGAAAGACACGAAAATGAAAATGCTAGTAGCTCAGTCAGTTTCAGCTGACGGTCAGAAAAAGGGCATGACACAGTCCAAAAATTCAGCAGCTCCTGTTAAAGGGACATGCAACTATTGTAAACAGCCAGGTCACTATGTAAACGAGTGTGCAGTTTTGAAACACAACATATCTACAGGTAAAACTAAAGAGAGACCGCGTCAACCTAGACAGGACCAAGCCCAACAACACGTGCTACAGAATGTACAGCCTATACATGCTCCACAACAGACAGTACAGACCGTAGCGGTACCACAGCCACAACCGATTGCCGCAACACAACATGCAACGCAGCAGATGTACCAATATGCACAAACTGATTATCCCGATTATCAGCGATACACATGAAACAGCCTAGAGAGGGAGGTTGGCTTGCCTCTTATTGAGGTTCCTGTAGACCAAGAGGGTCCTTACGTACATAGTCAGGTATTAGGGAAAGATAGAAAGTTTTTGATTGACACAGGGGCAAGCAGAACGACAATCAGTCACGACGAGGTTCCAGGGGCACCCCTCTCAGGCTCACAGAATGTTTCCCTTGGATTTTCAGGAAAGCCTATTGTTAATGAAGTATCGAAACCAGTCCCCCTTGCAGTTGGTCCATTGTCACGTACTACAGATTTGTTGCTCACAAAATCTTGTCCAGAAAACTTGTTAGGTATCAAGACACTGAAAGCTCTAGGAGCTGTAATTTGTTGTTCTCCGGAAGGAGTAAGACTGTTTCTGCGTGACTTTAAGGGTCACTATGTGTTGAGAGATATTGATCCCAGATTACAGAATGTTCCTGCACATTTATGGGCACAAGGCCCCACTGATGTAGGTTGTATGCATATTACACCATATCGAGTTACACTCAAGCAAGGTGTTGTTTTGCCACGAATCCGACAATACAAGTTACCCCCTGATGCTGTAGTGGCTTTACTGAAAATCATTGACGAGCTCATTGCACAAGGAGTGGTTGTAGAAACCGACTCAAATCTATGTAATTCCCCTATCATCCCGATTCTTAAACGCACTGATTCGAATGCACCTCCAGTTTATCGATTAGTCATCGATTTACGAGAATTGAATAAATGCATTGTACCACAATATCCCGTGGTCCCAGATATTTCGTCCCTATTAACAGCTATTGATTACGAAGCGACGTTCTTTACTGTAATTGATCTCAAGAACGCCTTCTTTAGTGTCCCCATTGATCCGGAAAGCCAATACCTTTTCGGATTCTGTTTAAATGGCCGAAGCTTCAAATTTGCACGCGCACCTCAAGGATTCACAGAAAGCCCCAGCATCTATAGCCAAGCATTGAAAAGACAACTTGACAGTATTCACATGCCTGCTAACACTGCCCTGCTTCAATATGTCGATGATCTATTGATCACCGCCCGAAGTGAACTAGAATGTGAACAAGCATCACTGACTGTCTTGTATTTCCTAGCTGACAAGGGACACAAGGTGTCTCCTTCGAAGCTGCAATTCTGTGTTCAGCAAGTGGTGTACCTTGGACACTTGCTGTCAAAGAGGGGGAGACAGCTAACACCTGACCGCATCCAGTTAATTGTAAACATGTCACAACCCAAGACACAAAAGGAGGTACGGGCCTTTATAGGCCTCACTTCTTACTGTAGACAATGGATCCCTCAGTATGCATTTCTAGCCAAGCCACTCATACAGTTGACAACTCAGGAGGCAGCGACATCGACTGTCCTCCCTTGGACTCAGGAACATGCACAAGCTTTTGACGACTTAAAGAAAGCCTTATGTCAAGCACCAGTTTTAGCAACACCATGTTACAGCAAGCCTTTTACACTTTTTGTCACAGAACGCGAAGGTACTGCATTGTCAGTACTCACACAGGATCAAGCAGGTTCACACAAACCGTGTGCTTATTTTTCTAGTACATTAGATCCAGTAGCCCAGGCTCTGCCTGCGTGCTTGAAATCAGTAGCAGCGACAGCTCTAGCAATTAGACAAAGCGATGCCGTAGTGTTAGGACATCAATTGACAGTACAAGTTCCACATTCCGTGGAAGTTCTTTTAAACCGTACACAGACTCAGCACTTGACCATAGCACGACTGACAGGTTATGAAATGACATTGTTTCAGCCACACATAGAAATCAGACGTTGCAATACATTGAATCCAGCTACACTTTTACCACTAAGTGAGACAGACCCTTTGGCACATGATTGTGTTGAAGTCATTACCATTACGACGAAACCCAGACAAGACTTGACAGACACCGCATTACCAGATCCAGACCTGACACTTTATGTGGATGGTTCATGCATGAGAACAAGTACAGGAGAGTTAGTAGCCGCATATGCAGTAACGACAGAAACTGAAGTCATAGAAACAAATCGTATTGACACCCTGTCAGCTCAAGCAGCAGAGCTCATCGCTCTGACTCAAGCCTGTATTCAAGCCAAGAATAAGAAAGTTAACATATACACAGATTCACGTTATGCATTCGGAGTCGTACACGACTTCGGTGTTCTCTGGCAAGAAAGAGGTTTTTTAACTTCTCACGGTCCCAAGATCCAGCACGGTCCCCTCATTCAAGCTCTGTTAGACGCAATACATTTGCCCACAGCCATAGCCATCATGAAATGCAAAGCACATACGAAAGTCACAGATACCATTTCCCAGGGTAACGACCTGGCAGATCGAACAGCCAAGCATACAGCTCAGACTCATACTCACACAACCAACTTGACAAAGACAATAGTCCCGACACCGACACATTGCATGACAGTTAAGGATCCCGCCCTCGATGTAATTGACATACAGACACATGCTACACCAGACGAAATAAAGAAATGGACTGAACTAGGAGGGATCCAGACAGAACAGGGATGGATGACGAAGGGTAAATCCACATGGTTTCTCCCCGACTCTATGGTTCAAGTTATCATTAACACAGTACATAGTCCTGCACATTTAGGAGAAAAAGCCATGTTAGACAGTATTCAAAACCTTTGGTTCAATAAACCTTTACGAGCAGCAGCAAAACAGAAAGTGCGTACTTGCATGATCTGTTGTCAGTTCAACCCAGGTAAAGGCATTCCCGTAGAGCAAGGTGGATTTCATCCTCCCGATCACCCTTTTGAAGTCCTCCAGATGGATTATATCCAGATGGAACGTTGTCGAGGATTTAAGTATGTCCTCGTAGTTGTATGTGCACTCTCCCGTTGGACAGAAGCATACCCAGTCCCAGATTACACTGCTCCGACCACTGCCAAGCAGCTGGTACGTGAATTCTTCCCACGGTATGGTTTGCCCTGTATCGTGTACTCAGATAATGGTCAGCCATTCTCGTCCGAGCTCATGAAGCAGGTATCACTCCTGCTAGGATATCAGTGGAAGTTCCACTTTGTCCGACATCCCGAGGCAGCAGGTCTCGTGGAACGTCATAATCAGACCCTGAAAATACGTCTCGCTAAAATATGTAGGGAGAAAGGCGTAGACTGGATAGTAGCTTTACCAGTTGCTCTTTTTTACATGAGAATGATCGCACACTCTAGAACAGGGCTATCCCCGTACGAGGTGGTCTTTGGTAGGCCACCGAATATGTGGGGGACGCCTCTGCCTCGCAAAATTACCGATGTTAACTGTAATATGCTGACAGATTACCTTGCCTCCTTGATGTCTGCACTACAATCATGTCGTTCACAGGTAGCTGCAGCCTTTCCCGACAACACCGAGGTGAAGCCACACGAGATCGTCCCTGGGGACCTGGTATACATCCGGAATTTCGACAGGAGAAGTCCGCTGGAGCCCCGCTGGCAGGAGCCGAAGCTTGTTTTACTAACCACAAGGACAGCAATCAAGGTGGAGGGCCGAAAGGGCTGGCTCCACTCGAGTCATGTAAAAAGACACTATGGACTGCCGCCAAAACTAGACTCCCAGCCCGGCCCCCTTCCAGAGACTGATACTAAACTCCCCCTGGTAGAGAAAACTCCTTCTCAAGAATTTCGCATGAAGTTGAGGTCTAGCAAGTCAGACAGTTTAATTGTTTAAGTCCTCCCCTAGGTGAATCGGTTAGACAAGTTTCTGACATGTACCCGTTAGACCCCAATAGAGAGAGAGATAGACAGAAACAGCTCAAGAAACGTGAATATTGTAAATCTCTCCGTAGTCACTGCATAGTGACATTACTGATTATGTTTTTTCTGAGTCTTATGATTATTGCTGCAAGTATATTGCTACACATATACTTTCCTATTTTCACACGTGCACTTTCTTCTTCAAATGACACTGTCGAGCACACTTTCAGTGAATTACCCCCGCACGAGTTATCTTACCGACTTGCGCTGCGCAACAATACATTTATCAGTATGTTACATCATTCCCATCAGACCAGCAACGCTACAAATTGTTGGATATGTGGCCGACTCCCTCCCTATCAGAAGTATAAGGGAGTTCTGCCCCTCTTTCCGTATCCGTTCACACACAATGGTTCCTGTGGTGCATGGTTTAGTTTAATGAATTCTTTAAATTCTGATTCCATAGTTTACCAGGGCAATTGGGTATGGGGAAATCTGAACACAGTTATGCATAAAGTATGTTTCCCTGACAAGGAGGGTCTTCCCCAAAGGACAGGGACCGATCTAGAAAACGAAGTATATGGATTAGGTAATTTTACACTTAACCTCATGATTCTGAATGTCCAGTCCGATACAAAACCAGACTTACCCGTTATGTCAGTATTACCAGTCAGAGGTGAATTATGTGTCAGAAAGAATGGTTCAGTACACCTAGGTCATAGTAAATGTACCACCGTGATCGAATTCAGTGATAAAGGCAAGTCTACATTCAAGGCTTCCCGTCATTCCTATTTCATTTGTGGTCATACAGCATATATACGCTTACCTCTAGATTGGGATGGTACTTGTTACATCGCATTCCTTCTGCCACCCGTTTTTCTAGCCCCTCCTGATTATCATAGGGACTCCCATCTAGTACACAATAGATCCAAGAGAGATCTCCCGATTGTCGATTATACTGAAACGGCATGGGAGCAATACACAGACTTTAATAAAGGCTTCTTTCCTTATTTAGGTACTGTCTTTAATAGTAAACTGATACGTAAATTAACTAGAACCCTTGAAGCAGTAGTGAATGAAACTACTTCCGCCCTAGGCAACTTAACAGAGGAACAGTCTGCTATGAGACTTGTCGTTCTTCAAAATCGTCTTGTTCTTGACGTCATCCTGGCCGATAGGGGCGGAGCTTGTAGAGTCATCGGATCGAGCTGCTGTGTTTTCATTCCAGAAAACGCACCATCAGTATATAAAGCCATAACCCGTCTCCACAAGATTGCAAGTCAGATACACCAGAATCCAGGCACCTGGACTTGGTCCGGTTGGCTCTGGAGCGTGTTATCAGCCTGGGGATGGAAAGTCCTATCCTTCCTCGGAATAGCCCTTCTCATAGTATTCAGTTGTTGTTTATGTCTGCAATGTGGGCCAGCGATTTGCGGCTTGTGCGCCACATCATGTATTCCTCATTCAAGTTCACGTTCTAAACCCCGCCTGAAAAAAGAAGAGCAAATGTTACATGAACAGATTGATAGATTAATGAGGATTGATATATCATGAAGGGTCCGTAGGGGACAAGGAGGGAATGAGGTAATATGAATTTTTATGGTCAATTGTGTCCCCTAACGTAGACCCCAACGGCTCCATGTACGTGCTTCAAGTACATGTATGTTCCCTCCACAACCAGCTATGAAGACGCAAATACATTTGCGTCCAACGTTAACATGTCCTCTTTCAGATCCACCATGAATGGATCGATTATTCAGTTCCTAAGTATGCCGTGCCACCGTCTTTACATGGTGCACTTTTCACGTTTTCCTGGCTCTGGCGAGTTAGGCCCTGATTTCTGCCATCGAGCCCTTTCTGCCTTCTGCCTCCGAAAGCTGCAGCCTGGATCCGCATCCATGACCCTTGCCTTATTCCCTGCGCGGCGAGCGGTGCCCGGCTCGGCCTGCTTGCCTGCCAAGACAGTATTCAGCCTTCAAGTTATCTGCTCCGCTCCTCGAAAATACATTCCTGTCTAGAGGTTTAGGTAAACACCTCCCCAGCTGCAGAGCAAAGGGCCTGGCCTTTCTGTCTCTGCAAGTAATTCATTGCTCCCGTTACCATGGGTGGCCCATGGCCCCCTTGCTTTACACGTAGACACGTAGTCACATATGCACGCACTAGCAGTCAGTATAGAATAGCCTCTGCCCGAGAGACCTTTCCTTCTAGATAATACAGTTCCTCAAACACAAAATACCAGATATGATTTGGGTTTAGGTTGTTCTGACACGCCAGACTTCTGTCTCCCCGTATAGCGCAATGTCAAGTCCCCTTCACCCTCCAGTTCCACGTCAATCACACGTCATGTTGCCTGCGCGCGCATCTAGCCCAATATTTCTGCTGACACTGCAGGATTCTTCTATGGATCCACCCACCTGTGACACTTTTATTTGACGTTTCTAGCACACACCTCCGTGTACGCCCTCGTGCACGCCTTCTGTTACGCACATGTGTTCTTATCTCGTTTCTTTTCAGCTGTTACGCCTTCTGTATCCATCACCACTGTATGCATTGACTATATATATTGTACTCTGTTAATAAAGCATTGTCTATCCCTTCCTGAACCCTCGTGGTGATGGAACATGATACCTGGTTCGAACCAATTCCATTTTATGGAATAAAACCCTTATAAACTCAGATGCCACGGACTCTGCCTCTCATTTTCGATTGAGTTATTTTATTGAACTTTACCGCATAGAAATTCCGCATAGGTAAATCTTTATTTACCACAATGGGGCCCAGTTGAGAGCGAAATTTACCCTCAGACGCCCCGCCTTCAGGCTCGGCTCCGATGAAAAAGACTACGCCTTCCGGTGCCTCTGTACCGAAAAAGCCACATGTGCCAATTCCACCTCCTCCATCGGCACCGAAACATCCTTCGACACCGAAGGACTCTTTGACACCGAAGCCAAAACGCCCTTTGGTGCCCAAAGACAAAGACCCTTCGGCACCCGCAACCATCGGTGCCGAAGCCAAAGATTGTACCGGATCCGAAAGCTTCGACTCCGAAACCTTCCAGTTCCAAAAATAAAGATGGAAAGACGGATTCCGGCGCCACAGGTCCAACGAAACCGGTCTCCACGCCGAAATCTCCAACATCGGTACCAAAGACTCCAAGGCCTGATACAGACATGCCTAAACCCTCTGACAAGCCTACCAAGCCAAAACCACCTTCGGCACCGAAGACTTTGCCACAGGACTCTAACTCCTCCTAAAGCAAAGAACACTAAACAACCCCTATCGGCACCGAAAAAATCGACGACGAAGAAGATTGTAGATGAGGAAGAACTGTTTAGACCAGATCCTAAACAAAAAGGTAAATATCAATCCAAAAACTGGACATGTGGAAGCAATTCCTTACAAGAAAAGACCAGCAGACACACCACTTCCACCTGTGGTTCCTGCCAAAAAGAAGGATTGTGCAACTTCTCCAATGCACCCTTCCTCTTCTTCACCTTCTTCCTCTCCTATCCCTCCTTATGTTGAACCTATAACTTTTCCTGTTCAATCTCCTGCATCATCACACCACACTGACGAGCAGTATGATCTAGGTGGGGGGGGATGACGTACCAAAGCCACATGCATAGCCTTTAGATGAGGATATCAATCCAGAATATCCTAAGGATGACGACATATATAGTTTTCCACCACACAATGTGCAGACATTCCTGATCCTCAGTACTACCCAACAAAACCTTCCCCTCCAGAAGATAGTATTGGGTTTAATCGTCTATTAAATAGAGCTGCCCTTTACCATGGAGTTCCAATGCACTCTGATGCCATTGAGGAGGATTTTTTACTAGACACATTTGAGCAGTCACAAAGGGCTACACAAATACTACACATGATCAAAGGAGTTATTAAACATGCTCCAGACATATTTAAAGACCCGGTACGATGTAGGGTGTTAAATCCCAGAATAGAAAAAAAAGTATAGACCAGCACCATCTGATCCAGTCTATATTAAGGGATATCTGCCACTAGACTCTTTGGTAGTGTATAATGCATGTAAAGAGCCTATTCTCAGACCTCTGGTGACACGCCCCCACCTGACAAAGAATCTAAAGTCATTGATGCGTCAGGAAAATGGATTGCTGCGCAGGCGACAAACCTATGGCGCATAGCAAACACACAAGCCTTACTCATGCTATGACAGGGCTCACTACGACCAACTAGAAAAACTAATGGTGCACCTCTCAGATCAATACAAGGATCAGGCAGCAGGGCTCTTACAAACAGGCAAATTAATATCCAATGCCTCAATTAAATGTGCACTACATGTAGCTGACACAGCATCCAGAGGAGTCAATACTAGTGTTATACTCAGACGTCCTGCATGGTTACGCATTTCAGGTTTTAAACCAGAGGTACAGACTACCCTTTTGAACCAGCCCTTCAATCAGAACCATTTGTTCAGGCCGGAAGTAGACAACACACTAGAAAAGATGAAGAAAGACACGGACACAGCTAAGTCTATGGGTGCATTACAATCCACACAGACTAGAAGTTCTTTTCGCCACTCCTTTTATCGAGTAGGCTCCAAGCAGACCGGCGCAGATACAACATCATCTTTTAAGACTCACACACAGACCTCCTCTAACAAAGGCTACTTTAGAAGAGGATGCAGAGGCAACAATAATAAGGGAAGAGGTAGAGGTAATAACAACCGCTCCTCTTCCACTCCCAAACAATGACTCCCCTCTGCCTCCCCTACAGCATTCCACTCCTATGGGGGGGAGATTATCACAGTTCCTACCTGTCTGGAATTCCATCACAACAGACAGGTGGGTAAGACAGATTATCCAACATGGCTACTGCCTAGAACTCACATCAACCCCCCCCCCCAAACATACCACCAAGGCAGCGTCTAATGCCCACAGAACACATTACTCTGCTTCAACAGGAAGTTCTAGCACTTCTACAAAAGGATGCTATTCAAGTAGTTCCTTTAGAGGAAAGGGGAACAGGAGTTTACTCCCTGTACTTCCTAATTCCCAAGAAGGACGGGAAATTAAGACCAATTCTTGATCTCAGGCCCCTCAACCATTACATACAATCAGATCATTTTCACATGATCACTTTACAACAAGTACTCCCACTACTACAGCAGTGGGACTTTCTTTCAACACTAGACCTAAAGGACGCCTATTTTCACGTTCCTATACATCCTGCGCACGGGAAGTATCTTAAGGTTTGTCATACAAGGACAGCACTATCAGTTCAAAGTCCTTCCATTCGGTGTCACAACAGCACCACAAGTGTTTACAAAGTGCTTAGCAGTAGTAGCAGCACATCTCAGAAGACAACAGATACTTGTTCTCCCTTACCTCGACGATTGGCTCATAAAAGCAAAATCGTTCAACCAGTGTGTACAACACACAAAACAAACAATTCAGACATTGCACGACTTAGCGTTTACAATAAACTACACCAAGTCGCACCAGAGCCTTTGCACGTTCATCAATATCTAGGAGCTACCATCGACACATCTACAGCTCTAGCGTATCCCAGTCAAGCCAGGATACAGAGCATTAAGACCTTAGTCTCCCTTTTTCAACATCAGCACTCTCTCCAAGCCAGAGTGTTCATGAGACTAATTGGTGTGATGGCGTCTTGCATCTTCATAGTTCCTCACGCATTACTGCAAAAGCGCCCATTACAAGAATGTCTAGCACAACAGTGGAATCAGGCTCAAGGTCAGCTCCCAGACATGGTGTTGGTGGACAGCCGTACATATCGCTCTCTGCAATGGTGGAACACAAAAAACTTGACAAAGGGACAGCCGTTCATAGATCCTGTTCCACAGATAGTGCTCATGACAGATGCATCCCTCACAGGATGGGAAGCCCATCTCTTGCATTATACCACACAAGACCAATGGAACAACCAACAAAGACAGTTCCATATCAACCATCTAGAGCTGCTAGCAATTTTCCTAGCACTCAAAACGTTTCAGGTACAAGTACAAAACAAAGCTGTCCTAATCCGAAGGACAATATGACATCCGTGTATTATATACCAAAACAGGGGGGGACACACTCTGCAACTGTCCCAGCTTGCACAGAACATTTGGAGATGGGCCATTCCTCAAAACATACACCTGACAGTAGAACACCTTCCAGGAATTCACAATCCGATAGCAGAGATGTTGAGTCGTCAGTCACAACAGATTCACGAATGGGAGATACACCCACAAGTTCTTCAACCATTCTTCCAAATGTGGGGGCATCACAGATAGATCTGTTTGCCACCCACGAAAATGCAAAATACCCAACCTTCGCCGCCAGGTTTCCACACCCACGGTCGGAGGGGAATGCGATATGGATGAACTGGTCAGGCAGATTTGCGTGCGCTTTTCCGCCTCTCCCACTCATTCCACTAGGAGTACGCAAGCTAAGAAAACAGTCTCTCAAACTAATACTAGTGGCTCCCACATGGGTATGTCAGCCGTGGTTCACCACACTACTAGATCTCTCACTGGTTCCACATCAGAAATTACGGCTCACGCCATCCCTGTTTACACAGGGATGGCGTGTCATATAATAGCCTATCATATCATCTGTGATGCTCACAAGTGTATTTGCTGGTACAAAAGGCAAGCTCATTGCTCTTCCCATAAATATCTTACAGGCGATAAAACAGCCTTCCTATCTGAACTACTTCAGATACTCGTCACTAGAGGGAAAGCATCAGCCCTTTTCAGTTGTGTTGAAGCACAGACTGTGGCCAAAAAAGATTGTATTGTTCCATTGACCTGTTCTACAGTTCCAGAAGCTTCAGGTCATTAGCTACAATGCAATCTTTGTTCAATCTGTATCGCTGAACACAACATCCTCAGTACCTCATTGATAAAGTGTGTCCATTGATCTGATTCCAGAGAAACTAACATACCGTAGCTTAGGATTAACTCATGCAATAATAGCTTGGCTACATTGAGACTGTTGTTTTACAGCATGAATCTTTTCTGAATTCACATTGTGTGCATTATTCCGCCATCTGGTGGCTCGATCTGGAATTCCCCATTTTTTTTGCAGTATTTCTTCTATTTTTTTTTATTGTTGGGTGTGGACGGATCCCCCATTTTGTGCTTCCTGTGACATCATACGCCCTCCCCTGGAAGCTCCCACTCGGGGTTGCCATCATCGGATTCTTTTTTTGCAATGTTGGGTCTGGATGCTTAGCTGATGGCTCTCCAACACTTGGAAGAAGAGAGTTTGTGAGAAGTTCACCAAAGAAGTAGACAAAATGTATAGAAGTACATCGAAGAAGAAGTACCGGTCCTAGAATGAAGGAGAAGATATCCTCTACGGTTTTGAAAATGCCCATATAGGGAGCTCCCTGTGTAGCATAATGGAGAAGACTCCGTCCCTATTCTGCAAATAGCCACTACAAATTTGCACAGAAAGACCAACACCAGGTCTGCAACCTCTGCCTGCAGATCGATCTTCGAAGCGACAACTGCACAGCCTGTGCTGAGTTCAAGTCGAAGGCCCTGAGGGCAAGCGAAAACAGAGACCGGCCCTGCGCCAAACAGGAACAGAAACCAACTCCATCCCTTAGAGACGTGGTTGTGTTGAATAACGAGGAGGAAAATGTCGCGAAGATGCAGATGGAGAAATATCCGACACCGACCTCAGAATAGCCGATGTCAAAGGAGATGTGACTAATAAAAGACCACAGGTAACGCCTAAAAGACTTACCGTGTCTGAGTCTCGAAAATCAAACTCCAAGGCATCAAGGAGAGCTTCAATGCCAAAAAAGTCTCAGATAAAAGGCAAACCCAGAGAGAAAGAACCACTCTGATCCCTCAAAAGTTACACTGCAGGAGATAAGTCTGCAGAAAAGACTCACTAGTCGAAAAACGGACCAACTCGAGACACTTCGACATGGAAGTGAGAAAGATCTCGAGAGGAGGCAAGAAGCTCAAAAATAGAGACATTGTTTAAGTATTATTCTGTGTTGAAAAGAAAATAGACATCTGTTCTTGATCAAGAAGAACGTTCAGCGGAGAGAGGAAAAAACACTGCCTAGAGGCTGACATGGCTTCGTTGCTTTGAAACATAAAATAGACTTCAATGCATCCTTAAAGGAATATAACATTCCCAAGAAACTTTGACACTGACAGACCAAGGCGAGAAGGACGTTAAAGACATAAAACCTCCTTTGACACCTGTCCCTCAGGAGGAGAAAGAAGAACCCTTCTATGAGAAAGAACAGTAGCAAGAAGTCCTGGGTATGTTCCAGGGGTCAGAAGACTCAAAGTACACAGAAGATCAGTGTCAGGAGTTGGATACGGATTCCCCTTAGGAAAGGGCAGACTATTATCCTTCAAGTCCTTTGCCTCCGGATGACACTGGGATGTACCATCAGGTCATCAAGGAGGCTACTGATTAGTATGAAGTGCAGCTTGAGGAGGAAAAGTCAGTGTCATGATTCATGCTGGAAACCCATACCGTACTCACTATTTCGGGGAGCAGACGGATGCCCTGGGGCGTCTGCAAGAACCCCCGGTCGTAAGCAATGCCGGCGGTTGTGGATATTCAGTGTGTCCTTGGCCCAGTTCCATAGGGCCATCCTACGCAGTTGGGGGTTTCTAGCAGCTGCTGCCCTGGAAAGCAAAGTCTGGCGCAGGTACAGCGGCCAGGCTCAGCACCAAGCTGTGAATGTGAGAGAGGTGTCATCTACACACAAAGCTGGCCAGGGGCTCCCATGAGAAGACACAGGGGGTTACTGACGGTCAGGACATACACAAGGCAGGGCTGGAAACGCAGAGACCCGATGTACACAGGCAAATGACCGGAAGCAGGACCAGATTTAGGGTCAATTTCCGTGACCCCCAAGGCTGGAAAGGAGGCCCGAGACATACACAGCGCTGGGCAGGAGCACTGTCAAAGACTCGCCGGTGGGAGGATACCTTCTGCACCCCACAGCTGGATAAGAGACCTGTTGGAGTGTAAGGGTGGTGGGGGTGGGCTGCGGGCAGTGGGAGCAAGGTTGCTCTGTGCCCCAATGAAGGAGAGGAAATGGCAGTCCAGAGTGTCGAGTTGGATATCAAAAGACTGTTCTAATTGGTGGTCAGTGCCCCCACATCTCCAGTGCCACTCCACCCACTGTACCATTCACTTGCTGCGCCAAGCCTCAGCAGGAGAGGGAGGGGGGGAGCAGGGGTGCAGTGCAGCGGGCCCGAGACCTGAGGGACCCATTGAGCCAAGATTATATTTGTAAGTTATAATTGAAACAGTGTACTAGGGCTTTTGACATGCTGGCTACTCCACTGGCTGGCAGGTCGACAAGTAGGGCTAGGCAAGTTGCCTATGGCGAGCAGGCAAATCTAGGGGATGTTGGGCTAAGGCGCATCCTCGCGGGAGCTTATGTCGAAGCAGAAAGCGTTTCCACCTCTGAACTGTCTGTCTGCGGCACTAAGTCAAATGAAAGTTGTGTCTGCAGTCTCCGCAGAGAGGCCAACAGGTGCGGTGCGTCCATTGGGGCGTGGGGGCGTAGCCCCCCCGCCCGGCTGCAGTTCTGGCGTCTTTGAACTTAAGTAAACTGAATCAGTTTACTTAAGTTCAAGGACGCCGGCCCGAGGGAGAACGAACTGACAATCATGTCAGTCAGCATGACGGCGGACCGCCCACTGGTCCGGCGTCATGTTGACTAACATGATGGTCAAACCAGGAGGAACAGGCAGCAGCACAAGTGCACATGAGTAGGGACGGAGGGCACCCTTCCCACTCATGCGCACTACTGTCTGCTCTGCTGGCGCATGCCCATTAGGAGAGCGAGGGTTGAGCAAAGGCTCAAACCTCAGTCTCCTAATGGGCAGGCGGGCGAGTAGTACCCATGCCCTTAGCCAAACTGGCGCTGCTGGCAGCGCAAGGATTGGCTGAGAGGGGTTGCCACCCACCACTGCCGCATTTGGAATCGTGAAGGCACCATCGTTGGTTCGGGGTTCTTGCAGCA
Organism: Lissotriton vulgaris; assembly: GCF_964263255.1. NCBI lineage: Eukaryota > Metazoa > Chordata > Amphibia > Caudata > Salamandridae > Lissotriton > Lissotriton vulgaris. Next base: position 1,139,750,263 of record NC_141695.1, on the reverse strand, counting down.
GGACAGGAGCAGAGGCGGTGCGGCACTCAGGTAGGTTTTTATTTTTGCTTGTTGTTTCATTCCCCCTCCCTCAAGCATGCAAGCCGCCGCTGTGTAGAACAAGATAAAAACACTACCCTTAATGTACAACGGCCGCTTGGTGGCCTGTTCTTTCTGGCAGCGAAGGTTACATTCCATTGAGTTAGAAAAAACAAGTTATATTACAACTCTCGCTCTATAAATTGGCAATCCAAGTTATTTGGATTATTGATTTATATAGCAATAATTGTAAGATCACTTGTTTATTCCGCTTACTCCTCGTCATTATCGTGATTTTGGGTTGTTTAAGGATGAACTTTCCTCCCTTGGAGCATTCACAAAATCCTTCACTTAGTCACCAGAAAAGAAAAAACAAGCATTTACAATGCAATGGTCTCGGCATTGTTAAAGTTAGAGCCATTGGCATTGCTAATGACATTATTTTTATTAATTTTTTTTGTTTTGAAAACCTAAATAAATGACATTGTCATTTACAATGCCAATAGCTTAATCGCTTGCAAATGCGAGACCTATTGCATTTGCACCCACACAGAGCCACCCACACAAAGCCGCCCACACACACACAGAGCCGCCCACACACACACACAGCCGCCCACACACACACACAGCCGCCCACACACACACACACAGAGCCGCCCACACACACACACACAGAGCCGCCCACACAGTCATTCACACAGAGCCACCCACACACACAGAGCCACCCACACACACACACAGAGCCACCCCCACACACACACACACAGAGCCACCCACACACAGAGCCACCCACACACTCAGAGCCACCCACACACTCAGAGCCACCCACACACTCAGAGCCACCCACACACACAGAGCCACCCACACACACAGAGCCACCCACACACACAGAGCCACCCACACACACAGAGCCACCCACACACACAGCCACCCACACACTCAGAGCCACCCACGCGCACACAGACACAGAGCCACCCACGCGCACCCAGAGCCACCCACGTGCACACAGACTGACAGAGACACCCACGTGCACACAGACTGACAGAGACACCCACGTGCACACAGACCGAGACACCCACGTGCACACAGATCGAGACACCCACGTGCACACAGATCGAGACACCCACGTGCACACAGATCGAGACACCCACGTGCACACAGATCGAGACACCCACGTGCACACAGATCGAGACACCCACGTGCACACAGACCGAGACACCCACGTGCACACAGACAGACTGAGCCACCCACGCGCACACAGACAGACGGAGCCACCCACGCGCAAACAGTAGCAAGTAAACAAGAGTGCCAATAAAGCCAACCAGAGGTAAGCAATGGGCTGGCTCCAAGTCTAAGCCCATTTAAAGTTGTCGGACCGCACGTGGAAAGCAAAGCAAGACTTCATGCTATCTGTTCGGCAAGACTTAGCCCGAGGGAATTCCAACTCTAAACTGAGGATCACCAGCATGGAGCGAACGAAGCAATGCGGAAGAAGAGGAATGTTTTTGTTTTGAAAACATAAATAAATGACATTGTCTTTTACAATGCCAATAGCTTAATCGCTTGCAAATGCGAGACCTATTGCATTTGCACCCACCCAGAGCCACCCACACAAAGCCGCCCACACACACACACAGAGCCGCCCACACACACACACAGAGCCGCCCACACACACACACAGAGCCGCCCACACACACACAGAGCCGCCCACACACACAGAGCCACCCACACACACAGAGCCACCCACAGCCGCCCACACACACAGAGCCACCCACACACACCGAGCCACCCACACACACAGAGCCACCCACACACACAGAGCCACCCACACACACAGAGCCACCCACCCACACACACAGAGCCACCCACCCACACACACAGAGCCACCCACCCACACACACAGCCACCCACCCACACACACAGCCACCCACCCACACACACAGCCACCCACCCACACACACAGAGCCACCCACACACACAGAGCCACCCACACACACAGAGCCACCCACGCACTCAGAGCCACCCACGCACACACAGCCACCTACGCACACAGAGCCACCCACGCACACAGAGCCACCCACGCGCACACAGACCGAGACACCCACGTGCACACAGACCGAGACACCCACGTGCACACAGACCGAGACACCCACGTGCACACAGACCGAGACACCCACGTGCACACAGACCGAGACACCCACACGCACACAGACAGACTGAGCCACCCACGCGCACACAGACAGACGGAGCCACCCACGCGCAAACAGTAGCAAGTAAACAAGAGTGCCAATAAAGCCAACCAGAGGTAAGCAATGGGCTGGCTCCAAGTCTAAGCCCATTTAAAGTTGTCGGACCGCACGTGGAAAGCAAAGCAAGACTTCATGCTATCTGTTCGGCAAGACTTAGCCCGAGGGAATTCCAACTCTAAACTGAGGATCACCAGCATGGAGCGAACGAAGCAATGCGGAAGAAGAGGAGTCTGTGTAAATGCAAACTCCATGGATACATGACAGAAACAATGCAAAAACCAAACACAAAATACACTGGTTTTAACCGCGTGTCAATTAGACGGTACTCACAGTGGCAGGGCATGAGGTAACAACAACAAACAAAAGCAGCGACAGCACCAACACATTTTCTGCCACAAATCCGATATCTATTTATGCCAGCGCTGTCACCTCACATCAATTATCGATTAGGGGTGATGGCAACCACGTATACTAGCTGGGTGTGCCACAAAGGAGAGCGTGAACAACGCGCAGACTCTTTGGAACCCGCTCCTTTGCTTGCGCCCAGGTAAACAGCTTGCTACCAGAGTCCATGTGGGTGACGCCAGCCAGGGGAGTTCAAGTGACTTAAGTAGTCAGAATTGACAATGGGACTTGTAGCAAGTTACTTAAAATGTATGATCAGATTAAGAAAGACAATTAGGATGTAAATCAAGTAAGAGTGTAGCTTTTTTCCCTTGTAATTAAACTGTACTGCCTTATTTATTCCCCAGGAAACGTAATTTTATCTGTGCTTTTATGTTTTTCAAAAATGAAATACGAATAAAGTAATTTGACTTTGACTTGAGTAGTCAGCAGTGAAAACAAAAGCAATGGCCCGTGCGTCGGCTGAAACTGTCTGATTTACAATTCAGGGCACAAAAATACAAACATGCCAGGAGCTTCTCTCTAGCACATCAGCTCGCATTACTGCACTCTGGGGCTGGCCAGCTCAGGGTACACCCCTGGCTGTACAAGACGTTTACTCATGCACCTTAAGTGGGTGACCCCTGAATACAAAGAAAAAATAAAGGGTAACTAAGCTGTGCCTCTTCGTGAAATTTGGTTTTTACAAATGGTTAGTGTTCTCTAACTTGAGTTTACAGTGGGGGGAACAAAACACACAAAAACACAGCGTTCATGTTTTCGCACATTTCCAACTTCGGCTCTTGGCAGCCGGCAGATGCTAGAGGGAATTAGTTCAAAGTAACACAAAGGGACCAGTCAACCACACGGAGTCCCTGGCTGCTACCACTTTAAATCCAACAAAAGGCCTGAGTAACACAAAACTCACCACCCCCTCTATTCTGGCAGCAGGTGGAACAGACGGACGGACGGACACACACACATCAGCAGGCCATCGCGACATGACCAACAGAAGATCCGACTTCTACAGCTGAGTAGTGAAACAGTGACAGCCCTCAAGGAATGCGAGATAACAGAAATAAATCAACCCTTCAACTATCAGCTCATCCAGTGACAGCAAAAACCCTTAAAAGATTAATCTTTATTTTACTTTTCTCTCTCTGTCTTCCCACAATAAAGTTTGTCCGACTCTTACAGAAGCTACGCGCGGAGATACCCCTTCGGGGCTGATTCATGCGCGCTATAAGAATATAAATAAATAAATAAATAAATTCCACATGCGAGGAACTGAGGCTTAAATTGAAACCTACTAAAATAAAAGTTGGTATTCTGGTGATGTATGGAACCAAGATTTCTTGCAACTGGCAAGGCAGGGGTGTGCTGTGTGCCATGTATGTATTCAGACCTCAGGCCTGTGCTTCCAATAACAAGCCACACACGGGGAGGGGCTCTGCCATGTGTGACCTCTCAGAGAACTCACAAAGCCAACTTCCTAGGCTATGAGGCTTTCCTCAAGCCTCGTCATGGGGTGGTGCGTGGCACTAAAGGAAAGAATCGTGCGTTGCGGGCAGCGAGAGCATTTATTTGGCTGAGAAAGTAAACATGAGGAAGCATCAGAGTCAGAGGTCACATGAGGAAGCATCAGAGTCCGAGGTCACACTCCCTTTGTCCACACGCAACAGCAAGTTACAAGGAAATACAACCGAGTCACGTGACCAGAAACAAGTGTTTACATTTTTAGCTTCCTAGAATCGAGGACAGCAGTTTAGTTCGCTTAATCTTACAATGCAGCAGCTTTCAAGACTCCACATATACACTGATAAACAAATTAGGTGCCAACACGCCACTGAAATTTGCACTTGTGAAAAGGTGAATGATCGGTGTGGCACGTACAAGCCGTATGCCATAATTTACCATCTCTGATTATAAAACACATCTACACGTTCTCACCGAATTGCATGTATTTACATTCAATAGTACACACTAAAATTAAGAAAAATAAAATATGTAATGAACTCCACTAATCTCGTATAGGAAAGCTGCAAGCGTACCCAGAGGGGAAGGGGGATAAACGGCAATGCCGTGCTCAGGCAGCCCTGTCGTGGGGCAGAACGCTGCTAGAGGGTGACTGTCCCTGCTGCTCTCTGGAGGTGAGGTGTGCCACATACACACATCCCTGCTGGCAGCAGAGCCGTGTGACGTCACGAGAGCCTGCAGCGAGCGTGGACACAAGGCTTTGGGACGGAAAGGTATGGGTCCAGCGCCTAGAGGCAGGGGAGCTGCGCACCGCTCCTGCGGATGACCAGCTCCGGTACCTTGAAATCAATCCCCGCCCCTCCCCAGCCGAGGCCGCACTCACCGCTCCGGAGGCTGGGGCGAGGTGCAGGTGTCAGCGGGTGGTCCGTACAGGACTCGGCGTCCGAGGAGCACGTAGGCATCTGACCGGTGGTTCCACAGACCGGGCCTAGGCCCCGGCAGACAGCAGCGGTCCAGTGGATGGAGGGAGGTCGGGTGCCCGGAAGTGGCGCGCGCCAGCCGGTACAGTTCGGCTCACTCTCCGCAGCCATCAGCAGCTCGAAGCCCGCAGCAAGGCTGCGTCACGTGACCTCACTGTTTACCGTGCAGTGGCCAGGAAGTTCGAGCGTGCGAGTGTGGGAAGGGCACTGGGCATGCGCAGGACAGAAAGCTGGGAAGGCGCGTGCGCGTAGGTTCTGAAACTTCCCTATCGCTACACTTCCACTTTAAGTTTATCTCAGCTACTCGGGATTTTAATATTATGCATCTTATTCATTTCTTAAGTTAAGGTGCTTATATACTTGGCGGCAGCACTCGCTCTGCGAGAATAGACTAGGACCTCGGCGAGAGGGAGGGTGTGGGGGAGCGGGACTTAAAAAAAGAGACAGAAACGCCCACGGATCGCATCAAGCCGGGGAAAAGAGTAATTGACACACATCTCTTCCAATGGCTAGCCTCCATTTACGAAGCTAGCCAATGCAAGAGAGAGGCGGGTTAAAGCCCCACACTGTTGAAGTCATGAAATCTTCGGCTCCGCCCCCCCCCCCCCGCGGTAGCCTCGACCTAAAAAGCGCTGCGACTTGGAGCTTTAAGAAGGGAGGAAGTTGGTGAATACGGCAGGGCTTGAACGCTTATCTTTAAGCAGCACAGAAATGGGCTACTGCGGCGGGGCGAGGGTGTGAGGCAGGTTTCAGTGACTGGGAAGTGTATTCCGCCTGCATGGTGTGTGCTGAGTGCAGACATGCAGTTTGCTTGTGTTCTGTAAATCTTTAGGGTGGCCTGGCACCCTCTCCTAATTTGTCATGCAGGCACAAAGATGTAGGTATTGCTCACTACCTTGTTTACTTTATGCCCCCAGGCAGTCGGCATAGTGGGCAGGCCCTCCTAAGTGGGTTACACGACAGCACTGCACCACAGCAAAACAGTTCTTTAATGTGATCACTTTTATTTTTGTGTGCATGTCACGCAGCATGAATGTGACCATGGCAGTGTGACAAATGGCTTGTAGGCTGGATAAAACTGTTGTTTGCAGAAGACTGGTACTTCTTAGTTCTACTTTGATTGCAGCTTTTTTCCACCCCTTTCAAAATGCCAGGTAACTGATGGCTTCATTTGAGCCTGGGTGGTGGTAATGATGAAATGACATATAGGCTCCGACAATGAACTTTAGTGATCCCCGCCTTGCCTTGGTGCATGCTGCTCTTGTGACCATGGGTAAGTATGGGCGAATTTTGCGAATCTCGCGTTCACGAATTTTGCGGATTTGCGAACTCGCAATCCGCAAAATCCGCGAATTCCCGGATTTTTTCTTTTTTGTGTTCGCAAGTGTTTCTGCCAGTTCGCGAGGATTTGGTAGTAGTTCGCAATTGCGAACTTACTTATCGGCTCGCAACGGTCGCGACTATGTTGTTTCTACGTCTGGTTCATCATCACAGCCTCCCAGCACCCTCTGTTTCACCACTGCCACCCTCTCTTTGACCCATGCCACCCTCTGTTACATCAATGCCACCCTCTGTTACATCATCACTGTAGAAGATGGGGCGGAAAAGCAAGCACACCTGCCCTGCTTCAACTGACATGAATTAATTTGGGGTTAGTTTATTAACACCTGCCCTGCCCCAACTGACAATAATGAATTAGGGGCTAATTAATGTGTCACTGAATTTGAAGTTCCAGCCTGTCACCTGCTTGTCTGCTCCCTTAGCTGTAAATCAGGAGTCAGGACCTTTGTGGCATACAGTTAAGGTCATAGCAGGGTCACACAATTGTTGCAAGCAGGCAACCGAATTCTGGAGGGCCCCCTCAGGAAGCACAACAGGGAATCGTTGCAAATCATGAGATTGACCTTTTGCACCTGCTCATTTGCTTTGCTTTTGCAAAAATCGTTCTTCGGTAATTTCGCGCTATTTGCGAGGCTCGGCGTCGTGCAAAACCGACCGCGGAAGCCGCCAATTCGTGCGAATGAGCTTTATATTTTTTTTGCAGCGTGTTATTTCGCGAGTTTTTTGCAGTATTCGCGAGCCGCTTTCAGCGCAACACGCGAATTTACCCCAAGGTCGAGTACAGGCGCGGCCATTTTGTTTGCGTGACGTATTTCCGTTTCCGCCCGCTACGTATAATCTTGCGAGGTAAGCGCATTGCGAGTACAAGTTCGCACGAGATCGCGAGGAAAATTGCGTGCGAACTTACTTTCGCCCTCGTGAACGGGCGGCCATCTTGTTTTTCATTCATTTCCTGTGTCTGGGCATGGTGTTTATCCTCTTGCTATCTTTGCCATCCTTTGCTTGTTTTCAGTTTTTTTTCAAACGATTTTGCTTCTTATCTATCCCTCTCTTTTCCTAGCTGTATATTTTTGTCTTTTCTGCTATTTTTGTTTACTTTTAAACTACTTTTTAAACTCTTTTCTTTTCTTCTTCCCTATCCTATTCCTTCTTAATTTTCTACTTCCTACCTTACCTGCCCAGACCATGGTGAAGCCAGGCGCCGTGAAGCTGCCCAGGCACTTGAGGGACGCAGCGGTGGCGGGAAGGAGGAGTCCTGGACCCCGTGCCAGGACAGCATGCGGGCGATTGAGGGGGGAGCAGGTGACCCGACGGGAGATCTTCAGCCCGGAGGAAGTGGGCGCGCTGGTCTACTTCGTCCAGCGCCGCCTGCCCAGGACCATCGCGGGAGGCAGCAGGATCGCGGCCGGCTACAACATCCGGGAGCGCCGGAAGCGGTGGGAGAAGGTGTGCTGGGCCATGACCCAACTCTCCGGGGTCCAGCGCACCTACAGCCAGGTCACCCACCGCTGGACGGACGTCCTGGACAGGGAGCGCGACCTGCTGGACCAGCTCGGCTTGGAGATCCCCGGGCTTGGTGAGTAGTAGTAGCTATTTCATCCCTCACTACTATGTTTTCTCCTGCTCTGTGTTGTTGTATTGCAAATATTTGTTTTTTACATGGAGCAAGCCAATAATGCTGCTGACGATTACATTGTAGTTAAATTATATTTCAAAATCTTCTGTGCATTTCAGGTGCACTGCTCTCCTTCTCAGTGGCGTTGCTACTATGCTTATTTGTTTTCTATTTTGTGGTCTCATTGGCCTGAGTAACAATTATGTATGAGTGTACTTTACAGAACTGCGTAATGCTAGACACTAGGGGGCAGATTACATTTACAAGCCCCTTGTGCCACGTTAACGTTGCCTTGCGTGACGCAACAGCGGCGTAAACATGGCGCATCCCTGCGAGTCATTTACAGCGTGACGCATCTAGGGAGATGCGTCACGTTATAAAGCCATGGGCCTGCGCCACAATGGGTGCGTTCCTAGTATTCAGGGTGGGCGGTCCTGCGGCTGTGCGCCTCGCAAAAGTGCCTGCGTGAAATCTACAAGATTTAACGCAGGCACTTCTGCGACGCTGCTACGTCAATTCAATTCCTTATGCCTGCTTGAAGCAGGCGTAAGGACTGACACAGCATGTTAAGTATTGGGTGGCCCTGAGCATTACTGGAGTTGCATTGCGTTGGCGACGTGACTCCAGCGATGCGCCACTCTTACGTGACGAGATGCGTCACGCAAGTGCCTACCCTTGCGCCAGGGCGCGCCGCATTGTAAATGAGGCGCATCTGCCGTGTCGCAAGGGTAGTTTTGCGTGACGCATTTGATCTGGCGCATCTCTGGAGATGCGCCAGAACCCGTAAGTAAGTATGCCCCTAAGGGGCAGAATTGCAATTACCGTCGCAACCCGGCAAAGTAGCAGGGATGTGCCGGTAATTGTGCGGCCCGCTACCACCACCAAACATGGTGCGCCGTATTTGCAATGCGGCGCACCATGGGCCCAAAACGTCACCGAAGCTTTACTGCTGGAGTTGCATCGCAACGATGGCGCAGCTCCAGCAATGCTCTGGGGTACCCTATCTCCCCAATGATGGGTCAAGCAGTACGTCTGCTTCAAGCAGGTGCAGGGTTTGTGTGACGCATCATTGTCCTAAAGGTGACTGATTGAAATTTTGCAGATTTCCCTCAGCCACTTTTAGGATGTGTTCCAGCGCAGGAATGCCCTCCCTTGCGCCGGAACGCCCCCTGATGGCGCAGGGCTTTATAACGGGATGCATCTCCCAAATGCGTCACGTTGTTATAATATTATACGCCGCACCATGGCGCCTCTTTTGTTTAGCTGCTGCGTCACAAAAGTCACGCAAGAACGGAGCAAAAGAGCCGCAAGGGGCTTAAATCTGCCCCTTCCTTTGTACCCCTGACAATAAGAAAAATAGTGGCGGTGGATTGATAGTTTGACTATTTAAATGACTGGTTATGTAGCAGGCAACTGTTAGTGGTTCACTGATCTGACTGAAATCACAATGGAGTTTGTCTGTCACTTTGCGTCTTGCCTGCGGACTGCTGCCTGCCAGTCCTAGGTGAACCTTTCAGTACTTTGTTTAGTGAGTTACGTGACTTTCGAAGTCGCAGGTCCGCAAATCAATGAAAACTAACCCTAATCAATATAATTTCGCGGAAATATTTTGTTATTGTTGTTTTGAAATGTTTGATTTGGTTGACATTGACAAGCAACAATCATCCATGTTTTCTGTTCTTTCTTTCATGTTGTACGTCAGCTCCCCCCAGGGGCGAGGGGACACAGGAGCAGCAGGCGGCGGATGCTGTTGAACAGGGCCAGGATCGGGCAGGCGAGGGCTCCTTTGCTGGCCCCAGTAAGTTTTCATTTTCGACTACTACCTATTTTTCCTAGCGTTCCTCATTTGATTTTTTCAAAATCGTCTTTGATCTTCTTGTAGACTGTATCTAAATTCTTATCCTGCCTCTAATATGACTCCCTGTGTTATTACTAGATTATTCTTATTAGTCTGTCTGTGTAGCTAACTAAGATTGCACGGTTGGCGAAACTCCCATTCTAGTCAGCAATAGCTCTATCAACTTAGTGCAGTGCAGTCCTCTGGGATTGTCCATAATGTCTTTTGAAGTGTTCTATCTGCTTTGAAAATTCCCAACTATAAAATGTGAATGACCACCAAGAAAGAATAAGATACTACCTTTTGGTTTGGATAGGAGGACAATCCATACCACTACTGTTGAGGGGACAATTCTTCTGCAGAAACAACTATGGACAATAAATAGTGCATTGCTTATCAATTATAATAGGCGCTGTTAGAGTTTCCACATACCTCTGTGATAACAGACTTTAAACCCCCAATGTCCTTACTGAGTGACTACATAGTGTGGCACAGTCATTTACCTCCCGAATTCATCCATGATTGATCCCCAATGATGATTATCCAACGTAGCTCAAGAGTACGGAATCAGAGTCAAGAAGTGTCAGAGGCACGGACTCATGCTTGCAAAAATTGCAAAACCTTTCGCTCAGTCACTCTAGTCTGGACCAAAAAACACAGAGTCTATTTAAGTTTAAAAGCTTTATTAAAAGTAAACACATTTATTAAAATGAAGTCATAATAAAAAAACTAAACGTTTAACTGAGACTGGAAAAGTGGTTAGTGCTGACGATTAATTGAAGACATTTCTTGTGGTCGAGCCGAGCTCTCACCTTGCTTCAACTTGATCTTGTTGTTAGAAGTCCATCTTCTGTCTGTGTGGAGAAAAATGGTGTGTGTTAAAAAGCCAGCCTTCATCAGTTGTGCCAAAAAGTGCAGCAAGACAACACCCTTCCCTGGAAAAAGGGACATTTTTTTTTACTTTAGAGTACACAGTCACAAATTACATTGTTTTCACATGTCTTCATTCCTAGACCAAATACTAGTGAGTGGTTTATTCTAACATTCTTAAATGTACTTTGTAGGTGGAACATCTGGCGGCAGGGCCAACGCGGAGGTGGTGGTGCTCGACACGGAGGCGGAGGGCAATTCCTCAGGGGAGGATGCGGCGGTTCCAGTGCCGGCCGTGAGAGTTCAGACGGTGGTGGTGGCGGGCAGAGGTAAGCTCTTATATATTCCTTACTTATTGAGATTGAAGACGTGGCTGGGAAGGAAAGAATATGAGATGCATGGCTGGGTGAATGATGAAGCAATGATTGGTGGAAGGACAACAGCCTGGGTGGGTGACACAGAAACTGTATGTGTCCATAATATACCTGGATCATGCTACTATCTGACTTTTAGATAGCATATGTGTATCTAGAGCAGGGGTACTCATAGTATGGCCCGCGGGCCGGTGGCGGCCCGGCAAGCCTTCCTTGGCGGTGCGCAGACCTTGCAGACAATCACTGCTCCCCCGGCCCCCACAGAGCAGAGGCTTTGTTGTATTTCACCTGTTAGCGCCCCTGCATCTCCACTCTGACAATCACTGCTCCCCCGGCCCCCACAGAGCAGAGTGGAGATGCAGGGCCACAAAGAGGTGAAATAGAACAAAGCCTCTGCTCTGTGGGGCCGGGCAAGCAGTGATTGTCAGGGTGGAGATGCAGGGGCGCTATAACAAACAAAGCCTCAATAATATGTTAATGGTCTTTTAAAGACCTGTTAAGTACTTTGGTGTGGCTGTCTGTGTGTGCGCGTTGAGGAAGCTGTCTCAGCCCGGGCTGAAGGCTGACAGACAGACACACACACAGTGAGATGACAGAGGGGGAGGTAGAGGGAGGGCAGGAGGGAGAGAGAGATGGAGAGGGAGGGCAGGAGGGGGAGCATGAGTGAGAGAGATGTATGTAAATGCTGGGTCTGGTGGCTCAGTGGATGAAGGCATCTGCTGCAGGGACCTGTGTGCAACCTCATGGTCACTAGTTTTCGTTTTGCTTTAGCCCCGCCCCCTCTGACTCCGCCCCCCACCAGTGCGGCCCTCGGCCACAAACTACACTGTAAATTTAGCCCCTGAGAGAAAGTTTGTGAGTACCCATGATCTAGAGAGAGTAGACGGTCAGTGGATGAACTAAGTGTAACTTTGAAGTGCATGTAACACAGCACCCGCACGTCCGTTCCAGTGTAGGAAAGGCAAGGAAAAGAAGTTGTAATTTTGTCCAAATACTACCATCAATAGTAGCAGTAGTTTGTATTGCAAGCACAGCATAGATCCGGTTATTACGGTGGCCACTCCCTACCTCTCTTAATACGTGTAGTAGTACTCAGTCATTCATGTGTGGATGTATCACTGGTCACTCAATAAAAAGCAAAGCACCTAAAGTCATCCCATATGTTAGCAAAAACATCCCATGTGAAGTGATAGATAATCAGATTATTTATCTTCTTCATTTTTCCATTTCTAGTACTCATTTGCACTGTAGGGTGAAAGTTAAATTAATTAAGCAGTAGCCCTTTTAACAGAGTATTCTCAGTGCCACCCGTAATAGAAAAGTAAGAGCTTCTCCACCTGCATGTACTGGACCGGTACAGTAACGCAAGTCTAGGTCACTCATCATGGCGTGCGTCTCTTTTTCTCGGGTGCAAGTTCACTGCGCTGGCATTATGCCGGCTTGCAGAAGATAACGTACCAATTTTCCTAAACAAGAGACAAGAAGAAGAATAAGACTGGTGTACTTTCATAGTCTACTCCAATGGAAGTCCATAGTGCTCGTAGAATTTGTTCCTTAAACTCCCACTAATGTTAGAGAAAGGATGAAGAAGTGGGAGGTTAGATAGATACTGGCCTCAATAGTTATGTAATGCGCTTGCAAGTTGCTAGTTGTACTGCAACACAAATTTCTGCTGAATGATTGAGTTAATCTTAAAGAGCATTGGTTACAGACTATGTCTTTCTTTCTTCATATAGATGCTCCTTCCAAACAAACAAGGAGGAAGGAGCTGGCTAGAGCGGCCCGGCAACGGAGGATCGCTGCCACTGTAGCAGAATATCGGCGGCTTGTGGCCCTGGAGGACGACGAAAGTGTGCAGTCGACCAAAACAACAACGTCGTCTGCATCGGCCTCCGTGCCCCCACGGGCTGCCACCCAGCACAGTGCTCCAGCCAGACTGAGCCGGGCTGCCAAAGCCAAACGCCACCGCCGAGCAGCAAGGACAACAGCTGCCTCTCACAGCCATTGTAACTGCAAGGCACGAATGCGCCGCAGTACCCTGAGGGTGTCCCGCCTTCAGCAGGAGCACCACCACTTCACAAACGTGTTGGAGGGGCTCCGCGTAGAGCACGCCTTGCTCCGCCAGGAGTATGATGCCCTGGCCCAAAAAGTAAACAGCATCCACCCATAGTGTCCCTTGCCCCTTTTTTAGAGACTTTTGGGGGGTGGGAATCGGGAGTTGGGTTTGGGACTTTTAAAGGACAACCGTTGGGGTTAGGGAGGGTCTTGCGGGAGATTATTTTGTTAGGGATATAAATATACTTTTTCCAACTTTATCTGAGCATACCTGTTTTTTACTGCTTGCCTGGTGGGTGGGGGTTTAACAGTAACTTTGTTTTCCGGAAAGTTTAGTTCCATTTTCTTCCTTTAAGTGTAAATGCCCAAATGTTTTCAACACTAAGTGCCTCTCACAGAGTAAGTGAAGTGAATTCAAGAGTCCTAGGACTTTAGTAGTACTACCGTCAGTCTCTCGTCTCTCCTAATACTCCATTGTACTCCCTCCCACCAAACGCTTATCTTACCTGTAATTTGTGTTTTAAAGTAGGGCGAGACCCAGGGCTGGCTCCAGGGGAAACAGCGAATAAGGTTGGCGATCCTGGGCGGATAAAATTTCCTCATAGCGGTGGTACTAGTGGTGTGACACAGTGGCAGTTGCATGCCTATGAAAAAAAAGAAAATGAAATATGGTTTGTCCTCCTGAGCAATACAACGGTACAATAGAGAATATAGCAGGTGACAGTACACTAGAACAGTGCCACATTGTAGCCTAACAAATGGTAAAGTATAACTACTAATTCGGTTGAAGTTCTTTGACATTAGCCATGGGTCTTTGTCAAGCAGAGTAAGAATATATCCTCGGATTTCTTCACCAGCCTGTTGCTATCACCTTATCCTCCCCAGCAAGTGTGTGGATTTATTGCTGTAATTTAGTCACACATCAATCAAAACCACACAGCCCGGGGGAAGAGGGTTAGGGTTTGAAAAATGGATGGGTACGGGGGTTTTTGGGAAAGGTTTTGGGAGACAAGAAAAAATAGCACAGCATGGACAAACAATTGTGAACATAAACAAATCTTTGGGTACAAACCTATCCATCAATCTTTGAAAGTGCATGCACTACTGCATGCATGTCAGTGAAAAGTAAGTAGTACTTTCGACAACTGTGGAAGAAAGAATGCGACAGTACAGGGCGTGTGTGGAAATATTGATAACTATATTCAACATAAGGTCTCTGTTACCAGATACCTGAGAGCCTTGCTGGTCACTATAAATCCATTCACAACACTCAATGGGGTTGGTCTGGAAGGTGTAGTAGATAGAAAAGGAGAAATTGCTCTTTTTCTAGGTGTCCCCTCACTCACCAGGGTTGCCCCTTGGTGACATGCTTCATCATTGGGGCCATCCCAGTCCTCTACGGGCTGGGGCGTGCTGCGACTTGCGAATTACGTAGGAGCACTTACAAATGACTGTGTGGTGCAGATGTGATAGTGGAGTGGACTAAGTGATGTGTTAAAGGATCAATTTAGAAGCAGAGAGAGATCCAAGAAATGCAGTCACAGTCCTAGAAAAACACAATGGATACTGTTTCTGTATGTTGTAGTTGTCCTGTTGAATTTGGTAAGTAAGTTGCATGCAGAAAAAAAATCCTCTTATTAGCGGCACTCCTCCATTGCAGCTGACGCTTCGTCCATCGATGTTGGTCACCACCAGAAGACACCCTGTAAAAAAAAGCACAGCATGGACAAACAATTGAACATAAACAAAGCTTTGGGTACAAACCTATCCATCAATCTTTGAAAGTGCATACACTAGTGCATGCATGTCAGTGAAAAGTAAGTAGTACTTTCGACAACTGTGGGAGAAAGAATGCGACAGTACAGGGCGTGTGTGGAATTATTGATAACTATATTCAACATAAGGTCTCTGTTGCCAGATACCTGAGAGCCTTGCTGGTCACTATAAATCCATTCACAACACTCAATGGGGTTGGTCTGGAAGGTGTAGTAGATAGAAAAGGAGAAATTGCCCTTTTTCTAGGTGTCCCCTCACTCACCAGGGTTGCCCCTTGGTGACATGCTTCATCATTGGGGCCATCCCAGTCCTCTACGGGCTGGGGTGTGCTGCGACTTGCGAATTACGTAGGAGCACTTACAAATGACTATGTGTGGTGCAGATGTGATAGTGGAGTGGACTAAGTGATGTGTTAAAGGATCAATTTAGAAGCAGAGAGAGATCCAAGAAATGCAGTCACAGTCCTAGAAAAACACAATGGATACTGTATCTGTATGTTGTTGTAGTTGTCCTGTTGAATTTGGTAAGTAAGTTGCATGCAGAAAAAAAATCCTCTTATTAGCGGCACTCCTCCATTCCATCTGCCGCTTCGTCCATCAATGTTGGTGACCAGAAGACACCCTGTCCACTCCCTGCCTGGCGGATGCTGAATTGCGGCTCGCTAATGTGAAGCCTGACTCCATCCTTTTTTCCCCATTGCACAGACTGAAACCCGGCCTGTAATTATTCAACGAAAAACAGGAAGTGATATAATATTACAACACCACTGATAAATAAATATAAGGTATGTAGGCTGTGGAGTGCAAAAACTCCCACTTTGATTTTCCTAGTAGACAGTACAATATTTTTGACAGTGCGTACTCTGTCTGAGTCACCTTTTGAAGGATAAATAAGTATGGGCAAATTAATGTAGCGGATCTTTCCCCTCAAGCTAGGTGTACTGTAAACTGTGTTTTAGAACAAAATTAGATCTTCGCAGCAGTGCTCCCACCCAGACCCTTACTAAAGCCAGTCGCAAAAATGTAGAAGACCCCCAATCAAATCGCAAAAAACGAGGCCTAGCAAAAAACTGGTGACAAAACGTACTTTGAAAGTAAAAGTAGGCCCAAATACCCCCTTACCCACCGTGGATTGCATTCAAACCATTTGCAAGCAACCAAGCAAAAGTATCCATAGCCAGCATCGCTCCAAGACTCGAAACCCCCCCCCCACCCAAACACATGCAATCGAAATACTGCTAACCCTAACGAACCCTAAGTTAAGAATAGTGGCAAAGGCTTTCTTTAACTATGCCAAATCCCCCCTTTCCCACCATGGATTTTCTTCAAATGACTTGCAACCAAAATTACACATTCTCACAAGTGCTCTAAGACCCCAGAACTCAGTTGCAAAAATTTAGAACACCCCGAAACACATGCAATCCTGCTGCTACGGCTAACGAACCCTAAGTTACAAAAAGTGCCAAAAGGCTTTTCGGCGTGGATTTTGTCCCAACCACTTCCACCCGGTATTAGCACTTTCCAGGAATGGCCCAAGACCCGCCAACCCACCCGCCAAAAAGCATAACACCCCCAAACAGGCCAAAAGCAACAGCTCCTACTTACAATATTTCTCGGCCTTCGGTCCAAACGCGCTGCGTAGCTAGGCCATAAGTCCGATTTGCCACCACGGATTTCCTGAAAAGCAAATGCAATCAAGATTAGAGTGTCCCAGCAGTGCTCACGGACCCCGAAACTCACCCACACACAGACGGAACCCCCCCTAAGAGCACCTCAAAGGCAAGCAAGTCATCAAAAACACAAAAAAAATCCGCCTGGGATTTGGTCCAAACCACTTTTATCCGGTATTAGAGCTTCCCAGCAATGGCCCCAGAGCCGTCAACCCAGGAGAAAACGAGTAGAAGACCCCCAAACAGCCAAAGAGCAAAAGTACAAAAATGGGGACTTAGTCATTTTTTTCCAAATTTCCCAAATCACTCCGCGCGCGCTCTGCAGCTAGGCCCTAACTCCCCTCTGCCACCATGGATTTGCTTCAAACCTCTTGCAAAGTAAAGTATCCATAGCCAGCAGTGCTCCCAGACCCCGAAACCCACCCACAAACACCAGGAAGCCCCCCAAACAGGCCCCCGAAAACGCTACATTGAGCAAAATGTCAGAAATAGCAACAAAAACAAAATCGGCGTGGATTTTGTCCCAACCACTTCTACCCGGTATTAGACCTTCCCAGGAATGGCCCAAGACCCACCAACCCACCCGCCAAAAAGCATAACACCCCCAAACAGGCCAAAAGCAACATCTCCTACTTACAATATTTCTCGGCCTTCGGTCCAAACGCGCTGCGTAGCTAGGCCATAAGTCCGGTTTGCCACCACGGATTTCCTGAAAAGCAAATGCAATCAAGATTAGAGTGTCCCAGCAGTGCTCACGGACCCCGAAACTCACCCACAAACAGACGGAACCCCCCTAAGAGCACCTCAAAGGCAAGCAAGTCATCAAAAACACAAAAAAACTTCCGCCTGGGATTTGGTCCAAACCACTTTTATCCGGTATTAGAGCTTCCCAGCAATGGCCCCAGAGCCGTCAACCCAGGAGAAAATGAGTAGAAGACCCCCAAACAGCCAAAGAGCAAAAGTACAAAAATGGGGACTTAGTCATTTTTTTCCAAATTTCCCAAATCACTCCGCGCGCACTCTGCAGCTAGGCCCTAACTCCCCTCTGCCACCATGGATTTGCTTCAAACCTCTTGCAAAGTAAAGTATCCATAGCCAGCAGTGCTCCCAGACCCCGAAACCCACCCACAAACACCAGGAAGCCCCCCAAACAGGCCCCCGAAAAGGCTACATTGAGCAAAATGTCAGAAATAGCAACAACAAAAAATCGGCGTGGATTTTGTCCCAACCACGTCTACCCGGTATTAGACCTTCCCAGGAATGGCCCAAGACCCGCCAACCCACCCGCCAAAAAGCATAACACCCCCAAACAGGCCAAAAGCAACATCTCCTACTTACAATATTTCTCGGCCTTCGGTCCAAACGCGCTGCGTAGCTAGGCCATAAGTCCGGTTTGCCACCACGGATTTCCTGAAAAGCAAATGCAATCAAGATTAGAGTGTCCCAGCAGTGCTCACGGACCCCGAAACTCACCCACAAACAGACGGAACTCCCCCTAAGAGCACCTCAAAGGCAAGCAAGTCATCAAAAACACACAAAAAAATTCGCCTGGGATTTGGTCCAAACCACTTTTATCCGGTATTAGAGCTTCCCAGCAATGGCCCCAGAGCCGTCAACTCACCTGCAAAGAGGTAGAACAACACCCCCACAAGTGCTGAGTCTTTCTTCATTGGGCGTAAACCAGCCCTCTGCTTTGATGGAAATAGGAGTCTGGAGGAGGAGGATAGAGGAGCATGTTCTTCTGAACTTGTGAACCTGAGGAATGCAGACTGCGGCACCTTCAAATCAATTAGCAAACAAGTGAAGACAGTTCTGCTGATGGGCTTGTTTTTGTGATTATCTGATTAAAGTTTGAATTATATTAACTGTGCACAACAAAGAAAGACAGACACACAGGAATACAAGTGAATAAGGACGAAAAAGAAAGTTAGTGATTCGTTGTCTTATTTTCAGGGCTCGGTATCACGGTCCGTGAATAAGAATAAGGCTTTGTCATCATACTCTGCAAATTCAGGCAGGGTGAGGTCAGTGTCACCTGACAGAGTAGAAATTCCCTCATCTATGTTGCTGTCCACCTCGTCTTCATCCGGCGCGCTTTCTCGTACTCTGAAATCTGGTGGTATGAGGTGCTGATTCATCTTGATCATTGTTAACCTCTCCACATTTTTGGGCGAGAGGCGGCTCCGTTTGGAAGTTACAATGCCACCAGCAGCACTGAAAACACGTTCAGAAGACACACTTGCAAGTGGGCAAGACAAGTAGTTTAAAGCCAGGTTGGTGAGCTGTGGCCACAATTCTTTTTTCCCATGCCAATACGCCAATGGGTCAGCATTAACATAGACCTCTGTTGAGTCATTCAGATAGTCCTTGACCATCGAATCAAGGTTCTCCTCCAAGGTTCCTCCACTTTGCTTAGCTTTTGCTGTGACCTTTTGAGAACCAAACCCAAGCCGAGCTAGCCAATCCTCTTCAGCCTCCAATGTTACTGTTGTGTCTGGTGGTGCAGATGATCCGGTTGCCGGTCTCTTTAACGGCTGAGAGGTCACTTGTGCCGCAGCCACAGGTGCAGAAGAGGATTGTTGTGACTGGGGATGGCCTGCTGATGCTGATGTACTGCCCTCTCCTTCAATTTGCTGCCGTTCTCTTTCAAACCTCTTGGCTGAGGAGGCTATCCACTGTTTGTACTTTGTAACATCTTCATCAGCAAAAGGAAAGAATGCTTGGCCTGCTAGCGCCTTTTTGTAGCGTGGATCCAGAATAGTAGCACAAATGTAATGCTGGTTTGAGTGGATCATTTTAAGACGTTCATCACCTTGTAGGTGCTCTAATAATTTCTCAGCCAGAACAAAAGAGTCTTGGTTTTTTTCATCTTTTTCAAACACAGAACACACCTCCTTCAGTTGGTGCTCCAGCATGTACAACAATGGGATAGCTTTTCCCAAATTACAGTCCTCCTTGCTGACTGCACGCGTGAAGAACTCAAAAGGACGAAGCATGCGTGTCAGGCTTTTAACTATGTTCCATTGCGCCGCACCCATCCTCAGGTCCTCCTTCTGAGCTGTACCCTGTGTTAAGAAATAGTGATCGAGTACCGTATACTGCTCATACAGACGCTCAAGCATGTAGAAGGTTGAGTTCCAACGTGTTACCACCTCCTGGATGAGTGCTTTCACTGGCATTTGACGTTCATATAGCAGGCTCCTCAGCTGCTTCCGGGCCTTAAAAGAATGGCTGAAATGGTTGCACATTTTTCGGCAGGTGTCCACTACTCTGTACGCTGCACTGTCTTTATTACCCAAGAATTTTTGGACAACCAGGTTTATACAGTGCGCCAAACACGGCACTCTGAAATAGTCACCCAGCTTCATGGCCTTAACTATATTGGCGCCATTGTCCGTGGAAACATAACCAACCTGGCGTTTTTTTGGGGACAGCCAGTTAAGGACCTTTGTGTTAAAGACATCCAAAATGTTTTCTGCTGTGTGACGTTTCTCCAAACCAAACATGGCTAGTGTTGCATGTTTCCGAGCAGCTTTAAAAACAATGTCTGGGTCAACACCTGTGTTTAGCTTTGCTTTAGCCCCTGAAAAAGAGACCCAGTGTGCAGTGATGCACATGTAATCAGCGCCTGCGCCACTGGTCCACATGTCTGTTGTCAGATGTATAGTGTGAACAGCACTCTTCTGCAAAGCTGCCCCAATCACCTTCTGAACATCTTCATGTAGTGCTGGAACCGCAACTCGGGCAAAATAGAACCGGCTAGGAACCTTCCATTTAGGGCAGAGCGCTGCCACTAATTCTAGAAAACCAACCCCTTCTACAAAAGAAAAAGGGAGAAGGTCCAGAGCTAGCATTTTAGCCAGCTTACTGTTATACAGACGCGTCAGTGGGTGGTTGCGTTCATATTGCGCTTCTGTAAACAACATCTTTTTAATGTTGCCCTGGACCAAGGATTTACGGGATGATGATGATGATATCTTCAACCCAGTTACGCTCGCTGATGAACTTTTTCGCATTGGTGTCTCACTCTCTCCCACACTCTTAGTGTGGCTCACATGGGGTGTGCTGCTGACAGGGGTACTGGGTGTAAGTGAAGTGTTTGAATCGTCTTCTTCCTCCTCGTCATCATCAGATGAAAAATCAACGTTTTCATTACGTGCAATTCGGGCTTCCTTGATCACCTCTAGGTGCGCAAACCATTAGACAGCATGCGTTCTCCTAAGATGACCTCTCTGGCCTCCGGTACCATAGTTGGTACCAAACTTACCACGACTAACTCGAAGCTTACAAATGCTACAAATGGCTACGTTTTCCTTTTTTTGGGCAAACACTAAAGAAGTCCCAAACTGGAGACTTGAAATGTCTTTGGGGGCCGGAGGAGGCGGCGATACTGGTGGTGGTGGTCCTGCTGCTAATGCCAGATGAAGTGGAGGATGTGGATTGCTGAACTTCAGTACGTTTTGCACTTTCACCACCACTAATTGAGGTCGAGGTGGATGGAGGTCCCTTCTTGCGAGAAAGAAATATGGAAGCAGTAGGTGTTGGTGTACTAGTTAACTCCAAATCTAATGATTGTTGTGTTTCCATTTCCATTGCCTCCTCGTCGACATCATCATCACGATCAGCAGCTTCTCGGGATAGGGTCAAAATGTCTCTTTACTGCATGCCCGCTGGGGCTGCAGTGACCTTTATGATGACTGGCTCGTCGTCATCGTGAGAGGCTTCAGCAGTATCCGTCACTTCTTGTTGAGCCTCATCACACTCCATAGCTATGAGTTTTTCGACGACCTTCCTTTTACGCTTAGGTACCTTTGTCAGATCATGGTGTGCCTCACTCTCAGACTGCCGTGATGATGGTTCCCAATCTTCATCCAGAATGGGATCATCAGAAGGAGGTGGGCTTGAAGAAGACGTAGACACCCCCCTTGATCTTTTCCTTGCTAGGGATGTGGAAGACAATGAATGATCATCAGGAGGAGTGGCTTCCTCAAATGATACCTCGGTTTGATTGTCAATTTCCTGATGTGCCCCTACTTCGGGAGGAACAACTATTGTGGGCACTTGTGACCCTCCATGCACCTCTGCTTGCGCATCTCCTTGCGCTGCCTCTCCTTCCACATGTACTTGGGCTTGTACTTGCACATGGTGTTGTTGTTGCGGCTGTGGTTGTTCACCACTTGTCAGATGAGTTACAACAACCTGTGTTGATTCAGGGACATTGCTGCTACTTTCTTGCGATGAGCCAACATCACTGGTCGATGGTGATTGAAGAAGTACACTGACTGCCTCTGAAGCACTCAAGGTCTTTGACTTAAGTTGGCGTGGTGGTGGAGGCACTGAACCCAATGGAGCGGGGGTGCTGCTCCCAGCTTGGTCCCCAGCAGATCCTGCTGCTGCTGCAGGCGTACTTTTTTTTTGCTCCCAAAAAACGCGGCGGCCGGCACACCAGCCTCCTTGGTAACTTGCTTCTTCTGCTCCTTACTAGCAACTTTCTTGCTAGAGGAGCTACGGAGACCTTTTTTTGGGGCCATCTTCTTCAGAGCAGGTCAGACAGCAGGCCGCAGTTGCACGAATTGTAGAGTTGTCTGAGGCCAGACATGACGTCGCGTGACGTTATACTGCACACACACACCGCTGCAGGACTTCTTCCTGGCACTGGTGGTTCTCTTGAGTCTTGTGCACCTAAAAACAATGGAAGACAGAGGAACATCAGTTCAGTTATACACCCCAAAAAAATAAAAAAAAACAGAAAATCAGCACAATCCCATGCCCTCCATGATGCTTAAATTCAAGACACCCCACAGAAAGACTAGGCACATGCAACACTCACTAGTCACTACCCCTGGTGAAAAGGCCACTACAACAGGCCAAAAAACGAAAATCACAGAAAAATCACCACGATCCCATGCCATGATGTTTAAATTCAAGACAACCCACTAAAAGACTAGGCACATGCACCACTCACTACCCCTGGGCCCTGGGCATAATGGATGAAAGCTAGGCAAAATGGGTGCAGGCCTGAGAACACTGCCTGCATTGAAAATGGCCCCCTCCATCACAGCACATGGCCAGGGCCTGTAGCAGCACTCAAAATGGCCCCCAACCACATGGCCTGTCCATCCACAACAGGCCCAAAAAACGAAAATCACAGAAAAATCACCACAATCCCATGCCATGATGTTTACATTCAAGACAACCCACAGAAAGACTAGGCACATGCACCACTCACTACCCCTGGGCCCTGGGCATAATGGATGAAAGCTAGGCAAAATGGGTGCAGGCCTGAGAACACTCCCTGCATTCAAAATGGCCCCTCCATCACAGCACATGGCCAGGGCCTGTAGCAGCACTCAAAATGGCCCCCAACCACATGGCCTGTCCATCCACAACAGGCCCAAAAAACGAAAATCACAGAAAAATCAGCACAATCCCATGCCATGATGTTTAAATTCAAGACAACCCACAGAAAGACTAGGCACATGCACCGCTCACTACCCCTGAGCCCTGGGCATAATGGATGAAAGCTAGGCAAAATGGGTGCAGGCCTGAGAACACTCCCTGCATTCAAAATGGCCCCCTCCATCACAGCACATGGCCAGGGCCTGTAGCAGCACTCAAAATGGCCCCCAACCACATGGCCTGTCCATTCACACCAGGCCCAAAAAACGAAAATCACAGAAAAATCAGCACAATCCCATGCCATGATGTTTAAATTCAAGACAACCCACAGAAAGACTAGGCACATGCACCACTCACTACCCCTGGGCCCTGGGCATAATGGATGAAAGCTAGGCAAAATGGGTGCAGGCCTGAGAACACTCCCTGCATTCAAAATGGCCCCCTCCATCACAGCACATGGCCAGGGCCTGTAGCAGCACTCAAAATGGCCCCCAACCACATGGCCTGTCCATCCACAACAGGCCCAAAAAACGAAAATCACAGAAAAATCAGCACAATCCCATGCCATGCTGTTTAAATTCAAGACAACCCACAGAAAGACTAGGCACATGCACCACTCACTACCCCTGGGCCCTGGGCATATTGGATGAAAGCTAGGAAAAATGGGTGCAGGCCTGAGAACACTCCCTACATTCAAAATGGCCCCCTCCATCACAGCACATGGCCAGGGCCTGTAGCAGCACTCAAAATAGCCCCCAACCACATGGCCTGTCCATCCACAACAGGCCCAAAAAACGAAAATCACAGAAAAATCACCACAATCCCATGCCATGATGTTTATATTCAAGACAACCCACAGAAAGACTAGGCACATGCAACACTCACTACCCCTGGGCCCTGGGCATAATGGATGAAAGCTAGGCAAAATGGGTGCAGGCCTGAGAACACTCCCTGCATTCAAAATGGCCCCCTCCATCACAGCACATGGCCAGGGCCTGTAGCAGCACTCAAAATGGCCCCCAACCACATGGCCTGTCCATCCACAACAGGCCCAAAAAACGAAAATCACAGAAAAATCACCACAATCCCATGCCATGATGTTTAAATTCAAGAAAACCCACAGAAAGACTAGGCACATGCACCACTCACTACCCCTGGGCCCTGGGCATAATGGATGAAAGCTAGGCAAAATGGGTGTAGGCCTGAGACCACTCCCTACATTCAAAATGGCCCCCTCCATCACAGCACATGGCCAGGGCCTGTAGCAGAACTCAAAATGGCCCCCAACCACATATCCTGTCCATCCACAACAGGCCCAAAAAACGAAAATCACAGAAAAATCAGCACAATCCCATGCCATGATCCAGCCCCTCCATGATGTTTAAATTCAAGACAACCCACAGAAAGACTAGGCACATGCACCACTCACTACCCCGGGTGAAAAGGCCACAACAGGCAAAAAAAACGAAAATCACAGAAAAATCAGCACAATCCCAAGCCACCCAGCCCCTCCATGATGTTTAAATTCAAAACACCCCACAGAAAGACTCAGTGCACCCACCACTGAGTACCCCTGGGCAAAAGGCCCCAAAACAGCCCAAAAATCGAAAATTCCAAAATTGTACTTGCAGCAACTGTAATGCCCCAAACAAACTTACTTGTGAAATTTCTAATCCAAAAGTGATCCAAAGAAAGTCAAAAAGGCCTCAAATCCAAATATCCAGCAGCATCCACAAAAAGTAATCCTTCCAGCTCCAGATCCAAATGAAAAGTGACCAGGAGATGGACAAAGCACTGGGAGGAGCCTGCTGGACAGGAACAGGAAGTTGAAGACTGTGGGGCACTTCCTTCCTCCCACCCCCCCTCCCCAAAATGGACTCCTCGCAAAAAAAGTGCAGGCAAATGTCAACCTAAGGAGTTATTCAGATAAAAATCATCATTTCAAGAAGGTTTATGCTGCTTGCTGGTGGATTTCTTGTGCAGAATTGCAAATTTTATATTTTCGCGTGTGCGAGATTGTTGCTGCTCGCCGCATCTCAAAGCTCGCAATTGCGAAGTACCGCAATACGTGCTCACGGCGTACTCGCGTTGACAAACGCTCTCTGTAAAAGTTGGCAAGCCGCGATTACGTAATCGCGCTTGCCAAATTCCTGCGGGATCCTGCAGCAAGATCCAAAATGGCGCAGCACTCGCAAAATATCAAGAAAAGTAACTCGGCAAACGATGATAAACGCCGCGCGCCGCAAAATTGTATCACCAAGAAAAAAAAATCCGCTGCGTGCGAATTTGCGGATTTTGCGGGAAATTCGCAAATCTCGCGGATTGCGAATTTACCGAAAATCCGCAAAATCCGCGAGCGTAACGGATTTTCCGCCCATACTTAACCATGGGGTTAGCAGATGTGCATCTTCCATTCTGGCCTCTTGAACATATTTAAAGCAGTAAGATATGGGGCAGTTTTGAATGTTTTTAAAAATGTAATGAATCCAGGTTGACAATAGCTTTATAAACCGTCTTGCTTTTTCAAATTTGTTTTAAAATACACAGTTTTGCCCACTCTTCTTGGGGGAGAAACCCCCCTCAAACAACTCTTATGTCAGTCAGGCTTGCTTGCTTTTGACATAACACATACCCAACTTTTACGCGCCTCACCACTTTGAAATGTCACCAGCCACCACTGGAGGCCAAAGACTGAATGGGCATAGAACACGATTAGCGAACCTTCCTGTGGGATTCAGTGAGGTGACCACGTATCTGTACTGTTCTAGGGCATGGTGGAGGTATTTTGGCTTTGTTGTACTTGGACTCGCTTACTTCTGAGAAGTGATAGTACTCTACAAGTGAAAGTAGTGTACCTCTGCTGACAAGTGCAGGTTCTCTCCCTCTCAAAATGAAGACGTGCAGGTTCAGTACCGGGCCTGTCCATTTAAAACACTCTTGCTCTATTGTTGTACCATCCGAGGGCTCCGTAGGTCAGATCGTACCAATGACGCTGGTGTGTGTGTTCTGGGGTCCAAGTCCTGAGACAGGTCAGACTAAAGGCAGCCGGTTTAGGTAGATGCTAAACGGCGATGAGTCCGAGTCCTGAAACTCATCTAACATGTGATATTTACATGTGGACGGAGGGGATGGGGTAGTCTTGCTCTCTCCTGACACAGACACCTTCACACATAAACCGTGCTGAGCAGGTCCCGCGGGGGCTCATGAACCACGAGGGTGGTTCTGGGAGTGTTTGCTCCAGGGACCAGCCCACCCTCTGCTCTGGACCTGTAGCACCCGAGACATCTCCGGTCAGAGCCGGACTGGGAACCACAACCGGCCCTGGCAAAGTGCTCCCCCCACTCCCCCTCCCCACTCGGGGGAGTGGGGTGCGACCGAGCACTTTGTCGGGGCCGGTTTTCGGACGATTTTGTTACAGGGCCGATTTTGCAGCTATGCTGCAAAACCGGCCCTGTAACACAAGCATTGGAAATGCAATAGGTCTCGCAATAGGAAAGTTTGAGTTTTTTGTGTTGAAAATTTTTGTTTATTATTTGCTTAAAATAAAACTCTTATTTAATATATTTGAAATGGCAATATTTTAATTTTTTGCACATGTGACATGTATAGCATTAGTAAAGCTCCAATATATATTTTCCCCTCTGTCTTACATGTGTTGCCCTCACAAATTTTAAAGTGTTAACATGATTTGAAGTGAAAACATTTAACATATTATTTTGACTATTTTAATAAATTTTGAAACATTGGTAGTATATATTTGAATATTTTTTTTTTGGTACAGATTGATGATGTTGTTGCTTTGAGTGATGTTGTTTTGTGTCCAAGTGATGCTGTGGTGTTTGAAATATGCTGTTGTTGCGCATAGTGATGTGTGGTGCCCCTGAGTGATGCTGTGGTGGTGCTGAGTGATGCTATGTTGTTTCACTAGTTAGAGTGAGTTTGCTAGATAGGTATAGATAGTATATTAGAAAGAGGGAGGGCGATCGAGGGTGGACGTTAGAGGGAGAGCGATAGAGGGAGGGTGATAAAGTGAGGGCGATTGAGTGAGGGAGGGTGATAGAGTGATGGATGTTGTTAGAGTGATGTTGTCCGACAGATTGTTTGAGGGCGATAGAGGGAGACAGGGTGATATAGTGAGGGAGGGTGATAGAGTGAGGGAGGGCGATCGAGTGAGTCATTGAGATTGAGTGATTGATGTTTTTAGAGTTAGTGAGAGTTGTAGAGTGAGAGAGGGCGTTATAGTGAGTGATTGCGTTAGAGTTAGTGAGGGTGTTAGAGTGACTGTGCTAGAATGAGGGGGATAGAGTGATTGTTGTTGAGTGAGGGTGGTTTAGGGTGGGTTGTTGAGTGAGGGTGGTCGAGTGTTGGTGTGAGGTTGGTAGAGTTGTTGATTGAGTGTGTGAGAGTGAGGGTGCTGTACTGTTAGGGTGAGGGTGGTAGAGTGGTAGAGTGAGGGTGATAGAGAGATAGTAGTAGATTGGTAGAGTGCGGGTGGTAGAGCGCTAGATTGAGGGTGGCATAGTGGTAGAGTGTGTGAGGTAGAGTGTTCGAGTGAGGATGGTAGAGTAAAGGGCGTGAGGGTGGTAGAGTGAGTGCGTTAGAGTGGTAGAGTGTTAGTATTAGAGTGATTGCGTGAGGGTGGTAGAGATGTATAGTGTGTGTTGTAGAGTGAAAGCGTGAGGGAGGTAGAGTGTTAAAGTGAGTTTGGTAGAGTGTGGGAGGTAGAGTGAGTGTAGTATATTGAGGGCATAAGGGAGGTTGATTTATAGCGTGAGGGTAGTAGAGTGTGAGCGTTATAGTGATAGAGTTATGGTGGTAGAGTGAGGGTGATAGTGTTATAGGAAGAGCTGTTGAGTTGTAGAGTGATGTTAGATACAGTGAGGGTGTGAGGGCAATTGAGTGAATTGAGGTAATCGAGGGTGTGCAAGCGGAAAAGTGAGTGTGGTTGAGTGGTAGATTGATGTCTGTACAGTGAGGGTGGTATAGTAGTAGAATGAGTTTGTTTGAGTTCTAGTACGTTTTTTTTTATTTCATTTTTTTTTTTTTCTGAGTGATGTCATGTTGAGTGGTGTTGTGGTGTTTCTTTTTTTGTATTGTAAATGTTGTGATTGATATGGTTAATGTCGATTGGTTGATTGTTTCAGGTGTTTGGCGTTTTCCTTTTTTTTTGTTTTTTTTGTGGTATGTACTGAATGATGTTGTGTTGGTGCTGAGTGTTGCTGGTGTTGCGCTAAGTAATGCTGGTATGTTGCAGATTGATGCTGGGCTGGTGCTGAGTGTTGCTGTGGTGTTGTACAGTGATGTTGGTGTTTTGTTAAATGATGCATGTTTTTTGCTGAGTCTTTTTGTGTTGTAACTGAGTGTTGATGTCGTTGTGCTGACATGTGTTTTAGATGGGGAGTAATGCTGGATTATTTGTGAGTGGTGCTGTCCTTTGCTGACATGTTGATGTGTTGGTGCTGAGTGTTGTTTGAGTTTTGCATAGTTGAGTTGTTGTGTTCTTGTGATGGTGTGTATTAATGGTTTTGTGTATATGTTTGTTATGTAGTGTATTATATGTTGTGGCGTTATGCTTTGTGTTTGAAGTTTTATAGTTATTGTTAGATGTGATGTGTGAGTGTTAGTGTGTTGCATGTATGTTTTTTATTCTAACATGTCCTTGTATGTATTTATTTTTAAGTATGTGTTATGTGTTTTAATGTTTTGTGTTTTAACGTTGTGTATAAAGTTTTATTGAAATAAAAATGGCGGACTCTATGTGTTTCCTGTACGTGATTTACGTTAAGTGTTTAGCGTTCTAGTCTTTTTGTGTATTCTGAATGTGTTTGATGTATGACGTAATCCTTAGCCAAGTGCAGCGCTACGTTTGGTGACGTAGCGTTGCGTTTGACGTGCGTTAATTGGGAAATCCCCAGATGTTCGGGAACTTTCGTGGGGGAAAGGCGTGTTGTTGTTCCTGTCTTCTTCCTGCGTCGTTTGACAGGTAAGTTTTTTTTTAATACTATTTAATGTATTATGTGAATGTATTATTGATTATGTAGAGATTTATTTTATTAATTTTTACTGTTTAATATTAATTTTAGACTTTTGTGTATCGCAACTTTTTTTACGTTATCGTATGTACTTAGTATATTATTAAATATGTATTTAACTTTCTAAATTGTGAATGTGAAATGTTTTAATGTAATGTTATGTAATGTATAGCAATGTATTGATTTTAAGGT
This sequence comes from Lissotriton vulgaris, assembly GCF_964263255.1. Lineage (NCBI taxonomy): Eukaryota > Metazoa > Chordata > Amphibia > Caudata > Salamandridae > Lissotriton > Lissotriton vulgaris. Next base: position 1,139,720,996 of record NC_141695.1, on the reverse strand, counting down.
ATAGTCAATGTGTGTATTGTATGCATTTATTGATTTTTGAGTACTTTTTTTGTTTTTGAAAATAGTATTTTCCTTTGTTTCCGAGTTGTTAATTATTAATAATGTAATGTATTAAAGTATTGTCATGTTTCGATAGAATCGGTATGTATGTAGTAGGTGTTGGATTATTATTTCATGTATCGTATGTACAGTATTGGTCTTGTATTTTTAATAATATGAGTTTATTACTTCCGTCCCTTTTTCCAAGTGTATTTTTTTGGTGTAAATTGATTTGGTTTTTTGGCGTATGTACAGGAATGGTCTTTTAATTATAATTTACAAGAGTTTTTTATTTGTTAGTAAGATCTTATTGTGTATGTGTTCTTTTTGGCGTGTTATTTAGTCCATTATTACATGAATACATTGTTTTGTTTATTATTTATTTAAATGTGGTGTAATCCTATTATTCTAGTGCTTGTAAATTGGCCCTTATTTTGTGTTAATATGTAATGTTGGTGATATTACTTATTTCAGAATTGTTTTATTTCAGTATACATTTTATTTGTTTTTTCCTCAACTGTTTGAAATGTTATTTTTTCTGTAAATTTTGTCGTTCTTGCTGAGAGATGGTGTAGTGTTGTTGAGTGTTGCTGTGTTGCCTATGAGTGATGTTGGAGTGGTGCGTAGTGATGGTGTTTTTTTGTCTGATGCTTTGGTGTTGCTGTGTGGTGCTGTGTTGGTTTAGAGTGGTTGTAAGTGATGGTGATGCTGCTCTTATTAATGCTGGTGTGTACCACAGTGAAGCTGGTGTTGGGTGTAGTGATTATGATGTTGCGATGATTGATGCAGTGTTGGATTTGAGTGTTGCCGGTGTATTGGCTACTATTTACCTTGTTGTGTTAACTTATGTTGTGTTGTTTTGTGAGTAATGCTGTGGTGTTGCGTGGTGGTGCAGAGTGCTGGTGTGGTTTTGTTTATTATTTTTTGGGTGGTGGTGAGTGGTGCAGAATGTGTATATTGTGCTGAGTGATGTTCTGTTCTTGGTGTGTGTAGCTCTGTGATGTTTATTATTGGTGTGTTACACATATGTTGAGAGGTAAGGTATACTATGCTGATGTAAGTTTCAAATGCAGTACATAAATTAACAGTAGATGGCAAGAGTGATTATTTTGTAAGAGAGATGTCGTAGTGTTAAAAATGGTAATATTGTTTTTTCTTACAATGTACACGTCTGAGTGTATATTGGATAAAAATCTAAATAAAAGCATTTTGAACACTACGCCATCTGTCTTTGAGATTTTTCACTTTGTCATCTTTTTTTAATTTATGTACAATATTTGAATCTTAAATCTGCATTGTACACGTTGCCTCTACACATATGTGTGTGTATGTTTTTTGTAATTGTTTTTATTGAAGTGTATGATATTTCTATTTTTATGTATTCTGCGTAAGTATTGTTTGTGTTCGAAACATTTTGGACGCTATGTTTTCCTTTTACGTTTGTGACGTTTTTGTGGTTAGCGTTCTAGTTTTTTTCCGTAACTTTCAATCTGTTTAGGGCGTGACGTAATTTCTAGCCAATGGCAGCGCTACGTTTAGTGACGTAGCGTTGCGTTTGACGTGCGTCAGCAGGTAATTTTCAGATCTTCGTTATTCGTCGCATGGGAAAGGCGTGTTGTTTTTCCGGTCTTGTTGCTGCGTCGTTTGACAGGTAATTGTAACTTTTAAATGTATTTACTACATTTCTTGAATGTGTTATTGATAGTCTTTATATTTAATCTAAATTTATTATCAGTTTCTTAATGGTTGGTTACGTTATGAATTAGCGACATGTTTATTTTTTGGGTACGTATGTATTATTGGATTTATTTTGTATAGATTGGATGTGCTATATATAAAAGTATCAATTTATATAAATTGTTTACTAACTTTTGGTTACTTTACTTTGTGACGTAATTTTTCGGCAAAGAGATCGTTCGGTTTAGTGACGTAGCGTTGTGTTCAATGTGCGTTAACGTGTAATTATCGCGATGTTGGCGAATTTTTGCAAGCGAACGGTGTTTAGTTTTTACGTAGTTGTAGATGTAAATATTCCAATTATTGTACTTTAATTCTTTATGGATTATTGATTCTGATGTTTTCCATACGTGTGTGTATTGCGACTGTATTTTGTTTCGCCTATGTTCTTAGGTTATAGTATGTGTACTTAGTGTCTTGATGTTTATATTTTCTTGATATTAAATGTGCAATGTTTAAATTTACACCTTATGAGTAGTTTGCAAATATTTTTAGTATTGTTTGGGATGTACCTCTGATCAATGGTGTCACTCTTCGATTTAGCTTATGTACTGATTTTTTTTTATTTGCACCTTTGTTAAATAGTTTCTGTTATGTATTAAAGCGTTTTAGATGAAATATATTGTAATGTACTTTTGGAATGTAATGTATTTTATTGATTAGATGTATCAAAGTAGCTTTGCATTAATATAAAGCAATGTATTTATTCTATGTGATGTTTTCCCTACATGTCTTGATAGTTTCGACATTAATGTGAATGAAAATGTGTTTATTGTACTGTATTTATTTATTCAGTGTCTTTCTTAATTTCTTATTTCCGAATGTTTATTTAATAATTTATTTTCAGTAACAGTATATGTTTTCTAGTTATTAGATGTTGGTTTTTGTTATTGCAGTGGTGTTGCAGAGTTACATTTTTTTTTTGTAGGGTTATTCTGCCAGTGCAGCACAACAGCACAACTTCGATACTGTAATGTTGCAGAGTGATGGTGTGTTGTTGTTTAGTGATAATGTGGTGTTCTTTAGTGATAATGTTGTGCTGATGAGTGGTGCTGTGTTGGATCAGAGTGCTGCAGTTGTGGTGCTGAGTGTTGCTATGGTGATGCTGAGTGATGCTGTGCTGTTGTACCCTGGTACTGTGGTGGTGTACTTAGCCCCACTACAGCAAGGGAGTGTGAGTAATTTTGTGTGAGTAATTTTGTGTGAGTAAGGGAGTGTGAGTAAGGGAGTGTGAGTAAGGGAGCGTGTGAGTAAGGGAGCGGGTGAGTAAGGGAGCGTGTGAGTAAGGGATTGTGTGTGAGTAAGGGAGCGTGTGAGTAAGGGAGCGTGTGAGTAAGGGAGCGTGTGAGAAAGGGAGCGTGTGAGTAAGGGAGCGTGTGAGTTAGGGAGTGTGAGTAAGAGAGTGCACAAAGTAAACACCCAATGAAAGTATAGTCTGTGTGAGGGAGGGGGTGGTATGAGCGAGAGGGCAGCGTGCCGAAAGAACGAATGAGAGAGAGGCTGCTAGAGAGAAGGAGTTGGGTGGCTGTGGGATGCATAATGGCGTGCTGGAGAGAAAGGGGGGGTGATCACCGCGAGGCGGACAAGTCATTTGAAAAGAGCGTGGACTAAGTGGAGAGCCAATGGGAGAGAGGCTGTGGAATGAGTGTGGTGGCTGTAGGATGCATGATGACGTGCTGGAGTGCAAGGGGGGGTGATCAGCGCGAGGCGCGCGAGTCAGCTGAAAAGAGCGTGCCGTAAGTGGAGAGCCAATGTGAGACAGGCTGTGGAATGAGTGTGGTGCCTGTGTGATGCGTGATAGCGTGCTGGAGAGCAAGGGGGTGTGATCAGCTTGAGTCGCGTAAAAAAAATGCAAGGGGCTGTGATCAAAGTGAAGCGCGAGCTGGACAGGGAGAGGGTGGGAGGACTTTAAGTGGAGAGCCAATGAGTGGTGGCTGTGTGATGCGTGAGGCGTGCGAGTCAGCTGAAAAGAGCGTGCCCTAAGTGGAGAGCCAATGGGAGACAGGCTGTAGAATGAGTGTGGTGCCTGTGTGATGCGTGATAGCATGCTGGAGAGCAAGAGGGTGTGATCAGCTTGAGGCGCGAGATAGAAAGGCAGAGGGTGGGAGGATTTTAAATGACAAGCCAAGGAAAGAACGTTAAAAAAGTGAAAGGGGTGTGATCAAAGTGAAGCGCAAGCTAGACAGGGAGAGGGTGGGAGGACTTTAAGTGGAGAGCCAATGAAACAGCTTGAAAAAAGTGCATGTGGCGAGAATGCGCGTACTTGTGTTGACGTGCACTGCATCAAATCGCAACTTGGTTAAACTCTGGTTAAGCCCCTATATCTCTCCCCAGCTCGAATGCGCAAGCGCATCGGCAGGCGAGACCTAAAAAACTGCCCCTATGGGCCCAAAACCGGCCCCCACCCGTGCGGCGCACCGGGGGATTGCCCGGTGCCCGCTATGGCCAGTCCGGGCCTGTCTCCGGTGACTCGTGAGTGTCTGGGGAAAGAACTAAGCAGCTTTGGAAGAGAATAGCACAGGCCTCCACGCGGGGACCGTCCAGTGAGTGGTGAGAGGAGGTGGTCTCATTGAGAGGGAAGTGGGGAGAGGTGCCACGAGGGAGTAGAGTATTTTTCTCCCTGCTCTTTAGAAACCCTCTCCCATTCTTTCATTCGCTCTGTGTTAATCTCCTCTCGATTGCCCTCACACGTTCTTCGTCCCTCTTTCGCCTCTATTCTTCCCGTCCTAGTTCTCTCTGCTCTTGCCTCTCCCTAGTCTCGCACTCGCACCTGCTCTTGCTCCGAACCCCTTTCGATACCCTACATTCTTCCTTTCTTATTTTCTTTCCTTATGCTCTCCCCATTTGTTTCCTGCACTCTCACTCACTTATGTTCTTTTGCACACTCCTTCATTCTGGTCTTCTTTTCTCTTGGGCCCCCCTCGTCTTGCTTTACCCCGCATGCTCACTCTCTCTTGTTCATATTCTCACAATTACTATAACTCAGTCTTTTCATGACACCTTTCATTTTTCAGTATGATAAGTTATCTCACTCCCTCGCGTACTCGCACCATCACTATCTAGCTTTCACTGGCTATGTCTATTGTGCTGCTGGTGAAAGCTAGATAGTGAAGGTGAGACGGGAAGTACTTCCCATGGTCAGACTGGAGGCAGGCGGTTTAGGTAGACACCTCCGAGGCCTGAAATCCATTGAACATGTGATGTTACATGTTGACGGGGTGGGGGCAGTTCTGCTATCTCCCTGGTGCCTAAGTTATGCACTGTATCCACTACTATTTCTCTTTTACCGTTCTTCGCATGTTCTCGGCTAATATTCTCTCACTCTTGCCTTCATCCCCCTCCCCTCACACTGACGTTCTTTCTCTTATACCTTATCTCTGACTATCGGAATGTCTAGTACTTATGTGCGCTCACTCTTCTGCACTGCCTCATGGTCTATCAAACACTCCCTTACACTCTTGTTCTTATTTTCTTTTGTACTTCTCACTGTTTTTCCTCTGTTGCTGTCACATGCTCTCCTTTTCTTTCTCACACCTTCGGGTCCGCAATCTACTTGCATATTGTTTTTTAAATTCTCGACTTGATTCCCTCACACTCTTTCTCTCGCCCTGGCCCAAAAATTCCCCTCTTGTATTTTCTCTATGGCACTCTTGTGGTCTTTCTGTCTTTCTTTCTGTCTTTCTTTCTTATATGTCTTTCTTTCTTTCATTTCTCTCTTTCATTTCTTTCTTTCTTTCCTGTTTTTTTTGTTCCCCCTCTTATCTTTCCTTCTTTGGTCTCATCTTCCTTTTTTCTTTGTTATTTTCTTCCTTTCTTTCTTCCCTGTTGCTTCCTTCTTTCTTTCTTGTTCCTTCTTTCTCTCTTTCCCTCACTATTTCTCTCACACTCTCTCTCTTTCGCTCTCACTCCCTTCCTCTTTCTCTCTTTCTCTCTCTCACTCCCTTCCTCTTTCTCTCTCTCTTTCCCCCTCGCTCTTCCCCCCCCCTCTCTTTCCTATCCCTTATTATCATTTAAATATATCCTTTCCTCCATAAGCACATAAAAGTACAGGATAGTTACTCCATGAATGAATGAATGACTTTATCTTAAAAGATAAAGGAGAGCAGCCAAGGCTGTTAAGACACTCATGTGTTCTTGATTTAAATGACAAAAGTGTTCCTTATTTGGGTCTCAGAAATTCCTGCTTCGCCAGACCCCTTAATATTTTGGCCTCCTTCCTTATCCTTACACCCCTTGAATTACTCTTTCTGGAGCCCAGTGACTTTTGGTTGCAGTAAGTAGTGCTCCCCACCAGAGTGTTATGATTTGGTGTCTTGAGAACATGGGGTTTACATCCAAAAGTACAAAAGGTGTGCCAGTACGTTGTCTATGCCTAATATTTGGTTGTATCTTTATTTCATCTTTGACCTTATTGTACAAGATCAAATTGCAGTCAAAAAGAATGTCAGGCTTCAGCCAAGTTTGAACGGGGCCATTCAGATCCTAAGCTTCAGTGTGCCTGTGACTCAGTGCGCCTGCGTGTGTGATCATGTGCTTCTGTGCACCTGTGTGCGTCTATCTATTAGTGTGTCTGTCTCAAGGGGTGCGTGTGTTTCTCAGCGTGTGAATACATATTTGCCCGTTTGTAGTGCGCTTTCTATGTATGTATGGGGGGGTCAACAAGGGGTAAAAGACTGTCATGTACAACGCCATTACTTGGTTAATGCTTCACGAAGGGAGAAAAAACAATAACGTTTTCAATGCCAATGGCTCAAAACAATGTAATTGCGAGACCTATTGCATTGTAAATGCTTGTTAGTTCTCCCCATGTGTCAGCTACTGACATCAACATAGAGAAGAATGTGTCCTCTTCAGATGCATATGCAAAGACTCTGTTAAATGTGCAAGCCACTAGTGTGCAATACCATGCAACCTCATTGGCATCCCTGTTTCCATCTACAATGTAACCATTACCACTTCGGTGAGCTGCACATTTAACAACTGCAATTTCAGTAGGTGACTGGAAAGCTTCCAAAAGATTCCTCACTTGCTTGTTGTTACGAATAGGCATTTCAGCAGAGGACATGAAACCACTTTGTGACCACAAGTGTCCAAAGTCATGGACAACACCAAACCCATACTTACTAACTGTAAATACATTGACTCTTAATTGGGCTGCCAACATACAGGCTCTTGTAAGGGCAATCAATTCTGTAACTTGTGCTGAGGTACTACCTCAAAGCCACAAAGTTTCCAAAACGTCATTAATTGTGCAAACAACGTAAGCTGCTCTCATGATACCTTCATGTGTCTCTGATTCTACAAGTAAGTCATCCATATACTGCACCAGAACTGAATTGTAAGGCATCTTCTGTGGCTCTGTATTGTTTTCAAGACCTGGTTTAACACGGAAGGACTCTGTATATCATTGTGGAACTCTGCACAATGCCAAACTCTTTGTTGGAACACAAAGGAAAGAAGGTATTGTCTATCCTCATGCAATGGCACTGAGAAAAAGGCTTGACAAAGACTAACTGTGAACCACTCTGCAGTGCATGGGATCTGGAAAACTATGGTGGCTGGATTCAGTGCCATGGGACAACATGGAACAACAACACTATTAATTTTTCGAAGATCCTATTTTTCTGATATTTACCATTGGGTTTTTGTACACCCATGATAGGAGAGTTGCAAGGACTCAAAATTACTTTGCACAGCATGTCTTCATTTACAGGTGTTATTCCTGCATTTGTTTCTGGTGTCAATTTATATGGTGGAGGGAGCCACAAACGTGTATGTCATCCCAAAATCATCAAATAACGTGCAGGTGTACCTGGGAGGCACCTCTTCACTGTACCGTATCGGAATAGTAACGTCACCTCTTACAAAACTCTTAAATTCTTTTAAACATTTCTGATTTAAACAAACTAATAATCTATCAGTTCAAATATGCAGCCCAAATTCAATGTTCTAATGGATACTTCCGCCTCTGGATTCCTCACCTTTTGAATACCCCCTGCACCAGCATTCCCCGGAAATTCTTTCCTAGCTCTCACACGCCTACGAGGACTTCATAAAAGCACGGCTCCGCTCGCGACTCCCAATGACGTCATCGGACCCATAAGAAGACCTCGTAGGCGTGCTGACGTCAGTTCCCTTTTTTCTGCGCCGTCAACGCGTAACAGTTTTTCTAGGGACCCTCCATTTTCTGTGGTTATTACTTGGTTTCCTTGAAGATTTCTAATGGCTACTTCTAGGAAGTCCGGATTTAAACCCTGTAGGGAGTGTGGCGGTCACATGTCGATCACTGATCCCCATGAAGTTTGCCTTTGGTGCTTGTCTTCTGATCACAACGTCGAAGAGTGGTGAAGCTGCAGGAAGATGAATCCTAAGGCCCTTAAAGAATGTGAAGCTAAACTTTTTATGGCCAAGCCAAAAAGGAGAAGAGGGGTCGGAAATGTGCGAAGTCATAGTCTTCTCACACTTCGAAGTTGAGTAAACACAAGAAGTCAAAGAAGAGACATGGTTCTCAGCACCGTTCGTTGAAGAACAGTGCGTGAGGTCGCCTTCTCCAGCTAAGCGGCTTCGAAAGCAAGACTTTGTATCTCCAACTCCATCTCCACGGGCGATGTCAGTTCAATCTCCAGCTCCGAGGTTGCCGGCGCCTGAAGGTTCTCCAGCTCCCAGTAAGTCTCAGACACCCAGGGAGCCGTCTTTAATTTGTGTTGCTTCACCTGTGCGTGTGCCGTCTTCTCTGGCTCCTCAGGTTCCAGATCAGCCTCGGGTGATTCAGGAATGTATGGATCCATACTCTGATGGACTCAGTCAAGCAGTTAGCTCCAAAGTTGCCTGAAGATGACCGGAGTAATTTCCTGGAGGCCCTTTGTGATTCACAGGCTGCGGCCCATCAAGTGATACAATCGGGTATGGACGCTGCTGACTCTGTGGCTCGTGTAATGGGGTCTTCTGTAGCAACAAAAAGACAAGCTTGGCTCAGGTCATCTGGATTTTCTCCTGATGTCCTGGCAACTCTGCTGAATTTGCCCTTTGATGGGTCGAGACTGTTTGGCATGAAAGCTGACTCTGCCTTGCAACGCTTTAAGGATAGCAGAGCGACTGCAAGATCTCTGGGTCTTCAATCACAGTCTAGAGTATACGGCTACAAGCGGTATCGTGGATTTGGAAGGACTGCTTCCTTTCGTGGCTGCCAACAATCTCAACAGAGCCAACAGCAGAATCCTTTGTACAAATTGTACCGGGGTAAAAATTAGGGGAGCCGCCCGGCAGCATTCCTCCTCCTCCTCCTTTTCTCCCCCCGCCACAGTTGGTGCCTCAGGAAAGCAGTTCTAGATCTGATGAACATGTTCCTGTAGGGGGTCGGGTGTCCCACTTTCCACAAGATTGGAAATCGGTTACTTCAGACCGTTGGGTTTTAAAACTTGCAGAGAATGGGTACGCCCTCCCTTTTTTTAGAGTTTCCTTCTCCTTACCCTCCTCGCCAGGGTTGGTGTTCAGAGGACCGATCTTGGACCTCAGAATATTGAATCTTTACCTCAGGCAGGAAAAGTTCAAAACGTTAACCTTGGTTCAGGTTCTTCTTGTACTGCAATAGGAAGACTTGAGTGTGTCTATCGATCTGCAGGGTGTGTATTTTCATCTTCCCATCATGAAGTCTCATCGGAAGTATCTCCGGTTCACGGTGGGGTCGCAACCAGTTTGCAGTTCTTCCGTTTGGTTTGACTTCCGCACCTCGGGTCTTTACAAAGGTGATGGCGGGGGTAGCGGCTCATCTCGGAAGGTCAGGGGTTCCTGTTATCCCCTATGTGGACGACTGGCTGTTGAAAGCCAAGTCTCCGGAGATGGTGTTGCGCCACTTACAAGTGACAGTGCAACTGTTGTTCAACTTGGGTTTCTCGATAAATGTACCCAAATCTCACCTGGTGCCTTCTCAGTCCAGCCTGTTCATAAGGGCAATACTGGACACTTCTATGTGTCGTACATTTCTGCCTCCGCAGGGGAATCACGAAATTCAGGAGATGATTCCTTTATTTCACGATGGAGCAGTTGTTCCGGTCCTGAAGGTTCTAAGTTTGCTCGATCTGTTCGCTTCCTGCATGCTGTTGGTCAGTCATGCACGCTGGCATATGAAGGCACTCCAGTGGTGCCTCCGAAGGCAGTGGTATCAACACAACAGATATCTTGGGGAGGGGGTCCAAATCTCTAGAGACGCTGCAGCGGAGCTGACTTGGTGGAGTGTGCAGGTCAACCTGTCTCAAGGAAAGCCCTTTCAGCCTCCTCCACCGGTGGCTACAGTGATCACGGATGTCTCCACTCTAGGGTGGGGTGCTCATCTGGGGGATCTGCAGGTCAAGGGTCTTTGGTCTCCAGAGGAAAGGTTGCTTCACATCAACCTTCTAGAATTGAGGGTGATACGTTTGGCACTAAAGGCTTTCCTTCCTTCCCTTTGCGGTCAGTCGGTTCAGTTCCTGACAGACAACACTACTGTGATGTGGTACATCAACAAACAGGGAGGTGTAGGGTCATATCTTCTCATGTCCAGAAGCTCTGCGACTCTGGTCCTGGACTCAGGTCCATCAGAGTGGTGTGTTTGCAAATCATTGTGCCGGTGTGCTGAATGTTGGTACGGACAGTCTCAGTCGGCATTACTCGGCCGATCACAGAGTGGCTGCTTCATTCGGAGGTGGTCTGTCACATCTTCAAGATGTGGGGGTCTCCTCGGTTGGACCTGTTTGCCACTCACGAGAAACGCGCATTGCCCCTTGTTCTGCAGTCTCCAGTATCCGATGCAGGGTGCTTTGGGGGAAGCGTTTCAGTTGGATTGGAGTTTGCAGCTCCTTTACTCGTTTCCCCCCATACCCTTGATTCCTCGGGTTCTGAGGAGATTTGCCAAGACCGGGCCCAAGTCATATTGATCCCCCCCCGATTGGCCAAGAAGGGTGTGGTACACAGATCTTCTTATCCTCTCATCGCACCCTCCGCTCCCCTTTCAGGGCAGACCTCCTCTTGCAGTCGCAGGGGCACGTTCTACACCCCCACCTCCAGATCCTACACCTTCATGTCTGGAGGTTGAACGGAGCAACCTGAGTTCCTTCTCTCTCCCGCCGGATGTGGTGGATGTTATTTTATCATCCCGGCGGCACTCCTCTATGTCTATTTACTCCTGCAGTTGGTCCAGATTTGTTAAATGGTCTGGAGAGAGGTCCATTGACCCCTTGAAAGCCTGTCTAATATTCTAGAGTTTTCTTTTTCTTTGGCCCAGAAAGGTTGTGCTGTGGCTACAGTAAAGGGATATTTGTTGGCTTTTCTATGTCAGAATGATGGAGCAAGGGCTAGCTATACGAAAAAGGTGACAGAAGACTAAGAAACTGAGGCTGAAGGTTGTGCAGCTGAGGGGTCTCCAGACGTTGGTCCTGAAGTAGCTGAAGAAGAACAACCGAGCACCAGTCAAGATGATTGGGTCCCAGTAATCGACCTGACACTCGACCCAATAAGATCAAGAAGACAAACCTACTTAGATAGAGAGTGGGATAGTGAGGACGAGACAGGAATAGAAGGAGATAATCAGATCATCGAAATACATGTCAAATCTGATGATGAGGAAGGTCAGATAGGGACAGAACAGGTTATCGACACACCTCCAAGAACTCCTGAGCCTGAAGAGGGACAGATAGAAAATAAGGCGGAAGTTCAAGCAGAAAAAGACCAAAAGTTCGAAGTGCTTGAACAGGATCAGATCGAGATAGACAAATGCGTTCAGGAAATAGAAGTTGAAACAACCGAAAGTCAAAAACAGCATACACCTGAACAAGGCCAGTTTACTAACCAGGCAGAAGAAACAGAAATAAGACCTGGATCTAGTCAGACAGAAAGGGAAGAAGAAAACATTGAAGTAGATGTGCCACAACTAAACGAAAATAAAAGCACCTTTGAAGAGGGCCAAAGCACAGTATCAGTTAAAAGATTCAAGAAAAAGGACAGAGAACCAAGATTTGTCAAAAGACTGAGACTGAGACTAAAAACTTTAGACGAGAAACTTGAGCAGGTAAATCAAGATTCCAGTGAAACTGACCAGTCTGGAGCCAAGCCTAAAAGAAGAAGTGCTCGAATGAAAAGACTAAACAACAAGTATCAAAGTCCTGAATGAATTTATCTGGTGTTGGAGGAATTTGAAAATCTTGATATAAGTGATGAAAGTGATAAATAACTGATTGCTGACCAGACTACCGAAGAAGAGGAACCAACCTGAACGTTCCCCTGTGTAAGCAACCTGTGCAAAGTTACAAAGAGGGGTTGAAAAACCTCTTTTAAGCAAAAATGTCTGATTCCACTGTGAATGGAAGACCTAGACGCAATTTTTGTAAAACATGCTGCCAAGTATGTGTATGTAGTATAGCTTTGGTACTTATATTATGGATAGGACTAACAATTACTATTCCTTACATGATGAGTAAAGATACTAATTTGTACCCTACTAAGATAGTGACAAAGGACACAGAAGAACTGCAAATGAAAGAGACACCACAAAGTGTAGAAAGACCTGAGAAAACACTTAGCCTTAGACAAACTGGAATGGATTTAGATGCATCAGATGAGGAAGGACTACATTATCATCGAATAAAGAACAGAACTCATTTAAATGTGTTTGCAAACTTATTAGTACATTACATAGAAGCAATGGAAATAGAAGACTGTTACGTCTGTATGAAGCTACCTACTTCAGTAGCTGAAGGTGTGACCTATCATCATTTACCACCAACATATGGAATTTCCTGTAGTATTTTAGCTAGTTTGTTCTATAAAAGAGGACCGTTCAGTACTATTACTCTAACTCAGACGTAATCTTTTCTGAACTTCCTATACGTGGAAACCTGAATCCTGTACATACTAAGAGTGATATAACACGTTATATGGGAGAATACTTTCTGTGAATAAGAGAGGAATGAAACGGAATGTTGATGAACTTGAATTAGAAGAGCTGAATAGTCAGATTTATAAGAAAATGAAAAATTATCATCCAAATAAGGATGCAGGAAAAAGGCTGAACAAAAAGTTTGAAGAAATTGAATTGGGTGAAATGTGAAAAGTTGGCATCTGGTTCCATTAATAGTGATGATGGTAAATATCATCAAAGAGGGGATTAATGGAGCAAGGATTCGCACATTAAGCGACTTGCTTGTATTCATGAACCTCGAGTAACCTTAACTTTGTAATCAATCTGTTTGTCTTACTAATATTGCACATTTTACACTACACAGGGTGTCCCAGAGACGCTTGCCTATGTATTTTCTAAAACGTAATACGCTTGCCTCTAAAATGGCCGCTGCTTTGCGGGAATTTAGTCTGCGCATGCGTCGGTCATACCCATGTGATGTGACGCACTCGCAGTTCTGGTGGGAATGTGTTGCTCATGCGCAATGCACTTAAAGATGGCTGCTTTAATGTTCTCACATGCTCCGAGCTTGCATAGCCGCTTTTGCAAAGCTGTTTGTTCTGCACTTACCCTAATGCAATAGTTATTATAAAGTAAGGGATATAGTATAGCCGTTTCATGGTATACAGTGTAATCTTTTATTCTGTGTTTCTAAATTGTTTTCGCTTGCTTTCCATGTATCGTATTCTTTGGGCCTGGGAGGCGCTTGTTACTCCATTTTGGAAGCCCGTATGGTACCAGTCACGTGATGGAGGAAAAGAAAGCCATGCAGCAGTGGAACCCAGCCAGCTGGCAGCCTCGCCCAAGATGCTCCTGGGAACCGACCTGTAACCCAGCAGGACGGAGCTGAACCGCACCTCAGATCGCTACAATTGTATTAAACTGCTGTATACCCCATTGTCCTCTGTAAAACATATGCCATGGGAAACTAGAAATGTAAGGGGTGGGTACAAAAATGAATATTAAGTCTGAGAAAGTCTAAATGTTGGTGGTATGATGACTTAACCTCCTCCTTTGTCCAATCAGAACTTGGGGATTCTTTCACTTGCAACATTGGGGGGTGTTACACTGACCCGAAAAAACAGTATAACTAGCCTAGGTTTAGCTACAGTAATTGTCCGAATAGCTGACCTGTCACTGACCCAACGTACTCTATAGGTGACAAATACAGAAAGCTGCGGAGCACTCTGTCCGAATTTCCACAGACCCACTCTGGGTTTTGGGAACCTTAAGTGCTGGCGAAGCACTTTGCTGGGAGATTCGAGAACCCAATCGGGATTACTGGCAGATTCTTTACAGAGAGGGAGTAGCGCAGACGTTGCAACCGAAGCTGCAGGTGTTGGTCGTACCCTTTGGTGAACCCGGTCCTGATCCGAATCCTGGGGTTATCCTGTCCTGTCCTGACTGTCCATAAACTGTACCTGCTCGCCTACTGGCAGCCTAAGTCCTTGAGGGTCCTTTCCCGTCTTTCCATACTGACCCGTGGCCAGGGTTGGTCTTCATTCTGTCCTAGGTAAATATAAATTCTATGTGGGTGTTTGTTTATCTAAACTTTCTTTTCTCTCGTCTCAAATAAAGCATAATTGCATACGTTCCTTTCTTCCCTATCTCTCTATAAATGAGATTTTCATATTAGCATGTTCTACTTTCTACCTACCTTTAGACAAATACTAAATTGTTTTGCACATATAGTTTGTTCCATTCTTACCCTCCCTATAGAAAATAAGCACATCTGGATAAATCAAATTGCATAAGTTTTGTTTCCTTTGAACCGTTAGTGGATTTCGAAAGCTTACTTGGATTAGCATGTTCCTTTTTTTACCCGCCTTTAGTGAAGTTGTGAAAGTCTGTTGATCCAAAATAGCGTGTTCCTTATTTTCTACTTCCAGTTAATTTTCGAATTTCTAAATTATTCTTACTCTCATTCATAGCTATACGATATTTCTAATTCTAGTTATAGACAGTTTGATCTGTGTAAATCTTTGGCTCATGGCATATGATGATGATGATGATTAGATAAAGGTTTTCAAAACTTCCTGAGTTTGTGGTTATTATAAAAAGTATAAAATTATTATGCTGTATATTGTATGGTATTGTCTACTTATTCCACAGCTAGCTCCTTGATCCATTGTGATCTTAGGTACCTGCGACGAGGATTGGTAAGTCAGGTACACGGAAATAATCACAAAGGAACTGAATTACTGGTAGTAGAGTGTAGGTTACCTGATTAATGTGTAATGAAAATATTCTTATGGGCCCAAGTGAGCATATTTGGTAAGAAAGTTAGTCGGGTGACCTGCGCGCTCTATCAAGAACAACCATCTTTATTCAAGTCCTCCATTGTTATAAGGTTCATTAAGGGCCTTACTAATAGGTTTCCTCTCACTCCTTTCATTATGCCTCAGTGGGATTTAAATCTTGTTCTTACCTTTTTAATGGGTGCTCCTTTTGAGCCTCTTCATAGTTGCCCATTGAGGCTTCTCTCTTTCAAGACTGTTTTCTTGATTGCCATTACCTCGGCTAGGAGGGTAAGTGAGCTTCAGGCTCTTAGTTCAAAACCTCCTTTCTTGACCATACATGCAGATAAGTTGGTTCTTAGGACCAGGGCTGCTTTCCTTCCTAAGGTGGTTACTCCTTTCCATATGGGACAGTCTATTACCTTACCTACCTTCTACACTCCCCCTCACCCTCCCAAGTAGGAGGAGAGACTTCATCCTTTGGACCCTAAGAGAGCTGTCAGCTTTTATTTGGACAGAACAAGAGATCTGAGACTAGATGATCACCTCTTTGTGGGCTACATTGGGAAGATGAAAGGCAAGGCTGTGCACAAGTGGACTCTCTCCAGGTGGATCATCCTGTGCATCAAGATTTGCTACGCCTTGGCCAAGAAGGACCCTCCTGAAGGTATCAGAGCTCAATCCACCAGAGCGAAGTCGTCTTTTTCTGCTTTGGCTACAAGTGTTCCTGTTATTGATATATGTAAAGCAGCAACTTGGGCCTCCCTCCATACTTTTGCAAAGCATTACTGCTTGGATTTGGCAGTTAAGAGGGATGACCATTTTGCTCAATCTGTTTGCAAGATTTTTTGGTTTAGTAAGGTAGACACGCTCCACCGGGAGAGGTACGGCTTGGGGATTCTGTTCAAAAGGTGAGTAATCTACAGGCAGAAGTATCCATCAGAAGAACAAGTTACTTACCTTTGGTAACACTTTTTCTGGTGGATACAGTATCTGCCTGTGGATCCCTCACTGTCTAACCCGCCTCCCCGTTGTTCACCTGTTTCTACCAAAAGATGCTTTTACTGTTTAATATTAGTTTTTTAATATGTCTTAATCCTGCTTATGTTTTAATAGTGGGAAATGCTTGGTCTTTTGTTTTTTCTCCATGCCTTTATTGGTTATGCTTTTCTATATATCCAAAAACCACTTCATTCGAAAGAAAAGCGCGGAGGCCAGAGGGGGAACCTTTGAAGACACTTTATTACCAAGCTGTGCAGGTAGGTGGTGGCGAATGCATTTCGGCTCGTTTTTGCCTTCCTCAGCGCCCTGCACCCACCAAAGTCTCGAATAATGTCCAGTAGTTCGTGCTCCACCTATGTAGTGGTGATGTCACAGGTACTCCTCCCCAACGAATGGTCCGTTCCCCTGCTGGGTACCGCCCCCGATGAAGCAGACTCCAGCTCCCAGAATGCGCCACAGGACTGCATGTGGGTCGGTGGTGTGGGGAGCAGAGACGAATGCTGCTGATTCCTGCAACTTGAGCACAGCTGGTAAGACTCCTGCTATTGCTGCCCGGGTCCAAAATACTTCCTCAGGTCCCCTCGGACTGTGACAACCGAAAACAGCGTGATTAATGATGCGGGGGCAGCCATGAGGCTCACAGTACCCTAGCAGAGGTAAAATACCTCCTGCCGCATATGGGCCATATTGCTCACGATGGACACCGGAACTCTTGGTACCCCAAGACGACGATACGCTGCAAGCAGTGTGTTGCCAGTTTCTGTCCGGGTCTAACTTCAGTCACAGGGCCATCCGTGCTGCGCTTCTGGCATCGCGAAGATATATCCAAAAACCACTTCACTCGAAAGAAGAGCGCGGAGGCCAGAGGGGGAACCTTTGATGACACTTTATTACCAAGCTGCGAAGGTAGGTGGCGGCGAATGCATTTCGGCTTGTTTTTGCCTTCCTCAGCGCCCTGCACCCACCAAAGTCTCGAATAATGTCCAGTAGTTCGTGCTCCACCTATGTAGTGGTGACATCACAGGTACTCCTCCCCAACGAATGGTCCGTTCACCTGCTAGGTACCGCCCCCGATGAAGCAGACTCCAGCTCCCAGAATGCGCCACAGGACTGCATGTGGGTCGGTGGTGTGGGGAGCAGGGACGAATGCTGCTGATTCCTGCGACTTGAGCACAGCTGGTAAAACTCCTGCGATTGCTGCCCGGGTCCAAAATACTTCCTCAGGTCCCCTCTGTGACAACTGAAAACAGCGTGATGAATGATGCGGGTGCAGCCATTAGGCTCACAGCACCCTAGCGGAGGTAAAATACCTCCAGCCGCATATGTCCCACATTGCTCACGGTGGACACCGGAACTCTTGGTACCCCAAGACAACGATACGCTGCAAGCAGTGTGTTGCCAGTTTCTGCCCGGGTCTAACTTCAGTCACAGGGCCATCCGTGCTGCGCTTCTGGCATCGCAAAGATATATCCAAAAACCACTTCACTCGAAACAAAAGCGCGGAGGCCAGAGGGGAAACCTTTGAAGACACTTTATTACCAAGCTGCGCAGGTAGGTGGTGGCGAATGCATTTCGGCTTGTTATATATATATACTTAGTATACTATGTATACATGTGAAAATGTGTCAGTCCGTCCGTTTGCCTCGGTGGCACAGAAACAATGGGTGGAACTGACGTCAGAACGCTGACGAGGTCAGATGACTCAGAGGCTCAGATGACGTCATTGGGAGTCGCGAGCAGAGCCGTGCTAGTATGACGTCTTCGTCGACGTGGGAGAGCTAGGAAATAATTTACGTGGAATGCTGGCGCAGAGGGTATTCAAAAGGTGAGTAATCCACAGGCAGATACTGTATCCACACAGAAAAAGCGTTACTGAAGGTAAGTAACTTGTTCTTTTGTTCCGTAAAAGTCCAATACCATTCTTCAATACTGTCAAAAATATATCTTTGAAGATTTGTTAACCAATCTCAGTGCGGTATTCACACTATCATTGACCTATCACAGTGCGACACCTTGTGTCATCACCAACCAATCCCAATGCAACAGTACACCCACCAACCAATCATTTCCAGTGCAACATTCTATGACATAAGATGTCAGTCTTACCGTGGTTCACGCTCCTTTGCAAATTCTCTCATACACACAACAATTGAAAGTAAACAATCTGTGTCTGCCCTGCTAAAGAAAATCAAAGGCATTCAACGGTCAGAATCTTTAGGTTTTCACAACTTCTGAATTTATGCACACAACATTTTCACATTCACAAGTGAAGTCTCGACTAGTGGGAAATCACCAATTTAGCATCACCCTTTGTGCAATCAGGTTTGCCAACATTAATCAATCAATTTTATTACAATCATAACAGATCATTATTTTCCCTATCTCAATTGTGTAGTCAATGGTACCTCACTACCTACACCAAAAATCTTTAGCAAACAAGAAAAACAGAATGTGTCTTCTACACTTTGTCTCAAATTCAATATCCTGGGATCTCAGGTTACACCAAGCTTGATAACTCTGTAACTTCTTCACAAAAACATGTGAATTCATCAAATCATACTATTCAAGTACCCCAAATTACTTCTCAGAAACACAACATCAACAAATCACTGCACGTCACCCTATAAATATACACACTCTTAAATTAGCATTTGCCTCCAAAAATCACAACTTGTCAGTCTTCAAGTTCTGGGCATTGGGCTCTGGGACTCTGGTGTTACTCTAACTCTTGTGTGTGTTGTTTTTTATTACTCTAACTAGGGCAAGTATTTTATAGCTCCTTTTCAAGACAATAACATCACTGCTACCACAATTTGCAAGAGTGAAAATCAGTTTACATTATTTATGGTTTATTGTCTCCTATACAGAGCTGGCCCTCACTCTATATTTGTTCAAATGTGCGATGGATCTTGGCCACCGTATAGGAAGCTAACAGTCACAGAAATCATGACTACAATCCTTAATTCTAAATTGTAGTCAATAAAGAGAGTTTGAATTGGATTTGAAGTGTTTTATTTTCATTAAAGGTTTAGTGTATTCTCTTTATTGAGTTAGTTCAACATTTAGGTCATATAACATGAATTGATTATAAAAGATAATGTTAGATCATATTACTAGTAACAATACATTAAACCCTATAAAGAAAAGACTTCCTATTCTAACAATGGGACGAAAATGGTGTTAGCAGGAACCCTTAAAGAGTAAAGAATGAGCTAGAGCATGAAGCTCAAATTCAATTAATCAATGTCAGCAGAACTTCCCATAAAGAGAAGCTTATGAATTTCCGTTGAGCCGCAACAGAGAAGACAAAATAATCCTGCTGTAGCAGTAGCAAAGTGCATTTAGCAAAAGGTTCGAAGGAGGATAGTAAATCAGCATTCAGCCTTACACATTAAGCCATCAGTGTTCAGCCTATGTGAGGAAAAACCGTATGGCATAAGTGTCTGGAACAAGGGTGTTAATCTACTCTAGGAACACATGCTAATATAAACAGTCAAAAAGAATGTTGGAGTCCAAGTGTATCTCCTCTCGCCCAATCGGCTTTCAGGATTTTCCTAAGAACTGGCTCTCCTCTTCATTTTCCTTGTCTTAAACAATGGGTTATAGACCATTATCGTGAGATGTGAAACAACATTTTAAATTGTGACTACATATGAGGCATTTCGATTTCAGACTTTCTTTTCCCATCAGTAGGACTACATTTCTACCCTTCTAATAAAGTAAATTGTACATTAACTAAACAGTGGATTATGTGAATCAGAAACATCACCTGCCCGAGAAAGGTTATTTCTGCTATCGTTTTTAGCGTTCATAAGAAGATTTGCATTTTCTGTGTTTCGATTGGGGAATTTGGGGGAGTGCTTGTCATTCTGTTTTAAACCTTCCCCAGTTCGTATTTTAATTTTGATTACCGTGTGTTTGTGGCACAGCTCTTGGAGTGTTTTAAACTCCACGCCACGGCACTGCAGCATACCTGATCACATTTGCGGCCATCTTGGACGTGACGCACGCTTCTCGCGGTCCAGTCGTTGCACGCAGCATTTAAATGTGCATTGGAAGAACGCGCAGTGGGCGCGCCAAAGGCGAGCCTGTCTGCCCCCGTCCGCACTAAGGCAGGGCTCAGGGCGATGCATTCTGCTGGTTTTGCCCCCGTTAATAGCAACGGAACCATCATTCAGTATTCAAGTATGTTTTTAAAATCTCTTAGAACCCCACGATATCCTTTTTATAGTGTTAACCAGGTAGGGCCCTGATAGTGCTACTGTCTGTGCGGACTGTAGGTTTTTTCCCCACTACTAAGCTTTCCACGTACATCTTGACCACAGCCTCTTGCACTAAGGCTAGCATCAAATAATACAAGATCTTTGAAGAAGCACCATGCTGATATCGCAGACTTGGTCACTGATAATCAGTTAGATCTAATATTTATTATGGAGACCTGGCTTGATATATTCTCCAACCCTATTGTAGCATTGGCTACCCCTTCTGGCTACAAAATCCACCGGGTGGACCGTCCAGTCGGCAGAGGTGCGGGTCTGGCCATTCTATATAGAGACCGTTGGTCCCTGCATAGTGAAACATCTTCTAACTGGGGGGGGCTGTGAGGCCCTGAATTTCAGTCTACAAATATCGTCTCTCTTTACACCGGGGGGGTCATTATTATATCGCCCACCGGGGCCAGCTTGTGCATTTCTGGAATCCTGCGGGGATGCTTTGGCAGACAGATCACTGCGCTTTTCTAACTATCTGCTCCTGGGGCATCTTAATATCCATCTTGACCTTATAGAGTCGGCGGATTCAGCAGCTTTTCTGGATACTCTTCAGCTGGCCCAGCTCTCTCAATGGGTGAAAGATCTGACCCACCAAGCGGGACATACTCTTGATCCTATTTGTGCCAACTTCCCTATATCAGTGGTGAAGCCACTTCCTGTTGCTTGGTCGGACCACTTTCCCATATTTTTCTCCTGGGTTGTTCAGCATTCGCCTCGACCAATTAGCTGCCATTGTTCCCCCACTGCCAGGAAATTGGATGCAGGGCAATTCAGTTGTCATTTGGCAGCATCGCGTCCTCTCCTTTCAGGTGACCTGGAGGATAATGTGGCCAAGTTTGCCGTCTGGATCACAGATTCTGTCAGTGCTCTCTCCGCCTCTGGTCACTGTAAGCTTGGGAGAGAGTCTCCTTTTAAGCCATGGTTCACTTCGGAGCTGAAGACGTTGAAACATGCTGTAAGGTTTTGGAGAGAGCGTGGCGTTCAGGTGGCTACTGCCCTATTGCTAATCAGGCCCTCAAACAGAAACTCTATTATTCAGCTATTGAGATAGCCAAGGGCCGGCATTTTGCCACTCGCATTGACCGGGCTAATAATAATTCCAAAGAAATATTTGCTATTGTGCAGAGTTTCGTAACTCCTAGTGCCCAGGTGGCGGTAATCCCCTCTTCTATCTGGTGCAATACCGTGGCAAAATATTTTCGTGATAAGATTGCTGATATACAAGTATCTTTTCTGAATGCACCCAAGCGGACCTTGAATGTCACGTTGGGGATACAGGAGAAAGAAACGGACTGCCTTTTCTCTGCATTTAGCCCGGTGGACATGTCGACCTCGCTTAGAATTCTCAAAGCACTTAAATCTGGCTCGCCTAAGGATCCTTGTGCAGCCAGGCTCCTGGCGGAAGTGTCTAACACGATCAATGTGGAAGCCAATCTAGTGGTCAATCAGTCGCTCCATGAGGCCTGCGTCCCGCCTCCATGGAAGCATGCTTTGATACTGCCTCTCCTCAAAATGCCGTCCCTTGATCCGCTGCTCCCTGTTAATTACCGGCCTATCTCGCTCTTGCCAAGTCTAGCTAAAGTCTGTGAGAAGGTGGTGACGTCTCAGCTCACCAACTTTGTAGAGACGGCAGGCTTGCTACACCCAGCACAAACGGGGTTCCGTGCTTCCTATAGTACGGAGTCAGCATTATTGGAAGTGGCTGAGGCGATACGGGATTGTCTGGATGCCGGTGGGAGAGTAGCCTTGGTTATGCTGGATCTCTCGGCGGTATTCGACACGGTGCCTCACTCTCTTCTCCTTGATCGCCTAACAGAAATAGGTATTACGGGCTTGGCATGGAGTTGGATTAGATCCTTCTTGGAGGATAGTTCACAGCAAGTCTGGCTTCCCCCATGTGCCTCTGCGCCAACGCTTTTGTCAACTGACGTTCCGCAGGGGTCATCACTTAGCCCTCTCCTTTTTTATTTTATTTTTATTTTAAAAAAAAATCTTTATTAACATGAAGGCAGAAGGTACACCACAATATCATATTCAGATGTCAGTAGTACAGTTTTTGCCATTGCTATCAAATGAAACGGGTAAGCAAATCACATTCTGGCGTGGTGCCAGTATTAATTCAACAGGGGCACGGATGGGTGCCTCTAGCGTTCATCCCGCATAAATTGTAGATGACAATATAACTAGCCCATTATTCACTCCGTGACCTATCTTCCTTCAGTACAGTTATCTGTTCCCATTAATTACTAACTAAGAAACTACAAAACCCAACTAATGTCATCACTTAGCAATAGGTACCATATGCATAGATCCAGGCAGTAGCCACTGCACTGGACTAGAACACGTTCAATGTCTTAGCTGCATTCATGCGCCACCCCAGCATTTACAGGAGCCCATCACCTAGGCCCGTCCCCTCTAATCCTCCTCCTCCTCCTCTGAGTCCAAGTCTTCGTCCTCCGGTAAGGGTTCACATGGTTCTCCCCTGTAGATGTTCCAGGGGGCCCAAACCTTGTTCCATTTACGTGGGCAGGCCCTTAGCACGTAAACCGCCCTCTCCTTCACCATCAGCAAATCCATATTCCTGACCCACCTCGCAACCGTAGGCAGCTCCGGGGCGCCCCATTTTTGCGCAATGTCTCGCTTGGCCACCGTCACTGCCAACGTGGCCCATATCAGTCCATATCTATCCAGGTCATTAGGGTCCCAAATGTTTAGTAGGCACTTACGGGGTTCCGGCAGGATCGAAAGTTTAAGGGTCTGGGAGATCGTGCGCATAATTTGCTTCCAAAATTCTCGGATCTGTGGGCATTCCCATAATTTGGGAAACAAAGTCCCCTCCTCCCCGCAACCCCTGAGGCAGAAGGGGTGTGTAGCCCTCTGAATTTTGTGAAGTAGTGTTCTAGTGTAGTAAGTGCGATGTAGTACCTTGAGTTGTACTAACCTAAATCTAGCTGAGATGCCTACTTCCCTCGGTGATGCAATTGCCTCGTTCCATTCTGAGTCATCCACGTCCCCTATGTCCTCCACCCATTTCTCTCTAAGCTTCTGTGTGGGGTCATTCAGGTTGTTAACCAGCTTTTTATACGTGAGAGAGGTTGCTCTCTGTTCCATGAAGTCCGTCAGCAGTCTGTCTTCTAGTGGCGAGGACTCCGGGAGTGTGGTGTTAGGCGGGATCGCTTGTAGGAGCGCGTGACAGCCCTCTCCTTTTTAACATCTATGTGACTCCGCTGGTTTATCTTGCGGAGTCATTGGGGGCTAAGGTGATGGCCTACGCGGATGATACGCAGCTTCTGTTTTCTTGGAGGAAGGGTGATGACTCAGTCGATGTGGTGCAGCACTGTCGATCTTCTGTGTTCCATTGGTTGGCGAACGCACAGCTGAAGTGCAACGAAGAAAAATCGGAAGTACTCCTGTTCGGTTCGTTTCCAGGGGATTTCAGAGATAGGCTGTGGCCTCCTGACTTTCCCCGCCCCATGGCGTGTAAGGGTTCCGCCAAAAATCTGGGAGTTTGGTTTGATGAAAATATGAACTTTTCCACACAGGTGAAGAAGCTGACCGGAACCTGCTTCGGCATTCTGAAAATCCTGAGACAGTTTCTCCCCCTTTTGAAAGTCAGCGCCAAAGAGACGGTAGTCTGGGCTCTGATTTTATTCCGATTAGACTACGCAAATGCTCTTTTGGTGGGTAGTCCAGGTTATCTAACGAGGAAATTGCAGGTAGTTCAAAATGCGGCAGCTAGACTACTTCTGGGACTCCCAACCAGACCGAGTGTCTGGAATCATCTACCCAACCTGCATTGGCTCCCAGTTGAGTCCCGACTCAAATTTGAAATGCTGTCCATTGTTCATCGGGCCCTCTATGGGCTAGGCCCGATTCACCTGCAGAATAGATTTGTCTTCTACAAACCTACTCGACAACTGCGATCATCTGACCAGCTTCTAATACAGAACCCCGGCTTTTACCACCATAGGCTTGGTGGGAGCTCTTTTACTCGCAAAGCAGGCTTGGCTTGGAGTATGCTACCGCTGGCGCTTCGGAGTGTGCATGACCCTTTGATCTTTAAGAAAAGACTTAAAACGCTGCTTTTTTGAGCTCTTTAATCTGAGTTTGGAATGACTTTCTGGAGTTAGCGCCGGGATACTTTGAGTAGCTGTGTGCTGTATAAATAGAATATAACATAACATAAAATCTTATTCAGCATCACATCTTTTCATTATAAAATGAGGAAAATATGTTATGAGGGTCAACATTTCTATTCATGCATTGTATTTTGTCTGAAATAAGTTTTCATTTCATCTAGCAATAAAGCAGTCTCCAGCGAACATTTTCAAGATGGTATTACTATTCAGAAACATTCTGCGATGTTCTGTGAAGCTTTCTGTTGTATTCTCTCTTTTTATCCTTCCTGCCCTCTTGGTACATTCCTTCCTCCCCTCTGTTTTAGAACGTTCCTGGAGTTTGCTGTAGAACGTTACCTGAAGACAACTCATACGGAGTGAATGACTGTTAATAAAGACGCTTCTTCTTACCTGCTGCCTCATGCGTCTTCTTCAAATCACTGGTGATGAACAGGTGTAGGGGGCCTTGTAGTCATTTCCTCTTTCAGTGCTCTCTCCATTGTGCCTTTTTTGAGGAGTGCCCAAAGCTGCTGTGAAAGGTCGTGAATGTCATATTCTGTCCAGTGTCCATATTGCTCCGTGGGCATTGCTGAGTATGCAGCCTTCTCTGCGTGCCACCATCAAATATAACACAGACTCCCAGTTGGTCAAAAAGTCAAATATCAGGAATTTCTGACCCTCAGCCTTTGGTAGCATGCATCGCTGCAACACTTTTACCGCAGCTGGATTTATTGTTCAGTGAGATACCGGAGTGTCTCTAGGAGCCTGTGCTATCATACAGTCTGCGCAGTGATCATCGGTGAGCAGCAACCACATATCTAGATAAGAGCCAGAGGAGACCGGACCCCAGCTGCTGCTGCATTGACTTGGTGCCTGTGGCATGAGCGGATTTTCTCACTACCGACTAGTCGTGCTGTTAACCAAGCTTCGACGGGGCCACTGTGAACAGGGCTTCCTTGTGGTGAAATGGCCACCCGCAAGGAACCCAGCCCTCCTTCTCCAATGTTTGTTGGCTGTCGTTATAGCGGAAAGGGAATGTGGTGCTCGCCTTAGATTTTTTCCATCAAGTGAAAGCGCCGGAGCCTCCTGTCAATGGAGTATTTCCTCACCCGGACCAGCAAGTACGTCTCTGAGCCTGCGCATGGTGAGGAACTGCCTTCTCCTCTTTTCTTTCCTCTAAGCTAAGGAGGAGCCTCAAGTAGATATCCTGTCAGTCGAGCATTTAGCTGACCCCACAGCGGACCCCTCTGAACTTAAGAACTACCGCCCCATCTCACTCCTCCCCTTCCCGGCCAAAGTCATCGAGAAAGCCGTCAATAGTCAACTCGCCGCCTTCCTTGAATCCAACAACTCGCTTGACCCCTCACAGTCCGGCTTCCGAGCTAAACACAGCACCGAAACCGCCCTCATCGCCGCTACTGACGACATCCGAACGCTACTGGACAACGGAGAGACAGTTGCCCTCATCCTACTAGACCTCTACGCTGCCTTCGACACAGTCTGTCATAACACCCTCATACAACGTCTCAGTAACGTCGGAATACAAGGAAAAGCGTTGGACTGGATCATCTCGTTCCTCGACGGAAGAACCCAGAGAGTCCGCCTCCCCCTTTCAAATCCGAGGCCACCAAAGTCATCTGCGGCGTACCACAAGGATCATCACTCAGTCCCACCCTCTTCAACGTGTACATGAGTCCCCTCGCATCCATCCAGCGACAACACAACCTCAACATCATCTCCTACGCCGACAACACCCTCACCAAAGACTCTAACACCGCCAAAACCAACCTACACGAGGGAATGAAAGAAGTAGCCGAATTGATGAAGAACAGCCGTCTAAAACTAAACTCGGACAAAAAAGAAGTCCTCATCTTAGGATCATCCCCCTCTGCATGGGACAACTCATGGTGGCCTCCAGCTCTGGGCACAGCACCCATACCTACAGATCACGCTCATAACCTGGGCTTCATCCTAGACTCCTCCCTCTCGATGACCAAACAAGTCAACGGCATCTCAATATCATGCTTCAACATCCTACGCATGCTCAAAAGAAATTCCGCTGGATCCCCACCGAAACAAGAAAGACAGTCACCCACGCACTAGTCACTAGCCGACTAGATTATGGAAACACCCTTTACGCCGGACTACAGAAAAAACTCCAACGCATCCAAAACGCCTCAGCCAGACTCATACTGGACATTCCCCACCAAGCTCACATTTCCAGCCACCTGAAACATCTCCACTGGCTTCCCATCAACAAAAGAATTACGTTCCGTCTCCTCACCCACGCACACAAGGCCCTCCACGACATAGTACCCGAATGCCTCAATAAACGAATGTCCTTCTACACACCCACCCGCCAACTACGTTCATCCAATAAAGCCCTCGCCACAATTCCGCGCATCAACAGATCCACCATGGGAGGAAGATCTTTCTCCTACTTAGCGGCCAAAACCTGGAACTCTCTCCCCAATCACCTCCGCCTCACACAGAACCACCCCTCCTTCAGAAAGCAGCTAAAAACCTGGCTATTCGATAAATAACGCACCCACCCTCCCCCAAGCGCCTTGAGACCCTCTGGGTGAGTAGTGCGCTATACAAATCACTGAACTTGAACTTGAACTTTTCAGGAATGGTCTATGAGCCCGTAAGCATGATACTGTGTTTTCATTATCCTCTTTGGGGGCCATCCTGCTACGCCTGGTGGGAGAACGCTTTGCTGCCTACCCAGTCGGGGACTGACGCATTCAGTTTCCCTGGAGGCATTTTGTGTGCACACTATACACGCCTTGGATATTCATCTACCACACAGCAGAAACCTTCCCAAGTTGTCAATGCTTAATTAGACGCTGTGCTAATATACGTCTTTTAAGACATATAATAGAAGAGGGCATTTTGCTAGAGTATGCAGGGATGGGGAGAGTAATCAAGTGAAAGCTATCTACAGCGAGGGTGACCAAGTACCAAAATATGTATTTCAAGTGAAAGATAAAGAAGGAGAGGATACCCCTTCATATTCAAAGTGTACTGTATACCTAGACAGTAGACCCATAGTTATGTTTGCTGACTCAAGCTCACCATTCACGTTGATTAACCAGGTGGATTTTAACAAGTCTTTTGACGTACTCAAACTGGACATGTCAAAACCAGACATTTCACCAGAAGGTTACACTAAGGAACCCATACCTTTGGTCGAAATGGTAAAGATGCTTATAGATTTCAAAGGTAGGTCCACCTAAGGGAAAGTGTATGTGGCAAAAGAAGAATCC
Organism: Lissotriton vulgaris; assembly: GCF_964263255.1. Classification (NCBI taxonomy): domain Eukaryota; kingdom Metazoa; phylum Chordata; class Amphibia; order Caudata; family Salamandridae; genus Lissotriton; species Lissotriton vulgaris. Next base: position 1,139,693,393 of record NC_141695.1, on the reverse strand, counting down.
AACCAGTTAGGATGGCACCATAAGAAGGAGCTAGGGATCCTACTAGATCCCAACAATAAGGAAAAAGTTCTACTTGTTGAGCTGGATGAAGGAGTAAATGGGATATTCAAAGATTACCTGAGTTTATTTTCTGTTAAACTGGGGTTACTAAAGGATTTCCAGCACACGATTAAGGTGAAACAAGCATTAGGAATGCATTAGGGCTCTGGTTTGTTTGAGTTTGAGATAATGGCATTGTAATGGTAATGTGCACTGACAGCTGCTGATGATTGTGCCAATTGAAAGAGTGGCTGGTGTACTGTCAGCTGTTGGTGTGTGTGTGTTTAGTGAAAGTTGCACTGACATTGTTTGTTGTGTGCGTGGGTGTTTAGCGGCACTGATGCATGGCCGTGTTTGTTTTTGGTGAAAGCGTACATTGATGGTTGTTGGTGTTTGTGCATGGTGAAAGCATTCATTGATGGCTGGGGGTGTGTTGTTGTGTGTGTTGTTTTCTGTGTAGTGGTGAGTGTGTTGTGGTGAGTCTGTGGGGTTGAGCCTGGGGAGTGAGTGTGGTGCTGACTGTGTTGTGGTGAGTGGTGAAGAGTGTGTGGTGTTGAGAGAGTGAGGTGTGTGGTTTGTGTGTGTGTTATGTGTGTGTGGTGTGTGTGTGTGTGGTATGTGTGTGTGGTGTATGTGTGTGTGGTGTTTTCTGCACACTCACACACTGCCCCTACACATTCACACACTGCTCACCCGCACACTCCCAATGTCAACCTGCATAGTCACACACTGTTTATCCTGCATACTCATTCTGCACACTCACACAATGTGCACCCTGCACCCTTACACACTGTCTCTGCAGTCACTCTGCACTCACTGTTACTCTACACTCACTGTCACTCTACACTCACTCTGCACTCACTGTCACTCTGGCACTCACTCTGCACTCACTGTCACTCTGCACTCACTGTCACTCTGGCAGTCACTCTGCACTCACTGTCACTCTACACTCACTCTGCACTCACTGTCACTCTGGCACCCACTGTGGCTGTGAGAAGTGTGGCTCACTGGTTAGAGGAGGCAGACCTGGAAGCAGAGGTCAGCCTGGGACCAGGGTTCAATTCCCGGCTCGGCGGGGTCTTGAGTCCTAAAAATGTCCATGGACTCAACGATTCTCGCTCCGGTGCCTACTCGATTCACGGGTTCACACTCTGCGACTCTGGGCAATAGCTTGCTTAATCTCCACAACGGCCCCTTGCGGCGGGATGCCTGGCTTTCACCTTGCGGATACCCTGCTGGGGTTATCTCACAGGGGAATACCAGGACGGGTTCCCTAAGCAAGTGCTTAGAAACCACTTGGTGATTTGCGCTATATAAATTCCTGTACATTTACATTTACATTTACTCTGCACTCACTGTCACTCTCACACTCACTCTGCACTCACTGTCACTCTTGCACTCACTGTCACTCTGCACTCACTGTCACTCTGCACTCACTGTGCACTCACTGTCACTCTGCACTCACTGTCACTCTGCACTCACTGTCACTCTGCAATGACTCTACACTCACTGTCACTCTACACTCACTGTCAATCTACACTCACTGTCACTCTGCACTCACTGTCACTCTGCACTCACTGTCACTCTGCACTCACTGTTACTCTGCACTCACTCTGCACTAACTGTCACTCTGCACTCACTGTCACTCTGCACTCACTGCCACTCTGCACTCACTCACTGTCACTCTGCACTCACTGTCACTCTGCACTCACTCTACACTCACTGTCACACAATGTCACTCTTAACTCACTGTCACTCTGCACTCACTGTCACTCTGCACTCACTCTACACTCACTGTCACTCACTGTCACTCTACACTCACTGTCACTCTACACTCACTGTCACTCTGCACTCACTGTCACTCTACACTCACTGTCACTCTGCACTCACTCTGCACTCACTGTCACTCTGCACTCACTGTCACTCGGCACTCACTGTCACTCTGCACTCACTCTGCACTCACTGTCACTCTGCACTCACTATCACTCGGCACTCACTCTACACTCACTGTCAATCACTGTCACTCTGCACTCACTGTCACTCTGCACTCACTGTCACTCTGCACTCACTGTCCCTCTGCACTCACTCTAAACTCACTGTCACTCACTGTCACTCTACACTCACTGTCACTCTGCACTCAGTGTCACTCTGCACTCACTGTCACTCTGCACTCACTCTACACTCACTGTCACTCACTGTCACTCTGCACTCACTGTCACTCTGCACTCACTGTCACTCTACACTCACTGTCACTCACTGTCACTCTACACTCACTGTCACTCTACACTCACTGTCACTCTGCAATCACTCTACACTCACGGTCACTCACTGTCACTCTGCACTCACTGTCACTCTGCACTCACTGTCACTCTACACTCACTGTCACTCACTGTCACTCTACACTCACTGTCACTCTACACTCACTGTCACTCTGCACTCACTGTCACTCTGCACTCACGGTCACTCTGCACTCACTCTACACTCACTGTCACTCACTGTCACTCTGCACTCACTGTCACTCTACACTCACTGTCACTCTGCACTCACTGTCACTCTGCACTCACTCTACACTCACTGTCACCCACTGTAACTCTACACTCACTGTCACTCTGCAGTCACTGTCACTCTGCACTCACTGTCAATCTGCACTCACTGTCACTCTACACTCACTATCACTCTACACTCACTGTCACTCTGCACTCACTGTCACTCTGCACTCACTCTACACTCACTGTCACTCACTGTCACTCTACACTCACTGTCACTCTGCACTCACTGTCACTCTGCACTCACTGTCACTCTGCACTCACTGTCACTCGGCACTCACTGTCACTCTGCACTCACTATCACTCGGCACTCTCTCTACACTCACTGTCACTCACTGTCACTCTGCACTCACTGTCACTCTGCACTCACTGTCACTCTGCACTCACTATCACTCTGCACTCACTGTCACTCTACACTCACTGTCACTCTGCACTCACTGTCACTCTGCACTCACTGTCCGTCTGCACTCACTCTACACTCACTGTCACTCACTGTCACTCTACACTCACTGTCACTCTGCACTCACTGTCACACTGCACTCACTCTACACTCACTGTCACTCACTGTCACTCTACACTCACTGTCACTCGGCACTCACTGTCACTCTACACTCACTGTCACTCTACACTCACTGTCACTCTACACTCACTGTCACTCTACACTCACTGTCACTCTGCACTCACTGTCACTCTGCACTCACGGTCACTCTGCACTCACGGTCACTCTGCACTCCCTCTACACTCACTGTCACTCACTGTCACTCTACACTCACTGTCACTCTACACTCACTGTCACTCTACACTCACTGTCACTCACTGTCACTCTACACTCACTGTCACTCTACACTCACTGTCACTCTACACTCACTGTCACTCTACACTCACTGTCACTCACTGTCACTCTACACTCACTGTCACTCTACACTCACTGTCACTCTGCACTCACTGTCACTCTGCACTCACGGTCACTCTGCACTCACTCTACACTCACTGTCACTCACTGTCACTCTACACTCACTGTCACTCTGCACTCACTGTCACTCTGCACTCACTGTCAATCTGCACTCACTGTCACTCTACACTCACTGTCACTCTACACTCACTGTCACTCTGCACTCACTGTCACTCTGCACTCACTGTCAATCTGCACTCACTGTCACTCTACACTCACTGTCACTCTACACTCACTGCCACTCTGCACTCACTGTCACTCTACACTCACTGTCACTCTACACTCACTGTCACTCTACACTCACTGTCACTCTACACTCACTGTCACTCACTGTCACTCTACACTCACTGTCACTCTACACTCACTGTCACTCTGCACTCACTGTCACTCTTCACTCACTGTCACTCTGCACTCACTCTGCACTCACTGTCACTCTGCACTCACTGTCACTCTGCACTCACTGACACTCGGCACTCACTGTCACTCGGCACTCACTGTCACTCTGCACTCACTATCACTCGGCACTCACTCTACACGCACTGTCACTCACTTTCATTCTGCACTCACTGTCACTGCACTCACTGTCACTCTGCACTCACTGTCACTCTGCACTCACTCTACACTCACTGTCACTCACTGTCACTCTACACTCACTGTCACTCTGCACTCACTGTCACTCTGCACTCACTGTCAATCTGCACTCACTGTCACTCTACACTCACTGTCACTCTACACTCACTGTCACTCTACACTCACTGTCACTCTGCACTCACTGTCACTCTGCACTCACTGTCACTCTACACTCACTGTCACTCTGCACTCACTGTCACTCTACACTCACTGTCACTCCTGCACTCACTGTCACTCTGCACTCACTGTCACTCTGCACTCACTGTCACTCTACACTCACTGTCACTCTACACTCACTGTCACTCTGCACTCATTCTACACTCACTGTCACTCACTGTCACTCTACACTCACTGTCACTGCACTCACTGTCACTCTGCACTCACTGTCACTCTGCACTCACTGTTACTCTACACTCACTGTCACTCTACACTCACTGTCACTCTGCACTCACTCTACACTCTCTGTCACTCTGCACTCACTGTCACTCTGCACTCACTTTACACTCACTGTCACTCTGCACTCACTGTCCCTCTGCACTCACTGTCACTCACTGTCACTCTACACTCACTGTCACTCTACACTCACTGTCACTCTGCACTCACTGTCACTCTGCACTCACTGTCACTCACTGTCACTCTACACTCACTGTCACTCTGAATTCACTGTCACTCTGCAATCACTGTCACTCTGCAATCACTGTCATTCTGCAATGACTGTCACTCTGCACTCACTGTCACTCTGCACTCACTGTCACTCTACACTCACTGTCACTCACTGTCACTCTACACTCACTGTCACTCGCTGCCACTCTACACTCACTGTCACTCGCTGTCACTCTGCACTCGCTGTCACTCTGCACTCGCTGTCACTCTGCACTCACTATCACTCGGCACTCACTCTACACTCACTGTCACTCACTGTCACTCGGCACTCACTGTCACTTTGCACTCACTATCACTCTGCACTCACTGTCACTCTACACTCACTGTCAGTCTGCACTCACTGTCACTCTGCACTCACTGTCCCTCTGCACTCACTCTACACTCACTGTCACTCACTGTCACTCTACACTCACTGTCACTCTGCACTCAGTGTCACTCTGTACTCACTGTCACTCTGCACTCACTCTACACTCACTGTCACTCTGCACTCACTGTCACTCTGCACTCACTGTCACTCTACACTCACTGTTACTCTACACTCACTGTCACTCTACACTCACTGTCACTCTACACTCACTGTCACTCTGCACTCACTGTCACTCTGCACTCACGGTCACTCTGCGCTCACTCTACACTCACTGTCACTCACTGTCACTCTGCACTCACTGTCACTCTACACTCACTGTCACTCTGCACTCACTGTCACTCTGCACTCACTTTACACTCACTGTCACCCACTGTCACTCTACACTCACTGTCACTCTGCAGTCACTGTCACTCTGCACTCACTGTCAATCTGCACTCACTGCCACTCTACACTCACTGTCACTCTACACTCACTGTCACTCTGCACTCACTGTCACTCTGCACTCACTCTACACTCACTGTCACTCTGCACTCACTGTCACTCTGCACTCACTGTCACTCTGCACTCACTCTACACTCACTCTACACTCACTGTCACTCTACACTCACTGTCACTCTACACTCACTGTCACTCTGCACTCACTGTCACTCTACACTCACTGTCACTCTGCACTCACTGTCACTCTGCACTCACTGTCACTCTGCACTCACTCTACACTCACTGTCACTCACTGTCACTCTGCACTCACTGTCACTCTGCACTCACTGTCACTCGACACTCACTGTCACTCTACACTCACTGTCACTCTGCACTCATTCTACACTGACTGTCACTCACTGTCACTCTACACTCACTGTCACTGCACTCACTGTCACTCTGCACTCACTGTTACTCTACACTCACTGTCCCTCTGCACTCACTCTACACTCACTGTCACTCACTGTCACTCTACACTCACTGTCACTCTGCACTCACTGTCACTCTACACTCACTGTCACTCTACACTCACTGTCACTCTACACTCACTGTTACTCTACACTCACTGTCCCTCTGCACTCACTCTACACTCACTGTCACTCACTGTCACTCTACACTCACTGTCACTCTGCACTCACTGTCACTCTACACTCACTGTCACTCTACACTCACTGTCACTCTACACTCACTGTCACTCTACACTCACTGCCACTCACTGTCACTCTACACTCACTGTCACTCTACACTCACTGTCACTCTGCACTCACTGTCACTCTTCACTCACTGTCACTCTGCACTCACTCTGCACTCACTGTCACTCTGCACTCACTGTCACTCTGCACTCACTGACACTCGGCACTCACTGTCACTCGGCACTCACTGTCACTCTGCACTCACTATCACTCGGCACTCACTCTACACGCACTGTCACTCACTTTCATTCTGCACTCACTGTCACTGCACTCACTGTCACTCTGCACTCACTCTACACTCACTGTCACTCACTGTCACTCTACACTCACTGTCACTCTGCACTCACTGTCACTCTGCACTCACTGTCAATCTGCACTCACTGTCACTCTACACTCACTGTCACTCTACACTCACTGTCACTCTACACTCACTGTCACTCTGCACTCACTGTCACTCTGCACTCACTGTCACTCTACACTCACTGTCACTCTGCACTCACTGTCACTCTACACTCACTGTCACTCCTGCACTCACTGTCACTCTGCACTCACTGTCACTCTGCACTCACTGTCACTCTACACTCACTGTCACTCTACACTCACTGTCACTCTGCACTCATTCTACACCCACTGTCACTCACTGTCACACTGCACTCACTGCCACTCTGCACTCACTGTCACTCTGCACTCACTGTTACTCTACACTCACTGTCACTCTACACTCACTGTCACTCTGCACTCACTCTACACTCTCTGTCACTCTGCACTCACTGTCACTCTGCACTCACTTTACACTCACTGTCACTCTGCACTCACTGTCCCTCTGCACTCACTGTCACTCACTGTCACTCTACACTCACTGTCACTCTACACTCACTGTCACTCTGCACTCACTGTCACTCTGCACTCACTGTCACTCACTGTCACTCTACACTCACTGTCACTCTGAATTCACTGTCACTCTGCAATCACTGTCACTCTGCAATCACTGTCACTCTGCAATCACTGTCATTCTGCAATGACTGTCACTCTGCACTCACTGTCACTCTGCACTCACTGTCACTCTACACTCACTGTCACTCACTGTCACTCTACACTCACTGTCACTCGCTGCCACTCTACACTCACTGTCACTCGCTGTCACTCTGCACTCGCTGTCACTCTGCACTCGCTGTCACTCTGCACTCACTATCACTCGGCACTCACTCTACACTCACTGTCACTCACTGTCACTCGGCACTCACTGTCACTTTGCACTCACTATCACTCTGCACTCACTGTCACTCTACACTCACTGTCAGTCTGCACTCACTGTCACTCTGCACTCACTGTCCCTCTGCACTCACTCTACACTCACTGTCACTCACTGTCACTCTACACTCACTGTCACTCTGCACTCAGTGTCACTCTGTACTCACTGTCACTCTGCACTCACTCTACACTCACTGTCACTCTGCACTCACTGTCACTCTGCACTCACTGTCACTCTACACTCACTGTTACTCTACACTCACTGTCACTCACTGTCACTCTACACTCACTGTCACTCTACACTCACTGTCACTCTGCACTCACTGTCACTCTGCACTCACGGTCACTCTGCGCTCACTCTACACTCACTGTCACTCACTGTCACTCTGCACTCACTGTCACTCTACACTCACTGTCACTCTGCACTCACTGTCACTCTGCACTCACTTTACACTCACTGTCACCCACTGTCACTCTACACTCACTGTCACTCTGCAGTCACTGTCACTCTGCACTCACTGTCAATCTGCACTCACTGCCACTCTACACTCACTGTCACTCTACACTCACTGTCACTCTGCACTCACTGTCACTCTGCACTCACTCTACACTCACTGTCACTCTGCACTCACTGTCACTCTGCACTCACTGTCACTCTGCACTCACTCTACACTCACTCTACACTCACTGTCACTCTACACTCACTGTCACTCTACACTCACTGTCACTCTGCACTCACTGTCACTCTACACTCACTGTCACTCTGCACTCACTGTCACTCTGCACTCACTGTCACTCTGCACTCACTCTACACTCACTGTCACTCACTGTCACTCTGCACTCACTGTCACTCTGCACTCACTGTCACTCGACACTCACTGTCACTCTACACTCACTGTCACTCTGCACTCATTCTACACTGACTGTCACTCACTGTCACTCTACACTCACTGTCACTGCACTCACTGTCACTCTGCACTCACTGTTACTCTACACTCACTGTCCCTCTGCACTCACTCTACACTCACTGTCACTCACTGTCACTCTACACTCACTGTCACTCTGCACTCACTGTCACTCTACACTCACTGTCACTCTACACTCACTGTCACTCTACACTCACTGTTACTCTACACTCACTGTCCCTCTGCACTCACTCTACACTCACTGTCACTCACTGTCACTCTACACTCACTGTCACTCTGCACTCACTGTCACTCTACACTCACTGTCACTCTACACTCACTGTTACTCTACACTCACTGTCCCTCTGCACTCACTCTACACTCACTGTCACTCACTGTCACTCCACACTCACTGTCACTCTGCACTCACTGTCACTCTACACTCACTGTCACTCTACACTCACTGTCACTCTACACTCACTGTCACTCTGCACTCACTGTCACTCTGCACTCACTGTCACTCTGCACTCACTGTCACTGTACACTCACTGTCACTGCACTCACTGTCACTCTGCACTCACTGTCACTCTGCACTCACTGTCACTCTACACTCACTGTCACTCTGCACTCACTGTCACTCGTCACTCGGCACTCACTATCACTCGGCACTCTCTCTACACTCACTGTCACTCACTGTCACTCTGCACTCACTGTCACTCTGCACTCACTGTCACTCTGCACTCACTATCACTCTGCACTCACTGTCACTCTACACTCACTGTCACTCTGCACTCACTGTCACTCTGCACTCACTGTCACTCTGCACTCACTGTCCCTCTGCACTCACTCTACACTCACTGTCACTCACTGTCACTCTACACTCACTGTCACTCTGCACTCACTGTCACTCTGCACTCACTGTCACTCTGCACTCACTGTCACTCTGCACTCACTCTACACTCACTGTCACTCACTGTCACTCTACACTCACTGTCACTCTGCACTCACTGTCACTCTACACTCACTGTCACTCTACACTCACTGTCACTCACTGTCACTCTACACTCACAGTCACTCTACACTCACTCTGCACTCACTGTCACTCTGCACTCATGGTCACTCTGCACTCACTCTACACTCACTGTCACTCACTGTCACTCTACACTCACTGTCACTCTACACTCACTGTCACTCTACACTCACTGTCACTCTACACTCACTGCCACTCTGCACTCACTGTCACTCTACACTCACTGTCACTCTACACTCACTGTCACTCACTGTCACTCTACACTCGCAGTCACTCTACACTCACTGTCACTCTGCACTCACTGTCACTCTGCACTCACTGTCACTCTACACTCACTGTCACTCTACACTCACTGTCACTCCACTCACTGTCACTCTTCACTCACTGTCACTCTACACTCACTGTCACTCTACACTCACTGTCACTCTACACTCACTGTCACTCTACACTCACTGTCACTCTGCACTCACTGTCACTCTGCACTCACTGTCACTCTGCACTCACTGTCACTCACTGCCACTCTACACTCACTGTCACTCTGCAATCACTGTCACTCTGCAATCACTGTCACTCTGCAATGACTGTCACTCTGCAATGACTGTCACTCTGCACTCACTGTCACTCTGCACTCACTGTCACTCTGCACTCACTGTCACTCTACACTCACTGTCACTCTACACTCACTGTCACTCGCTGTCACTCTGCACTCGCTGTCACTCTGCACTCGTTGTCACTCTGCACTCGCTGTCACTCTGCACTCGCTGTCACTCGGCACTCACTGTCACTCTGCACTCGCTGTCACTCGGCACTCACTGTCACTCGGCACTCACTATCACTCGGCACTCTCTCTACACTCACTGTCACTCACTGTCACTCTGCACTCACTGTCACTCTGCACTCACTGTCACTCTGCACTCACTGTCACTCTACACTCACTGTCACTCTGCACTCACTGTCACTCTGCACTCACTGTCACTCTGCACTCACTGTCACTCTGCACTCACTGTCACTCTACACTCACTGTCACTCTACACTCACTGTCACTCTACACTCACTGTCACTCTGCACTCACTGTCACTCTGCACTCACTGTCCACTCTCTGTCACTCTGCACTCACTGTCACTCTGCACTCACTGTCACTCTGCACTCACTGTCACTTTACAGTCACTGTCACTCTGCACTCACTGTCACTCTGCACTCACTGTCACTCTGCACTCACTATCACTCTGGACTCGCACTCACTGTCACTCTGCACTCACTGTCACTTACTGTCACTCACTGTCACTCTACACTCACTGTCACTCTACACTCACTGTCACTCTACACTCACTGTCACTCTACACTCACTGTCACTCTACACTCACTGTCACTCTGCACTCACTGTCACTCTGCACTCACTGTCACTCTGCACTCACTGTCACTCTGCACTCACTATCACTCGGCACTCACTCTACACGCACTGTCACTCACTGTCATTCTGCACTCACTGTCACTCTGCACTCACTGTCACTCTGCACTCACTGCCACTCTGCACTCACTGTCACTCTGCACTCACTGTCACTCACTGTCACTCACTGTCACTCTACACTCACTGTCACTCTACACTCACTGTCACTCTACACTCACTGTCACTCTGCACTCACTGTCACTCTGCACTCACTGTCAATCTGCACTCACTGTCACTCTGCACTCACTATCACTCGGCACTCACTCTACACGCACTGGCACTCACTGTCACTCTGCACTCACTGTCACTCTGCACTCACTGTCACTCTGAACTCACTGTCACTCTGCACTCACTGTCACTCTGCACTCACTGTCACTCTGCACTCACTGTCCCTCTGCACTCACTCTACACTCACTGTCACTCTACACTCACTGTCACTCTGCACTCACTGTCAATCTGCACTCACTGTCAATCTGCACTCACTGTCACTCTGCACTCACTATCACTCTGCACTCACTGTCACTCTGCACTCACTGTCACTCTGCACTCACTATCACTCTGCACTCACTATCACTCGGCACTCACTCTACACGCACTGTCACTCACTGTCATTCTGCACTCACTGTCATTCTGCACTCACTGTCACTCTGCACTCACTGTCACTCTGCACTCACTGTCACTCTGCACTCACTGTCACTCTGCACTCACTGTCACTCTGCACTCACTCTACACTCACTGTCACTCTACACTCACTGTCACTCTGCACTCACTGTCAATCTGCACTCACTGTCAATCTGCACTCACTGTCACTCTACACTCACTGTCACTCTAATCTCACTGCCACTCTACACTCACTGTCACTCTGCACTCACTGTCACTCTGCACTCACTGTCACTCTGCACTCACTGTCACTCTACACTCACTGTCACTCCTGCACTCACTGTCACTCTGCACTCACTGTCACTCTACACTCACTGTCACTCTACACTCACTGTCACTCTGCACTCATTCTACACTCACTGTCACTCACTGTCACTCTGCACTCACTGTCACTCTGCACTCACTGTCACTCTGCACTCACTGTTGTAGTGTAGTTCCTAGTTTCCCACTAGGCCCTGCGCATTGGAATAACATAAACAGTAGTATCGACGTGGAACTGCTTATATTCCAGGCCTCCACTGACTATGCTAAACTTAATTGGGTTGTGTTACCAACTAGCTCAGAGGTCCCTGGAAACTTTCTTCTCTGCATAGGAAGTGATCAGCTTCCTTGGCACAGACAAGAAGGGATTCAGTTTTCCAACAACCGTGCAACATGACAACTTTGCTCCTCAGATCAAGAGTCAATCTCTAGGGTCGTGTGAAACAATAGACATAGATTTCACTCAGTCGGTCTAGTGCAGTTTACTTTCACAGTATGTAGAGAATAGAGAGACGGGCGTTTATCAATAAAGGGTTAACATTTATTGAACAGTCTTTCTTCTCGTACAAGAGAAATGTATTGCCACAATTGCAATAGCTGTTATTATAAAAAGTACGTACAGTAAGATAAGTATTGCGAAATAGAACTGTAAAAGCATTGATATGGTTTCTTAGCCATACAATGGTTTAAAAGTAATAAAACATATATACAGTCATATATACATTAGGCTAACATACTCAACTGGTGCTTCTAACTAAGCCTACCCCAGTGTGCCTGACCTAAGCCTAACACGTGAAAAGGGGAGCAAGTAAGTAGCTTTAAGTTAAGTTGGTTTTGCCAAGGTTTGTTTCAAGAATTCTCGTCTAAGGGTTTAGTCAACACCATACCTCTGAATAGAATGATGGAGGCTTGGTATCTCCTTCAGGGGTCTCTCTCGATATCCCAGTCACCCGCGAGGGTAAACCGGAAGCGCCGGGACTGGATTTCTCTGCACGAGAAAGGCAGCGGCTTCTCTCTTCAGCGCGTCGAGGAAGGAGGGGTGACAGCGTCCGCGGGCAGCTGGGCTGGATGTCTTCGCAGAGGACGGCTGCTCGGCTCCTCAAGCGTACTGCACCATAGGTCGCGCTGTAGCGGCGATAATGGTAATCAGCAGCTTCACCACCACAGGATAGCAGGCTGCAGTGACAGAGTGCTAGTTTTTACCAACACAGGGTCATGCAGGCAGCTGGCATCAGCAACAGTAGCTTGCAGCTAACAGCTCACATTGCTTAAGGCAACGTTGGTAATGTTTATACCTGACAGGTGCCGGGTTTGACGCAAGTTTGCTGGACATAAGACGTCAATTAAAGATGTCACTAGGAAGTGACAGTTATCAGTTGCTCATTAGAGTTCTATTACTAATCAAAACATAGCAAGCGGGGATTTCCAGGTTTGCTGAGTTTTTATCTTGTTGAAGAACTCAGAGTGTTATCTAGGAATATCAGATAGTGACTGCTGCACTGTCATTGCACTAATTGGTCGCAAAGGAAGTAGCAGAGAGTCATGCTGGAATGTGGCTCTGTTCGTGTGAGGCCAGAGATGACTTTTCAGAAAATCGCACTTGAACGGTTATGCCAATATAGGGAATAAATGGATTTATAGCCGAATAGGGGCATAAGGTCACAGTATCGATCAGGAACCTAGATAAGCACGCAACACCCACTCCACGTTTTCATGTCCATCAAAATTACTAAAACTAAGCAATAAGATGCATGTGTAACATTGCCCACCCCAAAATACATAAATGCATTCGAAATAGGCGTACTTGTAATACATGGAATTTAGGTACTGTACGTTTTTTAAAGCATAGTAATCATTCAAAAAAATTATTGCATATGAAATCAATGAACGATTATGCAAAAAGAATTACACATGAAGTATCTCTGACAGAAGAAATGCGAGATAAATCATCACATAAAAATGCATTGTAATAACATGTGTGCTAGAAGCTGGTGTTATGTTGTTATGTCTCTAGATGTGTTTAGAAATAGAAGTGTGAAGCTTCTGTTCTCTAAGAATAGTTTTTACGTTAAGCAAAGAATTGTTCGTGCCAAAAAGAGAGGGTCAATATTTTTTTTAAAAAATTGTCCAATTCAAAAAAAATAGATTTCCCAAAGCACTTGGCAGTTTTTGTTGATCAAAACTGAAGGCCGAATTCAGAGTTCATGGGAACGCTGTGTGTCGGAAAGCTTTTCAAAAGTTATTGTTTCTCTGTGGGTGAGAACATCGTATCAGACAGGCTCGCAAAGAATTGGTCTACAAAATCAGGTGATAGTTCAACCAAATTAGATAGCGCTGTAACTTGGCAGGTGTGAGAATGATTGCTGTCATCGAAGGCAGGACCAGCAATGCTCACAGAACGTTGTACCTGGATGATGTTGCTTTTGTCACTCGCTCCACTGTTACCACTTGGCTGTAGTACAGGAGTCTCCACAAATGCCGTCATCAGGATTGGTAGCCGCTGGGGACAACACAATGCGTGAGCCGTTATTGGACTGAGCAAAGTATCGACGTCCATTGGTACTGCTGATGGAAGTGAAAGACAGATGTCCAACACGCATTCATCACCGCAAAGCATACACCGTAGCACAGGTAAAATGCAATTTTGCCATATCGGTCTGAATGAAAGGAACCAGGTCATGTTTAGATCTCTCAGCCTGGCCAATCCGAGGACGTTAGTTATCCTGTCCCTGTAGCGCATTGCTAGGATTGTCTCTTCCATTCCCATGGGAGCTATGTCTGAGCCGAGGCTTGCCATAACGTAGCAGGAGGGTCAAAAATAGAATCCCTGCAACGAGTCCCAAAAATAGTGGTATGCCGCCAAAAATGGAGTGCACAAAATTAGGAAAAATTCCCAAAATTGCCTGGAAGGGTGTTAGCAGTCCCGTAAAGACTGTCTTAAATATGCCTGGGATGCTTGTTGCACTAGACATGTTAAGGAGTTGGCTGAACATTTCTACGAAATGCACGGGGCAATTTGTTGATAAAAGGTCATGGACTTCAGTAGCCGTCCTTGCGACTAGAAGATCATACGTCTCTTTAGATGACGTTATAGGCACTGTTGTCTGTAAAAGTACAGATTTCATTTTGCTTAATGTATCAATTCGTATAGAATAGAGATTCAGACGAGGCCAGAGGGGAGTCACTATGTCTGGAGGCCCGCTCGGGAACAATGCTTGCATACAGCATTTGACCATGGACGTAACTTGTACTAGATAACTTTTCCCTGGCGCGAGGCCACAACACCTGTGATCCGTTCTAAGAATGTAACTCCCGTTTGCGAGTTGCATAAAGAAGGGCTCTATCTGAGTTGCAGGTGTGACTAGCTGGTGGCATGAAAGGTTGTTTGAATTTCCATCACATGCTCTGTGTAAATTAATACCCTGACACAAAAGTATACCGCTTAGTGAATGTTTACAGTTGTTACCACTAAGAAATACATTTTTGTCGCTGTCACTATAGCAAGAATGAGTGTATGGTAATTTCCATATAGATTTAACATATCCTTTACCCAATTGTTCATATTGGCCAGCAGGTATGTACTCAAGGCATTTATGAAATCGGAAAGTTGTTATCGGAATTGTGATAATTCCGTGTATTATCCATTCAATGACAGGACTCTCTGACATTGTCAATGGTAATCTCTCGAGTTTTTCGATGCTCAGGATTGTATAGTCTGCTCCTTTCTGTGCCAAACTGATCTGTTTATCAGTAAGGTTAAAACTGGAAAATAATGACGTCGTGTTGATTAAACGCCAAGGCACATAGCCTGAATGAAGATTTTGCAGCGTCCAGCCTAATTCTATAATAGAGCGTAATTGAGACTGGCCATGTTGTAACATTAGCAAATCTCTGTCTATCACATCAAAGGCAGAGGATACAATATTGTCCAAAGAATATATTCTGGAAGACAGAGTCATTAACCCATTGTCTACTACAGAAAGTGATTTCTCCAAATTAATACGATCAATTTCTCGTATTTTTTCAGCAGTTTCAATTTGCTTTACTTTCCAAGCCTCGTTGTAAGCAGCATAGATACTGGTCGCTATGAAACGCTTTTGACGCTGTTTGCGTGGTCCAAGAATGAAATCGCGCAAATCAGCACCATCTTTTAGCAAAGACAAGTGTTGCTTAATTTCAGCCAGTGTGGATGTAGTTAGCCATTCTAGGCAGAGTTTCCCTACACTGTATGTTGTTATAATCCCTGGATGTTGTCTCTGGGAATATCTTGAGTCTAATCTGGTCATTTTTAAACCCTGTGTTTTATTCAGGAATCTATCTTGACAGCTATTTGTGTCTGTAGGCCAGATTAACCACTTTTTCCAATCAGGATGTGTTCTGTTGAAATGTAAAATTTGTGACACGTCTAACTCAATATCAGCTGTTGCATTTTCAGGTATTGGCTTTGGAATAGACGGTGCTTTAAGGTCTTTGATCTTAGCTAGGCCAAGACAAGATGTTTGGTGTACAGTGTCATTTAAAAATAACATTTGTTCTGGTATCATGCAGGTTCTAAATAGTGCTTCAATGCCTTGCACCTGCCAATCTTTTGTACCCCAAATTGTTTTCGTTTCAATATTATTTTTCCAATAATCAAAACCAAATGTCATCATTTTGTCATAAAATGCTTCTGAATATATCAATTTAGAATTTGTTAGCATTGTTTTCATTCCTGTTTTATCTAACAGTTTGTAATAAAACGTTTCTGCATCACTGGTGTTAAACACTGAGAAGTATTTGAATTTCTCAAAAAATGCTTTAGAACTGCTTTTAGGTGGTGTAGAACAATGTTCCCATTGATTATACATAAAAACATTTCTAGGCTGTGCAGATTTATGCAAGTAATGATCCCCATAGTGGGTATAACAGAATAACTGCTCATAACTAGATGAACCTTGTAAATAATCATGATCTGTGAATCTAGCTGACATTACTAAATCAGACATCATGTCATTAATACTGTTAAAGTCCCAATCATCAGAGAATGTACTTGGTGTCACAAAGTCACTTAAGGAAACCTTTAGTTGATGAGGATACTTCAGGATTTCGACCGGACCATAGATCTCATAGTCTGTTTTCTCCCATACTACCCCACCAGGTATTGGAATTGCTGTGACATTTACTGTTGACAGTTCTCTTTTCTTCACGTGGGATGATCTGTGTGGTTTCAGGACTAGGTTGATGTTCTGACTTGCTGTGTCCATTGTAATATATTTTCCTTCAATGAATTTTCCCAAACACAGTACCATGATGAGCCAAAGCAGGAGGAAAAATACACCTAGACCGAACCAGAACTCTAGCCAAGGGGAAATTAGGTAGATTTCCTTCAATTGATGAAAGAGTTCCGTTGATTTTTCTGTAAAAGACTTTTTTGTTTCTGGCATCACTTCGGGGTCATTTAAATCTTCAGAGAAGTTGTTGAAGTTGATGAAATAACCAGAGGCAGTTCTGTCAATTGATGGGATTGTTCTTTCAATCTGTCTCTCGGTAGCACTTTCTGATGCCACATCATTGTAGACTGGTGTTGTTTCTTGACGAACTGTTTCAATCTGTGTTTCAAGAGGCACGAGTTCCATGGCATTATTGCATAGTCCTTCATTGTGCACTGCAGGCTGATCGAATGTGATTTGTCTTTCAGTTTGAACCTCTTGGATTGTTGCAAGTTTGGGTATTCTGTTGTTTCTTGGGAGTCCACTGGGCCTACTGTTGATTATAGGCCACATGCTTGTGGTTTTACCAGATCGATGGACACGACTCTGTTCTCCTTTTTACCAGCAAGGGGCGGTAGCACAACTGATCTTGTTCCGGTGACTGCCAAGACAGGTACTGCTTTTCTGTAAGAAGGCCCAAATTCCTTCTTCACCGCGATCTTTTCTCTGACTAGATCCCCAATCTTTGGAATCCAGACAGGCCTTGCTGGGGCTGTTGCGGGTGGTGCCTCGTCAGTGGTACTTGGCTGTTGCTTTAACTTTATGTTGCTTAATGATTTTCTTGTTTCATTCAGTTCCTGTAAAACAGCCAAACGGTCTTTTACATCAAACTGCGTTGTTTCTTCTTGTACCACTGACATCTGACTATCGAGGTCCTGAACGTTCATTCTAATTCCGAACAATAGTTCGTATGGGCTGAAACCTTTTAGAGAATTTCTTGGCATGTTGTTAAGACTAGTCTGGACACTTATTAAATGTTTGACCCACCCAGCGCCTGAACCTAATACCTTCGCTGTTATAGATTGCTTTATGTCACGGTTTTTTCTTTCTACCACACTGTTCCCTTCCGGGGTATGACGGACAAGAATACCGCAACCCAATTCCCATGCTGGCCATGGCCTCCTTATAGGCTCGAGAGCTGAAAGCAGGACCCTGGTCAGAATGGAACGTGGTAATTGCGTATGTGCCGATATTGACTCGCAAATCTTTTATAACCGTTCTAGCGTCAGCCGAGTGCTGGAGGCCTCATTTTTTTAAGTGCTTTTCGTCTTAACTATTAATAGGACGCAGGATGGGGTGTAGGCAGCATTACGCTCTTTCTGACTGGTAGCCGGTAGCAAGGTTCGCTACTGCGATCCCTATTACAGTTTTCACAGTTGTTTGCATATATTTGGTGTTCTACACTCATTCCCGGCCACCAGAATACTGATTGTAATTCAGTCAGTGATTCCTTGATCTCTCTGTGCCTTAGACCCAAACCCATGTGTGCGTCTGCTATTAAAAATATTCTCCTGTTCGTGTTTGGAATTACTCTATCCCCCACTCCAGGGATTCGAGCAAAAGGAACGGAGTTTGCATCGATTATGTATGCATAATTGAGTGGATAGTTTACGGGTAGTGCTGCACAGTCGCCTTTTACGGTCGTTTTTACTGCCAGCATGGTTTCCCCGTCTATGTACTTATCTGTACGTTTTTTTGTGGCTACGGAAGCCGGGTTAGTTGCTTCCGCTTTGGCTGTATTAGCCAATGAATTCCCTGCAACGTGAACGCCATCACGCTGAAGACTCTGTGCGTGAATCACGTGAGTCTTTTGTAGTTCTTTACTTAAAAGAGCTACCTCGTTCCAGAGCAATTTATGCTTTATTGTGGCACCTGTGTCATCTTTGTAGTCGTTTTCGATCCAACTCTGCAGTTTATTGTTGTAAGAGTTGACGCAGAAATGAGAATCGCACACTATAAGTGTCGGGAATTCACGTTCTGCATTTTCGAGCGCCATCTTTAAAGATCTGATTTCAGTTCTTTGAACCGAACAGTTTCTTACAGATTCAGTTTTTGTTATTTTCGGTCTAAATTTACCGCACAGCCAACGACCTTTAATGATCGCACATGCTGCATCATAGGATTTTCTCTCTACGTTGAAATGCTGTACAAAGCTATCTGTATAGATTATACAGGCGTATTGTGGGAGAGGCAGAATTTCGATTGGCAGAGGATATTCTTCTTCATATTCTAAATCATTCAGTTCTTCAAATTGCGGGGCGAAATAGTATTTCACGTCTTCCGCTCCTAGAGAATCTATGCACTGTATCCATTTCGGGTCCAGTGACACTGTAGGCAGGTTTACTGGGCTGAATAGCGCTTCGAAGGCGGATTCTGCTGTAAGGATATTAATCCGTTTGCCGTGTGCTAGTTCTCGTTCATTTGCTAATGCGATTTGCACTGCGTTCACAGTTCTTTCTGTGTGACTGAATGCTTTTTCTGCTTGTGTGTACAAGTGAGATTTAATTGAAATGGGTACCTTTTCTCCCTCATTAGAGGTTAGGTACGTGAATCCGCATCTTCCTGGGATGACTCGGATTACAAGATCGATCGTGTTGTCACGTGTATCTAATTTTGTTTTTGCTAACATGTCTGTTTGCAGTGATCTCAAAATTTCTGTGTGTTTTTGAGTCCAATTGATTTGTTTTAAATCAGGTTTTATTAGTTCATAGAGAGGTTTAACCCTCTCCGCGTAATTTAGAATGTAAGTTCTTCCGAAATTCAGAAAACCTAGTATTGATTGTAAATTCTTCAGCGTTTTCGGAGCTTGGAGTACAGCGCACTTCTCTAAGAAGTTGTCCGCTAGGCTTTTCCCTTCACTTGATAATTTGTACCCTAAGAATAGTACTGTCAGATGGGCAATTCGGGACTTTTTAAAGTTGAATTTGTAACCCTCTGCTGCGAACCCAAGTATAATGGTGTTCACTCTTTTCAAGTGAGTATCCAAGTCGTCGTCTGTGAGATAAATATCATCTACGTAAGACAATGCTTCATAATCATAGATTTGTAGTAACTCTGTTACCCTAGCTGAGAATAGTCCTGGGCTGTTCTTGAACCCCTGTGGGAGTCGACAGAATTTTTTCTGTGACCCAAATGCAGAGAAAGCGGTCAAATATCTGCTTTCCGGTGCAATGTTTTGACAAAAGAAACCATTAGAAATGTCTAATGTCGTTTTATATTTTTTCCTAACTATATTATTCATTAGGGCTGCACTATGCGAGTTTTGTACTGCAAAGGTTTTGCAACATGTATTAAGATGTCTGTAGTCCAAAACTAGACGATATGAATTGTCTGGCTTGGAGACAGGAAACAAAGGATTGTTCATTTGAGAGGTGCATGTTTCAATCACCCCCTGGTATTCAAGTTGATCTAAGATCTCCCTGACTTGTTTTTTAGCTTCATGCTTTATGGGATACTGCCGTTGGGCAGTTGGTTCACTTTTTAGTTGGATTTTGTGAGGCGGTGAATCCTCATCCCATCCTACATGATTTTTATACAATGCAGGTGCCTGGGCTACTGCCCATTTCCTTGCATATGTGTATTTTTTGTGAATCGGTATGTGATTCGAGAAGGCAGGCATAATTACTTCTTCGCCACGAGGGCACTCCCTGACAAACTCCGGGGGCCAATCTTTTTCAGCTAACAGAATATCATAGCCTTTTGAGAGCTTATCCCAAAACAGACCCTTAATTTTCCTAGTCTTATCACCCTCCATACGCAATGTTATTTCGTATATTTTATGGGGCTCGCTAAGTCTGGTGTCGGCAGTTTCAACCTGAATGTATTCATTCGTGTCTACTGTCTCCAGATGACTCATCAAGATCTTGCGCGCTATACTGATTTCTGCTGCACTGTCCAACATTGTCAATGCCCACTCCCCGTTTTTCAACTGTGTCCTCAGTATTCTCGGCATGGTTGATTACTCTAATACTGGCTACCTTCTTTTTAGGAAATTGAGATTTCTTATTTTGAGCAGGTTCCTTGTCTTTGGACTTGGTGTGCTCTCCTGGGTCTGACCGTCCTCTTCTTTCCGAATTCTGTGGAAGAGATCGAGAGGGACGTGTATCAATACTTTGATATCTATCAGGTTTTTTTATATTATCCCTATTTCTAAGGTTATATCTTTTCTCAGAGGGCTCCCGTTGGGGAGACTGGCGTTCTCGAGTCGGAGTTCTTTCCCTCCGTCGAGGAGACCTTCCTCTGGACTGGAAAACTTTTTCCTTGGGAGTGGATTGTTTATTTCCATCCCAGCTCTTTTTAGGAGTGTTTGAATTATTTTTAATAAATAATTTTTCAGGATTTTCGAGCAGTTGGGGCTTAACTGGTTTCCCACCCAAGCTGTCTCTACCTAATTCTTCATAGCATTTTTCTATGATTTTTGCAAGCTCAACAGGATCTTTTATATCTGTTTCCCTCAACTTCTGGCGAATCGCCACAGATGCTGCTTCTCCCTTTATGTTGGCTAATAATATAGCCGTGACCTGCTTGAAATCTTTCAGTAATTTCATACCTAGATTTAAAGCGGGCTCTGGACCGAATTCATTTTGAATCTGTTTTAGCACTTCTGGTATTACCGCCATAGACGGAACACCGTGTGTTTTTGTGTAAATGGAAGCAAAGACTGTACCCCAAGTGTCACAGTCCTCCACGTGTGGTGCGATTCCCATAGGAAGGCAGATGGTCAAGATTCTGTGTTTCTCAATAGGGGTAGTATCAGGAAATACTGCCTCTATTTGAGTGATTTTCTGGGCTAACCAGAAAGGAATTTGTTCCCGTTTTACGGGTGTTTTACCAAGACATGACTGTATGTTCTGTGGTGTAATTTTATTTGTGTTCCCCTGATGAGGGGTCAGCTGTGGTACATTAACAGCTGGCTGGACTGTTGCAGTCCGCATTACATATTGGACTAATTGCCTATGTATTTTTATTAATGTGTTTAGCTGTGCTAACAGCTCTTCTCTAGACATTCTTGCAATGTCAGGATGTGGTGTGTAGCTGGCTAGAACCGGCCACGTTGCTCCTGGTCTACCTAGTGGACCGAGCCTAGTTATTTGATCATTGTGTTTTAGGGCGCCATTAAACCAGAGCAGGTGCTCTTGAAATTTAAGTGGGATTTCAATCTCCTCGAAAGGAGCGTACTCTCCCGGAGGTTCCTCTATTTTGTAATAGTGAAACTCTTGTGTTATAGCGTTTACCGCTGGAAAGTTTATCCATGAATAGAATACCTCTGTCTGCCGATACTCGTGAGCCTCTATCACGAAAATTACTGTACCACCTTGTGGTGTCAGTCCGTGTTCTATAAGTTTTAAAGTTATAGATCTTCTTAACTGGACCGGGATGATAATAGCACCCGGGTCTGTGTATTCGGGACCTTGCTGAGTCGCATCTGCTGCGGCCCCAGCGGTGCCGTTGTTTTCTACTGACATTGTATAAATGCAGTTTTTGCAGAATAGGTCTCCAAGGAGACAAAGATTAGGTGCACAATATTTTGGAACACTGTATCCTTCAACGTTGAATAAACCAGAGCTTTACATAGGAATCTCTTCCTACTAAGGTCGGGCAGATTTTAACCTTTCACCCACTCCAGACGTCTATTGGAGTATTTACGGGAGAAAGGGGTGTGAAATATGCACGACTGAGTTACTCTACAAGTCTTGCGTTAGTTTATCGCCTTACCAAACGTTAGGGCGCCATGTAGTGTAGTTCCTAGTTTCCCACTAGGCCCTGCGCATTGGAATAACATAAACAGTAGTATCGACGTGGAACTGCTTATATTCCAGGCCTCCACTGACTATGCTAAACTTAATTGGGTTGTGTTACCAACTAGCTCAGAGGTCACTGGAAACTTTCTTCTCTGCATAGGAAGTGATCAGCTTCCTTGGCACAGACAAGAAGGGATTCAGTTTTCCAACAACCGTGCAACATGACAACTTTGCTCCTCAGATCAAGAGTCAATCTCTAGGGTCGTATGAAACAATAGACATAGATTTCACTCAGTCAGTCTAGTGCAGTTTACTTTCACAGTATGTAGAGAATAGAGAGACGGGCGTTTATCAATAAAGGGTTAACATTTATTGAACAGTCTTTCTTCTCGTACAAGAGAAATGTATTGCCACAATTGCAATAGCTGTTATTATAAAAAGTACGTACAGTAAGATAAGTATTGCGAAATAGAACTGTAAAAGCATTGATATGGTTTCTTAGCCATACAATGGTTTAAAAGTAATAAAACATATATACAGTCATATATACATTAGGCTAACATACTCAACTGGTGCTTCTAACTAAGCCTACCCCAGTGTGCCTGACCTAAGCCTAACACGTGAAAAGGGGAGCAAGTAAGTAGCTTTAAGTTAAGTTGGTTTTGCCAAGGTTTGTTTCAAGAATTCTCGTCTAAGGGTTTAGTCAACACCATACCTCTGAATAGAATGATGGAGGATTGGTATCTCCTTCAGGGGTCTCTCTCGATATCCCAGTCACCCGCGAGGGTAAACCGGAAGCGCCGGGACTGGATTTCTCTGCACGAGAAAGGCAGCGGCTTCTCTCTTCAGCGCGTCGAGGAAGGAGGGGTGACAGCGTCCGCGGGCAGCTGGGCTGGATGTCTTCGCAGAGGACGGCTGCTCGGCTCCTCAAGCGTACTGCACCATAGGTCGCGCTGTAGCGGCGATAATGGTAATCAGCAGCTTCACCACCACAGGATAGCAGGCTGCAGTGACAGAGTGCTAGTTTTTACCAACACAGGGTCATGCAGGCAGCTGGCATCAGCAACAGTAGCTTGCAGCTAACAGCTCACATTGCTTAAGGCAACGTTGGTAATATTTATACCTGACAGGTGCCGGGTTTGACGCAAGTTTGCTGGACATAAGACGTCAATTAAAGATGTCACTAGGAAGTGACAGTTATCAGTTGCTCATTAGAGTTCTATTACTAATCAAAACATAGCAAGCGGGGATTTCCAGGTTTGCTGAGTTTTTATCTTGTTGAAGAACTCGGAGTGTTATCTAGGAATATCAGATAGTGACTGCTGCACTGTCATTGCACTAATTGGTCGCAAAGGAAGTAGCAGAGAGTCATGCTGGAATGTGGCTCTGTTCGTGTGAGGCCAGAGATGACTTTTCAGAAAATCGCACTTGAACGGTTATGCCAATATAGGGAATAAATGGATTTATAGCTGAATAGGGGCATAAGGTCACAGTATCGATCAGGAACCTATATAAGCACGCAACACTGTCACTCTGCACTCACTGTCACTCTGCACTCACTGTCACTCTGCACTCACTGTCACTCTGCACTCACTGTCACTCTGCACTCACTGTCACTCTTCACTCACTGTCACTCTGCACTCACTCTACACTCTCTGTCACTCTGCACTCACTGTCACTCTGCACTCACTGTCACTCTGCACTCACTGTCACTTTACACTCACTGTCACTCTGCACTCGCTGTCACTCTGCACTCACTGTCACTCACTGTCGCTCTACACTCACTGTCACTCTCACTCACTGTCACTCTGCACTCACTGTCACTCTGCACTCACTGTCACTCTCACTCACTGTCACTCTGCACTCACTGTCACTCACTGTCACTCTACACTCACTGTCACTCTGCAATCACTGTCACTCTGCAATCACTGTCACTCTGCACTCACTGTCACTCTGCACTCACTGTCACTCTGCACTCACTGTCACTCTACACTCACTGTCACTCGCTGTCACTCTGCACTCACTGTCACTCACTGTCACTACACTCACTGTCACTCTGCACTCACTGTCACTCTGCACTCACTATCACTCTGCACTCACTATCACTCGGCACTCACTCTACACGCACTGTCACTCACTGTCACTCTGCACTCACTGTCACTCTGCACTCACTGTCACTCTGCACTCACTGTCACTCTACACTCACTGTCACTCTGCACTCGCTGTCACTCTGCACTCGCTGTCACTCTGCACTCGCTGTCACTCTGCACTCGCTGTCACTCTACACTCGCTGTCACTCTACACTCGCTGTCACTCTGCACTCACTGTCACTCTGCAATCACTGTCACTCTGCACTCACTGTCACTCTGCACTCACTGTCACTCTACACTCACTGTCACTCTGCACTCACTGTCACACTACACTCACTGTCACTCTGCATTCACTCTACACTCTGTCACTCTGCACTCACTGTCACTCTCCACTCACTGTCACTCTGCACTCACTGTCACTTTACAGTCACTGTCACTCTGCACTCACTGTCACTCTGCACTCACTGTCACTCACTGTCACTCTACACTCACTGTCACTCTACACTCACTGTCACTCTGCACTCACTGTCACTCTGCACTCACTGTCACTCTGCACTCACTGTCACTCACTGTCACTCTGCACTCACTGTCACTCTGCACTCACTGTCACTCACTGTCACTCTGCACTCACTGTCACTCTGCACTCACTGTCACTCTGCACTCACTGTCACTCACTGTCACTCTGCACTCACTGTCACTCTGCACTCACTGTCACTCACTGTCACTCTGCACTCACTGTCACTCTGCACTCACTGTCACTCTGCACTCACTGTCACTCTGCACTCACTGTCACTCTGCACTCACTGTCACTCTACACTCACTGTCACTCTGCAATGACGGTCACTCTGCACTCACTGTCACTCTACACTCACTGTCACTCTACACTCACTGTCACTCTGCACTCACTCTACACTCTGTCACTCTGCACTCACTGTCACTCTGCACTCACTGTCACTCTGCACTCACTGTCACTCTGCACTCACATGTCACTCTGCACTCACTGTCACTCTGCACTCACTGTCACTCTGCACTCACTGTCACTCAGCACTCACTGTCACTCACTGTCACTCTGCACTCACTGTCACTCTGCACTCACTGTCACTCTGCACTCACTGTCACTCACTGTCACTCTGCACTCACTGTCACTCACTGTCACTCTGCACTCACTGTCACTCTGCAATGACTGTCACTCTGCAATGACTGTCACTCTGCAATGACTGTCACTCTGCACTCACTGTCACTCTGCACTCACTGTCACTCTGCACTCGCTGTCACTCGCTGTCACTCTACACTCACTGTCACTCGCTGTCACTCTGCACTCGCTGTCACTCTGCACTCGCTGTCACTCTGCACTCGCTGTCACTCTGCATTTACTGTCACTCTGCACTCGCTGTCACTCTACACTCGCTGTCACTCTACACTCGCTGCCACTCTACACTCGCTGTCACTCTACACTCACTGTCACTCTGCACTCACTGTCACTCTGCACTCACTGTCACTCTGCACTCACTGTCACTCGCTGTCACTCTGCACTCACTGTCACTCTGCACTCGCTGTCACTCTGCACTCGCTGTCACTCTGCACTCACTGTCACTCTGCACTCACTGTCACTCTGCACTCACTGTCACTCACTGTCACTCTGCACTCACCGTCACTCTACACTCACTGTCACTCACTGTCACTCTGCACTCACTGTCACTCTGTAGAGGCAGCAGCTGATATGAAGGGCTTGCTGTTGGCAACGGAAACGATAGTCCGACAGCGTCTGCATTGAAGGCGACACCGCACTAAGGAGGATATTTCGAAGATCAGAGAAAGCAACGCTTCATTCGTTGATGAAAAATATGTGCTAACACAGAACCCACTTTGAATCTGTTGATCGTCCTAAACATACACCAAGACATGGAAAATAACACAAGATAACTCAGATATTGTCTGTTGGTCCTGAAGAGAATCCCCGAATCCCAGGGGATTCGAAATGCGTCGACCCCACCCCCCTCGTGTTTCTGATTCATTCTGCTTTAGAGACCAATCTTTTTCTAAAAATATTTGGAGTACAATAATGTTGGATGGTCGCTCTCCTAAATGTAATTTGTACCTGTTTTTTCCTCCATCTAGTGGAGTAGGCCTACCTGTTGTATTTAGAGCAGGATTTGTTATAGGGCCCCTCAATACTAAGTAACTATATCTTGATAGAGGAAAGGTTCCCTCTTGCCCTGTCTTATTTATCTGTTTGTCTGTCGTCAAATTGTTGTCCATGAGTGCCATATGTTATATGTATTACCTTTTGAATTTAATCTTTGGCATCCATGCCTCTTTTTTTTCTGTGTTCAATCTTTAGTCAAAATACCCTTTTGTTATCCTCCTGGATTATACTGATAAATGCATCAGATGTGAGTTGTAGCCATTCATTAGTTGTTTCTACGATCTCCTAAAATATTTTGTTTTTTCGTAACATTCTCTTCAAAAGAATCAAAAAGCAAAAGAAAAAATCTAACAAAATAAATTAATTATTTTTGCTAAAAATCCTGACTGAAAGAGTGGTCCTTGGGCTGAGCGATAGTGAGTTCAACCTTTTCCAAACGTTCAAACCACTGCACAGTACTGGCAAACTCTTTTGTTCATTCTGTTATTGGCGCAGCCTTACAGTGCTTTAGCCAAAACCCCTTTTGTTAATTGTTGGCTCCATTAAGGCCTGTGTAGATGTCTGGTTCACAGCGCCTCTACAAATGGCCACACGAGGGCACCAGATTCCTTTAAATTGCCTATACGACTACCTTGTTGCTTAGGGAGAGGGGGCACTCAAACAGCAAATTATTATTGTGCCTGGTGCCCAGAAACCCCCTTGGATCGTCGGAGATGCTTTTACTGAAGTAATGCTCTGTAGATCACGGATTTACATCAAAGAATGCGAGTGAGGGGAAGGCAGAAACACTGGTGACAGCACCATGCAGCCGCTCAGGGAGAACGCTGCCTCGCCGCAGGAGTCACACCGAGGTACTTTAAACCTCACCAGGATCTCCTATAGATCACCAATGATTAAAAAGATAGGATTTGTGTTTAAATTCACCTTAACTATTCTTGTTGCTCTTGTTCAGAATTCGCTTATGTTTGCTTTCCCTTGCTCCCAAAACAAAGTACAATGCTTCATGAAGTCTGGGCTTGGTATTATTTTACATGTTCGGATTTTCCAACGAGTTGATTACTCCTCCTTTCACACTACTTGAGGAGTCTCTCTAACAACTTGCCCAGCGCAATCCCAAATATCTATAAAGAAACCACAATCACAAACCGTCCTGAAAGTTAACAAAGCGACCACATTTTACTGAAATGCTGGAAAGTGTGATTGTGGCGGAACTGCGATGCAGACGAACACGCGCCCACCAAACGCACTGTAGAATGGTGAACGCGCCCACAGCATCTGCATTCCATTACACCGGCTCCCTGACAGCTCCTAATTGAAATTAATGGACTGCCGTGCGCATACCCGCACAGAAAATGCAGGAAATGGCTCACGAAAATTATATATGGCCTATCGCATTAAGCCTACTAGAAAGACGGCACCGCGAACACCAATTACAATGCAGATGCCAAAAATAACTACCAACAATCTTGCGCACTGAAGAATTTTTGCTACACGATTCTGAGCCCCAGAACAATACGTCTCGAAGCTCCGCCCCACTGCTACGCAGTGGTGACGTAGGCCGAGCCCTAAAAAGGTGCTAAGCCAGTGGTGCATAAACCCCATCCAGTCCCCCTGATGTTGAGGGAGCCGCTGAAAAAGGAGTTGGACAAAATATGCGAATTCGGAGTAATACAAACCATAAAAGCTTCCGAGTGGTTGGCTCCCATTGTGCTAGCGAGTAAAGCCAGTGGTGAGGGGATCCATTTGTATGTGAATCTGTGCAGCCATAACGACAACATATGGGTTGAGAGATTTCCACTTCCACACATTAACAAGATGCTAAGCACCATGGTCGAAGCTAAGGTATTTTCTGTGATCGACCTATCCATGGCATATCATCAAGTGGAGTTACATCCACAGTCCAGACCCCTCACTGCATTCACCACTCCTTTCGGGGCATACATGTTCAGGAGAATGCTGTTTGGCCTAGCCTCTGCCGCAGCAGTGTTTCTAAAAATAATGCACAAAATCTTAAGTTGCATAGAAGAAACGTTCTGCTTCCAGGATGACATCTTAATCTATGGTGCCTCTGTAGAAGAACATGATCATACCTTGCGAACAGTGTTCAGGAAATTGATGGAATCAGTGTTGACAGTGAAACAGAACAAGGGTAAAATTCAAGTCAGTTCTGTAGACTACCTGGGACACACCATATCGCAAGAAGAGTTCAAACATAAGCACAGCCCTGTTCAATTGGTTAAGGATGCCCCCTATCAAAAATACAAAGAAGAACTTAAATCCTTCCTGGGGTTTATTGAATATATGGCGAAGTATGTCAAAAGATTTTCGGAAAAGTGTGAATGTCTGTTAGATCTCTTAAGGAGAGACAACAATTTTGTTTGGGAAACAAAACACAGCATCACGGTAGACAATATAAAAGATAAAATAACGAGGTCACCTGCCCTTGGGTCATTCGACCCCATAAAAAAACCATACCTAACCACTGATGCATCCAGGAAAGGACTGGGAGCCACTTTATCACAAAAAAGAAGAACAGGGTGAGACAATTATTGCATATGCTTCCCGGTGCCTAACTCCCGCAGAGCGTAATTGCTCCGTGGTGGAAAGAGAGGCCCTTGCCGTCCTCTGGGTGGTATTACACTTCAAATTCTACCTTTGGGGCATAAAATTCACTGACCACAAACCTCTCACATTTATGTTTTCTGCCAAGAAAACCAATTGCAGATCTCCCCACATATCCAATTGGAGATTAGGTCTGGAAGGCTACTGTTTCAGGATTGAGTACTTACCTGGGGGTGACAACGTAATTGCAGACTATCTCTCTAGATCGCTGATGGAAGGGGAAGTGCAGAATGAACCCCTGGATATGCCTGTCTTTGCGATACAACTACCAGCCATAACAGAACACGAATGGAATGAAGAGATGGACAACGACAAAATGTTAGGTTTGCTCAAAGATTTAGTTATCAAAGGCTGGTCCGAGAAGCGCAAAGATGTGAACGAAGAGCTGCAAAGCTTCTGGGAGGTCAGACATGAACTATCCATGATTGATGGGAGGATATACAGGAATGACAAGGCCATACCGCCTACCAGCTTAAGAGACAAAATCATAGACTTAGCTCACAAAGGCCATTTAGGCAGAAGTCTGACAAAGAACAGAGTGAGGAACAGTTTTTGGTTCCCCAACATGGACTCTTAGGTAGAGCACAAAGTAAAAGAGTGCGCAAGCTGTGCAAAAAGTGACAAGACTAAGATTGTGCATAAAGTACCATTATCCCCAGTCAAAGTACCTAGTATGCCGTGGAGCAAATTGGCAATGGACATAATTGGTCCTAGAGAGAACCTAGGAGCGCAGAAGAGATTCATGATGGCACTAATTCATCGACTACACCTCCCATTGGATAAGATATAAGTTTGTAACACACACCACTATGAAAATCCTCATTACATTTTTGAGTGCCCTATGTAGCTGTGAAGGAATTCCCCAAACATTAGTCACAGACAATGGGCTACAATTCGCGTCAGGGGAGATGAAAGAATTCTAAGTAATCTGGGATCACACATGCCAAAACTGCACTGTATTGTCCCAAGGCAAATGGCCTTGTAGAAAGGACGAACTGCATGAATAAAGACATCCAATTAGTCATGTTTTATGGTCATGATGTAGACAGGTCCTTACGTGAGTGCATGTGGTCTTACCACACCTCCCCCAACCTAGTAACATGAGTCTCCTCTTTTGTATCCCTCAGGGGTAGAGAGCCTTGCACCAAGATAAACCCCATGTGGTTGAGCGGAGGCAAGTGAGCTTACACTAATGCACCCCAATTCAGGGAAAGAAGGAATAGACACCAACTCAAGTACAAATGTTGGTATGACTCTAAACATGATGTCAAAAAACAGGATTGGAATGTTGGCGATTCTGTAAGGGTTAATATACCAACCAGAGAAAAGATAAACCACAGCAAGTTTTACCCTACCTACCAATTGACAAAGGTTAAGAAAAATGTGGCCCATCTTGATAATGGCCTAGTCTGGAGTGGCGATAATATTGTGGAAGCTAATGTCAATTAAGCATTACCATGCCTGTACAGTATACTCAGCCTTATGTACCTCTCCTTCCTGCCCCTGTTTTAGCCCCCTGTGTTCCTCCTCCTTCTTCACCATCCTTCATTCTCTCTTTTCCGTGTTAATGCTTTTCCTCCTCCTTCCCCTGCGTAGGGAGATGTGTTGTATTCTCTGTTTCTATTCTCCCTGCCCTCTTGGTGCATTCCTTCCTCCCCTCTTCTTTTAGAACGATCCTGGAGTTTTCTTCAGAACGTTGCCTGAGGACAACTCACACGGAGAGTGGATGACTGTTAATCAAGACGCTTCTTCTTACCTGCTGCCTCACAGGTCTTCTTCACATCACTTTCATCAAAGGCATGTCAGGCTAAGGTCAACTTTTTAATATTTTGTGCACGTCTTTGCACATTCAGTTAAGCCACTTGTAAAGCAAAGCTGCTTTAGGCATTTTGAGGCATTGTACGAATAAGTATAGTAAAAATGTTTTATTGGCAGTTATCAAAAGCAAACAATGCAGCAATAGCAAAGCTGAATAGAAGAATAGCCACCCAATGCCCAGTTCTGAACCATATTCGTTGCACGTTTAAGAAACCCAATGTCAACACAGTCAAATGGGAAACAGTGCAACCCCTAATGCATTATTACGAAGGCAACAAGTGCACAATGAGGTGGCGAGTCGGCACCGAGGAAATAGAGGGGGCAAGGCATCTAGTTAAAAGCGTCCCAAAACCGCTGAGGACATGTCAGCAGTATAGCCGCAAGTCGCTGAGAGCAGCAGAGCGAGTGGTAATTTGCCACTCTCCCATGTCCCCCCCCCAGCACCCCCCTGCTGGTGAAGTGGAGTCCCTCTGATGGAGGAAAGAGGGGAAAAGGATCATATATGTCTTTAGGGTGAAATCATATAACTATTAAGTATAGTTACATACTGCATTTTTGCACATTTCTTTTTTTTATAACACATTTTATTGAATGTAATGGTAAAGTCTGGGCCGTAGCAATGATGTAGCTTGGTTTTTGTTTTCAGAAAAAGGTTCAAGGGTTCTCTCCCTGAGGGTAATTGTCTTTAATCCTATATTTAGGGGAGGCTATTCTCGAGGTATTGAACCTTACTTACCTCAGTTAAGTAACTGGAGTATGTGAATACCTCCTCCTCCATTTCTCAGTGCTCCTCCATTAGTAGATATAATTCACAGTTCCAGGTGGTTATTTTAAATATGTCTTTTTTTAGATATCCAGTATTGGTTAGCAAATTGAGGTACAGTAAAATATCTTCAACAGCCGACACATGTTTCGATCTTCAGGGTCAATGATGTAGTGTGGTGTATGTTGCATTGTGGTCAGGGATGTACGGAAATAATCTCTTTTCAGGGGAGAGAAGGGGAGGGGAGTCTATACCCCTATACGTTGCCCATAGGGGACCATATTTTCCTGTGTTTCTGGGGGTAGCCTCGTGATTGGAACACAGCAATCTCTGCACCCATACATCTGTCTAGGTCTTTTCTCCACCTCCCTAATGTCGGGGGGATGCCCCCTTCCATTATTGGGCGATATTGCGCTTAGCAATAGTGAGGGCCAGGAAGAGTAGGTGCTGTTTATACCAGTTCCCCCCTTTCCCGTCAGTGCTATGTAGTAGGAATAACTTTGGGTCAAATTGGCGATCCCAGGATAATACCCTGCCCAGACCGGTTGAGACTTTGCCCCAAAATGGCTGTATTGCTGTCCAGCTCCAGACCATATGTATAAATGTTCCCTCTTCCCTTTTGCAACGCAAAAATTGGGGGGGGATTGGATGACCCCCATCTTCCAGAGACAGAATCGCATATAGTATACACGGTTCTGTTTCACAGCGCGCAGCCTCAACTACGCAGATGCACTCTACTCCGAAAGTTAAAGACCAATCCAATCTCCAATGCGCAGTCCAAGAAAGATTTATTAGTTCATTGCAGCATGTGAAACGGGCAATGGAACAAAACCCCCAACGCGTTTCGGTAAAGCTCTCGCCTTGGTCACGGGTGTTTTTAGCAGTGATACACAAACAATAAATAAAGTTTTGAAAACAAGTCTTGTGTGAACAAAATTGTGAAAATAAATGAAGGACTCATGACCCGTTATGCAGCGGCCATCTTATAGTGGTGTATCACTAACATCTAATCAAAAGACCGGCTTATTCTAATGCAAGTGCAATTAAATAAATTAATAAGGCAAACAGTGAAAATTGCTAATAACTGGTCACATCATCATTCGGTAACCATACTTCTGCCGTAAGTCCCATAACGTATGCATAATACATTTATACAATGAAGTCACATATTATTGTTGCGCTTTCCTGTATATATCTCCTAACAATATAAGAGAGCCACCGCTTATGGCACGGAAAATATAT
Source organism: Lissotriton vulgaris (assembly GCF_964263255.1). Classification (NCBI taxonomy): domain Eukaryota; kingdom Metazoa; phylum Chordata; class Amphibia; order Caudata; family Salamandridae; genus Lissotriton; species Lissotriton vulgaris. Next base: position 1,139,659,802 of record NC_141695.1, on the reverse strand, counting down.
GAATAAATAACTAAACAACAACCCCAGTGGGCAAAGTCAATAGTCATAACATAATTACTGCATACAGGTACTTAAGGGATATAAGCACAGTTAATGAGACACATCTCATGCTCTCCAAGTGGGAATCTTGAATAACGAAATCCAAGCAGAGTAATGCTTCTTATCACAACCCCAGTGGGTACTCATGTCCGATGAACAGCTACTCCACAAATGCCTAAACATAAGAAAAAAGGGAGCCGGTCAAACTCATGATACTAGATAGCCTTTCATACACCACATATGGCCGGCACGGACCATGGTCCTAAGCAATTCAAAAGTGTACTATAAATATATGTGAATAAATTCGAATTTAAAAACAACAGAAGAGGCACGGGGGAAATAACGGGCCCATCATGTAAGTATCAATTAATTAAACTAAAGCGAAGCATGGAAAAATCAAATGCATGGACATCTTAAACAACATCCAAAACTGAAAGGCAGAGTTCACACCTGCAGGCCACAGCAGCATGTTACTCCCCCCATATGCCATTTCATTTCTTCTTCGGAGTTTAGGCCTCTAGGTATAAGGTGTATAAATCCAAGATGTATCTGTTCTCCAGTTGTCTTAACTTCCGAATCTTATCTCCCCCTCTGCTCATAACTGGAAGTTTGTCAATTACGAAGAACTTCAAAAGATTACGGTTGCTGTTATGAAGTTCCTCGAAATGGCGGGCAACTGGCGATGTCTGATCTTTATTTTGGATAGCCCGCATATGTTCCAGAACTCTTTTTTTCGCAGAGAACATCGTGCTCCCTACATACTTTTTGGAGCAGGGCACACCAAAATGTAGATGCAATATTCAGATAAACAAGTCAAATGTTTACCAATAGTCTTTTCTACTGCTTCTACTGGATAAAAGACCCTCTTGACGTTGTTACTATACTTGCACGCTTTGCATTTCATGCAAGTATAGAAGCCCTGTATATCATTGCTCCTGGGTATATTGGTGCTCACCTCATTCTTGCTTAGCTTGTCCCTCAGTGAATTGGACTTCCGATATGTCGTATTAGGAATGTCCCCCAAAACGTCCACCAAAGTAGGCTCCGTCTTGAGTACATTCCAATGCTTTTTGAGACTGCTTTGTACCTGCCAAGATTTAGAATGAAAGGTAGAGATAAATCTCACCTTATCTTTGTCAGGAGATTTCTGTCTCTTATGAGAAACCAACAGAGTAGAATGACTAATCTTGCTGACTTTCGCATATGTTTCTTCTATGACTTTGGGATGGTAACCCTTTCCCTAAAGCGTTGTTTCATGCATTCACTCTCCACAAGAAAATCTTGATCCGTACTGCAGTTCCTCCGAGCCCGGAGGAACTCGCCGAACGGAATGCTGCGGATCAGTGATTTGGGGTGTCCACTCTCCGCATGCACAGTATATGTATTTATATTGAATAAGGCGGTATCGAGAAGACACAGCCACACCCTGGGGGCCAGCTAAGGCTTTAGCCCAATCATCATCAGTTAAATCTGGTTTGTCGCCCTGCCACGCCCTCCTAGTCTTATTTAGTGCTGTTCTGGTGTGTGTCATTAAAGTCTGATAGATCTGATGGATTTTATGTGCACCCAGATCTCCCATTAGGTGGCAGCCTTCAAGGTGATGGAACTCCGGCAGGGTATCCAAGGAGAGAATCGTGGGGGCAAGAGCATGGCACCGTTGGAGATATTAGTAAAATTGCGTCTTATGCAACTGGAATTCTCCCTGTAACTGGTGGCAAGACTTTAGAGTAGTGCCCTGCATAACATCCCCCAGTGTGGATATGCCCACTAGGTCCCATTTGCGGAATCCTGTTATTGCTGCCACCTGGCATAGATGGGTACCATACCCAGGGTAGTCGCCTGAGTCAGGCGGCCACACCATCCCATCTGCCTAACCGTGTACATCCAAAGCTGGACCACTGTTCTACTGGCATGAAATAAGAAGTTCAGGCTCTGTGCACTGTATAACAGCTGAAGAAGTGAGACACCCTCCATCGCTGCATGTTCTAGTGCAAACGCCGGGTCCATTGGTGAACTATACCACTATTCGTTTATGATTAATAAATGGGAGGCCACGTAATAGAAATATACATCCCCCACTGCGATGCCGCAGCAGTACGATGATGTGCGCTGTTGGACCCGGCCTCGTGGCGTGGTCCTCGCTGATCTCCGCAGCCCCAGATCTACGGGTGGAACTGATTCCCGTCCACCCAGAACTGTACATGACCCTCCTACACTGGACCTGAGACGATCCCCAGACCGCGTGCCTGCACCCGTGCACGTGACCATCAGACTCCATGTTTGGCCACCCCGGCCGGCCGGCCGCCTTCTTTCCTTTCGGCAGCCCTGGCCTCTCCTGGTTGCAGCTAAGCCTGCGCGTCCGGCGCTCCCAGATCCACCCGGGGGGTGAACGACTCACCAAGTACCCGAAACCAAGACTTCCATCACACCTCCAGCCCCCTTCCGAGGAACTGGTTTCCCTCATACCTCTGAACTATCCCTGGGGGCTGGTTTCGATGGCACCTTGGGCCTCCTAGTGAGCTGGCTCCAGGCCCTGATGGGCGTCTGGGATTCCATGGGCGCAGGGTCCAAAGCATCAAAGAACCAACCGCCCAGACGATCAGGCGCCTGGCCCTCGGACCTCCGGCCTCCTGCCTATGAGGGTCCGGACATCAAAGAGCTCGACGTCTATAAGACAGCCTGCCTTCCACCTAATCGGCAGTTGTATCTTGGACAAGAAAGCCCTGCTGATCTGATCGCGGCTGACTTTGAGGAGAACAGACTCTGACCCACCGAGCCCTGCTGACGTCGTCGCGGCTCACCCTAGAACCTACAGAACGGAACCATCGGAGCCCTGCTGACGCTGTCGCGGCTCCCTCTTGAAGCACAAAACCTGAACATCGGAGCCCTGCTGACGCTGTTGCGGCTCCATCTGCTTACGAGTACGACGGAGTACTCCTGCCCAAGCCCTGTTGACCTCGTTGCAGCTTGACGAACTCTCTGGTCCGGCTGGACCATTGACGCTACCCTCACGAACATCTTGAACCAGAAGTGAGTAGGACAGCAAGTCCCATCGCCAGCCCCCGTACCCCCCAGTTCGAGGATTGAGAACTGTGCGCCGGGTACGTGGCGTGCCAGCTGGCCTCCTAAGACTGTCCCGCTTCCCCGATCCCTCGTTACGAGACTTTCGCGATCCCTCGATCGCTGTGTATTGCTCTTTACTTTAATCTTGATAAAGTCTTTCTTGATAAAGAATCACGGTGTAGTGTCCGTTCCTAAGTGTGGTGTGTCGACAGTGGGTACGATCAGTCCTCCCCGGTGGGGACTCCCCCCTCGATAAGACTCGGCAGTAATTGTGGGAGAGGAGGTTCCAGGGGGATAGGAGAGTCTACTTGACCCCTTGGGTCACCGCCTTCCAACATGCGCAAGTCTGTAGTGCCACCCGAACCACCCCACCATTCCATAGGAATTTATTGTGGATGGTGTTTATTTGTGAAAACCAGGATCCTGGTATTTAGTACAGGAAGTTCGGAAGCCGGTATAGGACTCTGGGTAGAGAGACCATTTTAAAAATTGCTGAGCGCCCGTACAGCAAAAGCGGGAGGGGGGACCATATTGTTGTCTTATCTTAGAGACTGGCGATACGCAGATTTATATTGTGTGCCCATGAGATCTTTGGGCAAGGCGACATGAAGATACCCATTTTCAATTCCAAAGGAGCTGATCATTGGCAGCAAATAACAGAACTTAACAACAAACAAAAAACAAAGGTACAGAGCATTTCTCATTACATTAATAACGTTATTCTGTATCAAACAGCTTGTCCAGCACAATCAATATCCAAGATCCTATTTATATACAAATCATGCATTTAATCCAGTAGCTGCTGATAGTATCCAGTCACGTTCCCCCCCCCCCCCCCCCCCCATTCAGCGCACATATCAAGATGCACTCCCGGCAATCCCCAACTCACTATACTTCCTCATCTAGTGGGTATGTCTACAAATAATTTTTCAGCGGTTGCCAAATATTTTGTGGTAGCAGTGTAGCATATACATCGCTCCTTGTGTCACAATGGACCAAGCCAGGCCCTCAGTGCTTGTGCTCTACCCCAGGCTTGTGCTCTACCCCAGCATATGGAAACCTGACGCTTCGCAATCAACAAGGCGATTGCTGTGACTCGTCCTATATTTTTCTTCAAAGGCAGGACATAACCCAGCAATGCCATCAATGGTGCAGGATGCAAGGTGTGTCCGACCATCAGGGACAGCGGCCGAAATACCTCCCCCAGTATGTCCAAATAGGCCCACAGCTACAGGCAAGGCGCAAGAAATCGGCATTAGGAGCGGTGCATCTAGCGCACACATGCGAGTGTTAGGATCCATCTTGGCAAGTAAACCTGGGGTTATGTATGCCCGGTGTAAGTACTTAAAATGTAAAAGTTTATCGCGGTGGTTTTTAGATACGTATCATGTCTGCATGCAGCAGTAGTGCCATATTTTATCAGTCAATTATGTATCTAAGTCCTGTTCCCAGGCCCGGGCTCCTTAACTCAGACGGCCAGACAGAGAGTGAGAGATAAATGATATAGTCGAGAAACCAAGTGCGTTCCATCTGATGAAGCTATGATCATCGTGAGTGGGGGAAAAAGTCATCCGGTTCCGTCATCGCATCCAGGTGCGCTCCAATCAGGGATGAACGGATTCTATGTATGAGGAATTTGTCCATATATGAAGCATCACCCCGAGTGAGCCAGGGATTATCAGCCAGAGGTGTGTGTGCTGAATATAGACACTCAGCTTGCAAGTCGTGTCGTAGTTTAGACCACGCCCAGCACGCTGTTGGCTATGTCTGAATATCGGTGGGGCACCGTTGCAGGCCCTGTGGTAACAGTGCCGACAAAGGATTTGGGTATATCAGGGATCGTTCTGGTTTCAAATACTGAAGCCAGGCGTCCGGGTGATACCAATAATATGTGAAATGAATTTGGTAGACTGAGTAGTATAAATGAAAGACAGAAACTCCGAACCCTCCCGCTCGTATGGCATAAACTAGGGTCTTCCAACTTATATGTGGTTGCTTACCTGCCCAGATTAGGCGGATGAGGAGAGATCGTATTGTGTCAAAAAATCTCGTGGTGAGCGCAATAGGTATATCTAAAAAAGGTATAAAAACCTTGGAAGTACAACCATCTTAATTATGGCAACTCTGCCCGCCATAGAGAGGGGAAGTTTGACCCATCGAATACCTGTGTTGCCGAATGGTCTATTGCCAGGCCATAGTTATTATGAATTACTTCTGGTGCGCTACAATGCAGAAAGATCCCAAGATACTTGGGGGTTGTGTGCACCACTTGAGTGGGAATTAAATATCTACCTGTGGCGGCCAGAGTCAAGGAGAAAACCTCCGATTCGGCCCAATTGAAAACCAACCCCGAATATTCTCAAAATCTGACCATCTCACGAAGTAGCGGTGACAAGTTAACGTCTGGCTTCCTCACGAATAGCATGACATCACGGCATAGAACTAAGCCACAAGTGGGCCTGTGTGAAATTGTACTCCGCGATGGAGGTGGCTCTCCTGGATTTGTCTTGCCAATGGGTCCTTAGCTATAATTAACAATTAGGGTGAGAGGGGACACCCCTGTCTGGTGCCCTGCATCAGTGAGAATTGAGAGGTGATCATTCCGTTCAGCTTCAGGCGGGCAACTGGACCTGCATATAAAAGTCAAATTAGATTAATAAACCACACCGAGATCCCTAGCTTCTGCAGGCTTGTGTACAAAAAGTGCCATTCCAAAGAATCAAATGCTTTTTCAGCATCAAGTGGCTGCAGCTTGTAGAGTTGATTCAATTATTTTATAACAGCAAATATAGCTTGCAGGTTTAATGCAGTAGAACGGTCTGGTACAAAGCCCGCCTGAAATTGGCACAATATTATATTAACTAACAGTGACAAGCGGGTGGCCAGAATCTTGGCCAGTATTTTATAATCCTGATTGAGGAAGGACAACGGCCAGTAGGGTGTGCAACTCCGGGGTGTTTTACCCGGTTTGAGTAGGAGCTTAATTATAGCTTCCCACATAGTGGGAGAGAGAGATCCACTCTGTAGGGCCTCATTATAAACCAATAATAGCCAGGGTGGCAGTTCGTCCTGATAGGCCTTGTAGAATTCACCTGTCAGACCATCAGATTATTGGCCAGGTCCCGTATTGCTTGTTTTATTTCATCTTCATCTATCGGAGCAGCTAAGGAGTCATGCTGCCCCTCTTCCAACCAGACCATGGCTATTTCGTGGAGGTAATCTACAAGGGCCTGTACCGCTGGTGGGTCCCGCGTTGTATATAAGCGGGTATAGTAGGATAAAAAAGCATCAGTGATCTCGGTCCCCTGTGTTAGTGTGTCGCCGTTGTCCATGTCTAGGTGTGTATCATATGTAGACTGGTATTGAGAGCGGAGCAGTATGGCCATTGTTCTACCCGGCCTTTCCCCTTCGCCATATGTGCTGGCTCTCACATGTTTTCCCAAGTACTTAACTTCACAGGCCGCCAGGTCGGTGAATTCAGTCAACTGTGTCGCCTGGTCATGTTGTGTTCTGGAGGGGTAGTCGTTTGTGCTGCAGCGTCCATATCTCTAAGTTTTCCCTCCATGACCTCAAGCTCCCTTCGTATAGAGCGCAATACCTTAGCGTGCTTTGATATACATATCCCTCTTATATATGCTTTAAAGGTGTCCCACAATGTGAACTGCAGAGTCACTGTTCCATTGTTCAATTGAAAGAATTCGCTAATGGCTTCTCCCACGTCAACATGGAAGGTGAAGTTGAGCAAGGCCTCAGCAGGGAATCTCCATAGAGTATGTGGCTTTGGTATCTGGGAGAACACCATGGTAAGAAGGACAGGGTAACGGTCGGACAGAGTGCGGGATAAGTAATCAACTGCTTGAGTGGTCAGTAGCAGTCGTGGTGTAAGGTGCCAATGGTCTATCCGTGACCAGGACCCGTGTGGATCACAATAGAATGAGTGGGTCCGGTCAGTGGGATGTCGTGTGTGCCAGGGATCTGCTAGCAATGCGAATTCCAATAGTGTAGTGAGCCCTGCGTTGCATGTAGCTTTGTGGTATGACTGGGTCCTGTTGTGTCCGTCGTGGGGTCTAAGGTGAGATTGAAGTTGTCCCCATAACTAAGTTATCTGCATAAAGTCATGTAATATGTACAGCAATTTTGGGGAAGAAATCAATTGTGTCTACATTTGGTGCATATATATTAATTAAAAGAAGTGATACCCCTCCCAGGGAACCCAACACCAAAATGTACCTGCCTTCTTCATCTGCCAACATGTCTGAGACTATAAAAGGGATTGCGCGATGAATCAAAATACTCACTATGTGCTATAACTGGCAAAAAGGTGATGATTACCCCATGAGGTTGCAAGCCCATGCGCTGGTGATGGAGCGCAGTGTGTTTCCTGGAGGAAAGCCAGTTGGACTAATTGCCTGGACAAGTATGGTAAAACCTGACGGCCCTTCCTGGGATTTGAAAGCCCTTTCACATTCCAAGATATACATTTGAAGTACAGACCAGTGCTGTGTGCTTCTGAAGAAGTCATGTATGCAGGGCTCTGTCAGCTATGATATATCGCAAATACATAAACTTCACACATATATTGCAATCGAGAAGCATTACTCCATACCAAACTTGAACAAGAAGACCCCTTATCCATAACCCCCCCCCCCCCCCCGACACTGGATACATTCAAAAAAGCACCCGGTGAATCCTATGCAAGACTCAAAGGAGAAAGAACAAGAACAAAGAAAAAGAAAGAAGAGAAGGAATAGTATGGGAAAAACTTCCTCTGGGAGCTAAGCAGCACTCCGAAGGAGCCATCTATGTAAATTTAAATCAGGTAAGTAAGTTCAATTCCACAAAATGAAATACCAATTGCATGCCTGAACAAGCTTGAGCAGGGGTGTAAAGTCCCCATCTATTTATAGTTCACAAATTAAGCCATGTTCCATCAGTATGATGACTGTTTTGCAAAGGCAGCTCCTGTACTCCCCCAAGCAAGAGGCACTTGCTGTCACGCCAATAGGAAGAGATCACGGACCGGCTGCAATCTGTTGGGTGTCAATGTTCTTACTACCTTCTGGCCTACGAAGTCTGTTTGTATTTTGATGCTGTTTCCAAAATGTTGTTGCATCATCAGGAGTGTAAAAAATGTGAGCCTTGCTTCCGATTTGGACACGAAGGCGGGCAGGGTATAGCATTGTGTACTTAATATTTGCTTTCTGTACTGTAAGTTTTATTTCCGTGTATTTGTGTCGCGCCTCTTGTACCATCGGTGTAAAGTCTGGTGAGATCGCTATGGTTGAACCCTGATACGTGAGCGAACCATGTTCCTGGGCCAGTCTCAGCACGGTGTCATGGTCCTGATAATTGAGGATTCTGGCAATTATTAATTTAGAAGCCGTACCAGGTGCCGGCCGGGCCCCTAATGTCCGGTGTGATCTCTCCACTGCAAAGGCACCTGAGAAGGCATCTCTGCTGAAGACATCCACTAGGAAGGTCTCAACGCATGTAGCCATGGGCCCAGTGTTCATGAATTCGGCTTCGCCTGGGATACAGATGTTATTACGGCGTGAACGCGCCTCCAAGTCTTCTTGCCTTGGCTGCCAGTGTCTTAAGCAGATTCTCGGTCTTTTAAGTCTCTTGTTAACTCTGGGTTGCGTATCCTCCAGGTCAGAGATACGTTGCATTACCTCTCCAATGCAGGTATCCTGAGTTTCCCGGCATCTGTTGATATTGTCAAGTCAGGTGGTAAGGGTATCCAAGCGAGCATCAATGGCTTTAAAACTGGCTTTTAGTTCGTCCATTATTGCGGCGGTGCCTTCAAGTTGTTGCGGCTCATCCTCTGTGGTGCTCTCAGCTTCCTCACATCTGGGGGTTCTCCCAGCGTTAAAGTTCAATTGCCGCTGTCTGGATCCGTGCGCCCCATCGTGTCCTGTTGCACTCTAGCTGATGTGCTAAATACCAAATCTGTGGGCCTCTGCTGAGACAATGCGTTTGTGGGCCACGTCCAAACTGCTAACATGCGTCTAGGTATGGCAAGCGCTTGCTGGGATTACACCGCCATTCAGGGACTCAAGGAGGGGGCCTGCGCCATGGGAGAGAGTGTAGAGTCACCACTGTGCCACCAAGTATTTTAGAGGGGGGATGCACTAGGGGGCCAGCCCCATGTGCTATATTTATTAATATTGGGGATCTCCCTGAATGTATATTACATCCTCCCCCACCCCCCCCCGTGGCTGCTTCATTCATCCGTTTGCATGTTAGGGTCTTATTGCCATGTGTAGCACTCGTGTGCTGCGTCCCCCTGCCTCAACTGCAATGGTACATTTTTATGGGTGATACAATATGGTAATTGGGGGACCGGGCCGTCCAAATCTCTGGGAGTCACCACGCACACTTACTTATTTGTGCGTAGAGCCTCTGGCGGAGTTCACTGCTTACCGCCGGCTATCGCCATCACTGCTCCACTCCTTCAAACAGTGCAGCCTGTGAAGCCGCGCAGTGGGCCGAGCAGTGCACTCCGGGCCACGCCCTCAGGCTCACCAGAGACCCCTGCCATATTGGGGCTTCTGAATGCCGCTTAAGGCACAGGAGCACGCTGGCCCGATCTCAACGTTGCAGGCACTGATTAAGCCCACGGGCAGTGCATTTCACAGCTGTCCGCACCGGATGTCCACTCCTGCTTGGCTTGATGCTTTAATCTCTGATTATGGGGGCATTTGATGGAATAGTGCAGGCAACGGCTGCAGAGTTTCAGAGTCAGGTGGCCATCTTGGTTGCTGACTCGGCCACACTCCCAAGATACCCAGATATTTAAAGCCCTCTGCCATGTGGGCCAGCTGGGCCACCCAGGTTCCTCGTGCCTGGTCTCTGCATACCAGGAATAGCACAGGTTTAGAGGGGTTAGTATGGATCTTGGTGGTCTGGCCAAATACTCGGAGGATCTTCAGGATTCATGGGCCGTAAATCCATGGGTGGTTATAAAGAAAAGGGTGTCATCTGCATACAGCGCAACGCGGTCAGGTAGTGACTGTGGCCACTCAAAGCCCCGAAGCATTGGGTCGCTGTGTACCCACGCCGCCAGAGGTCCACGGCCAGGGTGTATAGGAGTGGGGACAGGGGGCATCACTGTCTTGCTCCGCAGTGGATATGGAAGTAGGCCATCCGGTGCCCTGCTATGTAGACCAAAGCAGTGAAATTTGTATAGAGCAGGGGGACATGTGCTAAAAAGTGCGGGCCAAAATTGATGGCTTCAAGAAGTTGGAAGAGGTACACCCAGCTGAGGGGGTCGAAAGCCTTATCAATATCAGCTAGTAGTATGGCCTCTGGGTGTCGAAGCCATGGCGTTGTGGACCCGTCGGATATTGTGGCGAGTGGCCCGGTATTGCATGAAGCCAGATTGATCTGGGTAGATCGGATCTTGTACACAAGCCCGCAGGCAAACAGCTAGGACCTTGCCCTAATGTTTGGGCTAAAAATTAATAAGAGAAATTGGACGATATGAGGATGGATCGTCCGGTGGGTGCTCTGGCTTGAGGAAGAAAACAATCTCAGCGTGCCACCAGTCCCGGGGTAACAGGCGTTGTTCAAGGGCGTCATGTATTGCCTCGAACAGGTGTGGGCCTAGTGTGGACATATGTGGCCGAAGAAATTCCATGGGGAATCCATTGGGGCTGGGGGCCTGCCCCGGGTGCATTGCTACCAGCACTGCACTTAGCTCGTCAGTGGTGATAGGGGCATACAGTTTTCTCGCATCTGGGAAGTGAGTCTTTGGGGGGATATCTCTAAAAACTCAGTTATGAGAGCCTCTGATAGCTCTTCTTGCTGCTCATATAATGCAGAAAAGTAGTGCCCGAATTCCTCGGTGACCGCGCCGTCAGCACCTCGGATAATTGGGACGTGGCCAGGGACATCCCTGACTGACATAGCCTATGAAGCATTTTGCTTGATTTATCCCCCCATTGATAAATCCGGTGTTGCGACGCCAGCCAGATATCTTTCGCCTCGCCCATGAGATGTTGTTGTATATGTTGTTGTGTTCGGAGTATGTCGCGTTGGAGGGGGGACTGAGTTCATGAACATATTGTACCTCTATGGATGCTCGGTGGGCTTCCAGATCGGTCAGTTGGGCGGAGTGTTTACATTTCTCCTTCACACGATAGCTAATGTCAACCCCTTGACTGTGGGCTTTAGGGCTTCCTTAGGGTACCCTTGGATGGGGTCGAAGCTACGTTCATGTTGAGATATTCCTGGATTGCCCTGGTGAGTGTCTCCTGGTAATCTAGATCCCGGAGGTGCCAAGGGGACATACGCTACCTAAAGGGAGGGTTTTGGGAGTGTGTATGGAGTTTTACAGTAACCGAGGAATGATCCGACAGGCCCCTAGGCAGGTGGAAGACCTGGGAAAACCAATGAATGTAGCTACGTGGCGTGAATATGTAGTCCAACCGGGATAGGGAGCCATGGACGGAGGACATATAAGTGTAGCTCAGCTCAGCAGGATGGTACTTGCACAAGCTATCCAACCATCCCAGTGTAGTGGCAAGGAGGCACAATTTAGATGTATCGGTTGGGGGGCCTGGGTCAAACCCACCCCTTCTATCTAGTGGTGACATGGCGTCGTTCTAGTCTCCTCCCAAAATGGTCAAACCATCTGGGAGTTCACTCCAAAGACGGGAAATGTTATCAACAAATGTATTACCTAAGGGATGGGTAGCATAAATACTACCAATGTTAATGTGTTCCCCGTACAGCGTGCCTGATAATATGACGTATCGTCCCCCTGGATCTACCCAGTACTTTTTTTTTAATTTTTTTTATTAATTTATTTTATTAGGAAAAAGCACCTCACAAAGTACATAAAGCGCTCGCCTACAACCCATCTCGGGCCGGCAATAGGTCTCCGTGCAACAACAATGACATGTACCATTATACATTAACATCTTAGAGTCCAGTATAAGCGCTCGCCGGAGGTCGATGGATGGAAACTCTCCTCTGTAGGCTTGTACCATCTGCTGAGCAGCGTGCATTTGGAAGAAATGAACAAAGCAGTACATTTTTACTTTTTCTCCCAACCAATCCCTAACCCCGTGAACACCCCCCCTCCCCATAACTGGTCCCTCAGTTGTGCTCCCCGAGTAAGTCCTCAGGTGTCGCTAACACCTGATGTGTCTGGTGCAGCCTACCACTCTTCCTCCATCTAAGGTGTTGCCCTCCCACCTCACGCCTCTATGGATGGGGTGTTTCCTAACGCCTATAGCGCGCTAGGTGTGCAGGGGAACACACCGGGCAGGTGAATCAGGTGGCTCTTGCAGGACACTCTCCGGTTCTTCCCCTTCTCCTTCCTCCGAGACGTCCCCGTCCGGCCTGGAGGACAAGTGGGTCTGGTATAGCCCCCAAAAGTTCTTGGGGCGACTTCTGGGCGGAAGGAGCTCACTGTATGTATCCGCCTGCGTGTTACAGTACTTCATATCGCTAGCCCATCGCTTGAGTGTAGGTAATGGCCCCCTCATCCAACATAATGCAACTACCCGCTTCGCAAGGAGCATCCCCATGCCCACCAGCTTCCTAATCGAGACGGGCATTGATTTCGTATAACCCATTAGGGCAAGGGCTGGGTCCATTGCCAGGTCCACCTCAACTATAGTGCTCATTTCAGCGAATACGCCTGCCCAGTATCTCTGGACCCCCGGGCAGTTCCAGGCTAAGTGCAAGAAGTCCGCAACCTGCGCCCGGCACCTCTCGCAGTGTGGGGAGTCGCGGAGGCCGTACCTGTGGAGCCGTTCCGGTGTATGGTATACCCTTTGCAAAAATTTAAAGTGGACCAAACGGTGCCTCCCGTTCAGGGAAATGCGCCTTGTGGCCGCAGAGCAGTATGCCCACATGTCATCATCGACGTGGGTGCCCAGGTCAGTCTGCCAGGCTAATCGCGCCCTCGTGTAGAGCAGTGCCGTGTGGTCGTGTCCTATCCTGTACAGCCTAGTGAGCAGCTTCTTTGGAGAGTCGCTGTCTATAACATACACCAGTTCCGGGACTGCGGGGGGTTCCTCCATATCCGGGCCCAGTAGTTCCGAGAGGGCACTACGGACTCGGTGGTACTGGAAGCGTTGGAGTAACGTGGAGCTCTCCCTCCGATGCGAGATCTGCGCCCACGTCTTCGCCTTGCCATTCACAAATAGGTCCCCCAGAGTGTGTGCACCTAGTTCGTGGAGGGCCCTATGGACACCCGGTTCCGCCAAGGTCGGCAGCCAGAGCGCCCATTGTATAGGCATGTTGGGAGCGTACATCAGCTCCTTGTTTTGCCTCTGCACAATGGAATGCCACGCGTGGTTGGTGGATAGCAAGGAGTCCAGAACGCCAACCCTGCGGTCTTTGGGGCCGCATATGGTAGCAGGAAGTGGGGTAGGGTCTGCGAACAGTCGTTCCAGGATCACGTGCGGAATGTCGTGGTTGCCATGAATCCAAGTGTGGAGGTGGGAGGCCTGTGCAATCCTGTAGTAGCGCTCCAGATCTGGGGCCGCCAATCCCCCCTGCTCGTACGGTAATTGCAGTACCTGCCATTGCACCCTAGGTTGTTTCCCAGCCCACGCCAATCTCACCAGGAGTTTGTTTAGAGTTGCAAAGAAGGATTTCGAGAGGACAATCGGGAGATTATTGAATAGGAATAGGAACCTCGGGAGAACGACCATTTTCATTAAGGCGATCCGTCCCACCAGTGACAGCGGGAGCTTAATCCAGAGCTCAACGTCATCCACGAGTTTGCTGTAGGCAACCCCGTAGTTCTCCCTTAGCATGACGTCCGGGTCCGTGTGCAGCATAATGCCCAGATATCTTATCGGCTCAGAGGACCATTGGAGCGGGTAGTCCATCTCGAAGGGGACAGTAATTGGGGTCAGTGGGAAGGCGACTGACTTCGCCCAGTTGACCTTCAGCCCGGATAGCGCGCCAAACCTTACAACCTCCCTCAGTACCGATGCAATGTTATTGGCCGGGTCCCTGACATAAAGAAGGGTGTCATCCGCATACGTGGAGACACCTAACTTGTAGGTGGGGTAATTGATGGCTTCGTACGAGTGGTATTCCCGAATCGCACACGCCAGTGGCTCCGCCACTAGGGCGTATAGCAGCGGGGAAAGAGGGCACCCCTGTCTCGTGCCTCTGCTGATGGAGATCGGCTCCGAGACTGCATCTCCCAGTCTGACTCTGGCCGTGGGCTGGTGATAAAGGGCGCCCAGCAGTTGAAGGAAGATCTCTCCCAGCCCCAGCTTCCGCAGTACTTTGCGCATGAAGGGCCACTCCACAGAGTCAAAGGCCTTCTCCATGTCTAGAAAGACCGCGATGGCTTTGGTATCATGCCTGGTGTGTTGCATGGCACCCAGGACCGTGCGAATATTGTAAGTGAGGTTCCTAGCCGGGATGAACCCAGCCTGCTCCGGGGCCACCAACTCGGGCGCCACCAGGGCCAGTCTGGTCACCAGTACTTTTGCGTAGAGTTTAGCGTCCACATTGAGAAGGGACAAAGGGCGGTATGAGCCTGGCAGGTCGCTGGGCTTGCCAGGCTTAAGTATAGTGACGATGAGCGCCTCCCGCATAGAGGGGGGCATAGCGCCATTTTCGCAAATTTCGTCAAAGAGGGTGGAGAGGTGAGGGAGCAGCTTATCTTTGTACGCCTTGTAAAAGGCCACCGTCAGACCATCTATCCCGGGGGCACTGTCTGCTCTCATGGTGGCCAACGTGTCAGATATCTCCTCGCAGTGGATAGGGGCCATTAGGAATTCCCTCTGCCAATTCTCCAGGAATGGCATCTTAATGTAGCTAAGGTAATTGTCAATTTGGTCCTCCACCCCCGAAATTTTAGTGGTGTATAGCTCCTCATAGAAGCTCCTGAATTCCGCCAGTATATGTGACTCCTCCGTGAGTATCACCCCTCCAGTGTTGCGCAGTTCCGCGACAGACTGTTTGCGTCTAGTGCCTTTCATAATCCTGGCAAGCAGTGCACCCGGGCGGTCACTCTCCCCGTACGCGCGCGCCGTCGCATACTTTCCTAAATGTCGTACCTCCCTGTCCGCTTCCTCGTGGAATTCTTTCAAAAGTTCTTGCAGGGTGTCATCCCCAGGCAGGCTCGGGTCAAGGAGCTGGCGGCGTTCGTAGTCTGCTATCTGCCCCTCCAAGAATTTCAGTCTGTTTCTAATTGCCTTGAGGACCCCTGAGTGCTTTGCCATGACCACCCCCCGTACATACACCTTGAATGTCTCCCAGATTGTCCCGAAGGTGTCCACTGAGCCCAGATTGGTGGTAAAGAAATTGTCTATGTCCTCTCCCAGGTCAGCCCTGAATGCCTCGTCCAGCAGCGAGTAAGGTGGGAATCGCCACGTGAATGGCGGGATTCTCTGCAGGGGAGTGTGCAACTCCAGGAGCACCGGGGAGTGGTCCGACAGAGTGCGGGGAAGCACACTGCAGCCCCTGACCATGGAAAACAGGGAGTGTGATGCCAGCCAGTAGTCAATCCTGGTATGGATGTTGTGGTATGCTGAGTAGTGCGTGTACCCCCCCTTGGCGCTATGTCTTTCTCTCCATACATCTACTAGGCCCAGCCTCAGCATTTCTGCCTGCATGCGCTGCGCCGCCGCAGCAGGGCGCCTGGCGGGGCAGGATCTACCCAGTACTTTGTATGAACAAAAGGGACACAACAGTGAATGAGAATGGCAGTCCCCATGGGAGCCCCTGGAGAACCCTGCATGATATATCAAATGGTATCCAAACCTGGCTAAGCAGGGAGCCTTGGTGCCCAATAAATGAGCCTCCTTAGGAGAAGGATGTTGGCCTCATAATGCTTGGCCTGACGAAGGATGGCGCCCCTCTTGATATTGAGTTACTCCCTGACATTCCAGGTACCACAGTCTGGTCCTCAAGAGGGGGGATATGGGCCTGTGCAGCCATCAAGTGTCCATGTACGTGCTCTGGGGACCTAGCATAGCTGGATCTAGGCTGTGTGTCTGTGCTCATGCAAAAAACTGAAACCATCATAACAAAGAACCCCGTGAACCCTCCCCCAGATACTGCCATAAACAGGGAGCATCTGTCACGGTGAAGGATGCCTCAGGCCCCCAATGGGGGAGCCCAGAGTCCCTTCGCCAATGGTTCCCAAACCTTCCGTAAACCTACAACATGGGGTACTAATGTCTAGGGAGCCTCGTGGCCTGTTTCCACGCCAACTCAGTGTTTAGTAAGGACAGGACAATCCAAATGCCGAACAGTCGGTATGAAGTTAGAGCTGGGGAGCCCTGTCAGCCGATCCAGTTCAAGATGTCCGTTCAAGACTGGAGGAATGGCGGTTGAAACCAGATATGTGTAGCCGCTTTCATTTATTCCTTTTTGGTCTGTTCCGCTGCGAGCCTCAGGAGGAATCTGACTCCATTGGAGAATGAGGCTTCAGATGGTCTGTTCGTCAGTCCAAGTGAAGACAACCTCTGGCGTGTCAAAGAAGTGGGTCTTGGAGTTAAAAATGATGCACAGTCTGGCAGGGTATAGGAGCATATATACTGGCTATTAAGGACCCGCAACTTACGCTTTGCCGCCATAAAGGATTGGCGTTGTTGTTGCACTAAGCTGGTGTATTCCGGGATGGTCATTATGGGCCGGGAATCGAATATGAGGTTATCCTTGTGTGATCTGGTGAATTGCAATATGGCATCCCGGCCCGCATGATTGAGCAGTTTAGCAATGGGGGCCGTTTCTTCATCAATGCTCAATGGGCTCTCTCTACCACGAAGCAGGTGGATAGCATGTCCTCCTACATGCTATCCCTGAGCCACTGGGTGAGAAAGTGGTTCATGGAGGTGCCGTCAAAGACCTCCGTGAAACCCACGAAGCAGAGGCTGGTGCACCTGGCACGGCCTTCTACATCTTCTACCCGAGATATCAGCTCCTGCGATACCACCGTCAGCTTGTGGGCTTTCTTATGCAGGGTAGTCACGGTGTCTTAAATGGATGAGACCCGCGCCTCCGCCTCCGTGATGCAATCCCCTGCCTTTCAGAGGTCCTGGTGCAGGAGGGAGACCTCAGATCCTACTGCACTGATTTTGGCATCGAGTGCCGCATTGTCCAGTACGGCTCCGCTCATGTCCCCTCCACCTGGGGCCGTAGTGTTGTGGTCGAGGGTGCTCTGTTTGGCTCCTGCACCACCCGGCTTGTCTTTGCACAAGAGCACACGCTGTGGAATGGCTGACCCGGGGTCCTGGGGAGAAGGTAGCAGGGTAGCTCGCCGTATTGTAGGGAGATTAACAACAGGCCACAGGGTGTCACGGATTCGTCCTGCTGGCAGTGCCGTGGGTAAAACTATGTGCCAGTCCTCACAGAATCTAGCAGGTCCCAGCCCACAAGCCTCACTGAGCCTAGCTCAGCCACCTCCGCAGCCTGTGACGGCCAGCCAAGTAGGCCCCCCTACTGGGACCAGCCTCACCAGACAACAAGCCCGCCACGCGTTCCCAACAAGACTTCTAGCATCGGGCCCAATATCTTAGCCTTGGCCATGATGGTGGAGCGCTCCCTCTACATTCAGCACCAGAGCTGGCCCAGCGGGTAAACATCACGTGCACGGCCCAAAGGCACAATACAAGCCTTCCAATTATGGCCAGCAAGGTGTGGAAAGGATTTGAAAGTCCGCCGGTTGGGGGGGGGGGGAGGGGGGAGGTGCGTGGGGGTGCTCTTATGGTTACTGCAGTCACTGCAGTTCCTAGAAGTTTGCACCCACTGTGCATTAGTCAAGTGTGGACACCACTTTTGCTATTGTAGTGTCCACGAAGTGCGGCTTCTGCTGGGCATAAGTCCAGTGTGGAACCACGGTTGCCATCCATTTTTAGTTTTTGCCAACTCCATTTTTAGGTCTCGCCAAGGCAGCGCTTGCGCTGTCTCTGCGAGACATGCTGTATCCAGCCTATGGGCTTTAAAAGCTCCACTCATTTTCTAGGAATGTTTCATTTACATGTGTTGTTAGAGCTTGTGAGCATTATTTATTTCTTTAAGTTGGAGCACTGGAGACCAATGCTTGTGATTTAGAGGTCTCTGTTGTAAACAGGGCTGAAAATCTTGCGGTTATCTGGCTACATTTGCTGTGCATTCAAAGACAGAGGTCTGTTTTGGATGTAGCTGTCTCCTACCCCCTCCTGCTTTTGAAATGCATGGCCTGGCATCACAGTCCCTGCCTTCCTTTTGCACAACAAGCATTTGCAATGCAATTGGTCTTGCATTTGCGAGAGTATGAGCTATTGTCACTATAAATGACAATGCTTTTTATTTATGTGTTTTGAAAACCTGCAAGCAGTGCTTAAACACACACTTTGTTCTTAAAGTCCTTGCTTACGAGAAGGAAGGCTGGCAGTAACTACGCCTCTTTTACTGCCAGCCTTGCTTCTCGTAAGCAAGGACTGTAAAAGCAAAGTGTGTGTTTACTCACTGCTTACAGGCTTTCAAAACACATAAGTAAAAGACATTGTCATTTACAATGCCAATAGCACAAACTCTCGCAAATACGAGACATATTGCATTGCAAATGCTTGTTAATCATTGTCATGTAGTGCTGGCCCAATGCCCATACTCATGTTGTTTTGTCTGGCACTGACTACGTAAGGAACACTCAAATAAAAGGATGCATAATGGAAGCAAACAATATATATTGTTATTGTGTAGCAATGAGGAATATTGTATGCAGAAGTGGCTCAAGCACAATAACAGTCACTGTTTTAGTCTAAAGTCCAAATATGGAAGTTGACTGAGAGCTATCTCCAAACCATTCACAGGGCACAGCATCATAAACAAACTTGACTCAGAGAGGTGCGTCTTTACATACACAATAGCTAATTTCCACTCAGAGTAACTTCTACAAGCCCAAGTTAGAGGTTTTGTTTAGCAGAATGAAACTCAGTCACTAGCCAGGAAGGCAAAACCTCCAAGGCATTACTTTGCTATGTCTTGTAAGAGGACACTTCGTCATTATTGAGACAATCTTTTCGTACCCGCTGTCTTTTTTTTGGTCATCCAGAATAAAATGCATTATATTTCTAAAAGCAGACTTTGCTTTTAGCCCCAGTTGAGAGATATCATTGCTCTATTTCACCTGGAGTGATGCTTAATGATGGAATATTTTAACACATTGTTTTTGTCTCTTTCTGACTGTTTAACACCTGAACTTACTAAAGCTGGGTAAGCCACTGACACTTTCTGAAACGTGGTGCATCTCTGTCTGAGACATTCTTTAAATGGACGGACAGAGGATTGTACTCTGGAATATAGAATACAAGAATATTGTGGCATACTAATTTCATGGATTAAATATCGAAAGATGTGCATATTTGTCGATATAAAATATTAATAGAAAATCTATACATTCAATATTTTGTTTCTCGACATTCTGTCTACAATGTTAGTGTCCCACGATATTCTTTAGTTGATATTCAGGATCCACACCTAGAGAGAGCTCAGATGCAGATTGAAGCAGACAAGCCAACATATGAATGGAGAGACTCTTTAAAGGTCATAATATGTTGCTGCTGCAATGATGATGCCATAAGCAACCCATGAGGCACGTCATTTGGCCCTTACATATCACATATATTGTTATTATTATAGAAGGCACAACATTCATTACCCCTCCCACGCTGGTGACGGAACCGCTCCGTCACGCCCCTTGGGTGGGCTGTGCTGGTGACGGAACAGTTCTGTCACGGCCTCGCTCACCGCGCCTATGCGGCGCTGATTTCGTACCTCTATTGAGCGAGCGGGCCGTGACAGAACCATTCCGTCACAAGCACAGCTCACCCGAGGGGCGTGACGGAGCGGTTCCGTCACCAGCGTCAGAGCTCCGCCCCCCCCCGCCCCTTAGCACTGCGGCGGAATAGCCGCCGCAGCGAAAGGGTTAAACCATATACTGGAGAGGTTGTTTATAGCATACATCATAAAGTGAAGTACTTTAATGTGCTTCCAACTGCAATTATCCAGGAAAAGGTGGTACAGGGAAGTAGATTAATTGACTAGGATCACGCAATGTAGTCTAGCTGGGAACCATGTACTTCATACCCAGGTTTCCTAGTTCTACATTATGCTGTTAAACCAGTGGATGATGGTAAAGTAACAAGGACCCCCTGAATTGGATAAATTTCCTGGGTCAGGGTAAAGCAATCATGTGCAAGGGTAAAAGCCCAGGCAAAATAGAAAACACAATGTCTGACAAAAATATATAGGGAGGTAGACACACCATAAGGAGAAAAAGACTCAAGGAAAATTATTATATGATAACATAGAAAAAATGTAATTACATTTATAAAAATTGATATGAACATATTCAATAATACACATGATTAAAAAAAAGAGATGAAAATTCGTCTAAGGTCGCAGCAGGTCTTTTTCAAGACAGAGGTGTGTTGCACGACAGTCCACTCGAATAGCAGGTCATATTGAATCGCCTGTAAAGGATGAGGCTCACTGGCCTTATCATCCGCTTCCAATCAGTGAAGGGATATAGTCGCTGGCTCAGAGGTCCCAGGATCTGCTGCGAGTTGTCAGCTTGACAAGGTTTATAATTAAAGAGGACATTTTTCATTATGTAATATGAGATCTGAATCTATTTTATGTAAATGGTTTATGTTATGTTTTAAATTGTGCACATATTAGACTATGAATTGTCATTTATTTTCTCCTTGTTGTTTATTATGTGTTTCAGAAATTGATGTGGCTCCTGAAGAAGGCGTTTTGTTAAACGCCGAAAAGGGCGTCGACTACATTAATTGCCACTTTTATTATTAATTGTGTGTTTTAATTGAATTTTTTGTAAATTGGTTTTATATTACAGTCCTATCCCCTTCTGTATTTCTTTGTGCATATATTATGTTGAATATGATTTTTGTTTGTATTTATATTTTAATATAATTGTTTATTAAACAGTATATGGTTTTATTATAGAGTATGTTCCTTTATGTCCTCCAGTTTTCACTTGTTCCCTTTGTCAATATTGTGATTGCCTAGGATTTGTTACACACATTTTTTTTTTACAGTATATCAATAAGCATATCCCCTCCAAGATTTGCAGGAGTCCACCCAACGCTAATAATGCTGGAGAAGGAATCTGCGCATCAAGAGCTTTTGTGCTTTTTTTTTTTAAGGAGACAGTCGAAGGGTTTGTCCTGATTTCAGGTGGTAAAGTGTTCCAAATTCTTGGAGAATGTCCAGAGAAGGACCGGTTGTAGTTTAGTTAAAACATTTATTTTAACTTCAGTGGTTTAAACAATAGGGAGTCAGTGCTTCTTAAGGAGTGACTACCCCCAGATAGCTTGAGGTTTTTGGCCAAGTAGACAGGAGTATTATGGAGGAGGGCCTTGTGCGTCATATATGCAATCTTCAATTGGATTCTAGCTTCATACGTAAGTCATTTTATTTGTTTTAGGTCTGGAGTAATGTGAACGATTCTCCTGGAACCTGTTATAAGTCTAGCAGCTGAGTTCACTGTGACCTTTAATGGTGCCAACCTTACTTTGGGTATGCCAGCAAGAATGGCACTCTCGTAATCTAATCGGGAGATGTCTAGAGATTGTACTGCTAATTGAAAATCCATAGGGGCCAGAAGGGTTTGATTTTCCTTAGAATGTTAATTTGGTGATTGACTCCCCTGATATTTACGCTAATATGATCTTGCATGTAGAGATGTTTGTCCAAAGTTATGTCTAGAGATTGAGTAGAGTTAAAAGTGTGGGGGCTGGGGAGAAGTTGAGAGCTGTGAGTTGTTTGATCCAATCTTCTGTGGGGCAGAGAGATTTTGAGATGCAATCAAAAGGAATCCAATTTTGAGAATGTTGAGCATGAGATGTTTGCGTGTCACCATTGTTGGGCTTTCCACAGAGTGGAATTGAGCATTTTGATATCTTTGGGTGAGGAGATTTTAAAAAACAATTGTGTATCATCAGCGTGCATGTGGTAATGAATGTTTGAGATCTTCAAAATGCCATTTAAGAGGTTCCATGAACAAGTTAAACAGCGTGAGTGAGAGTGTGGAGCCTTGAGGTACTCCAATTATTTCGGGTCTAATGTCTGAGAGGGACTGATTAATTTTGATTTTCTGAGTTCTATTGTGAGGGAATGAAGCAAACCGGTTTGAAGCAGGACCGGATAGCCCCATCTTATTTTCGAGGAAGTTAATCATGCTGTCATGTTTGACCATATAAAACACTGAGGAGAGATCAAGAATTATAAGTAGACTGGGTTCATACTGGTCAGGCAATCTCAGGGCATCATCAACAATATGTGTCAGAGCCGTTTCAGTGCTAAGACCAGTTCGGAAGCCAGAATGGTACTGATCAAGGAGTTGGAATTATTCAATCTGGGTTCAAAGTTGTAGATGTACACATTTCTCCAGAAATGTTGCTAGAGTAGGGATGTTGGAGATTGGGCGAAAGATGTTGGGGTCAGACTGGCAAGGGTTATGCTTTTTAAAAAGAAATTGGAGTCACCTGACCTATCTTTAGCCTATTAGAAATCATACCTGGAAAGGAAGCTGCTTTGTTAATCTTCGTCTATGAAGGGAGTATGGAAGATATAAGCTCTATGACAACCTTAGAGGGAAGAGGATTATTGAAATAGTTAGATGGTTTTATTGATGTCATTATTGTAAGTATGTCAATTTCGTCAGGGGTTTTGAAGGAAGACAAGTAGCCCTATTTTTTGTAGTAGATCCAGTATGAGGAAAACTGTCCAGGAGCTGCATCGGGAGAAGACTGGGTTGGTCCTGGGTGACCAAACTCTGACTGGTTAGTTGCAATTCTAATTAGATCTTCCCTGTCTTATCGATGAGTACTCATCGCCATTAGGTAGTGTATCCGAGTGGTGTTTAGAATGGCAGGTTGCTTGTTGTTTGATGATTTCAAAACGTTTTTGGTCCATTTTTGGCATTATCTAGTGGATAAAAACATTTCCATTAGTTCCATTGGCTGGCTCAGCATTGAAATCTGCTGACGGTGGTATGGTGATGCGAAGCCCATAAGGTATTTTCCTTGATGTGTTGATCTGGAGCGTTGCAGCGATAGCTCTTCTCCATGAAGGTTTTTTATTGGTGAAGATTAAGTCTGCAACTACCACTCCTTTATTAGCACAATAATAGGCATCAGATATGAGGGTTTCAGAGTCCCATTTAAGAAGATTAAGTTTGAAATGCTTGACAACACTCTTTGATAGATGGGGGGGGTTGGAGAGGAAGATATTTATGCTCTCTGAGCCTCGAATGATTGGTTTTATTGCAATGGGACTGTGTTGATCCCTCTGTATATTGACTCACACTTCACCCCTGCTGTCAGCACTCTAGCGTGCGCTACAATTATTTTTTCTGTAGGCTGAGGCCGGTCTGTGGTCTTGAAGCAGCAGTTTCTACTCAATGAGTCTCAGGACATCACTGCTAACATTGAACCTAATAACCAAAGCTCTAGGGATAGCTTGATGGCACTGGTGAGCGGTAATGCATGTAAGATTATCAAACCCCTCCACCAGTTGGGGAGAAAAATCTTCCAGCATTGTCACTGTGAGTAAAATATTACTAGCATATTTCTAATTGTAGTGTATTCCTTGTTTCAATGCGGTACAGCCTAGTGGTGGATGTGCAGGTTGTAGAACTGTATTTTCACAGATTTGGAATCCCAGACTGAGGAGCTGCCCTATGGAACTCCATCTCGGCCGCCATCTTAACATTGTTGGCTCGAGGTGCAGGTGGTAGGTTCCAAAACCATTAACAAGTCATTTCGTGTCCCTTCTCTTGAGGCTCCCACAATTCATTACCCTCAGACTGGCGAAAGGCTGAGGAACAGAAATCCTAGGATTCCAATGGAACTTTGTGAAAACCTTATATGGACTATGTTTAAGCCCTATGAGATCAAATAAAGTATCTTTAAGCCATACTGACTCTGCCTTGATTGTTGGATCCAGTACACTACACTTCCTAATTCTACTAGAAAAAAGAAGATCAATTTAAGGCACATTATTTCATATAGAAAAGCTCATCCTCGAGGAACTCTGGTGAGAGGGTTGTGGACTGGTATTGTCTTGCCAGCTGCATTACCCACTAATGATCACACCCAACTCCTGTTAATTTACCTACCTTAAAGAAAGAGGAGTGGTTTCTTTGGAACCACAAGACTAATCCCAAAAAACACTGGGTTACCACTAACCTTGGATTCTGAAGCAGCATGATGCGTGCTTCAACCTCTTATCAGGGGCAACAAGTGATAGATAGATAAAAGTAAAATATAATACAATAGATCACGGTAAGAGCTGCTTCTAAAAGTACAAGTTCACGTTGGAGAAATTTAAAAACCAAAGTATTGTTCACTTTTTAGAAGAAACAAATTACAAGAGCAGATGATAGAAACACCTATTAATGTATATAGTTCTAGTTGCAGCATCTTCCCTAGCCCGGCAGCATGTGAATGAATGCACCTCATATTGAGCTCTGCAACAGACTTCTTTATTCTTCAACATACAATCACAATCTGCCCGCATTGCATCATAACTTTCATAACCACACGTTAACACCTCCCAGCAGATTACGTAATTCCTGTTTCAAAATTGCCCAGAAGCACGAAAATCCTAGCGCGCATACTATTAGACACTATATTTCCCCATTTGTTAAATAAAAAGTACAGATAAGATTAGCATCATATTTTCTCAATGAGTCGTCAAGCTGCTTGCACTTGTCTGCCAGATTGGGTTGTATGAAGTAGTTGAGATGCACCTTGATTATGCACTCATGACATAGGCTCAGATTTGTGATCTGGACATTCATGCGGGGTCGCCTCGCTCATGATCTCAAGAGTTGACGAACATTGAGGCAGGTGACAAGTTCCATGTAATGGACTTTCCATGACAATGCGCTGTCATCATTTGTCCTTTGCGCAAAACAACCATCAAAAGGTCCATAGCAAAGGAGCGGACATACATTGAGGTAGGTGTTTAAAGTGTGACAAGTTCTGTGTCATGGATTTTCCATAAAAATGCCCTGTCACCATTTGTCCTTTGCATGATACAACCATCAAAGGGTCCATAGCAAAGGGTGTATCTGTTTTCCACTTCTGTTTGACTAGCACCCTGTCCCCTTTATCGAAGACAGTTTCCTTGGCGTGTTGGCGTTGATCAGCATAGATTTTCATTTTGCACTTCTGAGAAGTGTCTTCGACAAGAACCTATTGGCATTCATCGAGCTGTCTGATGTCCATTGTGGTGGTTTGGTTCCGATGGCTCTCCCAAATTGCAAGGCAGCAGTATTCTCAGCAGTTGTGGAATGAGGAGCTGACAGATAGGCACGATGGGCTTGACACATGGCTTGGTTCAGATTGATTCTCTCCATCAAATCGCTGAATTATCCTCTTGAGGGCAACCATAAATTGTTCAACAACGCCATTGGCTTGGGGCAGAGAGGTGTACTCTTTTGATGCTTGACATTGAGTCAAACAAGGAATTCCTTGAATTCTCTGCTATTGAAAGTTGGGCCATTATCAGATTTGGGAATACTAGGGATGCGCCATGCTGCAAAGATGTCATCAAGCTGATCGATGACTTTCTCGTGGGTTGTCGATGATCAGTCTTCCACTACAGGAAAATGTGAATACTCATCAATGACTATCTTGAGATGATGTTCGTTTCCAAGGCCCAAAGAAATCAACTGTAACTTTCTCACAGGCATGCGCAGGAAGATCAGACATTGTCAATAAATGTTGTGTCACCTTGGAGGATGAACAATTACAATTGTGGCACGTGTTCAGCTCTATCTCAATTTGTTAATCTAGGCGAGGGAACCACACTGTGTCTCTTAGGACTCTTGTTGGTGGCTACAATGCCACAATGTCCTTCATGAGCCAGCTCAATGACTTGCTGTACACAGGCATAATGATGATTCTCAAGCCTCTCAAAAGGTTACCCTCTCGGGTGACAGATAGCTCCTCTTGTACATTTTTTAATTTTTGAAATTCAACATCATCAGCAAAACGTTAAGTACTTTTCTTCCAAGATT
Source organism: Lissotriton vulgaris (assembly GCF_964263255.1). NCBI lineage: Eukaryota > Metazoa > Chordata > Amphibia > Caudata > Salamandridae > Lissotriton > Lissotriton vulgaris. Next base: position 1,139,633,680 of record NC_141695.1, on the reverse strand, counting down.
GCGTCATGAGTTCTTTGAGAACAACATTGTCTTTATCTACAATGGTAGCAGCAATACTATGTTTAATGGGTAGAGCTGCTGGCATGCTGGACATCACAATGAAGTTGAGATACTCTTCAGCTGCTTTGTATGTCGAACTGTTTGTGATGAAGCAGCACTCATGAAAAGTAGTCTGCGAGGTTATGGCCTTCCCCAGGCTTGTTTACAATCAAATAGTTGTACTCTTGCAGTCGCAATCCACACCTGTGAGGGGACATCTTAGCTTTCAGGTTTCCAAAGATGGTGAGTAATGCCTGGTGGTCTGTGATGATGTTGAAACATTTTCCATAAAATACATTAAAAAGTTTGCAAGCCCACGCTACAGCCAGATTCTCCTTCCCTGGCTGAGAATAGGCATGTTCTGTTTCAGACATGTTTCAACTGGCATAGGCCACAATGTGTCTCTGAGCATTCGGATGGCCATTGTGTTGAGCAAGGATTGCCCCCAGCTGCACCAGTCTCGCATCTACTGGGATCTCAGTATGTATTTTGGGGTCAAAATAGGCCAGGTTTTATTTCTTTTGAAATTTTGGTCACATTCAGGAGACCACTAGAATGGGACATTCTGCTTTGTTAAGTCTCTCAATTGGCACTCGCAGTAGCAAAATCACACATGCATCTTGAGCAATAACTGGCCATGCCTAGGAAGGATTGCAGCATGGTAAGATCTTGTTTGGGGCAGGTAGATGACAGTGCCTGCACCATATCCAGGTCAGCATTCATTGTCCCATCAGAGAATATGTGTTCAAAGAACTTAAGTTTGGTTTTGTGAAACTCACACTTTCCTGCATTTTGAGTGAGACCTACATCAGCAAGTCATTGGCACACTTGTGCAAGAGCCTTGTCATGCTCCTTTTGTGTTGTCCCAAATACCAGTATGTTATCACTGTTATTGAAAGCATGTGTAACAGGTTGAATTATTCGACAAATAACATCCTGAAATATCTCAGCAGCTGAAGACACTACAAAATTCATCTTTTGTATCCGAACAAACCAACATGAGTCACAAAAGTACGAATGTACTTACAGTTCTCTTGCAGCGCATGTTTATGGTATCCTGTGTTCAGGTCAAGATCAGCCAAAGACTTTGGCTCTGTTCAGTTGCATGATCATGTCCGCTATGTAGGGACCAGGATGTCTTTCTCTCTCGATTGCTTTATTGGCCGGTGCATATCAACACAAATGAATACTTCACCTCTACTGCCCTTTTTTAGCACCACCACCATGGGGGAGACCCATGGCGTAGGACCAGTGCAGCGTTCAATTATGTTGTGCTTCAACTGTGTTTCTAGGTATTTCTCAACGGCTTCTTGTAGGTGAATAGTTGACATTCGGCATCAGCGTCCAACGCTTCTTTTATCTTTTGGTACGATATTGTATCAGTTTGTGCAACTTCTTCAGCACTTCTTTCACGCCATCACCTGCAAGGTTTTGCAAATATTTAATGATTTTCATATCGTTTTCGTCTGGTGCATCTTTGAAGTAATCGAATATTTCGATCAATGCATTTACCTGGCACCAATGTTCTGTTTCTTTACTTTGTCAAAAGGTAGTGGTCGCTTCAGGACTGTAGCTGCATTGTACTAATGTGCTCCTCTGCCAGACCTTTAACTTCTTCTATGGGTGTGTATGGGCTGGTGCAGGGTTTTGACTCCACTTACGCCAAGCACAGACTGGTTTGCATCGATTTGGGGCGCACATGGCACACACAAGCAGTTTGCTGTACTGTTGCAAACTTTCAGGGTGAGCAGCTTTATTTCTACAGGGCAAGCATTCCTCTTTTGTCAACAGTTGTAGCCTTTTCCCCAGCCCAGGAGCAGGCAAATGAAAACTCCATACACAGAGCTCTGCAACAGACGTTTTTATTCTTCAACATATGATCACATTCTGCATGCATTGGGTCATAACTTCCATAACCACACCTTTTCCCCTCAAAGCAAACTACTTAATTCCTGTTTCGAGTCTGCCCAAAACATCAAGGGTCCTAGCGTTCATAGTATCAAAGACACTACAAGGGGGACAGACTATCTATTCTATACACATGTGCCAGGCACACAATTGCTCCTGCACTGTATGTACTGCAGAGATCGGATCTGGCCTGTTTGGTGTCTAATATTTTCTGACTGGGAGTTCTTCTAGAAGTAAACAACAAATACAGCGCAAATATGCTAAATACAAGAACCCCGGTAATTCTATTACTCTAGTGTCATTGATTCACAGATTTATGCATCACAATAAAAAAACGGATATAGTTCCTTGCAAAATCTGAGAAAATGCTTTTGCAGTAGTATCTCATCCAAATTATTCAATAATACTTCCTTGCCAACCCAAACAAACATTTTGCCTTAAAACATAATTCTACACTAATTCTTCAGAAACAGTACTGCTAGTGACAACATTCAAGAGAGCAGTATTCACTACATCCAATCATAAGGTTTGGAACAGTGAGAAAGTTCCATTTCCAAAAGGAAAAACCATGGCATAGTTCTACTGAGCATTTTTCTCTGCTTTCTAGAGCCCTATTGCTAGTGGGCCCAACTCTTTTGCCGTTCTCGCTGCTTCTCTTTTAAGATCGTCTGTTAAGCACTTAATTGACAATCAGTATTAAATTCTATGCCATGGTTTTTCCTTTTGGAAATGGAACTTTCTCACTGTTCCAAACCTTATGATTGGATGTAGTGAATACTGCTCTCTTGAATGTTGTCACTAGCAGTACTGTTCATGCGAAGCTGTCACATGGCTCATTGACAGCCTGCACAAACCCTTGTTTACAACAATTTCTTAACTCTTTCATCATCAAGTGGCTGGGTTGGCAGGGTGCCGTCCTTGCCTTGTCCATCTATGACACCAGGAGATTTACATAGTGATATATATGTAGATATATATATTATCATAAGTGGAATCAATACCAGCAAAGCAACACTATTGGTATTTCTTATTTCCATTTCTTCAAAGTGGGCCTCATTACCTGAGCGAGCGCCAGGCGAGGTGAGGCCACTCCCAAGTAAATTTTGGGTGAGTGATAACTTTACTTAATAATGAATGAGAAATGTCTCGTTGGTAGATACATGTCCTTTTGCTTTCATTTTATACAATATATGTGTTTGTATGTACTGTTTCTCTTTCAGGAGAGGCGATTTTGACAACCATGACTATTCAACTTACCATATAACAAACCTTCAGATGGTAGGTCATTCATGCATTATATGTAGTTTTTGTTACACTTCCTTTCCACTGTTGCAGTAGTTTTATTACAGGTCCTGAAGAAAGCCATTTTTTGGCTGAAACATGTCGACCATTTTCCACCACGATAGGTGTATTTGTTAAACACTATCTACACTCTGTTTTTAACCTTGGCACCATGATGACCGCCATAATAAAATTCAGTTTTTGGCATCATGATAGTCAATTTTAACACACCACTCTTTTTGTAGCACTTACACAGTTTTAGAGCACTGCAACTCTCTCTGCCCACAGCTTTACATACACCACTCTATGGCTGCTCATCACTGGCGGATCCGCAACTAGAGCTGACTCACAATAACAACAGTGAGCAACCTAGTGGATACCAGTTTGTCTCCTCAAAAATCCCAAATGATGAAGCTCCGCCAACGGGTGGGCTGATGGGTTTTCTTCTCTTCACCCCTCACATTTGACAGTACATGCACACCTTTCATACATGAGAAAGTAGACATTCTCTACCCTCTTTGACTAGTAGCACCCCTTTTTGTGTTTTTGCAAGTAGGATTAGGGGATAGGGTGCACTCAGGTCATTAAACTATTTATCCCCCCCGGACCCTCCTCAAAACTTTGTGTCTTTGTCAGTACTTGGGATACCACACTTCCGAACTTACAGAGTAGCCTTCCCGAGGTCTCAAGCTGTCTGCACCACGTGTGAGTAGTTTCTCCAGTATATATCTTTCTTTCGTACTATTTGCATTTTTACTTTCCAAAATGTCGTAATTGTGTATTTAAGTATAAGGCACACTCTCCTAATATGTTGTGACTTTAATTCCTCTGCTGCGTCTCCTCTGCCAGCCCGTGGGCAGAGGCTCCTACTCCGAAGAAGTATTCACCCTCATCACATCTTCAGTGGTTCTTTACTCCCGCCCTGTGAGCTCTACCACATCGCTTATCTTTCACATGGAGCAAGAGGGGAGGAAAACGTACAAAAGGAGTACGGTGGGGGAAGATATATGCGGAAATACATCAAAAGGGAGACATTAGGCACTGGGAAGAGTGAGTTAAAGGGGCAGGGAGTGATGATAGTGGAGTAAAGAGGCACCGAATATTCATCTTTACTTTTAGGCGGGTGGACATTTAATCAGATGGCCACGGGCTTCTTAGCAGTGTTTTGGGCTGCGCTCAATCTTCTTACAAAATAAGCACTAATAGCGTTATCACATCACGATAATCCCTCGCTGCATTGTAAATGTAAATGAAATGTATAGGCATTTATATAGCGCACTACTTACCCGTAGGGTCCCAAGGCGCTTCGACCGCTGCAAAACCCTTCCTGGCTTCCCTGAGAGATGGTCCCTTAATGGGTATCTCCAGGGTGAGACCAGGCATCCCCGGCGGTCTGGTGGGGCCGTTAGTGAAGATGAGGCAAGCTAATGCCCAGAGTTGCCGAGTGTGATCGTTGATCAGAGTGGGCACCGAGGCGAGAGAATTATCGAGTCCGCTGACCCTGGTCCAGAAACCTGCCGCACCGGGAATCGAACCCTGGTCCCGGGCCGTCCTCTGCTCTCGGGTCTGCCGCCTCTAACCAGTGAGCCACACTACTTCAGGTATTCATTACAAAGTAATAGTTGACAAAAATCATACTGCCTTCCCCAGAAATGCCAATAGTGAACTGAGATGTGGGTCTGGTGTCTCAGTGGACTAATGCACCCCTGTGTTCGATCCCATGGTCAGGGTTTTCGAATCCCGGCGGGTTCACTCAGCCCTTCATCCTTCTGAGGTCGATACAATGAATGGGTAACAATAAACACCTGTTATTCAGCGCCAGGTTATCCGTTGTCCTGCATCCTTTATGTGACTAGATTCTTGTACATGCTGCAGCCTCATAGTTTATATTCAGTGCCAGAGGCTTTGGCACAGAACACCTATTCTTGAAAGCATGCATCTGAAGCTCCTCACATATGTCTCAGTTTAGAGGAAGCTGCGAGAACTAACCCGCCTCCTAGATTCCCACGATTTGGTTATGCAGAGAAGCGAGCTTGTTCCGAAATGTTCTGGTTTTACTTTGAGGGATCCCGCCACTACACAGGCGTTTGATTCCCTCTGTAACAAAATAGGTGGAGGAGGGTCTAAGGGGAGTCAATATTTACAGACCTGACGGACAGTCTACACCCCCAAATACCATGTAGAAACAAACAAACATGACTGTCAGCGGTCTATATTATAAACAAAGGTAGAATAAAGAAACTATGTGTCTGAAATAGCGTCAGTGTCACTATGTACAGGAAATGAATCCCATCAGCCCACCCATATGGTGGAGCATCATCATCTGGGACTTTTATGGATACTCATATAGATAGGGAGACACACCTATTGAAATAGTGCATTATTCTCCACTTCTCCGAGACCACCAGCGATGGATCCAACCATAAAATGACAAAGGATGGATGAAATGGTGTGAGATATTAATTGCAGTGAGAAAATGTGTAAACAAAAGTGTATAATTTAAAATTGGCTACCATGACGACAAAGAATAATTTTAATAGGGAACAATCATGGTGTCAATGTTAAAACGAAAGTGTTTGACATAATAACTGCCAAGAAAAGATGGTATAGTGGTCAGCATGATTCTGCCATTTTACAGGGACATTCCCTTCTGGCTTTCATCAGGACCTAATAATAAACTACTGCAAAAAGAAACTGTGCAAAGCAAAACAAAGTATTTACACCAAAACAAATGATACCGGGTATAATGTTGAACGAGGAATATCTCCTGCATCTCTTTATCCGGTTCAAAATTCTACTGGATTCCTTCCTGAAAGATTTACAAGCGAAAAAACATACATGTAACAGACACATAGAACAAATATTTCTAACCTAGTGTAAGATGTTGCTCTCAAGTCAACCTTCAAAAGATAGTATTAAATTTATAGTAAACTTTACATCACTCACCCAACGATTCTTGGGAGTAAACCTCACCTCTCCTGGCCACTGCTCAGGAAATGGAGGCCCCGCTCTAAATCAGTGAGAAAATGTTAAAAAATGCAATGGTAGTATTGGTTCTCTGTCAAAGGGATACCAAACCCATTCATTCACTGTATTTACAAAAATGTGATAGAACCTTGGTATTCAGTTCTGAAACAGTACAGACAGCGGTATCTACTGTAGCCCACACACAAAGACGGCAGTGAATGTTGAGATTGTTAAAGCAAATTAACGCACTATTTCAATAGGTGTCCCCCCCTATCTATACGAGTATCCATAAAAGTCCCAGATGATGATGCTCCGCCATATGGGTGGGCTGATGGGATTCATTTCCTGTACATAGTGACACTGACGGTATTTCAGACACATAGCTTCTTTATTCTACCTTTGTTTATAATATAGACCGCTGACTGTTTGATTCCCTCTGCCTGCTTACACGAAAGGCCTTGTCTTTAATTCTTGGCGCCTGCGATTAGTGTGGGTGGCAGACCGACGTCACGTGTAAGCTCGGCTCGTTTGGGCTCGAGTCTCCAAGAGTACCATGGGCAGAGCCTGGCATCCGGCTCGAGCTTTTATGGGCTCGCCCAGCTCTACCGTCGCCTTGTCCAGTTCACTGCCCCAGAGGCTCCTCTGTGCTTCCACCCTGTGTGCTCTTAGGCACATCTTGGCTGCTGCCACCTGTCCTATTCGCCACATCTTTACAATACTACCCTCTTGAATAGCCCTATCATGCAGACGATTAGAGAGACTTCCCGTATTTTTGGTTGGGTGAGCAAGCCTCGGAACTTTACTGTTTCTGTAATTCTTCGATCCTGGCAGTCGCCGTCCCCACCCCATGCCACCACCCATGATGTGTCAGCTAGGGCTGCTGCAGCTTCAAGACACGCACAGTACTTTAGCTGGTGTGTGCTGGGCTGCGCTGCTGATGGGCTCCAGTGCCAACCTCGTGCAGGCTTTTTCCTCAACCATCCCGAGGTTGAGATGCATAGAAACAACTACGTGAACTCTGATCCTGAAAACAATGTTGGTGACGTGGCTAAAAAAACTAAAACCAAAGTGTAATGCAACTATTTTGTTCCCCTTCACCTTGAGGTAACTACAGATAAGATGCAGTGCACATACCTTAAATTAAAAAATAAAGTGTGTCACTAGGTAGTCGCCCAACTGAATCCTGATTGGGGCACTCGTAGAATAGTGGTCAAGTCAAGTCAAGTCAAGAGATTTGTATAGCGCGCTACATACCCATAGGGTCTCAAGGCGCTTGATGGTGGGTAGAGAATTACTTGTCGAATATCCAAGTTTTAAGTTGTTTTCTGAATGCTATGTGGTTCTGAGTCAGGCGAAGGTTAGTGGGAAGTGAGTTCCAGGTTTTAGCTGCCAGGTAGGAGAAGGATCTACCTCCCGTGGTGGTTTTATTGATGTGAGGTACAGTGGCAAGGGCTTGGTTGGAGGATCGTAGCTGACGGGAGGGGGTGTAGAAGGACAGTCGTGTGTTGAGGCATTCGGGTCCAAGTTCGTAGAGTGCTTTGTGTGCGTGGGTTAGGAGGCGGAAAGTAATCCTCTTATTTACGGGGAGCCAGTGGAGGTTTTTCAGGTGACCAGAGATATGTTCTTTACGTGGGATGTCTAGTATGAGCCTGGCTGAAGCGTTCTAGATGCGTTGGAGTTTTTTCTGGAGTTTTGCGGTGGTACCGGCGTATAGGGTGTTTCCGTAGTCCAGGCGGCTCGTGACCAGTGCGTGGGTGACCGTTTTTCTAGTATCGGTGGGGATCCAGCGAAATGTTTTTTTGAACATTCAAAGAATGTTGAAGCAGGATGATGAAACGGCGTTGACTTGTCTGGTCATCGAGAGTGAGGAGTCCAGGATGATGCCCAGGTTCCGTGCGTGGTCCGTCTGGATGGGTGCTTTTCCAAGGGCCTCTGGCCACCAAGAGTCGTCCCAGGCGGAAGGGGAGGTGCCTAAGATCAGGACTTCTGTTTTGTCTGAGTTCAGTTTCAGGCGGCTGTGCTTCATCCACTCGGCTACTTCTTTCATTCCTTCGTGTAAGTTGGTTTTGGCGGTGTTAGGGTCTTTGGTGAGTGAGAGGATCAGTTGAGTGTCGTCAGCGTAGGAGATGATGTTGAGATTGTGTTGGCGAGCGATGGTCGCAAGGGGGCTCATGTATACGTTGAAGAGGGTGGGGCTGAGTGACGATCCTTGTGGCACGCCGCAGATGACTTCAGTGGCCTCTGACTTGAATGGTGGGAGGCGGACTCTCTGGGTTCTTCCGGTGAGGAACAAGGTGATCCATTCCAGTGCTTTTCCTTGGACACCGATGTTTCTGAGGCGCTGTAGAAGGGTGTTGTGGCAGACTGTGTCGAAGGCTGCGGAGAGGTCGAGGAGGATGAGGGCGACTGTGTCTCCATTGTCCAGAAGAGTTCGAATGTCGTCTGTTGCTGCGATGAGGGCGGTCTCCGTGCTATGTTTGGCTCGGAAGCCGGACTGTGAGGAGTCGAGGGATTTGTTGGTTTCGAGGAAGGCGGCGAGCTGGTTGTTGACGGCTTTCTCGATGACTTTGGCCGGGAATGGAAGAAGCGAGATGGGGCGGTAGTTTTTGAGTTCGGTGGGGTCAGCAGTGGGTTTTTTCAGAAGGGCGCTGAGTTCTGCGTGTTTCCAGCTTTCCGGGAAGGTGGCAGAGTTGAAAGAGCAGTTGATGACATCTCGGAGGTGTGGTGCTATGATGGAGTTTGCTTTGTTGAAGATGTGGTGAGGGCATGGGTCCGTTGGGGATCCTGAGTGGATGGAGTTCATCAGGCGGATGGTGTCCTCAGTGGAGATTGGGTTCCAGTCGTTAAGGATGTTCAAGGGGGGTGAAGGTTCTGCAGTGGGTTGGGTGGGTTGGTCTCCGGGTCGGTTGTCGAAGCTGTTGTGGATGTCTGCGATTTTGTTGTAGAAGAAGGAAGCTAGGGAGTCGCAGAGGGTTTGGGAGGGGGTGATGTCGTTGGAGTTGGCTGATGGATTGGTAAATTCTTTGACGATGTTGAATAGTTCCTTGCTGTTGTGGGCGTTGTTATCTAGTCGGTCTTTGAATGCGGCTTTCTTGGCAGACCGGATTAGTTGGTGGTGTATGCGGGTGGCGTTTTTGAAGGCGTCCCTGGTGCTGGTGTTTGGGCTTTTTTTCCAGGCCTTCTCGAGGGAGCGACAGAGTTTCTTCGAATTCTTAAGATCATCGTTGAACCAGGAGGCGTTTTTGCTGCCAATTTTGCTTTGTCAATTTTTCAATGGTGCCAGGATGTCGGCGCTGTTGGATAGCCATTGGGTGAGGTTAATGGCTGCATGGTCGGGGTTAGAGGAGTGGGCGGGGGGGGTTGAGAAGAAGCGATGAGGAGATCTGGTCGATGGTGATTTTGTTCCAGTTTCTTCGCAGGGTGGATTGAGGATTGTTGTGGATTGTGGTCTTATTGTAAGTAAAGTGAACGCAGCTGTGGTCCGTCCAATGGAGAGCTGTGGTGTGACTGAATGAGACATGTTTGCTGGAGGTGAAGATGGGGTCGAGTGTGTGACCTGCAATGTGGGTGGGGGTAGTGACAAGTTGTTTGAGTCAGAGGTTGGCAAGATTGTCCAGAAGGGTGTTGGCGCTACTGTCGTTGCTCTTTTCCAGGTGAAAATTGAGGTCTCCCAATAGAATGTATTCCTCGGAAGGGAGGGTGTGTGGGGTGATAAAGTCAGTGATGTCATCACTGAATTGTGCACGGGGTCCTGGAGGCCGGTAGAGGAGGGTGCCTCTGAGTGTGGTCTTGGGGTCGGTGTGGATCTGGAAGTGAAGGTGTTCGGCACTGGCAAGGTTGACGTCTGAGCTGGTTGAGATGCGGATGGAGTTCTTATGGACGATAGCGATGCCTCCTCCTGTATGCTTGATGCGGTCCTTGCGGATGATCTTGTATCCTTCCGGGATGGCAATGGTGATGTCTGGGGCTGAAGTAGCATTCATCCATGTTTCTGTTAGGAAGGCGACGTCCGGTGAGATGGTGTCTAGTAGATTCCAGAGGTCGATAACTTATCTTTTAAACCTCAGATTAATGCCATTACTTCCTCTACTTCTCTACTTTTCACACATTAAAAATCTTAAGGGTAATGCTCCCTTTTATACCTCGGATCTCCAAAAGACAGTTGTCTCCACCCTTGTCCTTTCAAGATTTAACTACTGTGATGCTCTTCGGGTCAACATACAGAAAGATTTGCTTAGGAAATTGCAATTTCTTCGGAATATAGCAGTCCGTTTATTGACAGGGGCACCCAAACTACAGTCTGTTAAACACGCTCGTATGCCTCTTCACTGGCTACCCATGAAGAAACAAAATGTTTCCAGGACTCTCTGCATCGCCTCCACAGCCCCACACAACTCTGCTCCACTTAATCTTATGCACATGTTTAGTTGGTGTATGCCGCAAAGAAATCTTCCCTCTGCAAAGCCAGTTTGGTGGAGACTCCTAGATTTAGGCTTTTCAGGTGGGGAGGTAGGACTTTTTTTCTTACACAACGGCCAAATTGTGGAACACCTTACCCATCCACCTGAAACTCATTGGAACTGCTCCCATTCAGAAAGGCCCTTCAGACCTGGCTTTTAATGCCATTTATTTAACGATTAAGCTATTGGCAATGTAAATGACAATGCCATTTATTGATGATTTAAAAAAAAAAAAAATGTCATGAGCAATGCCAAAAGCTCTACCTTTAGTGATGCCGAGACCATTGCATTGTAAATGCTTGTTATGCTCTGGTTTCACTGTTGCTTCTGAGCCCTACTATTGCTCTTCGCACCACTGTTGTTGTTCTTCTTTGCTCCTAGTACCTGTTGTAACCTTTGTTTTCTTTTACTATTGTAGCCTTGGCTTGGTCTGTTTAGCACCTCCCTGCTGTTTGCCATATGTCTTGCCCCTTTAGACCCTGGTGTGTTGTTCACTATTGTAACAATGTTTCTTCTTGGATCTGATCTTTTCCGAGGTCAATCCTCTCACGATTGTGGATGTATTACCTATGGCTTGGACTGATCATTCCTTGATTAAGTTCTTTATAAAGTCAGAGGTGCTCACAGCAGGGCCGGCTGGTCTAGTAAGGGAACATGTGAGTAGGGACTGGAAGGCCCTTGCTCGGAAGAAGGATGCATTACCGACATTTATGGTTGAGGAAGGGTTCTCTCCTGCCTTACAGGCAGAGGTGAATTATGCGGCCCTCTGCGCAAAGATCACTGCAGTATTGGATGCCTCTGCTCCTTTTAAACACCATTCGAGCAAGGGCAGACCCTCCGCAGTCTGGTTTACAGATAGCCTTAAAAAACTGCGGCAGGAATGTAGACAGGTAGAGAGAAAGTGGAGGCATGCATACTTGGATGGGGATAAGCTGAACTGGAAAATCAAGCGAGGGGAATACAAGAAGGAGATTCATAGAGCTAAGGTGGATCATTTCTCGAGGATGATCCTTGATGCCCCAAATAGCTCCCGCAGTATTTTTAATATCCTGAATAATCTTATCAGTCCAGAGTGCGTGAGGAACGATTTCCCTCCTTCACTGGAGCTCTGTGAGAATCTAGCTAGATTTTTTCAGGACAAAATTAAATTGATTATTGATGAATTGGGAGTGACGTCTGAACCTTCATTGGTAACTACTGACGGTGGCAGCCTGCTGATGCCTGATATTCGGCCTGCTTTGGGAGGAGTTGAGCCTCTTGCAGAATTTGCACAGATGTCAGCGGAAGAGTTTAGGGAAGTGGCCCTTGGTATAACATCTGGGTCCCCGCTGGACCCGATTAAATTAAAAATCTGGAAGGAATATGAGCTGGAGCTCTTCCCGACGCTCAGGCGAGTTTGTAACCAGTCTCTTGCCACGGGCAGGGTTCCATCGCAATGGAAACAAGCAATAGTGACCCCCTTACCAAAAAAGCCCTCCCTTGACCCGGACTCTCTTAAGAACTTTAGGCCGATTTCGCTTCTACCCTATCCAGCTAAGATTGTAGAGCGGGTAGTGGCAGGTACCCTCTCTAAACATCTCGAACGGCACAAGCTCTTGGACGAAACACAATTTGGCTTTCGTCCAGCTCATGGCACCGAGACGGCCCTGGTGACCGTACTGGACGAGCTTCGTTGGCGGGCAGACAGGGGACAGGCAGGGGTTTTGATCCTGCTTGACCTGTCTGCCGCCTTCGACACGGTGAACATGATATTCTGCTGGGCAAGCTGAGAGATGTTGGAGTTGTGGGGAATGCCCTACGATGGTTCGAGTCCTTTCTTCAAGGCAGGGGACAGGCTGTATCCCTTCCACCCTTTCAATCTGCCTTCTCCAATGTCTCGCATGGCGTTCCACAGGGCTCGGCAGTTAGCCCAGTTCTTTTTAACATCTATATGAAGCCCTTAATAGCGGTCATCAAACATTTTAAGATCGAAATTGTCAACTACGCAGATGACACACAGCTGATTCTGTACTGATGTCTGATCCAGGGGGATGACCTTACCCCCTTGGAGGAATTCCACAGCTGTATGCGAGCAACTGCAGAATGGCTGGAAGCTAACTCGCTGCAATTTAACTCTGGGAAGACCGAGGTGCTTTATTGCCCTCGGCCTAGGATAAGTCCTTCCTTACCTGACAACTTCTGTCCGAAGGACTTCACCTCATTGGCTTTGCCGGTGAGGGCAGTTCGAAACCTGGGGGTCATGTTCAACAGCGACCTTTCCTTGGAGGCGCAGGTCTCTAAGGTGGTAGCCAGCTGTATGGCAATCATTCGCCCTCTGAGAAAAATCCTGCCCTTGTTACCACCTTCAGCACGGATAGAGGTGGTACGCTGCACTGTGCTAAGCAGGTTAGATTACTGCAACGCCCTTTTGCTGGAGTCCCAGAGCTATCTTTTGGATAGGCTTCAGAGACTTCAGTCTGCAGCTGCCAAACTGGCCTTAGGTTGGCCCCCGAGATCCTCTTCTGCTATGGCTTTGGCACAGCTACACTGGCTCCCAGTGAGGGAGAGGGTGACCTTTAAGTCCTTGTGTTTGACCTTCAAAGCCCTTCATGGGTTGGGGCCGGTGTGCCTCCAACGGATGTTTTCATGGTATGTACCAGCCCGTAATCTGCTCTCCTCCCTGGCCAGGGTGTTGGCTGTACCCAGGTTTAAGAGATCTAGAGCTGGAGGCAGATCATTTAGGGTGGCTGCGTCTAAGCTGTGGAATTCCTTGCCCATGGAACTCAGGCATATTGATGATCTGCCTGTTTTCAGAAGGCAGCTAAAAACCTGGCTTTTTCCACGCGTGCATTAATCCTCAGCCGCCTCCAACTGCCCTTCCTCTCTGCTTTTTTGCCACTGCCAGCGCCAGGATGCCTCTTGAGGTGATAGCGCGCTTTATAAGTGCAATAAATAAAGTAACCTTGGCATAGTTCGTTTTTGATGCAGGTGTGCTGCTTATTGTAACTTTTGATTTGTGTTTTTGTTTTTTTGACACTGATCGGCTGTTCATCGCTGCCCCACTGATGGTCCTATTTTTCCCACCAATGCTGTTGTTTTTTCCTCCTGCCTCTTGCTAGCCCCACCCAGAGCCCCTCCCAGGACCTATTTAATGGTGCCGCTGCACAGCTGGTACACCACAGGTAAGCCTGTCTGCCCCCATCCACGCCCAGTGCCAGGAACCCTGGGTCTCCTTCAGCTACACTACCGCTGAGCTCATAGCTTTGGACCCCAGACTCCGCAAAAACTGCTGCTGCCCCTCTCCATGTTCAACAGTAGGACCTTTCTCTTGCCACCATTGTCTCTTGTCCTGCAACATCGGAGCACCTGCACATGCAACCACTACCACCATGCCTAGCACGACTGCAACCGAACAACTCCACTACCTCCTGCCCAATGCCCGCCATTCAAGCCCTCATCAGTAGCCACTTGGATTATAGCAACACCCTCTACAAGGAATCCCCACACACCTCTTGAGGAGACTGCAGACCAAACAGATCTCAGCGGCCAGACTCATCCTCGACCTCCCCAAATGGACCCACATCACCCCACACCTCAGGAAACTCCACTGGCTTCCTGTCCACAAGAGATATCAATTTTAAGACGCTGACCCACACCTACAAAGTCCTGCACAATCAAGGACCAGCATACATCAACCACCACCTGAGCTTCCACCTACTCCCAGACACCTGCACTCCACCTTCCCCTCCCTCCCACACACCCACCTCATTCGCTGACAGTGGAGGATACAACAATGGAGGATGCTTCTTCTCCTACCTAGTCGCGAAGTCCTGGATCAACCTCCACCCTCAGCATCAAGGCTCTCAGTGCCTGGATACCTTCACGTGTGACTAGCAGTGCTTTATAAATCCTGTTTGTTCAATTGATTTTCAATATTCAATCAATCAATGAACTCAGATTTGTAGAGTGTGGCTAATCCTCCACGAGGTAATCCAGCCATTAGGCTCTTGCGGGGATCAGTCAAAAAGCTAGGTCTTGAGTCCCTTTCTGAATTCTCAAAGGGAGGTCGATGATCGGAGGTGAAAGGGAATGGCGAGGAATGCGGAGCGCAGGCTTCAGGAGGGTAGGTGGATGCTTAGGAGGTGGTTCGTGTATGTTGGTTCTTGTTTGTGGAGGGCATTGAATACATAGAGTGGGCTTTGGCATGGGGAGCTCTTCCGCTATGGCGGAGGAGCATCACCCCACTGCTTTTTAGCATTGCGATAAAAGAAAAAAGAAAATAATAATAACTTTCAGTTATGATCATTTTTCAGTGTTTTGTGTTGCTTTGTCAGGGATGCTCTGCTCTCTGAGCAGGGCAGGAGTGGTTTGCCCACTCCTAAGTGCGCCATGAATGTTTGGTGGGCCATCTTGGCCGCCTAAACCAGCCATGCACACTTTCCTCCGTTCTCCATGCAGGCTGCATTACAGCCTGCATGGAGAACATGCCCAGGCCCCAATTCCCTGGTTGAGTGTCAAACCAGGACGCAAACAATCTATCACAATGCTGCATTGCAGCATTGTGATTGGTCAGTGGGGCCTGGCTATGCTTCCTGATTCCTAAGGTGTGGGGCAGGGACGCAGGACCCGGCGGAAGGTAAGGAAAAAACTTTTTTAAAATAATGTATTTTTCACATACTTGTGCGCCCCCCCTGTGCCCGCTCCTACCCCGCCACCCACGAGCCATGCCAGCTATTACTGAGTATTGGACCTGCCCCTTTCAACCCTTGGCTTTCTCCAACCAGCCTCTTGCTAGGTGGAGACTTTGTTTCTCGGGTCTTGTCTCAGCTCGACGGAGTATTCACCTTTTGCCAACTGCTATTTCCTGTTTGGGAGTATCCTTCTGTTTCCACTTAAGTGATTTCATTTAACTGCATGAGGGTCTATTTTTCATCCATGGCCCTCTGATGGCATCTTCCTCGCTCACTCACTCTAATATGCTAACATTGCATGTACTAGTTCTAAACCCAAATGTATTGGCTTTGCCAGTACTTGTTTTAACAGCATAGTTGTCACCTGCATCTCTTCTTGACTCTCGCAATACAATTCTGCAACTAGGCCACAAGGAGTGAGGTGAGTTACCCTGTATCAAAGCATGATCAGTAGGGAAGCTGGCATTCAAGCACAGGTCTACTGATGAAGTAGTGAAAGAGGCCCAGTCTATACAAATTATTTTTCTGGCATAGTAGTTTGAGGTGAACATTATTGTTTCTCTTTACAGGTTGCAAAAATGTACATTCTTTTTACTACTGTAGGATTAATACCTTTAATTAGTCACTTAAATGACCCCTTTGATATTTGATGGCAGAGGTTGGGATATACAACCATCTGGTTGTTGCTATAGGATTGCCTCCACCTTAAAATTGGGAGCTCAGTGGAAGTATGTTGCTGGAAGGATGCTAACGTTGCCTTCCACCAAGTTTAAAATCAGGGCCACAGTTTTTAAGGAAACTTGTTTAATTTCCCAAATTCTCTTTGTACAACACAAATCACAAATCTTCCATGCTTATATAGGTGAGAAAACTGATGATAATTTAGTTTACCTTTCAAACTATATATTTTCATCTAGCTGACAATCCAAACACCACCAAACCATCTCAATTCCCATTAAACTCCTATTTCCTGCTCATCACATCATGTTTATTAGTTGGGTACACTAATGTAATTGTCACAAAATCTTTGTTAGTCACCTCACATGACGCTGATCAAGATACACATCTGGTGGCTTGACGTGTACTATGCTCAATTGAATATTAGCCATTCTAAACATAGTGGGATGTGCTGTGTGGAGTGACCAATTGGAAAAAGTGTCACTGTCATCATGCCAGCTGGACGATGTAACATGTTTGAACTGACAAGTATGTAGTAGGAAGTAAGTGGAGCTTGTTGCTTATGTGAGCTACTGATATGTATAAGTGGTGTGAATGGAAAGTTTAGAGGGCATGACATCGTATTAACATCCAATCCAAATGCATTTTTTATTCAAAATGTTGATATTTCTCCCTTTCACAACGTTTCTTGATTTATTGCCTACAGTCATACAACCCTGAAAGCACCTGTTCTTGTCTCTTGATGTACCCCTCACATCATTGCAAGATAGTGGACTAATGAAAAAATAATTCTTTCAATTTCTTCAACATCCCTCTTCAAATTTAAATTAAACTAAGTTCACTTCACCTAAAATGTAAAGAATTTCAAACCATAGAATGCAATGCCTTAGAAGGAAGTTCCCAAAGTTAATGAGGATAGCCTGTGGCCTCGACCCCTCCCTGAGTGGTTTCCTTAACATGAAGGGTACTCTGTGGGCCCGCTGAACTTCTTGTGACCAGTTGCAACCTGATAACTTGGGGGGGCTGCAAGTAAGAGTTCCACCACATAGGTCCAAATATTCGAGCTCTCAACCCCTTCTGGGACCCCTAGCAGATGAAGATTGTTACGCCTCTGGCAGTTTTCTTGATCTTCCAGCTTCCATTGTATGTCCACCAATCCGGATTCATGATCCTCCGATTGTGCCCCAGTAGTAGCGAGATCTGTCTTGGTCATGGCAGTTCTGGGCTCTTGTTCTGTTAGGCATTCCCCGATGGTGTTACACACCTTAGTGAGTTTTCTGACCACCCATTGACTTTCCTTAGTGCAGTTTGAGCCTTGCGGATATCTTCTTGTGTTTCTTCGTGATGCATTGAAACTGCCTGATAGATAGCGTCCAATGTAGGGGATTCAGAGCAGCTTGTCCCCTTTAGAGTTCCAGTAGGGGAGCCGACCAGGCGTTCTGTAGGTGTATGATCCCAGGCTAAATCCTTGCCCACTGAGGCTCGCTGGTCGTTTTTCTTGCTTATCTTACAGGTAGTCAAATCTTAGCCCCGTTTGCCCTCGTCTGGGTCACTGTTATTCTCACTAAAGCTGGAGGAGGTGTCCGACCCATCCACCGACCACTCAGCCACATCAGACAGCGAGAAAAAACTGTTGCTAGATTCCTTTTCTGGCTCACATCTGCCAGTCTCAGCCCCCCCCCTGCTGTGGTCCTAGCATTAAGGTGCTTGGGGCTTGGTCTTTAGCCTGACCATTTGCTACATATACTGCCAAGTCAGGGGATTTAAGGTTTTGTATGTATAGTAACAATGAGCTCAGAGGGGCGAGATTTAGATTACCCTTTGAGAGCATCTCAACAACATCTTTGGCCCCCCTGGATGATCAGAGACCTCCATAATTGCAGAAAACCCTTCTCCTGTATTTGATGCACTACCATCAATGTTATTGATCTCCTTTTCCAATATGGAAGCAGTAGTGCCCGACTTTCCCTTTCCCTTAACTTAGGCCAGAGGCTGGGTATGAGAATACGCCAGCATACCTTCATTGTGGTGAGTAATGGGGGGTTCTGCCGCCGGGTTTTTACCCTCCTGAACCCAGGGGTTGGACACATCCTGTGGCGCATCCTGCATCATCAGTTGGGCTGAGTCCTCGGGCTCCGGTTGCTGCGATTTGCCTCCCCCTGTCGTTTCCCACATCTGCTGGTCTCTCTTCAAGGCTGACTCCTTCAGGAGATCAACCACTGTAGGGCTGGCTAGATGTGAACTGCCGGCAGCCCCGCCTCTCCCTCTCTTCTCCAGCTCCGCATCCTGGGTGAAAGGAGTATGTCATCCAGGCCGAGGAGTCAGTCTTACACCTTCGTCCCCCTGCCCCACCGGGCCTGACAAGGCCTGTGAAGGAGGGCAGACCTTCTTCACCTTCTGAGCTCCACCGATATTATTGGGCCCTATTCTTGACGTCCTACGAACAGGCCAAAGCCGTGTGATGTTTAGATCACCACCGCAAGGCTGTCCTTAGGAACCATATGACTGCATGCTCATTCACCATGGTGTCATCCAAGTGGGGCCTTCGTGTCCTGAGGGTTGTTCAGGCTCACCCGTCTCTCATGGCCTCCCCAACGGCAGCCCAGACACGATTCCATGAGCTCTGCTGTCAGTGCTGCAACCTGTTGCCACCTCATGTTTAACACTGTAAGGCACGAGGCATCACTGTGGATTGTGTTGTGGGATTACAAAAGAGATTTCAATTCCTGCACGACTCAACTGTGGTCTTAGGTTGCGGCTTATCATGAAAGAGGAAGAAGGGTCGTGACCTGGTGCCTGTTGTTCAAGTGTGTTGATTGTTGTGAGATAATTTTTAGATTTCTCTTGTCAGGGTTTGTTTGTTATATGATTGCTCAACACTAACGTCCTTAAGTGAAAAAAGGACTTCTTCCCAGGTCCCAAGTTGGCTCTGAGATAGAAACAGGTATTATGAAGACCGCAGAGCAGCAAAGAGAGCAGTCCGAGAGACTGAACATGGCCACCGGCAGACACTTGAAGGCAGAAAGACTTCCCAGGATCACCGCTACTCGCTAGCAGGTCCCAGGGATACTGGTGCAGCTGTAGAGGGCATTGAGGGTCACAGGCATCTTCTCGGGTTAGTTTATTGTATAGTAGAACTAGGAGTCTGCGTGCAGCTGCTGTCAGCCACCTACGCAGCCTCCATCTTGCCTTCCTCAGCAGTCCCTCAAGATTCAAGCTATTTCTGAGAAAGCAAGGCCCGAATCAAAGCATTCTAGTGGGGATGTCTTGTTCTTTGTTCGACCAGACTTTTGCCTTGCCACGGTCGAGAGACGTTTGCGGCTACGGCAGATGATTCACCCCTTTCAAGATAAAAATGCCCAGGCTTATCTGGTTAATCCTGCTCGTATAAAAGTGGGCTGGGAGGGACAAACTCGACTTTTTTAGATTCTGAGGTAAAGGCAAAAGAGTTTTTAGATGGTTATAAGCTGTAAGAACTGCAAGAAATATAAGAACAGGGCTTGAGGTGTAGCCAATTCATTTCTGTAATCAGGTTTTTGATGTTAGAATTGGGTTCAGAATTAGGGCTCACAATTATTTTTATTAGACCCTGCTTCTGTATGAGGTATTTTCTTTTTTCTCTTTCTCTTCTTTTCACGTCTTTTCCACTATTATGAAATGTATGTATAAACCATGGGTCGCACATGCTGCTTCCATCTCCTCTCAGACTGCACTGTGGTCTGGTAGCTTCTCAGGGTAGGGTGGGGGGAGGGTACAAGGAAAGTGGGATGGGTTGGGTGGGCCAGGGGAGTGCGGTGGGGGGATGGAGGAGTTCAGAGGGTAGTGTAGGCATGGGGGAGCAAAACAAAAATTATACCCAGAGTTGGAATTAAATTAATACAATGTATCTATTTATGTAGATGCTTATTCAGGAAAGATGCAATTAAGAACAGCAAGGGTTTCTTCGAGTGTAGGTTAGATGGGTAGAATCACTATATGCTCGGTAAATGTGGGAGGGCTAAATGATAGGATAAAATGGATAACAGTGGCAGATTTTGTGAGGTCAGTGGCCCCGATGTTATTTGTAATCAGGAGACACATATACCCTGGGATAAAAGGGAGCTGATCGTAGTAAGGGGATATAACTGCTGGCTTTTTCATCACAGAGCACTAATATCCAGCGGGTGGCTGTTCTAGCCAAACACTGAATTGGGCCGATTAGGTGCAAGTTCTCGGATACTCATGGTAGGTGGACACTAGTCGAGCTCAAGTTAGGACTCTGTTTGTGCAATATATGGATCCAATCAAGATGATCCGAAGACATTTGAAGATCTCGAGGTCGAGTTAGCATCTTGGACACACGTGCTGGTTATATGTGGAAATTTCAACATTCACCAAGCAGTTGAGATCCGGAGAGTCTAGTGATACCAGGGGAAAAAACCTTGGGGCTCATTTATGAGCCACTGCGTCACTTTTGCACCACAGGTGCGTCACTTTTTGTGACGCATCAGTGGCGTAAAAAATGCACCATGTTGCGCGATATTTACGAAGTGACGCATCTAGGTAGATGCGTCACTTCGTAAACCCCTGCACTACATTATACCTGCGCCAGGTATAATGTATAGGGAAGAAAGGGTCGTACGAGTGGCGCAGCAAAATCTATGAGATTTCGCTACGCCACTTCTAGAACACCAATGCTTCAAAACCTTACGCCTGCCTCATGGCAGGCGTAAGGGTGACACAGGCCCTTTCACATGGGGCTTGCCCCATGTGAAAGGAATATTGCTAGGGTTGTGTCAGGCTTCTGACACAACTCCAGCAATGCACCTCTTTTTGCGCTGGCAGGTACGCCCGTTTTACTGACATATCTGTCCTTCCTTGCGACATGATGCGTCATATTATAAATATGACGCATCAGGTATGTCGCAAGGAGGGGACACTGAGAAGTGGCGCATCGCTGCTTTCACGCAGCGATGCTCCACTTCTCATAAATGAGGTTCCTTGAGTTTACAGTGCTTTAATATCACTTATGGATAGCCACGGCCTAGTAGATGCATGGAATCAGAAGCATTCTAATGATCAGGGCTATACCTATTACTCTTGCCCCGATAAGAAATATTTTTGCCTCGATTATTTCTTAATTACAGCAGACTTGTTAAATAAAACTGAAATTAGGAGCCTCCCGAAAGTAATTTCAGATCTTAGTCCCCTGGTTTTGGAGGTCGAAGTCCAAGCACCTGCTAAGTGCCGCTGCAAGTGGACATTCAACAGGAAATTACTGGCAAATGTAGTCTTTGTCGAGCACATTAGGAAATGGACGCATTTTTTTTCCCGATATCAACAGGTACAGCTCCTCTCAAGGTATAGTCTGGGATGCCTTTAAGGCTGGCTTGAGGGGGGAGATCATCAGTTCTGTTGCCCAAGAGATGAGACAGCAGCAGGTTGAGAAACAGAGGATGTTGAGGGAATTGACAGAAGTTGAGCAATAACATGGGACACAGATAGCACGGGGAAAGCAGTGGCACAAACTCAGTTCAAAATTATTACCCTAAAAGCAGAAATTAACAGCTGGCTACATCAGAGACCAGCCGAAGAATTTCAAATCCATAGGAATGGAACATGAATATGGAGAATCAGTCGGTAAAAAATCTTGCGCTACGTACACAGCAGAAGGAATCTAGAAGCAAGATATCCTCCATCTGGAAACATGGAAGAACCTTTACAGAGACTAGTGACATACTTTGTATATTCCAGGAATTCTTCCAAGTATTATATAAAGAAGATAGTGTGTTGCCCTTGGACATCGCTCACGTAGTATCAGAGGTGGATCTTGGGGCTGTTCTAGACCAACCCGTCAGGGATGAGCTAGAAGCAGAAATAACACTGGAAGAGGTCCTGGCAGCCCTACAGTTCCTGCCTTCCTGGGAAGGCAGTCAGTCCTGATAAAACACCGCTTGAATTGTATAAAATACTTCAATCCCAGCTAGCCCCTCTTTTATTGGACCTATTCTTGGAGTTACAATATAATGGGGTTCCACAAGAGTCCTGGGAGGGCACTGATATTGTTATATTTCCCAAGAAGGGTAAAAATGTGGACAACCCGGACTCGTATCGGATAATTTCACTAATAAATGCTGATACCAAGATCTACTCTGAAATTCTGGCAACTCTGCTAGGTAGGGTCATAGCCCATTTAGTGTCACCTTGGCAGCATGGGTTCAAACCCGGGATCGCGACCACGGACCATATAAAGCGGGTGATAACTTTGTTTGATATTACCGCTGATACAGGGGGACATATGGCTATGGCCCTACTCGATGCCGAGAAGGCTTTTGATTGGGTGGATTGCAGGTTCTTGTGGAGAATACTAGAATTGAAGGGTTTTGGCCCCCAAATGATCACCGCTATCAAAGCAATGTGTTCTTCTTGGTATGCACGGTTTCAACTAATGGGGGAAGAGTGGGGCATCATAAAAGTATTGAGGCGGACAAGACAGGGGTGTCCATGCTCCCCCATACTCTTTGCACTCTATATAAATCCACTGATCGAAAAGATCATAAATAGTCAGGGGATAAAACCTATTATTAGCGAACGGTTTGAGACTAAGGTGCTTGCATATGCTGATGACATTGGTATCGCCACCACTGACCCAGAAGGAACAATCAGGGAAATAGAAGCTATGGTTGGAGACTTTGGTAAAATCTTTGGCTATTACCTGTATAAAGACAAAATACAAGTCATCTATACAGATAATCTCATATTTCAAGATAAACGGCGTCTGGACACAGCTTTATATCTTGGAGTCCGCATCAGCCCAAAAGTAGCCTTTACAGGCAGAATCAATTTTGATCCCCTGGTCGAAAAAATATCTACAGGCCTAAAACGCATTAATGGGCTACACTTAAACTATCGGTAGGAGTATTATTTTAAAAATGACCATGTTGCCCAAGATTTTATATCTTTTTGGGTCGTTACCAGTGACTATAGATGAAATATGGATACCATATTCATTACTTAATTCATTAATATTATCTGACAGTACGGGAAAGTGAGGCGATCATTAAGATATATGTCTATTCCACAGAGACGGGCGGGTTGACTGTCCCCGACATTATATTTTATTATTGGGGCAGCTCTCATACAGCAAATGCACATTTTTCTATTTCGGAAAATGACTAAGACCGACCAGGAGAGACACAGTGCACTTCCAACAATTCATGAACTTGATCTAGAGAGAAAAGTGGGTGGACTGCTGCTGCGGCAGCTAGAGCTGAGTTATTGCAAAAAAAATGCTTCAAGATAATTCTGAATGCCTGGACAATATGGAGAAGGTTCGTCAAGCTATGAAGATCATGAAATATAGCAGATATACTCCACTATGGCGCTCCTCCACTTTTCCCGCCTCTCTTTTATGATATAACTAGCAGCCCGTCCCGACCTTGTCCGGGAGCAATCAGGCTTCCCGGACCCCCGCCCGCCCCGACATTGTGCAGCAGCCCGGCCCCCGCCCGCCCTGCCATTGTCAAGCAGCTCGGCCCCTGCCCGCCCCGTCCCCCGCGAGCAATCAGGCTTCCCGGACCCCCGCCTGCCCCGATATTGTGCAGCAGCCCGGACCCTCGCCTGCCCTGACATTGTCAAGTAGCTCGGCCCCTGCCCGCCCCATCCCCCGCGAGCAATCAGGCTTCCCGGACCTCCGCCTGCCCCGATATTGTGCAGCAGCCCGGACCCTCGCCTGCCCTGACATTGTCAAGCAGCTCGGGCCCATTCCCGTCCCGTCCCCCGCCTGCCCCGACCCCCGCCTGCCCGGAGCCTTACCTCAGCAGCCGCTCCTCCCCCGCGCTCCTCATTTCACCGCTCCGCCGCTCCTCGTCGCTTACCGCTCCTCTCGCCTGTCCGCCGGTCTTCACCGCCATTCCGCCGTTCGTCACTGCTCCTCCCCCACGCCATGTCCGCCGCTCCTCTTCCGCTCCTGCACGCCGCTCCTTCCGCGCTCCTGATGTCACCACGCAGGTCGCGGCCGGCGCTACTTGCAAAGGACTACTTTTTTTTATCGTCAATTTTTTAAATAACGTACATTTTTTTATTTTATATAGCCTATGTCCATCTGCACACCCTGAAGATTACAATGATGTATCGGGTGTGTGGATTGGCGCTGTGGTTCCCGAGTTTACCCGCCTCAATGGTGCAAAGTTCTTCCTTTATTATAGTAGTATAGATGGGTAGACAATGGGAGCGTGTGCCTTGACAGTAATTGGGGACATGTATCATTCAGATCAGCTATACCTTTTAATTTATCTACAGCAAGGGTTTGGTATTCCGGAAACCCAATATTTTAAATATATTCAAATCAAGGAACACCTCAATAATTCCAGGAAGGTCCATTCCTTGATAACGTACCTATTTTGGAGGTAATCACTCGGGCTGACTGTAAAATAAGAAACATCTATAGCATTATGCTGGACAATCTTCCAGAGGACCTCGAGAAAACGGAGGCAAATTGGGCTAGGAAGCTTGGCGACCATGATGCTGACATAGCAGCTAGTGCTATTGCATAGTCTAAGATCTTCTTGTCAGCGGGTCTAAAGGCGCAGCATTTTAAGACGTTACTTAAGATGTTACTTAACTTGTATTTTACACCCGCCAAGTTGTTTGAGTGGGGCAAGAGAACAGATGATAAATATCCCAGGTGTGGGGAAGGCCCGGCTACTTTGGCCCATATGTTTTATGACTGCGCCAGGTTACTCCCTCTAAAGTGAGGGCTGAAGCTCTTTTGGCAAGGATTGCTAGGGCACAGGATTACATTTAGTCCAACCTTGATGATCCTGGGGCACAACAGCAACAGCGTCTAGAATACCTCCCAGACGTATATTGTATTTGTGTCAGTAGCCGTTACTAGGATATTAATTGCCGCCAGGTGGAAGCACCCGGATCCCCCCTCGTTTCAGGCCTGGCTTGCTCGGTTGCTTTGTATATATATTCAAGAGATGGCCCTCTATGAATGTTGGATCAGACAGGCCAGGAAGCTGGTGAAAAAGATCTGGTCCCCCATCATGGATTGGAAGAACAATACTGATTGTGTTGCAGCGCAACTTGCTGGTTGTTTATAACCGGTGAAGTGGTGATCCACTGACCTAGAATATTCTACAACCAAGACAGTTAATAGGCTAAGCAGGATCTGTTGGTCAGTCAGGCTCTCATGTCCCTCCAGGTCTTCCCTTGGTGGCATGACCCAGTTCTATGAAAGATGCTGTCGTTATTTGATGTACTGTAAATAAGTATCAAACAACAAAAGTGGGTTGCCAGTACTGATATAAACAATTTAAATAAACAACTAACCTGACAGCACTTGAAAACACATTCAAGACCGGGAATTGCTAATTAATAGCTTTTTATTTTGATATTTTGAAATTGTTTTACTTTTTGCATTTTTTATACAAAATAACGTATTTAAGAAGGACACATTATACAAGAAAAAACGATTCATGAAGGACACATTGTACATGGGAAAAGGGGGGGACATTTTTAGTCATTCATCATATTATACATATCACATACATACACAAAGCATTCAAAACCGGTTGGGGAAGGAGAATATATGATACAATATATATACTCTATGTACAATTTATTACAAAAGGAGCAAAACAGAAGAAAAAGAGGGCCACTGTCTGCGGAACGATTTTACAGTAGTTTTAAAGACAAAAAGTTTCACCTGAGCACATTCCTACCTATTAAATTAAATGAACACAAAAATCTTTCTGAAATTGGTTGATATAGGTAATGTGCATCAACGAGCGACACAGGAGAGATTGTTTAATAGCCTGTCGCTCTCGCAGACTTGATGTGGCAGGATCCTACGCGCTTCGAATCCCACTCGGTCTTTAGGGATTCTCTTCAGGGCCTCAAGTAGTATCAGAGAGCAAAAATGCCAAAGGGACGAGGAGACATCAAAGTCTAAGAGTGCTTGAGTCCGAATCTCATATGAGAGAATGAGTCTTTCTATAAGTGGTCCGTGACGGGTTCGAAAACCGGACAGTCTGGGGCAGTAACGCACACGTGCCCTAAAACTGGTGTCCGCAGGTTTCGGTACACGTGACGAGGAATGGAGCAATAATGACGGTGACAATCGTCCGTTTAGGGCGTTTCCGGTTATCTAGTCAAATTTTCAATATTGATATGTGTTGCAATTCTGAACGCATTTGTGAACATTTGCGCAGAATGAACGTGCCATAAACGATGCTTCGTTAAGGAACCGCCATAGATGCGAGATGCCAAGTACAAATCGAGGCTTTTCAGGGGCGGTCGGACCGGTGGCGTTTTCGGCAGCACTACACCTGGGCGCATGCGTATTAATTGTTTATATCAGTACTGGCAACCCACTTTTGTTGTTTGATATTTAGGCTCAGCCTTGCTGATTAGAGCCAACCCCAAGTTGTTTTCTAGCTGTAAATAAGTATGACCTGTATTAATTAAGCTGTTCTGACCGTTGGTAAACTCAATTTCATATTAGTATATAACTGTATGTATGATACATGAGTTTTTTTATATGATTTTTTTTCCTTCTTGTACAATAGCTAATATTTAATTCTCTGGGTTTCAATATAAAAAAGTAAAAGAAAAAATATGCATGACCAAGGAAACAGAGGGAACTGTGCGCTCTGCCTCAGCTTTTCCCCTGATTTACAGCTTGCCTGAATTTTGTTTACAGTTAGGGTGTCTGCACCTCTCTTGCACCAGTGGTGACTCCCCTCTCCAACTATAAAGGCCTCAAAGGCGCTGACAAGTGAACAATAAAACAGCTCTCAATCCAACACTCGAAGACCTGCACGTGGTTCTATTGAGTTCAAGAAAGGACTGGCATAGCTGTGCCTCATCCGCAGCATGTTACCCGCAAACATGCAGTGTGGTGCTCCTTTGTGGTGCTTTTGGGACAGATGTGTCTCAAATGCCCAATGCACACAAAGGAAGCATACAATGGCATAATGTATGCGTGGAGGTAGAAAGAGACCTCGTGGCATAGAGACCTCAGATGAGGTGATGATGTACACCCACGCCCAGTATAACAGACTCCCCCATCATGTACAGACACCTCGTGCAGCCTGTTATGGATGTAAAGGGATGAATTACTTGATTTAGGGTATATGCAGAGACCTGATTCGAGTGTATCCCTACACCCAAAAAAGAAGGTGACCACTGGCCATTGTATCATAGCTAACAACAATGAATGCTGAAGTTTCATGCATATAGTTGGAAAAGCAAAACTACATGCCTGGTAACCCAGAGTGCTATCGATGAATGTCATGGCAAGTGTTTTAGCTGGAGGCCAGGGTCTTCATCCAAATGTCAGGAGCAATTCCGGAAGTAAATACTTAATTCAATGTCAGGCCCTTAGGTTACATCCGCAGCAGAGAGGACCTGTTAGGGCTCCATTCTCCCCCCAATTGTAATCAACTCCCAGTCTTTGCCCAGAATACTGACACCAACATTCCATGCATCATAGCATTCTCACATCATCCACACTTAAAATTCTACATTCATACAAGACCCAGCATGTCAATATATCATTCCCTTTCATTACAAACCAGGCAAACCAGACATGCCACTTCACTACATTATTCTCTTTCCATCGATAGAGGACAAAAGTCAGACAAATGCAATAATCACCCATAGACAAGACAAACTATCACACTTTCTCTGTCTTCTTCAAGGAACACACGCATGCCCACAAGGACAATACACTTCATCGTACTCTTCCATACACACAACATTGCAGCCCCGCACACCACCACACAAACACCTAAACACACTAGTTGGCCAAACCAAAATGACCAAGTACCAGAATGAAGAAAGCCCTAAATCTGCAACCAGCACTACACCCTCTGTAAACTGCACAAACAGCAAACTAAACCTCTCTAGTATATAATGACGACAACCTCCAGTATGTGCAGACTGAAACTTCCGGAAACAAGGCATTCACACACAGTTAGACTCCAGTACATTTATTTTCAAATTTAGCATATAAAATACATAAGTTACGAATATCAGTACAATTAGTACATTAAGAACACTGAACAGGAGGACAATACATAAAACATCATTGAGACAAGGATAATCGTTCAAATACCATTACTCACAGATCATTATAGAAAAATCAGTCTCAATAAAATCATGTCTATATATGGTATTGGGGTTTTTGGATTATTCATTGACGAGTTTCAGTTGCCACATAGGTTGTATAGCAGAGACAATACCAACCCATTCGGAGGACATACAATGTGTTCTTCTTAAATGGCCAGACGCATACAACCTGGCGATTGTTAATGTGTACTCGCGTCCAGTGAGCGTGTCCATGGAATCATCCACCCTAGATGATCTATCTTCATTTTTGGGACAACTACCCGTTGATTGCAAGATACTGATGGGTGGGGATTTCAGCTGCCACTTTGAACCACTAAAAGGTTTAAAGGAGGGTGCCTTAACGGCTGAGGCTGAGGATGATTACTGGGGGATTCTCCCCTGTCAATCTCCAAACCCGAAATCATGGTCCCCCTTAGCGTTGCAGATTACGTCCCTCACCTTGAACTATGCCCTGAGGGCCTGTAATGGGTGTACACCATCCGATGCCCTTTCAGTGTGTACCTTCAATAGGAAGGACCACGAATCGCGTCTGGACTACATTCTTGTAGATACAAGCATGTGGCCCACGGTTTTGGACTTCAGGGTGATTGGAAGAGCAGATAGCGATCATAATGCGCTCTGCTTGGATATGGTACACCCAGGGCCCAAAGAAGGTACGCCACTTATTGACCAAAAGCAAGACACAGGGACCCTAGTTCTATCTAATAACAGACGTAGGGTAAGATGGGGGAAATTAGTTAATTCAACAGAGTGCATTACGAAAATGTATGACTTGGCGCTCCCAAAGTTAGTTGAAATGGATGAACTGATTAATAAACCCAAAGCTACTGACTTTAATGAGAAATTAGGTCAAATTCATGCAGACCTAGTTGGAAGCTTAGGAGAGGATTTCTACCCTGAGACCGTGAGCAGAAAGAAGAGGACACCAACCCCAGCTTGGTAAAATTCCACGTGTAAAAAGATAAAAACAGAGTTGATCTTTATGGTCAAGTCTGGCACAGACAAAAATAAAGTATCTGAGCTGAGACGGAAATATAGGGAAGCCACCGCCCATGCAAAGTCCGAATGGGATTGGGATAGATGGCACGACCATCATTGGCACTGGAAACCAGGGATCTAAGAAAATTCTGGTCATTAGTCCATACAGGTGCAGGGGAACCGAAATCAGTTGTAGAG
The DNA here is from genome assembly GCF_964263255.1 of Lissotriton vulgaris. Lineage (NCBI taxonomy): Eukaryota > Metazoa > Chordata > Amphibia > Caudata > Salamandridae > Lissotriton > Lissotriton vulgaris. The sequence continues at coordinate 1,139,604,384 of NC_141695.1, read as the reverse complement.
CCAGACATCGCTGCCCCAATATGGGAATCCCACTTCAGTAAACTGTACCAAGATACTTCTGTAATTCCCACACAGGCAGTTTTTGATAGCCCCTCTGAGCCCAATGAAAAACTAGAGTTGACACTGGGTGAGGTATTAAATGCTATAGGGAGATTAGCGCCGGGGAAGGCTCCAGGTCTCGATAAACTCCCCGGAGATTTGTTCAGACACCAACCAGAGATCTGGGGTCCCTATTTGCTTATTATTTTCAACTCTATCTTAAGAGGGATGGAGATCCCCTGTACTTGGCTGTTGGCAGAGATAGTACTGATGTTTAAAAAGGGCTCTCCTCTGCTCCCAGCCAACTACAGGCCAATCAGCCTTATAGATGTAAATCAAAAACTCTTTGCACGTCTTCTGCTGGACCATCTTCTGGACTGGATGGAGGACAATGCGATCCTTAGTCCACTCCAGGCGGGCTTCAGGAAGAACACGTCCACCATGGACCAGATTTTTCGCCTCGTCCTCCTCTACTGGAAAACTGTGGGGATCGAGGGGGGGAGTCTGTACATGGTGTTCATGGACCTGAGGTCCGCATTTGACTTGGTACCATGCAAGAAACTATGGGCGGTGCTCAGGGAGCTGGGTGTTCCCTCACAGTTATTACAGGCAATAATCAGGTTCCATGATGGAAATTTTGCCCAGGTCAGGTGCGGGAGGGAGGGGGCGCTGTCATCTAGATTCCCAGTTCTCAGGGGGGTAAGACAGGGTTGTGTCCTTGCACCGACCCTGTTTTGCCTCTTTGTTAATGGTGTAATATCTTACCTTGACAATGTCAGGAACAACGATGCCCCTAGGTTGGCAGGCAGGAGGGTTCCGGCAATTATGTTTGCCGATGATACTCTCCTGCTCTCCAAATCCCCGATGGGGATCCAACGGATACTGGATGGGTTTGGGGATTTCTGTAGGGCGCATGGCCTTGAGATCAACGCAGAAAAAACAAATTCATGGTATTCAATCCCTCGACAACAATTAGGCCTAATCCAACCCTGGGATCCGATAGACTGGAAAGGGTTAGAACGTTCCAGTATTTGGGGGTAACTTTACATGAAAATCTATCCTGGGGTCCACAGATAGCAAGATCCTGTTTAAAGTTATCCCAAATGGTGGGGGCAATTCTGAAGGACTCGAATTCTTCAACCTTCAAGCCAGTTAGTCCAGCCTTGGAGGTGTATAAAACCCAAGCCAGAGCAGCTTCATCCTATGGTGGTGAGCTGTGGGGTCACAATGCCGGGACAGAACTCGTCAAGGTGGAAAACAACTTCCTTAGACGTTTGTTGGCTCTACCACAAGGTACACCCCTGCTACCACTGAGATTAGAATTGGGGCTCCTTTCAATAGGGGATGAATTGGCTCTAAAGCCATTGAGGTTTTGGCATAGGCTTTGGTCTACTAGTGAACTCTCCCACTACAGGCAAGATCTGAAGCACGTTCTGAGTCTTAACTGTTCCGACAGAATTCCATGGGTGGCATACGTAAAACGAGAATTCTATCGACTGGGACTGGCTGATCTGTGGGATGATCCCGAAAAAGGTTGTCTAGGGGTGTCCCGCAAAATGCTCATCAAGACTTTCAAGGACAAGAGCCAAACTTTGCTCAAGTGTGCTCCGAAAATCGGCACCCTCACTGAACAATTTCTGGCCACGAAAAGTTCTTTTTACTTTGAAGGATATATGGATATTATCTTTTCTATCACTGCAAGGAAACTTTTTATCCAGTGGAGGTTTGGCACACTGCCCCTTAAAGCCTTTACAAGTAAATGGTCAACCCTGGATGACAAACTCTGTCCTGGGTGCAGCACAAACGTGAAGGACGAACTACATTTGCTGTTTTTTGCCATGCTTACACCAGACCGAGAAAGTACTGACTAGTGCCACTGTGTAGGAATCTGGGCATCAGAAACTACCTACAATCATACAGAATCCTGAAGACAAGTACCCTGCACTATACTGTTTTTGCAGTAGCCAAGTATCTAATGGCTATGTGGCAGATAAGGGGAAAAATACTGAAAGGGTAACTTTTAACTTCTAAATATGAAATGAACTGTAACGAACTGTAGTTAATTGGGCCTTCAGTTTCCCAGATTCTTATATGCATTGAATTAATAGTCCTTTGCTTCCTTGCATTGTTTTTATATTGTATGTTTGCATGTGTTTTATATGTTTTTACTGCATCTTTTGTGGTCTCAAATGGCCGAAATAAAGAATTTTTGGATTGGATTGGAGTACAATTAGTACATTAAGAACACTGAACAGGAGGACAATACATAAAACATCATTGAGACAAGGATACTCATTCAAATACCATTACTCACAGATCATTATAGAAAAATCTGTCTCAATAAAATCATGTCTATATATGGTATTGGGGTTTTTTGATTATTCATTGATGAGTTTCAGTTGTATTTATATATTTTGAGACCACTTGCCACAAAGTAAGTAGTTTTATTTAGTTATTTTTATTTATTTAATATTACTCATCCCATCGTCTGTCGACTTCCAACCCCCCACCCCGCCCACCGCTCTTACCTGTGCGAGCCGCTTCTGCTGGCCGGTACAAAGTTGCCTCCACTTGTTAACACACCATCCCCTTCCAGGGACAACGCGTTCAACACCTTGAAGTAAGGCCTCACTCTCATGCTTGCACTACAATTAATAGCTCCCTTCTTCATCAGCTCACAGACCTCCTGAAGAATGACATCTTTCTTTTGCGGTCTGTAGTACATTGTAAGCTGTTAGTTATCTTTCTAGTCTTTATAGAATCTTGCTCTGGTGCATTCTGTATTCTCTATGTGTGACTTATGTTCTGTATTCTACGAGTGGCAGTTGACTGGTTACTGCTGCATCGAAGTGGCCGCTCTTATCTTACTCTGTGTCTCAAATAAAGTATTATTGAGATCCTCCTACTCTTGCCACCTGGATTCATTTACTACAGTTTTTGGCGATGTTTTAAAGAACCCATTGAGATAAGAGCGGACAAAAACTGAGGTGCAAATTGGTCCGTGTTTCCTGCGACGCTGTTGGACAGAGGGCTGATTCTGTGCACCACTTCGACAATTGATTTACACGTGATTGCCACGATTCAAAGGAAATCACAGAGACTGCTATGTAGTGCGGAGTGAAGATCGACACACACCCCTGAGGGATCGTGATCTCAGTGTGCCATTTAGCGTGCGAAGACTCACAGGTGACTTTGTTTTAAGCTTTTACCCCTATTAGCTTACCTCTCTTCACTGATTACGAGTGTTTTCACGAAATCCTGTGGCTCCGCTAAACCTCATTCTTCTCCTGGTCTCTTCGTTTTCCTGTCCGTGTTCTTCCGTCTTCTCCGCACATCTCTGCGGTTGTGATGACGTACTATTTACTGCTGCATCGAAGTGGCTGCTCTTATCTTACTCTGTATCTCAAATAAAGTATTATTTAGATCCTTCTACTCTTGCCACCTGGATTAATTTACCACACGGCCCCTAACCACTCCTCTTTAGAGATGGCATATACAAACATCGCCCACAATGGCTATAACCTCCTCAGTGTTCTCATGTGTTGACCAACCTCTCCTGACAAAGGCACTCTCAATAGGCATAAAGCCTGCCTGTTCCATCCCGTGACATGCAGTATCCTGTGCTGAAAATTTCTCAGTGTGAGTGCTAGGGACATCCATTCTGCTCAATTACTCTATTTTGTTCAATTTCCTACAGCAGCTTCTTCACCTCCTCTCTCCCTACCATTGATATCCTCCTTGGCTTGTGTGTCACCATATGTACACCTTGCCTCGGAACAATACGATGCTCATACCCCTTCCTTTTTAAATTATTTATTTACTTATTTTAAGTCCCAAGCCCTCAAACATGACTTTCCATGACAATAGGCACACGACAAAGATTTCAGCGGCTATTACTGGTAGAAAGGATATCAATACCAACAGGGTTTTATGCCACGTTTCTGACAGACATCACAAAGCCCCATCAGTAGTTTCACCATCCTATTGTAGCAAGGTTCAGTATACCAACATAACAATTAAACTACATAAAAACTGAAGTTCACAGCCACCCCAACAAATGCAAACTCCTCCTGTCATGTGCCACCCACTGCAGCTGTGCCGCAGCGTAGTAGAGCTCGAAATCTGGGACACCCATCCCACCCACCCCAGGAGGTTGTGTAAGAGGCGGCGGAGATTCTCTCTTCCTCCACCCCAAATCAGTTCACTCAGGAGTGTATTCATATTTTTAGGCCCGGATTGTGGTATTCAAATTTGCATATTTGCGAAGAAATATAAAACTCGTCAGAGAATCACAATTTTAGTTAGTGCCACTCTGGCCATAAGAGAGTGGTGTAGTGTGCACTAGAACGCGGCATGGTTCCTTAGTGATGTCATTGTGTTCCCCTGGTCTTTCCCTCTAATGTCATTGTCTCCATGATAGAAGTTAATGGCCAGGTATTTCAGCACCACAGGTTCCATTTGATACTTTGCCCTGTCACTGCCTGTAATGATACGGCTAGATTAAGATTGAATGGAAATGTGCATGTCTTATCTCAAGCCACTCTAGTGTATACTTCACTAAGATACAGATACAGAAATTCTGCGTAGAGTAAAATACCATGCTCTCCATCCCTCAAAGATACACCTCTCACATGCCCCTCCTTCTGGACCAGGTTAGTAAATGGTTGATTACCAGGGCAAATAGCATGAAAGAGAGTGGGCAGCCCAGCCTGGTGCCCCTAGTGATCTCAAAAGAATCTGCGATTAGTTAGCCAGTATGCACACAAGCCCATACCCCGGCATAAGGAAGGATCACACACTTTTCCTAGCCTTCTCCCATGCTCATTCTTTTCATGGTTGCCTGAAGAAAAGTCCAATGCACGATATCAAATGTCTTTAAAAAGTCGGCTGACAAGACCACTGCATTTGGATGTTGTCCCACAGGTGTCTCTTCTAGCATCCTAAACAATCTCCAGATGTTTAAGAAGTTGCTATGGGGAGGTATGAATCAATTTTGATCTTCATGTATCAGTTCCAGTACGTGTGGGTACAGCCTGCCAGCTAAAACTTTGCTACGAATCTTATAATCAAGGTTTAGCATAGACAGTGGCATAGACGAGGTCACTGCTGGGGTGTCTTTAATGGGCTGGGGAATTGAGTTTAGTAGGACCTCTCATTGTTTCGGGGTGCAAGACCCTTTCAAACGCCTCTGCATGCAAAGCCCCTAAGCATGGTGCCAACAATGCAGCATAATACTCTTGGTAGAATTCTGCAGGGAAACCATCTGTTCCTGGCAACTGACCCATCGCCAGGCCCTGGCCTGTTTCCCTCATTTCATTCTTCATGAGGAGTCCCCCTAGCACGTTTTCTGTCTCTACCCACACCCATGGCAATCTCTTCCTCCCCAAGAAGTGGCCAATCACCTCTGCAGAGACACGCCCCTAGCTTGCGTAAAAATCCTTATAATATTGGGTAAAACCGTCGGGGCAGATTTACCACTTCTGGCACCAGAAGAGTTATGAGGCATCTGCCCGTCCGTGTGCCACCACTGATGCATTTACAATGCGGCGCACCGTGGCGCTCAGATGGGCAGATGCGTGACGCATCCCAAGTGGAAATGCAAGGCATTGCTGGAGTTGTGTCACAAGCGCGACGCAGCTCCAGCAAGGCTCGGGGGCTGCCCTATCTCTAACATGCTGCGTCAATCCTTACGCCTGCTTCAAGCAGGTGCAGGGTTTTGACGCAGCAAAGCCCTAAAAGTGACTGAGTGAAATCTTGTAGATTTCACTCAGCCACTTTCCGAAAAGTGACTGAGTAAAAGCCACTTTTAGGAGGCGTTCCTGCAAGAGAACGCCACCCCATGCGCCAGAACGCCTACACGTGGCGCAGGGCTTTACAATGTGACGCATCTCCCTGATGCGTGAGTTTGTAAGTACCCCGCACCATGGCGCTGGATTTGTGCCACTGCTGCGTCACAAAAGTTCCTAACTTGTAAGATGGACAAGCCAGTCTGCACCAGCCATCCCGATAGTCTGCCAGCCTTCTCCTCCCACGTGTGTGGTGTTCAAGTATTCCCAGCAGGTAAACAGTTGCAGCTATTCTTACATTATAGCATACAGTTCTCATTGTTTCATAAGTTGCTTCATGATTAGTGGGTCATTTAGGACATCCCACTCAATTTCGCGAAGCTCCCCCTGAAGCCTGGTCATCCCTTTGCAAAGTTCTCCGACCCCCGCCATTTGCTTCAGGCACGGTCCCCACAGTAGCACCTTGAATGCCTCCCATTCCATGCGTAAGTGGTCAATGGAGTATTGGTTGTGTTGAAAATATTTTCTTATGGAGTCTGTAAGTGCTTCATGCAGCGCAGTGTCATGCAGCAGAGCAGTTGGGAATTTCCAAGTCGGGATCGGCCCCATTTAAATACAATAGAAGAGTGTTATGATCATAGAGAGTGCATCTTAAATACTTTGTGGATATGGTGAGATCCCTCATTGTAGGTGTCCATGGAAACTTATCAAGCTTCGCCTGTAAATCATAGACTGGGAAGTGAAAAGAATAATCTCCACACCTAGCATTCCTAGCGTGCACTATGTCATGTAACTTCCATTGTACTGCCCAGAGTCTAAAGTCTTCCACAAGTTTGAGACTCGCAATGTCTATGAGCGGAGGACATGACCTGTTTAGGTACATGTCCTCAACACAATGAAAGTCGTCTCCTTGTAGCTTGAGTGACTGCATATCCTATGTCAATGACGCTGCCTGTTTATCCAGGAAAAGCAACTGGACAAAATTTGGTGCATAAATGCTACCCAATGTCAAATCTAAACCATGTAGTCAACGCACCTGCCTGTCTTGTCAATGAAGGTGGTACTACCCTCAAACTGGACTCCTGATTTATACCAGATTAATGCAGCCTTGGTATAGGATGAATACCAATGGCATATACCCTTCCTCTACACCTTTTTCTCAGTTTAGTAAACTCTTGACTCACTAAATGTGTATCCTGCAGGAAGCTAATGTCCACCCCCTCCATCTCAAGTTGTCTAGCACTTTATTCCTTTTCCCTTATGATCTACATACCTCCACATTCCATGTGATGTGTGTTTAATCGGTGACTTGCCAATGCTTTGTAGGGTGAGGTAGGGTAGATCAATCACAACATCCCCTCTAATAGGAAGGGTTACAATAATTTGGGTAGCCTGAGTCAACAGACAAAAACATTCCCTAGCTCCCACGCCCCAGGGCAGATCAGCAAAAGCCATCTGTTCTATTAAAATTAACTAGATTTCAAAAGTGAATAATTTACTACTTCCTTGTCCGCGTATTCAGGAGAGTAGAAGGGGGTGAGGGCCTGGTCTCTAGTAGAGGAGCCTGCTCCACCCACCAATGCATCTTCAGACACTAACCCACTAACATAGCATAAAGAGGACCCCTCGGGAGAGCTTCCCTAGGCCAGCAATAGATATGCTTGCCGCACCAACCATCAATCAACAAGTTCAGCAAGTGTGAGCATGGGGTACCTCGAAATTTTACACCTTCAAATTTTCCATCATTCAGAATACCAAAATTCATTGGATATGAGACAGTGGTAAACCTCAATTTTATGAGGCAATGTGTCCCAGAGTTAAGACACCTCCCAATATATCATAAATCAGAAAATTCAATAAATGGGCCCACTCAAAAAGTGAGGTCCACATCAATGGTAAAAGTTAAAGTGTTTCATTACAAAATCCAAAAGTTAAGCAGTATGCCAATGCCACTAAGACTGTCAGTGGAAGGAGATTACAGAGGAATGCAAATATCAGAAATTATTCAAAGTCCCAAATGGGAAGCAAAATTGAGAGCGAGTGAAAAATAAATGTCCCTTTGCCATAACCAATCAATCAATCAATCAAAATCTTTATTCGGATACAAATATATATCCATAAAAGCACAGGTCAAAGTAGCAGCATATAACAAGGAGACCTAGGTCAGATAAGAGGGGAAACAATTAAAAATAAAGCATCAGACAAATCCATCAGAGATTACGGTGCAGCTTCAAAATACAATATTAAAAATTCAAAATAAAAGTATAAAATTAACAGATACAGGCTTCAGAGGGTACACATTGAATTACTGCAGCCTTCAAGAAAGAAACAATGCGGTAAGTTAGCTCTTCATCTTCAAAAGTGATAATTTTCCTGTAGGTTGTCTTGTGATCAATCGAAGAAAAAGTCTTAAAAAATGGCATCAAAAACCATATAGTGTATTTTAAATAAAAATTGCAAAAAATAAAAAACTGCAACATTGATTGATTACATTGTTCATTATAAGGACATGGCATATGATCAAGGTTAGAATTATACCCCCGAGGGAAACAGAGCAGAAATGTCATTGTGTCAACCCTTAATCGAAAGAGCAAGCCCCTCTCACAACGGCCAATAGGTTTTAAAAAATAGCTAGATGGTAAGTGGGAGATATTCTCGATCATCATGTATCTAGCGACAGAAGATTTCTGTACCTCTGTTTCATATCTGGCTTTACTGAAAAAAAGCGTATAGAGCCTTCTGTAGGATTTTTTTTACATATACCTTCTGAGTCGATAGGATTTAAAAATATATTCTCAAGACTCACTCTAATCAGGCTCTTCCTACCAGCAGCAAGCCAGGGTATTTCCCTTCCCTTGTCACAATTGAGGCAGTCTGTTATTGTTTCCCTAGTTATGTACGCTGTGGGATTCTTCCAGAGTGCAAGTCAAAATATAGCAGGCGGGCCTTAATGTAATCTTCGATATAGGGCAGATTCAGTTCTCTGTTGCAGGCGTACTGTGATGAAGAAATAGGACCACCCAGCAGTTTGCGACAAAATCTATTTTCTTCTTCCTGGATGCTATCACACTGTCTGAAACCCCCAAACTTCTGCACCATAAGTAGCAGTAGGGGTGCATTGTAACTTAACATTTTTACTAATGGCCGAAACTACCTGTGTTTTTTTAGGTTGGGGCAGGCCAAGTATGTTGTTAATGGATTTAGAAAACTTTTTTCTACTGTGTGCCACATGGTCAGCCCAAAAACCATTTGAACCAACCCAGAAAGGGAAAAGTGCAAGTGCTCTGTAAACTTTACGAGTCTAAAACAATAGTATTATTAGAATATTTTTTCGAACCTTTGTCTTAACACCTCAGCACCAACCCACAAAATGAATAATTATTCAACACCCTCTATGATAATGTCATTCCATGAAGCTAAAACAAACTTGATACTTTAACAATAATGTGTTCTATGAATGAATAGGGCACAGTGAAACAGCAGAAGGCTCTTGAAATGAATGGTTCAGTTAGTGATTGAATCGGAAGTTAATCAAGAGCAAAGTAAACAATGACACTGGAAATAAACCAGTACACCTCCGCTTCACCTTGTGCTGCATAATTTTGGGAGGACAGACATGGGCAGGGGTGGAGCATGAGTGGCAGGCGTGACTTCCATCTTGCAAGAGAAGGCATTTGAAATTACCTTTCTACATAGTTAACACGTACCAGAAAACCAGATTTCTTCTCATTGTAAAGAGTTTGTTTCAAAAGCATATCGGTGGGTACATGTGCAATCAAGTGAAAAAATACATTCTGCACGTTGTTATGAATGTACAAAAATTTAAACCAATAAAAATCTTCTACACAAGCAATCTGTTTGCTGTTTCGAGTGTCCGCCGGGTCAGCCTTGTCCCTCTTCATTAATTGCCTCAGAGTTCGAGCTTTACTGCAGTGAAACCAGTCTAACAATAACACACCTGTGCCATTATCACTGCACACTCTCCACCTCACCTCATAACCAAAGCCATTACTGACCCAAACCCTTCTTGTAGTGAGGATGGGTTTCATGAAACCGACCCTACCCCTTATGCAGCTCCTTGTGGCAGTGTGTAATCACCCTAAAGAGGATCTCCCCTTAACTCTCTAGGACCTTTCAAGCTTCTAACCTATCACATCTCTCACCCAACCAACCCAACCAACCCATGCTCAGCGCGTCTGTGGCTACCACCACTCTCCTGAAGACCCCTGGGCGACCAAGCTCCGACTAGCCTCCCCCTAAAGCCCCAAGAGGTGAGACGGCACATTCCAATGACTACTGACACCATAAGTGTGTGAAGAAGGGTGCTTTTATGAGACAGATGCACAGCACATTATTACAACCTTGGCAAAAACCATGCAAACTAAACTTAAAACCTCACTAGTACAATTGAATTCTTGAACATCCCCTGCATCTCCCCACTGTCCTAAAATGCCCCTTCTTGTTCTCCCCATTGACTTCTGATGGCCATTTTTTGTTTGACTTTCTCAAACTCTTCAAACCAACATGACCTCTTTGCCGGAAACCCACTGCACACACAACAACCTCCCCACCCCTTGAACTGATCTGCCCATACTGCAGCAAAACCAACCCTGTTTCTATCCTTCCCTACAGAGTACAACCTGCCACCAGGTAAATACTGATAGGAATGTTTCTACCAACCCCCCCCCCCCACACCCATAGTCAACAGAATGTGTTTGTGAACTAAACCATCAATTTAAAACTTCTCTGCAAGCAGCCTCGCCAGCCCCTCTCGCAACAGAAGTAAATCCATATCCATTGCTAGCTCCAACAAATGTACCCCATCATCTCTAAAGAACTCCTTGATCTGATATCCTCATGAACAATTCTTTCCACCCTCCCCTCTCGGCAGAAATGGCTTAACTGTTTATTAATCTGCATGGGCCCCTTATCAATCACATTCTGCTGGTGTGCACTTCACCACCCCTTCTAGGTATCAACTCTGAACACATGATGTCTGTCCCAGCTCGGGAACTGTTCACTTCCTTTTTCCACCAGGTCGATTTTTACCAAGTGGAGAATCAATACATCAGGGCAACTCCAGCATTTTGGCAATTTACTCAATATAGACAATCAATTGTCGGCGAGCGACCTTTGGGCTCTCAACCCCAGTCGGACTGCATTCAAAACCGTTATTAAAAAATGTGTGAGAATTAGTTCCCTCGTAACAGACAAAGCACCTTTTTCCAAACGTAGGCATGCTTGGGCCCTTGTAAATTCTTACGAGCGGGTAGCACCGGCCACCTATCTGCCTTGCACATATTCATTGTACATAAAACGAAGTCTAATGGCAATTAGATTGGGTGACTGGCGCTTCCTGCAAGATCTGCCTTCTTGGGGACGATCGGCGGATGACTTAACCTGTAGAGGGTGTAGTAAGGTAGCTGAAACTTTGCTACATGTGGTTTGCCTCTGCCCAGCCTTTAATTCCCAGCGTAAGCTTAAACTCAAAGCAGAATGGAATAGGTTGGGTGTGCGGACATGTAGGCAAGCCATTATCGTGGCTCTGAACCCTGAGAACACAGTTTTAAATTTAGGATTAACAACTTTTATCCTACAAGCATGCCGCTCCCTTACTCAAAAGAGGCCCGCTAATAAAACTTAAGGGAAGAGACATGAAATGATATTATGTTTTCATTCATTTCAATCTTTATTCGGTTTAAAAAACCTTGTAAGATACAATACATAAAAATCATACACATCATTATAATACATAGTAAATAGCAGCAGTGGGTAAAAATATCACATCACATCATGTTTGTGCAAAGTACGCAAAAAAATCATCTAGACTGGGGTTAACTGGATCCTGGTCGGTCCCTCATATTATGTTTTGCAACCTGACAGTCTAATACATCGAGTGTTTCTCTAGGAATCCCAGTTGTCTTTGATATACATGCTGTATTTTGACAGTCAGTGTAACTAAAAAGGGGTGAACAGCTTTTTATATAACTTTTTAAATTCTTGCTTGTTCCTTTTTAAAATGTTACAGAATTAGGAGGTTCAGGACGAGGAAGATTTCCATTTTTATAACAGCCACCGAAGCGTTCGCTTGCTTTCTCCCAAATTTTAATAGCTTTAATATAATGTGAACTTTGTAACTTTCTTTTAAAGATATCTGTGTTATATCTAAATAAAGATTATTGTTGTTGTTGTTGTAGACAACAAGTCTTTCCATGCATGCCACCCTTTCAGAACCATTGTATTTGCACCTGTACGTCACTGAACCCCAACTGCCTGCCATATCTTCGCCGTGCAGCCTGCCTTGCTGCCTATTTTAAATAAAGTGACCACATATCCACACCAATATATATTCATTTATAGAACCAGCAACACAACCTAGAACAACCAAAACAGGGACATGGAAAATGTTAACAATACCAACATATCCGCACAACACCCACTCAGGATGAACATACCCTTTAAAGGACTCTGACATCCAAGACCCCCACACCAGGTTCTAAAATCTCCACCTCCCATAAACTCTCAGTGTCCATCCCCATTCTGAAAGAATGCTTCCCTAACGTCCTTTTCAACAAGCCCAATGCCTGACATGACTTTCTCAAAATCACCAACACCTGTCCGCTTTTTAGCCTGGACCCATCCCTGTGATAAATATGTGGCTCTTGCCACCCAACCTCCTTTTTAATGTCCCCCAAGCTTGTAATGGGCATGCCTTAGGCACTGGGTATTTGAATGTATGTAAGGTCACCCTTCTTGCAAACCCCTTCTGAGATGTAATGCTGTTCCTGTCGATCACCTCTGGACTGCCTCAACACTCCACTACATCCTTCACTTTAAGACCCCCCTTGCACCCCCAATATCTCTGAAATACGGAAAAAAAAACAACCACACCTTCATTCCTAAGAACAACACTGTCTCATTTTCATTTTTACAAACTACCTCCAGGAACAGCAAAATCATTTTCACCCAGGGTAATCGGTCTTCATAGTCTTTGTCCAAAGCCCTGTTGACTAGCCCTTCCTCCAATAATTATTTTTCCCCAAGTCACCAGTTGAAGGCTTGTACATCCAAAACCTCTTCTTATAAAAAGCCACCCCTGACAATTTTCCTGCTATGGATACCAGTGCTATTCCCCTGTCAATCATGTCCAAAAGGAACTGTACAATATAAACCAGTGTGCAGTTCCAAAAAAAAAAAGAATTCAACTCATCCATCATAGGTCCTTTATAAATATAAGAACAATGTCTCATAATGTGGTCATCCGGGAAGTACAGGCAGAAGTTCCGGGGCAAGCTGCCCCAGTAGTCCTAGGTGGATTTTGTGGATTCCTTTAGCAAGGCACTGGATAATTGGGTGAAGGGTATTGAGGTGAATGATTACAAAGGGATATATGATCTGTTTACAAAAGAGCACATGTTCAGTAATTGTTTTCCAGAGCTGCACCAACACATGATTGATAGTAAGCTCACTGGCTTCAGGGAGCTTGCTAAGGAGGCTGACCGCTGGCTTGTCGTGTAGCTCCTATAAGTCTATATAGGATATGCGTGTTTAGACAACATAAACTGTGGGATTGTTGTCTAGACTGATTCCAGATACCCCCGCTGGTTATGGTTGCCTGTATACCAGCTAGCTCACAGTGCCACTGTAAAATCCGCTTACCAAGGAGAGAATAGTTCTTGGCAACTATCGAACAAGACAACTCTGTCCCATCAGGGATAGTAGAAACAGTACAGTACTTTTCGCTCAGTCACTTGTGCTCATTTTGTCTTAGAGAGAAACACAGAATAAACGGTGGGGACTTTTTTCAATAAGCATTTATGGAACCAGTGTCATTCTAGTGTAACATAGGTATGCTGAAACAACCATAAGACAGAAACAGATATAAATGATTATAAGCATCAATAGTGTAAATGGATGATAGATTCCTACCATAGTGCTAAAATAATGAATACAGGGAGGTGTATAAATACATAACAGTAAAAATGCATACTCCTACGTTGCAACCCTATCTAGATGTACCTAAGTGTACCTAGCATGTATGTAGCTATAGAGCCAAGAGTTCCCCTAGGCTGAATTCAACCCAATTACCTGAAGTAAGCATGGGCGGAAAATCCGTTCCGCTCGCGGATTTTGCGGATTTTCGGTAAATTCGCAATCCGTGAGATTCGCGAATTTCCCGCAAAATCCGCAAATCCGCGAGCAGCGGATTTTATGGCTTGCTCGCACTGTTCGCGTGAGTTCGTGGCTTCCCAGTTCAACTTCGCGCCCCGCGAATAAGCGCTAAATTGCAGAAATACAATCTTAGCAAAACTGAAACTAGGTTCAAAAGTTCAAGCTCATCATTAGTAGCCATTTCCTGTAGTGCTTCCTGAGGGGCCCCTCCAGGGTTCAGTTGCCTACTTGCAACTATTATGTGACCCTGCTCTGACCCTCAGAATAGTTACACAAAGGTCCTGAATTACAGCTAAGGCAGACAAGCAGGAGCCAGGCTGGAAGTTCAAATCCAGTGACACATTAATCAGCCCTTAATTCATTATTGTCAGTTGGGGCAGGGCAGGTGTTGTAACTAATTTTGCAACAATGAAAGCACTTAGCAAGTGCAAAAGATCACTAATCAGGAAGCACTAAGGAAGCAGGTGCCAGCTAAAAAAATATTCTGTGACACATTAATCAGCCCCAAATTAATTCAGGTCACTTGAGGCAGGGAAGGTGTGCTTTGCTTTGCCACAATATTGTACACTGGACAACCTGAGGGTGCTGTGATGAAACAGAGGGTGGCATGGGTGGGCAAGAGGGTGGCATGAGTAGTCAGAGAGTGGCAGTGGTGACAGAGAGTTGCAGTGATGAAGAAGAGTGTCCCAAACAGGCTGGACACGTAGAAACAACAAGTTCGCAAAACTTGCGACCCGACAGGTAAGTTCGCGTTTGCGAAATTGTACAAAACCCTCGCGAACTGGCATAAACCCGCGCGAACACACACAAAAAAAATCCGCAAATTCGCGAGAATTCGCGGATTTTGCGGATTGCGAGTTCGCAAATCCGCAAAATTCGCGAACGCGAGATTCGCAAAATTCGCCCATGCTTAACCTGAAGTGAGAGACTGTGGGACCCCATCTTGGTCTCAAGATGGACACCTCGCGAGGGATGTCAGACCACTGTGAGCTGACGTGTCTGCATGCAGGAACCTCAGGGTATCGCGCCCCAGCAAAGATATGGTGTATATATACCCAAAAGGTACCCTCAGGGGTTCTACCTTGCTGTGTCATATCGGCCGAGGATGACTAGAGGGATGACCCTTATCCATAGTTATTATGCAGAAGATGGGAATCCTGCTGTGATTCTGAAAATGCTCATGCATAATTAATGAGGCTAGTTTTATGAGAAAACTACACAATATTTTATGCAGTACCTAACTAAAAAAAAGGTCAATACCAAAGAACCATTATGTAGTACAATGGCAGTGGAAAATGTAGGTGAAAGGTTAGGTGACTACCCAGGCCAAGGAGTACATTACAAAACATAACAGGCTCAGCACCAGAGTCCACCAGAAGGTACCTAGGAGTGACCTCAAGAAGGGTGGTTCAGGTTCCCCCAGCAGATTGAGGGGGAGGTCAAGGGAAACACAGACAGATCCCAGAATAAGTGGGAGAGGAAAGGGTTTTCATGCCCCTTCTGAGCAACAGGGAGAAGGTTCTGTTCGGTGGTGACCCAGGGCGCCCCGTTTCCAACCCTCTGTGCTCATTGTTCTCAGTTAGGATACAAGCAGGGGGACTCTGTCTGTCCTAAGAAACCAACCACTGTGGGACCTCTACAGGGGTGGCCAATATGGCCTTAGTGATGAGTAGTCTCCAGGGGCAGGTCATAAACCATGCCATGAACTCCCTTTGCTAGGAGGTAGACTCCGAGGGTGAGCTTGTGATCCTTGAGGGTGGAATTTGTCACTTCCACCAGGTGAAAGTGAATGGGGTCCCTGTCACTGCTCTAAGAGACACTAGGGCTAGCCAGACCATCATAGTGGAAAGGAAAGTTTCTTCAGAGCAGTACACCGGCCAGGTGTGTAGGGTAACTCAGACCCATGGGCAGGATTTCTTCCTCCCTGTGGCCCTGGTATCCCTGGATTGGGGTGTAAGGTGATCCAAAGAAGGGTCATGGTTAGTCCCCAGATGACCATAGACTGCATTATTGGAAAGTGTTGCTCCCAGCGATGGAGCAAGGATTCGCATACGAAGCGACTTGCTCATACTCATGATCCTCGAATAAAAATAACGAAGTAACCAATCTGTTTGTTTTACTAATTTCGCACATCTTACATTAACATCGGGTATCCGAGCGAAGCTTGCTTATGTGTTTTCTAATCCTAATAAGCTTCCGTCTAATATGGCTGCTGCTACGCGGGAATTTCTACTGCGCATGCGTCTGTCATACCCACGTGACATGACGTACTCGCAGCTTTGGAGGGAACCCTGTCGCATCTGCGCACTAATGCTAAAATGGCTGTTCTGTGTTCTCACATGCGAGAGGCTTGCACTGCTGCTTTTGCTAAGCTGTTCGTTCTGCTTAATCCTAATGCTATAGTTTATTATAAAGTAATGGGTCTAGTGTAGAAAATCATGGTATACAGTGTACTCATTTATTTTCTGTGTTCTAAATTGTTTCTTTCCTCCATTTTGAAAGTTCTTTCTGCGCATGTCACTCTGCAGAGGGGAGATGAACTCTGTGGCATTGAAACCCAGCCAGATGGCAGCAACAGCCAAGATGCGCCTGGGAAGACGAACCTTCACCCAGCTAGAAGAAGCTGAACTGTACTGAAAATGATTACAATGTATTTAATGTTATATTCACCATTGTTAACCGAAAGGCATATGTCATGAGAACCTGAAAATTTAATGGGCGTAGACAAAATTTAATTAACAAGACTGAGAAAGTCCAACATTTAGGTGGTGTGATGACCTGTCCTCCTCTGTCCAATCAAAATTGGGGATCCTAACACTTGCAACATTGTGGGGTGGTACACTGATCTGAAAAACAGTATAACTAGCGTAGGTTTAGCTGGAGAAATTGTCCGACTTGTCTGAATAGCTGACCTGTCACAGACCCAAGCACTCAATAGGTGACTAAAGCAGAGAGCTCCAGAGCACTCTGTCGGGAGGTTCGAGAACCCAATCGGGGTTTTGGGAAGTGAAAGTGCTGGCGAAGCACTTTGTTGATGAAAGCTATAACCCAATCGGGGTTTTGGCAGATTCCTTGCAGAGACAGAGTAGCGCAGGCGTTGCAACCAAAACTGCGGGTGATGGTCTTACCCTTTGGTGATCCGGTCCTGATCCAAATTCTGGGGTTATCCTATCCTGATGGTCCATGAGCTGCACCTGCGTTCCTACTGGCACTGAAGTCTTTGGGGTTTCCCCTGTTCTTTCCAACTAACCCGTGGCCATGGTTGGTCTTCACACTATTCTAGGTAAATATAAATCTTTATGGGTAATTGTCTTTCTAAATCACGTCCTTTTCTTTACCCTCCCTGAAATCTGCAAAGCTTTGATTGCATATGTTCCTTTTCTTTCCCCGTCCCTTGGTAAATGAGACTCTCATGTATTACTGTCTATTAGTATGTTCCCATTTTTCAACCCACCCTTAATAAATGCTAAATTGTTCCTATATTAGTATATGTTCCTTTTCTTACCCTCCCTCTTTAAGGAGATAAGCTGAGTTATTGAGCTAAATTCTGAATAATCGAATTGCGTAAGTTGTGTTCTCCTTTGCAAACTGCCAATGTATTCTGAAAGTCTTTGGGTTTAGTATGTTCCCTTTTTTTGCCCTCCTTTATTCAAGTTGTGAAAGACTGTGTTCTAAAATTAACATGTTCCTTGTTTCTACCTTCCCTTTATTTCAAGTTTGCTAAATGATTGGCATAATCTATCTTTTACATAGCTATACACTGTTTCTGATCTTGGTTATTGATAGTTTAATTGCTTTCAATCTATGGCTTATGACTTTTGATGATGATTAGATAAAGAGTTTGAACCTACCCTGAGTCTGTGGTTAGTATATATATGCAAATGTTCTGTAATTTTGAGTGCCTTTCTTTATTAAACTCCCTGATTCATCGTGTTTAGATATCTACTGACAAGGATTGGTAAGTTACTGGTATAGGAATTAGTATAAACACAAACTGGTAGTAGAGCATGGGTTACCTGTCTGAGGTAAATCAAATTTGATGACCCATTTTGAATTATGGGCCCAGGCGATTATTGGTAAGATCCTAGTCGGGTGACCTGCACACTCTATCAGTTAATTTCTTGGTAGCAGTAGTATGGTTAGGGATTAGTTAAAGTTAGGTAGTCAATTAGTTAGTAGGTGTGAGACTGTGGGCTGGGCGGGCCGGAATAACAAGCAGGGAGGCCGGATGTAGTGTGCTATGGTCAAGGATTTATTGGCGGAAAGTGAATACAAAGTCCGGTATAAAGAGTTCGTAGGGAAGAATAGTTCTGCCAAGAAGCTCCCAGCCGGGAGGGAATCTCGATGGTATGTGGATATCCGGGATGTGGTCCGCTGCTGGGCTGTTGTCGTCAGGTTACTGCCGGTCGATGGGTCTCCTCGGAGATAAGTAAGAGAGAGTATAGGGGTTAGTCCCGTTCAGTAAGGACTGCTGAGTACTACCACCGTCACCGGTAAGTGAATGGCCAGGTAATGAACGTGGGGGAAGGAGGGAAGGGTAGGTAAGGATAAGATCACTCGGCAAGCAGGAGGGGTTTGTGATGGGAGTGTTCGGGATAAGTGTGGGGACTATGAATACAGTGTTCGTGATGTTACTTCTAAGTACTAAGGCTGGTGCGGAGTGCTCGTTGGGGCTCTATATACAATATCTTACAGTTAGGTACAATATTTACACTAGGGAAACACGGAGAAGGATAGAGTGTACTCACGTGCCCCGCCGTAACTCTCATCCGAGTTACGGCCGCTCTCCCGCCACCTCCGGAGGTCGCCACCAATCCTCCGTCCACAGGTCTTCTTCCTCGTTCTCTTCTCCGGTCTCGCCTCCTCTCCGCTCTCCTCCTTCCTTCCTCTCTCCGTCGGGGGTTCCTTGCCGTTCGCTGTCTCCTGCCACGAGTCCGCTGGGCTGAACACTGTCTCCTCGCTCCTGCCGTCTTTTCTAGTGTCCCGGCTGACTGCCGTGGTTGCACTTCCGGTTCCGGTCTGGTTGGTTTCCGGGTCGTCGGCGGGAGTTCTGTTTCTGGTATCCTGTTCTGGTTCCGGGTCGTCGGGGTTTTGCGGATCCTGTGGGCGAAGAGAGGAAGCCCGGTGACAATGGGACGATGTTCCTCCCGGGATGGGGGTGTGGCTTCCCCACCTACTCTGCGCTTCCAACGAGGTAGGGACCGCGGATCTTTCACATCCCCTTTCCCTAGCTGTCCTACTAGTAGGGGTATCAGTAGTGGGATAACGTGAGAGGTAATCTGCATTGCCTTGGTCTAGTCCCTTTCGGTGTAGTGTCTTGAACCGAAAGGGTTGTAGGGACAGGAACCACCTGAGTACCCTGTCGTTGTGGTCGCGGTTCCGGGACATCCATTCCAGTGGGGCATGGTCCGTATACAGGAGGAACTCCCGACCCTCCAGATAGTATCGGAGACTGTCTACTGCCCACTTAATCGCTAGAGCCTCTTTTTCTACCACAGCATAATTTTGTTCTCGCGGAAAGAGTTTTCGGCTAAGGTACAGTATCGGTCTTTCGACCCCTCTTTCATCTTCTTGGGACAGGACAGCCCCCAAACCCTGGTCGGAGGCGTCTGTTTGCAGGATAAAGGGACGGGAATAGTCAGGACTGACTAACACGATATCAGACAACAGGGACTGTTTAAGGAGGTCGAAGGCTTTCAGCAATTGGGGAGAGGGTTGCTGCAACTTCTCTTCGGTTCTGGAGGCTTTTCTCAAGAGGTCGGTCGAGGGGGCGGCCATTTGGGAAAAGTTGGGGATAAACCTCCGGTAGTACCCCAACAACCCGAGGAATGCTCAGAGTTCCTTCTTGGTATGAGGGAAGGGTATGGAGTGAATAGCCTGTATTTTATTGTGTTGAGGGCGAATGACCCCTTCGCCCAATAGATACCCCAGATATTTCACACTTTGGGCCGCCAAGGTGGTTTTGGCAGGGTTGATGGTAAAACCGTGTTTACCCAGGGATTGTACTACCGCCTGCAAGTGTTGAAGGTGTTGTTCCCAGCTGTCACTATGGATGACTATGTCATCGAGGTTGGCCCCGGCATAGCTGGTATGGGGTCGTAAGACCAGGTTCATGGCCCTTTGGAAGGTAGCCGGGGCCCCGTGGAGCCCGAAGGGCATTACCCTGAACTGGAACAGACCCTCAGGGGTTGAGAAGGCCGTTTTCGGTCTGTCCTCCGCTTTTAAAGGGATCTGCCAGTACCCTTTGCACAAGTCTAGGGTACTGATGTACTTGGCTTTACCGATACGCTCCACCATCTCGTCCACTCGAGGTAGGGGGTATGAATCAAAGGCAGAGATTTTATTCACCTCCCGGAAGTCTATACAGAAACGAGTAGAACCATCAGGTTTAGGAACGAGAACGATTGGGGAATTCCAACTGCTGCAGGAGGGTTCGATTATACCCATCCTTAACATCTGGGTCGTTTCGTCCTTTATGACCGCCCTTCGCGCTTCAGGGATCCGATAGGGTCTCTGTCGCACTGTTTTCCCGGCTTCAGTGTGAATGGCGTGTTCCACAATGGTGGAGTGCCCGGGCATGGAGGAAAAAATTGTTTGTACAGAGGACAAGACCTGTCTCAGGTTCTGTTTGTTCTTTTCCGGGAGGTCAGGATCGATACAGTTCTCAAAGGGTAGAGAGGGATTGGCTGTCATTACCGGGAGGGGTCCTACCCATTTCTTCAATAGGTTAACATGATATATTTGGGTGACCCCTCCGGTGGCATCAATATCAAGCTCGTAGGTAACAGGGGTCACCTGCCTTAGGATAGGAAAGGGGCCCTGCCATTGTCCCAATAGTTTATGGTCGGAGGAGGGTAGAAGCAACAATACCAGGTCTCCAGCGTTAAATGTACGGGCCTTGGTTCCCTTGTTGTACTGTTGTGTCTGAGAGACCTGCGCGGCTACCATGTTTTGTCTCACTATTTCTCGGATTTGTGTTAAATGGGTTCGAAGATTATCCACATATTCCGGGAGGGGCCGGGTTCGGTCGGGTTCAGCTTCCCAGGCCTCGCGGGCCATGTCCAGTAGTGTCCTGGGGGCTCGGCCATACAATAATTCATAGGGGGAATAACCGGTGCTACTTTGCACCTTACACCGGATCGCGAAAAGAGCTAGAGGAAGCATCTCCTCCCACCTTTTACTCTCAAGGCCTAACAGTTTTTTTAGCGTGGTCTTTAGGGTGGCGTTATAGCGCTCTACCAACCCATCGGTCTGTGGATGATACGCCGAGGTTCGTATCTGTTTAATACCTAGATGGGCACAGACTTGACGCATGAGGGAGGACACAAAAGGCGTACCTTGATCTGTTAAGATCTCCCTAGGAAACCCTACTCTACTAAAGATGGAGATAAGAGCCTTGGCGATATTTTGGGTAGTGGGTTGTTTCAACGGGACGGCCTCTGGGAACTGGGTGGCATAATCTACCAATACTAGGGCGTATCTACACCCCGTTCTAGAGGGCAACATGGGTCCTATCAGGTCCATCCCAACTCGGGAAAAAGGCACGTCAATAAGGGGAAGGGGCTGGAGCGGGACTCGAGGGGGCCGGTAACGACTGTTTTTTTGGCAGACCGGGCACTCCCTACAGTACTGCTTTATTTGACCGTGTACGCCCGGCCAGTAGAATTTTTCTAAGATAGTGTGGCCAGTCTTTTCGTCACTGAAGTGGCCACCTAGCAAGTGACTGTGGGCCAGATATAGGACTTTGTCCCGAAACAATCCTGGGATAACCAACTGGGCTGGTAGCTGCGGTCCACCTTTTCTATAGAGGAGACCATTTTTTCGAAAAAAGTAAGGACCTACGTGTAGTGGATCCTCATTGTCCAAGGCACGATTCCAGGCTTCCTGCAATACGGGGTCTTCTTGTTGGGTGGCTCTGAATTCGCGGTCGGTTTCCCAGGGATGGGCCTCGACCTGAGCCGGATAAGCGCCAGTAAAGGTCCTTTTCTCCCTCTTCTTTTGTTTCTTGGACTTCTCTGGTTTTGAGGACGATTCGGCTGCGGGGGAATCCTGGGGAAACGGGGCCTCTGCCCACCACCTCTTTAGGGAGTCCGTAGTGTCTTTCAGGAGGTGGGGAAGACCACTGTAGTCGCTTCCTAATATGACTTGTTCAGGAAGGTTAGGGACCAACCCGATGGTTAACATTCTACCTCCATCTGCCTGTTGTTGTACCCGGACTTGAGCTGTCGGGTAACTCCGAGTGTCTCCGTGAACACACTTGATCGCTACTGTTCCGGTCAGGGGCCCAATGGGGTGGGGTAGTTCCTGGGGTCGGAGAACGCTATGTCTACACCCCGTGTCGGCCAATGCCATCATCCGGTGTCCCTCTACTCTCACGGGACACCGGAACGGCGGAGGGGTTACTTCGTTAGTCAGGCAAACGTAGTTTCGGGCCATTCCAATGTCCATCGGTTCCTCTTTTTGGGGACACACCCGAGCTATGTGGCCATACCCTCCGCAGTGATAGCACTGAGGACCAGGTGGGGTAGGACGAGGCATGACGGGGTAGGGCATCAAGGGAGTAGGATCTGGTCTTCTGGCCGTCGGTGGGGGTCTTTGGGGACGAGTGTGGCTTCCATGAGGAATTCGTGGATGTGGTTCCTCTCGGACCCGTTGCGACTCTTGGGCTCTGCTATAAGCACTGGCTATCTCCACTGCACTGTCCAAAGTCAGGCGGGCGTGTTGTCTCACCCATTTTTGTGTGGCCGGGTGTAGGGAGGCCAGATACTGTTCCAGATATATTTTTGCGAGAATCTGGTCTTTGGTGGCTGTGGCGGGTTTCAACCACCTGTTTGCCAGGTCCTGTATTCGGAATGCGAGAGCCCGGGGCGTTTCTTGGGGTCCCTCTTTTGCCTGTCTCAGAAGTACCCTGTAGGTTTCGTCGTCTATTCCCAGCCTCTCGAGAATACATGTTTTTATGTCCTGGTAGGGAGTCTGACCCTGGATATTGGCCTGCTGATATGCTGCCTGCAGTTCACCAGTCAAGAGGGGACCTAGATAGTGGCCCCAGCGATCTTCAGGCCATGCTGCCGCTTGAGCCAGACGCTCGAAGTTGGTAAAGAAATAATCGGGGTCTTCACCCGAGACATATTTCTGGAGGACTACGGAGGGTAAGGAGGTTGTGGGTCTTGGTTGCCCCATGACTGTAGTTAGTTTTTCAAGGGCTTGATCCTGAGCGGTCCCCTGTCCCTTAAGGACGTCATGGAGTTGTCCACGATCATCTTCGGCAGTTTTCAGGAAGCGTTCCATCATCTTGCCAAGCTGCTCTTGGCTCTCCGCTAGCTGCTTGACGGCGGCCTCCATGCTTCCGGCTGATCCCACTTCTGACACCACCTGTGAGACTGTGGGCTGGGCGGGCCGGAATAACAAGCAGGGAGGCCAGATGTAGTGTGCTATGGTCAAGGATTTATTGGCGGAAAGTGAATACAAAGTCCGGTATAAAGAGTTCGTAGGGAAGAATAGTTCTGCCAAGAAGCTCCCAGCCGGGAGGGAATCTCGATGGTATGTGGATATCCGGGATGTGGTCCGCTGCTGGGCTGTTGTCGTCAGGTTACTGCCGGTCGATGGGTCTCCTCGGAGATAAGTAAGAGAGAGTATAGGGGTTAGTCCCGTTCAGTAAGGACTGCTGAGTACTACCACCGTCACCGGTAAGTGAATGGCCAGGTAATGAACGTGGGGGAAGGAGGGAAGGGTAGGTAAGGATAAGATCACTCGGCAAGCAGGAGGGGTTTGTGATGGGAGTGTTCGGGATAAGTGTGGGGACTATGAATACAGTGTTCGTGATGTTACTTCTAAGTACTAAGGCTGGTGCGGAGTGCTCGTGGGGGCTCTATATACAATATCTTACAGTTAGGTACAATATTTACACTAGGGAAACACGGAGAAGGATAGAGTGTACTCACGTGCCCCGCCGTAACTCTCATCCGAGTTACGGCCGCTCTCCCGCCACCTTCGGAGGTCGCCACCAATCCTCCGTCCACAGGTCTTTTCCTCGTTCTCTTCTCCGGTCTCCGCCTCCTCTCCGCTCTCCTCCTTCCTTCCTCTCTCCGTCGGGGGTTCCGCGCCGTTCGCTGTCTCCTGCCACGAGTCCGCTGGGCTGAACACTGTCTCCTCGCTCCTGCCGTCTTTTCTAGTGTCCCGGCTGACTGCCGTGGTTGCACTTCCGGTTCCGGTCTGGTTGGTTTCCGGGTCGTCGGCGGGAGTTCTGTTTCTGGTATCCTGTTCTGGTTCCGGGTCGTCGGGGTTTTGCGGATCCTGTGGGCGAAGAGAGGAAGCCCGGTGACAATGGGACTATGTTCCTCCCGGGATGGGGGTGTGGCTTCCCCACCTACTCTGCGCTTCCAACGAGGTAGGGACCGCGGATCTTTCACAGTAGGTTAAAGTTCATATTTTATTGATCAATCAAATGTGGTATTATTGAAATGTTTATTTGATGCTGCTATGTTGAATTTTATGTATTAACCAAATTCGTTCGTACCTGTTATATGTTTTGTCTGGAATCCCCTGGGGCAGAATAGTGGGTGGTAAATAGAAGCCACCACGCGTTGAGGTCCCTTGCCTAGAGGAAGTTAGTGCACGGTTGGGCAGAACCAAAAGCACTATTTAGGGTTTTCGTATGAATGTATGAATAAGTGATAGCAAAGAGTTCGCTAGCAAAACTTTTGTTGTGATATAACCTAGTAAGGGTCAGACGGAAGAAGTAGCAGGTTCGTCTAAGCTTGATTGATAGCAAAGGGGTTCGCTGGTGAAACTTTGGCCTCAGTATATATCGCGGAGTGGATGAGTCTAAAGGAGTAGCAGGTTCTCTAATGCTTGTGTGAAGGGTAGGCGGAAGGGTTCTACTCGTAGTGTATGAAAAGTAAACGGAAGGGATTTACTTGCAGTGAGATATTTCTTTCTAGTTACTCGGGTACAGTGGCGAATGTGTTTCCGTTGTTAAATAATAAAAATTTGCACTTTAAAGATTCAAAAGAATTTAGTTTTCGAAATACCTTGTGAAGGAGCGTGTCAGTCGTGGAGCTGCCCTGACTTCACTCAGTGCCGCGCTGGTATTGGTCAAAACAGCGGGCGTGTAGCTGAGATAGCATTGTAAAGGAGGGGTGAGCGCTGGAGCGTGGGAACTCATCTCACGGAAAGGCCGCGCACCCATTGGTTAAAATTATTTGAAACCACAGTGTTGGTTGGTTGTCGAGAAATAAAAGATGTGCTAGCATTGGAAGTATTTAGTAAACAGAAAGTAAGCATTTTTCGTGCATTTTGATTTTACGAGATATATGTGGTATCCAAGTCATCCAGAAAATCGACCTGATCCGAGATACTTAGGCTTTGCTAGGGATCAGATGTTAAGAGGCGGACCTAATAAAATGTACGGAAGTAAGAGAAAGTTGTCATTTGTAGACAAAGTTAAAAATTACTTTAAGAAAGACAAGCCTATTAAGACTAGAGAAGGAGTCATTAGCCCACCTCCGAATACTCCTGCATCATTCATGATGTTTGACAGGGGATACCATTCTTGTGTATGGTCAGAGAACTGGGTGGAATACACAAAAGATGATGGGCTTCTGGCATTTCCCTTAGAAGGCACCTTTAATGGAAGAATTTTGTTTAATTTAAGGACTCGAATGAATGACTTACATCCCAGACCTAGATTAACGCAATATGAGGCATTAGAAGAATGGGAGATTGAGGCTTTTGAGCGAGACAGACCTAGGATTGACAAAGGACTGAGTAAATTTTACCCAAAGGTTCCACGAGATTCTAAAGAAAAACAAATGAAACAATGGAGACAGAATATGTTAGTGGAAGGGCTTTACCCAGTACTAACTGTAGAGGAGCCTGTGGGAGGGAAAAGGACTGAGAAAACTAAACATTTGATGACTAGTGGTGATTCAGATGATGATTACATGGTGGATTTATTAATGAAATATCCACCACCCTATAACGAAGAGACGAGAATAGTAAATCCGAATAACCCGTTTTTCAAGCCACCTTATAATGAGGAGTCAAGCACATTGAACACAACCGCCCCGTTCTTAAAGCCGCCTTTAATTCCGCAACCTTGAGACCTCCATCGAAAGGGTATTACAAGAAAGAGAAAGAGAAGCTTTAAATAAACAGAGAAGTGAATTAATTCAGAAAATTTCCCAATTAAATACCAGTCCTGAGGCTTTGACAATTCCAGTGACTATTGGCCCAGTTGTTCCTTTGTACGGAGATAAAAAAAGCTAGTCTAAAAGCTCCAGTTATAACTGCATCAGTAGTACAGCCAAGAAAAGAGCCACTGATAGTAGATGATCAGGCAAGTAAATGTGAATCAGTGATATCCTTAATGGATTTACCAATAAGGGAACCTGAAGGTGGTTTAATGAGGAAAACCACTCCTTTAACTTCAAGAGAAGTACAGATGGAGACTTCCTCATGTACAAGAAGTGACACTGTGGTAACTCCTGAAGAGATGGATAGATGGACACGAGAAATAGAGAGACCAAAGACACAGCCCAAGCCATTAGACATATATAAATTAAGGATTGAAATAGAAGAAATGATGGCTGGAAATGTGGGATTGGAGAGATTAAATACCCTTAGTGAAGATGAATTACTGTTTATCTGTAAAAGTATCACTAGAAATACAAAGGTGTTTCACGAAAAATTAATGGACACGGCAGCTAGCATAGGAATCGACATTGGTAAATCTAAAGTATTGAAGAAACCCTACTGAGTAGAATTCTCTGACAAAGATATAACAAACATGAATGTGTCAGGGAAAAAAGTACAGATAAGAGAACTGATGAATTTAATGCAAAAATGGGGAGATCTAGAGAAATGGAAAGCAAGATG
Source organism: Lissotriton vulgaris (assembly GCF_964263255.1). Classification (NCBI taxonomy): domain Eukaryota; kingdom Metazoa; phylum Chordata; class Amphibia; order Caudata; family Salamandridae; genus Lissotriton; species Lissotriton vulgaris. The sequence goes on along the minus strand of NC_141695.1, from coordinate 1,139,577,511 downwards.
GGCAAAGAAAAAGGAAGAAATTCGATCAAGGCAAATGACTTCAGAATATGTCTTAAAAGAAGCAGAAAAGGTAGAAAAAGTATGTCCCATGCGAGAAGTACCAGGTGGAGGTTATGTGCTTGTTCCATGGTCCCGACAGGATATTTTGTCATTTACAAATGATTTCCCAAAACTTCGATAAAAACCTGTAGAGAGGTACAGACAGGTCAAAAGATTTGTAAAGGTGTCAAAGTGTCTTTTGAAAGACTTAGATGGCTTATTTGACATTGTAGCTCCCGTAGATTTGTGGACAGAATGCAAAGTAGCTGTTGATTGGCCTAGTGATGAGTACCCAAGAGACCCGAAGACAGGAGCACCTTCTGAGGATGTAATGAAGAAATATAATCAGGTAATACTTTACCTGAAAGGAAAGGGGCCTGCAAAAGAGACAGATTGGATGAAAATAGATAGAACCACTCAGAATAAATACGAATCAGTGCATTCATACTATGAACGTCTACTGCAGACCTTTAAACAATACAGTGGATTAGGCAACATTGACATGAATGACATGAAATATTTTATCTATTGATTTGTGCTAGGATTAAGACCAGAAATTCTACAATGAATTAAAGACAATAAAATTTGTTGGCAAGCAAAGCCCTTAGATGAGGTCCTGAAATATGCAAAATATTGTGAAGATGAGCTAGAAAACAAACGGAAAGAATTAAAAGAAAAGGTTATGTGGGCACAAGTAAAATAAGCAGAGCACCAAGAACAACAGCTGAATCAGATGACTACTAATCAGAATAAGGGCGATGGAGGTGGGGGAAGGCCCAGGGGAAAATTCAATAGAGAAGATGCGAAAAAGAAGTTCCCCTGTCACGGATGTGGCAAGTTGGGGCACTGGAAAGAGGAGTGTAAGGCTGCGCAGAATGGTAATGTGCAAAATAATGATTTAAATCCACAGATGCAGCCTGAGGTGCCACGGAAGACCCAGCAGCAGGTAATACAGAACCAGATACCCCCGGCCCCTATGCCAAATTATAGGAGCAAAGCACAACAGAAGGTAGAGACTCAGAATTGGGAAGGAAAGGAAAAAAGAGATGCATCAACCTCACAATTTCTTTTGAATGACACATTCTTTTGTGAAGAACCTTACTGACGGTGCCTAAGGGGGGAGGACGAGGAGTGCGTGCTTGGCGCCTCCTTGCCGGTAGACCAGTCAGGGCCATACATTTAAGGAAAGGTTGAAGGAAATTATGTCACCTTCCTGTTGGACATTGGTGCTACCCGTTCTACTATGAGAACAGCAGACGTTCCAAACCTACGCCTCTCAGGAGAAGCGATCCAAGTAGTGGGCGTTTCTAATAAACAGATTAGTAACCCAGTCACAGAACCAATGGAAGTAAAAATAGGGAATTTTAAAGAAATGCATAGATTCGTAGTCTGTGACTCAAGTCCTGTCAACCTGCTAGGACGAGATTTGTTGTGCAAAATGAATTGCACCACCTTTTGCACTCCAAATGGTGAACACCAGGCGAAGATGGAATTTACAAACTAATGTTAGCAAGACCAGAGGCAGAGGTTGCCAGGATGACAATAAAAGACTTACCAGAAGAACTGCAACAGACGGTAAAACCAGAGGTATGGGACTTTACTGGAAAGGATGTAGGATTAATGGCAAATGTTGACCCAATAAAAGTGACCATAAAAGAAGACGCAGTTTACCCAAACACACAACCGTACAAAATGAATGTAGAAATAAAGGCAGGAGTTGCAGTAGAAATAAAGCGGTTATTGGAAGCAGGCATCTTGCAAGAAGTAATGAGCAGTCCATGTAACACCACCATAATTGGTATAAAGAAACCCAGCAGTAAGTACAGAGTAGTACAGGACCTGAGAAAGGTTAATAAGATTGTTGTCCCTTGCTGTCCAGTCGTGCCAAATCCTGCCGTGATTCTGTATCAGATACTGTGGGAAGCTGGATGGTTTACTGTCATAGACCTATGCCATGCATTTTTCTCGATCCCATTGCACCCGGATAGCAAATTTCTTTTCTTATTTGAATTCGACAGTCATGTCTATGTTTGGAATCGTGTCCCTCAGGGGTACACAGAAAGCCCATCAATCTTTAATCAGATTTTGAAAAAGTGCCTGGAGTCGTTAGTACTACCTGGACGGTCAGTCTTGGTTCAGTACATAGACGACCTTTTGGTGGCCTCAAAATCATGGAGAGACTATGTTGTTGATACCATTGCGTTACTGAATCATCTGGGTGAAGGAGGACATAAAGTGTCCCCAGAGAAATTGAATTTGGTGCTACCTCCGTGAAATATCTGGGACATCAGATAGAGAAAGGTGTCAGGAGAATTACCACAGAAAGAATCAGGATAATTAAAAACATGAATGTGCTAAAGACACAAAAAGAGGTCAGGATGTTTCTTGGAGTCGTAGAATACTGCAGGCAATGGATTGGGGGATTCGCAGTCCTTGCAAAGTCTCTGATACAAATGACAAAGAAAAGAGCCAAAGATCCAGTAGAATGGGATGACGAAAGCATGACTGCCTTTGTAAATTTGAGAAACTGCCTGTGTACAGCTCCAGCATTGGGAATGCCTGACTATTTGAAAGATTTTGCACTTTTTTGTGACACACCAGATAACTGTGCACTTTCAGTTTTGACTCAGATTCATGGATTAGTGCGACGACCTGTGGCATACCTTTCATCCACACTAGGCCTAGTGGCCGCTGCATTACCGGATGTCTGAAAGCAGTAGCTGCAACTTGCATGAGTCTTGAGCAGAGTGAATCCATCATTATGGGACATCCTGTAACCGTATATGTTCCACATGCAGTTGTAATCTTGCTAACCAGGACTAAAACTCAGTACCTCACACCTAGTCAGCTGACTAAGTACAAGAGAATTCTTGTAGGTGCAGGAAATGTAACCATTGCTAGGTGCAACATTTTGAACCCAGCAACCCTACTGCCAAATTCATACAGTGCAGAACTTAAGGAGGAAGTTGAGCATGACTGCAATGTTCTGACTGAATACAGTACAAAGCCAAGGCATGACATAAGAGAGGAGCCCTTGATTGAGTCCGACTATGAGCTGTTTGTTGACGGCTCATGCATGAGACATGAGGAAGGAGGTTTAAGCGCTTGCTATGCAGTGTGTACCTTGGGAGGCCCAGTGGAAGCATCCTATTTACCTGGAGTCAAGTCTGCACAAATTGCCGAATTGGTTGCCCTGGCAAAGGCCTGTAAAATTGGGAAAAATTGGAAAGTGACCATATTCACTGACAGCCAGTATGGATATGGGGTTGTGCATAACTATGGCCAACTGTGGATGCAAAGGGAGCTTCTGACTTCTGCAGGCACCCCCATCAGAAATGGTCAATATGTGAAAGATTTACTGGAAGCAATCCAGTTACCAAAGGAAGTGGCTGTGGTCAAGTGTGCTGCTCACAAATCTGGCCATGACAAAGTGACGTTATATTGAAAACAATGGTCCCAACCAAACAATTCCTTAACAGAAAAATCTGTACAATAATGAATTCCTTTAGTGAGCTTCCTAAGTTAACCACTCAATTGAATTAATCAAAATTACCACTCTGGTAATCTATACATCACATAGTTTTTTATACAAAACCTGACACAAACCAAGGATTTATTTTGAAAAAACACAGGAGTTTTAATGATTTACTCCATTTCAATTCACTATTTTTATATACATTTTTACAATTTATATACAATTTCAACTTAACGGTAAAAAGAAGAGCAACGCAGCTTCTAAAGTAGTGCAAGAAAAAAGAAAGAAAAGAACGTGATTGTGGTGACGAAAGGGTGCAAGCCTCAGAAGATAGTGACACGTGAAAAAAGGGGGGTTTATTTACAGATACAGCGATACTTGGTATTCAGCTGTTCTCACAGAAAGAGCCACAATTAATTACTATTGTATTTTATACATTTATACAGTCAAGCAATGGCGTGTATAATGATTTTCAAAAGTGGTCCTATCTGAAATGAAAAGAAAGGCGTCGACGTTTCGACCCGTCTTTTGGTACATGGGCAAGTTGGAGCCTCGACCTGCGGGTCTTCCTCAGGACGAAGATTGCACACACGTTTTTACCGTAGGCTATTCAACGAATGGTCTAAAATACAAAAAATTATTTATGGTGGTCAGGTTATTGGGTTAACAAAAGTGGGTAGATGACCTTATCCCACATTCTATTATTCGCTTACCCACCCAAGGTTAATGGGCTGCCAACGTCCTCCAGTGTTGGGATAGACGGGTAGTCCAATGGATCAAAAATGGGACACCTGTAATTAATAAGGTATCGTAGGTATTCTGGAACTTGTTCAAACCATTTTTGGTAATTACTTTATGGTTCAAATTTCCAAAAGAATAAGCTTACCATAAACTAGGTGGTACATCGACTGTCTGGATATTCAGGCGTTTTTAGGTCAAAGACACTCAATACAGGTGTTTTCCAAATGGACCACCTGTAATAAATAAGGCAGGTACTTACAGATACCCATAGCCATTTTTAAATATCCACTAATGCTGATGGTGTCGTATTACAAAACGTGGGCTTACCCTAGACTGGATGGTGTGGCATCCGTATGGGTGTTCAGGATTTAGGGTGACCGCCACTCGCGCAATAGCGCCCAAACACTGCATAGGAGACAGCAAGGTGAAGGGGAACAATGAATCTCAGAGGCCCTAGTGTAAAGTTAACTGTGGACCATAAATACACAACGTCACGATATCCATACCTTCTAAGGCAACTCTGATCAATTAACCTCTTTCCATCAATGGCTTAATACAGTTTCTGAAGACATTCAATTCACGCTTGAGTCTGACAAAATGAAGATCAGCTTCTTGGATATAACCATTAATGTAGAGTCAGGGACCTTATACACTGGCCTGTATCGTAAGAGTAGTGAGCGTAATACCCTACTCCGCTACACCAGTCATCACCCCCGCAACCTCAGAGATAACCTGCCTTTTGGCCAATTTCTGAGGTTGCGGAGGAATTGCTCCAAGAAGGAGGATTTCTTCAATGAGTCTTCGGACCTGCTGGAAAGACTCCACGATAGAGGATATCCCATGAGACTCCTCAAGCAGGCACGAAAACGGGCGTGGCATAATCATAGAGAGCACCTTCTGGGAACCACAAAGAAAGGGGCCAATGACGACAAACTGGTTTGTGTGACAACATACTCCACAAAGAGTAACAAAATAAAAAAGATAATAAACCAGCACTGGCATATGATCTCAGACGAGATAGGGAATGCTCCTCCACCTTTACACGCCTTTAAAAAGGCCAAAAACATAAAGGACTATGTGGTTAGGGCGTTGTTACCTACATCATTACAACCCAGCCAAACAGTACTGTGGGGGATGCCACCAGTCAAAGGACATGTAAAATGCGGAAATTGCAAGGCATGCCCATTGACCCAGGAAGTCAAGGAGTTCAAATATAATGATCATACACATGTGATACGTGACCACAGTAACTGTAACTCTTCTGGGGTCATCTATGCTATCACATGCCCATGTGGTTTTGTATATATCGGGCAAACTATCCAAAAGGCAAAATGTAGGATATTGCAACATGTCAGCCGCATTAAGTGTAAGACCCAAGGGGCACCCCTTGTTGAACACTTCTCTAGATTTGACCACGCACCGGACAGCTTGTCATGGTGTATCCTGGAAAAAGTGACACCGAATCCAAGAGGGGGAGATTTTAACCAAACCCTTAGTATTCGGGAGTGTCGTTTCATACATCTCTTCGACACAATTAGACGGGGTCTCAATGAATATGAGGAGATAAACAGACAGGTGTCTATTTTGAATAATGGCTAGTTAATTTCTTAGGGTACTGGATGTGACCCATTTTTCGTCATTCCTGTTCAAGAGCTTGTGCCCTGATTATATAACTTGTTACCCAGTATAGCAAGCATTTGCCATTAATGATACGTTATCCCCATATAATTATAAACTTGTGCCCTGGGTGAATTGGATACGTTTTCATATAGTAATAGCTCCATTAAGATATGGCCCCGCATTATTGTTGGTCCATGTATCACCCTCCTGCACACTTGCACTATGGGAGACTTTAACCAAACTAATTTTTATTTTTATAACTGTGAGTTCATTCTGCCGGTAATAACATCGCTATTAAGAATATATTTCAATTACGGGACTTTTGCCTCCTCCTCCATCCACCGCACCCGGGGAGTCCCTTGTTTCTGTTTACCGGAAGGTGTAAAAGAAACGCGAGTGACGCTAGCGCGTCCTCGCCTGATCTCAACATGGCGGCCCGGTGTTAGAAGGCAGACAACAACGCGGTATAGCGAAAGGTAGGAACCACAAAAAACGCGGCATTTAGGCATTAGCATCACCCGTATGTGAGGTTTCAACCTACAATTGATTGAACCAATTTGTCCCTGCAGCGCGATCCCTATCGCCTTACTGCGGAGGAAATTGGCGAACAACGAACCTATTCTGCTTGGGTGACATTCGTGACAAACGGCGCTTTAGAAGGTATGGATATCGTGACGTTGTGTATTTATGGTCCACAGTTAACTTTACACTAGGGCCTCTGAGATTCATTGTTCCCCTTCACCTTGCTGTCTCCTATGCAGTGTTTGGGCGCTATTGCGCGAGTGGCGGTCACCCTAAATCCTGAACACCCATACGGATGCCACACCATCCAGTCTAGGGTAAGCCCACGTTTTGTAATACGACACCATCAGCATTAGTGGATATTTAAAAATGGCTATGGGTATCTGTAAGTACCTGCCTTATTTATTACAGGTGGTCCATTTGGAAAACACCTGTATTGAGTGTCTTTGACCTAAAAACGCCTGAATATCCAGACAGTCGATGTACCACCTAGTTTATGGTAAGCTTATTCTTTTGGAAATTTGAACCATAAAGTAATTACCAAAAATGGTTTGAACAAGTTCCAGAATACCTACGATACCTTATTAATTACAGGTGTCCCATTTTTGATCCATTGGACTACCCGTCTATCCCAACACTGGAGGACGTTGGCAGCCCATTAACCTTGGGTGGGTAAGCGAATAATAGAATGTGGGATAAGGTCATCTACCCACTTTTGTTAACCCAATAACCTGACCACCATAAATAATTTTTTGTATTTTAGACCATTCGTTGAATAGCCTACGGTAAAAACGTGTGTGCAATCTTCGTCCTGAGGAAGACCCGCAGGTCGAGGCTCCAACTTGCCCATGTACCAAAAGACGGGTCGAAACGTCGACGCCTTTCTTTTCATTTCAGATAGGACCACTTTTGAAAATCATTATACACGCCATTGCTTGACTGTATAAATGTATAAAATACAATAGTAATTAATTGTGGCTCTTTCTGTGAGAACAGCTGAATACCAAGTATCGCTGTATCTGTAAATAAACCCCCCTTTTTTCACGTGTCACTATCTTCTGAGGCTTGCACCCTTTCGTCACCACAATCACGTTCTTTTCTTTCTTTTTTCTTGCACTACTTTAGAAGCTGCGTTGCTCTTCTTTTTACCGTTAAGTTGAAATTGTATATAAATTGTAAAAATGTATATAAAAATAGTGAATTGAAATGGAGTAAATCATTAAAACTCCTGTGTTTTTTCAAAATAAATCCTTGGTTTGTGTCAGGTTTTGTATAAAAAACTATGTGATGTATAGATTACCAGAGTGGTAATTTTGATTAATTCAATTGAGTGGTTAACTTAGGAAGCTCACTAAAGGAATTCATTATTGTACAGATTTTTCTGTTAAGGAATTGTTTGGTTGGGACCATTGTTTTCAATATAACGTCATTTACCCAGGTCCCTGAACCTTATTGGGTTACCCCATTTTCATAATGGCATGACAAAGTGACAGCTGGTAATCAATATGCTGACCAGTTAGCCCAACATTTTGCCAAATACAAAATGGCTATAAATAAAAAGGTTGAGGTGGGAGGAAACAGCTGCCAACTTATGTTACTGGATGGTGTGGATACATGGGAAGAAGTGAAAGATTTGCAGAATGCAGCAGAACCTAAAGAAAAGGAACAATGGAGGAAATTAGGGTGTAAGAGAAGGGTTGAAGATGGTGCCATTGTTTACCTTGACAAAACAGTAGCGTTACCCAACTGTCTGCTTGCTCCTATGGCTAGGTTGATTCATGGAGATTCACATTTGGGAAGAGATGCTATGATACGTCTGTTCAGACGAACATGGTTTAATGCGAAATTCAGGAACATAGCAGAGGCACTCTGCCAGAGGTGTCTGATTTGTCAGCAAATGAACCCAGGGAAGAGAATAGTGGTATTGCCAGGAAAGATTGGAAAGGGAGAAGGTCCTTTTATCCGATTTCAGATTGATTTCATTCAGTTACCCCCTTGTCGAGGACTAAAATATGTACTTGTCATTGTCTGCCTGTTTTCAAAGTGGGAGGAAGCTTACCCCACACGTAAGAACGATAGCATCACCGTGGCTAAGCTTCTACTTAGAGAGCTTATCCCACGGTTCGGATTCTCAGTAACAATTGAATCTGACAGAGAAAAACATTTTAACTGTGAAATAATGGGTCTAATTTGTGAAGCATTCAAAATTAAGCAAAAACTGCACTGTGCATATCGCCCACAAGCATCTGGAGTGGTAGAACAATTGAATGGCACTATAAAGTCAAGATTGGGAAAGATGTATGAGTCAACTCGATTGGAATGGCCAGATGCTCTGCCACTTGTTCTAATGGGACTTAGAAGTATTCCAGACCGGAACACAGGCTTAAGTCCCCATGAAATACTGATGGGAAGAGCAATGCAGCCAGCATGGGTGCCAGGACGCAGACTGCTAAACATATCTGATGATTTAGTACTGGAATACTACAAAGAACTGGCTGACCAAGTGCGTTCTAAGTCTTGCTAGGTTGGGGAAGACGCTGTCGCCAGACCAGCAACTCCAGCTCATGACTTGAACCCATGGGATTGGGTTGTCCTTAAGAAACATACTCGAACATCTTGCCTCACCCCCAGGTGGAGTAAACCACATCAAGTAATTCTGATTACCACCACAGCAGTAAAGTGTGCAGGAGTTCTGCACTGGTTCAATGTCAGTCACATGAAGAAGGTGACGGAAGCTGATGAAACTGATGCTGAAGGTTGCGCAGCTGAAGGGTCTCAAGATATCGATCCTGAAGTAGCTGAAGAAGAACAACCGAGCACCAGTCAAGATGATTGGATCCCAGTAATCGACATACCTGCAGAATATGTTTGAACCAGAAGTCAAACTTATTTAGACAGACAGAGGGATAGCGATGATGAGACAGGTGTGGAGCAAGATACTCAGGTCATTGAAATCCATGTCAAAAGTTATTCTGAGGAGGACAAGAAAGGGAAAGATCAGGTAATCAATACTCCACCCAGAACTCCAGAATCTTAAAAGGGACAGATAGAAATTAGGGCGGAAGAAAATCAAGGGTTCGAAGAGCTTGAGCAGTACCAGGAAGGAATAGACAATTGTGTTCAGGACGAAGAAAGTGAAACAGATAAAAGGCAAATCCAACAGATTCCTGAACAAGGCCAGTTTAGTAACCAGGCAGAAGAAACAGAAATAAGACCTGGAAACTAGTCAGATAGAGAGGGACGAAGAAGACACTGAAATCAATGTGCCACAACTGAGCGAGAATAAAAGAGAATTCGAAGAGGGCCAGAGCAGAGTGCCAGTTAAACGACTCAGAAAAGGAGACAAATGGCCTAGATATGTCAAAAGACTGAGACTGCGCTTAAAGAAATTAATGAAGAGCCTGAACAAGTGGATGAGGTAACAAGTCAAACTGATCCACTTGTGATACAACCCAGAAGAAGAAGTCCACAACTAAAAAGACTGAACAACAAATACAAGGGCCCTGAGTGGCCCTACATAGTATTGGATGAATTTGAGAACCTAGAGATAAGTGACGAGACTGATGAAAAATTGATTGCTGATCAAACTACCAAAGAAGTAAAACCCACCTGAGAGTTGCACAGGGTAAAGACTGTGTAAAAGCTTCAAAGAGGGGTTGAGACGCCTTTAGGCTAAATGGCAGATTCAACTGTTAACGGAAGACCGAAAAGAAATAGTTTAAAAACATGCTGCAAAGTATGTTTATGTAGTGGAGCGATAGTACTTATACTTTGGATAGGACTAACCATAGCTATTCCTTACATGATGAGTAAAGATACTAATTTGTACCCTACTAAGCCACTGACAATGGACATAGAAGAGCTGCAAACAAAAGATACACCACAAAGAGTAGAGAGAGAAAGTACTTAGCCTTAGACAAACTAAAATAGACTTAGATGCACCAGATGAGGAAGGACTGCACTATAATAGAATCAAAAACAGAACTCATTTAAATGTGTTTGCAAACCTGTTAGCACACTAAGTAGAAGCAATGGAAATAGAAGACTGTTATGTCTGCATGAAGCTGCCTACTTCGGTAGCTGAGGGGGTGACGTATCACCACATGCCTCTGACATATGGAATTTCCTGTAGTATTTTAGCTAGCTTATTTTACAAGAAAGGACCCTTACAATATTATTATTCTAACTCAGATGTGATATTGTCCGAACTTCCTGTACGTAGAAACCTAAACCCTGTTTATACTACTAGAGATGTAGCACGTTATATGAGTGAATATTTTCTAACTGTAGGGAAAATAGATACAGGTGATGCACACAGAAATAACTTCACATGTCTATTACACGAAAAAGAAAAGATATTTCTAAACATGGTAGAGAAGAGAAGAGAGAGTTTCCAAAGAAAAGCAAATGACAAGAATCAGAAAACCCCTAAATGAGCTGAAAGTATGGGGAGCACCTCAAATGGTGGAGCTAACACTGCTATCTTGCTGGATTTTGAAAAGAAAGGGAAACTCTGTCTTCACAGAGAAATGTGTTATGTCTTGTTCTTTCATCTAGAATTGTTATCTTAGTGTGTTTCTATAGATCTTAGAATGGTGGGGACGACAGATTCCTACATGTGGATTCGAAGTCAGGCAGTTGCTGCTGAGCTTCAGATCTGGGCTGTTGTGTGGGATTGATGCGGTTAAGAAGTTGGATTAAAAGAGCTTCATCTATCAAGCCTGCCTCTGTATTATTCTTGGAAGAACCCTAGAATTGTTATCTTAGTGTGGTTCTATAGATCTTAGAATGGTGGGGACGACAGATTCCTACATGGGGATTCGAAGTTAGGCAGTTGCTGCTGAGCTTCAGATCTGGGCTGTTGTGTGGGATCGATGCTGTTAAGAAGTTGGATTAAAAGAGCTTCATCTATCAAGCCTGCCTTTGTCTTATTCTTGGAAGAACCCTTCTAACAAAATGACTAGTTATTATAACAACGTATTCATTGGTTCCAGTAAATGTGAGCACAATTATAAGGTAATCGGGGGTTGGGGTTTCAAAGATGGGACAGAACCTGTGTTTCCAGGAATTTATTATATATGTGGGACCAAGGTTTATTTCAAATTACCAGATCACTGCTATGGAAGCTGTTATTTTGGTATTGTCTTCCCAAAGATATACCATGTGGATAAAATCACTGGAAGCAATGAAGAAACTAACGGATTAGTACGTAGCAAAAGAGAAAGTGTTGGAGAAATAGTAGGTGATATATTTAGTGCATTGATACCTACAGTGAGAGTGGCTCTGAATACACACAGAATTTGCAAATTCTCAACAGTAGTAGATCGGTTCTCAACTGACACTGCTGGAGGTTTCCTGATGGTCAATAATTAATTGGTTGCGATCAGATCTATGGTTTTACAAAATCGACTTGCTCTTGACACATTATTGGCAAAAGAGGGCGGAGTCTGTAGAATGTTGAAAGCGCAACATTGTTGCACTTACATTCCAGACAAAAGTGTTGAAATTAAGAAGTATGTGAAAAACATCACTAATTTCGAAAGAGAGCTTAAACCACTGGAGGATGATAGTGCCTGGAAGAGACTGACTGATAGTCTTTCCTCTGTAGGAAGTTGGTTTTCTAATCTAGATAAAAGTCTTGTGAGTAAAATACTGATGCCAATGGCGGGAATAGGTTTATTAGTTTTAGGGATAATAATTTATTGCAAATGTCGAAAAAATAAGAAGAAATATTCCGTGAATCAACGAGGAGTAAAAAGAAATATTGAAGAACTTGAATTAGAAGAATTGAATAGTCAGATATATAAATAGATGAAAAATTCTCATCCGACTAGAAATAATTAGAAAAGGCAGAATAGAAAGTTTGAAGAGATTGAAATGGGTGAAATGTGAAAGTTGGCATCTGTTTCATTAATTTGTGATGATATAAAATATCATCAAAGAGGGGATTGATGGAGCAAGGATTCGCATACGAAGCGACTTGCTCATACTCATGAACCTCGAATAACAATAACGAAGTAACCAATCTGTTTGTTTTACTAATTTCGCACATCTTACATTTACATGGGTTATCCGAGCGAAGCTTGCTTATTTGTTTTCTAATCCTAATAAGCTTGCGTCTAATATGGCTGCTGCTACGCGGGAATTTCTACTGCGCATGCGTCTGTCATACCCACGTGACATGACGTACGCGCAGTTTTGGAGGGAACCCTGTCGCATCTGCGCAGTAGTGCTAAAATGGCTGTTCTGTGTTCTCACATGAGAGAGGCTTGCACTGCTGCTTTTGCTAAGCTGTTCGTTCTGCTTAATCCTAATGCTATAGTTTATTATAAAGTAATGGGTATAGTGCAGAAATTCATGGTATACAGTGTAATCATTTATTTTCTGTGTTCTAAATTGTTTCTTTTTACTTTTCATGTATCGTATTCTATTGGCCTGGGAGGTGCTTACAACTCCATTTTGAAAGTCCTTTCCGCGCATGTCACTCTGCAGAGGGGAGATGAACTCTGTGGCATTGAAACCCAGCCAGATGGCAGCAACAGCCAAGATGCGCTTGGGAAGACGAACCTTAACCCAGCTAGAAGAAGCTGCACTGTACTGAAAATTCTTACAATGTATTTAATGTTATATTCACCATTGTTAACCGAAAGGCATATGTCATGAGAACCTGAAAATGTAATGGGCGTAGAAATAATTTAAATAAGGAGACTGAGAAAGTCAAAAATGTAGGTGGTGTGATGACCTGTCCTCCTCCTCTGTCCAATCAAAATTGGGGATCCTCACACTTGCAACATTGTGAGGTGGTACACTGACCTGAAAAACAGTATAACTAGCGTAGGTTTAGCTAGAGAAATTGTCCGACTTGTCTGAATAGCTGACCTGTCACTGACCCAACGCACTCAATAGGTGACTAAAGAAGAGAGCTGCGGAGCACTCTGTCGGGAGGTTCGAGAACCCAGTCGGGGTTTTGGGAAGTGAAAGTGCTGGCGAAGCACTTTGTTGATGAAAGTTATAACCCAATCGGGGTTTTGGCAGATTCCTTGTAGAGAGGGAGTAGCGCAGGCGTTGCAACCGAAACTGCGGGTCCTGATCCAAATTCTGGGGTTATCCTGTCCTGATGGTCCATGAGCTGCACCTACTTGCCCACTGGCACTGAAGTCTTTTTGGTTTCCCCTGTCCTTTCCAACTAACCCGTGGCCAGGGTTGGTCTTCACACTATTCTAGGTAAACATAAATCTGTGTGGGTAATTGTCTTTCTAAATCACGTCCTTTTCTTTACCCTCCCTGAAATTTGTAAAGCTTTGATTGCATATGTTCCTTTTAAATGAAACTCTCATGTATTACTGTCTATTAGTATGTTCCCATTTTTCAACCCACCCTTAATAAATGCTAAATTGTTCCTATATTATTATATGTTCCTTTTCTTACCCTCCCTCTTTAAGGAGATAAGCTGAATTTATAGTATGCTCCACATCTAACCTTCCCTATAGTTATTGAGCTAAATTCTGAATAATCGAATTGCATAAGTTGTGTTCTCCTTTGCAAACTGCCAATGTATTATGAAAGTCTTTGGGTTTAGTATGTTCCCTTTCTTTACCCTACTTTAATCAAGTTGCGAAAGACTGTTTCCTAAAAATAGCATGTTCTTCGTTTCTACCTTCCCTTTATTTCAAGTTTGCTAAATGATTGGCATAATCTATCTTTTACATAGCTATACACTCTTTCTGATCTTGGTTACTGATAGTTTAATTGCTTTCAATCTATGGTTTATGACTTTTGATGATGATTAGATAAAGAGTTTGAACCTACCCTGAGTCTGTGGTTATTATATAAATGCAAATGTTATGTAATTTTGAGTGCCTTTCTTTATTAAACTCCCTGATTCATCGTGTGTAGGTATCTAGTGACAAGGATTGGTAAGTTACTGGTATAGGAATTAGTATAAACACAAACTGGTAGTAGAGCGTGGGTTACCTGTCTGAGGTAAATAAAATTTGATGACCCATTTTGAATTATGGGCCCATGCGATTATTGGTAAGATCCTAGTTGGGTGACCTGTGCTCGCTATCACGGGTGTCAGGCGAACTGAGAGGGGCAGCTGCCCATGGCGCCCCTGACAGTGCAGTTTTCTGGAGGTACCACTCCCATGCAGAGGGTACAGGAGCCATGATGGAGGGGCAGGTTGAAGGAGAACTCACCACTGTGTCCTGTCCAGTCTCAGGGTAGTGAACCTGGGCTGAGTGGCCAGTTTCAGGATGCCGCTTGTGTACTCGTGGGGAGTGAAAGAAGGGTGCCTAACACCTTAGGCTACAGCCCCACACTCTGAGAACCCTCAAAGATCTGAGAACCCTGGATGGTAGTAGAACTGGCTCTTGACCCTGACAGCTGTCAGTGACCTATGTTGGTTGCTGTCCGTATGGGCTGAGTATTTTTTGGTTTGGAGACAGACGTCTGATCCAAGGGGTGAAATTGGCCACATCGCCTTGTTACCCATGGTGGCACTGTCTGCCTACTTTTTTCTCAACAGGAGTTAATGTGTTTTTTTGTTTTCTCCCTCATATGCTGCTTCCCCCTATTTTCCCTGCACCCCCACAAGTTTTTTGTGTTGCGTTTGTACCCCCAGTCTCTTCTTTTTTTCTGCTTTTTTAAATCTAATTTTCAAACTCCATTGCCTCAGCTCCTCTTTCTTCTTTCACCATCTCACTCTTCCCTCCTGTGGCTTAGTAGGAGTGACTTGTTCCACCCTCGTGTTTTCCCACTCCTGCCCATTGTGTGTGCGTGTGTTTTTTTATTTTTTTGTTTTAAATTTGTTTTATTGGTTTCAAAAGTAACAATAAACATTACAGCATATAAGAGGCAGAGCAGACAAGGGAAGATATCGAGGCAGGTAGGTACATAGATTCTGCAAATCAAGCAGACGGCAGGTGATGCTCGATTTGACCATGGTGTAATGCCTGGCTTGTAGATGTCTCTTGTGATGAGGTACTGAAATTGTATAAGTAAACACCCCAACCAAAATTCCCGCCCCAACCCATGAGCCCCTCCCCCTTTTCCACCCCACCCAGTGTGCCAGATCCATGAAACTAACATAGCTGTGATCATATAGCAGAGGGTGCAATCACCCAGATGTGCCTGGGGAGTCATGTGTGTGCTCTGTGAGTCGCAATATGCGTAGATATCTAGGACATGTGACCTCGTTGAATTCCCTGGATAGTAGAGACAGCAATGGAAGCCACACCTTCCGATAAGCAGCCGTGGAATGTGTGAGCGTGGCCTGGATGCGTTCCATTCCCAAAGTAAACCATATTTTATGCAGCCACCCGTGTGAGTGGGCTTGGTGTTGGAACCCCAGAGGGACAGGATGTGCTGTGTAGCAGCCTGCATGGCAATCCCCATCTGGCGGCCTCTAGGGGATTTTAGGGGGAAAGTGAGTGCGTTGGGCAGACCCAGGATGGTGTAAGCCGGGAATCTAGGGATTTCAGTGTCAAATGTTGAGTCTATATCAGCCAGGACTGTCTTCCAGTATTCCTGGATTTCCTTGCATTCCCAGAGGAGGTGAGTTAAGGTGCCCGTTTCTCTGCATCCTCTCCAGAATAGGGCACTACGTGTGGGGTTACTTTTATGGAGCTGGGCTGGGGTAAGGTGCCAGTATATAGCTAGCTTTGTCGCCGCTTCCCTGCTTGCAGTGTTTCGTGTGGTGTGAGAGGCCCTGTAGTACACAGCGCTCCATTCCTTGCGTGATAGGGTCCGCCCCAGTTCCGCCTCCCATCTTTTTTGACCTGCTGTCTTGCCTGAAGGGGCGGGGGTTTGAGCATCTTGTAAAGTTCTGTGATAAGATGTTTGTCCGATTCCTTTGTTACGAGCCACTTTTCAAAGACCGTCATGGGCCTGCCGACTAGAGGGGCAACGTCTGTGAGTATGAGCCAGGGCCTAATTTGGAAATATTGAAATAAGTGTGGGGAGGCAACGTCGTAGCCCTGGATTATGTCCGGTAGGGTAAGGAAACCTTGCAAATCAAAGAAATGGCCGGCAGAGAGGCAGCAGACGCCGCGCCATTGCAAGAACGCCCGGGGGTCATTACCAGGCGGAAAGTCAGGATTGTCCAAAACGGGGGTGAGTGGAGAGGGGAAGGTGGTAAGCCCTCTTTTGACCGCCACCGCGTCCCAGACCCGCATGACAGTACGAGGGATGGGGGATCGCAAGAGATAGCGTGGTCTATGTCGTCGGGACATGAATGGAACCTTCCAAAGGGATGTGCGAGCTATTGCTCTATCCTGAAAAAGCCAGCGTTTCTCGGACTCTGGTCTGAACCATTCCACCAGGTATTGAAGCTGAGCAGCCTGAAAGTATTGGATAAGGTTGGGGACCCCAAGGCCTCCCTCGTCTGCGCTTCTATAGGACAATTGTTTGTGTAAGCGCGCTCTCTTGCCCCTCCATATGAAGTGGTGGAAGGCCGCCTGTAGAGTCGCGATGGTACCAGCCGGTGGGAGCACTGGGAAAGTCTGAAAAATGTACAGTATTTTAGGCAGGGCTGACATTTTCACTGCCGCGATGCGTCCCAGCAGAGAGAGAGGCTGCTTGGACTAGCATGTGAGGTCTGACTGGATCTGGGAGGAGAGGGCCGCATAATTGAGAATCAGCGTAGAGTCTGTGGACGCGGTGAGAGTTATGCCTAGGTACGGGAGGCGCACGTTCGATGACAGTCCCCCCTGTAGGTGGGTGTAGGTGATTGTCGTTGGGCGTTGCTGCCCAGAGGCAGGATGAGGGATTTCCCTTTATTAATCTTGAACCCGGAGACAACCCCAAAGGATTCCAGTTCCGCCAAAAAGGCGGGAATGGAGCAATCCGGACGATCCAGAGCGGCTAGGATATCGTCGGCATATAAACCTATCACATGAGGTTCCCGGCCAAAGGACATGCCGTGAATGGCAGGGTTATTGCGGATTTCTTGCGCCAAAGGTTCTACATACAGGGCAAATAGGAGGGGCGACAAAGGGCACCCCTGCCTTGTGCCCTTTGAATCTCAAAAGGGTTCGAGCGCAAACCGCCCATGTGGACACGAGCTTGAGGATGGTGATAGCAGCTCGCATCCAGGCCTGGAATCGATCTCCAACCCGGAAGCGCCGCAGGACCTTTTGGAGGTAGGTCCAATCTACCCGATCGAACGATTTCTCCGCGTCGATCGCTAGTAGCGCAGAGTCCGAGCTCTGGAAGTGGGCCTTGTCGATCAGATGAATTATCCGCTTAGTATTGTTGCTGCATTGGCGGTTTGGAATGAAGCCCGACTGGTCAGGTCCCAGAATCCCGGGCAGGCATGGGCCTAGACGCGCCGCCAGGACCCCAGTGAAGATCTTCAAATCCAGGTTAAATAGGGATATAGGCTGAAAAGCTGAGCAACACGTGGGTTTTTTACCCGGTTTGGGCAGCACAACTATCTCAGCTGCCAGCATGTCCGAGGGGATGGAGCTCAGACCCTCGAAGGAGTTGAAAAGCCTAGTGAGGATTGGGGCAAGCATCCGACCGAAGATCTTATAGAAACCGGCTGAAAAGCCATCAGGTCCCGGGGACTTAAGGGGGCGAAGGCGAGAGATAGCGGCGAGTACCTCATCCACGTGGATGGGGGCGTCAAGAGTGTCCGCGTTGTCCTGCGACAATTCTGTGATGTTCGCTGAATCCAGGTAAGCACGAGCCTCCTCCGGTGAGACCGAGTCGGCTTTGTACAGGGTGGCATAAAATGTCCTAAATGCGTCTGCGATTCGGGGGTCGCCCGTGACTTCCAGGCCATTGTCGTCAGTGGGGCTAGTGATTTTGGAGCGCTGAATCTTTGCCTTCAGGGCTCTAGCAAGTAAGCAGCCCGTTTTGTTGCCGTCTGTGTAGTATGAGTGACGCAGACGTAGTGCGGCAAGTTCGGCACGGTCCGTGTCTAAGCTAGCTAGTTGGGCCCTGGCAGCTTTAAGCTGTCTCCAAATTCGTGGTGCACCTGTACGGCTATGGACCCTTTCCAGTTCAGAGACCTGGGCCGTGAGGTCATCCCTCTTTGCCCTGCGGTCCTTTGCCTCTGCTGATGCAATGGCAATAAACTCGCCACGGACCACCGCCTTCAAGGCCCCCCACAGGGCAGACAGCGAAGTTCCGGGGATGTCATTGATGGCTAGGTAGTCGTTGAGGCAGGTGCGGATCTGTTCGGTGACCTCTGGACGCTGCAGGAGAGTCTCCCTCAGCCTCCACGTTCCCGTAATTCGGGCAGACGTAGGAACCTGTAGTGTCAGTTCCACTGCATTGTGGTCAGACAACGCCGCTGGGACAATGCTTACGTCTTTAAGAGTGGCTAGTAGCTCAGTAGAGCCTAAATAGTGTCCAGCCTGGCGTATGTGTGAGGAACATGTGAGTAGAATGTAAAGTGTGATGTGTTGGGATGGGTGACTCTCCACAGATCCACCAGCCCCCTCTCTTGCAGCCAGTCCCTACCGGCAGCAGTTATGGCACCGGTGTCCCAGTATCGGTGACCCGACCTGTCTGTATTCGTATCCATTACTAAGTTAAGGTCTCCCCCAATGAGTAGGAGAGAGGCAGGAGATTGAAATGATTCCGAGATGGCTTTTTTTCAAAAGAATTTCTTGCCCTGAGTTCGGGGCGTAGAGGGAGACAACCGTGAAGCGCTGGTTCCTCATAAGGAAGGTGTATGCTAGTAATCTACCCTTGATCTCCCCCGCCTTGTCACCTATGCTGCCGCGGAAGCGTTTGGAGACTAGAATAGCCACCCCTGCTTTCTTTGTGGGGAATGAGGAGAAAAACAGATGGGGAAAGGCGCGCGTGCGCATCCTGTGCCAGTCCTTAGGTAGGAGGTGGGTCTCTTGTAAGAGGCATATGTCTGCCTCAGAGTTCTCCAAGTATGAAAGCACGGCCCTGCGCTTAATCGGATTGTTCAGGCCCTTCACATTGAGGGTTAGTACCTTCAAACTAGACTCCATCCCAAGAAGTCATACGCGCCACAAGCCATAAAGAGGTATAGCAAGGCAAACCTGCTTCCAACAGCAAAAGCACATATCCCCGGTGTGTCTGACATTGAGTCCAGGAGCATTGCATCCCCACAAGACCCCCTGACACACTGAGTCCCTCCCACTGTCCCGCCCCCCTGCCCCCACCCCAACAGCCCCCCACGAACCTCCCCATGTCCCCCCACTCTCCCCCCTCCCCCAAAGGACCAACCCCCGCACCCCAACTGTGGTCCACCTCCCGTCCCCCCTCCACACCCCTCCCCCATCCCCAACATCAACAGGAGTCCCAACTTTACCATAGTCCTGGACCTATCCAGCCGTAGTTCAGGCCCACAGAGTCTTCTCCGTGTGGAGCGTGTGGTGATGGCGATCCCATCGGCCCCTCCTTCCCCCCCTGACCCGCTCATACTGAAGCAAATGAACCCCCATGCACAATTGTGGCAAAGATCGGTGCTTCAGAGCACCATTCATGTCCTGTTGAATCATTCCGCCGTTGCCGTGTCTTTGGATACCTCCTGAATAGCTGCCGCTTGCTCCTGTGCCATAAGTTGGGGATACGGTTTCAGGGACCTCTTAGGCCCTCTTCGATCTTTTACTCGGTGCCAGCCATCGTCCGAGGTCCGTTATGGGGACCTGGGTGAGGACCTCCCCCCCGCGTCCTCCCCCTCAGCGCCATCATCCAGGGTGATCCCCAAAGTGCACACGTGTCCTGTAGGGATCGGAGCTGCCGCAAGGCATCGTTCCATTTAAAGATTATCCGAAAAGGGTGGCCCCATGAGTATGGGACCTCTTTGTCCCGCAGAAAGGCGGTGACTGGCTTGAAAGTTTTCCTCTTCTGTAGAGTTATGGCCGAGAGGTCCTGAAACAGTGACATCGAGTGGCCCCGGTATCGAAGGGGCTGTTTCTTACGGGCTGCTAATAAGATGCGTTCCTTCAGCTGGAAGTCTGGGAGGAATGCCAGGATGTCTGGCGGGGGGGCAGACGTGCGTCGTGCCAGGCCCACCCTGTGTGCTCTGTCAATGCGCACCTCGAAGTCCTCTCCCTCGTCCAGAACGTCCCTGAAGAGGCCTTGCAGGAAGAGAGTGACATAATTTCCCTTCGTTTCGAGTGGCACGCCCCGGACCCTTATGTTATTTCTTTGTGACCTGTTTTCCAAGTCTTCTGCGTGAGCCTGGAGATCCACCTGTTGCTCTTTGAGGCGTACCACTTCTTGTTGCAGTTGCGCTGTCTCCTCACCCTTGGATAGGTCAGCCTCTTCCACTGCGGCCACTCGTTCCCCTAGGCCATCCACATCCCTGCGTATTTCTCTGACTTCCCCAGCCACGTCTTGCTTCAAAGTTTGGAAGTCCTCCCTTAGGGTATTGAAGAGAGTCTCCAGGAAGGACTTAGTGATGGGGGCGCCCTATCTTCTCGTCCCGTGGTGACCCTCTGGGGCACCAAGGGCGTCCGGCTTTTGTCTCCCTTTCGGGCACTCTTCCCCAACATGTCCGGGATAGTGCGCCCCGTTCTGCGTTGCCCCGTTGCCCCGTCGCCATAACGCCCAAGAGGGCGCCCGCGAGGGTCTAGAGTCCTCCCCGCCGCGGGGGGCAGAGTTGAGATGTCACGCCGCGGCGCCGGTGTAGGGCAGCCCACGAGTCCAGGCACTAGATGCTGTGTGGGCCGCTTTGTTCGTCGTTCCACGCCAATGTACAGTATCAATGCCCACAGCACAGTGGTAAGTGAGGCTTCACACTCGACCCCCCGGGCGTCCCGTCGGCACCTCCCAGATCCCCGCGCCCCCCGTACTGTTCCCCGGGGCAGCACCTCAAGTGTCACCGGTGCCAAGTGCCTGCGCCGGGCCACGTGTCGCAGCGTAGTTTCTATAAAGTGGCCATCCCCGGGACACAGTCGCTATCAGGAGGGGGCCCCTTCTTGCAGTGTCGCCAGTATATTGTGCGGGGCTTCTGTATTATCCCCCTGCAGCCGCAATGCCAGGCCTGTAAGCCGGGGGCTCGGGTAGCTCGCAGCAGGCAGCTCGGCGCAATCCCCCGGCTCAGAGCAGCTTCCACTCACCGGATTCCGCTGCTTGCCCCGCACCGCCGCCCAGGCCGCCGCGCCACACAGGTAGTCAGGGCCCTTCTGCCCCAGGGGGTGTCGCAGCTCCGGGGCCGGACCCAGGCCCGAGAGCCAGATGCTGGATTTGCTGCAGGCCGGTGTGAGTGCGACCCGCCTGCGGTCACCTCCCTCGGCGGCTGAAAAGTTGCAGGATGATGGGCCCCTCCTCACATCTCCTGGGCCACCTCACCCAGGACACTCCGCCGCCTTCAGTGGTCAGCACTCCGCTCACCCAGAGGGATGGACTCCGCCGCAAAAGAATGCTCGTCCAGGGTAACCGTGGGATCACGTCAGCTCGGCGAGTGTCGGGCCCCAGGTCCAGGCCCAGCAGCCGGGGGCTCGATTTGACTGGCGAGCCGGCGCCAACGCGGCTCCCCCACGGGCGCTTCCCCAGCAGCCGGAAAGCCGCGGGAAGCCGGGCACCTCTTCACGGCCCGTCGCCATCCACCGGCAGGCCGCCACACCAGGGTCCCTCATCTCACCCACAGGGCTCCGGCCGCTGCCAGCAACCACCGCTCCTCCCGTGCAATAAAATATCGGGCCGGGTCCACCGTGGAGGAAGTCCCGTTCAGGGCAGCAACGGGACCGCGCCGGCTCAGGAAGCAGCGGGATTCGGCTGTTGATGCCCCGGGCAGCAAGCGCTCACTTTTGTGGGGTGCCTACTGGGGGTAGAGGCTATTAGGTGGTCAGGATAGGGGTTTCAGGCTGGGAGCCTCACTCAGGAACGTCCGTCCCGGTCGCCATCTTGGCCACGCCCCTGCGTTTTTTTATTTTGAAGTTGGAGTCTGCAATGTTGGGACATTAAATTAAAAATGTTAAAAAATGGCAAAGGTTGGATAGCACAAATGAAAGTAGAGACCGCTTGGCTTTGTCAATGCTTATTGTCTTTTCTCAATTGCGTTTGTTGGAGGATTGTAATGTTGCGCAATGCCCATGAATCCTTACTTTGTTTCCCTTCACCCTGTATGGGGTAATTGGTGTCATGCGTGATGTAGCTACTGTTTACAAGTACCTCGGCTGTCAAGCGACGGTATCATACACCAAAGTAACTTAAGCCCAGGGCACGAGTCGGGGGTACACGCGGGTGGACGGCGTCCACCCTCTTTTTTCACAGGGTGGACGCCATCCACCCTGCCAAGCCGGGGTCCCCACCGAAAAAGATGCTGAATTCGTCCTGGTGTAATTTCCAAACACCGGGACACTTTCAGCAGCGCCTGCACGTTGTTATCTGCTTATCATCCGCAACAACGTGCAGGCGGGGAGGGGATGGGGCTCTCTTATTTCTGATTCCTGCTGGGCCCATAACAAAGGTCGAATTTGAGGGGGATCAGGCCTCCTTTTGTTCGAGTCTCCTGGCTGGCAGCATTCAGGAGCCTCACACCTTTAAGCAAATGCAGCGGAGGGGAAACAAAGGCTCACACCTTGTTAGCACTTCACACATACTTAGGAGGTGCAGCTTTTCACTTTGCTCAGGTTCTGTTTAGGAGATATGCATGCACTGTAAAAAGTTAGATGTGTTGATCTTTCCCAGTATTAGCAAAAAATAAATAGCATTTATATAGCACTTACTACCCGTGAGATGGCGCTGTAATAATTTAAATGTCACTATTTTTTCTTGTAAAGCACTTTGGCTCAAGGAAGCTTTACTCTGACAAATGCAACATTGGTTTATGTGAAGCTTACAAAAGTAAGAAGCTTTTGCCTAAATCAAGAGTGTTTGCAAGTATACACGAAATGTGCCCAAATGCACTCATGATAAACCTGCTAAACATATATGTGAGGGCTTAAGATCAGATGTCACTTCTTGTGATGTCACGCGCCGTGATGCCACGCGCCGTGATGCCACTTGCATACTGATTAATTAGGTTAGTCCCGCCACTTCCTTTTTTTTAGGACTTGTTCCCTTATTCCTCTTAACACTCCAGAATGTGATGCTTCAATCACACCTCTTTAGAACGCGATCACCCCATCAAAACTGGTTCTAATGGGTAGTGTTTAAAATGTGCCAGAAAAAACATATTTACATAGCAGGTGTTTATTTTTCTACAGTTCTTCTCCGTAGACTGTAAAGGAAGGGTGTGCTTTCCCGTACTGCCGCTAGATGACGCCATTGCTGTACCTACAATTATAGTTCCTCCACTTCCCTGAGTTGCAATTTTCTCTGTATTCAGAAGAGAGAGCTGTTGCCCTGTCTTACGCTGCATAGTGCTGTACCCACAATGTTTGTCCTCTCTTGCTCGCCGTAGTTGTCAGTGACACGGAGCAAAGATGGCGGCGGCTGCAGCAGCCTCAGATGTTCACGTCCGGATCTGCCACAATGAGCTAGTGAAGTGCGACCTGGAGATAAAAGCGGCTATACAGGCACGTACAGTACAGTATTAATGAACGTAGGGCAGCCTTCTTTTGTTGCGCCGGACCCCGAGCCGCCACGAAAGGCAGCAGCACGGCCTTGGAGTAGACAGATGTTGCATTTCATTTTCTGCTGCTGCCCCATGCTTGGTTACTGTATGTATTTCATTGGCCCTGCTTTTTTCCTTTCTTACTTTTGGAGACTTTCATTTAGCCTGCATTTATAAAACGAAAACAAAAGCATATGCTGCCAGGGCCGTAGGAGACACTAAAATTCTGGGGGCGACAGGGACAACCTTGTTCACTTTCCAGTGACCCTATACAAATCACTGCCAAATACAATCGCATACTTTCGAAGTGAAATATTGAGAAAAGCAGGCATGTTGTCACAGTTTTCATGTATGCTTTATTGTTGTTTACATTCATTTAGTAGTCAGACCAAATGTTAAAGAACCATGTATATGAATCTTGCTGCACCAAGCAAACATAGGTCGCTGACTTTGGGTGGGGGCGTAGTGTTTGAAAGTGCATTATGATTTGAAAAGTACCTGCTGCTGCATTCCTGGTCTCCAGCAATTTTCAGGCAACAATAAAAATGTGAAGATAACTTTGGTGATTAATGTTCTTTATTGAGAGAGATCGGAGGTTTGTCTAGTGGAAGTTTTAACTCTTGTTAAGGTAGACACAGTGGGCTAATATGTCTGCTGCAAAGAATGTGTAGCACGCAGATCACAAAATGCATATCATGTAAATTGGTCAGTGAGTTACTGCTTTTGTCTGAGAGATTATTTTGGTATTTGCAGTTTATAAGTTAAAATCCTAACATTGAACAGTGAGCTATTAACCGTCATCAAAGAGCTGCATGAAAACATCAAGGTATAGATTAGAACATTATGATTTTTCCCCAGTCTTTCCTTATCCTAAAGTTGGAAAATGGGTCCATTAGGATAGAAATCAATTCAGATTATTAAAGAGAACCCCCCAACCATGGTGTTATATTTTAACTCCATGCGCGCTAGCGGAATTCCGCTCTCATGCTGTAATTTTGTAAATCGCATGTTACGTGACGAGCTGGGCTCGTCATCAGCGTGCGAGGAGGCTACGCCATGACGAGCCCAGCTCGTCATCAGCGTGGAAGGGGTTAAATTCTGAATTTGTGCTTCTTTAGTATTGCAAAGCCATCCTGTGCCCTCCCCAACGTTTTGCTGACTGGTACTGGTGGTACCTGACTCTGACCGACCCTGGCCTCTGCCTGAACAGGCACAGGGCCAGTGCTATTCTGAAAGAGACACTTAAAGATACTGTGAAACACCTACATACACTAGGGTGCACTATGGATTAGGGTATCCCTATGATTGGCATGACCTCTCCTATAAGGCCCTAGTTCATAATAGGGCAGGGAGATTAGAACTACCTTTAAGTCCCTGGAATATAATAGGGCATGGCAGTTTAGAGGCCAGCAGCCCTTTCTGTGTTTGCATGTGTGCACTGCTGAAGCCTGAGCTCAGTTTAAAAGTAGCCCTGTGTTGTAGGACTGCTTTTAAAATGCAAATTGTGCCCAAACTCGACTTTTGGATTTGGGGAACTTATAAATTGATCAACTACAATGCTGGGGCAAAATTAAGTTAAGTGGAAAAATGTTTTCAACTTAACTATGTCTGTATCATATTTGTCACATAATACATCATCTGCTGCATGATCTAACAATTTGACCCAAAACAATTTTGTAGCTCAAACGGATCAAAAATTACTAAAATAAATGTGTCTTATGTTCTGTGAAGTACAGAGCCCTTTGCAAAGGTTGATTGGTCCCCTTTCCCTCTGCTGCATTTGTATGTTACACAGGTACTAATGAGGCAAAAGCTTTGCAGAAGCTGTTAGGATGTATAAATATGTTAAAATAATAAAGTATCATAAAATGCACTGCATCACACTGCAGCCTTTTTATTGTTGCATTATTTAGTCAACACTGCAACACAATTTTGGCCTCCATTGCTGCATAACACCAGTGGCCTGAAAGAAGGCTGCACACGTTAAAAGTGTTTGTGCATGAAGCAGAGACCATGAAGTTTGCAAACTTAGGGGTTGATTACGAAGGCAGGCGGACTTCAGTCCGTCCGCCATCGAATCGGGGAATGGGACCGCTGGCCTTCAAGGTGGCGGCCCCAGGATAGGCATTACAATGCGACCGCCACTGTGGAGCTCGCCGTGCCTATCTTTTACATTGCAGCAGGTGCTGCTGGCTGCATCATCTGCCGCAATGTAAAAACTGACACGTTACATATATCACTGCACTACGTGGCAGGCACAATGCGGTGCCTGCCACATGGTGCAGTGATATGTAGGGGGGCATCTTAGATGCTCCCCAGGTTCCATGTCTGGGGGCTGGGGGAAAGGGCCCCGCTATGGGCCTCCAATGTCTCTTCCACCAAATTTTCATGGTGGGTGAACTGCCATGGATAGGCTGGTGGGTAAGGGGTATCGTAATCCTTACTGTGGTGCCTGGTAGGTACCACCAGCATTGTAGGAACCACGAGCCCCTCCGCCGCACTGGTGGGCTCAAGGAGCCAGTCGGGTGTGTGGCGGTTGGTCTTTCCGACCACCAGGGGACCACCGCCATTGTAATATGGTTAAGAAAATAAGGTGCCAGGGCTCGAGTTTGAACCACCAAAGCTTGTTTATTCAGCTGGTGTAGGCCTTCCTTTCAATGATTCAAGAAGGTATGCATTTATCATATTTCAACATTTCACAAACTTATTTACATTTTCATTCAATCCTCATAGGAAGAAACTGCATCCACAGCTTAAGGAAGGTTTCTTCCTATGAGGATTGAATGAAAATGTAAATAAGTTTGTGAAATGTTGAAATATGATAAATGCATACCTTCTTGAATCATTGAAAGGAAGGCCTACACCAGCTGAATAAACAAGCTTTGGTGGTTCAAACTCGAGCCCTGGCACCTTATTTTCTTAATAGTATAGTTGTCCAGCCAGGACCCGTAGGACAACCCCCCCCCCCTGTTTATATTGTAATATGGTTGGCGTAAATGCAGTCACCGATGGCAGTGGGACCGCCACTGATGATGGGGTGATGTGGCGGTTCCACCTCCATTATAATCACCCCCTAAGTTTGGTGTGCATGCAAATCCTACATTGCCAACTCCTGGTAAGTTGCACCACTACTGCTGAAAAAGGCCAATGGAGGTACCAATGGATGCACTGGACTTGCCTCAAGGATCTTGTGACCTCAGTGACAGTCACTGTCAATCTAGGGTGTGCTTCTTCGTATGCCTGCTCGCAAGACAGGAGGTGAACTGCAGTATGGATTGTGGTGGACAGGCCTTCAAGATTAACTCACACTTGCCACCGTTAGGGTCCACCTGCGGGTGCTAAGACACAAGGGCTTCTAAGGTCTATCGGTCCTTCTAAGGTGTAGTTTCTCTCTGTCCCGAGGTTTTTCTTTGGAATTATAAAACGGTCAGTAAATGAGGAAATATCCAGCCAAAGTGTCCGCCTATTTTGATCAATTTCACAGAGAAACAAATAAAGAAAAGGAGATGCAAGAGAGAGTACATAAGAGCTCTTGAAATCAGAACTTAAGCAGGAGCGAGACAGAGACAGAAATGGGTATGAAGGAAAAGAGACAGTCCCCCCCCCTCTCTGCCCTTCCCAGAACGCCTAGCCTTCCTGCAGCATAACAAAGGGCAGAGGGCGGGTGGCCTCTTTGACTCCAGGCAGGTCAAGTGCAGGGCCATTAGGTAGCGCTTTCACGCGCGAATGGCCCTGCCACAGACAGGAGAGAGAGGGGAATTTTTTTTGTCCCTTGGTCCCCCCCACCCTTGTCCCCCCCACTCCAAAATCTGGGGGGGATATATCCCCCGCGTCCCCCACACTTCCTATGCCCATGTATGCTGCTACAAGCACCAGTACTGCAGTAGAAAAGCCACGGTCTAACAAGCGAGATTTTCATAAGCAAAAAGTGCGACAGCTGGCCACCGGCACATACGTATGCCTGTCATTCACAGTGGGTTTTTAAGGTTTTGCGGGTCTTGCACCCCACCAATAATTCATGGTACGTGATAGGACCTCTCACGTTTATGTACCCGCCGAACTTGCGCACGACTCCTGGATTGCCAGGCGCCTGCTTTCAGAAAGAAACGTCACAGGGTATAAACAACAAATGATCAACCATTCTGAAGGGAGCTAGGGTGGGGTGTCCTAGACTAGACAGTCTGCAGTTCAAAACCATCTCTTATTTTTTAATAACTTTAGCACCCAAGCATTATAACATTCAAGGCAGAACATTTACTTTAAGTCCTGAAAAACGGTAGCACCAAGCAAGTTGCTTATTTATTGTTCGTTAGTTTAGGGTGGGTTCTTTCGTTACATGATCTTTTCCATGGACCATCATACATGTAAGTAAGGGCATCCTGAGGGGCACACTCGTCATTTTACGTGCCTGGAATTGCTCATTTCATGTGATTTGAACCGCACCATTTACTTGAGGCACCTGGGTTATATGAGTGGCAGTGGTCACGATGAGGACATAGATGTCTAGTTTTCTCTTGGCCGAGGAATGACATTTTTATGCTTCTAGTGGTCACCTTGTGTAATAGCAAAGACGGAGATTAAGGCTGAGTAAAGTCTGTTTTGTTGCAAATACCTTAGATGAGCCCTCACTTTCTTAGCTCAGATCAGCATCTATTTACCCACACAGATGGGATTTGACATAGCAGTTCTCATCACGCCCAGGATGTCAAATTATTACCATACTCCTAGATTGTAACAATGTTGACTTTGCTGTTCAATTCCCATGTCTAGTTAGTAACAGCGATGATAGCTTCCAGAAACAATGGCCAACTTTCTTGATAGATGTTGATGTTTTTCCTTGCTTTCACTTGCAGGATATCCGGGATTGTCCTGGGCCTATGAGTAGGCTCAACGAATTAAACGCAAACATGAAGGAGAAGTTCCACCAACAGCGGCTCAAACTCCAGGTGGGCACTAAGTGTGCTGTGCAAGGGCATAGTCCTTGTTGAATGAGGAGCATTGGACAAGGTGGCCAACAGCTGCCTTATTTTCTGTGTGTGCCTTTCTTGCCTTTTAAAACCTGTTCTATTTACTGTTTTTTCACTCTTTTCTTGCCTCCCTTTCCCTCTGTTTTAAATGGTAGATGGTGAAGGAACCTTGTCTGTGTGAACACATTTGACAGATTCCATTACATTCTTCCCCAGGTACCTCCTGAAATTAGGCCATAGGGCGGTATCCACCTGTTAAGGTGAACTGCTTTTTCTATTTTTAAACGCACTACATCTTTTGCATGCACATACCCATTCAAGTGGTCATCATCTATTTTTTGATATCGTCGCCGGCTAGGACATATATAGGACTCACCCATATCCAGTTTTTAATTTGAGCCGGTAATTGCTTGTGTGCCCCACCTGCACTCCTGTTTGGGGACCAGCACTTTTTTTTTTCATCAGACATTTACAGAGATCAAGAGAGGTACAATCACACAAAGAGGAAAGACCTAGGACATGAAAGACAGAAAAACTATCACAAAGGGAACATGCAATAGCTTGAAAGAGTGAGATAAAGGGGTATGGAGTGTCTGGTATTAGATTAAATATGCACAATGTGGATTTTAGAATATGCAGCTTTGGTATTCATGGGTTAATATGTATTAGAACTGTCCGCAAGCTTCTTAGCAGAGCTTTGGTCACGGGCAGCCATTCTTTTACAAATTAAGCACTGCACCAAGTCCTAGTCTATTAGGCGGATTGCCAGGTTTTTTGCTAATCTGGTGAGCTCTCTCACATGGCTGCCCAGTTTTACTTTTTTGTAGTTTCTATATGGACATTCAGAGATCCATTTTAAAACCTTTGTTTTTAACAGAGACTTTTTTTTACTATAAACAGGCTTTTAACCTTCTATGCAGTTTGGAAAATCAGAAAATTATCAATGCAGTTATTATTTATTTATTTATTTGAAAGTTTTATATAGCGCGAACAAGACCCTTACGGGTATCAGCGCTTTACAGTAAATGTGTATAGGTATAACAACTCAGTAAAAATAAGCAGGACCATAAGAATAAAGTCAAAAAGCTAAATAAAGGAACAAGGCACAGATCGAACATTATGACTATAACAGAGCGCATTGCAATAAATGCGTATAGGCATATCAAACAACAAAAATAAGCAGGAAAGTAAAAGTGAAGTCAAAATGCTTAATACATGAAACACGGGGTAAATCAAACATTATGGATAAGCAGGACCATATAGGTTGGCAGCAAGGACAAACATAGATAGAACGGAAAGTCAGATAAGGTGCAAGACCGAACCGGTCGGTATTGAAGGATGATCGTAGACCATTGATGATGAACAAGTCACAATGAGTGGAATAAAGCTGTACATAAAAAAGATAGGCATTCGATTGGTAGGTAAGCTAAATGGAATAGGGGATCTTCACTGTCAAGTCAAGCAATGTACATACAACAGGCTATAAGGAGAAGGAGGGCATATGCTTTCTCGGACGGTTTGTCGTACGAACAATTAGACGATGGCTCGTAGTTCGAGTCATTTACACATGTTTTTGCACTTTACGCATTTTGATGAACTGCCGGTTGTACCCCCCTGATTGTACATTTTTTTATTGTTTGGCTAGATTGATTTTTTCCCCATAATATTGTATTGTAATCTGACATCTTGCAACTCAATGTGATGCTGATCTCATTCCCCGACTTATATCTGGATGTTTTAAAATTGTAATTTTAAATGGTTCTTTTAATAGTATGCTTTTATGGTGAGAATACTTGTAACAAATAAAGCTGATTTGATTTGGCTGCCCAGTCATCATTGTGGAGGCTCTTTCAGAGTGCCCTGTGGCTTTCCAAAAAAGATGCTAAGGAGTTATATGGGTCAAGTTATTGCTAACTTTGTCTTGCGAATTATGAGCTTTCATAGAGTTATCACAGACTCCTTTTTCAGGGTTAGAGATAGTTGCAAAGCAGCATGAGACACTGAGCACAACAGAATGTGTATCACCAATAGTTTTTTCTTTATTCTCAAAATACCTGCCATATTTGCACAACAAGGCCGAAAATGCGTCCCTAGTGTAGAAGGCAGGGGCGGTTTCTCCATTATGGCTCAGGTACTTGGCCCCTCTGAAATTCCTACACATTTACATTAAACATATTAAATAGATCAATTTATTCAGAGAGATGACTGCATCGCTTAATAAATCGATCTATTTACTTCTCTGGGCTGTCCGTTTCAGGCTACCTGCCCAGCCTCGCTCTGATGCAGGAGATGGAAGCTACGCAATAAATCAACTTTTTCAACTGTGATGCATGACGCAGGGCTTTCTGTTTTAAAGCCCTTCATTGCCAGTGTGGTCTAAGTTTGTATGCACTCTGTAGGCTGGTGACACAATCAGCGTCATGGTTTCGGGCATCGGAGGCTTAATTCCTGCATAATTTAAGGCGTCCTTCATTCAAAGGCATAGATCCCACCTTTTCGTCATATGTGAGAGTGGATGCAAGCATGTCTGATCTGGTGCCTTGTTTTTGCTAATGGTAAGCATTTTCATGCTAATGTTGTGTTATGTATATTGTGCTGAGACCCCTCACCACGCTAACTTCCCCCACTGTGACACCCCAGGCCCTCGCTGCAGATTGCTGACTCCGTTAGAAGTGGAGCGGCTGTATTTCGTTCCCTCGCTAAATAGATCCAAATAACGAGCAGGGTTCTTGTTCCCTTGCGAAGTTGGTCCAAAAATCTGAGTCAAGCAAGGCGAGAAATATGTGCTTACAGTGGACAGTTATCTGATGTATGACGTTAAACTGGCCATGTCTTCATGTCCCTAAGTTAACACTGATGCCAAAAACATGGATTGACTTTCAAACCATGAATGTTAAAAACGTTAAGGGAATGCATTTCAGCGATTTTAGTTCCGCTCTTATTTCACATGCTTTACTTAATCTTGCATTCTCCAAGAGGTAGCTGTTTTTTAATGTAGTCGTTTATCTGTATTTTTTTCTTTGCATACTTTGAGGCTTGAGCCATGCCAGGTGTATAAGGGGCTTTGGTTGAGCACACCGGCACTAAGGCTGAAGACTCCGTGTTTGTTAGTGGGTTGGCCTCTCTGCAGAGCACACAGAACTATGTTTATGTATTCCATTTGCAACTGAAGTTCTGAGGCTATGTATGTGAAGGGGTTACACATTGTCAACATATTTGGAAGACAAAGTAAGAGAAATTAAAGTGCTTAAATTTGAGGGAGTGCAGTGCATGGTTGCGGATGGTGAAGTGACAGAGATGCGAGGACGTGCATTCGGGGAAGATTGAAAAGAGAATGCTGAAGAGGAAAGAGAGGTAGTTGAAGATGTGCAGATGGCCAACATATGCAGAAAAAAAGAGGATACATATCTAACTTTAAGCATGCATAACTGATGGGCAAAACTCTTTCCACAGGCCTCAATGCTATTTAATTTACAGACTCCGTTTCAGAATTGAAAAATTTCAATGCTGATTATTTACAACAAATCATTGTTGTTACTCATTTATCTTAAACAGCTAACACCCATTGACAAAGCCAATCATACTGACAGGCTTTAGGTGTATGTCATTTGTTGGCATTTATCTGGATACAATTACATCCCAGAAAGAAACCAAAATACTGGTCAGCTGGCACACTATTGGAATCACAGACATTTATTTGACTTGTTCCTTTATAGAGCGCCCCCACTTTTTTCATCCCACTTAAAGGCCTGTCTGCACATATTTCTATATGACTGGTTGCAATCAGCAGCTGTGGGTGATTCTCGAAGTCTGGTAGGAGCATATTTTTCCTAAATTAATGCTGCATGCAGTGCAAGACACTGGGCAAGCATACATTTAAAAGGGCTAACGTTGTCATGCGGTACAATTTACACATTACAGTAACTGTTGAACATATTAATGCATGAAGATATGGGGTAGTTTTTAATGTGTTTACTATTTCAAGACTGTATGTTCCCACTGCTTTTCTAAGCCTTGCTTTATCGCTACATTCATTTGCTTTAAAACGCACCATTTGCCAATCTTTTTTACATTTCTTTCTCGGTAGAACAGTAGTTACTACCGAAGTGTGGATTCATTGTCACACCGATCAGACATTTCCCACTAGTTTCGCTTGCGCTGCCTCTGTCAGGACGGTGGGGTAGAGCAGGGCAGTAATGGTACTAGACCCATCCTTCCCAGTGAGATATACCACTTAACGCATTAAAGTGTTGGGCGTAGTTGTAGTGAGTCCTGTGCCATTTTCAATTGGATCTGTGGCCGTTTAGTGTTGAAAATTCTTGCACAAGCATAAATAGGTGACCCTTAAAAAAAGAAAAAAAGAGCTCGGCTCTAGGACAACGGAACGCTACAGTCATTCATTTCATTTGTAGACACTGACTCAACTCAGTTTGCGAAGATGACTAGAAGGCACCGGTACCCATTGGTGGATTGAAGTCTGCAATCATGGTTCCCTGTTTTATATTACCTGTCTGTTTTAATTTTTAAAGGAGCTGGAGCAGATGGCCAAGGAACAAGATAAAGAATCTGAAAAACAGGCCCTGCTGAAAGATGTTGAGAACCACAGGAATCAAATGCTCAGGTGGGTGCACGTGCAGTCTGGGTAAACACATTGTGTTTGAGCATGCCAAGAACGTTTTGTGATAAGAATGGGCCAAAGCCTCTCTTTACTTGATCCAAATGCTTGTATTTTATGATGATTTTCGTGTAGTAGGCTGGTTTTGAGTAGGGATCTTATAAAGCTACGAGACTAGCCTAAATCTTGTTTCTGACACTTGGCACAATGGCGGCTCCTCCGTAAGGCGGAGGAGCATCGCCCCATTGCTCAAACGGAAAAATAAAGAAAGTGATAATAGTGTGTCATTATTATCATCTTTTTATTTTTCGTATTGAAGTCACTGGCTCTTGGGGTAGGGCGGTGCTGGCCAGAGCCACGAGAGGAGTGGTCGGGTCAGCCAAACAGTCCTTCACTTTGCATATTCCCCACCAGCCTTGCTTTACACAGCCTGATGAGGAACATGCAAAGCCTCCCTGTCTGGGTGCTGTGGTCTGTGCTCAGACCAATCCCAGCTCTTTGTTGTGATTGGCTATGGGGAGCCTGGGAACCCTTCTGCTTCCTGCTGCTGGTGGAGACAGATAGAAGAGGACGGAGGAGAGTGGGTGGTCGGCAGTGCTAGGTAAGTTGCCCACCCCCTCCCACCTCCCCCAGCCCCACCACTCCCGATCGGTAGCAACTGCTACTGAATGGGCAGCAACACTCCTTGAGCAGTCCTGAGTCACCAGCCCCAGTTGAACAAAAGTTGTAGGCAGCGGTTGTCGTGCATTAAAAAACAAGCATTGGAAATGCAATAGGTCTCGCAGTAGGAAAGTTAGAGCTATTGGTGTTATTTATTTTTTTGTTTTTTATTTATGTGTTGTTTTTTCTAAATAGCTAAATAAATAGCTTTCTTCTTTACAAAGCCAATAGTTATAATTTTTGTAAATGTGACACCTCTAGCATTTGTAAAGCAACATGTTTTGTATTAACGGGACTTATATGTGACTTATATGTATTGATATAAAAAAAATCAATGGCTTTAAAAAACAATTAATAATTAATACGTAAATAAAATGGATTTTATTTTATATTGCCAATAGCTTAAAGTTTATTAAATATATTTAGTGAAGATGCTGTGGTTGCGCTGAGTGAGGGTGAGTGAGGGTGAGGGTGAGTGAGGGGTTGAGGGTGAGTGAGGGGTTGAGGGTGAGTGAGGGTGAGGGGTTGAGGGTGAGGGGTTGAGGGTGAGTGAGGGTGAGTGAGGGTGAGGGGGTGAGGGGTTGAGGGTGAGTGAGGGTGAGGGGGTGAGGGGTTGAGGGTGAGTGAGGGTGAGAGGTTGAGGGTGAGTGAGGGTGAGGTGTTGAGGGTGAGTGAGGGTGAGGGTGAGTGAGGGTGAGGTGTTGAGGGTGAGTGAGGGTGAGGGTGAGGCGTTGAGGGTGAGTGAGGGTGAGTGAGAGTGAGGGTGAGTGAGGGGTTGAGGGTGAAGGGTTGAGGGTGAGTGAGGGTGAGGGGTTGAGGGTGAGTGAGGGTGAGGGGTTGAGGGCGAGTGAGGGTGAGTGTGGGTGAGGGTGAGTGTGGGTGAGGGTGAGTGAGAGTGAGGGTGAGGGTGAGTGAGGGTGAGGGTGAGTGAGGGTGAGGGGTTGAGGGTGAGTGAGGGTGAGGGTGAGCAAGTAAACAAGTAAAATAATCTAATTCAACATTTGTTGTGGACTTCTACGAAAGGATATTTATTCGACGGGTTGAACCATAGATCGTGGAAATTGGATAACAGTTACAAGCATTTGGTGTGCCTTGGTGTTTTTTGGTTGACTTAATTAGCATATAGGGGAAGTTTGTGAACTTCTGGAGCCTGCACTAACATGGATGAACTTGCTCAAACATTGGCGGTAACATAGTGTGCAGGAACTACGAGGCTGGCTGTGCAGTTTCATATTTTTTTTTTCTGGAACCTTCTTTTGTACTTGTATTGTTGCACGTGTAAGAGTTTCAGCCTGAAAACTATTTCTGGGCCTCCAGCAGCTCTTTCTGTGCCATGCGTTTTGATATATCCCAGCGCACGAGGCGGGGCCGACTAATGATTTTCACAAAGGATGACACCCAGTCCATAATGGTGAAGGCAACCTTTGATGTGCGCCCTCACATCCTAACAAATGTTGCAGTGTTTACTGGCAGACGCTGGATGCTTCGAGGACGGGCCTAATGTGCAATTGTTGTCGCCCTCCCAGCTTGACCTCTGTTGAAGTGTTTTATAAACAGCTGGGAGAATAAATGGAGTATTAGAAACAGTTATTGCAGCAGGGGCAGGCCTATTTGCTTTCCTTCAGCGGAAAGCTATCATTCATAAGGGGATGATTATGCTGGCTTGTGTTCTGGGTAGCTGGCTGGTTTACTTTACCATGGCAAGGCAGAATAACAGAGGAATTGTGTCATGGGAGCCAAGTGAGAGATTGGAGAGGTAGGAAATCCAATTGCCTAGTTTTACAGACATTTGTCTTGCGCATATACTCTGTCAAATGTTTGGTGCAAAAGCAACCGAAGTCCTTGCTATTGTGCAGCAAGGAAAACAATTGAGACATTCGTGCGACAAAGACCTACTCAGTAGCTTTGCTTTCACAACAATAAAAAAAAGTCATGATATAGCGCCAAATACCATCTTCCGCAGTTCCCCGGCGCCGTAAGTAGCTGATGTTATGATTACTCAGTTTAAAGTTATCAGTTTGCCCACGTCAGGAGGAAAGGGGACTCGGCGCACCGATCCGAGCCCCTGTCCTCCATAATAGGGCGTTTGTCAGCAGCAAGCGTTCAGCTCACTTAGCCATCGTGCTCGTAGCCAATATTTCAGACTTTTAAAGGCTGTATGTAACTTGTTGTTATGTGAACACTAATAGCAAGTATAGTTGGTTTCCATTCTCCCTCATTATGCTTCCAGTGTCTGTAAACATTTTGTTCTTGGCTCAACTTTATCCTACAAAATAGCTCTTGTAAAAGTGATTCAGGTGCAAGCTTGAAACAGTTCACGTCACGATAATGCATTAAAGCCGTGACCACAGTCAACCTTTCTTTCCCCTCGGTCAGGGACAATTACCAAGAGCAGTTCTCTCTCCCCGACCTCTATAGGTTATGAATGGTCCTCTTTTAAGCCGAGAATGCTTTTATATGCGCCTGTTGGCTTTTTGAGTACCTGCCGTTAAATTGTGCTGTTTTTGGCAGAGCTGGTGAGCAAATGAGGCGTAATCTCTCTGATCTCAGAAGTCTGGTCGGTCAGCCGTGACATTCGCAGTGTCTTTCCTGTCTACACCCTGTCTGAACAGAGTCACAGCCCTGCCAGACCCCAGTGGGAAAGGCTGCACTTACCACAGTGCACAGTGGGCGCAGATGGGAGGGCAGTAGGACTAGGCGAATCACAGGCTAAGGTTCATGTGGGGTTCACGGTGCCCTTAATAGGCTTAGCCGTAGCAATGTCTATATTGCAGGCCTCCCGTCAAACAAGTTAGTAACAAGGAGGAGGCAGCGAGTCAAAATGGAGGGCATTGCTGTGGGGAGGGGGGAGGAGAAATGCGACGCGACATGGCAGGCAGGGGAGGGGGCGGAGCGGGGGTGTGGGAGGAGTGCGGGAACAGAGGGCGAGGGGAGGAGAGTAGGAGGAGGAGAGTAGGGGAGCTGTGGGGAGGGGGGAGGAGAAATGCGACGCGACATGGCAGGCAGGGGAGGGGGCGGAGAGGGGGTGTGGGAGGAGTGCGGGAACAGACGGCGAGGGGAGGAGAGTAGGAGGAGGAGAGTAGGGGAGGCACAGCCTAGCGGCCGTGCAATCAAGAAGTGAGGGGGCGGGAAAGTAGGCAAGGCTGGCGGCTGGGGGTGGGGCGTGTCTTTTCGGATACATTACGACAGGCGGCTGGGGGCATGTGCACGCGCTTTTAAGCTCAATGCGCATGCGCATTGAGCTTAAAAGTCACGGGCACTGCAAGGAATCGCCACGATTCCTTGCAAGTTGGATAAAGAGTGGATAAGCCCCCATAGTCTCGCTTGCTCGATGCGCATGCGCATCGACAGGCGAGACCTAAAAAAGTAAGGGAACTGCGATGTTGTACACTATGGGGGCATGGCTAAAAATAAAATATTCTGTAACTTTCTTTAGTCTTACACCTTCTGATGTGTAAATATAAAATAAAACACAGCTTAAATGTAAAATATATGCAAGTTAAGTTAATCAGTGGGAAATGGACTATTGTACTTTATGGAACCTCTATTAGGAAATGCACTGTGGGGGTCTGTACCTGTAACCAAATTGCCACGGAATTGAAACCTGGTGGAAGCAGTGGAGAATGGTTAGATGCGTAACACAGGCCCCGCAGGGCCTTGTGTTATACCCCTTTAAAAAGCACAGACGTCCCAGCTCAGCTGGTAACTCCTTTCCATTACTATTCAAAAATAATAAATCTGTGATGGGAAATGTCACGTGATTCCATTAATTAAAGCCAATACCGGCTTACGAGCTCTCTTTACGTTTGTAGATTGATCCGTTGTGCACATGTACATTTCTTTCAGGCAGCAGGCAACCTGGGAAGAAGGCTTGTTTATCTGTCTCTCCACCTTCGTTTTCACAGCACAGGAGACTGTGCCTTACACTGCAGCTGAAGCATTTCAGCTTTAGGAATTAACTGTCCTGGGACGGTCATCTTTTCACAGAAAGTAGGGTAACTGTTTTCCTTGAATTAAAAAGTATGGGCAAGTCGTGACCCTCCTATCCCACCTACTTGGACAACTCGTTGTAGGGTGTTGCTCAGACATTCTGGCTCGTGTTATGACCTCCTGAGCACAACTCTTTCTGCTTGATGGCACCTTCCCTATCAACTTGCTTAAAACAAAAATAACTTGATCTTGGTGGATGTCTGAAGACGGTTTTAAAATCTGCCTAAATCATGTCCATTGGTAAAGCCACAAAACTTTTAATTAATTAACTTGATTTGTTATAAAGAAGCAGGCGATTAAGAGCTGTGTCAGCAGGCTCTTTGAAAGCTCTTCTGTGGACTATGATTAATGGGTACGACTGACAAACAAATTAATAGGTTCTCTGTGGTGCAACAATCCAGATTATAATGAGTTTAAAACTTCTGTTAAGGACAAAATGGCAAGTTATCATATGTATCCCTTCTGAATTAGTTCTGTGTACATTGGTGCCCTGCAAAACAAAATGGTACAAAAGGGGGTGGTGATGGACGGAGCATCTGAACCAATCAAACACTCACACCCAGTCAACAGATCTGGGTTTAATCCATCACCGTTCTTTAGCCCACTCTGCCACCCCAGTTCAGACATGTCCATATGCAAATCAGTCAGTCTGACCCTGTGCCTCATGGTAACAGTCCAGCCCGAACTGCCAAGCCATGCCTTCCCTGGACCGTAAACAAGCTTCTGAGGACCGGTTTCTGGCATTTCAGCCGTCTTCAGCCCGGCTTGCTTGAATCCAGTGGCAAAGTGAGCAAGGGACTCACGTCTGAGCATACCCTGCCATCTTATGGCGAACAAAGCGGTACAAAAGGGGGTGGTGATGGATGGAGCATCTGAACCAATCAAACACTCACACCCAGTCAACAGATCTGGGTTTAATCCATCACCGTTCTTTAGCCCACTCTGCCACCCCAGTTCAGACATGGCCATATGCAAATCAGTCTG
This sequence comes from Lissotriton vulgaris, assembly GCF_964263255.1. Taxonomy (NCBI): domain Eukaryota; kingdom Metazoa; phylum Chordata; class Amphibia; order Caudata; family Salamandridae; genus Lissotriton; species Lissotriton vulgaris. The sequence goes on along the minus strand of NC_141695.1, from coordinate 1,139,538,407 downwards.
ACCCTGTGCCTCATGGGAACAGTGCAGCCCGAACTGCCAAGCCATGCCTTCCCTTGACCAGAAACAAGCTTCCGAGGACCGGTTTCTGGCATTTCATCCGTCTTCAGCCCGGCTTGCTTGAATCCAGTGGCAAAGTGAGCAAGGGACTCACGTCTGTGCATTCCCTGCCAACTTATGGCGAACAATGCAGTACAAAAGGGGGTGGTGATGGACGGACTGATAGCCAGAAACAGGTCCTAGGATGCTTGATTACGGTCCAGGAAAGACATGGCTTGGCAGTTCGGGCTGGACTGTTCCCATGAGGCACAGGGTCAAGGCTGATTTGCATATGGCCATGTCTGAACTGGGGTGGTGTGGAGTGCAAAAAAACTATGGATTTAGAACTAGATCTCTGTACTGGGGTGAATGTATGACATTGTTCTGCATTCTGTCCATCAACTGTTGTTTCTGCAAAACAAAATGGCAGTATACAGATGGTTTATTCTCATGTCATCGCCACAGTGTTACTTAAAGCAGCCTTTAAGTTCAAAGCTTTATTGAAGTCTCTTAAAACCATTGCAATGTTAAAAAATCAAAAAGGTAAACAGAAAGGCTATAAACTCATGTTTGTCACACCTCTTGAGGTTCACTTAGTTCAAATATATATGCTAGAAATGCATGTTCTCAGATAGACCTTGGAAATCTGCAGTACCCACCATGACAACAGAATCTAAAATGAATGGTTATAGATAATCTGAAGTACACATTAAAAGCAAATTTCAAATTCAAAAATATCTTTATTTCGGTAAAAGTTTACCATAAAAGACGTTCGTAATACACATTAAAAAGTGGTTCATTTAAATAATTTTTACAGCAATTCGTAAAATTTATAAAGGCATTTCTTACAAAAGTCCATATATACTGAAAGTCAAGTCAGTGCCCTGAGACATTTCCTTCTAATAGACCAGAGAGCGCCCAAGTACTTGGCCATAGCAAACACAATATGGTCCGACAGATCAGTTTTTAAGACTGTGAAGGCAGCCAGACACCTATTAAGGCCCAGATTCCTACATAGGGGAGCAACCAGTACCTTCGGATCTCTCGATAGGCAGGGCAGAGAAAAAGGATGTGGAGTTCTGTTTCATCCGAAATTCTGCATGCTGGGCAAGTACTGCTTGCATCGTCGCTCCATTTAGATGTAAGAGTTCTAATGGGGAGGGACCCATGTCTCCACTGTAGATATAGTTTCCTCAGTATGGAGGGGTAAATTTTGTCCAGAGTTGGTTCCATATTATAGTTGGCCTTGTGGGACAAGAAGGAAACTGTCAGAGTCCCGAGGTTTTGATTGTTAAGTAACAGGGACAGTTTGCTATCGCGGTAAGACTTGACTAGGTCCTTTTTAGAGAGGAGGTGGCACGAATTCAAGGGATCAGACCACATTGAGGAGAGACCCAAGGCCTCCAATTCCAGTTTGATGTAATTAAGCCATTTAAGTTTTCCAGCACCTGGGATAGCAAGGACCTCCTGCAGTCCTTCTCTGTAGCTGGCCAGTTCTGGAGTTGTCCATAGTCTACGCCAGAAGGCCAGTGGGCGTAGGGCCAAATCCTCGTCTAGCGGGCATAGGCCTAGGTCCATCCTAAGGGGGACAAGGGGAGTGCTCGGTGGTAACCCAACAAGATTACGGATGAATTTATTTTCCACCTTCAAAAGCATTGATGTTTTGTCGTGGCCCCAAAGTTCAGATCCATAAGTAACAGCCCCCTTGGCCTGTGATTTGTATATCTGTATTGGGGGGGCGATGGGCCTAATTGAGGATTTATTGTTTGCCACGAGTTTTATAATGCCACCCGAGTGTTGGGTCAATTTGAGTGCTGCCTTCTCCAGGTGGGTGTTCCAAGTAAGTTTATCATTTAGCACAATGCCCAGATATTCGAAGGTGTTCACTCTTTCAAGCCTGGTGTGTGCAATACTTGGACTGAAGTGGAATTTCTGTGGGGGGTTGAGGACCATGAATTTCGTTTTGATGGCGTTGATTTCTAAACCATGGGCCTCACAGAAATCCACAAAGCCGTTGAGGGTGCGCTGAATGCCCGTTGCCGACTTTGATAGTAACAGTGTGTCGTCGGCAAACATGATGGCTGGCACCCTTTCAGCGGCTAGTTTTGGGGCGTCAGAGTTGGGTACCCCCGCTAAGTGGGAGATTACCCCGTTGACAAAGAGGCAGAACAGGGTTGGTGCGAGCACACAACCCTGCCTTACCCCCCTGCCAACGGGGAACCTCTCGGACATTGCACCCATCCTGCCACATCTGACCTGGGCAAAGTTAGTGCTGTGAAGGCGGATTATCATTTTCAGCAGGCCTTCGGGAACCCCCAATTTAGCAAGTACCCCCCACAGCTTGTTCCTGGGGACCAGGTCGAACGCTGCCCTCAGGTCCACGAAAACAGTGAAGAGGCTGCCACCCTCCAACTGCACCGTTTTCCAATGTATGAGGACTAGACGAAAGACCTGGTCAATGGTGGAGACCTTCTCCCTGAATCCTGCTTGAAAGGGGCTGAGAATGTTAAAATCCCTAATCCACTCATGTAAGCGGTTTAGCAGTAGTTTAGAAAAGAGTTTTTGGGATACATCGATCAAGCTTATTGGCCTGTAGTTGGCCGGGAGAAGAGGGGACCCCTTTTTAAAAATTGGGACTATTTCAGCCCCCGGCCAGGTCGATGGGATTGGCATGCCTTTCAGAATGGAATTGAATAACACCCCGAGGTAGGGAGCCCAGATTTTAGGTTCGTGTTTAAAAAGGTCACCTGGGAGCCTATCCAGGCCCGGTGCCTTACCTGCGGGCAGGGATGTAATTGCCATAGTGATTTCCTTTATACTAAAACCATCCATGTCAATTAGACTATTGTTAGTGGAGTAGTACACTTCTGCAGGTTCGTTCATCACCTGGTCACTGCTATGTGGTTCGTATAAATTTGTGAAGTGTTCCTCCAATACAGATGGTGCTATATTGGCCTCAACTGCTACAAGTGGTTCGGCCGAGCCGTGCCTAACAATCTGCCAGAAAGTCTGTGAATCTCCGCATGCAAGGGCAGCTGTTATTTTTGACCAGTTCCCCTCGTCCCAGTCTATTTTTGCAGCATGGAGGGCTGATTTGTATGCTAATCGTCTCTCCCTGATTATGTTTGGAGTGTCTCCTGCTTTGAGTGATTCCAGTAGTGTGGCTTTTGCTTCCCTACATGAGGCATTGAACCAGGTGGCTCTTCTCTGCTTGGCCTTGCGAGGCCTGGCCACTGGGTTCAGCACCTCTACTAGGTTAGTACATAGTTCAGAGTGGATGTCAGCAAGTTCAGTCAAATGTGCCGACTTGCATGTAGGGGAAGTAGGTACCCCTATACTACCTGTGGGATTGATTTCAGATTCGGTGACTGAGTGATGCATACAACGCTCTACTTTTTCCAGGGCGGGGACGACTAGTGCATAGAGTCTATTGATGTTACTATGGTTCTCCAGCAATTTGGCCCATTTGATTCTGCGCCTATTGCTGGATAGCACAAGGTCAGACTGTGATGCAGAATTGGTGTCGACCTTATCTAATTGCCGGCCATTGATATCGATTTTAGTGAGAGCAAGTTGTGGTCACTATCAAGTCTGGGGATAACTCGAAAGTCTTTCACTTTCCTCCAGTCCCTAGTTGGGACCATTATGTAATCAATCCGTGACTGATAGCCCGGCCTGTTAAAGGTATTGGTAGGCGGAATGTCGCCTTTGAACCTGCCATTACACGCCCTAAGCGAGTGACTGAGCGTGAGGGACATTATTTGATTTGCGAGTGGGGAACAGGCCCTGGTCACTGGATCTGTCAGGGTAGGGATGTTCCACAGTTCATCCTCTTCACTGGATATGCCCACCAGGTAATCAGGGAGTGGTTCGTATTGGTGATTAAAATCTCCACCTACAATTAGAGGGGTGCTGAAATTATGTGTGTCAAGGAACTGAGCTAAATCCTCCACTGGTCCCGAGGTTGCTGCAACCCCTACTGGTCTAGAATATATGTTAATCAATGTGACCTTCCCTCCGCATGGCCATTCAAGGGAGACACACTGGAAGTCACAAGAATTGGCCTCCAAGTGTGTGGCCCTACATCCCAAATGGGACCCAACCCAGATCGAGAGGCCTCCTGAAGGTCAGCCCTTTCCTCCCCATTTTGCTTCAATATCAAAGATGGCGAAACCCTGCCAGGAGTGTTTTTCTCTTGCCCATGTCTCTTGTAGGAGATATACATCGTAACCCTCAATGAGATCTCGCCAGTCAGGCGTGTCTACTTTATTGGATAGCCCCGCCACATTCCAGGAGAGAATGGAGATTACACCCGGAGCCTCTTGTGTACTGTTGGTGTCTGGTGTCTGAGAACTATCCTCTGCTGAAGTAGGTGGAAAAACGTCCAGTGGAGCACTATTGCGTTTGGGACTGTGTGATTTGGGGGGGCTATCTTTAGTCCTTATGTGGGGGTGAGTATTTAATGGCTTTGGTGGGCGGGTATCGTGCCTACCTGGCCCTGTTCCACATTTGTGCACCTTTGCGTGATTTGATGTTAATTGAGGAGTTTGGCCACCCATGTCTGCATTTGATATAATGTGTGTTGATGGATCCCCCATTAAATAAGATTGAGAGCTTTTTAGGGTGGGTGATGAGGGTGCGATCGTTGGCAGGTGTGGAAGTCAATCCACTTCCTCAAGACACCCGTATCTGTTGTAGATCGGTACCCCGTTCCAGCCACCAAGTGCATCCGCCCAAGTATTACTTTGCCCTCCCCATGTATGGTTCCTCTCCGGGATTCTTCTCCAGTTCCTCCCCTGGGATGAATGAAGGCGGGGTGGATAGAAAAAAGTGAGGGGTCTGGCTATTATTGTTGAGGTAGTGCTATGATTGATCCAAGAATAAATGGCGTTTGCAGTGTTTGGATCCTCGAAGGATACAATCACACAGTCGCCACTGGTGGACTTTTGTGTGGTGCCTACCCAGGGTACCCTCCGCACCATAAGAATTTTACTCCTTAGGTGGTTGGGTATTGGTTTGTTGACGTCAAACCAGTGGATCACCTTGTTCTTTAAGGAGTCAAAGTTTTCCTGCTGGTTATATGTCAATTCAGTTACCCCGGTCAACACTACAACATAGGAACTAACCTCAGGGGGGAGGTCTACATATCCCCTTGAGCGTATGTAACTGGTGCTAGCTCTCTGCGATGTTAAATGGTTGACATTCTGGCGACGTTGCCTAGAATTAAGCTGATCTATCGAGGGTGGTTCCCTTTGGCCGGGTGTGACTGGTGGGGGTGGCGGAAGAGTTTCAGCCGCCGGTCGGATAGTGGTCGTCATTGCCCTAGTTGGAGGATTATGAGTGATTGCCTTGGTTCGAGGTTTGGGAATTGGTTTGGCCTTGGGGATAACAATAGGGCTGGCAGAGGAAGAAGTTACAGCAGGGGGGAGAGGCAGAGTAACATTGGTTGCTCCCAGGGACTTAGCCTTCATAGGCACCTGCAGATTCACAGCAGCTTGGGTCACAGGGACAGATGGAACTTTTGGAGACGGAGTTCCATGTGGGCATGATGGTTTAGCATTTTGCATGGTGATAGTGGCCAAATTTAAAATGCTTTTTTCTATTTCCAGAAGCTGTGTTTCTATGTGTGTGAATCTCACTTCTAGAGGGGAAAGAAGTTTTTTAAGTGTTTCCCAGACGACAGTCAGAAACTCAACGTCCTTCCCTTTAATAGTGCAGAGCGGGGTTGCAGCAGTGTCACTTTCTATGGTGAGATCATTATTTTCTTGGATGACTACTGTATGCGGGGGAAAGTTTACTAGGCACATTTCCTGGGGAGAGGTCTTGGTTTTTGGCTGCGGAGCAGCGGGAGGTGCCTTAGTTAGTAGCTGGGCCTTGGCTATTTTAGCCTTTTTCCTGGAATATGCCGAGGTGTGGTTCCGCTTCCTTTTGTTGTGTGGGCCGTATTGTGGGATAGGAGAATTGCCACCTTTTGGCAGCGTTGCATAGCCGGTTGTAGCTTTAGGGGAAGGACCCACCATGGTCTCAATCTTTTGCTCGGTGCTTACACCCGGGTGGAGTTGTGGGGAAGAAGTGGGTTTTGATGGAGATCCCCCCTGTGGCAAGGATATACTGTCCACTTGTGGTTGGTGAATATCGGCATTTGTGACGATCAAGGTGGGAGCAGTTCCGAGCGAGCGCTCTGGTGTTTTGGCCCATGCAATAGGCCCAAGGGAGGATTTTTTGGCAGCGGTTAGCTCAACTGACAGTCTTCTAGCAGCTTCAAGTTCTAAGGAGACCCTGTGTTGCATCTTAGTTATTTCATTATCGATTGCAGTGTGGGTCCTAGTGATAAAATCGTCCAAGGAACCAGGTGCGCGCGGTGGACGGCGCAAGCACTTGTGGTCCTCGCAGTCCCGCTCCCTGTGCAGGTGGCCTTTGTCTCTCTCCCTCGGGGTTGGTAACCGAGCTGAATGCTCCCAGGTCACTGTGAAGGATTGTTGGAGGGCTCCGTTGGTGAAAGAAGTCCCAGGTATGGCCACAGACAGAATCCGCAGTCTCACTCGCTACACGAGCGGCCCCGCGCCAGCGGGGGCCGCGAGAAGTATTTCAACCCGCAGGAAGGTCAGAGGGAGGAGGGGGCGGGAAGAGGAACCAGGTGCGCGCGGTGGACGGCGCAAGCACTTGTGGTCCTCGCAGTCCCGCTCCCTGTGCAGGTGGCCTTTGTCTCTCTCCCTCAGGGTTGGTAACCGAGCCGAATGCTCCCAGGTCACTGTGAAGGATTGTTGGAGGGCTCCGTTGGTGAAAGAAGTCCCAGGTATAGCCACAGACAGAATCCGCAGTCTCACTCGCTAAACGAGCGGCACCCGTGCCAGCGGGGGCCGCAAGGAGTATTTCAACCCGCAGGAAGGTCAGAGGGAGGAGGGGGCGGGAAGCAATATTCATTAACTCCATGGGCTTCCCCTTCCTTACTAGATTTCAAACTCTCAGTGTTGGATTTTCCAAAACTACCTATTAGTTGGGGGTTGCCAAAATAGGTCTTTTCTGCTAGAGTACAGTTTTATCTGCGTGAACTAATGAAGGTCGATTTTTAGTAGCTTCGTCGTATGTTTAATATCTTGGTACGGCGACAGATTGTGTTCATAAGATACTCTTTGCTGTTGTTGCAGATTCCATCTCGGTCCACATGGTTTTCGTTAACCCAAGATTGCCAGTATTCCCCCAATCAAAAATATATACTTTCATCTTAGAAACTTAATTTTACAACAAGTTGAAAGCCCATTTAGTAGATACCACTGCTGGTTATTGCCTTTCATAAGTGGTGATCTCTAAATCTGCAAGTTCTTTACGCAAATCTAGTTCGATGGTACAATGTGACCTTCACAACTTCCAATGGCTCGTGCGTGTCCAATGAAGTTAGTGCTTTGGATAGATATGTGGACAACAGGAGTTAAGGGTATGCCTTTGAACTGATTTCGTCCAGTCAAAGCAGATATTTGAGCGTGCTTCGCTCTGGGTCTCATCTGGTAGCAGGTGAGGACAAAACAGGCTCCGTAGCCAGTCAGTGCTAGTTTGGTTAGGATAACTCCAATTTAATGTGTCCTTTTATAGTAGAGTTGGATAGCCTAAATAGAATTCTGATCAAGCTACATGGTTCAATGTCCTGCCATCTTAAAAGCTTCACTGTGGGTCAGAGAGGACATAGATCTGGCCCTTACAACCTCTAAGGTTGTGTTTTTCTTATGAGCCAAAAGGTAAGTAATAGTTTTCACAATGTAAATAGTTTCTGAGCTTCACATTAAACTAGACCTCTGTGTAGATACAAGCTGATAATCAGGCAATGACCAGCCCATACATAGTCCACCTCCCTGGTCGCTTGTTCTTTCTGCCTCAAAACAACATCATCTAGCTTTGTATCTTGTAGATCTTGCTGATATATAATCAAAGCAGGGTCAATCCTCGTGCTGACCAATATGACTGGGTCATCTGCATTCTATGATATTGAGGTCAAATTCCTCCTTCGCTTTTGGGGGGCGGGTATATACGTATGAATGTATATTTGTATGTAATGTATATATGGCCAGAGATGCTCCTAAAACTTTAATGTAAACGTTGAACAAGAGTGGGGCAACTACTCAGCCTTGTTTCAGCCCCCCTGTTCATATAGATTCTAGAAGGTAAGGCTGTGTGCTGATGAATGTTTTTGAACGCATGTCCAACTGTAACTGATGGATGGCTTTTAGCAGCATACATTGAATCCCCTATCTGTTCAGTTAATTCCCAATTAATTCAGTAATAAATTTCCAGTGCTCTCTTAAAGTCAGCAAAACAGGCACGCAGTAGATTGCCATTATTAACAAGTGTGAATGGCAGTGGACAAGGATAGAATATTATCTAATGTCCCACTCTTGTTTGGCAAAAAAAAGATTTTGGTGCGTTTGCGACGATTCTAGTTTTGTAGTAAGAATTTGAGCCAATATATCCAGAAGTGCAATGAGTCGATAGTTTAAGAAGTCCGAGAGTACGGGGTTGCTTTTTTTGTAAACTCAGCTGTACCGAATCAAGAAACAGTTATTGGTAAAATGGGCGGAACCATCTAGAGCAGACATGCATGTCTGATTTAAATAAGGCCGCAGGGAGCCCGTTGGGCACCGGGACTCTTCAACGTAGCATTGTCATTTTGTTCATGGAGCTTAGTGCGGTTAATCTTAAACTTTAGTGCTTATTTAGGTTTGATACAAAAATCCCAACCTGATGGATAGATGATACAGCTGATGGTTTTATTATCATCTTTGACTGTAAGCCTACGGATGTAGTTCCAAAATGTTCTTGTTGTTTTCTTTACAGATCTCAAAAATAGTTAAGAATTCTCTCTCCACTCGCGCCTTTGTTACCCAGGCAGCTGCTAAAACCTACTTTGCCCGGGTCAGATCCCTTTTTGCACCACAATTTCATGTAGAATTGTGAGGGTAATGATCATTATTTAAGATTAGCTATATTGTAAAGTTCTATATATTAGCAGATGGTCTAATTGACACAAATTAATAATTCAGCTTTGGAGATGGGAAGGGAGTGAAGAGTGCAGAATCACTTCTATTGCATTAGGGAATCTGTTTGGTATTTTCCATTTAAGGCCCACAGTTCTAGGCTATATAAGGTATCTAGAAGGTCAACAACAACTTTGTACTTTCCTTGATGAGGTAAATTCTCGAGAATAGCTTCTGCTCCCAATACACCTGATCATCTGAGCTATATGTTGTAAGGCTGAAGTTAGAATCACCAGTTATGATCAACAGAGTGTCATTGCGTGGTAAATGTAATTGCTGAATAACATCTAGAATCTCGATCACTCTGTGACGTTTCTCACTTCAAGCAGGCTTCTTAAGGTTCCAACCTTTGCAATTACCAGTAGCTGATAATGCGTCTGCCTTGAAAAGTACAAATCATGGTCCATGCATCTTTAATGCAGGTACTGTTTTTTTTTTATAATGACAAGTGTGAAACTAATGCACATCTCCTATGCATGCATGTTGATTTATTTAAAAAGTGCATATATACAAATATGGCTGTTTTGTGTTGTGTCCGCTCTTGTTGGCCCTCTTGAATTTACTACCTGCTGTCATCTTCTGTACCTTAAATCTACTCTGTTTCTGTCAAAGACTCTAGTACCTCTATGCTCCACCTGCTTTCTTGTATTTATGTCATGTCTGTTTAAATATAGTGCCCCTTCCTTCATACAAGTACTTCCTCCGACTTTCTACACCTGCATGTAACGAAGGTTGCACATCCAGTCTTCTCATAAGTTAAACTACCTCTTTCTGAACACTATCCCCACTCTTGCATTACCTAACCTGTCAGCCCTATTCAACAGTGCAATTACCATACTGTCTGAAATCCAGTATTAAACATTGAATAGCTGCGCTAACTAGTCAGATATCCATGATGGCAAACTGCTATTACAGGCAAGTAACCGGACCACCCTGTTTAACCTTTGTGTGGCCAGCTTGTATTTGGTTGAGAGACAAGAGGCACATAAGGAATACTTCGCTTTATGAAGAGGGATGATGCCTGCAGTTTCCATTGGACTTCAGTGATGGCATTTCTTTTCAGTAGAGTCCTAGATGGCAACCAACAAGTATTTTAGTTTATGAACGTTTTGGGAGTGGTCATTGAGGGATTGTATGAGATTGTGCATGCTGGAAATCCATTCATGAGGAAGAATTGCAAACTATTTTTTGATGACGATTGAATAATATTTTCCGCAAACTTGGTGGCAATGTAGGTGGCCACTATCCTACCCCATCTGTGCCATGATATCTTAATTTTGCAAATAGCAAAATCTAGGAAGATTCCCTTACATGGCGAATCACACAAGCAACAGTACCAGTATTCCTTCGCTTTTTACTTGAGGAAGGAACACGTTTTGCAGGTAAACATCTGGTTGTTATGAATATGCTGCATTCCATTCCGCAAACAGGCATAGTATGAAGACCAGGAGCTGGTACGAGGCAAGAAAATCCATTTCACAAATTCCTTTAGTTTTTGCGGAAAAATATGTAATATTTTTTCTTTTGTATCAGAGTATGTTTTTTGTTTGTTTTACTTAATCATATTCTCACTGGTTGGCATCGGTGATGTTGCTGAAGTATGGGGAGGTCCCTCTAATGAAAGAGCATTCCTGGGAGAGTTAGGATTAGGTGACCTTACCATAAGAACTGCACTATTACTACAGATGCAGCAGTGGTTTCATCATTCAAACTAATTAGTAGGTTAAATGCAAATCTCAAAGATTCTGCACTTTCATGGATAATGCAAACACAATGGAAACATTACAAGCATTTTGAAGAATATTTTTCATGCTTATGTGGAAAAGATTGTCCCATAATATGGAAGTTTATAGATTGATTTGACTGCACCAGGGGCTGCTCTAGGCTCATGGTGGCCCTGGGCAGGGAGCGCAGGTAGGGGGCCCCAGAAGAGGAGGTACGAGCGGGGCGGAGGGGGGTCAGGGTGTTTGGAAGTGGAACGGAGCCGGAGGCTGCCAAATCCCTGCCAGAGGCCGCCACGCAAATATGTATCCATCCTCCGAGGATTATTATATTAAGGATATATATTGGCGTGGTGGCCCCTGGGGTTGGGTGGCCCTGTGCAGGTGCACAGCTTGCACATGCCTAAGGCCGGCCCTGACTGCACCGATCTAAATAAAGAGCTAAGTGACAAAATGCAATATATATTTTTTTTTTCCAGCAATCAGACTGTGTGGAGGAAGGCGAACGTAGCGTGCAAGAATGCAATAGACAACTCCGAGAAGGATGAGTTGTTGCAAGGAGGCGATTTTGTCCGGCAGAGGTAAGGAGCAGTGTTCACATTGTGCCAAGTCATTGTGTTAGCGAGGTCACCCAACTTATCCCACCAATATCGCAAGTGAAGATACCAGCACAAACTTGCATTATTACAAGCCCCTGCCTTAAGTCTAAAATTAGTATTTCACTTGCTGTGCCAAAAAGGTGCTGTTGCCAGGTCTGTCCAAGAACGATTTTTTTGCTTTGGGTAGTTATAACTTCAATGCGATAATTAAATGAAGTACATCAGTTGTACAGTACTTTGTCTTTCGATAAGGCACTGTTGTTTTTAAAGAGATGGAAACCTAACTGTTGGACTTGGCCCTTTTCACAGACATTATTTCGCTTTTTGCTCCCCTAATTCCAGATGTCCCCCCTTGTACTGTAATTGTATAGGCCCTGAGAGGTTAAAATGCCCTGGGTTATATTAAAACTCATGCTCGATACAGGTGCTCACTTCCCCCAACATGGCTGCCACTGACCCCTGCTACTGCAGCGTGGTCTGATTAGGCGCACTCTAGTAGCCAGGAGCTGTCTGGAACCCTTAAACAATGTTGCCATACCAGCCTGCCAGCCTGCCCGTAGCTAGAATGAGGGAAGCTCCTGGAACCTTCCAGAATAGGGGAGGCACAACTGCCACTGCCAACTGCCAACTGACACTATATAAAGAAAGGGAGGGAAACTTTCTAGTCAGTTGGGGCATCACTGACCTGGTGAACCCACACAGGAGTTTAGGCGGGAGGGACTAGTTAGGAACCTATGCTACTGGGAGTGACAGGATTTAGGTGCTGCCTCTTAAGCTGGGTGAGGTGTCCTAAGCTAGCCCCCTGGTCTGGCACAGTGGTAGGGAACCCCAGGGACCATCTGCAGTGACTGAAGAGAAATTCTTCAGGCCTTCAACTAATCACCCCCCCCTCCCCAGTAACTTCAAGAAACAAGCAACCAAGGGAGCAGAGCCATCCAAGCGCCAAGAAGACTGCTTTCTGGGACCAGGTACTGGACTGTGCTGCCCTGTGCATCCCCTGCCTACAATTGGGCCAACCTGTATGTCCCTGACTGTACTGTGGGCCCAGTGCTGTAAATTGCTCCCAGCCTGCTCCTCCCTGTCCAGCGCTGTGTCAGAGACTGCCAGACTGGAAGTCGCCATTGCCCTGAGCCCTGCAGTGCCCCGGGGAGTGCTCCCACATCAAGTGCCTCGAGCGCTCTTGGCGCAGTGCTGTCCCCTTGCCCCCGTAGTACTCGGGTCAAGAGCACTGCCCCGGTGGACTCACCGCCACGTCGAGGGATCCCCTCAGAGGTTGTGTGGAACCCCCCTCGGCGGCCCCCGTATGCCAGGAGAGGGCCGCCGAAATCCTCAATAGGCCGCGTTGGGCCGGAAATCACCCTCTGCTTGGAGCCTAGGCGCCCGGGTGGAGCACTGCCTCGTCCTGTCACCCTCGGCGGCCCCCGTATGCCAGGAGAGGGCCGCCGCACCGCGCACGATAGGTCGCGCTAGGCCTGAAGCCTCCGAGGTCTGTGCCACCTGACGGGAGTGCCGCCGCGTCACCGGCCGCGGCCCCGCCTCAGCCGCGCAGCCATTGGCTGCCTGCCCGGGCCTTCCCTGCCGAGCCCCGGCACTCGGGGAAGCCCCATCTCGTTGCAGAGGGGGTCGTGGAGTCAGGAAGCCCCCTCCGTCCTGCGCCGCATGCGGCCCCTGCCTCGTCCTCAGCGCCGGTGCCCTGAAGCTGAGCTTGCACCGTGCTGGGACGAGTGAGGCCACGAGAGGGTTGGAACCCCCTCTCCACGATTGTATGTCGTTACAATGACTTCCCTAACAACGACTTCCCTTACATCGAGGTTTAAACCACAACCTCATCTAAACCACAATTTTTTTATCACGCATTCCTTTACCTGGTTTTTTTCAGTGAAGGGATGCGTTTAAAAAAAAATGCTTTCTAAGTAGTATCCCGATCCCCCCCACCTCTTTAAAACGATTTCCCCACACCTTAAAGTCAAACATGATCACCCACACACCCTATATACTAACCCCAACCCCTACAAACAAATCCCGAAGCCTCCCAACCCCTGTATTTTATCTCCTAACACTGTGCCCTCTTAACCTCTTAAAACGAATTCCGTCATTCTAAAAATAAACATGATTACCCTCAAACCCTATTAAATAAACCCCAACCCCTTAAATCTAACCCAAAACCCTCCACCAACTGTAAATTAACCTTTCTTACCTGTTCCTTTGCGACGCTACTCCGAACTCGCGATGGGAGGAAAGATCAGTATTCAAAATTGCGCAGCGGCTGTCTCTTTCTTCTTTGTACATTGTTTTCACCAGCCATTTTTAGGTCTCGGAACTGCGAACAGATTGCGAAGCAATCTGTCGTTCCGAGACTCTTTTGTAATCATTCTGGCTTTCAAGGAGTCAAGGGAGACAGACAAGTGAGGTGCACGCGCAACCTTGGAACTGGGATCAGGTCGCGCGCGCTTCCTGTCTCCCATGGCTCCTTGGAAGCAGACTCACACGAACGCACACACATACACATACAGACCCTCCCCCTACGCACATACACACACCCACCCACACACACTCACACACACACATACAGAACATCCCCCCCTCGCCGCAGCTCATGCGCACGCACACAGAGACACCCCCCCCCCCTTCCTACCTCGTCTCGGCGTGTCTTTGCGCTCCATGGTGACGTTCGCCAAATGAGGGTGAGCACTGGACAGACTGTCTTGCACAAGGACGGGCAGGTGCACAGTCGTCAACAGGCCCCCAACAAGTCACCGAGCACCTAAGGAGGGGCACCCTCTTTCAACAGGACACACCGGCTTGCCCCAATCGCGTGCCGTCCCTGCCTCTCAGATTACGTGCTAGTGCTCGTGCGCAGCCGCCGTTCACGGCTGTACGTTTTTGTGTCCCATAAAATGTGTCCTTCGAATATATTTGATTTAACGTTGCCACTAACGGGTTATGCTTTTTGGGTATTGAATGTATGTTTGTTTAATTTCACCACTTCATTCGTCTATAAACATGCGCTACTCCCCTTTGTCACTTGGGTCAGAGAAAAAAATAAAGATAATGTTTTGGTATTTTGTAAATGCCAAGTGCTAAGTGATTACGCCAACTCCATTTTGTACATTAATGCATCGTTGTGGTTACCGGTTCTATTATCACTTCAGCGTTTTCATATCGAGTCTTTTGTGGTAGTTTCGTCAACTTCTTTAAATTAGGGTCATTTTAAGAATGTGGGGGTCCTCGAACAAGAACTATACTTGGGGGAGGCTGTTCAGTTCAACTGTTTTATTTATACTGTTTTATTTATTCTAATGCAAGTAGCATGGTGCTAAACAACATTGAATTTTATGCGAAATGTTGTGACGCAGTCATCTATACACAGGAACTATAAACGTCCCTTTCCCGGAGGTGCCGTGCGGGGTTTAAGGCTTGGAACGTGTGCCCTCTGGGCAAACTTGCACATTTATGTAAAAGCCTGAGCTGTAACTTATCAAATATTTTACTTTGCGCACCCTCGTCCCCTTGCTTTATCCAGAAGTACATAGGGGCTTATTTACAAGCCCCTTGCTCTGCCGGTGCGCCACTTTTAATTGCGGGAAAAAGTGACTCAACGGTGGCGCAAGGGGCTTGTAAAAAGCCCCATAGTGTATATGTTTATACATTTTCGACTTGTTGTAGGATGCTAACCCACTTAGTGCAGATGAACCATAACCACTTAAGAAGATGTAGACAAAAACCTTCACATTCAATGTATTTTCCATATACTATGGCTTGCATAGTCTGATAATTACATTAGAAAAATTGGTCGTACTTTTCTGTATTTTCATCCGTTTGACCCAGCCTGCACGCGGTCGCACTTCCTTTTACATAGAAGATAGTAAAATGTCTTGCATCCCCACCACTGCCATGCACACACAGTCACCACCAGCTGAGTGCAGAGTGCTGAGTAGTGAGTAGTGAGTTTCCAGAGTGCAGAGTAGTGAGTGCAGAGTAGTGAGTAGTGAGTGCAGAGTAGTGAGTAGTGAGTGCAGAGTAGTGAGTAGTGAGTGCAGAGTAGTGAGTGCAGAGTAGTGAGTAGTGAGTAGTGAGTGCACAGTAGTGAGTAGTGAGTGCAGAGTAGTGAGTGCAGAGTAGTGAGTGCAGAGTAGTGAGTGCAGAGTAGTGAGTGCAGAGTAGTGAGTAGTGAGTGCACAGTAGTGAGTGCAGAGTAGTGAGTGCAGAGTAGTGAGTCGTGAGTGCCCAGTAGTGAATGCAGAGTAGTGAGTAGTGAGTGCAGAGTAGTGAGTGCAGAGTAGTGAGTAGTGAGTGCACAGTAGTGAGTAGTGAGTGCAGAGTAGTGAGTGCAGAGTAGTGAGTGCAGAGTAGTGAGTGCAGAGTAGTGAGTGCAGAGTAGTGAGTGCAGAGTAGTGAGTGCAGAGTAGTGAGTAGTGAGTGCAGAGTAGTGAGTGCAGAGTAGTGAGTGCAGAGTAGTGAGTGCAGAGTAGTGAGTGCAGAGTAGTGAGTAGTGAGTGCAGAGTAGTGAGTGCAGAGTAGTGAGTAGTGAGTGCACAGTAGTGAGTAGTGAGTGCACAGTAGTGAGTGCAGAGTAGTGAGTCGTGAGTGCACAGTAGTGAATGCAGAGTAGTGAGTAGTGAGTGCAGAGTAGTGAGTGCAGAGTAGTGAGTAGTGAGTGCACAGTAGTGAGTAGTGAGTGCAGAGTAGTGAGTAGTGAGTGCAGAGTAGTGAGTGCAGAGTAGTGAGTGCAGAGTAGTGAGTAGTGAGTGCAGAGTAGTGAGTAGTGAGTGCACAGTAGTGAGTGCAGAGTAGTGAGTAGTGAGTGCAGAGTAGTGAGTGCACAGTAGTGAGTAGTGAGTGCAGAGTAGTGAGTAGTGAGTGCAGAGTAGTGAGTGCAGAATAGTGAGTAGTGAGTGCAGAGTAGTGAGTGCACAGTAGTGAGTAGTGAGTGCAGAGTAGTGAGTAGTGAGTGCAGAGTAGTGAGTAGTGAGTGCAGAGTAGTGAGTGCAGAGTAGTGAGTAGTGAGTGCAGAGTAGTGAGTGCAGAGTAGTGAGTGCACAGTAGTGAGTGCAGAGTAGTGAGTCGTGAGTGCACAGTAGTGAGTGCACAGTAGTGAGTGCAGAGTAGTGAGTCGTGAGTGCACAGTAGTGAGTGCAGAGTAGTGAGTCGTGAGTGCACAGTAGTGAGTGCAGAGTAGTGAGTGCAGAGTAGTGAGTAGTGAGTGCACAGTAGTGAGTGCAGAGTAGTGAGTAGTGAGTGCACAGTAGTGAGTGCACAGTAGTGAGTGCAGAGTAGTGAGTCGTGAGTGCACAGTAGTGAGTGCAGAGTAGTGAGTCGTGAGTGCACAGTAGTGAGTGCAGAGTAGTGAGTGCAGAGTAGTGAGTAGTGAGTGCACAGTAGTGAGTGCAGAGTAGTGAGTAGTGAGTGCAGAGTAGTGAGTGCAGAGTAGTGAGTAGTGAGTGCAGAGTAGTGAGTAGTGAGTGCAGAGTAGTGAGTGCAGAGTAGTGAGTGCAGAGTAGTGAGTAGTGAGTGCAGAGTAGTGAGTGCAGAGTAGTGAGTAGTGAGTGCAGAGTAGTGAGTAGTGAGTGCAGAGTAGTGAGTAGTGAGTGCAGAGTAGTGAGTGCAGAGTAGTGAGTGCACAGTAGTGAGTAGTGAGTGCAGAGTAGTGAGTAGTGAGTGCAGAGTAGTGAGTAGTGAGTGCAGAGTAGTGAGTGCAGAGTAGTGAGTAGTGAGTGCAGAGTAGTGAGTGCAGAGTAGTGAGTAGTGAGTGCAGAGTAGTGAGTAGTGAGTGCACAGTAGTGAGTGCAGAGTAGTGAGTAGTGAGTGCACAGTAGTGAGTGCAGAGTAGTTAGTAGTGAGTGCACAGTAGTGAGTAGTGAGTGCAGAGTAGTGAGTGCAGAGTAGTGAGTAGTGAGTGCAGAGTAGTGAGTAGTGAGTGCAGAGTAGTGAGTGCAGAGTAGTGAGTGCAGAGTAGTGAGGGCAGAGTAGTGAGGGCAGAGTAGTGAGTGGTGAGTGCAGAGTAGTGAGTGCAGAGTAGTGAGTAGTGAGTGCAGAGTAGTGAGTGCAGAGTAGTGAGTGCAGAGTAGTGAGTGCAGAGTAGTGAGTGCAGAGTAGTGAGTGCAGAGTAGTGAGTGCAGAGTAGTGAGTAGTGAGTGCAGAGTAGTGAGTGCAGAGTAGTGAGTAGTGAGTGCAGAGTAGTGAGTAGTGAGTGCAGAGTAGTGAGTGCAGTGAGTAGTGAGTGCAGTGAGTAGTGAGTGCAGTGAGTAGTGAGTGCAGTGAGTAGTGAGTGCAGAGTAGTGAGTGCAGAGTAGTGAGTAGTGAGTGCAGAGTAGTGAGTAGTGAGTGCACAGTAGTGAGTAGTGAGTGCAGAGTAGTGAGTAGTGAGTGCAGAGTACAGAGTAGTGAGTGCAGAGTAGTGAGTGAGTGCAGAGTAGTGAGTGAGTGCAGAGTAGTGAGTGAGTGCAGAGTAGTGAGTGAGTGCAGAGTAGTGAGTGAGTGCACAGTAGTGAGTGAGTGCACAGTAGTGAGTGAGTGCAGAGTAGTGAGTGAGTGCACAGTAGTGAGTGCACAGTAGTGAGTGCACAGTAGTGAGTGAGTGCACAGTAGTGAGTAGTGAGTGCACAGTAGTGAGTAGTGAGTGCACAGTAGTGAGTAGTGAGTGCACAGTAGTGAGTAGTGAGTGCACAGTAGTGAGTAGTGAGTGCACAGTAGTGAGTGCACAGTAGTGAGTGCGCAGTAGTGAGTGCACAGTAGTGAGTGCAGAGTAGTGAGTATTGAGTGCAGAGTAGTGAGTAGTGAGTGCAGAGTAGTGAGTAGTGAGTGCAGAGTAGTGAGTGCAGAGTAGTGAGTGCAGAGTAGTGAGTGCAGAGTAGTGAGTGCAGAGTAGTGAGTGCAGAGTAGTGAGTGCAGAGCAGTGAGTGCAGAGCAGTGAGTGCAGAGCAGTGAGTGCAGAGCAGTGAGTGCAGAGCAGTGAGTGCAGAGCAGTGAGTGCAGAGCAGTGAGTGCAGAGCAGTGAGTGTGCAGGGTGAACAATTCCAATCCATACCACATCATTCCATTACACACCACATGCATACACTTCATAACACATGGCTAAAAGGCATTGCCATTTACAATGCCATTAGCTCTAACTCAAATAAATCCGAGACCTATTGCATTTCCAATGCTTGTTTTCGGATGTAACTGGCTGATCTGTTTGGCACAGTGGTGTTCATATGCTTGTATAGCAGGGCGCATCTCATCAGGCAGTGTATTGGTGGCAGTGCAGATGGATACATAACGTTCATGCATGTAAGTTAGTCCACACATTAATACAGCAGGCATGTTCATATGAGACGGTGCAGTGCGACCTATTGGGCAACAGTGTTTGGTGATTCAAATTGTTTAATTTCGGGAGGTTTACACAAAACGGGGGCGTTCTGCATACACGGAAATAGAGCAGGCAGTTTCTTCCTGATCAACGACGGAAGCGGAACTCCGTCTCGCCTGAACACTAGACCGAACCTGCCTTTACCACGCACATCCGTGGTTAAGGCTGCGTCGTTGTTCAGGCAAATCGTTCCTCTGCTTTCGTTACTCCGGAACTCGTTGTTCCGGAGTCGTTGTTCAGGATGTTTCCCCCTCTCCACCTTTGAAGCCGACGCAAGGGCCCTGGAGGGCCGAAGAATTGAGGTAACCCCCTGGGGAGGAGGGCGGTAGGCCGGGAGAGGCCCGAGGTCGCCCCTCCCCCGGGGTTCTCTGAGACTGGGCCCTGTTGGCCCCCCCCCCCCTTCGAATGTGCCTCACAAGAATGGATTTACAAGCCTGAAATGTTTAGCATGCACCGTATTTACAAGCCTGAAATGTTATAGTGCACCGTATTTACAGGCCTGAAATGTTTAGCGTGCACCGTATTTACAAGCCTGAAATGTTATAGTGCACCGTATTTACAAGCCTGAATTTAGAGGGAGATTCACTTCACTGTACTGAATTTTCTTGCAGAGGTGGGCTTCCATAGTTTTCTGATGATCTGATCTAGGTTGCAAGCCAACCGGAATTCACAAGAAGAAAGGCTTGTCACAAATAACTAAAGGTTGTGTTCTTTGGAGTTCCTTGTTGGACTGATAAGTACTTGCCGATATGTTTTATTACCTTGAAGGAAAAGCATTCATGAGAGGTTTGATGTGATATTTAAACGCATTACTATAGTCGCTTCTTGTAGGATCCTCCAGGTTAATACAGTCACCCCGTTGCCTGTCGGAGAGTTTGATACGACAAGGCGGGGTTAGTTAGTGTTTCACTGCTAGATAAGTGGGTTATGATTCGAAAGAAATGTTCACCCATTCGTAAGAAATGTAACCTGAAAGTGATTCATGAAATCTCTCAATGAAAGCTTACCTGAAATGCTGAAGAATTAATAATGCAACACTCTATTTGAAAGCCTATATAAAAGATCTTGATTCTTTCAAATACAACTACTGGTGTGGTCTCCATTATTGCGCCACTGTGTCTTACATTTGATGTGTGCGTTAAGTAGCTGCTTTACACGCAAGTCCCTGGCTGCCTTCCTGCTCGTGCCATGCTACCCCCTTGAGAGCTGGTGACCCCAGGTCTCACATTGCTGGCGAGCGGTGGGATCCAGGACCTGTAGCTACTTAACACCCTCCAGTGGGACAGGGTGTGCTGCAATTAATTGGACACCTATCGTGCTTCAAGCAAACCCAATTGCTCACCACTGTCTAGCCTGCAACAAAGTGTGGTGGACTAGTAGTGTTGCCCACATCCTAGAATTTTTTCTTCCAGGATATCTAGGTCCTCACCTGACAGAATGGAGTTCCAGCTGGCTGACCTTGATAAGTACACAGTAGTGCAGTTAAGGGAGTTTTGTCAGGGGATCGGGGTGCCTGTGGGGACGAGAGCTGTTAAAGAAGAGCTACGTGCCGCCTCGAGGGCATGGGTAAGGGCCCACCCAGAAGAGGAGGAAGAGGATGGGGAACAGGTCGCACACGGGGAGGCGGACACTCAGGAAGACCCAGGCCTACTCAACATTGACATGTCAGACAATGTATTGCCAGGAAGACGTTCCGGGGCGGGGAGTAGTGTATCTAGGGAGAGAAGGTCACCGCAGGAGTATGAGGACAGGAGGGAGGAGAGGCAATTGAAGTGGGAGCTTGTCAAGTTGAAGCACGAGAGGGAAAGAGAAAGGGAAGATAGAGAGTTTGCTTTGGAGAGAGAAAGGTTAGCAATGGAAGAAAGGAAGCTGGCATACAAGCTTCAGCTCAAAGAAATGGAGCTGAGAGCATTACAGATAGGTACGCCAGGAAGTCCTAATGGTGGCAGCGTACCCGAGGTTCGGGGGAGTGATCCTGAAGGGAGTGGTGCAGGGATCATCCGACCCAGCGAGGCGGGAGAGGTGAGGAGAAGCCCAGCTAGGTCCCAGGATAGTGATAGTGTTGTAGGGCTTCACATCCCATCTACAGGAGGGAGTGAGACAGGGAGGTGTCCCGAGGTGCCCCAACCGCAGTCACAGGGCCTGGAGAGTTTGGTAAGTGAACCCCAGGTTGGGAGCCTAGGCTGTCCTGTTGTGCCTTCCAGTAAAAGGAATCCTCTCGTGCCAGAAGAACCCGGAGCATCAGTAACCAGAGCTCCAGTGGTTCAGGGTTCTGACCAGTCGCAGGGTTTAGATCCTGGACTGGGGTCTCAGGTTCAGGAGTTGCCTGACCTGGAGGGTGGGGTACCTGTAATTAAGGTCCCTACCGAATTGA
Source organism: Lissotriton vulgaris (assembly GCF_964263255.1). Lineage (NCBI taxonomy): Eukaryota > Metazoa > Chordata > Amphibia > Caudata > Salamandridae > Lissotriton > Lissotriton vulgaris. The sequence goes on along the minus strand of NC_141695.1, from coordinate 1,139,517,300 downwards.
CTTCCAGGGGTACCTCTCCCGGTGGGAGGGTGCGGAACTCTGGAAGGGGGTGCGGAGGGAGGAAGGACTCTCCTCTGTCACCGGCTCAGCCACAGGGCGCAGATCCCGGGTTGGGTGGCCAGGTTGAGGGTTTGCCGGACCTGGCGGGTGGGACATCTGTAATCAGAGTCCCCCCGGATGTGACTCTCCGGGGTACTTATCCGGTTAGGAGGGTGCAGAACTCTGGGAGGGAGTGCAGGGGGAGGGAGGACTCGCCCCTGTCACCAGTTCAACCTAAGGGTCTAGACTCTAGGTTGGGAAGGAGAGTGGTCAAATGGTACTACGGGCCTGGGGCTACTGCCCCCCACTCTGAGAGAGAGTTAGGGCCAAAGACTTTTGAACTGTCTAGAGGCCAGTCCTGGCCACATCCCACTAGGGAACACCAGTGGGGTGGTTTGAATGGTGAAGAGCTGGCAGATGCCATGGAAGTAACAGGCCTGCGTCCACCTTTTTTCGCCCCAAGCAGGGAAGACCATCAAGGTGATGATCGGTCTACCCTGGCTTTTGGCTGGGGGGAGTTGTGTTGGACTTGGCCCTTTTCACAGAAATGTTTTCGCTTTTTGCTCCCCTAATTCCAGATGTCCCCCCTTGTACTGTAATTGTATAGGCCCTGAGAGGTTAAAATGCCCTGGGTTATATTAAAACCCATGCTAGATACAGGCGCTCACTTCCCCCAACATGGCTGCCTCTGACCCCTGCTACTGCAGCGTGGTCTGATTAGGCGCACTCTAGTAGCCAGGAACTGGCTGGAACCCTTAAACAATGTTGCCATAACAGCCTGCCAGCCTGCCCATAGCTAGAATGAGGGAAGCTCCTGGAACCTTCCAGAATAGGGGAGGCACCAACCGCCACTGCCAACTGCCAACTGACACTATATAAAGAAAGGGAGGGAAACTTTCTAGTCAGTTGGGGCATTACTGACCTGGGGAACCCACACAGGAGTTTAGGCGGGAGGGCCTAGTGAGGAACCTAGGCTACTGGGAGTGACAGGATTTAGTTGCTGCCTCTTAAGCTGGGTGAGGTGTCCTAATCTAGCCCCCTGATCTGGCCCAGTGGTAGGGAACCCCAGGGACCATCTGCAGTGACTGAAGAGAAATTCTTCAGGCCTTCAACTCATCACCCCCCCCCCCTCCCCAGTAACTTCAAGAAACAAGCAACCAAGGGCGCAGAGCCATCCAAGCGCCAAGAAGACTGCTTTCTGGGACCAGGTACTGGACTGTGCTGCACTGCGCATCCCCTGCCTACAATTGGGTCAACCTGTATGTCCCTGACTGTACTGTGGGCCCAGCACTGTAAATTGCTCCCAGCCTGCTCCTCCCTGCCCAGCGCTGTGTCAGAGACTGCCAGACTGGAAGTCGCCATTGCCCTGAGCCCTGCAGTGCCCCGGGGAGTGCCCCCACATTGATTGCCTCGAGCGCTCTTGGCACAGTGCTGTCCCCTTGCCCCCGTAGTACTCGGGGAGTCAAGAGCACTGCCCCGGTGGACTCACCGCCACGTCGAGGGACCCCCTCAGAGGTTGTGTGGAACCCCCCTCGGCGGCCCCGTATGCCAGGAGAGGGCCGCCGGAATCCTCAATAGGCCGCGTTGGGCCGGAAATCACCCTCTGCTTGGAGCCTAGGCGCCCGGGTGGAGCACTGCCTCGTCCTGTCACCCTCGGCGGCCCCCGTATGCCAGGAGAGGGCCGCCGCACCGCGCACGATAGGCCGCGCTAGGCCTGAAGCCTCCGAGGCCTGTGCCACCTGACGGGAGTGCCGCCGCGTCACCGGCCGCGGCCCCGCCTCAGCCGCGCAGCCATTGGCTGCCTGCCCGGGCCTTCCCTGCCGAGCCCCGGCACTCGGGGAAGCCCCATCTCGTTGCAGAGGGGGCCGTGGAGTCCGGAGACTGCCAGACTGGAAGTCGCCATTGCCCTGAGCCCTGCAGTGCCCCGGGGAGTGCCCCCACATCGATTGCCTCGAGCGCTCTTGGCGCAGTGCTGTCCCCTTGCCCCCGTAGTACTCGGGGAGTCAAAGCACTGCCCCGGTGGACTCACCGCCACGTTGAGGGATCCCCTCAGAGGTCGTGTGGAACCCCCCTCGGCGGCCCCCGTATGCCAGGAGAGGGCCGCCGCACCGCGCACGATAGGCCGCGCTAGGCCTGAAGCCTCCGAGGCCTGTGTCACCTGACGGGAGCGCTGCTGCGTCACCGGCCGTGCCCCCGCCTCACCCGCGCAGCCATTGGCTGCCTGCCCGGGCCTTCCCTGCCGAGCCCCGGCACTCGGGGAAGCCCCATCTCGTTGCAGAGGGGGTCGTGGAGTCCGGAAGCCCCCTCCGTCCTGCGCCGCATGCGGCCCCTGCCTCGTCCCCAGCGCCGATGCCCTGAAGCTGAGCCTGCACCGCGCTGGGACGAGTGAGGCCACAAGAGGGTTGGAACCCACTCTCCACCTTTGAAGCCGACGCAAGGGCCCTGGAGGGCCGAAGAAGTGAGGTAACCCCCTGGGGAGGAGGGCGGTAGGCCGGGAGAGGCCCGAGGTCGCCCCTCCCCCGGGGTTCTCTAAGACTGGGCCCTGTTGCCCCCTCCCCCCCCTTCGAATGTGCCTCACAAGAATGGATTTACAAGCCTGAAATGTTTAGCGTGCACCGTATTTACAAGCCTGAAATGTTATAGTGCACAGTATTTACAAGCCTGAAATGTTTAGCGTGCACCGTATTTACAAGCCTGAAATGTTATAGTGCACCGTATTTACAAGCCTGAATTGAGAGGGAGATTCACTTCACTGTACTGAATTTTCTTGCAGAGGTGGGCTTCCATAGTTTTCTGATGATCTGATCAAGGTTGCAAGCCAACCGGAATTCACAAGAAGAAAGGCTTGTCACAAATAACTAAAGGTTGTGTTCTTTGGAGTTCCTTGTTGGACTGATAAGTACTTGCCGATATGTTTTATTACCTTGAAGGAAAAGCATTCATGAGAGGTTTGATGTGATATTTAAACGCATTACTATAGTCGCTTCTTGTAGGATCCTCCAGGTTAATACAGTCACCCCGTTGCCTGTCAGAGAGTTTGATACGACAGGCCGGGTTAGTTAGTGTTTCACTGCTAGATAAGTGGGTTATGATTCGAAAGAAATGTTCACCCATTCATAAGAAATGTAGCCTGAACGTGATTCATGAAATGTCTCAATGAAATGCTTACCTGAAATGCTGAAGAATTAATAATGCAACGCTCTATTTGAAAGCCTATATAAAAGATCTTGATTCTTTCAAATACAACTACTGGTTTGGTCACCATTATTGCGCCACTGTGTCTTACATTGGATGTGTGCGTTAAGTAGCTGCTTTACACGCAAGCCCCTGGCTGTCTTCCGGCTCGTGCCATGCTACCCCCCTTGAGAGCTGGTGACCCCAGGTCTCACACTAACTTATAAACCCTATAGAGACTGTGTTTGCGCTAAAAACAGTTCATTCACAGGGCTTGCAAGTAAATGAAAGATTAGTATCAAGAACAGCACGAGACTGCAGTTTACAGTAGAGTACCAGAGGGGACAGTTGATCAATCGAGCTATACAAAGGTTGTTCACAGAATAACACATCGAAGCTTTGCAGTAAATGCAAAATACTACATCACGATTGACTGCATTTTCATAGACTCCAGCAGCTTTCATTATTTAAACCACCCTGAAGGTTGATGCCGCATATTTGTAAGGTTCACTTTCAGTACTTGAACTAGGGTGTGCTGTAATGGGAGATTCTCATATGAGAGTGCTCTTCAATTGGAGTGTAGATTGTGGGGGTCTGAAGGGATGTGTTTTCACTACCTGGTAGAAAATAAGGCTCTTTCAGTGCATGCACGTTCCAGCAGAGTATGATCTGATACCCTTGTGTCAATCGCTTATTTCTGAGAGTTGTTACAGGCTTCAGCATTGCTGTAGACAACATCTTAGGTGCACTTTATTGACTTTGATTTTTGGAAGTGTTTGCGGAATTGTCGATTGTATGAGATGATACAATGTTCCTTGTCTAAGGTACATTGTTTTATATGTCATATATTGCAGCACTTTTCTCCGGTCACCTTTTACAGACATGTCTTCTCTCGTACGTCCCTTGTATTTGTTTCTCTTCCTTAACTTGGTACCTACCATCCTTAACTGTCCATTCCCTGCTCTCCCTCGCCATTCTCTCCCTCGACCCTAGCTTGTACCTTCTCTCGCCACCCCCTCCCTCTCTTGACTTTTGCATCTCCCGCCCTCACTCGGCTCTCTCCTCCAGTCCTATCTCGACTCCCTCCGCTTGGCCCCTTTTACCTCCTCCTGCATCCTCAGCACCCTTCTGCCCCTCCTGTTGTCTATCAGATTTCCATTCCCTCTGTTTTTGCTCTGTTCTTCTGCTGGGCGTTCCCACTGTTCTCTCTCTTACCGTCCCTATTCTATTTCTACATGTGCAGAATGTGCTGATCTGTTCACTTATCACTCAACTCTTTTCTTGTACCCTCTTAATGATTGTTCTAGACCGTCGCCTAGCTTCTTCTGTATCCTTTTGGTTCCTTGTGTTTAGTTCTCTCCCAACATTCTATTTCTCATGCTGGTTTCCTACGTTTCAGAAAAACAACAAAGGAAAATTTGGCTGAGTCCGCCAGCGATATCACTGAAAGCCTGATGAGTATCAGCAAGATGATGTCCCAGCAGGTCTACCAGAGTGAAGAGACCGTGCAGACGCTGGGTATGTAATGCCATGGTGTGAGAGAAGGTGTGACCACTTGCTATGGTAATGTTGTAGGAGACTGGGCTGGCACTACATACAGTACTGTTGTACTTCAGGGTTGTAATGGTACAGAATACTTCTGTTCGTTATCCTCAGGTGGAAACATAGCGAGCGTCTCATGGATGGTAGTGTCATATTCTTCTTCAGTGTATGGGTGGGTTTGGAACTTTCAGGAACTTCATCTATGTGTTTTTCTATAACGTCACATTTTTCTGCATTAACTGGGTAAAAGGGGAATTCAGAGAATGTGTGCAGAGGTCTATGCATCATTATAAGATTTAAATGAAAATTATTTGTCTGGTTCAGCAGATCTGCTGCCAAATTTGGTATGCCTCAGAAAGAGGTGAAATGCGGCACCTCTACAAACAAAAGGAGCAAGTTAGTTCATATGGAGCTGATTCCATATTGCATGGTGCTGGAACACCATTGTCATAATCAGCTTTATTCGGTGATATATATATGATCATAAAAGCACATTAAAAATTGCGTTAAAAAATAGCACAGCACAGTCAAAACACATAGAAAGTATCACATTCAGGCTCACTGTATTTAAGCCTCTAAAAGAGTAAATATAAAAGCAATCCTGGAAAATTGTTCTTGGTCAAATATCAAATTGCCATCATAATTTCATTAGAGCCAACCGGATCTATACTCCACGATTGAAAAATAAATCGATGCCAATACACAGTTCACAATGCATATTTCTTCCGCCATTTCAGTTCTTGAGTAATACATTTCAGGACTGAGGAACATATTGCAGGGGACCCAAGGTGCTGTAGGAAGATCAAACCCTCTTGGTACAAGTGTATGAAAAGTTCCTCCGCTGAGAATGAAACGGATGAACCATATTCTAAAAGAAGCGTACAAGGTGCAAAATAAGATAAAGTTCCTGGTTGACTGACAGGACATCCCACTGCATGGTCTTCATGGTAGCGGCACAAACCAAGTGTCTGTAACAGGAAAGGCCACTGGACAATGTATCCTATTAACTGTTAACCGTTTAAGATAGAATCTAAGTGATGGCACCTGTATCCTGGTTAGGTATGGCTCCATGCCTTGAGTAGTTGAGGGTAGCACGTATGATTGAACCATAATCATATCAAGGGCTTTCATAATCCTAGTATTCTCTTTATGTGCAAAACCCGTTTTCTTGACCAGCTCCGTAGAGTGTGAGTTAATATTGCCCAAGCTTTCAAAAAGACTTCTTAGTTTTAAATCTCGGAGGATGTTTTTAACATATTACTTTGAGCAAGACAGTCCTCCACTATTCTACATGTAAAGCACAGGGGCATATTTAATGACACTCTTCACCCCCAAAACCCTGACCACATAACACCTGTCAAAAAACGGTCTCAGGTGGTGTTTCTGTCCCGTTGGTCAGATATCACCTCTGACCGTTTGATCACACAGGAGGGATACTGTCTGGAACTCACTCAAACAACACCAAACGTGTGTCCCCACAATATAGAATGGCCACAGAACATTTGCGACTCCTTCAGGAGGAGGTACAGGGCCTTCTCGACAAAGGGACCGAAGAGCTGGTTCCGCAATTACACTGTGCCAAAAGGGTCTATTCCTTGTACTTTCTTAACTGCAAAATAAGACTGCTCCCTCTGACCTATTCTCGATCTCGGGCCCCTCTAATACATTCTGTTGGAGCACTTCAACATGGTGACTCCACAAGACGTCATACCACTACTCCTGAAAGGTGACTTCATGATCGCCCTCGATCTGAAGGATGCCTACTTCCACATACCCACCCACCCACCCACCAGGTGCGGCCGGTCCATTGGGGCTGAGGGGCCATGCCTCTCCACCTTTTGCCCCTCACGAACAGTGTCTGTCAGGCTGCACAGTGGTTTACTTTCAGTTCAAGCAGCCAGGAGCAGCCAGGAGCCAGACATGCGCAAAATGCGCAGGCTCTTGGCTGCCTGAGCTGAACTTTGCTGGGCTGAGAAGTCACATCTCCTATGGGCGTGACGGCCTCAGCTTACGAAAGGTCCCTGAGGCCCTCCCATCAGTGATGAGAGGTAGCGTCACTGATTGCCTCACACCTGGGCGCTTGAGTTTTAAGCCCTGAAGCGCCCAGAGTTGAGTGTCAATCAGTGACACTTCATCACAGAGTGGGGTGGGGTCAGCAGTCCCACTGACCCCATCCCACTCTGTGATGACGTTGAGACTGCTGCCTTTCCTCATTGGCTGACCTTAGGTCAGCCAATGAGGGAAAGCAGCAGACCCAAGCCTCCTGGAACCTCCTAGGCAGAGCGGGCTGCAGGTAAGTGTGTTTTGTTTTCTATTAAATTAATGTTTGGTGCGTGCCTGCTTGTATGTAATGAATGTTTGGTAAACAGTGTTGTGAATGGGTGTATTTGTGTGTGTGTGTGTGTGTGTTTGCGCGTGCGTGTGTGAATGCCTGGCTGTGAGTGTTGTGTATGTGTGCGTCCTGCCCGCTCTCCTCCCTCCAAAACGTACCGGCCTCCATTGCCATCCACCCAGTGCATTGATGATGCCTGAGGTTTTGCAGTCCTAATCTGTATTGCTCATCGGTGCATTGCTCGCTTGTGAAGCTTAGACCATATTTGTATTGCTCGTTTGTGCAGTTGTTATAGAAGCGCTCACATCACTGATTTAAAAACAATTGTTAGTACCTGATTGTGCCGGTGCCACTGGCCACAGCGTATTCCTACTTTGTGCCCCATCCTGTTTCGGTTTTGCTTTTGCTGCCATCTTGTTGTTGTGCCTCGGAGCCCGTCCTCTCCACCCCGCTCCCGCCTCCCAGCTGCTCCTCCCTCGCTCCGCCCCCTCCAATATCCACTTATGTCAGATGCATTTGCGCGCAGCGGACGCGCCCCATGTGCGCCGAAGGTGCGCCAAAGGTAAGCCCGTCTACGCCCGTCCGCGCCTGGACGGCGCCCAGCGCCAGACCTCCTGGTCCCGGCACACTCCTCTCCACCCGCATAACCTACGACTCCGCCACCCTATCAGCACTCAACTCCGGCCGTTTCCCAGACTGCTACCAAGCCGCCCCAGGACACACCCATGGTCCCTTCACCTGTCACTCCTGCAAGTTCGACTGCATCAATTCCCACACCAAATCCACAGATTCCAATCAAAGCACTAACACTAACCACCTGAAGTGCATCCTACTCAACACCCGCTTGGTCCACAGACACGCCATTGAACTTTGGAACCTACTCGACACCACTTCGCCGGACGTCGCCTTCCTTACCGAAACCTGGATGAACGCCTCATCAGCGCCCGACATCGCCATTGCCATCCCGAACGGCTACAAGATCATCCCAAAGGACCGCATCAACCAAATAGGAGGAGGAATCGACATCGTCCATAAGAACACCATCCGCATCACGACCAGTTCCGATGACAACCTCACAACCGCCGAACACCTTCACTTCCAGATCCACACCGACCCTAAGACCACACTCAGGGGCACCCTCATCTATAGACAACCCGGACCCCGCTCACAATTCAGCGAAGACATCACTGACTTCATCAGCCCCCACACCCTCCCCTCCGAGGACTACATCCTACTGGGAGACCTCAACTTCCACCTGGAAAAGAACAACGACAGCAACACCACCACCCTTTTGGACAACCTCGCCAATCTCGGACTCAAACAACTTGTTGACACCCCCACCCACTTTGCCGGGCACACGCTCGGCCCAATCTTCACCTCCATCAAGCACATCTCCTTTAATCACACCACAGCTCTCCATTGGACGGACCACAGCTGCGTCCACTTCAACTACAAAAAGACTACGACCCACAACCACCCACAACCAATTCCCCGGAGAAACTGGAATAAAATTACCACCGACCAGCTCTTCACATCGCTCCACCAAAATCCTCCTGCAAAATCATCGGACCCAAACCAAGCAGCCACCAACCTCACACAATGGATCACCCACAGCGCGGACGAATTAGCACCCTTGAAAAACCATCAAATCAAGCAAGGCAGCAAAAAAGCCCCCTGGTTTAATGATGACCTTAAGAAATCCAAGAAGATCTGTCGCACACTCGAGAAAGCCTGGCGAAAAAACCCAACCACTGACAACATGACCACCTTCAAGAACGCCACTCGCAAACACCACCAACTGATCCGATCCACCAAGAAATCAGCATTCAAGGATCGACTCGACAACAACGCCCACAACAGCAAAGAACTATTCAACATCGTCAAAGAATTTACCAACCCCACCGCCGGCACCAACGACATCATTCCATCCCAAGACCTCTGTGACTCTCTAGCCTCGTTCTTCCACAACAAAATCGCTGACCTACATAACAGCTTTGGAGACCAGCCCACCCCACCTACCTCCGAACTATAACCCCCCTCCAACAACCTTTACGCCTGGAACCCAATCACCACTGAAGACACCATCCGCCTGATGAACTCCATCCACTCAGGATCACCAACCCACCCATGTCCCCACCACATTTTCAACAAAGCAGACTCCATTATCGCACCCCATCTCCGAGACGTCATCAACTGCTCCCTCAACTCCGCCACCTTCCCTGAAAGCTGGGAACCCGCCGAACTCAGCGCCCTCCTGAAGAAACCAACAGCAGACCCCACTGAACTTAAGAACTACCGCCCCATTTCGCTCCTCCCACTCCCTGCCAAAGTCATTGAGAAAGCCATTCAACTCGCCGCCTTCCTCAAATCCGATTTAGAAAAGGGGGTGGTGATGAACAGAGTGTCTGAATTAAGCAGACCACTCTTACCCAGTCCAAAGATCAGGGCTTGATCCATCACCGTTATTTATCTCACTGCCCCATCCCAGCTCAGAACCTGGCTATATGCAAATCAGTCTGTCCCTGGCCCAGTGCATCATGGGAACAGGGCAGACTAAACTACCAAGCCAATTCTTCACCAGAAAGGAGACAAGCTACCGGGGACCGGTTTCTGGCATTTCAGCCGTCTTCGGCCCGGCTTGCTTGAATCCTGATGGAGCAGTGAGAAAGGGACTCATGTCTGAGTATACCCTGCCACACCTATAGTGGCCAAAAACGATTTAGAAAAGGAGGTGGTGATGAACAGAGTGTCTGAATTAAGCAGACCACTCTTACCCAGTCCAAAGATCAGGGCTTGATCCATCACCGTTATTTATCTCACTGCCCCATCCCAGCTCAGAACCTGGCTATATGCAAATCAGTCTGTCCCTGGCCCAGTGCATCATGGGAACAGGGCAGACTAAACTACCAAGCCAATTCTTCACCAGAAAGGAGACAAGCTACCGGGGACCGGTTTCTGGCATTTCAGCCGTCTTCGGCCCGGCTTGCTTGAATCCTGATGGAGCAGTGAGAAAGGGACTCATGTCTGAGTATACCCTGCCACACCTATAGTGGCCAAAAACGATTTAGAAAAGGGGGTGGTGATGAACAGAGTGTCTGAATTAAGCAGACCTCTCTTACCCAGTCCAAAGATCAGGGCTTGATCCATCACCGTTATTTATCTCACTGCCCCATCCCAGCTCAGAACCTGGCTATATGCAAATCAGTCTGTCCCTGGCCCAGTGCATCATGGGAACAGGGCAGACTAAACTACCAAGCCAATTCTTCACCAGAAAGGAGACAAGCTACCGGGGACCGGTTTCTGGCATTTCAGCCGTCTTCGGCCCGGCTTGCTTGAATCCTGATGGAGCAGTGAGAAAGGGACTCATGTCTGAGTATACCCTGCCACACCTATAGTGGCCAAAAACGATTTAGAAAAGGGGGTGGTGATGAACAGAGTGTCTGAATTAAGCAGACCACTCTTACCCAGTCCAAAGATCAGGGCTTGATCCATCACCGTTATTTATCTCACTGCCCCATCCCAGCTCAGAACCTGGCTATATGCAAATCAGTCTGTCCCTGGCCCAGTGCATCATGGGAACAGGGCAGACTAAACTACCAAGCCAATTCTTCACCAGAAAGGAGACAAGCTACCGGGGACCGGTTTCTGGCATTTCAGCCGTCTTCGGCCCGGCTTGCTTGAATCCTGATGGAGCAGTGAGAAAGGGACTCATGTCTGAGTATACCCTGCCACACCTATAGTGGCCAAAAACGATTTAGAAAAGGGGGTGGTGATGAACAGAGTGTCTGAATTAAGCAGACCACTCTTACCCAGTCCAAAGATCAGGGCTTGGTCCATCACCGTTATTTATCTCACTGCCCCATCCCAGCTCAGAACCTGGCTATATGCAAATCAGTCTGTCCCTGGCCCAGTGCATCATGGGAACAGGGCAGACTAAACTACCAAGCCAATTCTTCACCAGAAAGGAGACAAGCTACCGGGGACCGGTTTCTGGCATTTCAGCCGTCTTCGGCCCGGCTTGCTTGAATCCTGATGGAGCAGTGAGAAAGGGACTCATGTCTGAGTATACCCTGCCACACCTATAGTGGCCAAAAACGATTTAGAAAAGGGGGTGGTGATGAACAGAGTGTCTGAATTAAGCAGACCACTCTTACCCAGTCCAAAGATCAGGGCTTGATCCATCACCGTTATTTATCTCACTGCCCCATCCCAGCTCAGAACCTGGCTATATGCAAATCAGTCTGTCCCTGGCCCAGTGCATCATGGGAACAGGGCAGACTAAACTACCAAGCCAATTCTTCACCAGAAAGGAGACAAGCTACCGGGGACCGGATTCTGGCATTTCAGCCGTCTTCGGCCCGGCTTGCTTGAATCCTGATGGAGCAGTGAGAAAGGGACTCATGTCTGAGTATACCCTGCCACACCTATAGTGGCCAAAAACGATTTAGAAAAGGGGTGGTGATGAACAGAGTGTCTGAATTAAGCAGACCACTCTTACCCAGTCCAAAGATCAGGGCTTGATCCATCACCGTTATTTATCTCACTGCCCCATCCCAGCTCAGAACCTGGCTATATGCAAATCAGTCTGTCCCTGGCCCAGTGCATCATGGGAACAGGGCAGACTAAACTACCAAGCCAATTCTTCACCAGAAAGGAGACAAGCTACCGGGGACCGGTTTCTGGCATTTCAGCCGTCTTCGGCCCGGCTTGCTTGAATCCTGATGGAGCAGTGAGAAAGGGACTCATGTCTGAGTATACCCTGCCACACCTATAGTGGCCAAAAACGATTTAGAAAAGGGGGTGGTGATGAACAGAGTGTCTGAATTAAGCAGACCACTCTTACCCAGTCCAAAGATCAGGGCTTGATCCATCACCGTTATTTATCTCACTGCCCCATCCCAGCTCAGAACCTGGCTCAAATCCAACAAATCCCTCGACCCTTCACAATCCGGCTTCCGAGCCAAACACAGCACCGAGACTGCCCTCATCGCAGCAACAGACGACATTCGAACTCTACTGGACAACGGAGAAACTGCTGCCCTCATCCTACTCGACCTCTCCGCAGCCTTCGACACAGTCTGTCATAACACCCTTATACAACGCCTCAGCAACGTTGGAATACAAGGAAAAGCATTGGACTGGATAATCTCGTTCCTTGCCGGAAGAACCCAGAGAGTCCGCCTCCCTCCTTTTAGATCAGAGGCCACCGAAGTCATCTGCGGCGTACCCCAAGGATCTCCACTCAGTCCCACCCTCTTCAACGTATACATGAGTCCCCTCGCATCCATTGCGCGCCAACACACCTCAACATAATCTCCTACGCAGACGACACTCAGCTGATCCTATCCCTCACCAAAGACCCAAACACCGCCAAAACCAACCTACACGAAGGGATGAAAGAAGTAGCCGAGTGGATGAAGAACAGCCGTCTAAAACTAAACACGGATAAAACGGAAGTTCTCATCTTAGGATCTTCCCCCTCCGCCTGGGACGACTCATGGTGGCCACCGGCCCTGGGAACCGCACCCATACCATTGGACCACGCACGTAACCTGGGCTTCATCCTGTACTCCTCCCTCTCGATGACCAGACAAGTCAACGCTGTCTCATCCTCATGCTTCAACATCCTACGTATGCTCAACAAAATCTTCCGTTGGATCCCCACCGAAACAAGAAAGACGGTCACCCATGCACTGGTCACAAGCCGAATAGACTACGGAAACACCCTTTACGCCGGAACCACAGCCAAACTACAGAAAAAACTCCAACGCATCCAAAACGCCTCAGCCAGACTCATCCTAGACATCCCCCACCAAGCTCACATTTCCGGTCACCCGAAAGACCTCCACTGGCTCCCCGTCAACAAGAGAATAACGTTCCGCCTCCTCACCCGCCTCCTCACCCACGCACACAAAGCCCTCTACGACCTAGGACCCGAATACCTTAACACGCGCCTGTCCTTCTACACCCCCACCCGCCATATTCGATCATCCAATCAAGCCCTCGCCGCAATTCCACGCATCCAAAGATCCACCATGGTAGGAAGATCCTTCTCCTACTTAGCGGCCAAGACCTGGAATTCCCTCCCATCCCACCTCCGCCTCACACAGAACCACCTCTCCTTCAGAAAACAACTAAAAACTTGGATATTTGATAAGTAAAGCTCCCCCCCTCCCTCAAGCGCCTTGAGACCCTCTGGGTGAGTAGTGCGCTATACAAATTTAAACTTGACTTGACTTGACTTGACAACATTACTAGTTCAAAGTACTTCCATCTGGGGTTACCACAGCCCGAAGGGTCTTCATCCTCTTTCCCGCAGTGGAAGCAGCTCATCTCAGGAGAGACATCCCTGATTTTCCTTACCTGGACGACTAGCTGATCAAGAGCGCCTTGCACCAACTATGCTTACCACATATCCAGACCTTGCACAGTCTAGGCTTCACCATCAGTCTGACCAAATCCTACCTCCAACTCCTTCAAGTGCAGCTCTTCCTGTGGGCCTTCTTAGACTCACAGGGTAGGAAGGCGTTCTCCAGCACAGCACAAGTGCGAGCCTTCCAAAAAGTGCTACATCTGTTTCAGCCAGATCGTCAGGTGAAAGTCAGAACAGTGAGGAGACTGCTTGGCATGATGGCATCTTGCATAGCTATAGATCCTCAGCCAGACTGCACATGTGTCTGTTACAGGAGTGCTTTGCATCTCAGTGATCTCAAGCGGAGGGTGATCTAGAGAATCTAGTGTTGGTTTGGGGCACACAGTCGCTCTCTGCAGTGGTAAAGCTCAAACAACCTGTTGAAGGGCCGTCAATTCCTTGAGCGAGTACCACAATAGACCATCACCATCAATGCCTCACTCATTGGCTGGGGTGCATAACTCAAACATTTCACCATTCAGGGGAAGTGGACGCCTGCCCAGCAATCCCTCCACATCAACCTCCTCGAGCTGCTGGCTATACTGCTGGCTCTCAGGGCATTTCAGGATCTAATACAATGCCTGATATGCAGACATGACTGTCATGTTTTACTGACAAAAATAAGGGGGGGGGGGGCACACACTCAACACAGGTGTCCAGAGGGGCCCAGAGCATTTGGCAGTGGGTGACACATTACAGAGTACACCTGATCATTCAGCACATTCCTTGGGTAAAAAAAGAACTGGCAGACCTGCACATCAGGATGCATCAATAGGTCCACGAGTGGGAACTCCACCCCAAGTCCTGCTTCCCTACTTTCGACATTGTGGATTCCCACAAATAGATCTGTACGCCACACAGAAAATGCAAAATGCCCAAACTTTGCCACTAGGCACAGACAGTGGGCAATGCACTACGGATGAACTGATTAGGGATATTTGCCTACGCATTTCTTTCTCTCCCACTCCTACAGTTTGTGGTGCTGAAGCAAACTTGCCTCACTGTCATCCTAGTGGTACTGTCATCCTAGTGGTGGCATGCTAACCATGGTACACAACACTGCTCAAACTCACTCCAGGTCCTCATGAGAAGCTCCCAACAGTCTGAACCTTCCCTCATAAAATTACAGCTCTCTCTGACATACCAAACGTCTGCAGATCAACCTGGCGATTTGGCTCCTGAGGTCATAGAGTTTGGTTATCTTAACCTCCCAGAGGAATGTGTCTGTTCTTAAAAACATTGTGTGCACTATTGTCTTCCCAAACGTTATCTGCTCCACCTGCAAAAATCAGGGCTTGCCTACACTTCCATTCAATTGCATCCAGTGATTGTAGCTGCCTACTTGCAGAATAGTCAACATGTGTCATTGTTTACAATGACAGTCATTAAACCTTTCTAAAAGTCCTCAAAAGGGTAATCCCACATCGGACACCTCTTGCTCCTGTTTCGAACCTCAATGTAGTCCTTACAAGATTCATGGGTCCGACTTTTGAACCCCTCCACTCTTGTCCATTCCGATTTCTCTCCTGGGAGGTAGCGTTCGTTGTAGCCCCCAGGCAGGTTTGCGAAATTCACGCTTTTACCTTGGAAGAGCCTTTCTTTCAGGTACATCACGATAAGGTTGTCCTCAGGACCAATCCAAGACTCCTCCCTAAGGTTGTCTCCAGTTTTCACATTAACCAGACAATCAAGCTCCCAGTTTTTTTCCACACCCAGAGACTGTACCGTAACACGCTTTACCTACTCTAGATGTCAAAAAAGCATTAATGTACTACATTGACAGAACAAAATATTTTCGTAAAAACACTACAGCTTTTCGTGGCATATTCGAAGCCACACACGGGGCATGCCATTTTCATGGTGGGTGCTGATTGGTCAAATGCGTACACACTTGTAATGAAAAAGCAAAAAGAGCCCTGCATGTCCCACTCAGACCACATTCTACTTGTAAGAAGGGGGTTTCTATGGCGTTCTTAGGTAACATATCATTAGCTGACATCTGTAAAGCAGCTACTTGGTCCACGCCTCCTACATTTACCAAACTCTACTGCGTGGATGTCCTGGCCAGACAGCAATCTAGAGTTAGCCAGGCTGTCCTTCATAGACTTTTCCAGTCTTCTTCAACATCCTCAGGCTAAGCCACCACTTTAGGGAGGACTGCTTTACAGTCTATGCACAGCATGTGTATGTGCATCCACACATGCCACAAACTGAAAATGTTACTTACCCTGTAAGCATCTGTTCATGGCATGCAGTGCTGTAGATTCACATGCACCCACACTCTTCCCTGGTCGCCTGTGGTTGTTACAGATATTTCTATTACGTTTTCTTTAATACTTTGCTTTGCATGGTCTTTACTGTGTCTATATATTCTATCTAATCTCTTCCTCAAGAGTGGGGAAAAAACAATCTAACAATGTAGCCAATGCGAATTTCCATTAGCTGGTGGAGTCACTAGATCCAGTAACTCGAAACACCTACTTCGAAGAAAAACAAGTTGTACACGTCCGAGCTCAACACCAGATGAAGGACGTATGCACAGCATGTGAATCTACAGCACTACATGCCTTGACCAGATGCTTACAGGGTAAGTAACATTTTCCTTTTGCATTGCTCTAATTACCGTGATTTTGCTATTCCTAGGCAGTGTACACTTTCTTTAAACTATTGCCAAATTTAATATTACAAAATTCTTTGACCTCAGGACGGTAAAAAGCTTAAATTACCTTGCTGGGATACCAATTATTTGTTTTTTGTCTTTGTCCCAGAGTACACAAAAATCTGTGTCAAGTCTTTAATTTGCAAAGTCTTATTACTGGTTAGATGTTATAAATCTATGCTAATAATCTTGTGCCACCAAATATTCTTTTTTGATAGAATGTCAAGTCATCTAACACTTGCATGAATAAGCTTTTTGTCCAAAAGTATACATAACCTCATCTGGTCATCATTCCATTCAACCTACTGACATCCTAGTAGCAGCAGACACCAGCCTACTGCTTTGCTGGGAGAGAGAGCCCTGGCTCGCCCCTAAATGAAGCAAAATAAATGGAAGTACGTGGAGTTTATTAATGGAAAATATGTTAATAATGAGACTGTCTGGGGTGTAGTGGTTTGCCGAGGGGACGTCAACACCCCTAAGCCCCTATAGATGAGCTGGTGCCGCCTCTGATGTAGACGCTTTCAGCCATCAAAATCCTTTCATACTGTAATGCCAAAAGTAATACAGTGTAGGATTTGTCATTCTGAGTACACCCATGCCCTTCTAGGCATGCCACTATGGGCCTTTTCACAAGATTAACTTCCTTTGTCCAATTACAATCGGTCCTAGGCCTATGGTATTACCCTTACTGAGCAATCCTTCTTGGACTAAAACTCTTTCAAAGCCTGCCATTTAGTTGTCTTGAATCCAAGCCTCTTATGACCAAACTTGCATTTCAGTGACACCGCCCCAATCCTCTCCACCCTGTGTTGCTTTCTCAGTGACTCAAGAATCACATTTAAACTAGGATGCCTAGCCTACAAGCCCATCATCTAAATTGGCCTCTATAGTTGGATAATCTACTCCACATCTCGAATAAAGATTACAAATCAGGAATTCTTTGTACTTTGAGGTACCTTGGTACAGATCTATGCAAGCCCCAATAACAATTTTTTTAAGGAGCAGCACCTACTCTAAAGAACGTTTTTCCCATGGATTCTAGGCCCATGTCATTCAGAGAAAATTTATAGGTTCACCTGTTTTGATCATAATGGAAATAAGTATACTCTTCTGTTTATCTTACTGAACCCATTATTTAATTTATGTTGACTCACTTTTAACACAAAATGTGTGCATATGTTCCTCAAATAGAAATGTATTGTAATCTATAAATATGTTATTGATCACATATCTGCCTTAGTATGTGATTATCCTCATTTTCTGTAACTCTAAACACAGAATTGTGTTCTCATCTTTTAGTTTGTACAGCTGGTAATCCCCCCCCCTTTCCCCTTGTAGTTCTACCCATGTAGAATTTAGAATGTTGGATTCCTATTATTCAGGTATGACAGTTGGACCTTTGTCATTCTTCCTGAAGAGATTGCACATGAATGCTGTTGGTAATAAAGACTTCCTATAACCGTACATGGATTGTCTTACTTCATAATAACATGCTCACCTATCTTCTTTGCCTAAACTGTAAAGCCTACTCAACAGATTGGGGTGTCCTAGTCAGGACATATTTTACATTTGTATTACTCTGAAACTAGATATATTGGAATAATGCATGGTGGACATTTGTGAGTAAAGTATGCTTCAATATGATTTTTTCTCTTCTGTGCTATTTGAAAATAGTAATAAAATAAGTGATAAAACCACTGCTATAAAAAAAAATGATTGAAAGACCGGATGCTTTGCAGTGCCTTCAAGACAAGACTTGCTTTGAATGCAAAACAATCAACTTCTATCAGAAAGTATAGATTTCATTCCAAACACGTGCATATGTATCACTGAAGAATCAAATTCAAAGTTAGCTTTATTCGGTTCAATTTAAAACCATCAAAGCACAGATCAAATATCACAATATCTATACACATTACAAATAAAACGAGCATTTGATATAATTCATAACCCAAATATATCACATTCTCCATCGAAAAGCGCCCTTGGCGTTCAAATAAATATGTTTAATAAAAGGTTTGTCACACAGCAAGTTTTCCGTTTAAAAAATCAATTTTACAAAACATACTTAGAAGAGAAGAATAGAGTCAACACTATAACTTCAGTTTGTTTATTCGCCTGATGGCCCCTGAGATATAGCTGGCTACCCCAAAACACACAACCGTGGAATCAAGCATTTGCAAGTTGGCTAACGCTGGCCTAACTTGTTTAAAGTTACAGCCCCTTAACAATGGTAAAATAAATTTCCTGCATACTGGAACATAAAAATCACAGAAAAATACCATGTGAAGGATGTTCTGCTCTGAGAAATTGTTGCAGGGACAGGGGCCCAAAGTCCCATCTTTAGAAAAGCCTTTTGGGAACGACAATATCCATGGGAGCATGTTGTGTTTAAACCTTGTTAACACAAACAGGTGATAAGGTTTGTTTATGTAGGTCAGGTATGGCTGAATCTCTCTGCCTGAACTCAACATGACAAAACTACTAACTGAGGGTTTTGCCAGTTCCCCTTCCTCCCTTATTGACATCGACCTACTCAGGAACTGAGACTTCACAGCTCTAATGGCCATCTTGCCGAGAGCTCTAGGGTTCAAGAATAAGTCAGGACAACATAGTGAGTCCATTTGGGTCTTATTATAACGGATCCACTGGATGTCAAGGCCTGTGTCTAAAGACATACAATCCTGAATAATCAATTGATTCAGATTAGGTGACTGCTGTGCCAAACACGTGCATATGTATCACTGAAAAATCATTAAACTGTTACAAGAGACCCAGAAACGTCAAATGCCTCACTAGGGGCCCTGGAATATTAAAAAGGTCTAGGACTTTGTTCCAAAGGGTTCCTTGCTGCTTAGAAGACTGGAGACATGACTCATATGTGTTCTATATGACCTGTGCCAGTTCATGAAGAGAAGTCTATCATGATTGATGAATCTGGCACAGTCTCGCGGCATTGCTCCTGGAGGATTGTTGTTTTATATTGGTTTCTTTTCAAACCTTTTATGCCGCCAAGGGCTGCAACAAAGACCTGGAGGGCAGACCGGGTTGCGGGAAACCAGAACAAGGGAAAGTAATAAGCAGGGGCAATAAAATGAGGGAGGAGCTTTGTGATTATTATGATCTTCCATCAAAGCACTCATACCTCACTGGCTGTCAGAGGCATAGTGCATCAAATTGAGGAAAGCACAAAGGGATGTTTGGGCTTTTTACGTGAAGTCTATTCGAACTATGCTTCCCTTGTCCCATCATTTATCGGCTGTGAGCAAGGTTCACATACATCGCATTAAAAACCAGCGTTCTGCCAGTGTTATACTGCTGACTTGCCAGCCATCTGACTAAGAACCGAGTTTAGAACTCTGTTCTTAGTAGGACATTTTATCAGGAATATGAAGATTAAAAATGAATGGTAGAAACTCCATTTTACAAACTATGAATGACTCCAGGAGAAATAATGGTCATCTGTTCTGACCATTCAGAGGAGCTAACACGTGTAAAGCCTTGTCCCCAAATTGGGGTGCCCTAGAAACAGTAGGTATGATATTGTGATTAATTCAGATGTATTTAAGGTGTAATATAATTTTTTTCCTTTGTATAAATATATCTGCTTATAACAGGAAACACAGTTAAGTGTACTATGACACATATATGACACCAATTTTATCTCTATGCCGTGAGAAGCATAGTTTCGATTGTCCGTGAATACTGCTGTGTATATTGTTGTCATGTGGGGAAAAAGCCAGCTCTTGACTGATCTTTTGAAGTTAAGATGGTTGTCAGTGGCCCTTGTGTGTGTGGGTGGTGAATGCTGTAGTTTGGCTGCTTGAACTGAATAAGATGTTCCAACCATGTTTTCTTGTCTTTCGGAATGTTGAGCCTACTTGAGTGAAGCTACTTGTTGTATGTATCTGTTGATTTTTCTCCTGAGGAAGAGCAGTCTTTTCCCATTTATTGCTTTGTGTGTGATACAAAGCAACTTGAAGAGGAATCTTAAAACCGCCGAGGCAGGAAGATGTGTGTTTCTGGCTCTACATGTAGGCGGAACTAGCAGTTGTAATCTGAATTCTCTGTAATCTTCTAATAGTTGATAAAGGTGAGCCATGATACTGACCATTAGTTTAGATAGGACAAGAGAGATGGTAGCTTGAACATTGTAAGGAAATCATTGGTGTGGGAAGATGCGTCAGTGTTTTCATGTGAGAAAACTTGAATTGGCCACCTTATCCACTTGTGCATTTAGTGACAGGTTGGCGTCCATGGAAATTGCTAGATTGGGGCCCTATCAGAACTCTAGCCCTATAACCAGTCAGAACCCAGACCCTAAGCCATAGGTCCTATAGAAACCCTAGCCCAGGGAGCCAATCAGAATCCTAGCCTTATCAACCAATCTGAAACTAAACCCCAAGCCGTCGGTCCAATTGTAATCATAGCCCTTGGAACCAATCAGAATGTGGGTAAAACAACTAATAATAGCCTTATTTGAAAGAACACTGCCTAGGGTGACCAGAATTGTAAAGCCAAAAACCGGGACATGTCACAAAAATAGAAGAAGGACTACAGTTCTTCTTCAAGCGAGCGCACAGAATGACCTCGCTCCTCAGCAGAGAATTACAGAACACAGGCAGTTAGAACATACATAAAATGCAATTTTTAAACTCAGAAGCTTGCCTTTTAATTAAATTACTTTCTTGAAACAACTGCTAACTATCTATGATTTGTAAAAGATACAAAAGCACCTCTAGCCTTTTTCAGTCGACCCTCTCTAAAAACCGGGACTGGAGCTAAATTACATGAAATCTGCTGGTGTAAAACAGGGACCGCCTGGGCAAATCAGGGACGCTTGGTCACCCTAACACTGCCAAACACAGTTTAAACTACAAAAATCAGATTAAGCTATCTCTACACACTTCGGGGGATTTTTTTGCCTTGTTTTATTGTATTTTGGGAATGTGGGCGGTGGAAGGGCTTGGCTTCTGGTGATCTTTACAGTTTATAAATAAATTAAAACACTCGCTCAGAGAAAAACAGCAGGTTTAGAGGGAAATTGTTCAGCAGACTGTGCACCTTTCATTTCGCCTTGCATTGTGGACTGTTCAGGACTCACAGAAGCTGGGAAACAAAATGGAGGTTTCTACTTTAGGGTTCCTTCCCAAAGGTAAGTGGCTGAGCAAGGTGTGAGGGAAAGGGTAGACCAGCCTAAAACAAGAGTTACACACACTCCCAAACACAATAAAAACAACAAAAAACAGATTAGGCAGAATCTACACTCTGAGGTTAAGGTTCGGGGTAACTCATTGCCTATTTTGAGGGGTTGGGGTTGAAAGGTTTTGGCTTCTAGTAACTATAGTACAATTTAGGGAAAACAAGGAAATAAATGTAAACGCTCGTTCATAGAGGAAAAACTGCAGATTTAGAGTGATGTGCCTGCTATTACCAAGTTTGCTTTAGCCTTGCTCTCTGCGCTATAATAAAACCACAACTAAAAATAAACGACCATTGGCAAAGCCAATACTTCACACTTATGCAAGAAATATTGACTTTTGCCAGTATGTTTTAGCCATGATATATAGCAGCGTGCTGCTGTGCAGCATGAATATCAAGTGCAGCATGACTAAAAGTTATTAAGAAACACTATAAAAGTTACAAAAAGTACTACAATTTGAGTTATCCATATTGGGATTCAAATCTGTCACCTTCAAACCTCTCAGCAGGCACTTTGCCTAAGAAACTATTTTATCGACTAACAACCCACTGATTTCCTTACCAGCTATTATGCTTCAATGTTATCCAGTTGTGTGGATACTCGGTGATGGGCATTTTGGAGCACTTGAAAGAGATTGCGGGACGACTTATTATGACCGCTATTGTAAAGAAGACCAAATCTGTCAAGCGTGTTCACGTAACGTACCAACCATATAGACTGATCCCAAGATCACTGATATAGTACAGAGACGCTGGAATCCGGAAAGGATGGTCTGATTTCTACTTTTGCAAAGTATGGCTGACATTTGGAGAGGAAAGTGAAACTGCATAGCATAGTGAGTTCGAACTAGGGCAATAAATGCGGACAAAACGGAAGTACATAAAATGTTGTTGTAAGGATGAAGCTGGTGCAGTTCATAAATAACAAATAACTGATTTATTTTTAAAATAGCAAAGTCTTGTGCCCTGAACGCAACAGTGCAGGATTTGTTGGAAGTAACTTACAGCAGGGCCAGAAGTTTTTGGGGCATGCATCCTGAGCAAAAGAGCAAGCCCTCTATACCTCCTTTATTTCAAGCACCTTCTGGTTTATAAAGGGCAGAGCTTTTAGGCTTGACAATATTAGTGCCAAAAGACCATGGCTGGAGTTTGTGAAAGTCACGGCAGTTGGAGAATAATGGGCGTCCCATTTCCCTGCAATAGAAATTGGCTGCAATAACAATAACTAGAGACAATTCCTCACATATGACATGTTTCTAACCAACCAGACGTTTCTAATGTGGATTCTTTACAGTCATCAAACATAAAGGGATAGAAGAGCAGTTCGGTGCAGCTTGCATGTAACACCGATTAATTTCATAAGTAATATCATTAGAAAATGTTCTGTTTCAAGGCGTTGTCTGTTCGACTGCGAAACACGATTTTGTTGATCAACTTGTGCTTCACGTTTATTTTTAATTTTTATAATAGAGTACTAACGGAATTGCTTCATTGTGTTCGTATTTGACATACATCAGATAAGGCTATGAGGATAGCTTCCAACTTCACTTTTACTGCGCTTCCCCTGGGTTTAATGCATTATGCGCGATGTCCATTTTACTATTCACTGTTTTATTGTAGCACTTCGGAAAGCGGTAGCACAAAAGTAGAATTGCTCTTGTTCAAAATGCCTACGAGCTAAGTGCTGCTGTGAGTAAGGAAGCAGCTAGCTGCTCCAAAAGGGTTGGGATCTTATCTATTTCATAATTAACTGTTTATATTCAGAAACTTTGGCCAAAAAAGCACAGTTTAAAACACTTAAAACCGTTTTAGAAGGAGCTTATTGGCGGGCGGAGAGAGATGAAACAGGAGTGAGTGGGAGCTGAATGAGGGTTGGGGTGGGAGATGAAACCGGGACAAAATGCTGGGTGGTGTGAGGGTATGAGTAGTATCACATGGGACGGAAAACACAAACACTTGCATGAAGTGCTTCAAAACAAAACAAAAAGTAACTCCAAAAACGGGAGCTGTGAAAGAGCACAAGTACTTGGTCCTTGCTCCTCCAAAGGAAAGACAAACTCAAGAGACAGCTTGATGTATGCATGTTGTGTCATATAGAAAAGAAGCACATGACAGAAATGTTGCAGCTAACCAACGATCAGCAACGGGTGGGCTTTAGCCCACTAACTCCATACAAAATCTCTCGGAGAGATCGTGTATGCGCTGTCTATGCAAGACCTAAAAAGGAAACCTTTAATTAATGTATTTTGGATAGATGAAAAACAAGCGGCATCAAGGGATCAATATGGAACAACCAGTAGAGTACTATTAAAGCAAATACACAATGCAAAGCTTAGGAAAAAAACACTCATCTTTGACCAGCAATGATCTTGATTTGAAATTGGTATTAGCACCTTCCATTGATAAGGATGCTACTTTCGACATGAAATAAGGTTCTAGTGTTGTACTAGGATTTATCAAGAGATGTTTTTGAAGATACTGCACACAGTGTAAACTACCAACAGCTATCTTAAACAAGCCTTGCCCATGAAAATAACATTATTTTAGCTTCTGAAAACTGCACCAAAGAATATTGGAGGCTTTATTGAATCAAAGGGCTAATTTATACCCATAATGAAATGATATAATGCCCACTCAGTCACGAGAACCAAAAAAGAAGCGTGCAGCGGCTTCTATTGTCTCATCGTAAACACATTAGCCAAAGTAGGGTATAAGTAAAGCTCCGTTTTATTATGTACTAAATGAAAGACCAGACTGTTAGTCTTAATATGCCCTACTAGGAATGTAAATGTCACTGTTAAACTCTGTCTGGATATGGTCTGTGTCAACTCAGTCTATCCCTCACAGTAATAAATGGGTATTAGGCTCAGGTGGCATTACACTCGGACCGCGTAGCGGACAATCCTGGCTTTCAATATCCTTCCAGTATGAGTTCCTGAACACTATATGGTGGTGCTTTGATAGGTCCTTCAGTTAATCCTTTAAATATCACAGGCCCGCTCCATGGACAGATATTTTATAGGGAATGTGCAGCGATTTGTGGCCTGCTGTCTTGTGGTTCAAAAGGTCTTCAGGGAAACTCCTGTTGAGACAGTTTTTGGGATTAAACCTCAAACCAACTTTCAACTGTTTGGTTTTAATTGTTGCAATCTGGCCAGTTCCACCTACATGAAACTCAGCATGTCATATTATGTTGGGGGCTGAGTGTAATACTTGCACGTTGTGCAATGTTGAGAGAAGACAGAGATCTTATTACCAAACTCCCACAGTGCAGTGGTCACCTCCGACATATGAACCCATAGATGATGTCATGTTCTCCTGTGACCTAAATATTTGATTCCCGCTTGTAATTTGTTATTGAATTTTTTTGTCATGGCTTCTCAATTTTAAATTATGTTCCTGTTATTCCTGTAAATCTGTTGCTTCAGCATATTCCACCAATATTTGATTTGTATTTTCCCTTTACCTTATCAAGAACCGAGCCTTCTGTGTAATAAAATGCAAGCAAACACACAGTTTGTCCCACAACCATGCTGACTTTAGTTCTTGTCTTGCAGCTACTTCTTCAAGGACCATACTGGAGGCCAATGAAGAATTTAAGTCAATGTCTGGGACAATACAGCTTGGACGGAAACTCATCACCAAGTACAACCGAAGAGAACTAACAGACAAGTTGCTAATCTTCCTAGCATTGGCCCTCTTTCTCTCAACTGTTCTGTACATCCTAAAAAAGAGGCTTTTCCCCTTTTGGTAACTCAGCCGCTTCTCTGCTTTCTTTATGATTGCGAAGTGTATGGATCCTGAGCAGCAGAGATGGATTTTGCGGCCTCGTACACTGCAGCCTTGCAGTCCATGATGGCATATTCTCCAAAGACCTGGTGCACATTGAGCAGGGTGACTGCTTAGGGCCTTTGTTGCCACAATAGTCTTGGAATGCCCCATGCACTATAGGACGTGGATGGGAAAGAACATCACCACTGGAGCCTGTCCTTTTCCTACTACCAAAGTTGACTGTGGCTTGCTGCACACATCGTGCGAGAAACCCAATTCCCTCTTAAAGGGAGTTGAGAGATGGAAGTGTCTGACAGAGTTGGAAGTTATTTCCCAAGTCTCACATGGGCACAGAATATAGACATGGCTAGAGTGACCCCCTGTTCCCAACTGTAGCTTCCTGTGGGTCGATTCACATAGACGGTTTCACTGAACCCTGGATTGTAGGATTATTAGCCAGATTTAGGGTGAGCATTTTTTTTGAAATGGGGTATTCAAGTTGGTCCATCTAAAATGTGTTGACAAACCTTTTCATGGCCCAAAGGGCACTACTCAGCAATACTCAGCAATGGTTTTATTATTGGTGTGAACGGATTCATGTGAATTTGTTGAGTGGCATTAGATTGGGGGTTTCTGCGTCCTTGATTTTTCATTTCGGGTTGGTCCTGAAATCAAACAGAGCAAGAAGCTGTGCTCTTTGGTCCTGAACATAAAGAGCTTGGGAGCTGGTTGAGTGAGGGGCAGGTATGATGACTAGAGAAAGTTGCTATGAAGCAAGGGGACTACTGTGCGTACATTTGGTTGGGTGCAGTGCTTCAGTCATAGCACCACTTGCTAGCGACTCAGTCAGTCAGCTTCTTTATCCGTCACTGAGAGTAGAATTGTGAACAGCATATGTTATCCCCTGAACCCTGGAGGTAATCAGAACTCCCATGTTGCTTTACGTTTTGCTTGTAGCTAGTTGCATGCAACAGACCGGAGCACGCCTGGTTTTGAGTCGCCATATGTGCATTCTCTCGTTTTGGAAGAGATTTCCCCCCTTCACTCTGTGACATAATACAAAATCATGGACATCCCAGAAAAATGCTGTCCAGGGTCACTTAAAAAATGTATTGAGTCGAGCCATCTCTAAGATGTTTAGGATAGTAGCCCTCTGCATAACAGAAGCTGCACGGCCAGCATTATACATCTAGCTTATCTTCCATTTCTCCTCCTACTACCATCCTGCGTATTTCTCGCCAAAGCGTCCTTCTCCAGAAGCGCTGCCTGCTTTTGTCCATAATGTTCATAACACTAAATAACAACGGTAAGGATAAAATGGAATTATTGTGAATATGTTTATTTGAATGCATTCCATTATTAAATAATAATTATTCTCGGTGGATTATTCGTGATTTTGTATCTGATTGTAAACCCTTTAGACGGTGTCTCATTCTTTTGAAAAGGTAAACAGCAGAGCTGAGTGAGATTAAATATGAATGGCTAGTTAATTGAATTTGTGTGGTCTAAGTTAATGATCACCTTAGTGTCACAAACTCAGGCATTCAAACAGATGTATTGTGTTCCTGTTGAGACATGCACAGGGTGTCATCTTTCTTACTTGTCATTTAAAAAAATATATCCAGTCTATCACTGTGAATTTAATGGCATGCTGTTGAAATGTTACTAGTCTGGTTACAATTTTGACTAGCTCTCTGCAAATGCGCTAGTGGATTTATTTCAAGGATTGCTAACAGGATTAGATTTTTAAACCATTGTTTCGTATTTTCAACTTCCATGCAATTTAAACGTTTTGGCCAAACTTGACATAAACACCCTCTGCTTAACCCCTTGGACGCTCATGACGAGCTCAGCTCGTCATGGTGTACAACTCCATACACTCATGACGAGCTGAGCTCGTCATGAACAATGGGAAAAAAGATCATCCAGCACAGGAGGAAAATAACACTAGCATCGATGGTGTTAAGCAACCTAGCCGGTTTGGCGCACAACCTGAACAGGGGCAACATTTCCATACAGTATTTTGGTATTTAAATATACATCTTCTGTCACAGCAGGATATGAGTTTACTCAGCTTACTTACATCCCATGGCTATTGAAATGGGTGAGCATGAATTCACTAATGCAGGGAAAATACATAAACTGTCTGTCCCTTCCACCACAGCAGGGTACCTCCTCCGTCCCTTGTTGGCTTTGCCTAACACTCCAGTCTGGATAATATGAGCAGCCCGGTATGCCTGTTGGCCGGTATTGTGAAAAGCTCCTCTCCACCCCGCACACTGATCCTGGATCCCACCCGGTGTCCTGTTACTCACCCAGTGGGATTTCAATCCCAGTCAGTGGTTTCCCTCTGCACATCACTGACTTACCTGCTTACAAAGGTACAAAGGAATCAGTAGGTCCCTTTTCAAGTGACCCCTTACTTGTGGAAGGCTTTACTAATGACCGCTTGTCCAGCCCTTGGGTCTCCCAGAGCCTGATCAATCTTTTTGGAAGGGTCGACACTTATGAATATGGTTGTGCCAAAAGAAAACCTTCGGTTCTTGCTACACCCCAAGCGAAGTTGGATGGGACGAAATCGCTGTCCATAAGAGTGCTCCGGCTGGCACTGTGCTCTTAGTTCACTATATGAGGAAGACAATTGAGTCTTTGGAAATGTTCCGACCTTACATAAATCACTCATCAGAATACACCAATTCTACACTGCAGGCAATCTGGACAAGGCTCCCCATAGAAAATAATCAGAATCCTAACTCTCTCATGTTGATTCCTATGCTGATTTTTGGTGCGTGAGGATTTCTGCATTATGCTGAACTTGTGCGAGGTAAGCAGTGTCTGGCAAATGGCATCTAAAGAAAGCTGTTCAAAATCTGACAGGACCATGGTAGAAGCTAAGGAAACTAAATTCCCTTTAAGGTCTACGCATGTCTCTTTGCCATGATTTTTCACAGATGCCCTGAGAAGTTCGGACAATGTTTGGAGTTCATGTCACTGGAAATACTATTTTGTGCAAACAATAATAACTTGGCTTTTGTATTAGACTTTTAACTGGCATTACGAGAAGATAACAATAATTCGCATCCAGACAGCCACCACCACCATATTATCAAAACAAGAATTAAAAATGCAATAGGTCTCGCCTTTCATTAAGTTAAAGTCATTTTTCTATAAAATACCATTCGCAAAGCAAATTTTAACTTAATCAAGGGCGAGACCTATTGCATTTTCAATGCTTGTTTTTACCCCTATAGAAATGGAAAGCTCTCAAACACTTCTTCAGATGTTCGAGGACAAGAGTTAAAATAGTAATTCACCTTATTCTCTTTCTTGGGCATAGTATAATGGGTGAACTGCTCTTTCATTTACTTCAACTAACAGTTTATATGCTAGGGTCTCAGCTGCATTCTTTAGCCGCTGGCGAGAAATAAGCAGACATGCTCATCTGAGTCAATGGTGCTGCCACCTATAGGCCATTATAAATCTTTGAGCTTGACGATGGTAATAGTTAATTTCTTATTTGTTGAACGATTAGTAGAACTAAGGGTTCTAAAAATTGCATCTTTCTAAAGCTTTCACATTAGTGCTGTGCTGCCCTCACTATACGCTCATTGAACAGCAGCGCAACCCCAAGATAAGGATGGTTGCTGAAGTAATCCTAGCGCATCGCTGATGACCAGTAAAGATCCTCATTTTGCTACAGTGATCTGGAATTTTAATATTGATTCGAACAAAAGTCTCGCTTTCTGAACCATATTACAGCAGGAAGGTGAGCTTACTGAATCGACAGACTTGTCGTCTCCCCATTGTAATGGAGCCCATCATGCATTACGCCCCCTTCTCGTTTTGATTTGCATATTAACAGACAGAGAGAAAGGTTGAAACTATGACCGGGAAGGCTTGAGTTTTGCGGACTCGGCATTGAGATAACGTTGTTTATTTAAAATGGTATTTAAATGCACTCGCTTCAAATCTTGAATTCAATCTTCCAATGTGTAATTGTGCGTCTTTCTAAGTATTTAATAGTTCATTTTCCACGATGCTTTTTTATCTTGTGTGTGTGTGTCCCAGATCTATTCGTTCGAAGGGTTACATGAAACAAGAACGGTACTGCAAAGTCAGCCATGTGTTTACTTTTGCATCCCGCTTTCACTTTAAGTGAAAGCGTGATGCGAAAATAAATACGCGGCTGACTTTGCCAAAGCTGAGTGAGAAGAAAAAAATGAGTGGGGAATAATGAAGGAGAGAGTGTCACGCCGCCTGTAAAAGATCAAATCCCGGTTGGGCAGGGCCAAAAGAAGACAAGGCGGCAACAATGAGGGACTAAGAAGCCTCCTTTACAATGATAAGTCAGCGTTTTGCACGCAAGATGACACAAACCAATTAAAAAGATGGACGGGGCTTCAACTCCGCCTCCGAGAGCTTTGGAATCTGTATTGATTCCAAGAAGCTCTCGTATGACGAGAGCAACGCATGCGCGCTGCTTTCGCCAGATGAGACCTAAAACATAAATATGTGGTGATGCAAGGTGTGACAAGCAGAGGAATGTGTGTGTGTGAGGACTAATTGTAGGAGTAACCTGCAGAGGAATGTGAAGGACCTAGATGTCACCTGCAAAGGGAGATCTGGAGAAAAAGGGCGTTCAGGAGGTTTCTTCACAAAAACCAAAAGCAATGGTGACAAAATATGTAGCAATGGTTTCATGTTAGAAATAGCGGTGAGTGTTTTTTCAGTTATGTAGTTTGAAATTCCCACACAGATTTCTTTATTCTGCAGTCTTGCAATTTCTCCTATAAATGTTTCCTCAGGCTTAGATACTGAGGTTTGAATTGGTAGCACCTTGCAGGCCTGCACTGTTGCTGCGAGTGCCGAATCATTGCTGAGGAAATCCATTTCAATACATTTCTGACTCTCATGTCTTATCTAGTTAGTGGCCAGCTTCCCAGAAGACGGTACTATTGTGTCAGTGTAGCCAACCCTTTTGTCTTCAGCTATTCTCTGCTTGTGGTGAACTTGCTTCCTTACTAGCAGTTGACCCGCCTTTTATTCCAGGTCAATATAGTGCCAATATTTAGTTGTAAATGGTGAGCATAGCTGCCATCACCTGCTTGTGCCAACTTAGGTTGTTTGTCTGGCACTATAATTGGAGGTTGTGATATATTAACCAAGGTTGTTTGAATCTCAAAGGTGTATATACGTAGCATTTGATGTTGTAGGCATACATGCTCTGCATGCTCTTGGCATCCAGTGTTGGGCTCCTACGTTTGCAGATTATTTTTGTTTGAAAAAGTGTAATGAACCACAAAGTATATTGTGACTCTTTCAGAGTTAACTATGCGCATCAGCACTGACTCATGTTAGAGTGTTTTTTTTTCTTCCATCATTGGTTTTGACATGTACCCTGGAGCTCCGAGTTTGACACGTTTCTCATACTACAGTTTGGCTTCAGCCGGCAAATTTAGCTTTGATTCTTAGGGAAATAACACTATTGTCTGTGTTGCTGGACAACTTTATAGTAACTGATCCACAATCACCTTCTAACCGCCAGGGCCATGGGCCCCTCATCTTTGACCACTTCTTCACAGAGGAGAATATACACACAGTGATAGAACGGACACCATTCCAGAACTGTGTCTGTGCCACATGAAGTTCCTGTGGGCCAATCACTATAAGGTGTGTAATTTCTGCCTCTTCCCCGACTACAACAACTGCATGCGCCAGACCTGCCTTACTTTCCGTTCAAAGAAAACTCTTCTGTATCGATGAGAAAGAAGGTCGGCCTAGCAGAGGATGCAGCGTCAAGCCACTGAAGATGCCCCAGATATCTTCGGGAACATGCCTCGTCCAATGTCAAGGTGAGTGAAGAGGCGGCCCCTCCGGCATTCTGCCCCACTAGCTATTGCCCAGCTGAGAAGTAATCTTTTGCTCTGACCCAGACGAAGAAGTTGAGGAGTCCTCCCTTGCTTCTATACCCTCCGGTCCCTGGATGAAGCCCTCGGCACGGACACTGAGTATGGTGAGTAGTGAGAACCATACCAAGCCTTCCAAAAGGCCGCTTGTTGATGCAGAGCATGACCCGAGGAGTTAGAGCTTCAAGCCTTCTGGCTAGGGTGTAGCCCTCTGGACCTTCACCGCTTTAAAGCTGAGTTCAGTGACGAAGGCTTCAGAGCCTGCAATGCTTCCACCCATGGCATCAACGTGCCGCGGTTGTCAATCTCAAGGAACTGCCACAAACCTCCAGCCACTTAAAGGCCAAAGATCCTTTTGACCCAAGTACAGAAAATGCCATCAGCAGCGACCCTCAGTCTGGGTCAGAGGACCCCATTGGCACCAGATACTTCAGGAGCACCTTTTTGACGACCCTAAGCAACACATCCTTCAGTGGCTCCAGGAGGATGTGATCATTTAAACACCCAACCCCCCCCCAAATTCTGGAAAAACCTCTACATAGCGCGCTCCTACTCAAGCCTATGCAGACTTTGCTTTGGACAAGGATAATAACCTTTGATGAAGAGTTGACTTGCAAACCCCTCCCGGCTCCTAAACAAAAAAGCAGAAAGGGCAGGGACATCAGCACCCCTCCATTCTGTCCGCCTCCTCCTGCGTCTCTTTCTCCCACCATTACCTCCTACATCACTACCTTCACATTCGCCCAAGGTTTACCCACACCACCCATGTGGGTAAGGCAGCACTTTAAATCCCACTGATACTTACGATGCACCGTTTGATCTGGTGCTCACTGATGACCCTGGGAGATCCAGACCTGGATCACTATCCAGTAAGGCTATCGCCCCCATATGACACCATTTTTCCCAATCAGGTGATTCAAAGAGCAGTCACCTTTCATAAGGTTCGATATGCAGGTCCTCCTGGAGGAAGATAGATGATTTCCTAGTGGAAATACTATCTAGATCAGAGAGGACCAGACAATTCCTCCACATGCAGAAGGGCATGCTAAAATCTACCAAACAAACCTTTAAGGAACCTGCCAAAGCGAAGGTGGTAACACCATATGTCGAGAAAAAATATATGCCCTCCTCAAATGATCCAGCCTACATTAGGTATCAGGTCTTTCTTGACATGCGAATGGGCTTCTGCTCACGCCGTGGGCCATGCTTCCCTGTCTGAGATGGAGAGCAAAATGCTTGCTTCTACTAGAGCGAGGGTAGCTGCAGGAGCCACCTAGTCAACTCAGTTAGCCTCCTCTCCCGGTATCATAGGGACCAGTGGGATGAGATACAGGAACTGGTAAGGCATCTCCCACCAGAGCTC
This sequence comes from Lissotriton vulgaris, assembly GCF_964263255.1. Taxonomy (NCBI): domain Eukaryota; kingdom Metazoa; phylum Chordata; class Amphibia; order Caudata; family Salamandridae; genus Lissotriton; species Lissotriton vulgaris. The sequence goes on along the minus strand of NC_141695.1, from coordinate 1,139,484,897 downwards.
AGGACGACAGGAAGAGGGTTGAGGAATTAGTGGCAGAGGGAAGATAATCTCAGATGCAACTATTTGCTGCATGCACCCTAGATGTTCTAGGGGTCAACACCAGTAGAGTCGGACTGGCCATAGGGGGCATCAGGCGTTTTCCTGGAAGGTTGGAAAGGTGGGGGCCATTTTTTAATTACTAGGGGCTGGTTTTGCAGCATTTCTGCAATATCGGCCCCCAGTAAGAAAAACAGCAGCGCTTCATACTTGCACCCCATCTCCCTCAGGAAAGGGGGTGGGGCTGGTCCTACAAAGTTGCCAGGGCTGCTTTGGGTTCCCATATCCAATGCACAAATTGTCAAATGGATAGTCAAGTGCATCCAAATTTGCTATCCCTCCTTGTACAACCCAGGGCACACGCAACACTTAAGAAGCCTACCACCATGGCATTCCTAGAAAATATCCCCTAGCTGACATGCGTTAGGCTGCCACTTGGGCAAGCCCACACACAGTTGCTAAGTATTTATATGGGATAACCTGGACAGACAGCAGGCACTGATTAACCGGACAGCCTTTAGGACCTTATCTCAGACATCTACATTATCCACATGCTTACCACCGCCTATAGGAGAGTACTATGTTAAAGTCTATGCCGAGCATGTGTATCTACAGCAACACTTGCTTACTGGATAACATTTTCTGTTTGTAGCATCTGTTCGTAGTGTGCAGTGCTGTAGAAAGTTATGTTATGGCCATTTGTAAAATGCACATATCACCCCTAAGGGTCTCATTGCTCTGTACCAGGGCCATCTAAGGAGTGGGTCCTACACTCTGGAGAAATGGATTTAGAATAACCAGGTTTTTAAACTGTTTAGGGTCTGAGATAACACAAATATGTGTTAGAAGCTTATTCCATTGTTAAGGGGCCAGTTGAGAGAAAGAAAGACCCCCATTTCAGGTGGTTTAAACTCTCAAAGAGGTCAGAACAAGTTTTCCTTCCGACCTAAGGTTCTTTCTTGGTGAGTACCACGTGAGTTTCTTTGATAGATAACTTGGCCTAGCTCCGTATAGGGCCTTATGTGCAATCCACTTAAGTTTGAAACGGGTACGCTTCCTGATTGGGAGCCAGTGCAGTGATCTCAGTATAGGTGCCGAAGGGGATTGGGATTGAAGATTTAGGACCAATCTGGCAGCGGTATTCTGCATTACCTGGAGTCTAATATATAGGTCTTCATTAATGAAAGCCATGCGTACATTGCCATAGTCTTACCGGTTAATATTTATACCCTGAACCAGCGTTTTCCTGGCTTCCAGCGGTATCCATTGGAAGATTTTTCATAGCATTCGCATAGTGCCATAGCATTTGGCCAGGGTTTGATTTACATGGTCCTTCATGGATAACTTGTCATTTATTGCTCCTACACTCATTCCCGGAAGTGTATGGCTCTGATCTCAGGTCGCGTCCTTTAGCAATACACGTGCACCATATTGCATTCACTCATCTAGAGGCGTAGCAAGGGAGGGGTGGGGGAGGGGCGGTGCGAGTTTACGGGGTGTCGGCAAAAATCGAAGCCAGCACCCCCTGGCTCTTCAGCGTAGCGTACAGTGGCAAAAGGCAGGGACCGCCACAGGCGGTAGAGTGCCTAGCTTCGCGCCTGCACTGACCACTCCATGCTACTCTCACCCTCTGAACAAAAAACAATCTAACGTGAGGTCAATGCTCATGCACATTGCCAACTAAGGGAGGAGTAACACTACCTCACGACTCAAAACACTTCTACGAAGAAAAACAACCTGCAAATGTACGAGCCCAACACTAGATGGCAGAAATAGGAACAGCCTAAGAATCTACAACACTCCACGCTGTAAACAGATGCTTGCAAAGTTACATTTTCCCTTCTACCTTTACGAAGGTCAGTGTGAAGCTTTGCGAAGATTGGACAATGTTTTGCTTTGTCACCTTTGTGTGAAAACAGTTCGTATTCTCCTGTTCAGTGTTATGCATTCTTAACTAAAACAAACCTGCATAAAAGTGTTGCTGGATTTTCTTTGAGTGATAATTGTGTCCCTGTGTCGTCATTCGTAATATGGAAAAACGTGCTTTGTGGTAAAGAAACAGGGAAACCTTGCAACCTTGGCCAAGGGCAGAAATTGTGAATTTTGCATTCTTTTCCTGTTGGAAAAAAACTTTGCACCACTGACAGTGACCCAGACAAGTGGGAAATATTGCAGAGCTCACAGCAATAATCTGTGTAGAAAAAACATAAAGAAAGCCGGCAAAGTCCACATATTGACAATATGTAGCATTATTGACGGTATGTAGCAAAACCAGCACTTAGATGTTAAAGGTCAGTGATTGTATCTTTAAACACGCTGTACAGACTCACTAACATTTTTCATTGTCCCAGTAACATTTGTTTTTTTTGATCAACCTCTTACAAATTGCTTAATTTGTTAAACTTTTTAAATATATATTTAAAAAAATAATAATAATTTAAACACCATCGACAAAATTCACCTTTGTAATACATAAGCAAGATACATTGTCCATTTCAAACTTCCCATCTGGTACACAGAAAATCAAATAACATTTTACGATAATTGAATAAATCAAGGGGTTTCGAGAGACTCAGAATCCTGCAAAGGAGTCGGTGGAGTGCAGATATCCCCTCTGTATTGGGTCCAGGGCCCCCACACTCTATTCCATTTCCCAGGGCACCCTCTTGCCACATAGACAAACTTCTCCCTGAACATACACCAATCTAGGTCCCCCCCTCCACTTTCCCAGTGTAGTTGACTGACGGGCCCACCAGTGCTGAGCAATATTTTGTTTCGCAATCATCAGTGCCGAAGTTGCCCATTGTGTAGTATGAGAGGTGAGATCCATAGGTTCCCAAATGTTTAGCAGGCACCTGCGTGCCTCGGGTCGCAAGTCGATACGAAGCACCTCCCATAGGGTGTGGTGTATGGCTTGCCAATAGGACTGTATGTGCACACAACTCCATAGGATGTGCACAAATGTGCTGACCTCCTCGCACCCATGTCTGCACTCCCCATCTTCTGCTCTGCCTATGCGCACCAAGCCCGGCCCTGTAATGTAGATTCTATGGAGTATTTTGAGTTGCACCAACCGTAACCTTGCCTGGACAGCTACTTCTCTCGGGGAGGAGATTGCCACCTGCCAGTCTTCCTCATCCAATTCAAATCCATCTCTAACCCATTTCTCCTTCAACGATTGTAGTGGATCTGCCATATTATTGATCAGCTTTTTTTTAGATCAGGGATATGGATTTCTCAAGGAGGTGACCGTCTAACAATCTATCCTCCAAGGGGGAGGCCTCCGGAAGTGTGGATTTAGCTGTAATGTGGGTATGCAAGGCATTTTTTTTTTGTTTAAGACATTTTTATTAATCATTTTTGAAATATAAAACAATACACATGTCATAAATATTGGAGAAAAGTACATAATTAATAAGGAGTATAAAACATATGTAACATGCAAGAAATAAATATTAAGAAGGGGAAAGAAAAAGGGAATAGGGAGATATAGGGAGAAGAGAAAAGATAGAAGAACAAAGGAAAGAGAAGAAAAAAAAAACAAGAGGGAACATGTGGGAATAAAATAAAACAATCAACTAGGAGATTTGGAAGAAAGATAAATGGTAAAGGGGAGCCAAAGGAGGTCGGATTTGATTTTTAGGGGAACAGAATAGGATGAAGCAATAGCGATCCTGTGTTCATCACAAATAAAATTCCACCAAGTATGAACAGACAGCTTAGAGTTATCCTTCCAACACGATAAAATAACTTTAAATGCAAGAGCAATAAACAGGTCCAATAATCTAGCATAAGAAGATACAATATCAATATCCGTGGATAAAGATCCTAGAAAAACATTCAATAGTGATAATGAGGCAGAGCAACAAAACATTGGCATGCAAATATCCCATACCTCATTCCAAAATGACGAAACAGGAGAACATTCGTATAATTGATGTTTAAGCGTTCCAATTTCTTTAGAGCATGACCAACATAGCGAAGAGGAAGTTTTGGGAAAATTTATGGATAATAACTGGGGTATTATTAACTCTATGATATATGAAAAATAAAGATTGAGTAATACGAGCAGCAAGAGATATTTTAAACAGTTTGGACCATAAACGAACCCACAACGAGACGGAGAGGGAAACATCAAGATCAGTTTCCCAAGCAGTCTCTACGTTTGATTTAGGGCGGTCCTTAACATTAGATAACAAAATTGAATAAACGAGAGCAGCCTTAGGTTGTTGAGTGGAAAATAAAGGGTATAGTTGAGTGATAGGGGTGAAAGAGGGAAAGACATCAGGTAATGAGAAAGAAGATAAGTGTGACTGAAGGGCAGAAGTTATAATGGTGTATTCAGTTATAGATGATGAAGGCAAATGAAATAAATTTTGCATTACAGGAAACAGAATGATAGAGCCATTCTCAAAAAACTGATGAACAAACATAATATCCTTTTCCTTCCAATATTTAAAGTAAAACGATTTGCCTTTATATCTAAAAAATTTGTTGTACCACACAACAGAGGATAAAAAACATTGAAGAGGAGAAAGAGTAGAAGAGAAAACATTGTGTAACACTGGGAGTATTTTAAAATAGGGTATTTAATTAAAAAAGAACAATTTGACATAAAAACAGTATGTTGAAATGAAAAATCTTTTGAGAGAGAGCGTTCTAGGAGAACCCATTTAGGTACGGGGTTATCCGTAAAGTCCTAAGCCAAAGAAAAGGATTGCTTAATCAAGAAGGCGGAGTGGTATGTTTTAAAATTGGGGAAACAAACTCCACCTTCATTTTTAGGACGAATCCATTTATGCAAGGCTATTCGAGGATGTTTGTCAGTCCATAGGAATTTAGTACAAATAGAGTGTATGCGGGAAAAATATGAATTGGGAATTTTGAAAGGGAGCATGGAAACAGTATAAAGAACATGGGGAGTAATCATTTTAATCGTGTCTAATCTACCCCACCAGGAAAGAAATAAGGGGGACCAGATTTGAAGGAGGGGTTGGATTTTCTTTAAAAGGGAATCAAAAGTAAATTTGAGGGTATCAATTAAGGATGATGAGAACCATATACCAAGGTATTTAATTTTGGAAGGACACCATGCAAATTCAGTATTATTAAACATGTGTTGATAACAGATCGAATCTAGGGGCAGAACTTCCGTTTTGGATAGATTGAGTTTATATCCCGATATAGAGCAGTACAACCGAACCTCATCCATAAAGTGTGGAAGGGATGACGCAGGGTCAGACATATATACCAGTACATCATCCGCGTAAGCAGATAATTTAGTTTCAGTAGAGGAGAGTATAAAGCCAGTAATCCTAGGATTGGACCGAATTCGTTCTAAAAAGGCGCAAGACAGAGAATAAATAATAAGGGTGAAAGGGGACATCCTTGTCGCGTGACTCTAGATAAAGAAAAAAACTTGGAAAATTGATTATTAACAAAAATACTGGCCCGGGGAGAGGAATAAAGGAGTTTAACCAAGGAAATAAGAGGGACCAAATCCAAACCATAGGAGAGTGCAAAACATAAACTGCCAGTTTATGCGGTCAAAAGCTTTTTCCGCGTCTAAGGACAAAGCTGCCAATGGAACTTTAAGATTTTTACTATGTACAATAACATTGGAAAACATACGAGCATTGTCAGCAGCAAGTCTACCTTTCACAAACCCCACTTGGTCCGTTTTAATTAGACGGGGAATAATGGAGTCAAGACGCGAAGCCAGGATTTTAGCAAATATTTTACAGTCATAATTAATTAAAGATATAGGGTGATAATTTTTACATTGTGAATGATCTTTGTCGGGTTTGGGGATTATGATAATCAGCACATCCAAAAAGGATCCAGAAGCCTTAGCATATGAAATAAAGGAGTTATACAGTTGTAGGAGTTTAGGTGCAAAAAAGTTATGAAATGAAGAATAAAATTCAACAGGCAAGCCATCCAGGCCAGGAGCCTTTGATTTTTTAAGAGAATTAATGGCCCGAGTGACTTCCTGGAGAGTAATTTTTTTCCAATTGAGCGAAGTCAGCCGTAAGGGGTGGGGGAGAGGGAAGGCCTTCAAAAAAGGACGTTAAGTTTACATCAGAGGGGTGCGTGTCGTCAGTGTACAAGGATTGGTAATAATTATGAAACACTTCAGCAATATCTTCATCCGACGAAACTAGTTTATTAATCGAATCGTTAAAGATAGGACCTACATTTTTACGTTCTGATTTGATTTTTAAATAATTTGCCAACATTTTTCCCGCTTTATTCTGGCCGCCATGGAATTTAGATTTGATTTTAAGGAGGGTGTTACAAGCTTCATTAGTGATAATTTAGTTTAGATCGGTTTTGGCTAGGATTAATTCCTGGAGGGCAGAGGAGGACTTAGAGGAAAAGTAAGAATGTTCAAGCCGTTTAATTTTCTGAAGTTGGTCTTCATATTTCTTCCTGTTAAGTTTCTTTTTCTTAGAGACGTAAGATATAGTAAATGCTCGGAAAGCAGCCTTAAAAGTGTCCCAATTATAAGGAACGGAGGTATCGGAAGGATTATTAAAGGAGAAAAATTTGTTAAAAAAACCCACACTTTCTTTCTTAAAAATAGTATCAGACAAAAGAAAGGAATTAATTTTCCAACGGCTGAATTTGGAGGAAATGAGGGAAAGGTCAAGTGTAGTGTAAACAGGAGCATGGTCGGAAATAAATATGGAAACAATTACAGATTTTTGCACTGAAGGGAGTAAGGATTTACTAACCATAATGTAATCAATTCTAGAGCGGGTGTGATGCACATTAGAAAAAAAAGTATATTCTAGCAAATCAGGATTACACAATTTCCATGAATCATATAAAGGACGAGAGGCAATGGCAGATTGAAAGCTCTTATGAGATTTGTCTGGTAGAAATTTACTGGAGGATAATCTATCTGAAAAAGGGTCTAACCATTGGTTAAAGTCACCAGCAATGACAAAGTCAGGACAGTCGATGGACGAAATTAGGACTTTAATATCTTTCCAAGATTTGGGAACAGGGCGTACCGGGCCGTCAATATTTAGCAATACCATTGTCTTATTTTGGATGACAACCTTGGCCAATGCCCAACGTCCTTCATCGTCATTCTGAGAGGAAACAATTTGTACATTTAAAGCTTTATGAAATAAAATAGCAACCCCCCCTTTTTTAATAACAGCAGGAGAAAACACAACTTGACCCACCCAATGCCTTTTCAGCTTGATAGATTCAACATCAGAACAATGCGTTTCTTGGAGAAAAACAACCTGTGAATTAAGTTTAGATAAGTGAGACAATACCTTTTGACGCTTGACAGGATGACCAAGACCTCGTACGTTTCACGAAACAAAATTACACATGATGGTAGGAAGGAAGGATGGGCAACACACGGAGTAGACACATGGCATGAAGATAACTACAAAAAGGGAAAAAGCAAACACATAAGTTACATGAAAAGGGAACTCCCAACACACTCATATTATTGAAGTAAAATACATCTGGAATCCAGAAGAATAACAACCTAAAGAACAACAATAGAAGTAGAGACCGTTCAGGAAAAAAATAATATTGAAAAAAGGAGAACAAGCAAAAAAGCCAAGTAAAGGAAGGAAAAAAGATAGAAGAGGAAGGATGAAAAAAATAAAAAAAGGAAGTAAAAGAGTATACAGATCAAGGCATAAGAGCCAGATCAGAGAAAAGTAAAATAACCAAGACATCAGGGGTGAGGAAATGTTGCGATTTAGCCAGGTAATCCATCTAGCCTGTCCTCTCTCTATGGCCATGCATCACTCCTACACCGGTCAGCAGGTACAGCCCCTCCTACCTTCCTTCTTCATAAAAATGGAGCCTGTGCTGACATCAGTGCTTGGTTTCTATCCTTGTCAGCTCAGCGGTTTCCTGGGAGGTCTGGATTGCTTTTCGGGACTTTGTCTTTGTTTGTAGCTGTTGCTGATCGCGAGGCGCGGCTGCGCTTCGAAGGTTCGCGGGATCGCGGACCATTGCTTTTTGGATTTCCTGCCGGATTGTAGGGAAATTGGAGCCTTGTGCCAGGACTCTTCTGAGGATTAACATCGCTCGTTTTAGAGACTTGGACAGTGTCTGTGCACGGTTGTGTGCAGACGCGAGTAGTTCCGGAAAATCCCTACTTCCGGGTTTGTTTACCTATCCTAGTCGTTGTAGACTTTTTGGACGCTTTCACGAGGATAGCGTTTCCTAGTCCTTTTTTGGGTGTTTTGAGTACTGTGGCCACAGATATCAGGTCTTTGCCTGATATATTTGCTTTATGGGTATTTTATGCACAGAAAAAAGGTTTTTTTTCAGTCTAAGGACTTTTTCCCGCTCGGATCGCAGGTTCATTGTTATAGATCGGTGAGCCGCGTTCGGAGTGGGGGTAGGGGATTGGGCTTATCTTCGCCTCTGCAGTGTTGGGAGGTTGGGTGTTGATCTGACAGGAAATACCAGAGAGGGGACACATCCCCACGAGCCGCCAAAAAAAGGACATATACATAGAAAAAAGACAAGAATGTAAAAGTGGAACCTCAAGAAAAGGAACATAAACTAGAATAAAAGACCAAAAGAAGCCAGGATGAAGACAAGAAGAACTACAGTGAAATCCAGAAGAAGAGAAACATTAGTTAGCATTGTCCATATTGGAAGGAGAGACACTCTGTAAGTAAGAGTGAAGCTTTTGTGGATCATCAAAAGCTCGGGTACGGCCATTATGCGTGATCTTGCAGAAGCACGGATGTAGAATCCCATATTGAATGTTCAGTTTTCTCATTAGAGGATGGTGATTCAAGAATTCCTTGCGTCAGGCATTCGTAGCAGTCGAGAGATCTTGAGAGATAAAGATGTTATGACCAGACCATTGGAGACGTCGTTTAAGCATAGCGGCCCTCAGGACAGACATTAACTCTGTGAACTCTAGAAAAAGCATAATAATGCCACGTGGCTTGGTAGAGTTGGAGTTTAGATGTCCTAAACGGTGGGCTCTCTGTATATTGAGGGGGTGCGAAGCAGGTTGAAGATCCAAAAGTTCCTGTAGGAATTTTCGTATAAAAGACACCATGTCTGGCCCCTCCACATTCCCCGGAATACCATAAACGCGTAGATTGTTCCTACGATAAGATTTTCAAGGTCCTCAGTATGCAGTTTGAGTTTGTGGATCTCTTGCTCCAGTAGCGGGATTTTAGCTGAGGCATCCTGAATATCGCTCACACGTTGCTCCAAATTCAAAACCTTTCCCTCCATAATTACCCAGCGCTCCTCAATCTGTTGAAGCTTTTTATTGGTGGCGGTCATGAACAGTTGGAGACCACAAACCTCCTCAAGAATGGAATCCAGGACCGGGTTTGAGGAAGACTGTATAGGAGAAGGCGGGTCATTCTTAGGTCTCTTAGGTTTGGTCCCAGTGTGAGACATTTTTGGATGAGGTGAGTCATTGGCCATGATGAAAACACTGAGGTGTGCCAGAACGCGTTGCAAAAGGGAGCAGAATGGGGTGTACAGCACTCAGAACTGCAAGTACCTATATGTCAGACGTAACCTCACAGAGTCCTAGACGAGCAAACAGCAATAGGTGTACACAAATTGAACAGATTAGCCAGTATAAGCTGGGATACATGTCCACAAAGAACTGGAGTGACTGTCTAACTACTGTGTTGAGAGACCTTTAATACACGTTGCAGCAGTGCACTGAGAGGAATCGGAAATCTCAATAGGAAACACCTTCATGACCCAGCACACGTGAATTGCTAGATAGCATGGCAAAACTCGCTTTGAAAGTTATTGCAATGAAGATGACATAGTAGAAAAACACTGTCTCTTCAAGTCAGGCATTCCTAAAATGGCGGCCGTTAACCCTCACACAGAGTAGGGGAAGAACGCCGAGAACTTAGTAGCATCATGCAACCAGCAAAAAAATATAGATGTTTCTGCAACAGGGTCAACAATATGGCAACACAATCCATTTATCAGAGTTAATAGGCATTTCCTGAGATGCGACGTAGCAAACACGGGAAAAAACACAGACGCAGGCTCAGCGGCCAACATGGCGGCCGCCCGCGTCTCAGGAGAGAGACAAATTACCGCAGCTCAGAGAAGGCATTGCGCTGCATGGATACAACTTTCAGCGGTCTCTTCGTATTCCCTGCGCCTTCCGCCGACACTGCATCCCAAACAGCCGTTCGGAAAAACTGCGAAAAAGGCTCTCACGGCATCCGTGGGTTGAGTCCCTCGATGGCGCGCAAGCCACGCCCCCCCCCGGGTATGCAAGGCATAGCGCACTTGAAGGTATCTATAATATGCTGTGTCTGTGGTATTGCTGCTGGAGGGAGGCGAAGGGAAGAATTGATCCCTTGCCCCAGACGTTTTTTATCTGTGAGAATCCGATAAATCCCAACTATCAAAGCCTTTGGACCGCCACAGATTACCCAGCCTCTCAGAGTTCCATAATGGAGTTGCCATGGTGAGTTTACGGTCCCATCCTAGTTGTTTGTAAACTACATGCCACACATGGACCTGTAAGTGGGTAGCTACTGGGCCCGGCATATAGCACTCTGCTGTACTCTCCCCCAGAGAGCAGCCATCTGTCCATGGCATAACCGGGGTCATCCGGTCGACCATAAATCCCCTGGTTGATAGCTGCCAAATGAGACGCTCAATAATACTTCCTAATATCTGGCAGGCTGATGCCCCCGTCATACCAATTAAGGGTCAATTTGGTGAAAGCAATCCAGGGCTTACCGTCACATAGAAGATCTCTTTGAGGTTCTCTATTTCTTTGAAATAAGATATGGGAACTGGGTCCATTGAGTTCTGGAGAGCGCACAGGAAGGGGGGCAATGCCATAATCTTAAAAAGAACCGCTTTGCCTAACAACGAGAGGGGTAGAGACTTCCATCTCTTGATGTCACTTTTCAGCCTCTGTATAGGAGGAACCAGGTTGCGGGCAAAGCGGAGCTCCGAGCTCAGTATAATAAAGATTCCAAGATAACGGAAGCCGTCCTGCTCTATTTGTATCGGGCAGGCCCACGGGAGAGAGGGGGTCTCTCTCTCTTTAGGTCGTCGACCACAGACTTTGACCAGTTTATGGTGAAACCGGAGTATCTCCCAGACACCGCGAGAATGTCTAGAAGTCCAATCAAGGAGGCTCTTGGGGAAGTCAGAGCAGAATATTGTCTGCATACAGCGATATCTATTCTTCCCAGCCCGGAGACCACCGCATCCCGTGGATCACTTGATCTCTACGAATCCATGCAGCCAGGGGTTCTAGGGCTAGCGCAAAGAGGAGAAAGAATAGGGGGCACCCCTGACGCGGCCCATGGCTCAGCTGGAATGCTGAAGACTTTTGGCCCTTCACTACAACCAGCAGGCGGACCCAGCCCTTAACGGCGGGGCTGAATCCCAATTTACCCAGGACGGCGAAGAGATATGGCCACTCAACCATATTGAACGCCATAGTGGTGTCTAGGGATACCAGTATGGTTCTAGGATAGTCTGGACCCTGCCCAGAACACCGTGCAGGCGGTGTAGATTAAGGGCGGTATTGCGATGTGGCATGAAGCCCGATTGGTCGGGGTGTACCAGTGTATCAATAACTTTGATCAAGTAAGTAGCTAATAGTTTTGCAAGGATCTTCGGTTCTGCATTCAGCAGCGATATTGGTCTATAGGACGCACAGCTGGTTTTGGGTTTCCCTTCTTTATGAATGACTACGATATTTGCCACTCTTTGATCAAAGGGGAGCATTCCCTCTTCCCTGCTCTTCAGAAACATCAGACGGAGGTACGGGGCTATCTTGTCTGGTCTCAACTTGTACAATTCAATCGGAATGCCACTGGGACCCAACGCCTTTCCCGAAATTACCCCGATTATTTCATGTGCCACCTTGTCATCCTTAAAAGCGGACTCAAGATATTTGCTGTTTTCATCCGAGAGGGTAGGAAGTCTGATATCTCTAAGCAATTCACTATTTTCGTCCTCTGTGTAGTTACTAGTTGTGGAGTATACTGTTTGATAGTAGTCCGCAAACTGGTCAGCTATTTCCTGCGGGTCTATTATGGGTATGGTGTCCTCCCCTTGTAGCTCAGGCTCCAATCGAGCCGCCCAGTTCCTCCTATCTAACCTAGCGATTAGTTTACCCGCCTTATCACTATGTTCGTAGATTCTACTCTGCGTGTCTCTGCCCTGCGCCCTGGCTCTGTCCTCCGCTACGCTTTTAAAGTTGTCTTGTTTCAGGGTAAAGAGATGTAGTTTTTCGGGGTCACCGCCTGAGCTATGTCTTCCTCCATTCTCCGTATTTCGTCTTCTGCTCGTACTAACTCTACTTGCTTTTCCTTTTTCTTACCCGCTATCAGGGACAGAGTTTCCCCATGAACAACAGTTTTGTAGGCTTCCCACAGTGTCCGGGTTGAGGCAACAGATCCCTCATTTTCCTGAAAATAATTATCCATGATTTGCCTATTTTCTGGGTCCTGCAGGTACCATGGATTAATGGTGGCTATCCTTCCGGCACTCACCTTCCCCAGGACTACTTTTATTCAGACTGGAGAGTGGTCTGAGATGCCTCTACCCAAGTGACGAACCTCCCTGATATTGAGTGCCTGTGCAGCTGGGATCAGGATATAATCGATTCTAGATAGACTACGGTGGGCTCCCGAGAAGAATGTATATTGGGTCCTGCCTGGGCTGTGTAACCTCCAGCTATCCACAAGTCCCATGGACTCTAAAAAGTCTGGTAGCCACTTCTGGACGGGTCTAGTTTCCCGCGGCGGATAGCAATCAAGTGTTCCAGACATTACTGCATTAAAATCTCCTCCTATCACTAGGAGTCCCATGGGGAGCAATAAGAATATGGTACCCGGGTCCCTGAATGCGTCCTTCTGAAGGCCGGGTGGAACGTACACCGAGACAAATGTAGCCGCCCTGCCCTCCCACCTACCCGAAACTCCAATGTATCTACCCCTAACATCTGACCATGTGGCTTGTACGGCGAAAGGGAACACATGTGCCACCAACCTATATCCCCCTTTGTTCAGATCCAGGCACTAATTCCCGATAAGGTGCTTCCTGCAGGAGGACAACATCTGGGGCCTGTCTCCTTACGTACTGGTTGACCAGGCTCTGTTTGATCTTGTCACCCAGTCCATTTACGGTCCAACTGAGGACTCTAACCCCTGTGTCCCACTGGGTACCTATCTATATTAACGCATAGAAACCGCTCCTGCTCAGTAACCCATGTTGTTGTTGTCGAAAGAACAGACTCAACATATATTTCAAACCGTAAGTGAGTCAAGCAATTATAAAAAAATGTAATTCGACCTGAACATTCCCACCCAACCACACCCCTATCCCTGCTCCCCTGCACTCTGTGCTTCAAACTGCCCATGATTAAACTTGCAGAGTGCCTGTCGCCCCTTCAACCAACTAAAGGTAGAAACTCAGGGTACGTGGTGCCCCTTCTCTCTCCCCATTCCTCCAGGGTAATTCCCAATCTCACATTTTGTACAAACACATCATCTCACCCCTTATTAATATGTACTGAGGAAGGACCAAGAGGGTCGAGGTTACTCACTGGCATGTCCTCATTCGCGATCTCAGACCCCACTCGCCCAGCACTGCATAATAGTCTAATACGCGATCCATCCCACTCAACACCACCCCGCCCATCAGCCCCACCCACATTTACAAAGTTCCACTGGTCAGCGATTCTCCAGCCATTCCGCCGCTGATTCCAGGTGCTCAAAAAACCAGGCCCTGCCATCCGCTTCAACTCCGTAGTCTTGCCGGGAACAGCATGGCGTACTTGTAGCCCTTATCCCTCAGTGTCTATTTGATTCCCAGAAAGGAGCATCTCTGTCTCTGGACCAGCTGAGTGAAGTCTGGGAAGGTGGTGATGTCTGCATTCTCATATTTTAAGGGTGGTCCCGCCCTGGCTTCCTGGAGTATGACAACCTGGTCCTGGAAGTTGAGCACCCTGGCAAGGATCAGACGAGGGGGGGCTCCAGGCTAGGGACGACCTCCGGGACTCTGTGGGCCCTCTCGATCCCAATTTTTTTTCCAAGTTCCTTGGGTTACAGGTGCTTCAGGATAAGGTCTTCCACAAAAAGATCTGTGGACTGCCCTCTGATTTTTCCGGTACACCTAGGATTCTCACATTATTGAGACGCTGGCGTCCTTCATAATCATCGAGCTTGGACCCTGCGAATTTCTGGAAAGCTTGTAGATCTTTGAGATGTTGTTGTAGGTCGGAAGCATCTTCCACCAGACTCGCAGTTGTCAGCTAAACTTGCTTCACTCGCTCGCTGTTTTTGTTCATATCCGCCCTAAGTAGGTTGACTTCAACCATGATGGTATCCATCTTGTGCTCAAGGGAGGTCTTGATATCCGCTATTGCTGCCAGCGTGGGTTCCGGCACTGCTTCTCCTTGTGCAGCACAACCCTTGCTGCCGGGGGAAGAATCGGGCAATGAAGTCTTGGGGAGTGTGTAGCTGTCAAGCCGGTTCTGTTGTCTTGGTTTGTTGCCCCTGGACAAAGACATGGTACCCCTAACTGGTCCCTGGCGCGACAGCTGTGAGAGGTCACCCCCAAGGGTAATGGCTTACTCAGTCTCTCCACCACTGTCTCTGCGATCACTTGGTTTCCAGCCTCTGGAGCAGCGACCAGGTCAGGAGATTCTGTCCACGTTGGTACCCTGCCCGCTCCTCCCCCCGGCTGCCAACAAAACTGGTGCCCACTACCGCACACACAGGCGGGAAGGGTGGGGGCCAGGAGGAGTGGATGCCCCCCTCCCTCCCCCGCGTATCAGAGCGACGATCCCCAGTGGGCAGCTGTGGCCCTCAGTCGATCGCTGAGTGTGTTCGGCAGCGTCAGATTTGGCCCAGGTCAAGCATCACATGATTCACGACCTCTACAAGGCAAGTCACTCACGGGCATTCATTGATACGTGCAATTAGGCAACTTACAACTAATGTATCACAGTGCTAGAGCAGAAGGTCATGCAGCAGGCGTACCGGTGATGCGTTGATAGTGGCCAATGCAGCAGAGCTCTCGACCTTCAGAAATGGCCTTATATCCTGAGCCCCAGTCCATCTACCATCGCTGTGCGTTATGCAGGTGGGGGGTGCTACCTGGCCTCCAGCCACGTTTCTCCTTGCAGGCCTCAGGCACACCCAGCGCAGGTCACCCCCAAGTCACGTACTCTCTCCGGGCGTCGGCATCCGTCAAACACCACACTGATCCCGCAATACTCGGCTCATCCTCGCGTGTTGGTGATGCAGGCCTCCGCGTCGCTGATGGGGGGGGGAAGGGGCGGCGGGGAAGCCCCCCCGAGCAGCACTCAGCCAGACGGTTGCGATCCCTGGCCAGGATCCGCCGCAGGACTTCAGCGGACTCTGTCCCAATCCAACTGCTTCGGTAATTTAGGCGCCGGCGCCTGGTATCCAGGTAGGCCCCAGGTGCCCTGTACTCCTTTCCGGGACTCCCGGTGTTTACACAGGTACTCCGCAGCAGGGGATATCCCCCCTGACACCCTCCAACACCGAGCTCACAGCTGGGGGGATATATCCGGAAGGAGCCTCGCTCCCCGCTACGATCTCCACTCGATGCCCCGGTCTCGCCGTCGCCACAAGGCCGTGCCTCGGTCACGGTCCAATTTCGGCCTCTGGAGCCTCCTCAAGGTGCACTCTCCCACAGACTATGCATCGGGCTGTGGCCGTGAGATTGGGTCCCGGAGAAGTGTAGTGGATATACGGGGAAGGAAGGAAATCGGCGGAGCTCTGCTAAGCTGCGTCTATCGCTCCTCGCAGCTCGGCCACGCCCCCTAAATATTTTTTATAAAATCTTAAAATGTTTCCAAGGAGCCTGCGGCTGGTGTTGCTGAATGCCAGTAATGCTGATCACCAATGCTCCCTGGTTTTGCCAGCTTTGTTTCCACCTCAAGATTCTTTCTTTTACCACCCTAAACTTTCGGTCTTTTGTGGGCTCTTGTTCATGCCTGCTATCTCCCTTTCTCACATTTTCTCTATCTTTCACATCCCCCTTATTTTTCTGTTTTCTGCCTCTCTCTATCACGCACTGCATCAAATTATGAAAAAAAAAATTAGTCCACTTGCAACCACTAGCCCAAATTGAGCACAGTTTCTTACAAAATGTTGCTACCTCATCTTGTCAAAAATAACCGAGAACTCCGAGGCACAAGCCAATTGCTGATACTGCAGATAAATTGTACAAGTCCCCTTAAAGAACACCTGCCAATCCGGATCACATTAGGCTTTGGGTAACACTGGAGCATGCTAATTTTGGTGGAAGTTCTGAGATTTTAGAACAGAGTTCCTACCCGCCAAGAACCTCATCCCACTGGCCTCACCCAGGAGTGTACACACTCTGGAATGTGGGAGGAGCTTCCACTGTCCAGAGTGCACAACCCATGGTTGGTACTATTAATTATGGGCTTTATTCCTCTAACACACCTCCTCCCCAGTCCATGTTGGCAATTGATCCCAGTATGGATACCATGGAGCTGATTAGGATCGCGGACGGAAACGGGTTCCGTCCGCCAAGGAAGCGGCCAAGATACTCCGGACCGCTCCGCGGATAAACCGCCGTTGCGATTAGGATAATAATGGAACGAAACTCCGACCGCGGCGAACGGACCACATCAAACTCCGTCCGCGGCGGACGGAGTACGCCGGAGACCGCCGCAAGCGGCCGGAACCTAAGAAACACCGACCGGCGCGGACGAACATGACCGCGGGAACAGCCACAGCCACCGCAATACCTGCGGAGGCTCCGTGCCCGCAATTAGGATAACGCCGCCAGTCCTACGGAACTCACCTCCATCCACGACCGCAGCGGAAACAATGCAACGATAAACGGTGCATCCCAGCGGAAGGCCAACACGAACACCATCCCTACCGTCAAACCAATTTCAAAATGGCTGATGGAAGTAAATACAAAACACACGAAACAGGACAGCCACCCACCTGAAACACCCACACCAATCACAAGCCACAATGACACCCCCCCCAAGCACCTACAAATCCACACAAGTCAACACACCCACCTAGCACCTGACTGGCAACAACCATTGGGACACAACCACGACACAGAGTATAAAATGATTCCCACCCACTACCACAATCCTTTGCATCACAGCATAGCTGCTAGCAAGAGGCCTAATACGACGGACAGCAGACACAAATTTCACACAGACAACCAGCGCACAAACACACCCACCACACAAACACCTACCACACCATTCCTACACACCACACACCTGCACTTCCCAACCCACTCCACCCACACCTTGATCAGCACACACCATGGCACCTAAGAAAAACCATAAATTCACTGACACAGAGTTGAAGGTCATGGTGGATGAAATCATCCGTGTTGAACCCCACATATTCGGCACACTAGTCCAGCAGACCACCGTGGCAACCATAAACCACATGTGGGACAGGATAGTAAGTCGGGTGAATGCATCAGGGACCATGCCAAGGACAAAGCACGAGATCCAGAGGCGGTGGCATGACCTAAAAACCAGGGTCAAAGGCATCCGTGCCAAAAACCACCTGCGAGCACATCACACTGGCGGCGGAACACCCTCGGAGCCCCTACCGTATACTGAATGGGAGGAAAAGGTGCTGGGCATACTGCACCCAGAGAGCCTGGAAGGAATTGACGAGGGAGAAGAGGCTGGTAAGTACAAACCAAGCACCACTATCACACCGACATGGTCTACCTCACACAACTGAGAAGACACATCTCCCAGGCCCCAACCCATGAATTTGTGCCACATACTCACCAAAATGTGAACGACTCCCAACAGGTTCCCATGTCCACAGGGAGGGTGGCGGTGGGTGGGGTGTGTGAGAGGTCACAACTACAACTCCCAACAGGCCCTCATGTCCACGGGGAGGGTGAAGGTGGTGTGTGTTGAGAGGTGGGTGGGATGTGTGAGAGGTCACTACTACAACTCCCAACAGGCCCCCATGTCCACGGGGAGGGTGGAGGTGGGTGGGGTGTGTGAGAGGTCACTACTACAACTCCCAACAGGCCCCCATGTCCACGGGGAGGGTGGCTGTGGGTGGGGTGTGTGAGGTCACAACTACAACTCCCAACAGGCCCCCATGTCCACGGGGAGGGTGGAGGTGGTGTGTGTTGAGAGGTGGGTGGGGTGTGTGAGAGGTCACGACTACAACTCCCAACAGGCTCCCATGTCCACGGGGAGGGTGGAGGTGGGTGGGGTGTGTGAGAGGTCACTACTACAAATCCCAACAGGCCCCCATGTCCACGGGGAGGGTGGCGGTGTGTGGGGTGTGTGAGAGGTCACTACTACAACTCCCAACAGTCCCCCATGTCCACGGGGAGGGTGGAGGTGGTGTGTGTTGAGAGGTGGGTGGGGTGTGTGAGAGGTCACTACTACATCTCCCAACAGGCCCCCATGTCCACGGGGAGGGTGGAGGTGGGTGGGGTGTGTGAGAGGTCACTACTACAACTCCCAACAGGCCCCCATGTCCACGGGGAGGGTGGGGGTGGGTGGGGTGTGTGAAAGGGCACAACTACAACTCCCAACAGGCCCGATGTCCACGGGGAGGGTGGAGGTGGGTGGGGTGTGTGAGAGGTCACTACTACAACTCCCAACAGGCCCCCATGTCCACAGGGAGGGTGGAGGTGGGTGGGGTGTGTGAAAGGTCACAACTACAACTCCCAACAGGCCCCCATGTCCACGGGGAGGGTGGAGGTGGTGTGTGTTGAGAGGTGTGTGGGGTGTGTGAGAGGTCACTACTACAACTCCCAACAGGCCCCTATGTCCACGGGGAGGGTGGAGGTGGGTGGTGTGTGTGAGAGGTCACTACTACAACTCCCAACAGGCCCCCATGTCCCGGGGAGGGTGGCGGTGGGTGAGGTGTGTGAGAGGTCACTACTACAACTCCCAACAGGCCCCCATGTCCATGGGGAGGGTGGAGGCGGGTGGTGTGTGTGAGAGGTCAGTACTACAACTCCCAACAGGCCCCCATGTCCACGGGGAGGGTGGCGGTGGGTGGGGTGTGTGAGAGGTCACTACTACAACTCCCAACAGGCCCCCATGTCCACGGGGAGGGTGGAGGTGGTGTGTGCTGAGAGGTGGGTGGGGTGTGTGTGAGAGGTCACTACTACAACTCCCAACAGGCCCCCATGTCCACGGGGAGGGTGGCGGTGGGTGGGGTGTGTGAGAGTCACTACTACAACTCCCAACAGGCCCCCATGTCCACTAGGAGGGTGGCGGTGGGTGGGGTGTGTGAGAGGTCACTACTACAACTCCCAACAGGCCCCCATGTCCACGGGGAGGGTGGAGGTGGGTGGGGTGTGTGAGAGGTCACTACTACAACTCCCAACAGGCCCCCATGTCCACGGGGAGGGTGGCGGTGGGTGGGGTGTGTGAGAGGTCACTACTACAACTCCCAACAGGCCCACATGTCCCGGGAAGGGTGGAGGTGGTGTGTGTTGAGAGGTGGGTGGGGTGTGTGAGATGTCACTACTACAACTCCCAACAGGCCCCCATGTCCATGGGGAGGGTGGAGGTGGGTGGGGTGTGTGAGAGGTCACTACTACAACTCTCGACAGGCCCCCATGTCCACGGGGAGGGTGGCGGTGGGTGGGGTGTGTGAGAGGTCACTACTACAACTCCCAACAGGCCCCCATGTCCACGGGGAGGGTGGAGGTGGTGTGTGTTGAGAGGTGGGTCGCTCCCTCTCGCTCCCTACCTCACTTCCCCGACCACCTGGAAAAACTCCTGCTAATCACTGCCAGACATCGCCTGCAGTTCTAGCGCCTCGACGCCGGACTAGCGCTCATTGCCTGTGTGGTATCGTTATTTAGGGAATATCACATTTTAATTCACTTTATTTTAAAAGCGCTGCATTGCCTGCCCTGTGTAATTTCGTTTTACTTTAAAGCATATTTTATTTATATTGCGCTGCATTTACTGGGTTTTAGCTGTCCCCTTCTGTGTGTCCGTGCCCCAGTTTCACTTTCCATCCCTCCATTTGTTGTGCTCGTGGCCCGTGTCTCCTCCCAGCCTCCCAGCTGCCCCTCCCACGCTCCGCCCCCTCCACTATCCATTTAAGTCAGATGGTCCTACGTGCAGCGTCCACGCGCTGCGGCCGCGCCGAAGGTGCGCCAAAGATAAGCCCGTCTACGCCCGTCCGCGCCAAGCCCGCGCCCAGCGCCAGACCCCCTGGTCCCCGCAAACCCCACCCCTCCCGCATCACATACAATGCAGCTACCCTCTCAGCCCTTAATCCCGGCGGGTCACCAAACTGCTACCAAGCCGAATCTGGACGCACCCATGGACCATTCGCCTGCCACTCCTGCAAGTACAACTGCACTAAGAAACCCACCACACCCTCAGATTCCAAACCGCGCTCCGACCCCAACCATCTGAAGTGCATCCTGCTCAACATTTTCTCGGTCCACAGTAACGCCATCGAACTATGGAACCTTCTTGACACCACAGCGCCGGACATCGCCTTTCTCACAGAAACCTGGATGAACACATCTTCAGCACCCGACATCGCCATAGCCATTCCGGACGGCTACAAGATCATCCGAAAAGATCGCACCACCAAACAAACAGGTGGAGGCATCGCCATCGTCCATAAGAACACCATCCGCATCTCTACCAGCTCCGACGATAACCTTGCTACCGCCGAACTCCTCCACTTCCAGATCCACACCGACCCGAAGTCCACACTCAGAGGCACCCTCATCTATAGACCACCAGGACCCCACGCACAATTCTGCGAAGACATCACTGAATTCGTCACCCCTCACGCCCTCCCCTCCGAGGACTACATCCTGCTAGGAGACATCAACTTCCACCTAGAAAAGAACAATGACAGCAACACCACCACCCTTCTGGACAACCTCGCCAATCTCTGACTCAAACAACTTGTCAACACCCCCACTCACAACGCAGGGCACACGCTCGACCCAATCTTCACCTCCAGCAAGCATATCTCCTTCGACCACACCACAGCCCACCAATGGACAGACCACAGCTGCGTTCACTTCAGCTACAAAAAGACTATAACCCACAACCTCCCTCAACCAATTCCGCGCAGACACTGGAACAAAATTACAACTGACCAACTCTTCACATCACTGCAACAAAACCTCCCTGCAAAATCATCGGACCCAAACCTTGCAGCAACCAACCTCACACAATGGATCACCCACAGCGCTGATGAATTAGCACCCTTGAAAAAACAGCAATCCAAACAAATCAACAATAAAGCCCCTTGGTTTAATGAGGACCTCAAAAACTCCAAGAAGACCTGCCGCACCCTCGAGAAAGCCTGGAAAAAAGACCGAACCTCTGACAACCAGGCAGCCTTCAAGAACGCCATCTGCAAACAACACCAACTGATCCGATCCACCAAGAAATCAGCACTCAAAGACCGACTCGACAACAACGCCCAAAACAGCAAGGAACTATTCAACATTTTCAAAGAATTCACCAACCCCCCTGCCGGCACGAACGAAATCACCCCCTCCCAAGACCTCTGCGACTCCTTAGCCTCATTCTTCCACAACAAAATCGCAGACATACATAACAGCTTCGCAAATGAGACCGGAATCCAAGCCCCACCGCCCTCACCTGAACTTAAACACCCCCCTAACAACCTCTGCGCCTGGAACCCAATCTCCACTGAAGAAACCATCCGTCTGATGAACTCCATCCACTCAGGATCACCAACCGACCCATGTCCCCACTACATTTTCAACAAAGCAGACTCCGTTATCGCACCCCATCTCCGAGATGTCATCAACTGCTCCCAAAACGCTGCCACCTTCCCAGAAAGCTGGAAACACGCCGAACTCAGCGCCCTCCTGAAGAAACCCACAGCAGACCCCACCGAACTCAAGAATTACCACCCCATCTCACTCCTTCCTTTCCCTGCCAAAGTCATCAAGAAAGCCATCAACAATCAGCTCGCCGCCTTCCTCGAATCCAACAAATCCCTCGACCCTTCACAATCCGGCTTCTGAGCCAAACACAGCACGGAGACCGCCCTCATTGCAGCAACTGACGACATTCGGACACTACTGGACAATGGAGAAACAACCGCACTCATCCTACTTGACCTCTCCGCAGCATTCGACACTGTCTGCCATACCACCCTTATCAAACGCCTTAGCAACGTCGGGATACAAGATAAAGCACTAGACTGGATAGTCTCGTTCCTCGCCGGAAGAACTCAGAGAGTCCGCCTCCCCCCCTTCAGATCAGAGGCCACCGAAGTCATCTGTGGTGTACCACAAGGATCTTCACTCAGCCCCACCCTCTTCAACGTATAAATGAGTCCCCTCGCATCCATCGCACGCAAGCACAACCTCAACATCATCTCCTACGCAGACGACACACAGCTCATCCTCTCCCTCACCAACAATCCCAGTACCGCCAAAACCAACCTACACGAAGGAATGAAAGAAGTAGCCGAATGGATGAAAGACAGCCGTTTAAAACTGAACTCGGACAAAACTGAAGTCCTCATCTTAGGCTCATCCCCCTCCGCCTGGGACGATTCTTGGTG
This sequence comes from Lissotriton vulgaris, assembly GCF_964263255.1. Lineage (NCBI taxonomy): Eukaryota > Metazoa > Chordata > Amphibia > Caudata > Salamandridae > Lissotriton > Lissotriton vulgaris. The sequence goes on along the minus strand of NC_141695.1, from coordinate 1,139,462,287 downwards.
GCCACCGGCCCTGGGAATTGCACCCACACCTGCTGACCTCGCACGCAACCTGGGTTTCATCCTAGACTCCTCCCTCTCAATGACCAGACAAGTCAACGCCGTCACCTCATCTTGCTTCAACATCCTACGCATGCTTAAAAAAATCTTCCGCTGGATCCCCACCGAAACAAGAAAAACGGTCACCCACGCACTGGTTACCAGCCGACTGGACTACGGAAACACCCTCTACGCCGGAACCACCACCAAACTCCAGAAAAAACTCCAACGCATCCAAAACGCCTCAGCCAGACTTATACTGGACCTCCCCCGCAGAGCTCACATCTCCGGGCATCTGAAAGACCTCCACTGGCTTCCCGTCAACAAGAGAATAACGTTCCGCCTCCTTACCCACGCACACAAAGCCCTCTACGACCTAGGACCCGACTGCCTCAACACACGCCTGTCCTTTTACACCCCCCCCGCCAACTGCGATCATCCACACAAGCCCTCGCAGCAATCCCACGCATACATAAATCCACCATGGGAGGAAGATCCTTCTCCTACTTAGCGGCCAAAACCTGGAACTCTCTCCCCACCCATCTCCGCCTTACCCAGAACCACCTCACCTTCAGAAAACAACTAAAAACCGGGATATTCGACAAATAAACTTCCCCTTCCCCCAAGCGCTTTGAGACCCTCTGGGTATATAGGGCGCTATACAAATTTCAAACTTGAACTTGAACTTGAGTGGTCACTACTACAACTCCCAACAGGCCCCCATGTCCACAGGGAGGGTGGTGGCGGGTGGGGTGTGTGAGAGGTCAGTGAAATGTAATGTTGGAAAAATAAAACATGTCATGTCCACAGTGTTGATCATGAAAATCTTGTCCCTCAGGTGATCGCAACTTGACCGGCGAAACCAGCAACAGTCGCCTCACTCACAGCCAGGACTCTCTGGGGACGATCCCATAGACAGCTCCGTGCGGAGGACGGAGCGGGCCCAAGCACACTCCCAGGGCCATCAGGCTCACTGGACATCCCTGCCTCCACAACCTCGGCCCGTGTCACTCCAGCAGCACCTGCCATAGTGAGCTGTACAGCCACCACCACCACCTCCATCACCACCAGTACCACCACTCCTGCCTGTGCCACCCTGCCTGACCCACCGCACGACGTAGGGCCATCTACATCCCAGCCAAGCAGGGAGATTGGACGTGAAAGGAGAGAGCTGAGGCCACATCCCCCAAGCAGGAGTGCATCTCACCGGCGAGCTGGGGAAGGACACCCACCCCATCATGGCGCTGAATCACTGGAAGCCCTAGCCAGAGTCCAGGCCTCCTACGAGCGTGGGTAGGAACAGGCTGATCGTGCCCACCAGGACTTGGTAGACAACAGTAATCTGTTACGGTCCATTGACAGCCGAATCGGGCAAATAGTGGACCTCATGGGCCAGCAAACAGCACTGTAGAGGGACTGGTATCCCGCACCACACCACCCCCCCCCTCACCCAAGTGCCCAGCCGCCACAGTCACCAACACCACCGCCACCTCAGCCCATGGACACGGATGTGGCCCCTGCCCAACCTGCCCCCCCAGCTGACTCCGTTCCGGCTCCAAGACGGAGGGGCCGTCCGAGGCTGGAAGTAGGTGAGAGCAGTGGGGATGCTCCATCAAGCCACTCAAAGAGGGTCCGCAAATGACTCTAACCTTGACTGAGGCTGCCATCCACCCACAAACTATCCTGTCCCACTACGCCAAGTATTGGCACAGGTCTGCTGGACTAGCTGGACATCACCCAAAGTGGTGTCACCACGGTCTATTCATCTACCATGACCTTCAACTCGCACTCCCCCACCCAACACTTACTTGTATATATCCACCAGCATCAATTCACAACCTGTAAATAAATTTTACTTAATCACTCAATGATGTGTTGTCTCCATATTTTAATCACATTATTGACTCATAAACAGACGTCACCAGGTGCAGGGAACTATGTCGGTGAGAATCATGCCTCTGTGGGAGTGATCTAGGGAAAAAGAGAGACAACAAACACACGTCAGGAAACTGATTCGCACCCATCACAACACACTGCAGTGCAACATCCCACAAACCACACTCATCACCAAATCAGTGGATGAGAGGACACACATCATGTAGATTTGCATGTACACAAAAATTACCACACACACATGCAAACATGACATACCAGAACAGCCAACTCATGAACACCACACCCACACACCACCAGCAAACATACATAACGCATTGTCAACCGGCACAAGAGGTAGTCACTCACATTCAAGGGAAGTAGCGATCAATGAGCTGACGCCTCTGGTCCACACCTTCCTCCTCACCACTATCCTCATCAGTCGACATGGGTGGGAAGGGAGGCCGAGGAACTTGTTGGCCTTCAGGGTCCAAGATCAGTTCAATGTCATTGCGCAAGGCCAGGTTGTGGAGCATGCAGCAGGCAATCACGATCCTGCATACTTTGCCTGGTGAGTAAGGCAGGGCCCCTCCGGTCTTATCCAGGCACCGAAACCTAGACTTTAGCAGTCCAAAAGTACGTTCCACCACTCTTCGTGTCCTTCCATGGGCATCATTGTATCGCATTTCACCCACTGTTGTTGGATTACGTATGGCACTCAGCAGCCACTATTTATGACGTAGGAATATTTTGTCGGCTCGTACTTTGTCCGATTCTGTTTGCATTTTGTTTGTATTGTTTAAAAGACTATGGTCTAAATAAACAAGTTTCTCTCTCTCTCACTCAGCAGCCACGGCCGGTTTGGGTACGCAGAGTCGCCTATGTAAGGGGATGACAGACACAAATATCACAACCAGAATTGGTGGGTACCCCGTGCCACACATGGTTTAAGGTATTCCAGAATTGGTCAGGCGCGCAACCAAGTAACCGCAAAGTATTGTACTGCTATAGGGTATCAGACTCCAGGCAAAAGGGCGGGCGGTAATCCCTCGTAACCGCTCAAAAGTGGATCACAAAATCCACACAAATTGCACAAAAACAACAAAACCCCTGCACTGGAAAATCAACAATAATGTCTGAGTGACTTCTAGTTACTGTAGCATAAGTAAAATGTGCACATCGAAAGTTTCTCAAAGTCAATAGATTGCAAAGTGCCGAGAAAGGAATTTCAATGAAGTAGAGTTCTTGGTATAAAACACCGGTTTATTGTTCCTCTTGTACTGGCCAACACGTGTTTCATCGCAGGGAAACAGACTGCGAATCTTCAGGGCCTCTTGAAAGAAAGAACCGGAAGTAGTGATGTGGCCAACGCCCGAAATGGCGAAATATGGGTGATGAACTTTACTCGCGTAGTTTGATGGTTCCTTAGTGTAGTCGTAAGGAGGCCATAACCGGGAGGAGAAGAGATTGAAGCAGTAGCGCTCAAATTAGGGTAGACAGGCGGATACACCTGACTGGATTTGTTCCCCCTCCTGTAGTTCCCGGCGCTGTTTTTCAAAGACCGTCTTTGACAGCCACCACCGGCCCAACCCCGTCCACAACCGCCGTGCCAGGCCAGTCACCCACCACCGCCCAACCCGGTCCACAACCGCTGTGCCAGGCCAGTCACCCACCACCGGCCCAACCCCGTCCACAACCGCCCTGCCAGGCCAGTCACCCACCACCGGCCCAACACGGTCCACAACCGCCGTGTCAGGCCAGTCACCCACCACCGTGCCAGGCCAGTCAACTACCACCGTACCAGGCCAGTCACCCACCACCGGCCCAACACGGTCCACAACCGCCGTGCCAGGCCAGTCGCCCACCACCGTGCCAGGCCAGTCAACAACCGGCGGTGGGTGACTGGCCTGGCACGGCGGTTGTGGACCGTGTTGGGCCGGTGGTGGGTGACTGGCCTGGCACGGCGGTTGTGGACCGGGTTGGGCCGGTTTGTGGGTGACTGGCCTGGGACGGCGGTAGTTGACTGGCCTGGCACGATGGTGGGTGACTGGCCTGGCACGGCGGTTGTGGACCGGCCGTGGCCGGCCGGTGTACGGTGGATGATGCAATGTGACTGTAAGGGGGGTCATGAACTGCCATTTCGATTTTCATCACCACAAGGATGTGTTGGCCTGCACCTCCCCTGCGGAATGCGTGCACCGCCATGGTGGCACCACTGATTGAACATTGTTGCAAATGAAGCATCCGTCCCGGAACCGCGCACATGCGGTTGCCGATGTGTGACCGTGACGGTCCGTGCACATGCAGCCAATGGGAAGGGGTAACGCGGGGCCGTATGCCCAATCAAAAATTGCGGAATCCGTGCACCGCCACACCAGGGCCACTCATTGGCCCTTTTTGAAAAAGGCATCCAGAGGGGACCCATTGCTGCCGACGTATGCCACTCACATGGGCTCAGGGCCCTATACATGTGTGATTTCCAAAATCACACTTTCACTTCTGTGATCCAGTGCTGCCTGTGACCATCACCTCGACCTGCTGCTGCTGATCTGACCAACGACTGCTGCCTGTGACCATCACCTCGACCTGCTGCTGCTGAGCTGACCAACGACTGCTACCTGTGACCATCACCTCCACCTGCTGCTGCTGAGCTGACCAACGACTGCTGCTGTAGTGCCACAGTATAGGACCTTGCCAGGCAGAGAGTGTGAGAGATCCGGTCTCGTCCCTTCACCGCAGCGGAACTAGATCTTCTTGTGGTCGGTGTGCTCAGCCACTACGAACAGCTCTACGGTGCACCCGGACAGGTGGTAAGTGCAGTGGTGTACATGTTGTTGGCCATGAGGTGGTCAGTGGCTCCTGTCTACTGCAAGCCTGGCGGTGTACTGTGGGACCTTCACATGTGTTGTGCAGAGCATGGCTGCATGTAGATACGTGTTTCTACGAAGTTTGTGCATGTCATACTGTCCACTTACGTTACCCTCTTGTCTCCCATCATGGTAGGTAAAGCTGCACCTTCGCAAGGCCGTGTGGAGGACCATAGCACGTGATGTACGGGCAGTGGGGGTGAGCAATAGACAACACACACACTGCCACAAGTGCTGGGATGACATATCCAGGCTTAGCAAGAATGTAGCGGAGATGACACTGAGGCTGATTCCAAGAACGACACGAATGGCCCGACGCACCATGACCCCTCTTATGCACCGTATCATTGCTGTGAGGCATCCTGACCTGTCCGCCCGGCTGAGTGTGGATCAACAGCAAACTAGCGGTAAGCAGACTGTATGTGTATGTTACTTGGGAGTGCAATGCATGTATTGGTGCTCAGACACAGTAGTGATTTCCGTGGTGCGTATGTTTTGCAGGAATACCATGTTGGTGCCATTAGCGGAGTGTAATTTGGCATCCATGTCCGCCATGTTGACACGCCACTTGCTTAGTAGTTGAGGGTTCTAGGACATGCCGTAGAGGTCTGTGGTCCCATGGCAAGACATGTGTGCAGATCTACATGCACTTGCCCTGTTCGTATGATGTACATGTTTCACGGCCACCACCGGTTATTTCATGTGAGGATGACTGTAGGGGTGGGACGTGTGCAGGATGGGGCCTACATGTTCTTTGTCTGAAATGGAATTAGAGGTTTGTTGTCCTTCAGTACGTGAGTGTGGCACTTACTTACACCTCTTTTCTCTCTATTTCAGCTTTGGCAGAGGGCACTGAGCCACAGACGACGGATATGAGTGGTGGCAATGCATCCGGATCAGACATCCCACACACGCAGACTGACACAGAAGAGGGCAGCCCCGGAGAGGGGGACAGGACCGTCCCTGAGGACTCTCATGTCGAGACACCATCGTCCTCATCTTCCGACAGTGTTGGTGAGTCAGCACTGTTGTCACAGACAGGGAGTGTGCAATCAACACCTTCGGTCGCGACACAGCACACAGGGCCCACACTGCCGCCAACTGCACCAAGTACTGCTCGTGCACGCAGTCGTAGGGGGAGCAGAGTGGCGTTCGGTGCAGGCACCGCTGCCCCTGCCCCGGTGACACAAAGTGCACTTTGTGCTGAGGCGGTTGATCTGCTGCGACAGCTGTGTATGGGGCAGACCAACATGATCAATGCATTCCAAGACCACGATAGGAAGTTGGGGCAGGTGGTGGCATTCATGGAAGGGATGCATGGCGATGTTGCTGGTCTACACAGGACTGTTCAGTCATTGGCAAACACTGTTTCTTCCGCCATCGTACTGTCGCATAGACAGGGTGCTACTTCTGTACCCCATCTACACCACGTGATGTCTCAGGGGGAGTGAATATTCTGACCAGGACTCTTTTACAGGTTATTGCACTAGAAGCAGCCACAAGCAGCACGGCAGGGCACGGAGGGCACAGACACCATCCCCTAGGACAGGAAAATCTGTTACCAAAGACGACGTGAGATACACTGGAGTTCACACACAGGATCCCCAAGTGGTGTTGGGGGAAATGCCTTCACATGCTACACAGGCATCCCACACAAAAGGTACTCCCAAGGCAAGGGATACTCCCAAGTGCAGGGACACTCCCAAGGACAAGGACACTACTAAGGAAGGGGGTGACTCCCAGAAGCAGGGACAAGGACACTACAAAGGCACCTCAAAAGAGCAGGGACACTCCCAAGGACAAGGACACTACAAAGGCAAAGGCACCTCAAAAGAGCAGGGACACTCCCAAGGACAAGGACAAAACTAAGGAAGGGGCCACTCCCAAGAGCAGGGACACTCCCAAGGACAAGGACAAAACTAAGGAAGGGGCCACTCCCATGAGCAGGGACACTCCCAAGGACAAGGACAAAACTAAGGAAGGGGCCACTCCCAAGAGCAGGGACACTCCCAGGGACAGGCCAACTGCAGAGGAAGGGGCATCTCCCAAGGGCAGGGACACACCCAGGGACAAGGTGTCTTCTAGAGACAGGTACACTACAAAGGACAAGTCTGCTGCCAGGGACAGGGCACCGTCCAGGGAACAGGTAAAGTCCAGAGACAAGACTCCTCCTACAGCCAAGGGACATCCAAGGGAGAAGGCTTCTCCCATAGACACTAGCTCCATCAAGGACAGGCATACATCACCCCTGGCTGCACTGAGACTGATGTTGTTGAAGGAACGGAAAGCAGATGACTCCGCGGCAGAGTACCCCCATACCTCCACTCCCATCCAGGCCCGTCAGAAGCAGAGGAAGGAGTACCCTGTTGTTACATCCCCCATTACACATGATGCAGAGGCCAGAAGGCAGGCACACAGCAAACGAGAAGCAGGGTCCAGCACGTCCCCAGAGAGCAGACCCCCAGCAGCAGATGCTCCACCTTTGGTGGGTGATATTTCATTGGAGTCCGCACCACTTGCCAGTCCTGCCATGTCCAGGGTGCCCTCACATATCCCTACGAAACGTAGACACACACCATTGACACCTGACCACCCGATGTCGCTCCAGTACAGCTAACCCCAGCTCCCAGAGCCACCCTGCCTCCTGGCCCATACAGCCCTGTGGCTCATCATTTCGGTGTTCCCAGTGGCGCATCAGAGGTTCACTCTCAGTTGTCAGATAGTGGCACTGTGTCTGTTGTTTGCTGTCATGCATCATGTAGTGGCACTGTCTCAGTTGTGCCCTCTCCTGTTTCTGGTGCTGGCAGTGTGTCTGGGTCTATGGCTCATGTGTCAGTCAGTAGAGCTGTGGCTGTGTGTCACACTCGACGTTCTGGTGCTGGCAGTGTGTCTGGGTCTATGGCTCATGTGTCAGTCACTACATCTGTGGCTGTGTCTCACACTCCTGGTTCTGGTGCTGGCAGTGTGTCTGGGTCGATGGCTCATGTGTCAGTCACTAGGGCTGTGGCTGTGTCTTACACTCCTATGTCTGGTGCTGGCAGTGTGTCTGGGTCTATGGCTCATGTGTCAGTCACTAGGGCTGTGGCTTTGTCTCACACTCCTATGTCTGGTGCTGGCAGTGTGTCTGGGTCTATGGCTCATGTGTCAGTCACTAGAGCTGTGGCTGTGTCTCACACTCAAGTTTCTGGTGCTACCAGTGTGTCAGAGGCAAGTAGTTCAGGCAGTCCACCAGCTGCGTGATGTGAGGTGTATTTACATTCACTCACATGTAATTTGACTTGGTGTGTGGATTGTCCATTGTAATCAGACTTGCATTGTTCTTGTCCTTGGGACTGGTAACTTGCACCATGTACTTGTGCTGCCTCTGATGTACCTGCTCTGTTGGCCACAATGCCCTGTTGGTGTTCTGATACTGCAGTCTGCCCTCTCATATGCTCCTCTGATGTACCTGTTCGATGCCATGGACTGTTGAAGCACTTAGCCCCTCTCATGTGCTGCCTCCGATGTACCTGCTCTGTTGGCCACAATGCCCTGTTGGTGTTCTGATATTGCAGTCTGCCCTCATGTGCTGCCTCTGATGTACCTGTTCGATGCCATGGACTGTTGATGCACTTTGCCCCTCTCATGTGCTGCCTCTGATGTACCTGTTCGATGCCATGGACTGTTGATGCTCTGTGCCCCTCTCATATGCTGCCTCTGATGTACCTGTTCGATGCCATGGACTGTTGATGCTCTGTGCCCCTCTCATGTGATGCCTCTGATGTACCTGTTCGATGCCATGGACTGTTGATGCTCTGTGCCCCTCTCATGTGCTGCCTCTGATGTACCTGCTCTGTTGGCCACAATGCCCTGTTGGTGTTCTGATACTGCAGTCTGCCCTCTCATGTGCTGCCTCTGACGTACCTGCTCTGTTGGCCACAATGCCCTGTTGCTGTTCTGATACTGCAGTCTGCCCTCTCATGTGCTGCCTCTGACGTACCTGCTCTGTTGGCCACAATGCCCAGTTGCTGTTCTGATACTGCAGTCTGCCCTCATGTGCTGGCTCTGATGTACCTGTTCGATGCCACGGACTGTTGATGCACTTAGCCCCTCTCATGTGCTGCCTCTGATGTACCTGCTCTGTTGGCCACAATGCCCTGTTGGTGTTCTGATACTATAGTATGCCCTCATGTGCTGCCTCTGATGTACCTGTTCGATGCCATGGACTGTTGATGCACTTAGCCCCTCTCATGTGCTGCCTCTGATGTACCTGTTCGATGCCATGGACTGTTGATGCACTTTGCCCCTCTCATGTGCTGCCTCTGATGTACCTGCTCTGTTGGCCACAATGCCCTGTTGGTGTTCAGATACTACAGTCTGCCCTCATGTGCTGCCTCTGATGTACCTGTTCGATGCCATGGACTGTTGATGCACTTAGCCCCTCTCATGTGCTGCCTCTGATGTACCTGTTCGATGCCATGGACTGTTGATGCTCTGTGCCCCTCTCATATGCTGCCTCTGATTTACCTGATCTGTTATGCCCAGTGCCCATGCTCTTGCATACTCAGTGATTATACCCCTATATCTATACTACTATTATAAAGAGAGAACTTGCACCTTTAGGCAAGGTAAACTCGGGAACCACAGCGCCAATCTACACACCCGATACACCGTTGAAATCGGCAGGGTGTGTAGATGGTCATAGGCTTTAAATTTTTTTTAAAATAAACGTTATATAAAAAGTTACGTTTTTACAAAAAGTAGTTCCCCAAAGTAGCGCCGGCCGCGACTGTGCGTGGTCACGTCAGGAGCAGGGGAAGAGCAGCGTCCCAGGAGCGGCAGACATGGCGCGCAGGGGAGGAGCGGTGAAGTGAGGCCAGCGGCGGAGCGGAGAGGCAGATATGGCGCGGGGAGGAGCGGCGGCGGACAGGTGGTGAGTGGCAGAGCGGCGGAGCGAAGAAATATGGACCGGCGGTGTGAGTAGCAGAGGCAAGGTAAGAATCCGGGGCAGCCAGGGTCGGGGCGGGCGGGCGGGGCACGGGCTGCTGGGGAATGTCAGGGCAGGCGGGGGTAGGGGAAGCCAGCATTTCAGGTTTGCGTGCTCTCCCGCCCCGGCCCCCGCCCGCCACAACATTGTCCGGGACACAGACAATGTCGTGGCGGGCGGGGGCCTGGGCGGGAGAGCACGCAAACCTGAAATGCAGCCCCCTGCCCCCTTCTACCCCAGGCAACGCTGGGGCGGGCTGCTAGTGTCTAATAAAGCAAGTCAATCATGCGTAGTGGTTTGTCGTTGTCATTCCTGCTTGTGTACTCCAATTGTGGATATGTATTTGCGATGTGATGTGGTTTCTCAAACATGACACTCCCACTCCCAACGTCACGACCCTGGCAGGTACTCCCCTTCAGACAGCAAATGGTGTGTTGCGTACCTGCATCATCGTCGTCGATGATGGTCCATGACTTGCAGGTGGTGGATCGCGAAGAGTATCGGAAAAGCGTGTAGCGCTGGGTCCATGACGGCGAGCAGCTTGTGGTGGGTATCTCTGCTATGTGTGTTTTCTTCGCTGTGGGGAATCCGCCGTGTTCAGGCAGGTTGTTTTTCCGCAGCGGTTTTATGTGTGTTTTCCGTCATCGTGATTTGGGGGACGGTTGTTGACTTTAGTCCATACAGCGGTGTCTCTGGATTGGTTACATCCGCCGCGGGGTCGGGTGTAGTTCGTCGGCGGTGCGTGCTCTTCCGTCGCGCACAGACTTTTGACAGTGTTTACTATCCTAATATGGCGGACGGAGTGACCGCGGCAGGCGGACACGGAAAAGGCATTTTCCGCCTACTCCAGGACTGCGGTCGCACTTCCGTCCGCCATCCTAATGTGCCCCAGAATGTGGTGAGAAGGAATATTTTAACATTTTGGTGGGTGGTAGCTGGTGCTAAGTAGAGGGCAGGATCTTGCTTCCAGTGCAATTAAATCATGCACTAGATTTTCATTTCTCAAAGCTAGTTCTACTGCATTAACTGGACTATTTTACAAGGCACATCTCCTAACCCTTATCACAAATCGACAGCCCCTTACCTGCCTAATCCAATGAATGACTTTGTTTTTTGGGCTTTGGTACATTAATCATGTGGATGTTAAACTGAGGAATGACTTTAGAAAATTGAGCGTGGTCTTAGAAATAGTGGGGCCTCGCTGCAGCCTTTGGGTCGCAGGAGTGGACCATTGACCTTAGCAATGTAGGGTCTGGTCAGACCCTACGGTGTTCTTTGTGGCCTCCTCGAGATATGTTGTGATTAGGTGTATTGCAGTGGCGGCCTCCCCTTGCAGCCACCTCGGTTTTCAACTAGAGGTGCAGGAGTGTTGATTAAGGTGTTAGGTATTACTTGTGTGCTATGGGTGGTAGGGTCATTTGATTTAGCTATCGTGGGTGACTCGAGGAGCTAATGGAGGATGGTATCTTGGATGTATTACCGTCTTCTATGATAAACAATTATTTGGAAAGAAGTGTGGATAAGGTCCCTATTGTTTCTTTAAGTGCCAGGATTTCCCACTGTAGGTCAGCATTGGTTGGTATTCTATCAGTAACCTGGGTCTCGCTGCTCCCTCGGTCAGTAATTATATTCCTCCCAGACGCTTCCGTGGTACTGGGGCCCATGCCCTCCTTATGTGAGTGTACATCAAGCATGACTGTGTCATCCGCAAGGGGTGCAAATCTATTGCTCAAAAGTAGATCAGATAGAATCCTACCCTGGGATTCCCTGGCAGAGGGCTCTTCCATTTCATCACGGCTTTTGTGATCCCTTTCTTACTCACTTCTTTTTTTTGTAATAGGCTGGGTATACAACCTGGGCCGTTATTGGCAGCTACAATAAAAAGGGAGGGGGATGGTTGGGGGGCCTTATGTGAGGGAACAAGTGTGGTGTTTGGTGGTGCGGGAGCAATCCCTCACAATCAGAAAGTAAAGACTCAATTTGATCTATCACATTCTTCCCATGCTCCCCTTCCTCTCATCCCCAGGCAGAGATTCTGTGCTCTTTTTTTGGTCTTTTTCCTAAGGGCCCCTCCCGAACCTCCCTCAATTACTTTCTGTTTTCCCATATTTTAACTAGATGCAGATGGAGGGAATAAAACAGAAGGACTAGTTACTACTAACGAGATCAGGGAACCAGACTTTGGAGGAGAATAGAATAGTCACAGTACCTCAGAAAAAAATCAGTTTGTTGTTGTTACGCTTTCTAAGTAGGAGATTGCAGGGGGGTGGCCCATGGGTGTCCGCAGAAATTTTTCCAGGGGATGGGGGGGGGCAAAATTTTACTTCATCACCATCCTCCGAAATGATTGAGCACAAGTATTAAATCAATAAATAAACAAATCTAATAAGACAAAGAGCATAAATAAACAAAGAAACCCATGGGAGGTGGGTGGAGAAAAATCTCTTGAGGCTCCACAGCAGAAGACCTGGCAACTACAATGAAACAGAGAAAAGGCCGAAAAAAGAATTCTCGATCAGATAGATGTGGTTCTAGAGAGATCCACATTATTAAACCTTTCATTGATGATACAGTGGATAATTGTGTCAAATTCAAGAGCTAGTAGGATCAGCCTCGCTAAGCCACATTGTCTAGAACAATATTAATGAAGCAACTCATTAAGTACCAAAGCCATGACTGATTCCATCTATCTACTTGGACAGAGGGAGATCTCAGTGCAGAAGTAAAGGCCAGGTGTAGGAAAACTGAAACGAGGAAAACAGGGGACTGATAAATGGATAGGTTTTAGGTGTACTCTGCAAGTCATTGAACACAGACGTGGCAAGGCTACACGTCCTCTAATGCATAGCTCTTTAGAACAGAGGAAGAGACCAAAAGGCAAACAATAAGGATGGACAGAATGGAGTTCATGGGTTTGGTGAGAAGGAGTTCTGACAGACTAGGGAGTTACATTCAGATAGGAGTAGGGGGGCAAGAAAATGGAGGATGAGCTTGATGCTAAAAAGGTGATGTGATGAGAGTAAAAAAGTTCTGTAGATGGTGGGGGGGGTTATGAGGTAGCCCCAGCTCTTTCTGGTGTTGCTAAAGCTAGGACACAGATGCCCAGGCCTAACAGATACATTTAGGAGAAAAGTAATCTGTTAAAGAGGCAGGGCCGGAATCAACAAATCATATCAAGTAAGACTTGCTGGGGATTGATGAGGGATGACCAAATGGTGGAGATGGACGAATACAGTTGCTTCTAGTTTAAAAAAAAGGAGGTGGGGTAGCAAGTCAAGTTAACATTCTACCTCTTAATTTGCTTAGAGGGTCCGGGTCAGACATAATATAACCTGGAATCACTGAGATATGGCGGTGCTGGCCTAATACCGGTAAGTTTGAGAAAGGTCTAAAAGATCAGTGTGAGGAAGGTGTCTGGTAGGCCTAAGAGGAGACCAATATGCCAATGCAAAGTGGACAGGGCCTAGAACCCAAAGAACTAGGTAAAGTGGTGAGAAAGATAGCCGAGAGTCAAATACAGGCTAGATTATTGCATAGTAGATGGTAATGGTATGATGTATTACATAAGAGGTGGGGAATTCTTTTTAGTTTTTTCTTGTCTCAATAATAACATGAACTTAATTTAACTTGAAAGTTTGGCTGTGCTGATTTCATTGCTCCTTTTCGTCCTTCAATGACAAGCCAATTAGTTTGAGCCCACAGAGATAATTCTCCAGTTGCTAGCCCAAGAAAAGTGGCTTCAAATATGCACACCCCATGTTGACACCATTGCATACACACACATGTATAGTCTCCACACCCATTCCTGCCTAAAGAGCTGCATTTCACACCGACAATGCCCCAATGGAGCTTGAGGTTAAATTTTGTTCAAAATAGTGACACCTCACACAGATCCCAACAAAAGCATAGCACTTTGCAGACACCTCTTCAAAAGAACTGCATCTCTCAAATACACCAAGGAAGAGTTCTTCCTTTCTGAGACACTGCCCGTTGGTGCTACATAATTAAGGCGACAAGATGACTGCAAGTGATGGGGAGAATTACTTTTCCAGACCTGGGTTTTGCTTTTACATTATTAGCTAGTGTGTTTGACCAATTGGTTGAAATAAAATTAACCTAGACTACAGCTCCCAGAATGCACTGGTATGGCAAATCAAAGCTGGAAAAGTTGTGCTCTGGTGAGAGTCAACTGGTCACCCTATACATATGACTGATACTGCCTCGAAAAATGTATATTCGCAGACAGTGCCCAACCACCACAATGTCACCAAACCTCTGCAGTTCACCCAAACAAAGACCCAAATAAAGGGTAAGTCTCATACCAATACTTATTTCTTCCAAACAACATTTATAACGACCCTGCCAATTTAACACAGAAACAGATTGACGCACTCCGGAAAATTGCAAATAATCCACATATCATCTGTCAGAAAGCTGACAAAGGAGGAGCTATTGTTGTCATGAATGTTTCTTATTATGAGCAAGAAGTGGAAAAACATCTAGGGGACAAACAGGTATACTTACTTTTGGATCATAATCCCACTGATCAATTTGCAAAGATTTTGAAGGACATTATCAATAAAGCTTTTGATGATGGGATAATAAATGAAAAAACTAAAAGATTTCTGACCACAAACTACCCCAGGAGTCCGGCAATATATATGTTGCCGAAGATACACAAAGACTTGGTTCACCCTCCCTTTCGACCCATTGTGTCAACAGTTGGGAGTATACATCAACCCGTAGGCCAACTATTGGATAGACACTTGCAGGCAAATGTGATGAGGATGAAGACATTTGTAAAGGACACAACCTATTTTTTGGAAAGACTAGGAATGGATCAATTGGAAGAAAACGAACAAGTTACGTTATGTAGCATGGATGTTAAATCTTTATATACGTCCATCCCTCACCAAGATGGAATTGAAGCAATTGAGCACACATTGCTCAACACAGAGATGGAATTGGACTTTAAAGTGTTCCTCATGGAACTACTACACTTCACTCTTTTCCATAGCTATTTTAAATGGAAGGAGAAGTTCCACTTGCAGCTGACCGGGACTGCCATGGGAAATTTGGCAGCCCCCGTCTACGCGAATTTATACATGGAACATTTTGAAACCAAACATATCCTCAATCAGGAACCTTGGAAGTCTAACACGAAAATGATATTGAGATACATAGACGATATGTTCATCATATGGACTGGCTCAGAACCTGAACTAAGAAATGCCATTAGTGAACTCAATACACGTGATGAACGCATTCAATTCACATCGGAGATCAATGCCACCAAGATCACATTTCTGGATGTGGAAATACGCAGGAAAGGGTCGTATTTTGAAACAGACATCTATCGGAAATCGACAGATCGCAATAATCTATTGCATCATAACAGCTTTCACAATAATCCCTTGAAAACTCATTTACCATACTCGCAAATGTTGCGAGTAAAAAGGATTGTACCAACCCCGGAGGTATCAGAGACTAGAATTAACGAGATGGAAGAAAGATTCAGAAGTAGGGGATACCACCAAAATGTTCTAGATGATGCTAAGTCTAGATGTGCACAAAAAGAAAGGAAAGACTTATTGATTCAAGCCCCAAAAAAAGAGAATACAAGAATCGTTGTTGTGTCGAAATACTCAACCAAGAGCAAAGCATTTAAGAACATCATAAAAAGGCATTGGGCGATACTATCCCAAGAAGCAGAATTCAATAATATCTTCAAAGAAATACCTCTATTTGCATATCAAAGGGGAACAAACTTAGGCAACATGATTAAATCCAGGACAGAGAGCACCAATGAAGCTTTTCATGGTACATTGCCTTGTCATAACTGCAGTCACTGCAACAATATCATTAGAGGGAATACCATCACCCATCCAAGCAAAGGATATAAGATCAAACTACGTGTGTCAGCCACCTGCGATTCTATGAATGTTATATATCTATTGAAATGCCCCTGTGGGCAAGGATACGTGGGAAAGACTGAGAGGAAGATAAAAGTAAGACTGAACGAGCACAAGTCGAACATTCGCAACAAACAAACCAAATCAACTGTTGCAACTCATTTCTGTGAAGCTTCACACAACATCAGCCAGCTTAGGTTCACCATTTTAGAAATTGTAAAAAAACGTGAAGGTGTTGACAATCATAAGAACCTGCTGCAAAGAGAAAACGTTTGGATTTTTAAATTGGAAACCCTTAAACCAACTGGAATGAATGATCGGACTGAATTCAGCTGTTATCTATGAGCATTATCATGATATGCTTAACTAAAATGTACTGTGCATGTTTTCTTATAATTGCCCTCTTATGATGGTAATAGCTAATGATTTATTGTTTTTCTTCTTAATATTCTTAACCCCCTAATTTGATTAATCTTGCTTATTTTTCCATAGCTGTTTAACATGGTTGTTTATTTAGTCCGTTCTCGCTGTTCATGAACAGGTCAGTGCTACAGCTTTTAATTTGTTACTTTACATGATTTGAGTGTAGACAATGTCGAAAAGAGTTTTTTACGCATGAGGATCACCGTATTGTCCTTCATTTCTCCTTTTTTTATATGTTTCACCCTTATCTATCATGGCCGCGTTTACTGAATGACTACAGATTTAAACAGTCCGTTTTCTATATTTACTATCTTGGCCGCTTCACTGAATGACTACGGACTTAGTCCGTCTTCTATATTCACTAACAACACAGTGATTTAACCTGTGCCTTCGAACTCGATCGGGAAACTACTCCCGCGAATGGCGTGCAGGAGCTTTTTTCCAGTCTAACCGGTAAGCGGGTGTACACGTTTCACCCTTCATATCCTGGCATTGAATTGCATGTAAAGGGTTCTCCTTGTAACCACACTCAAACTGTTTTTCATTCATTTTCTGTACACAGCTTGTGTTCACCTTTCATTTTTTTGGTGGAGGGGTGTTTGTATTACATGCTTCGAACTACTTGGCTCCGGCTTTTTCACAGACTAAGCGTAATTGAATCTAATTTCTTACACTCGCTAAATTAGTTTTTTGTGTTTGGATCTTTTATCTTTTCACTCTGACTCACGGGGTGATATTTAGAAGTCGCATTACTATGTACCATTTTTGAGACCTTATCATCAAATTCATGTGAATCACAGATTGAGCCCCTGATATATCCTTACATGTGATTATTTAATTTGTAGAATCCAGTCCCTGACGAAGGCTATTGCTTAGCCGAAATGCATTGGACGCAAAAGCAACTATCCATAAGGCTGGATTACTTATTTTGAGGATATAATTTTGCAAATGATGAAAATAAAGATGTTTGAAGAAATTTGAGCTAATTTGAAACCTTTTGTGGAACTTTACAACCCAGTTCATGGGCATAACGCTGTGACCAGGGGATGTCACTCAATTAAGGGTCACACAATGGATTTGTACTTAATACCAGCACACTACTCCCAGAGACATAGCCCACACAAGTGGCTTAAGCTGAAACTCCCTGAAGAGGCCCTCCTCAGAAATAAGCCCCAAAGCACGCACAGAAAAGAGCGAAACCCCACAAATATGCCACCACAACGAGCTGTCAATTAAGTCATTCTATACTGCCCTCCTCCCCCCCGCCCCCTCCACTCCAATGTAAAATGACAATCATATTTCTGTTCATGAAATGGGGGCTAGCTCACTTCACACTCACCACAGGTACTAAACCAACTTCTAGGCGGAGTTGCATCACAAACACGCAATCCGCCCCCTCTCAAGTTTTGCATAACCAACTGAAACTAAGCCTGGGCGAATTTTGCGAATTCGCAATCCGCAAATTTGCGGATTTGTGAATTCGCAATCCGCAAAATTCGCAAATTCTCAGATTTTTTTATTTTTGCGAGTTTGCGGGTGTTCGCGGGGCACTCTCCGTGTTTGCTGGTGTTCGCGAGGCGCTTTGCATTTTCGCTGTTTTTTTTTTTGCTGGTTAATCACTGCCACCCTCTCGTTTTTTATGCCCATCTGCCCTCTGTACCACTTGTTTCTGTGCCCTTCTGCCCCACTCATTTTTTGTCCCCTTCTGCCCTCTGTCCCACTTTTGTGCCCTTCTGCCCTCAGCCCCACTTAGAATGGTGCCGGCAAGCTGCCAGCGCCATTCTAAAATAGCTGCAAATAGCTTCAACAGGAAGCACTAATAGATAAAGTAAAGCAGGTGCTGGAGTTGAAGGTCAAATTAAGTTACACAATCATTAATCACCCCAAGTTTGGGGTGATTAATGATTGTGTAACTGAATTTGAGCAGCACCTGCTTTACTTTATCTATTAGAGCTTCCTGTTGTAGTTGACTTTTGTAACTATTTTAGAATGGCTCTGGCAGCTTGCCGGCGCCATTCTAAAAGAGTTACAAAAGTCAGCTTGAACTTTTGACCCAATCCGTTCCGCTCGCGGATTTTGCGGGAAATTCGGGAATCTCGCGGATTGCGAATTTACCGAAAATCCGCAAAATCCGCAAGCGGAACGGATTTTCCGCCCATGCTTAACTGAAACCCTTACCCCTAATGCATAGCATAGCATTCCTCTATGTACCAATATTTCACACAGCCCGAGATTTACTTTTACAGAAATTGGCACCTTCCCCAATTAAATAAATGATTTATCATACCAACACTTTGAGGATACTAAAAAGAAGCAAACCATGCCGTAATCTGACTGCTAATTTAAGCAACATTTTGTATCTAAAAGGTGTAAACCAACTCCAAAAAGCAAGAACGTCAATGTCCATTGCTTAAATCCTTATAAAACATAAGGAGTATGGTTTTAAAAGACCACATTCTGTCACGGTTTAGGTGCGGATAGCCTTGGACTCAATATCCCAGAATGCCTGTCTGTTAGTCTGTTCTTTGTGTCTGTCATTCTGTTTCCCTTCCGTTTCCTATATCTGCCTCACTCTCATTACAATCTGTGCTTGTCACCTGTTGTGTTAGCCCTTTCTGAGTTATCCGGAGTCTGGGAAGCTAGAGAGTCCGATATCGTGTGTCTGTGATTCGGGCTGGGAACATTGTAGCCGCGGGAAGCAGGAGAGATGCTTTCTGCTTTCGCGGTGTGCCTTTGATTTATACCTTGGAAACGAACTTGGAATCAAGCGTTTAGGAGCCGCGCTGGAAGCAGGGAGAGACGCTTTCAGCTTTCGCGGTGTGCTTGACATTTGACCTTTTGGAGACGCGCTGTGAGGAGCCGCGCTGGAAGCAGGGAGAGACGCTTTCAGCTTTCACTGTGCGCGAACCGTGAACTGTGAGCTTTTATGGATTAACAGTTCATTGGATCTTTTTGTTATTTACTCGTGCTTACCTTTGGATTGACACCCTTGTGGTATTGAGGAACTACGAGCGGTGGTGCAGCTCGGAGATTTGGGCTTTGGAGAACTTTGAGGAGGCAAGTGGGATTGCTTTCAGGCTACGCTCTGGAACTATGAAGGTATTTATCTTCCCTGGAAGCGCCAGCCGCTTGTAAGCTAGTAGCCTTCTTCTTGCATTGACATTAACTACTAGACTCTTGCTCTTCAAGACTGTTAAGCTCTGCTGGTTCTAAATTCTTTTTTCTTTACTTTATTTTTTCCTCGGCTTAACTCGGACTAGTACCACCAGTTCTAAAGGCGCCCAGTATATTCGGGCCGCAACCTTACAGCCTCCTACACAGGCCCCTTCCCTCTTAGCTCAAGGGACACAAGGCCCTTCCACCATACAGGTTATTCAACCAGTGCAATTACCATTAGCTCCCCCAGAGAGGTTTTTAGGGGATTCTAAAAAATTTGGTACATTTTTAGGGCAGTGTAAGTTACACTTCATGTGCAAACCTGCTGTCTTCTCTGACGATTATTCTAAAACTGCTTTTATGTTATCTTACTTGGGCGGCAACGCCGCAACCTGGTCATTCCCTCTTATCGATAGAAATGATCCAGTATTAGCTAAGTATGAGTTTTGTGAAGAAATGCGCAAATTGTTTGATAGGAAGGCCCATATGCTGTCCCTAGATAGAGAACTTATCACACTTAAACAAGGGTCACAAGATTTGTAAACTTATATAACAAACTTTAATCGTCTTGTTGTTGAAACTGACTGTCCTCCTGCAAAGAGAGTCTCCTTGTTTTATCAGGGATTGAGAGGGGAACTAAAGGATGTACTGGCTCAGGTGGTGAATATGCCGTCTTCGTGTGAAGAGCTCATAGACCTTACGGTTCAGTTGGATCATAGACTTCAGGAACGGAAAGGCGATAAACATCGTTATGAAGTGAGATTCCCGCTGTCCAAACCCAGAACCGTAACAGAAGGTGCATCAACTCCCGACACAATTGAACCAATGCAAATAGGAGGGGTAAGAGGCCCCTTAAGTCCAGAGGAACGAACCCGAAGACGCAATCAGAAACTTTGTATGTATTGCGGGAAGGCGGGGCATTTCATTAAAGATTGCAAAGCTAAAACCAAAAACACACGGAACATACCGGCAGTGGATTACCTTTTTTCCCCGTCGGGAAACGAAAGAGCTCAAACAAGTTAGAGACCCCTTGTTTGAGTCAAGACAAAGAAAAATAGGTCTATCACGCTGTAGCCAACACCATGCAACCATCGGTGCCCCACATGAATTTGTGTGTTACCATCAAATGGCCAGAAAAAATGCCTGTGATGGTACATGCAATGCTCGATTCAGGAGCTACAGGCAATTTTATTGACCAGCAATATGCAATAAGTATAGGTGTACCGCGCATTCAGTAAGAAACACCCAAAGCCGTGAAGGCCGTGGATGGATCGGATCTGACATCAGGGCCTGTATGCTACCATACTCGGCAACTGGTCATGCAAGTAGGTCAAAATCATTACGAGTATATTTCCTTTGATATAATCGATGCTCCCCAATTTAAATTAATCCTGGGGATGCCATGGTTGACGAAACACGACCCTGTTGTTAAATGGGCAGATCGTACTATTACCCTTAGCTCGGATTACTGTGCAGAGCATTGTACCCTACTTCACCTGTGCGAGGAAATCAACATGGAAACTCCTGCCAGTGCCCTAGCTAGTGGAGGGAGAAGTTTGAGAGTTAATGCTATCACTACTCTTTCGGAGGCCTACCAGAAGTTTCGGGATGTCTTCATCGAAAAAGAAGCCAGCAAATTACCTCCGCACAGGGAATACGATTGTGTAATAGAGCTGGAACCTGGAGCTAGCATCCCTTGTAGTAGAATATACGCCCTCACTGAGGCAGAAAATACCTATCTACAACAATATCTGCAGAAGATGTTGGAGTCTGGCTTCATTCGTCCATCCAAGTCCCCTGCTTCCTCGCCTTTGTTTTTTATCTCTAAGAGGGAGGGGGGATTGCGAACATGCATAGACTATAAAGCCATCAATAGAGTCACCAGAAAGAACAGATATCCTCTCCGTCTTATTCCCGTCCTCCTGGACTAGTTGAAGGACGCAAGGATATTTACCAAGTTGGACTTGCGGGGTGCGTACCACCTCGTGAGAGTTCGCAGAGGGGATGAATGGAAGACCGCTTTCCGCACCAAATATGGGCTCTACGAGTATCAAGTTATGCCCTTCGGCTTGTGTAATGCCCCTGCGGCATTTCAATTCTTTATGGATGAAGTGCAGAGGGGTTTACTGGATGTCTCGTGCATCGTCTACATTGACGACATTTTGATTTATTCAGCCACACGAGAAGACCATGTCCAGCATGTAACGGAAGTCTTGGAACGATTGCAGCGTCATGAGCTATATGCTAAATTGGAGAAGTGTTTGTTTCATACCACCGAAGTGGAATTTCCGGGTTACGTCATAGGTCCGATGGGGCTGAAGATGGACCAAAAGAAGATACAAGCAATCATTCAGTGGAAACATCCCTCTTCGGTGAAGTCCTTGCAGAGCTTCATGGGATTCGCGAATTTCTACAGGCGATTCATTAAAAACTTCTCTGGAATTATACAGCCTTTAACCCAACTGTTGAAGAAAGGAGTGGTCTTCAAGTGGACCGATGCTGCTGAACTGGCCTTTCAAGAATTAAAAACCTGCTTTGTAACAGCCCCCATCCTGCGACATCCAGATGCCAGTCAGCCTTTTGTGATGGAAACAGATGCCTCGTATTACGCCCTAGGTGGCATACTGTCGCAGAGACACCCTGAAACAGGCCAACTTCATCCAGTGGCATATTTTTCTAGGAAATTGTCACCAAGTGAGATCAACTACAGTATCACAGATAAAAAACTGCTGGCCATTAAGAGGGCGTGCGAAGAATGGCACCATCATCTGTTAGGAGCCAGACACACGGTAGAGATGTACACGGATCACCGGAACCTCCTCTTTCTGAAAAGTGCAAAAGCATTAACACCAAGACAATTACGGTGGTCTCTGTTCTTTTCTGATTTTGATTTCATAATTAAATACCGTCCTGGCCCACAAAATGGGAAAGCCGATGCCCTTTCAAGACCTGCATCTGTAATGCAGGAGCAAGCAACAGAAACTGGAGATCCGCCCATCATTCTTCACAAGGCGACCTTCTTACCTTCTGCTTCCGCGATCACATGTTCCTCAGAGTTCCTGAAGGAAGTGGAAGAGAGGATGGCGGTCATGGACGTGCAATCTTAGATAGCCAAAGAACCATTGCAAAGAACATTGAAAAACAAGTTACTCTTTAGGGACAAAAAACTGTACCTTCCTGTGAACGAGTTACGGAATCGAGCGCTTCAATGGACACATGACTCTTCACTAAGTGGACACATGGGAGTCCAGAAAACGTTGTAGACCACTTCACAATATTTTTGGTGGGAGACCATGCGAAAGGACATCGAGGAGTACATTGCTAGATGTCCTATTTGCATTCAAGGGAAAGTAATACATCATCGAAGCAGCGGATTGTTACGTCCCATACCCATTCCTCCTGCCCCATGGCACACTGTGTCCATGGATTTCATTGTGGAAATGCCTCTCAGTTTCGGCAACAACACCATCTTGGTGGTTATAGACCATCTAACTAAAATGGGCCATTTTATTGCATTAACTAAGTTACCCACGTCAGGAGAACTAGCTACTGTCTTTTTGCAAAATATAGTTAGATTACATGGTGTTCCTTCTGTTCTCATTACGGATAGAGGAACACAGTTCACCTCCAAATTTTGGAAGGCTTTGTGTGACATTATGAAGATCGATGCAAGATTGTCCACAAGCTATCATCCGCAGACCGAAAGGCTAAACCAAACCCTCGAACAATATTTGCGGTGTTTCACTCTCCAGCAAGACGAGGAATGGAGAACGTTATTGTGGATGACGTAGTTCGCTTATAATAACGCTACTCATTCCACATTGGGTTGTTCGCCCTTCTTTTGTCTTCATGGGTATCACCCAATTTCCTGCCCTTTGAGAATCCAAGTCCCTCCTCTCACCCTACCATTCAGGAACACCATGCTCACCTTACATCTGTTGTGCAGAATGCTAGGGAGAATCTAGAGGCAGCCAGAAATCGTTACAAATTACAGGCAGACAGGAAAAGAACCCCTGAACCAGCATGCTCGGCTGGTGACAAAGTATGGTTGAGCACTAGATACTTGAAATTTAAGGGGAACACTCGGTTGCAACCGAAATATGTTGGCCCATATTCCATTCTTGAGGTGATCAATCCCGTAGCCATGAAGTTAAAGCTTCCCTCCTCTTGGCACATCCACCCTGTGTTCCATGTGTCCCTACTGAAGCCATATGTGCAAGGAACTAGACCTTCAATGAAACCTCAGCCTATAGAAATAGACGGGGAGGTGGAATACGAAGTGCGGGCAGTGTTAGATTCCAGGAGGGTGAGGGGTGTCCTGCAATACCTGATTGATTGGAAAGAGTATGGCCCGGAGGAGCGCTCTTGGGAGCCTCGCGCCAATCTGCATTGTCCTGGGCTTTTGAGGTGTTTTCACACCATGCATCCTACAAAGCCTGGTGGACCGCTGAGACGTTGGTCCTTGAGAGGGAGTTCTGTCACGGTTTAGGTGCGGATAGCCTTGGACTCAATATCCCAGAATGCCTGTGTGTTAGTCTGTTCTTTGTGTCTGTCATTCTGTTTCCCTTCCGTTTCCTATATCTGCCTCACTCTCATTACAATCGGTGCTTGTCACCTGTTGTGTTAGCCCTTTCTGAGTTATCCGGAGTCTGGGAAGCTAGAGAGTCCGATATCGTGTGTCCGTGATTCGGGCTGGGAACATTGTAGCCGCGGGAAGCAGGAGAGATGTTTTCTGCTTTCGCGGTGTGCCTTTGATTTATACCTTGGAAACAAACTTGGAATCAAGCGTTTAGGAGCCGCGCTGGAAGCAGGGAGAGACACTTTCAGCTTTCGCGGTGTGCTTCACATTTGACCTTTTGGAGACTCGCTGTGAGGAGCCGTGCTGGAAGCAGGAAGAGACGCTTTCAGCTTTCACTGTGCGCGAACCGTGAACTGTGAGCTTTTATGGATTCACAGTTCATTGGATCTTTTTGTTATTTACTCTTGCTTACGTTTGGATTGACACCCTTGTGGCATTGAGGAACTACGAGCGGTGGTGCAGCTCGGAGATTTGGGCTTTGGAGAACTTTGAGGAGGCAAGTGGGATTGCTTTCAGGCTACGCTCTGGAACTATGAAGGTATTTATCTTCCCTGGAAGCGCCAGCCGCTTGTAAGCTAGTAGCCTTCTTCTTGCATTGACATTAACTATTAGACTCTTGCTCTTCAAGACTGTTAAAATCTGCTGGTTCTAAATTCTTTTTTCTTTACTTTATTTTTTCCTTTTTTGGATGCGCCTGTTTTTGTATGGACGTTTGTGGCAGCTTCTCCCAGTGAGTGAAATATTCAGCTATATATATAGTATATGTTGAGACAAGATAGGGGGGGTGTATTTATAGTGTCCCTTGTGTATTTCTGCAGGTACACAGAACACAGACCCAACGTGAGGGTTCCACCCATCCTTCTGTGGTGTGAATGATTTCTGGCTGCCAGTCCTTTATGTTTTATTTCTCAATTTTTCCCCTTCCCTGGGCGAGGTCCTCTCAGTGGAGTGTTATCTAGATTGCTCTCTTGGGGTACCGCTCCTAGGGAAGAGTGAATCTAGCATCTGCTTCGCTCCCGCCGTGTCTGGATCTAAAGGTGGGTCAATCTGTTCCGAATTGTGACACATTCATGAACATAAAGCTGCAGTACACATTTTATAAACTAATATAAGGAAAACAGTTGGTAAGGAGTACATTTCTTTTCTCTCTAGTTCTGCCACTCTTACATTGCTCTTGACCCTAATTCCTCCATGCTCTACTCTTTACCTCTCATCTTCCCACCTTTCCTCTCATATTTGCTTGCTGATTCTGCCCCTCTTACATTCACATCTCTCTTCCCTGCCAACTCTCCACCCAGTCTTTATCTTCTCTGTTGGTTATGCCATCCTAAATACAGCTATGCCTTTTCCTTCTCCCCTTTCCTTTTATCTTCTCTTGCTGTTCCTGCCCCATTACATACACCTCTCCCCTTCCGCCTTCCCTCTCGCTGATTCTGCCCTTCTTACATCAAACTCTACCTCCCTGATCTAATCTTCATCTCTAATCTTTCACTAAGCCTTTAACGTTCTCTTGCTGGTTCTGCACATCTTATATCTACCTTCTCCTCCTCTTTCCCTCTTCATCCAACCTCTTAATATCTCTTGGTTCTTCTCTCTTCCATCCACTTCTCTCTCTTGCCACTCTGCCTATGTGCTCTTGCTGGTTATGTCTCTCTTATAGCCATGACTTCTATCCATGCACTACCATCACTGCTTATCTCTCCCCCAGCCTTATAACTTGTTTTTACTGGCTCTTCCCCATTTACATCTTCTCTACATTTCCATCCTCCTGAACACTCTATTAGTTTCTCACTGATTTTGCCACTTACACCACCTATTTCCATTCATCCTCTACTCTTATTCTCGTCTCTTCCTCAAACCTTATTTTGTGGATTCTGCCCTTTAACATCAAACTCTCTGCTATCCCAACTTGTTTCTTCTCTTTCTCATTATGTCCCTCTTATATCTACCTTTCTCCTCCATGCTGTTTGCCTCGTCTCTCCCCCTGCCTCCTACCTTTCTCACAGATTCTGGCCTTCTGCATCCGCCTCTCATTTCCCCTCTTTTCTCTGTGTAAGGTTTCTTGATTGTTCCGCCTCTCTTACATCTACAGGTCCCATGCATGTACTGCCATTCACTTCTCATTTCTTCCTCTAGTCTCCTAGTGTTTTTTGCTGGTCTGTCCCCTTTACATTCACCTCTTCTCTTATACCTCCCTGCCTCTTACCTTGTCTCACTGTTTCTGCCTCTCTTATATCCGTGTCTCCCTTCCATGCTCGACACTGCACTTTATCTCTACTACTGCTTCTTTCCTTTCTCACTAATTCTGCCTCTATTACACTCAACTCTTACCTACCTACTGAACATTTCACCTCTCATGTCGCCACAGCCTCTAACGTTCTCTCACTGTTTCTACCTCTCTATATTCTACCTCTCCCCTGCCTCTTAACTGCTCTTGGTTGTCCTGCCCTCTTACATCCAACACTCACCATACCCTCTCCATGACACTTAAGTTCTCCTGATGACTTCGCTTCTCTTATCCAAGCACTTCATTTCACCTTTCATCTTTCTCTCGAGCCTCAAATTTGTTCACTGGTTCTGCCCCCTTTATGTCCACCTCTCCCTTCCATGCTCAACTCTTCATGTTTTATTTCCTCTCACCTCTACCCTCAATTCACTGTTTCTGTCCCTCAAGCTTCCACCTCTGCCCTACATGCACTGCTATTTACCACTCTTCTCCCGGTCTCTTACCTTGCTTCACCTCTTGTGCCAGGACGCAATACAGGCCCCTGCAGCACAGATGGGCCCACAACACTTCAGGAGGCCCCCAACCCATCACGGGGCTCCCATTCAGCCCAGGGCCAATGAATATCTGTGAGATGTGGGAGACTCAGGTGAAGTAATCAGGGTTCCCAAGGCCTACATGCTCGGTAGATAACCCACTTACACTCAAGAACTGTTGGCACGGAAACTGTAAAATTCAAAGAACAAGTTTATTAAGACCCCATGGGGTGGTGGTACACTCATACAGCACCCTTCGGTAATGCAAGAGGTATCACACCGAACATCGGTGTGACCCCGTCTTTTATACAGTTTTCAGGTAATAAAGATAGGCGGCACAAGTTACAAGACATTATGTACATATATGGTCATGTTTTGGAACACAGCCAGCTCATTGGAGGGGGTACAACTCCGCTGGTCAGTTTGGCGGCACATTCCTGAGGGGTGACTGGTCAGTGGGGACTGCGCATGTACGAGCTTGACCAGTACTAAAAATAACCTGTTGCTGGGCAAACTGAAGTGGTCAGTGGTACGGACAACGGACTAAAGGGCACGCTAGCCACGAGGCCGCTTATGGTCTAAGATGGCCGCCGTAACATTCAAAATGGCGTTTTCATGTATAGCCAAGTTAAGCGGGAAAACGTGTAGTTTCAGCTAATCGCTAACGCGGCCATGCCAATTACGACAGACGACCCTTTTAGCGTTTAGCTGAAGCTACCTCATAGTGAACATAATCAGGATGTTCATCCTCAATGTCTATTAACATTATTTGCGTCACTTCTTTATGAAGCATCATTTTGTCATGAGCAAGAGCTCGTCTTGATGGTACACAAGCTGATAGGCACATAGAACATAAAGCTGGGCCACATTGGATACATAAGCACACAAAGAACAGTACCCCTACAATTATACATAGAATTGTTAACAGTTTCCAGCCCCAAGCAGTAAGTATTGACCAGAACCATCCTGAAAGTGTCCAAGTTCCATTGTCCGGGTGTATTTCAGCTGCTATTTTATGCAGCTTTGATATGGCATCATAAACAGATGGTGAATTGTCAGGTATGTACACACAGCAGCTACTTCCGATAATTCTGCATGCCCCCCCACGGTCAGCTAGAACTACATCCAACACCATCCTATTTTGGAGCGTAATAATCCTAGAAATCTGGAGTTCCTCAGTAATATTCCCCAGTGCAATGGCAGTATCATTTGCTACAGCCTCAACAACACGTGTCAATCGTCTTATTTTCCGACTGTTCAACGCGGCCCCCACAAAGGAAAACAGTCCCAAATTGAAGTCCACATACTGCTGTAAGGCAGTATCAGTCTGATCTATGTCATCCAGAACAACAGTCCGCTTGACTCTATTCAGGACAAAATCGTGATACAAGACATAATCATTATGATAAATTGGTGGGGCAATGAATACAGGGGGTAGTACAAACGATACATAACACGTGCCTAACCATCCCAATGGAAGCTGATGATAGCCTTTCGTGCCACAAATAAAATACGTGTTTCGAGACGCTACAAACGAGATGCCATTCGGGCTATCAAAAGTAAGTGTGGTGTTGCATTCACTTTTCCCTACCGGAATCGAACCTTTATTTCTTATACACAAATCGGCTTTAGTAGCAATAACATTAATGACATGTGAGCTGGATACATTGATATTTCGTTGATTGCTGTACACACGCGGGGCAGATACGTTATCGGGCCGGTACTCCTCCCATTCAAATCGAGTACCCTCAGCCCGTGGAAACCCATCCTTATCATGGAAACATATTTTATTCAAACGAAAAAGCACCCCCCCTTTCGTTGGCCATCTCAGAGTAAAGAGGAGGGTGTACCAGGCATTGCAGGATCCATTATGCGAGAACGGGAGTGGAATGAGTGGGGTGCCCCCTTTCTTCTGGTGCCCCAGCAACATCCCACACACCCAGCAATTGGAAGTATTGGTCATATTATGCGTGTGATGGAGAATCTGGATAAAGCTATTGTTCAGATAAGTTTGCCGATGCCGTTCTTCATGGTAGGGTAAGGTAAAGTGAAAATGTTCAGATGGAGCCGGGGTAGTCGGCAGCAAATGTTCACGTGCAGGTACCACAAGTTCAACTACCCAGGCTATTACAGCTATCACCACAATAGTCAAGACAAAGAGAATGGCACCTAATATTCGTTTGTCCCGTGATGCAGATGACGCCATAGTTCAGAAAAGTTCTTGCAAAGTCTCAAACAGTTCGAATTGTTCACAAAGTCTCAAATACACATGTGTGTATACCTAAAAAAGAAAAATACGGTGCTGAGCTCCGAGGTAGCCGTTGTTTTCTTCTCCGGGCCAAGACGGGTGTCGCTACACTGGGCAGAACTGATCCCCCCCCCCTTGGAATTCCCGGTCTCCGTTTCACAAACCCCAGTGCGGTAACCAACCAGTCACGAAAAAACCCCCCAAAAAATCTTCTTATCGTGGCCGCAGATTGTAACGCTCTCGTCCGGCAACAGCGTGGTCCGGGAAGGCTCCCTCAACTTCGGCCGACGTCACAGCTGGGCTCTTTTCTTTCTCCAGAATCTCCTTGTAGTCGGTCAGCACAGCAGGATTCACCAGATTAGGAGAGACACGACGGCAGTGTGTGGAGTGCACCCACCGCTTCCTGTTGGTCACTCGTACAGCGGTCCGGGTCGCCAGGAGGACCTGCTCGGGGCCCTTCCACCTCGGCTCCAAACTGCTCGCCCTCTCAAACGACCGAATCATTACATGGTCGCCGGGGCGAAGATCATGGCCCTCTCCAGTAGAGTTGTCAGGGAGCGCTTCTCGAACCTGTTGATGAATAGAAAGCAGATCATTTGTTAATCGTGCCAAATAATCGTTCATCATTATGCAAGGCACATCATGTATCAATCGCGGCTTGGGCACCCCCCAGATATTCATAGGGCGACCGAACACCACCTCATATGGTGTGAGGCCAGTTCGTGAATGGGGTACTGATCTAAGAGAGAGTAATGCTAGTGGCAAAGCATCCGGCCACTTCAATGACGTAGATGCCACAATCTTAGCCAGTTTGAGTTTCAACGTGGCATTGTACCGCTCAACCAGACCTGCCGACTGAGGGTGGAACACAGCGTGAAACTTCTGCTGGATCCCTAACCCCTTCAATACATACTCCACAATCTTCCCAACAAAATGAGGCCCATTATCGCTCCACAAAAATTTGCAAACTCCAAAGCGAGGAAAGAATTCCTTAAGCAACACCTTAGCCGTTGTTAGGGCTGTATTGTCTTTCGTGGGGAAGGCCTCAACCCATTTGCTAAAGGCACATACCACCACTAGGACGTACTTTAGGTTGTTGCAGCGCTCAAGTTGGATATAATCCATTTGGAGTACCTCAAATGGTGCAGAGGGTGGAACGAACCCTCCTTTCGGAGTATGGGTCCCTTTTCCAGGATTGTGTTGTAAACATACCAGGCAGGTCTGCACTACTCTCTTGGCAGTATTAGCAATCTCAGGATGTTCCCAGACTCGTGTTAACAGTCGAGTGATTGCAAGAGCTCCGACATGCACCAATCCATGTGTCATCTGGACCATCGCCTGCAAGTAAGCTGCAGGCAATTTCCATTTTTCCATGTCCTTGCTTCTCCAACAACCCTCATCATCTAGTACCCCATCTGCTGCCCATGCCGCAAGTTCTGATTCAGTAGCTGATTTCTGAATATCCAAGATTTCTGCTCTAGCATTGCTCCATCGCTCAGCCTGTGATTGTGTCACATACATGGGGGAGTCAGTCCGAGACATAGCCGTTTGTCTCGCTATACTGTCTGCGAAGGCATTTCCTTGGCCCACTTTATCGGTAATCTTTTTGTGGGCGCTACATTTTATTATCGCTACTTTCTTTGGGCAAAGCAACGCGTTTAAGAGATCACGCACCAGTTCTCCGTGCATAATGTGTTCTCCATGAGACGTCAAAAACCCACGCTCTCTCCAGAGTAGCCCGAAGTCATGTGCTACTCCGAAGGCGTACCGGCTGTCTGTGTATATGTTCACACATAGGCCAGCACTCAATTCGCAGGCTCTTGTTAAAGCTATCAGCTCTGCTGCCTGAGCCGATTTCTGTGGTATTCGTGCTGTTTCTACCACTGTCTTAAGTGTCGTGATCGCATAGGCTGCGGAAGTCGTACCATCTGGCAGCCTCAAACACGATCCATCAACCCACAGCTCCCCATCCACATCTGGAAGTGGCATATCCTGTAAGTCAACACGACCCTTTGTCTGTTCCTCGGTCAGGAAAACACAGTCGTGATGTTTTTCTTCCTGACCCTCCTCGACCGGATAGGGCAATAAAGTGGCAGGGTTCAGGGTAGCGCATCTTTTCAGTGTGATATGTGGCGCCAAAAGCGTAAGCTCATATCCTGTTAGCCGTGCGCTCGTAAGATATTGGGTCTTTGTTTGATTTAACAGAGCATCTACTGCGTGGGGAACTAACACCAACAGTTTGTGTGATAACACTATTCCCTCACTCTGCCGTATGGCTACTGCTGTTGCTGCCACTGCTCGGAAACACCCAGGCAACCCTCGTGCTACAGGATCAAGAATGGCAGAGAAATACGCACATGGTCTCTGCTTATCCCCGTGTGCTTGCACTAACACTGACAACGCGCACCCATCGTTCTCGTGCACATACAATGTAAAAAGTTTTGTGTAGTCTGGTGTATCTAACACGGGTGCAGAACAGAGGGCCTGTCTCAACTGTTCAAAAGCATTCTGACATTCATCTGTCCATTCAAGGGGCATTGGTGTAGCTTTGGACAGTAACGCCAGCAAAGGTTTTATAATATGCGAAAACCCCATGATCCACTGTCTACAAAAGGACGTTAACCCTATGAAGGCACGTACATCTCTCTGTGTGCGGGGGACTGGTGTGTCTAAAATTGCTTGAATTCGATCAGATGTTAATGCACGCCCCTCCTTAGACAAAAGATGACCGAGGTAGGTCACCTTGGGTCTACAGTATTGGAGCTTTTTCTTCGAAACCTTATGATTGTTCTGTGCCAGAAAAGAAAGCAACGCAATTGTACTTTCTTCACATTGTGCATAAGAGTCCGCAGCAAGCAGAAGGTCATCCACGTACTGGATGAGGACAACGCCAGACTGTAATTCAAAGGAATCAAGCTGTCTTTTCAAAGCCTGGCTGTAGATACTCGGGCTCTCAGTGTAACCTTGGGGAACACGACAAAATCTATACGATTTATTATTTAACGTGAAGCCAAACAAATATCTGCTATCAGGATGGACAGGAATGGAAAAGAACGCGTTTTTCAAATCAATAACACTAAAGGTCGTGGCCGTTGGTGGCACCAATGTAAGCAAGGTCGTAATGTCGGACACCACCGGGTATTGGGGAATGACAATTTTGTTGATCTCTTTCAAGTCAATAATAAACCGATAGACTTTGTCGTCAGTATCTCTCTTAAGGATCGGAAGAATAGGGCTGTTACAAACATTATAAGGAACCTCCTCCACCACCTCGGCCGTTATCAAATCCTGAACGATGCGTGTCAAGGCAATTTCACCTTCTCTCGAAATCTTATACTGTGGCACTCGTGGTAGAGAGGCCCCCTCCTGAACAGTAATGTGAATAGGTGGAATACGCATCTCTCCCACATCCGTATCTGAGGTCGCCCATAACGTGTGCGGTAGAGAGGCCAAAGCTGGAATGTCTAATATAGTGCAAAACCTATCTGAGTCGGGATAATTGTCATTCAGGATAACCCGCACTACCTCAGGAGCGCACCGTATCGTTGCTCGAAAATATTTAAGCAAGTCAATGCCCAAGATATTATCTGGTGTATGGGGCGATAACAAAAATTTACCAAAACTGAAAAATTTGTCAAGACATAGTGCAAGGGGTTTTGACAATGGGCTAGGGGAGGGTGTGCCATCAAACCCTACACATGTTATCATTTCGCCAGACAGGGGAGCCCTCGGAACCAAGTTTTTCGACAAAGCGCTACGAGTAGCCCCTGTGTCGACTAGAAATTGATCAGTAGAACCCAGAATACCTGCTGTTACATATGGACCCTTCTGATCTACCGGCACTTCAATTGATTCCTTACCCCATCCTACGCAGCCCTATGCATGCACATAATCCTGATGCTCCACATTCTCACCCTCCGATATTTGATATTGGTTCCGTCTATCAAAAGTGTTGCGTTCATCCTGGCCACGGCCCCTTTCTTCCACCCTTCCACGATCACCTCCGCCACCTCTCGCTCCCGTATAACTGCCTCTCGACCTACCACCTCCTCGACCACGCTGGCTACGCTGCTCACGAAGTACCGGACAATCGTCAGCCCAATGCCCAAACTCTTTACAATAGGCACATTGATCCTCCGCTATATCCGTACGACCATACGACGTATTTCCTCCACCTCGTCTACCTCTATCATTCCCTCTACCCTGTGTTCCCCGAACCTGCGCCAACATCACCTTCGTTTTCAATTCCTTCGCCTTCTTATCAACACTTTCTTTAGCCTCCAACTCCTGCCGCTCGTAATACTGAGCCATAGTTAACAAAGACACAGGGGTCGCCGTGGCCCAGGAACTATCACTCGATTTCAATCGCTTTGCAATCTCCGGTAGGAGATTAGCCACATACTTATCTACGAACAAATGCCGACCCGTATCATCTGTTAAAGATTGACCACTGTAATCATGGAACGCCTCCTCGAAGCGTGTAAAGAAATCCGAAACCGTTTCATCAGGCTTTTGTTTGCACGAGACTAACATGGTCCAATCAATCTTTTTAGAAGGAACAAGCGTTTTTAGTTTAGTCAAGATAGCCGCCGGAAGATCTAGGATCAGCTCACATGGCTTACATGCAGGTTCCCTATCTAAATCTGCTTGGTTTATTTCTTTCCATGTCCCCCCCAGTATTGCTTCATCATTATTTTTACGAATTTGTCTCCACATATCAGGTGGAAGAATTAACCCAAAAAACAAATCTATGTCGACAAGAGTCATCACACAAGACGAAATGGCCCCTTCCACCCCTTCATAAAACGCCGCCGGATTTTTCCGAAGGTCAGGTAAAGAATTTTTCAATGCCATAACATCTGCTCTATTCCAAGGAGTATACACCCAGTTATATATAAAATAACCCTTCGCATCCTTAGAATATTTATCATCATCTGTACCTTGCCCTTTAGGAGGGACATACAAAGGTGCGGCTTCACGCATAGGCATAACATGCAGTGCAGAACTCTTATCTGAACCCCGGAGAGAACACTCCTTAGACTGCCCGTTAGACTCCAACTCGGACTCCTTTTTCTTTTTCCGCTCCTCCCGCAATCTGGTGGTTTCATCTCGCAGCTCGATCAGTTGCTTGAAAAGGTCATCAACATCTACAAGATCAAATACACCTTTATCCAAATTCTCACGATGAACTGACACAGCCTTAGATTCTAACGTATCTGAAAAGTGACGATATGCAGTAACAACTTCCTCTGCCAAATTAGCCAGAAAATACAGTAATTCTTTGTCCGTCCATGTACCCCTTTCCTTAACAACCTCAGCCTGAGAAACAAAATTCGTATTCACTCTACGAGCCCAACTACGTAAATGTGCGGCCCTCTCCGCAGTAAACCTGAGACCAGATACACCCTTCTTTTCCGGCTTATCCTGTCCTTCATCATCCGATTCTGCAGCTGGAGCCGTTGGCGAAACGTACGGAGGCGGTGACCGATCTAGCAATGAAAAATCATCAATTTCATTATTAAGGACAGGATAAAGCGGTCGGCGAATAGGAAATTGACCAGTCGTTTGCAATTTACGTTCCCGTTCCTCCCTCTCTCTTTTCTCCTGAGCCTCTTTTTCCTCAAGCTGTAAAGCCTTATCTCGAGCAGCCTTGCGCTGCTCTTTGTCCGCCAAGGCAACTTCACGTTTCATTCGCTCGCGCACCGCTTTCTCCCACATTCGCACACAATCAAACATATTTTGTCTAGACCTGCGTTGAAACAAACATTGTTCCACAAACTGTACTTTACGTAAATCGAACGACCCATGTAGAGGCCATTGCAATTCGGGATCAGATTTAGTGTATTTATGCCATAATTTGCTGTACATTATAGGGGGAAGGCCAAATTTAATATACATATCCCTGTTTGGTGTTCCTTCTGGGGGAGCCGGCTGTGCTTCTGCTAACCTAATTGTGGTACCATTTCCAAGACAGCACATCCCTCGGAGTGTGCTTAAAACAGGCATGTTGAAAAAGAATCACGAAAGCGTGACACCGTATAAAATGGCACTTACAGTACTTCACACAAATGTGCCGCTCAGTGGAAAAAAACAAAGTTAGAGAAACATCTCTACATGCCTGCCTATGTGAAGTGCACTACACATATAGATTCAAAATTCACAAATTCACAAACGTTAGCTAACTCAAATCAAAATCATAGGTCATAGGACTTCGGCAAGCGTCCGGAGACTACCTTACCGATCACAAATCATAGAACTTCAGTAAGCGTCCGAAGACTACCTTACCGAACACAAATCCTAGAACTTCAGTAAGCGTCCGAAGACTACCTTACCGAACACAAATCTTACCCAAAATCTCAATTATCCAGATTCCAACTGCCAAGGTCTTGTGATCAAATCAGCCAAACAGCACTTTTCCAGCAACGCAGACAATCGAAAACTCAGTCGGAGACCGGCGCCACCTGGAAGGTCAGATCAGAAGGAAAGGAAGAAACACCGTGGGTGCCAAGACTCGGGTCACTCAGTGGCAGCGCGCGTCCATGGCGAGTTTCCAAGCCTTCGTCACGACCTCTCCTTCGGGCATCCGAGTCGCCGATGAGTCCCTTCGTGGTCGCCAATTTGAAGTAATCAGGGTTCCCAAGGCCTACATGCTCCGTAGATAACCCACTTACACTCAAGAACTGTTGGCACGGAAACTGTAAAATTCAAAGAACAAGTTTATTAAGACCCCATGGGGTGGTGGTACACTCATACAGCACCCTTCGGTAATGCAAGAGGTATCACACCGAACATCGGTGTGACCCCGTCTTTTATACAGTTTTCAGGTAATAAAGATAGGCGGCACAAGTTACAAGACATTATGTACATATATGGTCATGTTTTGGAACACAGCCAGCTCATTGGAGGGGGTACAACTCCGCTGGTCAGTTTGGCGGCACATTCCTGAGGGGTGACTGGTCAGTGGGGACTGCGCATGTACGAGCTTGACCAGTACTAAAAATAGCCTGTTGCTGGGCAAACTGAAGTGGTCAGTGGTACGGACAACGGACTAAAGGGCACGCTAGCCACGAGGCCGCTTATGGTCTAAGATGGCCGCCGTAACATTCAAAATGGCGTTTTCATGTATAGCCAAGTTAAGCGGGAAAACGTGTAGTTTCAGCTAATCGCTAACGCGGCCATGCCAATTACGACACAGGGGCCCATTATCACATTCTGCGGAGAGGGACCCCATCATTTTGGGTTACACCACTGCTCTTGTTTTATTTACAGCATTCTCTCCCCTTCCATCCTACCACTCTCCCCAAGCCTGATACATTTCTCTTTTGCATGCTATTCGTTTTACCTAACCAAACTCTTCCCTTCTCTCATTGATTCCTCCATTACATAACATCACTCCTTCCCCATCTCCCTTTCCTTAAGCTAGTTGTTTTGCCCCTTATGTTCAGATCTCACCTCTGCTGATCTGTCATCTCCCCCACCTATTACCTTCTTTTGTTTTTTTCTAGCCCCTTTTAGATGTGCCTCTCCCTCGATACTTCTATTAAAAGCAAAAGTGGACACCAGACCTCCTTAGATGTACCCAGGAACACGGAAATGAAATATTTCAGATATGAACAAACATGATGCCGGGGAGTAGGTCAACCTTTTCAGATCTGTAAAACAAGTAATGGAGAGTGGCTTGAGGGGTTATAACTTGGGTGTATCTTGGAGGGTGGTTGCACTCCTCTCAGGGTGGTAAGAATGGATGTGGGGGTCACCCCTCCTTACCTCCTACCAACTCAATGTTATCTTCTCCGCTATTCTTTTACTCACCCAATTTTTTATTTAATTTTTTTTATTCATTTATTTATTGGCATTTTCACAGCTTACAATCGAGGAGTACAATATTGGCAGTTACATTTATTTTATTTTATTTATTTTATTTTATGTATTTGTATGGCGCTCAGCTACCCAACAAGGGTTTCCCGGCGCCTATGACATATGGATGGTCAAGGAAAATACTGGATTAATAGTTTAACACAGTTGTTTCTGAAACAACCAGGTTTTTACGTGTTTCCGGAATTTTATGTAGCTGTCCTCTTTCCGGATATGAAGGGGGAGTGAGTTCCATAGTAACGGTCCTCTAACAGAAAAGGATTTCCCACCAGATCTTTGTAGTTTGAATCGGGGGACGACAAAATTCGAGGCCGTTTGCGAGCGAAGACTTCTTTGTGGCAGGTAGGGAGAGGCTAAGGCTTGTAGGTAGGAGGGTGCCGTTTTGTTTTTGATTTTAAACATGTAGCTCAATGTTTTGAAGTTTATCCGATGTTCAACCCTGAGCCAGTGCAATTCGTTCAGATGTTTTGAAACGCTTTCGGACTTTTTAATCCTACACAGGAGTCTTGCAGCAGCGTTTTGAATTAGTTGGAGTCGCTTAATTACTGCTAAATTGGAACCAAGGTAGAGGACATTTCCGTAGTCAATACGTGAAGTTATTAAAGCGTTGACCACGTTTTTTTGCGTGTCTATAACATAACATCATATCACAGTAATTCTGTATCCTGGACACATTAAACAGACATTAGGTTGTTCTTCCACACAAGCAGCACTATTGTCAGATACCCTATACACTTCCTCGTCCTAAGTCTTGGCTGTACCTTCAACATCTGACCCACATTTGACAGTAAAAGACTCATAACAGATTAAGCCCACCGGAGATCCCGCGTCAGTGTGTGGCAATGAGCTGTCATGTGCATCCTCCGTCCCCAAGTCTAAGGGAGAGCCCTCCGAGTCATTGTCATCTCGTGTCAGCCTCCTTTCCAGATACAGCGCCCAGTAGTTTTTAGGACCGTTACGGGGTGGGAGCAGCTCACTGTACAGTTCTGTTTGTGTGCAACAATATATCATGTCATTAGAACACTTGGCGAGTGATGGTGCAGGTCCCCGCATCCAGGTGAGGGCCACACAACGCTTGGCCACCAGAAAGGCCATATCTACTAGTCTTCGTCGTGACGGTACTATATCTTTGGAATACCCCAGCAGGGCCAACAATGGAGATGGGGTCAGAGTCAGTTCAGTGACTCTGTTCACCTTATCATATACCGCACACCAGAAGTCCGCAACTGTCGAACATTGCCAAGCGAGGTGGAAAAAATCTGCAGATTGTGTCCTACACTTTTCGCAGACGGTATTCTCTCGCAAGCCGAATCTGAACAGGCACTCAGGGGTGTAATACACCCTGTTAAGGAATTTAAAGTGCAGTAGGCGGTGGCGACCATTAAGGGACACTCTCCTTTCGGTAGCGCAACAATATTTCCATTTGTCCTCTGGGAGGTCAATGGCCAAATCTGTTTGCTATGCTAGCCGCGGCTTTGCATAATTCGCCGTCCGCTCTGCTAGTGTGATACGGTAGAGATTCGTGATTAGCTTAGCCAGCGTCTTAGCAGTGATCACATAGTCATATGCCAAAACCGGTTGGGGTTCTGCCATATCCTCTCCAAGCAGCTCTCTCAGAGCATGCCGCACCCTATGAAATTGAAAGCGCGGAAGTAGTAGATTTCCAATGCCGTCCCTCGGGTTCAAATCTTCCCAGGTGCAAGCTTTGTTACCCGTAAGAGGTCACCCATGTTGATAAGGTTCAAGTCAGCCAGGTTGGACAGCACGCCTTTATCCCTGCAGGGGCCTCGCCACGAGCACCAGGCCAATTTTGCACTCGGGCATACAGCAGCTAGCAAGCCTGTGCATCCATGAGATGATGCCAGGCATGTGTCACTCGTTCATAGAGTCCAGGATGCCCGTCCGGAGGTCTCTAGGCCAAGACAACAGCGCAGGCAGCGGTATTGGGGCAGCTACTATTGCTTCGATCCGCAAATGCGGCGCGTCAGTTGGACCGTGTATCCAGCCATATGCATGCGCTCCCTGCGCAGCCCGATAATACAGCTCAAGATCCGGAGCATGCAGTCCATCCTCTTCATAGGGGCGTATGAGGATGTCCCAAGCCACCCTGGGCTGCTTCCCAGCCCATGCAAGACGTAGCACTAGAATGTGCAGCTGTCGAAAGAACGTACCTGACAAAACCATAGGTAATTGTTGAATAGGAATAAAAACGGGGAAGTACTATCATTTTCAATAAGGAGATTCGGCCCATCAAGGACAGGGGGAGTCCTATCCATTTAATAACGTCATCCTCTAGCCTAGAAATCGCCACTCCATAATTCTCCCTGAGGACCACCTCCGAATCCGTGTGTAGCTTGATACCCTAATAGCGGACAGTGTCGTGGTACATTGTATAGGGAAATCCGATTCTACTCTCCCAGTGACAGGCGTAAGCGGGAACATTATGGTTTTACCCCAATTCACATGTATCCCCGAAAGCGAGCTGAACAATACCACTTCTCTGAGCACCGTCGAGAGGTTGTCTTCCGGTTGCCGCACATAGAGCAAAGTGTCGTCCGCGTACGTAGACACTATCAAGTTGTACGTGGGAAATCGGATACCACGATGCCCGTGGTAGTCACGTAAAGCACATTCCAGAGGCTCCGCAACTAAGGCATACAGCAAAGGGGAAAGGGGACAGCTCTGTCTAGTGCTGCGTCCAACAGAAAAAGGTTCAGTCTTCAGCGAGCCTATTCGGACCCTCGCCGTTGGGGAAGTGTAAAGTGTGTTAAGGAGTTGTATGAACAAGTCACCCACTCCCATGCGGCGCAGAACGAAACGGAGGAAAGGCCATTCAACAGAGTCGAAGGCCTTTTCCATATCCAGGAATACCGCCAGTGCCGGAACATCAGGGCGCGTGTGCTGAAAGGCCGCAAACACTGTCCAGAGGTTATAAGTCAGATTGCGGTTGGGGGCAAAGCCCGCTTGTTCCGGGCCGACAAGCGTTGGAATTAGTGGGCTGAGGCGATTAGCTATAATTTTCACAAATATCTTCGCGTCTACGTTAAGCAGCGATAGCGGCCGGTAGGAAGCGCAGTCCTCGGAGGACTTCCCCGGTTTGAGGAAAGCCACAATAATAGCTTCCCGCATCGTAGGGGGCATTTCCTCAGCCTCCGCCATCTGCTCAACCAAAGTCAACAATTTAGGTATTAGTAAGTCAGAGTACGTTTTGTAGAAAGAGGCCGGGAAGCCATCACTGCCCGGAGCGCTGCCAGCCTTCATTGATGATAACGCCCAAACCACTTCCTCCCTCTCAAAGGGATGAGCCAGAAACTCCCGATGTGTGTTGGTCAGCCATGGTAATTGGATATGTGTTAAATAGTCTAATATACGCTCCTCCGGAATGGGTCCTCTGGAGGCATATAGTTCAGCATAATAATCCCTGAAGCGATCCGCCGCCCATTCCTCAGTTAATTCCTCCCATGTGGGGATCGGAGTGTGGGCACCATCGTGCAGTGCCTGTGCTGCTTTGCCATGCGCGCTAGGACTGCCCCCGGTCGTTCTCTCTCGCCATATGACCTGGCAATGGCATATTTTCCTAGGTATTTCACCTCGGTGTCCGCCTCCTCATTGTATTCACGGATCGTTTGGGCCAATTCCCGATCTAGCTCTGCTCCTGGGTCCCGCAAGCGGCTTATTTCTATATCTTTTAGCCGATGTTCCAGAAGGGACAGTCGGCTCCGGATAGACTTGAGGACACCTGCATGCTTGGTGATGGCGAGTCCGTGGATATAAGCCTTTTACGTCTCCCACACTGTTAGGAAGGAGTCCACCGAGCCCACGTTCTTGTCAAAGAACTCTTCAGTTTTTCCTCCCGAAAAGCTACATCTAACAACGCATATGGGGGCAGCCGCCATAAAAAAGGAGGAGGTCTCCTCGCCAGCGCTCTAAGGGTAACAAGGATCGGGGAATGGTCAGACTAGGTGCGGGCAGCGTCACACACATTTGTACACTGGAGAGGAGGAATGAGGTCAGTAGCCAGTAGTCTATACGAGTATGAATGTTATGCTGCCCGGAATAATGAGTGTACCCTACCTGTCCCGGGCCCGGGGCCAGTGCTCACTCCACAGCAGCGCAGGGCAGGCAGATTCCACACTTTGCTCCAACACACAGTCGGGTTGTCGGGAACCTAGTCCTCCACACGTCCTGAAGTCCCAGTCGAGTCATTTCGGCTTCAAGTGCTCTGGCAGAGGTCGAGAGGCGTCGTTCAGGGCTGTCCGACCTGTCCAAAGAGGGCTGCCGGACCATGTTAAAATCTCGAACCCACAGCACGTGCTCACCGTATAATTCTCGTACCTTAGAGGCCAGAGCCAGATAGAAAGAGGGGCAGTCATAATTTGGTCCATAGGAGTTAATTATGTGCAAAGTCATGCCCTTACCCACACATTTCGTAATAACATAGCGCCCCTCTGAGTCTGTAGCGACAGGCGTCAATGTGAAGGGAGCCTTAGGGTTCACCCAAGTAAGGGCGCCCCTGGCATGTGAGGTAAACCCGGCAGCGTGTATGTGGTTGTTCAGTCCCCTATAAGTAAGTGTCGGACTGTCAGGGCACAGGTGTGTTTCCTGAAGCAATGCAATGTCAATAGCATGCCTCGAGAGGTACTGCAGTACACGTCTGACTTTCCTGTGATCATTTAGCCTCCTTACATTCCATGTCAGAAGTGTTATGGTATCGGCCTCATGTGGCTGCTGTGTCATGTCTGATGTCACAGTATAAGTAAGCCTTCGAATGTATCTGTCCATGCCGTTGTCTCTGTGTCCTTCGTGTCGTGCTTTCGCCAATAATACTCCATTTCAAACAATCAACAGTCGAACGAACCTCCCTAGACGCAATTAGCAACAATTGACAAAAATGGAATGCCCTCCAACCCCCCACCCACGCTTGCCCTCCCCCAACTTGGCCACGTCCCTGCTCCCGACCCAGTGTACCCCCCCTCATAGTCCCCAACACAATTCCAAATCGACTCTCTGCCATCTCTCTCCCTCCACCCGCCACCCCCAAAATTCAAACACAAATACAGCCTACAAATCACAAGACTATGCAAAGAAGAGAATAAAATGAAAGGTCTCCTCTAATTAGGGGAGTCTAACAGGGAATAGTGTACCACACACAGGGACGAAGGTAGTCCGCTCATAGTATAACTGTAGCAATGTCCTGCAATGTAGCTCGCTGCATCGCCCCGCTCCCCCACCACCAGAGGAAAGAAAAGAAAAAGGAAAATAAACAGCCATAGCAAGTGCACTCCCAACTAGCAACAGTACCCCTATTATAATTGGGGTTATCCACATAGCACAGCTGTACGTGACGTCCCTCTCAAGTCTAATCCGTCACAGCTATCATTTATTCCTCCTGCGCTGTGATCCATTTAGGAAGGAGCTTTCACTACGCCCCTACCAGCTCAGGTGTGTTATCCCAGAGTGGCGATATGTCTCCAACAAGTATGCACAACATATATAGTGAGAGGAAGGGTAGGGAATTCGATATCAACAATAAATCAACTAGTGGTATTCATCCCTCCCCCATATGCATATCCTATCTCATCTCAATCCCACATCAGCCCTGCAATATCAGTGCTATAGGCCAGTCATAACAGAGTCAGCAGCCCAGCTCGCTGGCAGTAGTGTAAGGGCTAAGAGCTGTGCACTCAGGTTCTCAGTTCCCCAGAGCACCAGTATCTCACCAAGCCGTAGCTAGCAGGTTCAGTCCTGATCCTCCAGGGAGCCACCGGAGGCCTCGTCCGGTCGGCCGTTCTCCGAGGGCTGCTGGTGTCCCTGCGCCAGCTCTCCATGGCTTTCTGAAGCGCTCTAGGGTCCGTGAAGATCGTAGATCTCCCCTGCCTGTTGACCCTCAGCTTGGCAGGGTAGAGCATGGCATAATCCACCCCGAGTTCTCTGAGTTGCCGTTTCATTAGCACGAATTGGCGCCGCGCCTCTTGTACTCTCGCTGTGAAATCCGGGAATAGAGATAGCGTGCTGCCCTCATAGGTCAGCCGTTGTTTCTCCCGGGCTAGCTTCAACGCGATGTCACGGTCCCTGTAATTAAGGAGCTTGGCAACAATGGGTCGTGGAGGGGCCCCCGGTTTAGGTCTTAGGCCCAAAGTGCGGTGGGCTCTTTCGATGACAAATATCTCCGAGAATGCAGTGTCTCACAGCAGTTTTTTCAATAGGGCCTCCACAAACAATTCCATGTTACCCGTCCGTGTGCTTTCCGGCAGTCCCATAATACGAATGTTGCATGTACGGGACCGCGCCTCCAAGTCCTCTGCCTTATCCTGCAAAAGCTGAATCACCTTACCCAGTTGCTTATGCTCAACATCTAGGGTAGTCTGCGCCTCCTCCACCTCACCAATGCATCTCTCCGACATGTCTATGCGTTCGGCATGTACGTCAAGCCGCTCCGCCATCCGGTCCATACGATACGTTAAGGCATTCATCTTAGTCCCCAGCGAAGCGAGGCCGCCCTGTAAGTTCTTTTCCATGGCCAACAGTATGCTGCGAAGATCAGGCTCCATCGCTTCCCCATCCGTCGAGTTCCCTGCTCCAGATTGCTCTGCCCTGTGCGTGGGTTCTTCAGATTTGGCCTTTTTGTTTTCGAATGTCAATTTGGGTTACAAGCGGTCAGGGCGTCCCTTGTTGGTGTCACCTCTCGTTGCCTCCGTCAGGTCCAAACTCCCAGTATCCCAGGTATACACCTGAACTAAGAACAGGTAGGTACTAGTGGCAGAATATTACTCAGCGCAGGAAGTAGAGTGTATGCAATATTTTCTCAGCAGCTCAGGCTCGGTCTCTTCAAGCTGCGACCCCCCTTCACCCGTAGTCAGACCGGGGCCCGTTCTCACTCCACAGCAGCGCAAGGCAGGCAGATTCCACACTTTGCTCCAACACACCCAGGTAAAGTGTCTATGCTCGGGACCAGACACTACATCAAGCGTCACTGTCCCGCCAGGTTCAGTTCAAACTGCTCACCCGGGTCAGCTTCCACTCCAGGCCAACAGGGCTCAACAAGGCTGTCTGGCAATCCAC
The DNA here is from genome assembly GCF_964263255.1 of Lissotriton vulgaris. Classification (NCBI taxonomy): domain Eukaryota; kingdom Metazoa; phylum Chordata; class Amphibia; order Caudata; family Salamandridae; genus Lissotriton; species Lissotriton vulgaris. The sequence goes on along the minus strand of NC_141695.1, from coordinate 1,139,418,531 downwards.
CGCCCGGCTCCGATCTGCGCATCAAGCACGGGGTCCCAGGGCAATGATGGCAGGGGGACCAGGCACTCCTCCAAGAGAGACGTAGTGACCCCGGGCCCACGGTCTCCAGGCAGCTGTCACAGGCCCCAGTACAAATTCAGCAGGGGTGGGAAGTGGAGGGGCGGGGGGATCACGGGCCCCCAATCCGCACCGCCGCACCCGCTATGTCACTCAGTCAATGTGGGCCATGCACCCCCACCAGACCTGATCGCCGGCAGTCTCTCCAAGGAAAATGGCACGGCCTGAGGCCCAACCAAAGCCAGGAACTCGATTTAGGGACTCCGATCCCGTCAGAGCCCGCAGGCAACGTAGTCTCCCGCACGCAGCCCCCTCCGCTCACCGCCTCACACGTCACCAACGATTAGCAGCTCTCCTCTCCTCCTCAGGGCCAGCAGCCTCTCCGAGGAAATGGCAGGTCCTGAGGCCCAACCAAAGCCGGGCGCTCAGTTAGGGAGCCGCAACCATGCCTGGACACACGGGCGCCGCTGTCTATCACACGCGGCCGTATTCCCAACTGCGGCGCTCTGTAGGCCTCGCCACGTTCCCGGACCGACCAGGGCAAAGTCGCTGCGGATTTCGACCTACAGGGGCCAAATTCACCCGATAGTTGCTCCAAGCATTGTGGATCAACTTGGCAGTGCTTCAATGCACTGAGGGCACCGCGGACTGTAGGATAAATGCCAGGATTGTTATGAAGGCGGAGGAGCTAACGGCTCAGGCGGCCATTCTCGTTGCCGGCTAGCTCCCCCTCCTACCAATTTTTCATTATTTCTTTTTTATGTAAATTACATGAAAATAAAAAAAAACACAAAGGGGCAGATCTACAAGAAAGTGCCTCAGCGTGGCACTGCATGCCCTTCGGCTGCGCCACGCTGCGGCACTTTCAGAGCACAGGAAAGCGACATATCTACAATGATATGTCACATTCCTGTGCTCTCCCCTGCTTGCGCAGAAACAGCGGCCATGCGCCGGCTCAGGCACCCTTGCACCATGGTGCAAGGATGCCTGCGCCATGGGGAGATTGCTTTTGTGAAGGAAGGGACCCCTTAAGGCACAAAAGCAATCACTGCAGGCATTTTCTCCTTTCAATGTGTGCTGTAGAATGCAGCACGCATAGAGGAAAAAACGAGGAGAAATGAAAACATTTCTCCTTGTTTCTCTTGGCTATGCCACCCCTATGGTGGCGCAGCAAACTAACGCATTTCCAGGTTTACGATTTCTCGTAAATCTGGAAATGCATCAGTGGACATGGGTGTTGCGTGGGAACACCCACAGCAACACCCATGTCCCGCCCCTAACACGCAAAGTGAACAGGGGCAATATTTACAAGCACAGGTTAAGTCACGCAGGGTGACTTTACCTGTGCTTATAAATATCCCTTAGCACGCAACGTGATGCACCAGCGGTGCATGGGGCTTGTGAATCTGCCCCCAAGTGCTTATATTCAACTGATGTCACTATTTATTTTTAACTCTATTTATGTTTCTTTTGGATGCACATGCTTGTTTGGAAAAAAACAAGAAAACCGTTGCAAAAATTTGAAAAGTATAGCTTTCTCTCCATTTTCTGCTCTTCTCCTTTTCCCTTCATTGAAACTGAGCAGTGCCGATTGTGACACTAAGGTCACTCGTTTTTTGTTGTTGTTGTTGTTGTGAAGTCAGCATGCCAGTAGTTGGGTGTGGGCGGAGCTAGGGGGTCAGAGGAAGAGGAGGAGCGGACTTAGGAAGTGGGCAGTTAGAGCAGGGACATGGAGAAAGTAAGATACATGGAATAAAGCTCCTGAAGATAAGCCCTGGTATCTGTGGTTATTTGTAGCTGGACGCTACAACTGGCGACGAAGGTGGGATAGGCATGTCCTGTGCCCACAGAACCCTGCTGAAAGCACCCTGTCCCGTGCAGCGTCCCAAGAAGCAAGACGCTGCTGTGTGGAGCCGTGCTGCCGCCTAAGGAAGAGAGGCCAGCAGCGAGTAACTATCTTCCCCAAAGCCAGGGGATTGCGGAGGCTCGAAAGAACCGAAAAACGAGTGCCCGAGCGTCGGAAGAAAGGAAACGCTCACTCGCGCCAAAACGCGACTCACGCTGCATGCGTGTAAATAAACGTGCCCCCAGTGGAACAGAAGTCGGGTGCCCACCCCGACTCTGCTTTGCACCTAGAAACAGTGCCCAGAAGGAAGGAAAGTGCCCCAGAGGACCTGCGGCCAGGCGCCAACAAGCGCGACGAAAGCGGAGCCTGCAACAGAGCTCGAACGGCTCTGACGTCGGAAAATCTCACCCCCGATGCGTGAGTGTTAGCACGCGGTCGCAGGGTGAATGCGGAGCCTGCTGGGGCGTTGTGGGAGCCCACCCCGGTCCTACCTGGCAGAAGGTGAAAGGAAGCGGTGGACAGTGAAGACCCCAGCACCCGGCGTGGATCTCATCTGCTCGGTGAGTGTTTGAAGCCAGCCGAGGACTGAAGTACAGTGAAGGAAGCCAAAATCTCGCGGAAAACGAGATTTCGAGTACGGCGGCCATCTTTAAGTCAGGCGCTCGTCAGGACGAACCCTTGATTGTCATAGAGCGGCCATCTTTAAGTCAGGCAAGTAGAGATAAGCAAGCATTGGTTGAAGCAAACGAATAAGCATTGACAAAGGACAAACATTGGCAAAGACCAAACAGCCATTGGCAAAGGCAACAGACATCCAAACAAGCACTGGCGACTACAAGAAACAAGCATTGGCAAAACAAACAAGCACTGGCGACTACAAGAAACAAGCATTGGCAAAATAAACAAACACTGGCGACTACAAGAAACAAGCATTGGCAAAATAAACAAACACTGGCGACTACAAGAGACAAACTTTGGCTAAATAAATAAGCACTGGCGACTACAAGAAGCAAGCATTGGTACATGCCAGTAAACAAGCATTGATACATGCAAATCAACGAGCATTGGTGCATGCAAAGGCAAGTGAAGCAAGCATTAGTGACTAACAAAACAAACATTGACACATGCAAACAAACATTGGCAAATGCAAGTGAAGAATAAACAGACATTGGCAACTGTAGGTGAAGCAAGCATTGGTGACGGCAACAGTACAAACATTGACGCATGCAAACAAGCGTTGGGGCATGCCAGTGAATATTAATAAAGTGCCGAAAAGACGACAAACCAGCCCATGCAAATGCAAGAAGCAATCTAAGAGGACGAGCATTGGTAAAGGAAAGTCACCAAGCATTGGTGCCTGTAAGGGCAAGCATTGGCCCAGAGCGAACAAACATTGATACACGCAAACAAACAAACACTGACACGTGCAAATCAACAAACGGAAGCAGGCGTTGACAGTGACCAAACTAACACTGGGGAAGACAAGTAAACAAGCACTGGTGCAGGCAAACAATCACGGGTTGGTGCGTACAAGTCAACAAGCCTTGGTATGTGTCACTAAACAAATGCTGGTAAATGCAAAAGCAGTAAGCGAGGACAACGACACGTGGACAACATTGCACGAATCTTGGCAACCAACCAGAATAAGCACATGCTAACGCGAGAGTGTATCAATCAACAAGCACGAGCAACCACAAGAGTGACTCAACGAACAAGCAGCGACAAAACTACGGTCAGCACGGGTGGAAACGCGAACAGTGGGATACGCAAGTGACTGTGCAGTGGCGAACGTCAGGAAGTAACGCGCGTCCGTCAAATAGAGGAGGCCACAAACAAATATAAACCACGACAAAGCATAAGTAATTACTCCCGCATCAGCAACAAGCACGAGCCAATGCGCATGTGGGGTAGCCGCTGACCACACACAACAAGCAAGGGAAATCCAAGGCAACATGGACAGCACAAGGTCCCGCGTCTACGACCGGTCAGGACTTCCTTCTCTCAGGGCGGGAGGAGACGTAAATCAATGCTTCAATCCACATCTTGAAGTATCGCCCCCAGTGGCACAGAGTGACGATTGGATTCAGGACCTCAAACGGCACTGGTGGCTGGAAGCATTGGACGATTTCTTGAAAGCCAACGGTGAGCAAAGGGAAAGAAAATGTCTACTGTTACTCCTCCGTCTGGTGGGTCCCGGGGGCCGATGCCCAATTAGAACATTTTCCAAGGAAGAAGCAGACACTTATGACAAACTCCAAGAGGAACTCCATGCCCATCTCAACGCGCAGGCAGAGGTAGATCACAATCGCATGGTCTTCAACACGGCACGGCAGGAACCAGGCGAACCATTGCCGCACTTCATCATTCGATTGCAAAGCCTGGTTCAAGGCTGTCATTTCAACACGTTTACGAATGAGGATGCTGTTCGGCTCAGAATAATCGAAGGCTGTGAAAACCCCGAAACAAGCCGCAAGATACTTAGAGGACATTGGTCGCTAAATGAAATTATCAAAAAAGCTGAAATTGGGATGCACGTCCAGACAAGAGGCAAATGGAGGGATGTGCATCTGAGTACAAAACTTCGAAATACCTGGGAAGAGAGAACCAGAATTCCAACAACCACAAAAAGAGAGAGAGAGAAGGCAGGCCAGAGAAAAGACAAAAAAGACAGCGGAGGAGGCACAGTAACATGGAATGCTCAGAGTCAGACTACTCAGCGTCTGGCCACTCGGAGAGAACCAAAGAATACTCGGAGTCACCCCGGAATCATCCATCCTCCAGGAGTCCCTCAAGAAGTCAGTCACCGCACAACACACGTCACTCTGACAAAGAGGGAGCGTCCAGTGGGACAGACTGCACTCCTGGGCAAAACGACATTCTGCACAACCAGTGGGGAAGAGAGACAAACAATAGGAGGAGCAGCAGTGATCACGACAGGAAATCGACGTTGGAATATCAATCACCAAGGGGCAAAGATAAACCCGAGGAAACAGCTAGCAGTAGGATGCACCCCTCACCGATCAGAGACACTAGATCACCAAACAAATGGAGAGGAAAAGACCCACACAGTCATGGGCCTCAAAGCATCCCTGGGCCCCGCCACAACGTAGAAACAGAGCGTGGATGGGTAACATCAGACGAGGAGAACGAAGAGGCAACCGCCTGGGATCAAGCGCAAGGAACAAGCGCGGAATCTTCAAACAATCTCCCAAATGAGGCAACCGTGAAAATGTTACGACACAGACACACGAAGAAGCCTTGCAAAGGCAATTCCGAGACGGAAAGCAGCTCGTCACGGACTACCCGGTTCCGAAGACCACCGGGTAAGACATTCCCAAAGGAGCACTCACAGGGGAGACTAAAGGAGCACCCCTCTGATTCAGAGAGCATGTCGGTCCGATCCTTTGAATCAGGAGAATCGTGGTCCCGACAACGACCACACGCAACATTTTTAAAGAAACATTCTCAGCGGGAAGTGAGTGAGGACCCCTCTGACTTAGATAACATCTCGGTCCGATCCGTTGAGTCGACAGAATCGTGGTCCCGACAATGGCCATGGCACCAAGCACCTGAACACATCAGCGAACCAAGGGACACTTTTCCCGTTCAGAACAACGTGTCTAGCCCCAATGACAATGCACACTCGATTACTCCACCAGACAACCTGCCACATCGAGCACAGGTGCCTTACGACGCAAAGACTACACCGTCACCCCGGGTAGGGGCAGAAAGGCTGACTCGAAGGTCCTGGTCCTGGTCCCACAAAGGGGAAACAGATATCATGGCCAGTGGCACTCAAACAAGGATGGACCAACCAGTTGATCCGCAAAGGAAGTCGGGCCCGCCCGGAGAGCCAAGTCATCATCAGACAAGAACGAAACACACAACCATCCAGCCGGTTCCAGGGTTTGTTTGGATCAGGTGCGAGCAGGAGTGGGAGAGGCAACCTGAGGCAACCACTCAATCTCCGAGTCATACCAAGATGGCCTCCCCAGATCATACTCCACCAGCTGGCATCCCAGACTCGAAACAGGAAGACAGTGTTGGTCTCGACCTGACAAGGCAAAATGAAGCGAAAACACATACAGACACTTGGAAGGGAACTAAAGTAACATCCCCGTGGAAAAGAGGCCGAGCGTCACGTGAGCGAGAGTCACAATGGGGGACAGACTGCCGATATCAAACTGAACTCACCGGAGGCACCCCAGACATTGAAGGCCCCATCCCTCCAGACATCCACAACAGAGCTTGTCTAGTCAAAGACGAACCATTGGTGAATACTTATCACGACATACGTCCATCCCAGAGACTGATAGTGGAGATGGACTGAGAAGTCAGTTTATTTGTTTGTTTTGTTACAAAGGGGGGAGATGTTGTGAAGTCAGCATGCCAGTAGTTGGGTGTGGGCGGAGCTAGGGGGTCAGAGGAAGAGGAGGAGCGGACTTAGGAAGTGGGCAGTTAGAGCAGGGACATGGAGAAAGTAAGATACATGGAATAAAGCTCCTGAAGATAAGCCCTGGTATCTGTGGTTATTTGTAGCTGGACGCTACAGTTGTGAGCCCTGCAGGATGCTCTGCCTTTTATTCATGCATGGGCAGGGCTCACTTCACACCTAAGGCCAATTCAAGCATCTGCGATTATCATGCAGATGCAGCGATTAGGATAACAGAGAGTTGCCAGCAAAGAAAGCTGATGACGGCCACAAAACCAGCCCTGCCCAGTCTGCCACAGCTGAAAGGAATCCAGGGGTCATATTACCCTTACAGCTCATGGCAGCATGGCCCAGGAGAGGGGGGCCCACCTCGGGCCTTGCAGCTGCACCTCAACTGAACACCCCAAGGGAAGGCGCTGCCCACCGGATGGACTTGCGAACCAGGGGGAGGGGCAGGCGCCCCTCCTTGCCCCCCCCCTGCGGACGCCCATGCCGGTGGCCCAGCCCAGCCTCCTCCAGGCTAGGACAGGCCTGCCTTTGCCCCGGGCTTTGCCCGGGCGCGGCCACGCGCCGCGGGGCGAAAGAGGCAGCACTTTGTAGTACGATTGAAGCACCCCCCCCTCAGCTGTGGCAGTCGGAGGAGCACGTGTTGCACCCTGGGACTTGCAGTCCCACCAGGGTGTGGAGCAGGCCTGCGAGGGAAGAAGAGGAAAGCAGTAGCACTCTGGGATTAAGATCCCACCAGGGTGTGATGCAGCGATGGTTCGTGCCCCCAAGAGTGGCCCAGCTGAGTCCCAAAGTCAAGCAGCGTCCCGCGCCATGGGGGAGAGGCAGCGCTTTGTAGCGCGATGGAAGCGCCTCCCCCATCTGCTTCGGCAGTCGTAGAAGTGCGCGTTGCACCCTGGGACTTGTAGTCCCACCAGGGTGTGGAGCGGGCCTGCTAGGGAGGAAGAAGAGGAAAGCTGTAGCACCCTGGGATTAAGATCCCACCAGGGTTTGATGCGGCGATGGTTCGTGCCCCCAAGAGTGGCCCAGCAGAGTCCCACTGTCAAGCAGCGTCTTAATTAGACTGAGGGACACTTTTTTTGCTTGGTTGTAACCATCTAATGTGCCATGCAAATGTTGAGACCTTATCTGGTATATTCTAATATTGCAATATCATCTGTATTCATGTTGACCAAAATCAGGACCCCCTCTCAGCTTTGGTTCAAATGAATGTACATATCTAAGGCAATCATAGGAGGTCACAACTGCCTCTGGATTTGTGCTTAATAATTTCTTATTAAAAAAGGCAAGATAATCTTTCCAGTGGGGGCAAATGCCCCAATATAATTAACCCAGCATATCTTGTTCAATCACTCTGACAAATTTTACTTGATATCATGTCTTCTGAGTTCATACTTTTCCAGTAATGGGACTATTTTAAGTTATCTATTCAGGGTTCCTGGGTTTGGTATGTCATATGAGCCTTGAGATTTCTAAAAGTATTTTAGAATCTGAGAAACCTAAAGGTTACTCCCTCTCTTTGTTGCGGTTTAATATGCTTTGTGGGGTGGTTGGATCAGCCCGGAAAAAGTTGTTGGAACAGATGGGAATGAGCAACCTAATCTTTCCAGGCACTGACGTGATGTAACCATTATGATCCCTTCTTTAACCATTTGATCACTCTATAATCTTGTGCTAGATATCCATTTCAGAAATACCCCCTGTATAGGTCTGTCCACAGTCTTGTTCTTTGAGGTAGTAAATGGAATTAGTTATGTAAAGTGTTCTAAATTAATTTAAATACATGTATAAGTGTAATTTAAAATTAATTAAAGCTTGTGGAAATTAAAGTAGATTAATTGAAAAATATAGTAAAAGTTTTTTACACATTAATGTTACATTTTAACAAAAATAAAAGCTATAATTAAAATTGAAGTGTATATATGATTTTGGTCTAGCTTTGGTTTGAAAACGTGGATGGGACTTTTCTTCTTTTAGGATAGTAATGTTTTTTAGGTATGGGATATGCAATTTTGATGTGTTATGAGTTTTTAGAGTTTTGCATGGGTAATTTTTAATGGTGGTAAGGTGTTTTTAGTATTCAGTGATAACTAGTTTTTAGAGGTGGTAAGGAGTTTTTTTAGGGTTCAGTGATGGGTAGTGTTTGAGTGGTAACTTATAAAAAATCTGGGAGAAAAGTTAAAGATTCTGTTCACATGAGATTATCCATCTGTGAATGTGTGGCCACGAGCCAGTAAAAAAACAGAAGTTGTCATAATGAGCTATAGACATATTGTGCGTAAAGTGAGGGTGTATAATTATATTCATGTTCAGATGCTGCTTATCCCTGAAGTTTTTGTGTCCATGCACATTGTTCAAGGCTGTGCAATGTTGGAGTGACCACTTACTTCCACATACGTTAACTGAATGTGTGATTTTATGCACGGCTCTAAAGTTGTATGCCATTCTGCTTATCTCAGCAAGGAATGCAGTGTATTTTATTAAATAACGGGGGCTTGTCCATCACACCTAGCCGAAGATAGCTTATCATTGACTAATTCATACAGGTCAAACTTTTGATTGTAAATTGTGAGTTTTGTAAATTGTTTTCGTGGGTGATCCCATTTAGTTGAATTAATGACTAGCATTGTTTTCGTTGATTGTCAAACTTTATAAAGTAAGTGAACACATTAAAATATAAGCAACAGAATATTGTGGGACATCCATTAAAAGTAGGTGAGTTGACATATATGCAATCTCTTTTGCAAATTAGCAAAGGTAATGCCCATTTTCAGTTAATTACTTTTAAAGGATTTGACACTTGTTTAAATACTCCCAGCACACAAAGTATGTAGCACACTGCCACAGTCATTGAATGATGCCGTCTTTATCAATTATGCAATTTTAGATGTAATCAGTGATGTCACCAATTCTGATTTTAACATGTCATGAGTGATGTAATATGTGAGGTCAGAAGCAGTTCTAGTTAGTTCCCTAAACCTTGTATGGAGAATTTCAGTAGTTTTCTGTTTTTAAATGTTCATTTCTCATTTCCAGACCTAATTGTAATGTCATTTTAATGTGTTTTTAATGTACATTAGGATCTTATTATACCAGCATCATGTTTCTTGACTGGGTGGTTTGCCGCTCCTTTGTGTACTGGTTATGCCAAAGTTGTGGCACTGATAAGGATCTAGGTTTTCGCAATTTAGACATTACATTGATTGGAAATAGAGGGATGAAATGGCATCAACGTCTGACTAGAGTTCAAGGAACTTCACATTCTGAGTACCCTGATGTGATGATGGTGATGATGGTGCTTTATGGAAGAAATGATGTGGGCACATTTACAGGGGTAACTTTATCAATTGAAATCCAATAAACTTTGGGAGAGTTACCCCACTAAGCGTTTTGTGTTGTCCAAAATAAGTCCGAGGCTAAAGGGACTGTGGACCAATGATTTGTTTTCAAAATTTGAAAAATACCAGAAACTTATCAATAAAGTAATTTCGATATTTCTCTGAGACTGTGGCATGGGGTCCATCCATCTTAACACCATCTGCTTCGACATCCTTTGTATCGACTGAAGAAATGCAGTGCATGTTATAGCTGATGGGAGCAAGATCTTCCTCAGCATCTTAAAGGAATGTATCCAGTTATACCTCCGAGCTTTATAAATAAATAAATAAAGCTCTTGTCAGATTTGCCCCATATCCACTCAACATGTCTTATTTCTACTGAAAACCTTTTAAAATAAATGTTTAGGAACCGTGGACCCAGTCAAATAATCCTAATGCCTAACGTTTCCGGGAGGGCTCCATTACCATTTTAGCAGAAGTACCATGGTTTCTGTATTGCTCCCCCCCCCCCAAAAAAAATTTATATCCCCAATTGTAACTTCCCCTTCACGTGAAGCCAATCCCTCCACAGCACACAGCCTTCAAGCCAGAGACTGCACCCAACTCCCTGTAGTGGCGAACACCCTCAATGTGCACGGCCTTTTGCCATGCAGAACTGGTAGTTGGCCACAGTGCCTGACCATGCAAGCAGCCAACCCCTCTGCAGATGGCCTGCACCAAACACCCTGTGTTCTGCTAGCCCCCTCAATTATGCATGGCCTTTCGCCATGTGTGATAAACCTCCCACAAGTGGTCAAATCCCCACTTGGCAAGCTACAAAGGGTGTGCTCAGTGGGGGGTTGTCCAGGGGCCAGGCCCTGTCTTTACCCTTTAATTCGGATGCCTGAGATAAAAAGTAATGACCCCAGCCAACTTCTCCACTGTGCATACCCTAGGCCAGGCCCTGCGCCCAACCACTTGTAGGTGGTCAACCCCCTCCACTGTGCACGGCCAAAACTAGTCCAACTGCCCATGGATGTCCAACTCCTCTGCTGCACATGAGCCTTTTCACGAAGCCAACCCACAAGCTTTTCTACCAAGATGTTGCATTCCCTTGCAAGTGCCCTTTGCTGGTGCTGGTATCGTGGTATGAGAACTGGTACCTGGTCCTGGTACTCGCAAATGAAGTTTGCATGGGTGCGCAACACCATGGCTATATTGTGGTCCAACATTGTAGGACCTCACTGGGTCCCAAATTTGTAGTGCTGTACCATCACCAAGAATATACATTTTGGTCCCTTCCCGCTCCCACCCCCACTTGGATTAGGGTGCCATCACCCTTTCTCCTTATGGGGACAAATGCAGCAATTTTCTTTGATACCATGCAGTTAAGCATCTGTTGCCTATTTTACCATAACCTATCATTTAGAATCCATAGAAGTTGCACAGGCAGCCAATGAATGGGTCTCAAGTTTTGCGGACTGCTACATCTTAACTCCCACATTCGCATCTGGTAGCCGAAAAGATTAGTTGACCAAGTGTGTATGGAATAATTGCGGCCAGGAAAACTCTAGGGCGGACCCCATTTCCATAATTACCTCTGCCTGACTGGCAATAGTTTATTACATTTGAGAAACTGTAATTATCAATGTTCTGACGTGACTGAAACAACGTAAAATTTGCTTACCTGGGTATCTGGATCACTAGTTTGACTGCCCTGGAGGTTTCTTTTGGTCTTCTGAGGTGGTGAGACGGTAATTGCTGTTAGGTCTGCACTAAGCTCTAAGGGAATCTGAGCCAGGCTAATGTTACGTAACCCTGTGATCATAGCTTACTTTGACCTCTACATCGCCCTTCCATTACTTTTAAGGAGTGATGGGTAAAATATTCATTTTTAAAAGTTATCAACTATAGATTCACTGCATCTACTCACTGTACCGCTGTACATTTGCTTGCTGACAGAACCAATCAATTCAATCATCCTTCCCCACCTTGTAGGCCTTTGTTTTCCCACCGCTGTTGGCTTTTTCGTCATAAGGCTGTGTACGGCTGCCCACTTCATTTGCACATTTTCCCTCTATACCCCATTTGACTTTAATTTAGTCCAGTGTGACTTACAATACCACAGCACCCTGTAGATCAAGAACGTGGTATCGATCAAGTACTGGTACAATAGACAAGTAGTATTTATTTCAGCTCTTCGGCAGTACTGCAGCAGTGGACAGTCCATATGATCTGAACTTCATTGGCATGACTAAAGTGAGCCGGGTTTGCAGTTTTGGTAGGGGATCCTTTTATCTGAATCTGAAGTTTTGCAATGATGGAACACTGTTTGTATGGTCACTCAAGGCATTCTTGATCCTAGGTGCAGTCCTGAGAATGTGAGCTTGATGGTGGATATTTCTTTTAAAAAATATGCTTCGTGAAGTAGTAAAATTTGCTTCTTAGGTTCCATTTTTTACTGGGCAGTTCCAGTTTTTGTCAGAGATGTGGTTTGGGGGCAACTAATGAGTATTGGTGGGTATTTGATGCAGGGAAATTTAATGTGAAGCAAAATTCAAGTGCTAACAGCTTCAGGGCGTTCATAACGTGAGTAATTCTATTTAATTGTGGAACATTTGGGATCAGCCTGGCTGTATAGTGGAGGGTTGCTTTGAAAGGATTTAGGCAAGACTTAGACAGTCTGGTAAGTAAAGAGGTTATGTATTCTATGGAAGTTATCACCAGTGCCTCTACAGCGGCTTTTAAATCATGTTTATGGATGAAGTGTGTGATGTTATAGAGTGCTTCAGTTGAAATCATGCAGGCATATTTCTTTTTTTCATATGGAGGTAAAGAATAAGGGAATTTTTCAGTGTGACGCCTAGGGATTTGTCTGATTTGACAATATTGGAGAAGATTTTTAGGGCCTGTAGCGAAGTAACCAGTCACGAGGGAAGATCTTGGAGTTGCTAGGTGATAAAAGGAGAAATCCAGACGTTTGAGGATTAAGTTAAGTTTCAATCGTAACATCCATGGGCTGTCAGCTGTGCTATCAGTCTTGAGGGACAGCTGCAAAGATGAATATTAGACGGTTAGGATAGATTCTTGTAGTGCTCCAAATCAAACAGATAAAGAATCACCTGTTTTAATGTATTGTGTTCCTTAGACAGGGATGGTCAGAACTAATTCTGTATTGTTTATTCCATGCAATGGCGGCTCCTCTACTAAGGCAGAGGAGCGTCAGACAACTACTCGTTGAGCAGTGCAACATAAAAATAAAATAAAATTAAGTTATTATCATTTTATTTTTTCTCCAGCAAGGTCGGACGGGGCGGGGCTGGACTAGCTGCTGTCAGAGGGAGCAGGAGTGGTTTGCACTCCCTCCTTAAGTGCGCATGACTGTCTGGCAGGCCAAACATTCATGCGCACTTAGCATATTCTTCCCTGGGCTGTGTTGCACAGCCCAGTGGAGAATATACCCAGCCTCCCAGGTACTGCCTGAGCGGCCAAAGAGGCCGCTCAGACCAAGTGTTGGGAAGGAGAGTGGGATTTTCTCAATCGTCTCTTTCTTGGCCATGTGGGATGTTTCTCTGACTGTTAATCCCATAAGAATAATCCTGCTCTGACCGTGAAGCCAGGTTTAGAAATCACTGACGCGTTGGTAGCGCCTTTGGTATGGGTAGGAAAATTGTAGTGTTGTTATAGGCCATTCTCTTGGATGAAAGAATTGAGGTGCTTTGTATGACTCTGTCAGTTTGTTCTAAAGGAGGATAGAATCTTCTAGAAATAGGTTATAACAGCCAGGGGGTACATATGATGTGTATCCTAACTTTAGAGCTTGTGGCTCTGCCAGTGTCAAGAGTAAGACATTGGAAGAGCTTAACTGACAAGTGCTTATCAGTGTGCAGGATAATGATTCTTTACAAATAATATCTTCCCCTGCTACCTGTTGTATCAGATCTGTCTCTCTTTATTATGTGATTGTTTAGTGGCAGATACACGTCAATGAGGACACAGGGATGAGTGTGAACCATGTTTCTGTGTGTACAGGAAAAATCAAGGTTGTACAAATGAAGAGGGTGATGGCTGCCTAGTTGGGTATCGCAGAGCCACAGTTGCTGGTGGCACCTCTGAAAAATAGTGCGCTGTGTGTCATGTTAGATATCAGGTAGTGGACACTAATCCAGTTATTTGTGCATATTGATCTAGGATTTGGTCTGTAGATTATAACTCTGATGATTGTGGGAATGAAGAGCACTGATGCTAACATTTCTAGTGTCTGAATTTACAATATGGATGTGTACTTAGTGGTTTGGTGTCCTGAGTAAGGCAAGAAGAGGAAATAATTGGAAAAGTGATATGTTTATGTTCCTTAGTTCATTGTAATACGATGGATAGCAGGGTGGGCCTCATAGTGTGAGATATACTCACAGCTGGAAGTGGGTGAGCTGTGTTGGACTATGAGATTGGGATTTGAAGAAACATATACTGCAAAGCCGCAATTGTTTTCTACAAATTGGTTAAATTATCATCTATTGTGTAGAGCATTTGTAGCATTACAGCAAACTCATGTTTACAGGTAACCATGAGTGGGGAAAGATGGAGATGGCATTGACAGTTTTGTTGGAGTGAAGGGGAAATGGGGTCGGCGTGAGAGGTGTAGAAAAGGGATAACTGGTTCATCAGTAAGGTCAGTGATGAGTCTTGCTTAAGTGTTTCTATGGTTACTGAGCGACTCGTTGTTAGGTGGGCTGACATTGGGAGAGTGACTGGGTAGATCTGTGAGACATTGAGAGGATGATTCCATGATAATGTGATCTGGAGAAGCATTGTTTGAGGATAATTATCACAATTCACATTGGTCACTGTCTGAGTGTAGTAATGTTGATTTTTCCTGTACCGGGCCCTAAATTTAGTCTACTCATTTATCTTTGTCATTGGTCCTCTGATGGAAATTGCTCTTCGCATTGAGGGGTGAAGGAAACTAGGTTGTTCGGCGTTGGCTACTTAATGAGGACCAGGTATTTGTAACCAACGTATACATTTGAAATAAAATTCAGGCTTATTATTCTTAAAATCATACTGTAAATGTACAGAATGGCAACCGGAAGTCCGAATATCTTGAAGAAATTCAAATGGTTTAGAATCACACAGACTAACAACTCTGCTACCTCTATAAAAAATAACAACAGACCTTGATGTTCTGTAAATAATTTATGACTGATTATACTATACATGTACATTTCCAAAACACAGTCACTGTGGAAAGAATGGTTATTTAATTTAAAAGACTCCGAATTAGATTTTATGTCAATTAGTAGTAATAATCAATACATGAACTATCATTTATAAAGCTCATTTATGAGTCTTGAATAAGTCAATTACAGGTTTAGTGGAAAACTGCACATTATTTCAGAATTTAAAGTTCAAGTCCTGATAGTCCATAGAAAGAAATAAGTCAGGAAAGAAGGCTTAAATTAGACAGTTGAAAGGAAATATAAGTAGGACAATACGATATATGGTTCGGCCAGGAGTCCAAGGAAAGTCTGCTTAAGCAAAAAGTTCCTGCCATTTTAAAGGCAAGAAGGAGTCCGCAAAGTTCTCAGCATAGGCAGGGGGTCTGGTCAGAATGCCCAACTGACCATATGGGAAGCAAGAAGTAGTGAAAACGCAAGGAGATGATAGACGGAGCACTGAAACTTTTCAGACACTCACTCACTCACTCACAGATCTGGGTTGATTCCAGCATCATTCTTTAGCTCACTTCGCCACCTCAGTTCAGACCCAGCTATATGCAAATCAGTCTTGACCCTGTGCCTCATGGGAACAGTCCAGCCCAAACTGCACTGCCAGATCTTCCCTGAACCGGAAACAAGCATCCTGGGACAAGTTTCTGGGTAACACCCTTCATCAGTCAGGCTAGCTTGAATCCAGTGGCAAAGTGAACAAGGGACCCACATGTGGGCTTACCATGCCAACTTAGGGCAAACAAAGAAAACACAAGATGATGGACGGAGCGCTCAAACTTTTCAGACACTCACCCCTAGTCACAAATCTGGGTTGAATCCATCATCATTCTTTAGCTCACTTCGCCACCTCAGTTCAGACCCAGCTATATGCAAATCAGTCATGACCCTGTGCCTCATGGGAACAGTCCAGCCCGAACTGCAAAGCCAGGTCTTCCCTGAACCGGAAACAAGTATCCTGGGACCAGTTTCTGGGTAACACCCTTCATCAACCAGGCTAGCTTGAATCCAATGGCAAAGTGAAAAAGGGACCCACGTCTGGGCCTACACTGCCAACTTAGGGCAAACAAAGAAAACACAAGGAGATGATGGACGGAGCGCTCAAACTTGTCACTAATCCCCAGGCACAGATCTGGGTTGAATCCATCATCATTCTTTAGCTCACTTCGCCACCTCAGTTCAGACCCAGCTATATGCAAATCAGTCTTGACCCTGTGCCTCATGGGAACAGTCCAGCCCAAACTACAAAGCCAGGTCTTCTGGGTAACACACTTCATCACCTAGGCTAGCTTGAATCCACTGTCAATGAAACTCCATCCACACAAGAGAAAAAGCAAGAGAAGCAGCAGCAGGGGTGGCAGCCAAAAGAACTCCCGTCCTCCGAAGAACATTCAATATTATAGTTCATCAGTACGGATGCAACACCCACTCTGTTCTAGTTACCATCAGGCATCCATGAGCTAATCTACTGCTCATAAGCTGCAAAAGTGGAAACAATGGAGAATTTTCTCACACCAAACATAGGAAATGACAGTCTGTCTCAGACACACAGGTTAGATCACAAATGACTAATCGTTGCTGGACCTTTCTCATGTACTAGTCACAAATGACCGGTTCTCATAGGCGTATCAGTATTGCTAATACCGGTGTATCAATTCTGCTTGTGTCTGATGGGAAAGTAGAAGAATGTTACATGAGTGAGATCTGGAACAAAATACCTTCTCACAGACATTATGAGAAAGTGCCGGCCTAAAGAATGATTGAACACGTGTATCATGCATTTTACTCGTCGCAAACGGCCCATTTTGCAGAATCGTGCCATTTGCGAGTGGTAAAATGCATTTGGTTTGTATGAATTTCAATTTACGATTCAGTAAGACGTTACTGAATCGCAATTTGGAACTGGGAATATATTTCAAT
Source organism: Lissotriton vulgaris (assembly GCF_964263255.1). Lineage (NCBI taxonomy): Eukaryota > Metazoa > Chordata > Amphibia > Caudata > Salamandridae > Lissotriton > Lissotriton vulgaris. The sequence goes on along the minus strand of NC_141695.1, from coordinate 1,139,401,725 downwards.
TTGTTATTAGGTAGAGGCGTGTTTAGCACAGCGGTATGTAGGAATGTTTTGTGAACGAAATGAGGTTGCAAAACATTTGCATTTTGTCACCTACTTCAAGTAGGTGTTTGCAAACAGGAAGGGGAACCCTAAGGATCCCTCCCCCTTTCAGAATGTTTGTAAAAATGTTTTTTAAGAGTAAGCAGTGGTCCCACGGACCACTGCCTGCTCTTGAAAAATGAAAAAAAACCTTTTCATTTCACTTTTTTAAACTCAACCTCTTTTTTAAACTTGACCTGTTTTCCTTTAAGGAAAACGGGCTGTATTTAAAATAATAAAATTAGAGCTTTATTTAAATACATGAGTTGGAATCCAAAATATTGGGTCCCGAGACCTAGCTCTAGTGTAAGAAACTGAATGAGTAGATCAGTGTAACCTTACAAGAAAGAAACATTTCTTTCTAGTGTCCCTTAACTCACCGGGGTTGCCCCGCGGTGACATGCTTCATCATTGGGGCCATCCCAGTTCTCTACGAAAAGGGGCGTGCTGCGACTCGCGAACTCCGCAGGAGCACTTACAAGTGAAAGACTATGTGTGGTGCAAAAAAGTGGTAGAGTGGATGTGGGTGAATTTTAAAAATACCGTGCTTAGTGGGCCTCAACAAATTTATTATGCTCCTAGGCAGGTATATTAAAAGTGGGGTAAATATCACTGTAAATCAACCTTTAATGAGGATTGGTTCAGTGAAAGTAAGACGGTCAACATGTTTCATGCTACCCCTAGCATTTCTTCAGGACCATGCTGGGACCAGCCCTGCATTCGCCACTCCTATGTCCCTGGTTAGGGAGTGATTAATAAAATAATACACTAGATAAAAGCATGCATTCACACTGGAAATACATACGTTTTTACCGAATTTCGATGTTAGTATTGTGCTAAAAAACACTTCATGGTCTCTCAAGGGGATCAATTCCACCTATTGGACTCACTGTTCCAGAATGGTGAAACTGCTTGGAGATACCTGATTCTAGCCTCCCCGGGACCGCATCTTACTGTCTCGGGGTACTCCGCATGGGTAATCAATGGGGCTAGGGATCCCCCGCAAAGCACCGAATCGATCCTGACATGTAGATCATGGAGAGCGGAATAAAAGGAATAATCCCTGGTGCCCCTGTGCCCCTCCCTCCAGACATCCAGCAACCCCCATCGTTCTTGCCAGTCCTTCCTGTGCGCGGCCAGCCTGCGCACAGGAGAGTCTACCAGGGGGGGATGGGACCTATCCAGAGCAACATCCGTAATCGAGTTGAAGTCCCCCCCTAGCACTATCGGGCCCGCCAGGAAAGAGGCCAAGGACCCCGAGAGGCTATCAAAGTATCGGCCTTGGTCAGTGTTCGGTGCATAAACACAACAGAAAACCACATCCCGTCCATATAATCTCCCCTCCACCGCTACAAACCTGCCATCCGGATCTACTACTTGATTCAGCACTTGAAAGGGTATCCCCGCCCTCACCCAGATCAATACCCCCCTGGCATACGCCGAGTAAGTGGTGCCAAAGACCTGGCCCCGCCATCTTTTCTGCAAGGCAGCGCACTCTTTTTTGGTGAGATGAGTCTCCTGGAGCATAGCAATCTGAACCCCCCTGCGTACCAGGTATGCATGTACTTTGTGACGTTTCACCATAGTCCGCAGCCCCCGGACATTCCACGTTAGGCATTTCAAGTTAGGTAATGTCCCCATTCCAACTCCGTACAGTCCGAATCAAATAACAACGATCCACGGCCCCCCCAATGCAGTTGCCCCCCCCAAACAGTCCCAAAACTGAAACATTCCCCAAACCCCACTCCCCAGGACAGAGCACATGAACCCAATGGCCGCCCCCATCCAAACCTTGATCCAACTTCACACACACTTACCCTGTGGTCTCCACCACAGTCGACCTTAAGGGCCTAGGGGGGGTGAGTCGCCGCCGACCCCAGCTTGCGGAGCCCGCGTCCCGCACTTCATCCCCTCCAAAACACACAGCTCCCCCTCCCGGCAACCCGCCCCCCGTCAACAGGATATCCCCCTACCATGAAGTCCCGATCTAGTCCCAGTACCATCTCAGCCGCAGAAAATAACATCCGAAGTCTGTGGGGTTACTATCGGCCCCTTCTGGCTCTCCGCCTCCGAGAGTTCCTCTCCTGTTCTGCTGCCTTCCCCTCCCGAGTCCGTTTCGGCCCGTTCACTGTTCCGTTGCGACCCTGTAATGGCCGCCGTCGCTGCGAGTGCATCCCTCTTCTCCGCCGCCATTTGAGCCTCCCGTTTCTCCCGCTGGCGCCTGTTGCGGGATCTGATGCGTTGTGACTGCCGCACCCGGGGCTGCTTGGGTTGGTCTCGCCGACTTTGGTGTGATCTGTCCGTCCCCGCTCGATACGACTCAAGCCATTGCCAGACTTCATCCAGAGTCTGGAAAAAGTGCGTGGTGCCATCCATGATAATCCGCAGCTTGGCCGGGTAGAGCAAGGAGTACTGGATGCCTTCCTCCCTGAGCTCCTTCTTCACAGCAAGGAACGATGCCCTGTCCTTCTGGACCGCCTGTGTATAATCCGGAAAGATCGTTACCTTGCTGTTCTCCACCTCATAAGGGCCCGACATCCTGGCCCGCTGGATGAGGAGATCTCGGTCCTTGTAGTGGAGGAGCCGCACCACCATCGGTCGGGGGGGGCGGCCAAGTCCCGGCGGGCGAGCGGGCACCCGGTGAGCTCGCTCCAGAGTGAAAAATGGAGTAAGCCCCTCCGGCGCCACCACAGTGCGGAACCAGTTCTCCATGTAGGCCACCGCATCCTCCCCCTCAATCCGTTCCGGCAGGCCTACGACCCGCACGTTGTTCCGCCTATTGCGGCCTTCGGCATCCTCCGCCCTCCGCTCCAGTGTGTCCAGTCGGGCCAAAATGTCCGTGATCCTGTGCTCCGCGGTTACCACCGATGGCTTCAGGTCCAGCAACAGTTGGTCATGATCCTTGACCCGATCCGCCAGCTTCGCGTGATCCGCGTGCAGCAGCCCCAGGCCCGTGGCCACTTGGGCAATGTCATTGTGCAATGCCTCCTTAGTGGAGGTAATCGCCTCAAGGATGGCATCCAAACGCCGGTTCAGCCGCTGTTCCTGATCAAGCTCCGGGGAGGGACTCTCACTCAGCCGAGTCGATGTCGCCGAATCCCCCTCGCGGCTCCCGGGCATCGGCCCTCCGATCGCCGCCATGTCAGGGCGCTGCGTCAGAAGTCCGGCCACCCGTACTGCGGGTACACCCGTGGGTCCGTGCCTGCCACCGGGCACCGGGCCGTGCTATGTACCCGCCGACGTTCTCAGGAACAATGGCCAGGCGGACGAGCTCCGTTCCGTCCCCCCTCTTTGGCCTGCGGGGGGGAGGATGGGTCTTAGGGCGGCGGCCAGCAAGGGCCCCCGATCTTCTAGGTGAGTCGGGTCAGCGTCCCCCGGTCTCAGGACATCGCGCCGCCAATCCCAGTGTGTCGGGCAGCCGGGTGCAGGGTCCCTTGCTACTTGGCGACAACCGGACTCAAGGCTGAAGTTCGGGACCGTCCGACCTCCTCGCCGCCATTTTCTTCACACCCTGGGTTACACCTCGGCCGCCTCTTCTCTCGATCTCCTCGGGGCCAGCAGTCCCCCAGCGACTCTCCGATTACGCCCGGCTGTCCCCTTACACTTCAGAGGGTAGGAGCGTCGTCTCCGGGTCGCCTAGGGTCCCGAAAAACAGGAGAATTAGCGGGATTCCGCGCGGAGCTGCGAGCTCACGCCGCCATCCCGATCGGCGTCCAAGCCACGCCCCATTCCCAGGTAACATGTACCATACCATCTTCATGGTTATCTGTAAAAGGCATTTTCCCACAGATGTAATATAATCCAGGAACTACAGATTCCACTGTTCCTAAATAGTGTTACCAATTTATATGAATTTTAAATGTATGATCACATTCACTAATACACACAGAATGTGTGTTAATATTTTATTTTCTCATGAATATACATAATTTCCCTTTTTGTTGCCAATCTAATGCTAGGGCAGCCATGTTTCCCAATATTCTATGTTCTTTTTCATGTGGTGCCTAAGTTGTTCCTTTCGAATGATTTGTCACTTTAACCATGCTATTTGTTTTTGTAACTTTATTTATATTTTAAGAGGCATACATTAATGGGAATCATTTCCAGAATAAACATCACACATCACAGTTAGACATGATTGAATTATAACATGGTGGGGGTCAGGGTACCTTGTTAATCCATGTTGTATGCAGTAAGGGACATGCCTGGCATCGTGACCCAGCCAGCGTGCAGCGCAAAAGGCCAGTCTAGCTGCGAGTAAGTGTGGGATCAGGTGTGTCCAAAGCAACAGTTGAGTGTTGGCGGAGATATGTCGTGAATGGGTCCCAGATATTTTGGGGCAGTTTGCTGGAGGCATAAAGTCCCACAAAGTAGTCAGCTGTGCTTGACAGTGTGATACGTTAGCCGGTGCTGGTCTACGCTTGGCCAGCAACAACAACAACATCACAACTAGTTGGTGGTGTGTGTCTGAGGTCTCCTTGACATATCCAAGTAGACACAGCCGAAGGTCTGGGAGTAAAGAGTCCCCATGATGGCGCTGACAGTGTCACATAGGGACCACCAGTAGTCCGGCACCTTCGGGCAGGTCCAGGCCAGGTGCACAAATGTGGCCTCCCGTGCAAAGCAGTGTAAGCATTTCACATCACTAGACAGGCATATCCTATGTAAGTATGCATGGGTGTGATACATTCTATGTAGATATTTAAAATTAATCAGTCACAGCCTACAGTTAGGGGAGAGGCATTCTGTTTGACCACAGCAGTAAAGCCATTGCTCAGCTGATATTTCCAGTCCTGTATCTAGTACCCAGGCTCAGCGGGCCCTCGAGGTGTCCAGCAGGTGGGCAGTCCACATCAGGGAATAGAGTTGGGTAATGAGTTTGCAGGGCAATGAGGTTGTGTGGATACATTCTAATGCTGTGGAGACTGGCGGAGAAGCGGGAAACAAGCTATTTGCTTTCCTACAAGTCGCCCTGATTTGATAGGATAGTGTGTCTAGCAATGTGACTTCGCGTTCAGCATTACTTGTGAATGGGTGGAGAAACTGTCCGTCCGGGTATAAGTGAACAAACGTTTTGACCCCCAATGCCCCAGCGTGTTGTGCCACTATCTTGCACTGGGGGGAAGGATGGATTTGCTGCCAATGTGACAGATGGTGCACATAGCTGGACGGCGCCATTTTGTCTGAGGATGCCTTCCATTGCCCAGGACACACATGCCATTGTGTTAATTTCGGCCTTGGATGCTTTTGTATGGCTGGGACAAGCCAGTTTTTAAAGGCTATGGGGATGCCTGGTTGCCCTCTAACGCCAGATGTGGTTGAAACGGTGCAGGGTGCAGCCAGAAATGTAGAAAGCTTGCTTGGGTACAGAGAGAGAGTGTATAGATTTAGGTCCGTGTGCCCAGTCCTCCGCATGCTGCAGGCATTGTGAGGATTTCATAAGATACTCCAAGCTGACAGCATGCCCACACTAGAGCAATCATGTTGGAGCGCTGTATTTTGAAAAACAGTGCTTTAGGGGAAGCAGGATATTACCAAATAGATATAAAAATTCCAGCAGGGCCACCATTTTGGCGATAACTATGCACCCAGCCAAGGAGAGCGGTAGTTTATTCCATATCTGGCTACGTGCCTCAAGCCAATCAACTGCTCTTCCATAATTTACTCTTCACAGCTCTTCTGGGTGCCTGCCCAGGTATTTAGTCAGCTCAGATGCCCACATTTGTGTGTATTCCGTTTCATATGGGCACGCTGCTTCAGGGAGCTGAAAGAGTATTGATTTTCCCCAGTTGACCTGAATGCCAAAGTAGCCTCCAAAGCGGATCACTTCCCTCGTCATAGGTTCTTGTGTGGTTCACGAATGCATAGGGTTAAATCATCGACGTACATAGATACCACAAGTCCTCGGGCAGAGAAGCTAATACTCCGTTCTGTGTGGTGTTGGTGCGGCCAAGCCACCAACTGCTCCGTTACCAACGTGAACAGGAGCAAGGAGAGGGGCATCCCTACCTAGTGCCACGTGTGATTACAATGGGGTCCGAGATATGGCCATTTAGTTTAATGCACGCCGAGGGGAGGGTATATAATAATCATATTTTTTAAATAAAGCTAGAGCTTCAACCTATGCATCCAAGAAGGGGGATGAGGAATGTCCATTCTGTAATATCCGTTAGGCTAGTCTTGTCATGTACACCCCTATTTTCATACATTGTCCTATCCACACGACAATAATGATTCCAAACAGGTGACATTTTTACCTAGTAGCTTTTGTTGTCTCTTCAACACCAGGCTCTTAGAATTCTATCATAATCCCTGTACTTGACATACATAAGTGTGTCCCCAGGCATGGCAGAATTATTCTGTATAAGGGTCACCACTTTTTTCAACCTTGGCCAATAGCCAGCTGTGCATGATCACATTTGTTTGGAAAAACATTGGTGATTGTTCTCAAAACATTTATGATTGTTTTAAAAACATATGGCTTCTAGAAATTCCTTCCAAGCTGACACGGGGTCCTGCATGCTAAACCTTCAACACACAGCGGTTTGACGTCCCTGCGGGGTGTCATCCTCGAAGCAGAGAGGGGTCCTTCATTCTCAACCATCAGGTGTGGGGGCTAGTTCTTCCCAAGGGGTTTCTTGGCTACACACATATATATTCTACATATGCAGATCTAGGCTAGGTACATTTAGGTAAATGATTTAGGGTGCGCATTTTAGGAATATGCAAGTGCTATTGTTTTCATCTGAACTGATTATGTTCATCTTATTAGCACTATGGTAGAAATGTATTTACTATTTACTATATTGGTACTAACAATCTCTTTAGTATGATTCTATCTCCTGATTGTCGCAGCGCACATGTTTTACACCAGGCTGTTGCTGGACCAATAAATACTTATTGAATCATCCTAATCACCATCCTGTGTATTTTCCGAGAGAAATCAAGCACAAGTGTCTGAGCAAAACGTACTGTACTGTTTACCACGATCCCTGAGGAATCAGGGTTGTCATGTTCAGTGGTTGCCAGAAACTACCTACACCCCTGTAGTATACAGGGAGGTGGTAGTGGCACTGTAGAGCTAGCTGGTCTAATGGCTGACTTATTCTCTGGGGGTGTCCAGAAGCGGTTGGAACACCAAGCCCTCAGTTTAGTTCATCCAAAACACGCAGGTCCTGGGGGACTCCTAGGAACTGGTGAACAACGTTTACCACAAAACTTTTTCCCTGCAGGGAATCACAATGCGGTCGTTACAACTCCCGCGGAAGGGGGGGGAGGGGGCGGGAGTGATAGATTTAAAATCCAACACCTTCCCCAGTGTCCGCACAGACTGGAGTTGGAATAGTAAATTATACTATTTCAACATCCAGCGCCCCCCCTCCGCAAGTCGTTGTTCCGACTTGCGGAGTAATGGAATGCGGAATGACAACGCGGTCGTTGTAACGACCGCTTTGTGATTCCCTGCGGGGAAAAAGAATACAGGATAACAAGACAGATTCCTAGGAACTACATGACAATTCGAGGGAGTCAAAAGCCTTAGTGGCGTTAAGGAGAGCTGGCAGGGAGGGATGAATATGATGCATGACAGAGAATATTGTGCAACGTTTATATGACATGGCCCTCCCTGGTATGAACCCGGACTGATCGGGTTGCACAATTAAAGGCATGAGGGGCAGTAGGCGGTTTGCCAGTATCTTCACATATATTTTGTTATCTATGTTTATTAATGACAAGGGGCAATATGAATCACAGAGTTCGGGGGTATTTTCAGGCTTCAGTATGGTTATAATAATTGCCTCGTGAATGGTATGGGGAGGCGGCCCACTGACAATAAGTTGTGGTACATCTCAATTACGTGTGGGATGAGTATAGTAACATGTTCTTTAAAAAAGCCGGGCGTAAGCCCATCTAAACTGGGGGCTTCATGTCAATTCATTCATATCGGTACAATGTTGTTCAACCTCATCATTTACATTCTCATTTCCAGGAAGGGGCAAAATAGTAGAAGGATTCAGAGTAGTATACCTCCTAAGGGTGACAATTTCTGCACCAAGGATGATTTGCCTATACCTGATGAGTTGTCTGTTGGCAAGTTGCTGTGTCCGAGTATGGGTCAACAGCATTTCAACTGAGTGGGGTACAAATACTGTAAGGGAAGTGGAGAAGTGTGGCTCACTGGTTAGAGCAGGCAGACCCTGAAGCAGAGGTCAGACCCGGGACCAGGGTTCAATTCCCGACGCGGCAGGGTCTTGAGCTCAAATGTCCACGGACTCGATAATTCTCGCTTCGGTGCCTGACCTAATCATGGGTTCACACTCTGCAACTCTGGGCATTAAGCTTGCTTAATCTCCACAACGGCCCCCCGCGGCGGGATGCCTGGCTTTCACCTTGGGGATGCCTGTTAGGGGCTATCTCACAGGGAAAAGCCAGGACGGGTTCCCAAGGCAAGCGCCGAGATGCCTCCGGGTAGTCGAGCGCTATATAAGAACATACAAAAAAAAAAACAAAAAAAAAAAAAAAAAAAATGACACATGACTGTTTTCACACTGTTCAAGGCTCACATTTCAAGGCAACCGCTTTCAAACATCTAGGCAATGCAGTGGCAACAGGGTCACGTGTGGCTGAAAAATATGCCACTGTCCTTCCTGAACAACTGTGTATCTGAGTAAGCACTAAAAGAGCGCATCCCTCTCTTTCACAGCAGAACAACCCAAAACACTTATTGTAATCCAGCATTCCCAGAGCCAGAGCACAACAAAGAGATTCTCTCAACTCTGTGAAGGCACACGTGCAACTATCCTCCCATGCTACTGGATAAGACAGGTCTTTATATGTCAAACTCTGTAAAGGCTTAGCTGTCAGGTAAAAATTGGGAATCCATTGTAGACAGTAGCCCACTATCCCCAGGAACATGTGAACTTTTTTCTGGATTGTTGGCAGACTCATATTCAGAACTGCTGGGATTCTTTCTTGTGACATTTTCCTTGCTCTTTTCTCAAAGTAATGTCATAAATACAGGACTTCTTTCCTGCAAAACTGTAATTTGGATGTATGACGTTACAACGCATACTATTACAATGCATGCTTTTACAACGCATTTTTTACAATGCTAATACCTTTACAACGCATGACTTTAGAACGCATACCATTACAACGCGAAATAGTAAAAGTAATGGAAAAGTACCTTTACAACGAAATCACATATAACGCATACCCTTACAACGCAGAAAAATAAACGAAAATTTTTATTATTATTTTTTTTTGTAAAATAAAACCTGGCACGGGATGCAGGGAAAATAGGGATTTTGGGTGGGGAAGTGTATTAAAATGTGGTAATAAACTGTACGTAAATATTAGGAAAAGCAAAGCATTTTTAACAAATGAATACTCGGGTATTAAAATTAATACTCGAGTATTAAAAAAAGTACTGGGATATTCTAAAAAAAAAAAATTTTAAATAAAATAAGCACGACTTAGAAATATCATTTCTAAAAAAAGAACCAGAAATAAAATTAACTATCCGAAACAACCAACAAATAACAAACACATATCAGCCATTTTAATTAGTGAAGATTTAAAAATAGTCCTACAACTCTTTTCATGAATGTAAGATCAAAACACTGAAAACAAAACGGATGCCAAAACGGAATTAGAAACTTAAAACAACACTTTAAAAAACGATGCTTTAAATTGCATGTTTACACAGCAAATAAAATGAATTCAAAAGGTTTTTTTATAACGCAGGCTTTCTCAAAAATTAAGAACACACTGACACAAACCTATAAATACGAGTAAGACACCATTTTGAAAACAATTGCTTATCAACTACCAGAGAGAGCAGACGCCAAAAACTGTGACCTTTTTACACAGCGACGACCCGGAGTCATTGAAAAATCGATATTTTGACACATACAAGTAAGTTTAAAAAGATATAGAAGTATAACAAGAATTAATCCATAATAACTAAGGATTAATACTAAATTATATCATTAATTAAATTACAGATTTTCAATAATTTGCTGAATCAAAAAAGGAATTTTTCAAAAATAAAGCGAATGTAGACAGATATATATAAGTACCTATAAATATTAATAAAAAGTATGCAAATGAAGTAAAATAGCAGAATAAGTCAGTTTGTTTAAAACTGGTAACATTTAAAAAACATTTTAAAAGCCAGAATGCATATTAAATCAAATTAATAAAATCAAGTTTGCTAAATGTGAAGGGACACAGTGTTAAACATTTTTTCGAGTATTAGAAATGTATTTTAAAATTGTTAATAAATAATCAATTTACTTATATTTAAAAATAAGCAAATGTCCAATTTAAATTTTCGACAGCCAAATAATTAAATTTGTGAAAGCCATAAAAGACACGAAAACAGAGTTTTCAAAAAGGAGCGAAATTCCCTATCAACAACATCTAAAAGGTACTAATTGTCAAATATTTCAAAATAATTATAAATTTGTGAAACGTAAATAACCTTTACTGATGCAAAGAAAATTATTACCGTTTCCACACAGATAAATAACGAAAGAAAATAACGAGAAGTTGCTTAATCGAAAATACCAAGGACGATAAATAAAAAGGTAAAATGTACAAATGAAGTGTAGGGGTAACATTCAGTAGTGTAAGTCCAAAAAGGTGCAGCAGTAGTGAAAGTGAGGGATATTGAAGGGATGTAATTTCCTATTCTAACTCGAGAAAGGTGCAGCAGTAGGGAAAGTGAGAGATAGTATAGGGGTACCATTTATTATTCTAACTCCAGGAACTTTGAGCAGTAGGAAACATGTGGGATAGTGTAGGGGGACAATTTACTATTGTAACTCAATTTAGATGCTGTAGTAGGGTAAGTGAGGGATAGTGTAGGGGTACAATTTACTATTCTAACTCCAAGAAGGTGCTGCAATAGGGTAAGTGAGGGATAGTGTAGGGGTGTAATTTACTATTCTAATTCTAGGAAGGTATAGCAGTAGGGAGAGTGAGGGATAGTGTAGAGGTGTAATTTACTATTCTAACTCCATGAAGGTGCTGTAGTAAAGTAAGTGAGGGATAGTGTAGGGGTGCAATTTAATATTCTAACTCCAGGAAGGTGTAGCAGTAGGGAAAGTGAGGGATAGTGTAGAGGTATAATTTACGATTCTAACTCCAGGAAGGTGTAGCAGTAGGGAAAGTGAGGGATGGTGTAGAGGTAAAATTTACTATTGTAACTCCAGGAAGATGCAGCAGTAGAGAATGTGTGGTATAGTGTAGGCAATTCTAAATCCAGTGAGTTGAATCTGTAGTCAAAGAGATTGATAGTGCAGAGAAAAACAGTCATGTAAACTTTTATTAAGAATAAAAACATTCTATAGCATATTTTTTCTTTTCAATGTTTACAGATTCACAACTACCTTCAAAAGAAAAGCAAAACAAAGGCAATTCAAAGAAAACAGCTTCCTGAAAAAGGCAAAACACCAGACTGAAAAGGTAAAATAGATCAAAATAAAAAATATGAAACTAAACATAAAGCAATATTTTTGTATTATAACTCCTTGAAAGTGCAGCAGTTTGAAAACTGAGGGATAGGGAAGAGGTGAAATTTCCTATTCAAACAATAGAATAGTGCAGCAGTAGACAAAAGGATAGATAGTGCACAGAAATACAGTCATCTTAACTTTTTAAAAGAATGAAAAAATGCTATAACATTTTCTTTATTTTCAATCTTTGCAGAATCTCAACTACCTAACAATGAAAAGCAAACCAAAGCCAAGACCAAAAACACAGTTTACAGAAAAAGGAAAAAAGACCAGACTAAAAAGGTAAAATAAATCGAAATGCAACAGTATAAAACTAAACATAGAGCAATACTTTAGTATTGTAACTTAAGGTAAGGTGCATCAGTAGGGAAAGTGAGGGATAGTGAAGGGGTGTAATGAACTATTCTGACTCCAGGAAGGTGTAGCAGTAGAGAAAGTGTGGGATAGTGTAGGGATGTAATTTTCTATTCTAACTCCAGAAACGTGTTGCAGTAGAGAAAGTGTGGGATAGTGTAGGGGTGTAAATTACTATTCTAAATCCAACACGGTGTAGCAGTAGGGAAAGTGTGGGATAGTGTAAGGGTACCATTTACTAATCTTACTCCAGGAAGGTGCAACAGTAGGGTAAGTGAGACATAGTATAGGGGTGCAATTTACTATTCTAACTCCAGGAAGGTGTAGCAGTAGAGAAAGTGAGGAATAGTGTAGGGTTGTAATTTACTATTCTAACTCCGGGAAGGTGTAGCAGTAGAGAAAGTGAGGGATAGTGTAGGGGATTAATTTACTATTCTAACTCCAGGAAGGTGCAGCAGTAGAGAAAGTGAGGAATAGTGTAGGGGTGCAATTTACTAATCTAACTCCAGGAAGATGCAGCAGTAGGGAAAGTGTGGGATAGTGTGGGGTACCATTTACTATTCTAACTCCATGAAGTTGCAGCAGTAAGTAAAGTGAATGATAGTATAGGGGTGCAATTTACTATTCTAACTCCAGGAAGGTGCAGCAGTAGGGAAAGTGTGGGATAATGTAGGGGTACAATTTACTATTCTAACTCCAGGAAGGTGCAGCAGTAGGGAAAATGAGTGATAGTGTAGGGGTACAATTTACTATTCTAACTCCAGGAAAATGCTTCAGTAGGGTAAGTGAGGGATAGTGTAGGGGTACAATTTACTATTCTAACTCCAAGAAGGTGCAACAGTAGTGAAAGTGAAGGATAGTGTAGGGGTGCAATTTACTATTCTAACTCCAGGAAGGTGCAGCAGTAGGGAAAGTGAGGGACAGTTTAGGTGTGCAATTTACTATTCTAACTCCAGGATGGTGCAGCTGTAAGGAAAGTGAGTGATAGTGTAAGGGTGCAATTTAGTATACTAACTCCTGTGAGTTTAATATGTATTGAAAGATATAGATAGTACAGAGGAATACAGTCATCTAAACTCTAAAAAAATGAAAACATCAAATTACATAGTCTTTCTTTTCAAACGTTACAGATTCACAACTACCTTCCAGAGAAAAGCAAAGCCAAGCCAATACAAAGAAAACAGTTTCCAGCAAAAGGCAATACCCCAAACTAAAAAGGTAAAACAGATCAAAATGCAACAATATAAAAGTAAACAAAGAGCAATATTTTAGTATTGTAACTCCAGGAAGGTGCAGCAGTAGGTAAAGTGAGGTATAGTGAAGGGCTGTAAATTCCTAATCTAAATCTAGCATAGTGCAGCAGTAGGCAAAAAGATAGATAGAGCACAAGAATACAGTCATCTTAACTTTTTTAAACAATTAAAACATGCTATAACATTTTTTTTGTTTTCAATCTTTGCAGAATCTCAACCACCTAACAAAGAAAAGCAAAGCAAAGCCAAGACCAAAAACACAGTTTACAGAAAAAGGAAGGAAGACCAGACTAAAAAGGTAAAACAAATCAAAATACAACAGTCTAAAACTAAACATAGAGCAATACTTTAATAATGTAACTTAAGGAAGGTGCAGAAGTAGGGAAAGTGAGGGATACTGAAGGGGTGTAAGTTACTATTCAAACTCCAAGAATGGGCAGCAGCAGGGAAAGTGAGGGATAGAGTAGGGGTGTAATTTACTATTCAAACTCCAGGAAGGTGCAACAGTAGGAAAAGTGAGGGATAGTATAAGAGTGAAATTTAATATTCTAATTCCTGTTAGGTGCAACAGTAAGGAAAGTGAATGATAGTGTAAGGGTACCATTTACTAATCTAACTCCAGCAAGGTGTAGCAGTAGGGAAAGTGTGAGATAGTGTAGGGGTACCAATTACTATTCTAACTTCCGGAAGGTGAAGCAGTAAAGAAAGTGAGAGATAGTATAGGGGTACCATTTAGTATTCTAACTCTAGGAAGGTGTAGCACTAAGGAAAGTGTGAGATAGTGTAGGGGTACCTATTCCTATTCTAACTCCAGGAAGGTGCAGCAGTAAGGAAAGTATGGGATAGTGAAGGATGTAATTTACTATTCTAACTGCAGGAAAGTGTAGCAGTAGGGAAAGTGTTTGATAGTGTAGTGTAAGAGAAACTTGTAAAAAGTCACATAATAATTAAAAAAAATTTTTTAACATCATGTCAACTCAAGAAACTGCAACCTATATTAAATCTAAAAAAGGAAAGCGCTTGTTAAAACATGCTGGATATATATATTGTAAAGAAAGGATAAGTGAACAACGTAGACATTGGAGGTGTGTGCAACTGTGAAATATTACTCATCCCATTGCAGTGGCTGAGCAGTTACCGTTGGTGAAACCATTATTAAAACAACAGATCATAACCACTCTGCCTCTGCAATGGAGATTGAAGTAAGGTAAACAATAAATGAAATGAAAGAAATTGCATGCACCTCCAATGACACTACTGGATCTATTTTAAGAGAGGTTGCACAGCATGTTCCCAGTCATGTTGCTAGTAGTATGCCTATTATTCCCAATTTGCGAAGAATTATACAAGGACAAAAGCAGGCAAGTAATACACAAACTTCAACTCCTCATACTTTTTCTGACATTCAAATTCCTAATGAAATCACTATTTCTTTTTCTAATAAACCTTTCCTCCTGCACGACAACTAAAACCCTCATAAACGTATTCTTATCTTTAGTACACCCCACAACTTTGTTAAGTTAGAGAACAGTGAATTTGGATGATGGATGGGATGTTTAAAAGTACATTATAAACAAAAATGGAGAGTAAAGGGATTTTATCCACCTCGGTGGACGGAAGGGTACTCCCAATCCCCTGGATAGGTAACTATATAACAAAAGGAGGAGTACCACGTTTAAAAGTACACCCCATCCTTTCACCCAAATGTACACTATTCACGCAAAGATTAACCACAATATATTTCCCTTAGTACACAGTTTGCTACCTGATAAGCAATCTGCAACCTACACTGAACTTTTATCAGTGATTAAAAAGCAAAACATCCAATAAAAGTCTTAGGAAGATAATTGTTGATTTTGAATTGGCTATAATCAATGTGATCACTAAAACGTACACGGATACCCAAATTCAGGGATTTTTTTTCATTTTTCCCAGGCATTCTGGCGTAAACTACAAAAAACATCCCTGGTTGCAGAGTACTCAACTGATAGCAAACTACAGTTCGAATTTAAAAAACTTACAGCTCTTTGCTTTGTCCCTCCTGAAAGTGTAGAAGAGTACTACACTGCAATTACTGAATCAGAATTTTTTAACGAAAATGAAGAAAAATTGGCACCCTTACTAAATTATTTTGAGGACACATGGATTGGGCATCTAAGCAGATCGGGTCACAGGAGGAAGCCACGTTTCCATGTGAAGTGATGGAACTGCTACACGAGCTGTTTAGAAGGAGAAGGCAAAACAAACAATGCCATAGAGGGATGGCATAACTCCTTCAACCATACAATTGGCAAACCACACCCTAACTTCTATTCATTTCTGGAAACTTTGAAGAAGGAGCAACGTTTTCAAGAAATGAGAATCTCTCAAACATTAACTAGTAGCCTAAACCCACGCATTTCCAAAAAATCAAAGGAAATGTCTGAGAGACTATTGGCTATTCTACAACAGTTTTCGTTGTGTGTGGCTTTAGACTACCTTGATAATGTTGCTAACATTCTACATTTCTAAATATCATTTACACCTTACTTTCCTGCTTTTACCTAAATTATATAAACGTTTCAATTCAATTGGCATTCACATTTTTCTAAATTATTTTTAAAAAATTAACGTCGGGTCAGCTTACCTTTAGTTGTCTTCTTTCTTTTTCTTCATCTTGTTTCCCCAAAATGAATCCATTTGGAGGCAAAATCCAAAAACCCAAACAATAAAAGGAAGTCATCCAAACTCCACGAAATCCATATTTTTACCAAGTCCATCTGGAAAGGTTTCCAACTTCCATATGCCTCCTGATAGTATTCCAAAGTCCACGAAATCCATAATCTTTCAAACTCCATCCTGAAAATAATTCAAAGTCCATAAAATCCATGTTCTTTCCAAGTCCATTTGGTAAGGTTTCCAAAGTCCATATACATCCTGAAAGTCATCCATACTCCACGAAATCCAGGTTTTTCCCAAGTCCATCTGGAAAGGTTTCTAACGTCCATGTGCATCCTGTTAGTAATCCAAAGTCCACGAAATCCATGATCTTCCTAACTCTATCCTGAAAATAATTCAAAGTCCAAGAAATACATGTTCTTTCCAAGTCCATTTGGTAAAGTTTCTAAAGTCCATGTACATCCTGAAAGTCATCAAAACTCCACAAAATCTATGTTTTTCCCAAGTACATCGGGAAATTTTTCCAAAGTCCATGTGCATCCTAACAGTAATCCAAAGTCCACAAAATCCATGATCTTCCCACCTCCATCCTGAAAATAATTCAAAGTCCACGAAATCCATTTTTTTTCCAAATCCATTTGGAAGGGTTTCCAAAGTCCATATACATCTTAAAAGTCATCCAAAATCCATGAAATCAATCTTTTCACCAAATCCATCTTGAAAGATTGTAAAAGTCCATGTGCATCTTGATAGTAATCACTCATTGCCTTCTACCAGTGGCGTAACGAAACTTGAGGGGGCCCCCCTGCAAAGCACATGGAGGGCCCCCCCCCCGCGGCGCGGCCCACCATGCCTCCCCCCGGCGGCGCGGCCCACCATGTACCACTTTGCCCCACCACGCAGAAATCTGGCATATTTTGCTTTGAAACCTCCAACATTTAAATATAATGCCTCTATATTGTCTTTCTGTAAGTTCTAGTGAGAAACACTCTCAACATACACGCTATGCCATTTGCAACAATCCTGTCACAAGCAGATAATGTAACTGAGGCAGCAATCAGAACAATCCCAAGGAGTGATACTATTGTCTCATGAACTGCCTATGGCTGAAGAACAACTATATAGGGTCTGATATAGAATTGACAATACCTTGAAACTTTGAAAGAGAAACCCAAACCTGTAATTCCTTAAAAACTCGACTGACAATATACATGAGAAGTACAGCAGCTATAACTCAGTATCCTGCGAAAGTCAAGAGAAATAGACTGTTGAATTATGTGCATGCTACACACTAGCGACTGTCAAGGGTTGTGCATGATAATAACGTGAACTGAGGAAGGAATGTCAATGATAATGTCTTTATTAGTAAGCACGGCAAAACAGGCAGGCAAACAAGCCAGGCTGAGGAAGAAAATGGTTTGGATGCTTCAGAACACTGATGCAGATGTTTGTTTTAATTTATCATTTCTGTAGTGTAAACAATGACTAAATAAAAGATTAAAAGTGCATGTATTACAGACAAGTGCAAGCAACACCATAAATAACACTGTATGTAGAATAAAAACAAACCATATTAGCAGCAAGTACCTAATGACAATCTATACAAACTTTAGTTGGTAAAGGAAAAGAAAACGTGCAAATACTTTCAAAGTGCAAAATTAAGCAATCACCAGTCCAGCAATATACATAAATCAAGCATGTTTTGCAAAACAATCCAACTTTCTTCTTGCATCAAGGTGAACATACTTCAAAGTCCATGGTAAAAACAAGTCCAGCAGTATGCAAAATGAAGCCAGGTTAGTCAAAGAATTCCCCGTTTAGTGTGTGCATAAAGGCACACATATTTCAAATCAACTGATAAACAACAACTACAGCACATGCAATAATCAAACCAGTTTAAACTAACAATTTCCTTTTTGAAGGCTCAAATATTTTCAAAGTGACCATCAAAACAGTAACAGGTACAGCAGACAGCAAAGCAGCATAAATAAATTAAACCTATTTAGTCAGAGTAATTACATTTGTTTGTGCATGAAGGCATAAATATCTCAAAGTGCCTGGTAAAGTTATAACAATTTAGCAGCATAAACATCAAACCCAGGCTATCAAACAATGCCCCTTTTATTTTAGCATAAAGGTGCAAATAGTTAAACGTGAGTGATAAAAACAACAACAAGTTTAGGAGCATAAACATTAAACCAGTTATGACAAAGTATGCCCCTTTAGTTTGGGCATAAAGGCGCAAATATTTAAGGGACCAATAACAAGTTCAGCAGCAAAATAAACAAAGCTGTTTACTCAAATATTGGCCCTTTTGTCTGTGCAAAAGAAAAGTGTCAAGGGGGTGCATATATGTCAGGTTCATCTGAATAAATCTCTTCTTGCCTCTATAAACGCATACATGTTCAGAATACTGAGGTAGGGTAGCCTATATATAAGCGAACAATATTTAAAGTCTGATATACTGGCAGAATACTATATTACTTACTGCTTCCAGCTTCCTCATGGCACTCACAGGACAGATACATGAAGAAGGAACAGTACTTGCAGGAGCCTGATGAAATGTATTGCAGAGTTTTAAGGGTGATACAGCTAAAAACAATAGTTAGAGTGAACACAAGGCTGAAGACTGCTTACATCAGGAAGAGTGACTGGCAAATTAGACTGGTGGCTGAAGGCTACTGATGCTTGGTTCACTGAACTGGAGAGATGTACTGGACTGAAAGAATGTTTGCCTCTTGGCCTTTCTTCGTGCAAAGTCTTCTGTTAAAGCTTTCACATTTATTTTTCTGGCTCGATCGCTCTCGATGCTTAAAGTTGCAAGCCCCGACAGCCTTTCCTGCGTCATTGTGCTTCGGAGGTAGTTTTTGATTAACTTTAACTTTGAAAATGACCTTTCTGCACTGGCTACAGTAACTGGAATTGTTAGAAAAAGTTGCAGTGCTGTTGCAACATCCAAAACACTGGGCAGAATTGCATGGTTTCGCAAAAATAAAAGGTCAGCCAGATCCTTTATTTTGCCACCTGAGATAAGTTGTATTTGTTCTTTCAACACTGCCTTGAAAGCGATGAGTTGTTGTGGAAAGTCTGGGGACAAGTCTTTTTCATAATGAGCTACCAGGGTCAGGGCTGCTTCAAACAACTCCTCCTCGCTAGCTCTGAGGATTTCTGAAGGCATCATGAAATGGAAGCATTGGATTATGGTGTTCATACCAGCAAAACGATTTTGTATCTGATTTACAACAATATCTATGTTAGCATAAAACACAGACACCTTAAAATTGTCCTCAGGATTGCACAGCCTTTGGTCTTCACAGAGTTCATCGAAGTGCTTTTTTTTGCGTCGTGGTCGTTTTTGAGTGAAATGCAATTGAATTCCCCATGCAGCTGCAAGTAAAGATGCTGAGCTTTTAACATCGTCAAACTGTTCTCTGAAACTGGCAAACGTATTCGCTGCAGTACTTAACATATTTGATGCTTGTAAAAGGTCCAGATCTTTAGACTGAAGCAGTTTCGACACAATATTTATTGTCTCCAGAACTTTGGACTGGATTACAACCATTACCACAAACTCAAAAGTCTCCATGCACTTCCTAAGACCCTGAGCTTCTGTGCGCTCCTCAACCTTTTTCGACTGCAGTACAATTGTAGTGAGTGCTTTCATGATGTCCATAAAACAATAGCTTACAGCATGGAGAGCATCATGTCTGGATGCCCAACGTGTTGGACAGAGTCTCTTCAGTGTTGGCTGTGAATGAGTTGTGGTCTCTTTTATAACCGTAAGAAGTTCCCAACGTTTGATGCTTTGGCTGAAAAATAAATACACTTTCTGTATAATGTCATAAAATTCTGCAATTTCAGGAATGTGCATGCATGCATCATTCAAGACTAAATTTAGGTTATGAGCAGCACAGTGTACATAGACTGCATTGGGTTCTTTCTGCCGTATTCTGGTTTGCACTCCACTATATATACCACTCATTGTGCTGGCACCATCATATCCCTGACCTCTACATTTATTAAGCATTAGGCCTTTGCCCTCTACAAGCTTTACAAGTTCTGTTGCTATCCCCTCAGCACTTTGGTCTGTAATTTTATAGAAACCAACAAAGCTTTCATTAATTTTGATTTCAGTTGGGATGTCCTCAGTGTTAAGGCACAGTGTCACATATCGGATGACCAGGCTTAATTGATCTTCTTTTTTAATGTCCTGCGTTGTGTCCATTATAACGGAGTAAAATGGTGCATTTTTTATTTCACTTAAGATCTCATTTTGCACTGTATTTGAAAGCATTTCAATCAGCTCATTTTGAATAGCAGGACTCAAGTATTTAACTCTACTCTCTCTTCTGATCAGATGGTTTAGAACAGGATCATATTTGCTCAAAAGTTCAATGACTGCCAGAAAGTTCCCACCATGTTTTTCTTTCAGTTTTTCTCTATGTCCTCTGAAAGGTAAATTGCAAGTTGACAACAGAAGTGTTACATCGATGATCCTACTCAGAATTTGTGTCCAATAGTTGACCTGCTCTTTGTAGTCGGATTCCAGTTGTGTATCGATCGTCTCATCCTGCCTCCATCTTCCATGTACAGCACAAGCCGCTAAATGTGAGTGCGTCATTTCATGTTCTTTAATTTTTCGAGATATGCCTTGCCAATCTTTTATACCATTAGCCCATGCTTGCTGATAGGATGAAAGTTTTCTATCTCCAAAAAGCCAACAAGGTTCACAGTATGCACTGTCCATTTTTAAAGAGTAGCACAACCACAGTCTTGGAGTCTTATCTCCAGTCCTGTTTTCCTTGTAGTAGTAGTTTGTGGAAAAGCACCTGTTTTTATTATCTCGTGGGAAGGGTCCTCTAGGCTTGCATGGGCCACTTGCAATGACAAACCTTCGTACCTCGGTATCATGCCAAGGTTTGTCTAAAAAGTTCCCTCTATCACTCGGGTACAAATCCTGGCAAAACTGGGTACTGCTTGATTCTAGTTCTTCTAAGTCTAAATCTACATCCTTACTAATAAGGTCTTCACTTTCTTCTTCAACGTTTGGCAATACTTCAGAAACAAGCAGCACATTTGAAGGTTCTTCACGTTCTTTTGATACATCTGGTGCACTTACAATTTCAGCACTTCCTTCACTTGGTTGTAATATTAGACTCAGCGATTCGTCTGCTGATGGTATAGCCTCAGTGTCTGAGCTTCCTTCAGTCACTCGTAGCAGTGTAGGCCTAGCTGGTGTACCTACAATTTCTCCGACCCCTTCTGTAATAGATTGAGGCACTGCTGACACAGCTTGTTTACTTTTGCTTTCTATGTTTCCTGTAGTAGTAGTTGTTGCCTGCAGTGCTGCCACAATTGGTGCTTCAATGCTATAAGGTACATCTGTGGTTTGATCAGAGCACGGTCATTTTTGGTCATGTGGAGGGACCAATTGGGATTTTTGCAAGGCTGCTTTGTCTCCTGTTGATGAGGTAGCTGCATCGTCTTCCGGTAATGATGCATGAGATGATGATGCGTCATGATGACCTGGAGACCTAACATAGAGTCAATTTTCATAAATTTGGCTGTAAACTCCTCTTGTTTTGATTTAATTTGCCGCTTTTGAGCACCGCTTAAATACTTTCTTGGCTGTTTGCTCATTTCTTTGATTAAAATGTAATTGTAGAAAGTCAATGTAGTAGTAGAGTCCACGAATATGAAGGTAGAAGTAAGAATATTTTGTGTACACCACACAGATTGTAATTGTGGGTTTTCTTTCACCAATACTGCCTAAAAGGAAGGAAAATACAAAGCATTATAATTAAACACTACGGGAGCTTAACCATACTAAGTTATCATGTACAGAGAAGTAAGGGATACTTGAAGGCAGGCACTGGAGGAATGGATGCAAGAAGGGGAGAGATACAAGAGAGGAGAGGAGTTGGCCTAACGGCTGGGGTGGTCGACCTCGAATCTGGGGAACTGGGTCCGACTGACTCTAGGCATGACGCTGAACATCCTGTGAAAATCGCTTAATCTCCCTGTGCCTAACAAAAATGAATGTGTCCTCATGTAACGCTGACGCAACTTGTGCGATGTAAAGCGCTCTGATAGCAGATATCTTCGGGTCAAGTTCGTGCGATCTAAAACTCAGTAAAATAGCAGGAAAAAAAACAAGAAGGAAATAGCGGAAGGCATGGGATTGAGGAGGTAATCACTCATCAGTTGGATGAGGATGGTGAGAGCGAAGAATGCAGGACTGTCTTGAAGGCAGATGCAAGAAGGCATTAACTGAATGGACGGCTGCAAGGTTTGTGTGTCTTCTGATGGCATGTTTCTTTTTGACTTAAGCTTAGTATGGACCTTCACAGTGTGTATTTCTTTACCCATTGCAAACATCTAAATCCATTCTGAAGGATTCTATAAATCTGTGCGGTTTGACACACCCTTTGATATTTAAGATGATGATAAAACAAGCACTGCAAAGCCAATAGGTCTGGCCTTGGCAAGCTTGTGATGTTTTTTAAACTCATGCAAAAGGCATTAAAAGATCGAAAGCAATAAAATGTAACAGTGCTAAGGTCTAAAAGAAGTGGTGTGCATATGTCGGCAAAAAATAATTAAACAAGCATCGGCATAGCCAATAGGTCTAGCCTTTGGCACCTTATAAGTATTTAGTTATGCAGCAGCAGCTCAATATCCTTACTGCAACAACATTAACTGTTGCATGGCTAAACATTTATAAGGTCCCAAAGGCGAGACATATTAGCTATGCTAATGCTTGTTGTAGAGTGTTTTAGATTCTTAGTTGTAGACAGTCACTGCTTGGGAACATGCCTTAAGAGTGGTGATGGTGTTTAAAACACCCACACACACAGCACTCATGATGTCTTGCAGCCGCCTCTGTGGCTCATGGTATACTCCTGTGGTTGCAGTGCTCTGACAACCACATTTTGTGCTCTTTTGCACCTTTGTATATAGCTCTCACAGAGGGTATTCACTTACGATCCCTAAACATCCCGAACATATTAGGGCAGTCTTCTCTTGGAGATCTACAGGCTTCGTCGTGACCCTCGGATACCTACAGACATCTTGAGCTACTGTGCTGCCTCTTCTATGAGGCTCATAGTGATTAGTGCACACCCTTATCTCCATGAAAGTGGACATTCCGTGTGCTCTTTGCCTCTCTGAGACTCTGTGTCTAAACTTCAGAATCCTGAACACACACACATACACACACACACACACTCACACACACACACTCACACACACACGCACACACACGCGCACACACACACAAACACACACATACACACACACTATGTTCTCTAAGGCACCCTTCTGTATGGGACCCGCTGGGTGAAATGTAAATCCCATATTACCAAAACCCATTCTCTGTATCCTTTTAAAGACTTAACAAGTCAATTCACGTTCACCTTTGAACCCTGAACTCCTACACATATACACCTTCCTTCTTTGTAAACACCCATTTAACGTAGACATCCAAATTATGCCTCTAAACAGCCACCGTCCTCCTCCCATAGACACATACTTTCCCCATGACATCTGTATCCCATTCCCTTCCACAGAGAGCCACTTTCTTTCATTAGACACCCACTGTGTACCCTGCACGTCCTCCTGAATGCAAGCGTTCAACCTCCCACCTTACCCGCACAGTGTGCCAGTGCCACTCCCTGACCATCTCCCCACAGAAAGAGCTAAACAGATCTCGACAAGATTAGTGACATGAATATTTTCAAGTACTGGACATAATCTTCGGCTATACATTACTTTATGCGCCCAAAAGCGCCTGTACATAAAATAATGTAAGTACATCTGAAAATGAATTAATGTAACTTTTGTCGATAATTCTATTGGGAGTATTGTTAATGTAGCTCTCCTGCAAGCACTGAGGGCACCTGGCAGGATCCAGGATGCATGCTATGCTACGGTTACCCCTACCAGGCTACCACCTCACAGACCAGACGCCCTATCATATTATACCTGCTGCTCCACTGCTCCCACATTACCACATGGCCCTGCCCTGCCCCTGCTGCAGTGCCCCCGAGGCATACGCGGCAGTCGGCAGAATTGAAAGTGAAAGTCGGGACTTCACTTGAGAGTGCCAGTGGAGGTAGTAAACAACAAGTGTGACTGTGTGTGCGCGCCGCGCGCACGCATCATCCCATCCACCCACCCACCCTCGGCTCGCTCCCTGTCCTGCCGCCATTTCATCATCGATCTGAATTTCGTTTCGAGTAGACTGTCCACAGAAAAAAATAAACAGCGAAAAAAATAAACTACTCTGCTGCTCAGGAGTCAGCTCAGTCAGGCCTCGCCAGGCTCAGGCCAGCCAGGGCGACCCCGAGCAGACACTCGAGGTCAAGCATCTTTAACTGTCAATCTTTCTGGAATATTCCCAGGCCATCTGAAAATGAGGAATATACGTTACAGCAGAACGACACACACCTGTTCTACGGAGCAATCTGTCTGTATTTTTGTAGCTTGGAGAACTATGCATTTTGGAAAATCATGGCACGGGCTCGTTCTTTTTCCTTTATATCATTAAAGCATGTGTTTACTTAAGATACCCTAAACACAAAGAATCTCTAGGTAAAGTTCAGCCAGTTCTATATTTCATATTCCTGAACTAAGGTTATCATGTTTTAAATGGCCTGTGTACTTGGCCCTGTCTGTTCAGAAATGCCTTTTACGCGAGTGCAGACCGGCAGGTGACAGGGTTTTGAAAGCAGTTGATAGTGGAGGGGTGAGCGTTTCAGGTTAGAAAAGGAATTTTTAAGCTTGTAGGTGATGTCGGTGTCACCCAGGAACGTAGCAAGGATTTTCAGTCATTCAGGCAAAATCACATATTGACTGTTGGAGCACACCCAGGTGATACATCAGAAAAGGGCAATTGTGTAGGATTTTGTAGTCCTTAACACACCCACCCACCACCTGACCCCCGGCCCCTGCCTTCCGTAGTTCCGTTCCAATCCTAGCCCGGGCCTACTGCTGCTCGCCTGCTCCCCTCCACATTTTGAGAGTAACAAACGTTCTCCTCTCTTATGGGCTGCTACGCTGCCTACCACAGCACCTCACACAGAGACGCCCGCCCGCCCATATATATGCCCCGTTCGCCGACGCCATTGAATTAATTGCCCATGATTTTTCAATAAAAAAACAAAGTTCTTCTACCAACCAGTCCTCTTCTACACTACACACACGACACACCATCCTGAATGGCATGATGCGGCCATGCGCCACACCCAGGCCAGATTCAGAGGAGGCTGGTTGGCTAGCTAGCCAGCTGCCAGGCAGGACACAGTGACAGGGCACAGGCAGGGGCCGCCGGGGCAGGGCAATTTAAATCAGGATTATAAGGCCCTTTAGCCTAGGCCCCACACAGCACGGCAGCAGAAAAGGTCAGTGTCACATTGTAGTCCTTAACACACCCACCCACCACCTGACCCCCGGCCCCTGCCTTCCGTTCCAATCCTAGCCCGGGCCTACTGCTGCTCCCCTCCACATTTTGAGACTGAGTAACAAACGTTCTCCTCTCTTATGGGCCGCTACGCTGCCTACCACAGCACCTCACACAGAGACGACCGCCCGCCCATATATATGCCCCGTTCGCCGACGCCATTGAAGTAATTGCCCATGATTTTTCAATTAAAAAAAACAAAGTTCTTCTACCAACCAGTCCGGAGCGGAGCTCGCTCTTCTACACTACACACACGACACACCTTCCTGAATGGCATGATGCGGCCATGCGCCACACCCAGGCCAGACTCAGAGGAGGCTGGTTGGCTAGCTAGCCAGCTGCCAGGCAGGACACAGTGACAGGGCACAGGCAGGGGCCGCCAGGGCAGGGCAATTTAAATCAGGATTATAAGGCCCTTTAGCCTAGGCCCCACACAGCACGGCAGCAGAACCGGTCAGTGTCACTGTCAGGACGGTGACGGCAGCGGCTGCGGCAGGGACACTTACTTCGGACAATCTGTCTGCCGGCGGGGCGGAGCGGGCCTGGCTGGCTTTTGTCTTCTTCTAGAAGTTCTAAATCGATCTCTTGTTGTCTTCTAAGTTGTCGTCTTGACTATGGGCGGGCCGGGCGGCTGCTTGGCCTGGCTCCTTGGGGTGGGCGGGCTATGCGCGCCCCTGGCCCCTGATGCCACACCTGTGTTTGTGGATTGCGCATGTGCTTTGTGTGCTGACATTGACAAATGTAATGAGGGAAGGGCATCATTGGTCACCTCTCCTCGCCAGCCAGAGCCAGTCCCACCCAGTCCCCAGCCCCCCCCACCCGGCACGCGCATACGCGGCGGAAATCGCAAATGAAAGTGAAAGAAGAATAAGAATTAAGGACAAGTCTGGAGTAAACAAGTGTGTGCGCGCCGCGCATCCACAGTCTGTCTGTCCCCGTCCCGCCGCCTGATTCATCGATTGATTCACCACCATTGGATTAGGATATATAAATTTTATTTGCATCAGTGGCGTGCGTGCACTGCCACTGCCACACTGCCGTGTACCACCCTGCTGGCTGCCCCTGCCTCGGTCACGGACGGTCACGGTGCCTCCTCCCCTGCCTGCAACAGTCTACAGACAGACGGCCGGCCCCCCCACCCCCCCACCCCCCCGAAATTCGGACTTGACTATCATCACACTCGAGTCGGGGGGTCGGGCCGGGCCGGGGCCCCCAGCCCGCCCGCCTCGTCTTCCTTCCCTCACAGACAGTCACAGGAGTCAAGTCACTCACTCACTCACTACTGACGACGGCCAGCCAGGGCCCCGGCGGCCGGGGCCGGGGGCCCCCGGCGGCCGGCCCGCGTCGCGCCCCGCACCATAAAAAGATGAAAGTCCCAGTCAGCCTGACAGTGAGACTCGCACTCTTGCAGGGGCCCCCTGGCCCGGCCCCGGCCCTGTCGGGCCCCCAACGCCATGGCCATGCGCCGCGGCCGCCACCATTTCAAACTCCGGCCGGCCCACGCCACGCTGCTTATTTTGTCACACTCAGTCAGCGGCAGCCCTTAGTTAGCCCTACTACAGTCACTGTGTGCGCTGTGCGCAAGTGCGGCAAGCAGCATGTTACGTGAGGGGCCCCTGGGGCCCCCCGGAGCCAGTGGCCCTCGCGGGGCCACCCCCGCAATGCGTGGGCTGCGGGGCCTTGTGTTACGCCCCTGGCCACACCCAGGCCAGACTCAGAGGAGGCTGGTTGGCTAGCTAGCCAGCTGCCAGGCAGGACACAGTGACAGGGCACAGGCAGGGGCCGCCGGGGCAGGGCAATTTAAATCAGGATTATAAGGCCCTTTAGCCTAGGCCCCACACAGCATGGCAGCAGAACAGGTCAGTGTCACTGTCAGGACGGTGACGGCAGCGGCTGCGGCAGGGACACTTACTTCGGACAATCTGTCTGCCGGCGGGGCGGAGCGGGCCTGGCTGGCTTTTGTCTTCTTCTAGAAGTTCTAAATCGATCTCTTGTTGTCTTCTAAGTTGTCGTCTTGACTATGGGCGGGCCGGGCGGCTGCTTGGCCTGGCTCCTTGGGGTGGGCGGGCTATGCGCGCCCCTGGCCCCTGATGCCACACCTGTGTTTGTGGATTCCGCATGTGCTTTGTGTGCTGACATTGACAAATGTAATGAGGGAAGGGCATCATTGGTCACCTCTCCTCGCCAGCCAGAGCCAGTCCCACCCAGTCCCCAGCCCCCCCACCCGGCACGCGCATACGCGGCGGAAATCGCAAATGAAAGTGAAAGAAGAATAAGAATTAAGGACAAGTCTGGAGTAAACAAGTGTGTGCGCGCCGCGCATCCACAGTCTGTCCGTCCCCGTCCCGCCGCCTGATTCATCGATTGATTCACCACCATTGGATTAGGATATATAAATTTTATTTGCATCAGTGGCGTGCGTGCACTGCCACTGCCACACTGCCGTGTACCACCCTGCTGGCTGCCCCTGCCTCGGTCACGGACGGTCACGGTGCCTCCTCCCCTGCCTGCAACAGTCTACAGACAGACGGCCGGCCCCCCCACATCCCCCCCCCCGAAATTCGGACTTGACTATCATCACACTCGAGTCGGGGGGTCGGGCCGGGCCGGGGCCCCCAGCCCGCCCGCCTCGTCTTCCTTCCCTCACAGACAGTCACAGGAGTCAAGTCACTCACTCACTCACTACTGACGACGGCCAGCCAGGGCCCCGGCGGCCGGCCCGCGTCGCGCCCCGCACCATAAAAAGATGAAAGTCCCAGTGAGCCTGACAGTGAGACTCGCACTCTCGCAGGGGCCCCCTGGCCCGGCCTCGGCCCTGTTGGGGCCCCCAACGCCATGGCCATGCGCCGCAGCCGTCACCATTTCAAACTCCGGCCGGCCCACGCCACGCTGCTTATTTTGTCACACTCAGCCAGCGGCAGCCCTTAGTTAGCCCTACTACTGTCACTGTGTGCGCTGTGCGCAAGTGCGGCAAGCAGCATGTTACGTGAGGGGCCCCTGGGGGCCCCCCGGAGCCAGTGGCCCTCGCGTGGCCCCCCCGCAATGCGGGGGCTGCGGGGCCTTGTGTTACGCCCCTGCCTTCTACTCACGGGACCTTTGCAGTTTGTTATTGCTGCTAGGGGCACTACATGGAGTTCGCCAAGCGCGGCCCCCGCTCCACGGGCGCGCCGCTGATTCCACCAGCACCGCTGCGGGACTGCGAGGCATTGGAAACACCTGCAGCCTCTTCCCGCAGCGGCTACGCCCCCTTTGCCTGACTCGAGGATAACCTTTCGCGGCACCCGCTTCGCGGGTGCCACTCATTGCCTTCTACTCACGGGACCTTTGCAGTTTGTTATTGCTGCTGGGGGCACTACACGGAGTTCGTCAAGCGTGGCCCCCGCACCACGGGCGCGCCGCTGATTCCACCAGCACCGCTGCGGGACTGTGAGGCATTGGACACACCTGCAGCCTCTTCCTGCAGCGGCTACGCCCACTTGCCTTGGGGGCTACAAAACTAGCCTACGCACTCTGCGACGCGGGACACATGCGGGACGGAGCACGGGGCGAAGCCCGGGCAAAGGGTGGGCCATTTGAGGCCGTTTGAGACCGGTCGAGACCGGGACTGGGCCAACCCCCCTTGATTTGGCTCTATTGTGCACTTGGCTCCCTTTCCTGCAAAGATTGGAGCTAACTCTGCATCAAGATGACCACGAGAGAAACACGGAGCAAAAGCAGCTTGGCAGCAGCGGGAGCTGCTAAAGGTACGCTGGAAAACTATTTTGCTAAGGCTGGTTCACAATTGATCGATGAAATCACGGTCTTAGAGAGGCGCATTTCACAAGAATTAGATTGGGCGAGGAGATCTTCTATGGGCCCTCTGGCACATGTCAAGTCCCCTGCCAACAGAGATGATCATATATTGAACATTGAAAACATTGAGCCTAATAATGAGACATCTGGTGTTGTCAATTCTCCCGTGAACCCAGATACATTAAATTCGACCTCATTTAGTATTGCAAAGGACCTCAGCGAATATGATGACCTGAGCATGTTAAACTTGCCACCGATGCAACTGCACCCCATCCCACCTACCACAGCAGCCCCCGTTTTAGATGTCATTATTGACAAAGGCATAGCTAATAACCTATTGCAGGGGGCAAGGGAAGGAGCTATTCCTAAAAGGAAAACAGAAGTCCAAAATAAAGGGAAAAGGAAGACAAAAACTCCCAAGCTATATCCCATCCCCGAGGTTAATAGACCTGGCTCAATAAGTAAAAAGAACAGGCCCACTGACGCAACCGAGATAACATCTTCTGAGGTATTGCTTGTAGAGGCAATAGAACTTAACAACACAAACCCCCTCGATACCTCTAGTGAGGATATTACGCTAGCAGACATAGGTGCTCTTATGAGGTCCCTACTAAGCCTTCTAGAAGCACAGCTAATTAAGATGGAAGCTAGGTTAGTGTCAATAGAAAAATCGACGGTCCAGCTAGCCGATAGCCTAAAAGCAGACAGTGGGGGTGGCAGAGGGGGCACAGAGACAAAGAACAAAAGGGATCTCCTAGCTACCTCACAAAAGGACAATAGGGCAGTCCCTGTGGTGCAAAAGGCCAAACCAATCCCCCCCCCAAGCACGACCAATCAACCAAAGGCCAAGGCAGACAATCCCAATCCACCCACAAACCAACAAGTACCGCATCCCCCCCAGACTAACCCCAACCACACTAAGGATAATACCCATGGTTCAAACGAGTCCCACAAATCAACACTACCAACAGTTGAGGCACTTGGGAATCCCAAGAAGTTCAGAGCTGTGTACTTACCTACGGAGGCGAGCCCCTATACAGTAATTTTAGAAGGGGTTCCTGAGTTGAAAACCACCTTCAAGGAATCAACAGCTTCCCTAAAGAATAAGGTGGTTAGTTGGCTTTCCATGTATAGACCTCTACCGCAAGGTATAACCAGTGAGGTTCTGAAGGTCAGAAGGGTTCCTTGGTAGGCAGCTCAAAGAAAACAATCCAAGGAGATGGTGTCCTGATTAATTTTAGAGACCCCAGGACCGCCTCCTATATCTGTGGATGGCTACCGGATGACCAAGGGAGCAACATCAAGTCACTACCCCTTTCTTTCTTCTATCCCCCGTCGAACTACGAAAGGGACGCCAAGAGATGGGGTAGTTTCCCAGAGAGGGGGGGGTGGGTGGGACCACAGTGGGAGAGGAAATCTCAACTACCCCAGAACCCAACAACAAGCGATCTTCACACCAATTTTGGAGGAGGAGGGTTGGGAAACTTATCATGGCAGGGGAGGCGGTTGGGGTGGAAGAAATAGAGGAGAATACCGTCCTAGAGTCCACCACCCGATATACTTTCCCACATTCAATAGATACAGCAAATTAGAAATGGTGGATTGACAGCTCAGGCCCCATGGCAAGGAGTATCACCATTGCCATAGAGAGGGTCTCGAGGTAACCACCACACCCTGTAGTTCTATAAATGAAGTAATGACAGAGACAGGGCGGAATGAAGAAATGAGCCATAGTAGGGAGGCAAACAAAACCATCATTAAGCACCCCAATAGTAACAGGGAACCAGGAGAAGCACGAGGAGTTTTGACCACAGCAACAACGCTCATGGGTAATTTAAATGACCACGCTCCCTCATCCACTCTATCCGCAAACCCGAGGCCGCCCTTCCTGAAAATAATATCATGGAATGTGGCAGGCCTGGGAAATAAGTGGGATCAACAGGACTGGATATCCTTTATAGACTCTAAAGACATATGTCTTTTTCAAGAAAACCTGGGCGAGGGAAGACTACTCTTCCCTTGGCTTTGCAACATTTTTCATTCCTGCGAAATGGGGGCGTAGGGGACGTCCACCTGGTGGCCTTGCAGTATGGGTGGCAACTCACTTGGGATGCCAGGCCACACGACTCCCGCTGATTTCAGAAGACATATTAGCTGTGCAGCTTGAATGGACAAACTCCTGTAGACTCGTCTTGATAAATGTTTACTCCAGACCAGTAAATATAGCACGAGAATCGACTACTATTGAGGAACTCTCAGCTTTCCTTAATGAATTACCCACGGGGATCCCAATCGTGGTGGGAGGGGATCTGAACTCACATTTTGAGCCCCTTGCAGGCCTCCTGGATGGGTCCTCACTAGAAGAGGATGCTAGATGGCTAGTTCCCCCAACGGTAGCTCCTCCCCCTAGAGCATGGACCCCACTTGCTTTACAGATTACCGCCCTGACCCTCAAACATGGACTCAGGGCGTGTAATGGCCGCACTAAATCTGACAACCCCAGCAAATATACTTTTAACAGAGCGGGCAGGAAGTCAAGAATAGACTACGTCCTAGTCCAACTGTCCTCGTGGCAGCATATTATTGATTTTAGGGTGCTAGACAGAACAGACAGTGACCACAACGCCCTAGAATTGGACTACGCCGTCCCTGGCAAGGAGGGTAGGGACCATGCCATGGTGGCGGCAAATCCAAATTCAGGCCTCCTTCTTGAAAACAATAGAAAGAGAGTAAGGTGGGAAAAATTTGCTACCAGTAGAGAAAAATTATCCAGCCTTTACACGAGACTTATTCCAATACTAGAAAAAGTTGGTTTTCTTAGTGTGGAACCAAGCTCCCGGGAAACCCACAAATTATTGTGGCTGGTACATGAGGAACTTGTTAGGACCTTGGCGATAGATCTCTTTTCCAAGGTTCATAGCAAAGGTGCTGGCTCCCACCGCTCCACATGATACAATGCCACATGTCGCAAGGCAAAGGGGGATCTGCTCTCTTCTATTAAATTTAATTCCGTTTTAACAACTTTAGTTGGTAATTGGTTTTAATTGTCATTAAGGATAATCTGATTTATATCGTAAAGACCAATTTTTATAATCATTGTTTTGATGCATTGTATAAGTTTCATGTGGTCGTGATGTGTGTATATCTTTTATGATCTTATTGGTCGAAATAAAGATCTCAAACGTTAAACGATAGTAATCCAAAGTCCACGAAATCCATATTCTTTCAAAATCAATCTGGAAAGGTTTCCAAATTCCATATGCATCCTGAAAGTAAAACAACGTGCACAATATCCAAAAACTTTCTAACTCTATCCTGAAAATAATACTAATTCCTAGAAATCCATATTTTTACTATGTCCATCTTGTAAGGTTTCATAACTTTCCAAAAGTCAATATGTTCAAAATTCTTAAACGCCATAAGAACCACAATTCCTGTAAACAAAGTTTATTCCAACTAAATCAGCAAAATAATCAAAAATCCACGAAACCAGCTATCTGTCAATCTGAATCTCCAATTTATTTCCAAAGACATGTATTCGATGCACTTTTAGATTTTTTATTGCAATGCATTTTATATTATAACTTTTCTTAAAGCAATAAATAGTCTGACGTTCTAAAATAACATTAGCATACATCTTTGTTTAACAAAATTCATCTATAAATAACATTAACCTATTATTTATAGTGACCCAACAAAGGCATACTCCACTAACATGATCGGCGACATGCTGAAATTACATCGTAAACATTACATTTAACATATGCAACCTCTCCTTATCCTTTCTTTACAATATATATATATATCCTAATTAACATTCTTATGTTTATAAATAAAGTTTAAAGAGTTTCCTACCTGAGCGCAGATCAGCTTCCTGCTGCTTCCTCCATCGACGCTGTTCAAAATGGACGATGGCATGCACGCTTACGCGTCAACGTCATCTGGAGCTACAAAGATGAAAAAAGGACTATTTTATTTTTTAATAAACGTATTAAAACATTTATTTATTAATGTTTCTTTACATTTAAAATTTGTAAAAAAGAATACAAAATTGAATAAAATTAATAATATTTTTTACGAATTTTTTAATAAAAAATATTAAATTAAAACTATTGTGTCTCTGTTTTTTATAATGTAATTATTCTAAATGTCAAATATTTATAGAGGTTATATCATAGTTAATTATGATAAATATTACTTACCTCTATGCTTATTGTATTTCAATCCAAAACTTCTCACATGTACCGTTTTAGCAGCTTGCAAAGTAGTTCCGCGGGATTCATAACTTCAACTATGGAAATAAATAAAGGACAAAAGTCTCCATTGAATTCAATAGATAAGCGTGGGAAAGTTGTATTTTTTAATGTTAAAACACATTTTTTGTTTTTAATTTCTTAACAATACAGATGTTTTTTATTACATTTGTTAATGTTCTCCAAATAATATTTTTTTCATAATTTTGTTTTAAATAAAAAAAAAATCAATTATCTTTTAATAAATCAATATTTTATTAATATTTTTAATGTTACTTAAATATTAATAAAATTAATGTATTAATACCTTGAAATTTACATCCATTACTTAATAAACTATATATTTTAATAAATTAAATTAAATTATTATTTATATTTTACTCACTATTTTTTATTTAATTTAATAACTTACTGATTAATAATAAATCATTCATTTTTTTGTACTTCATTTTAATTAATAATCCTAAACATTTTAAATAAAAATATTGTTTGTAATTTCTACAGGATTATTTTAATTTAAATAATACTTGTATATTTTTTAATTTTAAATACATAAATATATAAAAATGTACTAAATTAATATATATATTATTTTTTTAAATATAATAAAATAACTTTACTCATACTTCATTTAATAAATAACTTACTTGATTATTAATTTTATAAATAAAAATATTTTAGAACAATAATCAAATTAATTAATATAAACCTTTCTTTTTTTATTACTAGAGTAATTTTATTTAAATATTTACATATTTTAAATCTATTAAAATAAATTTACTCATATGTTTTTTTAATGTAACTTGAGTATTAATTGTATTAATAATTTTAATTTAAAATTATTCAAATTATTTATTAAATACCTTTAGTTATTAATTTATAGTTAAATATACATTTAAAAATTATTACTGAGACAGTTTTTCCTTTTTTTTATAAATGTATCTTTTCATTTTATGAAAATGTTACTGGAGTATTAATTTTATTATACCTTCAATGTTTTTTATTACTTGAGTATTTTTATTTAAATACATACATATATTAAATCAATCAAAATAATTTAACTCATATCATTTTTTATTATTGTAACTTGAGTATTAATTGTAATTTTTATGTTTAAAGTATTTTATTGAAAGAATATTATGGGAAGGGCAGAGAAGCAAAAAGGAGCGTCAGTCATGCAATTGAATCAATGCCACATTTCAAGGAGCCCAGTTGAAAGTCTTTCTCAGGGTCCCCGGTACATCGGGGGCTCCTCTAGGATCAGCTCCATTGTGCGTAGCTGATGTGAGGAACTGCATTCAAAATTAAACCCCTCATACCCTTCGTTATTAACGAAACAACCCCCCCAACTCCCTCCCATACTCCCTTCCCTCCCATCCCCCCCGTCCAGTGCTACGTATTATAAAAATGTGTGTACACTCTCCCCAAACGCCCCTCTCCTTTTCTGTCTGGTGCAAAAAATAAAAAACCCCGTTAGACCATGTGCTCCATTGGTGGTGTGAGTCTCAGCAGCCTCAGATATTTCGGGCATGTAAGTTCTTTGAATTCTGTGGCTAGGAGTGCATGAAAGGGTTGCCACAGCTCCTCAAATTGTTCCACCTCCCCGGCCAGCATGAGTGACAATTTTTCCATGCCCAGAACATGCCACAACCTGTGGAGCCAACCGGTAAGGGATGGGGTAGTGGTCATGCGCCAATGTAGTAGGATATTTTGAACCGCTGAGCCCAGTGCTATCGCTATCAGCCTACCTCTACGGAATTTCAAAGGGTACATTAAGCCATTAGGGAGACCCAGCAGGACATAAGCCGGGAAGCGGGGCAACTCAATTCCAAAACAGGCATCAATCTCGTCAAGCACCTCTGTCCAATAGAAGTGTAGAAGTGGGCACTCCCATAAGATATGCGTCAATGTGCCTAAAGTACCGCACTCGCGCCAGCAGGTATTCTCTATGTTTCGGTTCATCTCGTGCAGCCGTTCCGGGGTATGGTACCAATAAGTAGTCACCTTCGTAAATGTTTCAGTAAGGCCGACGTGATAGGCGGAGTGTCTTGCTCGGTATGAAATATGATCCCACTCTTTATTACTAAGTGACCTGCCCAGTTCCCTGCTCCATCGTTCCCTGCCAGGGATATAAAAGTGGGACGGAGGGGGCTGTAACATTTTATAGAGATCCGTGATAAGTTTAGAATCCGATGCGCGCGTCGCCAGCCACTTCTCATACAGTAGCAGTTTCCTATCTGCCGACTCCCTCACTTTTGGCTGTAGGGCCCAATGTCGTACCTGTCAGTATTGCTTTCTATCTGTTTCCGTCATCTGGTAGGCCTCCTTGAGGCTCTGAAGTGGGAGGATCCCCTCCTCACCATATAGGTGAAAGAGCGCCCTGCAACCATTCGTCCGCCAATGTGTAAAGGCTCCCGGTTCCATCCCCGGTGTAAAGTCCGGGTTGTCCACTATGGGTGTGAACGGCGATGGGAACGTGGTGAGGCGAAAGTGCTTGTTGGTAGCATCCCATACTTTCAGTTGGACCCTTGTGACATAAGAAGCGTATAGATTTGGAGGGCGGTGTGATTTGCGCAGGAAAGGCACTTCCTTTAAGGGGCGCCCATGCCACCGCTTGGTCCTGAAATAGCCAGTGCTTGTCTGACTCCCACCCGCTGTATTCAACTAGGTACCGCAGCTGTGACGCCTGAAAGTACTTGCGGAGGTCAGGGACTCCCAGACCCCCCGACTCCGGTGCTAAGGTAGTTAGGGTCGGCTTCATCTGGGGTTTACGGCTTTGCCACACAAAGCGGGACAAGTCCGTCTGCGTCTGTTGAATCCAGCCCCTAGGGGCTGTAGCGGCAAAGCTCGGAACAAGTACAGGATCTGGGGCAAAACCGTCATCTTAAGCGCTGCTATTCTGCCAAGCCAGGATATTGTACTCTTGCTCCATCTCCCCAGTTCCTCCTTGATCTTCTTGCTCAGAGCCGCATAATTAGCAGTCACCATTGCCTCCAGTGTGGCTGCCAACAGGATACCCAAGTACTGTACTTGGTGTTGTGACCACTGCAGGGGAAAAAGTCCCTGCAATTCCCGTCTTGTCATGGGTGTCAGGGAAATGTCTAATGCTGTGGACTTCCCCATGTTCATCCGGAATCCTGCCACTCTCGAGAATGCCTCGAGTTCATCAATACACGCGGGTAACGCTCGTCTCGGGTTTTCCAGTGTTAGAATTACGTCGTCAGCATATAGGCTGATCGTGAGGACATAGCCTCCCATCCTCACGCCTGTCGCTTCTGGGTTCTGTCGTACTCTCTGGGCAAAAGGCTCCATGTAGAGAGCGAAGAGTAGAGGGGATAGTGGGCATCCCTGTCTGGTGCCTCGTTCGATAGTAAACCGCTTGGAGCTACAGCCATTCACTCGCACCGCCGCCGATGGAAACTTATAGCAATTAAACACCATAGTCCGAAATTTCTCTCCTATGCCCATCTTCCCCATCACCTGTTCCAGATATGGCCAGTGCACTCGGTCAAACGCTTTTTCAGCATCGACCGACAACAGCATCCTCTCTCCAGGGATCCGGGAGGCCTTTTCCATAATGTGAACTACCCTCTTGGTATTGTCTACGGTCTGTCTACCCGGCACAAAGCCAGCTTGATCTGGCTCCACTAAACCTGGGAGGTACTGCGCCAACCTCACTGCAAGGATCCCTGTGTAGATTTTGAGATCAACATTTAAGAGGGAGATCGGGCGGTATGACCCGCACTGTGTCCTGTCCTTCCCTGGTTTAGGTATGACCGACACCGTGGCCTGCAGGAGATCCGGGGGAACTGCCCCAGAAACGGAGAAGGAGTTGAACACCTTGGTTAATATGGGCGCCAATGTGGCGCTAAACGTTCTGTAAAAAAGGGTGGTATAGCCGTCTGGGCCTGGGGCTTTCCCGTGCTTGAGCTTAGAGATGGCCGCAATAACCTCCTCAATCCGTATCTCGCGTTCTAAATACTCCGTCTGTGCTGGCGCTAGGGACGGAAGGGACACCGTGTCCAAATAGGTACTCGAGTCTCCCCCCTGTGAGTTCTCCTCCGTATACAGGTCAGAATAGTATCGGCGGAAGGCATCCGATATCGCAGCATCGTCAATGACTGTCTGCCCCTCACCTACCGCTATTTCTTTCACCCGACGACATTGGTGTGCGACTCTGAGTCTGTTTGCCAACAAACGACCGCATCTGTCATCACCTGTGTAAAAAGCATGTTTCAGACGTAACGCCGCGTATTCTGCCCTATCCGAGTCCAAAGCCGACAGGAGTTTCCTCGCTGCCTTCAGTTGTTTCCAAATCCTGGGGGCCCCGGTGCGGCGGTGTACCTGTTCAAGTTCTCTGACTCTTTGCGTTAGTTCTTCCCGTTTCAACCGCC
Source organism: Lissotriton vulgaris (assembly GCF_964263255.1). Taxonomy (NCBI): domain Eukaryota; kingdom Metazoa; phylum Chordata; class Amphibia; order Caudata; family Salamandridae; genus Lissotriton; species Lissotriton vulgaris. Next base: position 1,139,363,964 of record NC_141695.1, on the reverse strand, counting down.
TCTCTCTATTTTCTGCTGAGGAGATCGCGATGAACTCTCCCCTCAGGACTGCCTTTAGTGCTGCCCATTGGGTAGCCAATTGAGTGTCTGGGTTATCATTATGCGACTGAAAGTCCCCTACAGACTCTGTTATGACTTTCACAACAGACTTTTTGTGCAGGAGAGCGTCTCGCAGGCGCCAGACCCCACGATGGGCCAAGTCCGACGAAAGAGCAAAGGTCCCAGAAACCGGTGCGTGATCCGAGAGAGAAAGGACACCTATGTCAGACGTCGTGGATCGCGGACTGGACCGGTGACCAGCAGATAGTCCAATCTGGCATATGTCTTGTGTGCGGGTGAGTAGTAGGAGTAGTCCCTATATAAGGGGTGAAACTGGCGCCAGAGATCGTGAAGATCCAAGTCAGCCAGCTGGGCTTTCCCCGATTGTGACAGTTCCCCAGTCTGAGGGCGACGCTGAGCCGACCTGTCCACCGACGAGTCAAACACCTTGTTCAAGTCCCCCCCTAGGATAATGTGCCTGTCGGGTGACGCTGTGATATCTACTAACGCAGAGTTAAGGAAGCGTTCCTGCTGCTCATTCGGGCTGTAGATTGCCCCAATAGTGAACTGCAAGGCTCCTAACTTGAATCTATAGGCGAGAAGTCTCCCTTTCTTTTCCGTGAGTTTGTGCAGTACCTCCCCCCTGAAAGACTTGGACACCAAGATCGCAACCCCAGCAGTTTTGGTAGTGTTGGAGGAAAAGAGCTGTGTGGGGAAATGGCGGGACTGTAACCTGTGGCAATCGCGTGTTAGTAGGTGAGTCTCCTGGAGAAGACAGATATCTGCCTGTGTACCCTCTAGCAGTGACAGGATCGCTTTTCTCTTTGTAGGATTGTTTAGCCCCTTAACATTTAGGGTCACAACTTTGAGGCCTGCCATACATCAGTAATACAGTGTCTCAAAAGTGGTGCGTCAGGATTACCAAGCAGTGGCTCTTCCGCCACTCTGACCTGAGAGCCCCTACCGGGCGGTGTGGATGCATCTCGAGCCCTGGACGGGGCTTCCCCGAACCCCCCCGCTCAACTCCCCGGGTCCCCAACTCCCAACTCCCCAACACCCCTACCCCCATTCCCCCAACTCGCCTTCCAAACTCCCCCTTCCCGCATCCCGTATTAACAATTTTAATTAAAAAATAATCCAATTATTTATTAAATACCTTCAGTTATTAATTTATATTTAAGTACTATTTATCCTTTATTACCGAAACAGATTTTCCTTTTTTAATAAATATATCTTTTCATTTTATAAAAATGTTACTTGAATATTAATTGTAATATAAAATTTAATGAAAAATAATCGAAATATTAATTACATTTTTTAAATTGTTACTTGAGTATTAATTACATATACTTAATTTTCAAATTTTAAATAGAAATTTAAAAAGTATACCTTAATACATACTTACGTTGTAAAGACTTGCGTTGTAATGACATCTGCGTTGTAATGGCATACGTTGTAAAGTCATGCGTTGTAAAAGCACTTGCGTTGTAAAAGTTGCATTGTAATGGTAGTGTGTTGTAATAATTGCGTTGTAAAGGATGTTCCCCCCTGTAATTTAGTTGGGGACACTTTACATCCATTCTCAGGTAAAAAGTTCAGCAAAGCAATAGTGCCTTCTTTGCAAGCCTCTTGGGTATTCAACGCCACTAGCAGATCGTCAATATACTGGACTAGAAGTGAGTGGTGCAGCATCACCAAAGACTCCAAATTCTTTTTAAGTATCTGATTAATTATTGAGGGGATATACGTACAACGTTGTGGGACTCGGCACCATGCCAAGACATGACTGCCAAAACAGTAAATAAAGATGTACTAGCTATCTCTCTGTAAAGGAATAGAAAAGAAGACTTGACATAAATTAATGACGGAGAACCACTCAGGCTCACAAGGAATCTGAAACAATATCATAGCTGGATTCAGTTCCACAGGACATCAAGGGACAACAATGAAATGTACCTTTTGCAAGTCCTGAACTATACAGTACTTATTATTGGGCTTCTGTAGGCCCATCCCAGAATTGGTAACAGGAGGCAAATTATATTGTGAGATTCTTGAAAATTCGTCATTTGGTTTTACAGTTATACAGACTGGTTCAAAACTTTTTATAAGTCCAATGTCTTTTCCTGAAAAGCCCAAGAGTTCAGGTGACACTATCTCTAAATTCAGGGGGGAGGTCCTCTTTGGTCAGTAAGGGCAACATTTCAATATTGGATCTTTGTCTGCCAAGCCTAAAGACAACATCTTCATCATTTGTATTTATTTTGGAATTCAATGCCACTTTGGGTACAATAAAAGGAACAATTTAATTTGCGTAAAAGGTCTCATTCAAGTAGATTCACTGGACTTGAATCACACACCACAAATAGACGTTGATCCTCAAAGGACCCTATTTTGTCAGGTACCACTTCTGAAACTGGGCTAGTCATTTGTTTATTGGTAACTCCTACAACTTGGATTCTTTCTCCTGAGAGAGGTATGCCAGGAACCTCTGCTGTTCTGACAGTATAGTGGGTAGCACCAGTGTCAACAAGGGATGAGGCAGGATTGCCATTTCCCTCACCATCCACAAATGGACCACTCTGGTCTACCTATAAGGCTGCACCAAGTACACAATACTCTTCCCCTATGAGGCCCCCTTAATGTGACAGGTCTGAGCTGATATCATATGTTGGGGTCCAATTACCATGCCTCGATTTGTATTATATCTCTGACGTGTATTCTGTTGTGGCATCAGAGCTTGTAGTACTTGCATAGCTTGGGCTTTGGGGACATTTAGATTTTCAATTCTTTGGGGTCCATTAGGATGGCGGGCGGGCTTTGCCCGCCCGCCACCCTATCGGTAAACGGAACCACCGCCTTAAGGGCGGGGGTCCCGATGCCAGCATTAGGATGTGCCCGCCACAGTGGCGGGCACATCCTGCATTTCTAGGATTGTGGCGGGCGGTGCTCTTAGCACCGCTTGCCACAATGCTAGAAATTTATTTCAGCATTTGCATTAACAAAGCGGCAGACACCGCGCGGTGCCTGCCGCTTTGTCAATGTAAATAAGGGGGGTACCACAGGTACCCCCCCATGTGCAATACCCCCCCTCTTTCACTCTGGGGGCCCGCGGTGGGCCCCCAGAGTGAAGACCACATGCGTTTCCGTGGCGGCATTGCCGCCACGGAAAGGCATCACCCTCAGCCCATCATAATATGGCTGGCGGTGTCTGCTTGACACCGCCACCATATTAATAATTTTCCGCCCCGGCCGCAATGCGACTCGGGCGGAAAAGTGGCGGGCGGTGTTTTGCTCCGCCGTGGTCCCCCCTGCCATTCTAATATGGCTGGGGGGAATACAGGGAAGGATGGCGGTGGATTGCCCCCGCCAGGCTGGCGGGGGCTACCACCAGCCTGGCGGGGTCAATCCGCCCGCTATCCTGATGGACCCCTTTGTTTTTGTTGAGTCTGAACCATGTTGTTTTCCCGGGACTGTGCATACCCTCTATTCCAAACCTTATTTTCATTATTATTCACATTAAACCGACATTCACGTTTCCAGTGCTCCCGCTAGCTGCAAACGTTACAAGGGTTTGTTTTCTTCAAAGTCAACACATCAACAACTGTTCTGGAATAAATCAAGACAATGCAACCTCTACCATGTGGCTGAAATCCTTGCTGCCGAAATCCATGAGCACCTTGCATCATAGGGACCTGCTGATATCCTTCCTGCTGAGGAACCATATTGCCAACAACTGACTGATTTTGACTTATATGTGCAGCCTTCATTTGTGCAATCATTAATTTTTCCTTTAGCTTCTTATGTTTCATTTTTATTTTGTTTTCACAGCACTTAGCATACAGCAGAATGTAATCAACAAGTTTACTCTGGCAACAAATCAAGGGCTGCTGAATCATTGGTGTAATCTCGGGTCTCAGCCCATGTACAAATCTTTAAACAAAATGTCCCATTTCTTTCTCAGTGACAGTCTCCATTCCACTGTATTGTTTGAAAACCTGTAATAATCTCTCATAATAAGCATTAACTGATGTTTTATTTTCTTGAGTCATTCTGTCAATTATTCACCCAATCAATCATTTTAGGAGAGAGCTTTGTTTTCGAAAATGTCATCACGTGATTATATATTTTCATTACTATTGTAGATGGAGCACTCGAATGAGGATGTGTCATCAGCTCTGTCTCGGGCCAATCAACAGCAACTTTCCATTCAGTCCACAAAGCAGCTGGAACTACATTCTCGAATAAGGTATTCAGGTCCTTCCACAGAAACTTTGTAATCTTCACAAACTGTTCTACTCGTCTGTACCACTCCACTGAATTATCTCTCAAATTTGGGAAATCATTTGTGAAGGAAAGAATGTCAGATCACCCCGAAGGCACGTGTGCATATCCTCCTCTAGGTACCTCCCTTATGGGAAGCATTCACACTTCCTCTTCTTGTCCATCCATTATGAATGGAGTAAATTTCATTGTAACCTTTATCTTTTCCTTCTTCTTTGACATCTACCTTCCAACTTATCCAATTCACTCCATTTCATCAAAACTGTCATTAACTCCTTAATCTGTAGTTTCATCCCTGCTGTTCTCATATTCGTTAGATCTCTGCACTACAATCTAACCAGTAAGTGTTCTACAGTTCCTTCGAGTTTTGCACATCGTGTCATATTGTTTTTTAATTTCAGAGGATTTTATTGAGTTTTGCAAATGGAACAAAAAAAACAATGACTTAAATATATAACAAGGTACGTAGGTGCAATGAAAAGATTTCATTGTCAGGATTAGGTGATAGACTGTGAAATATATGGGAACTAAAGAAAGATGACTCATACAAAAGGTAAGGCAATATCCAGAAAAAAATAAAAGTAGAGTTAAAGTTAGAAAGAGTCAAAAAAGGGTTACAGCAGCAGCATGGCTACCTGCAATACAGGTATAGTATATTACTATCCCTGCTCTACAGGGACATCAGTATACTTGATGAAATACCAGGAGCAAGGAAATACCCTGAAGAGAACATTGTACCGGGAAATATAACAAATGTTACATGTTGTTAGCACAGCGTGTTGTATCTGCGAGCATGGAAGGCCTGCAGTGAGACATCATAACATACCTAGAAAAATACATAGAGCAAGGAATAAGTACATATTCAGCAGAGTTCATTAATCTGAAGCACATGTTAACATACATACTTTGCTATACAAAGATTCCAAAACAGGTTTCAGTAATGGGATGGTTTAAGGCCTATTAGGGTACTTATGGGGGTTTGGTAGTAACAAAATAGTTGTTGAGTGTCTTCCAAACATTGGTGTTCTGTGGTTTCCAGGGGTAGTTCTGAAGGGTGATATTGTCAGCCCCCCTTAGGTAGGTAACCCAGTTCAGCCAGGACTGAAAAGAGGTAGCAGCTGAATTCTTCCAATTGGTGAGAACAGACTTACAGGCGGAAGCTAGTAGTATGTCTATCAGAAGGCTATCGTATTGCGAAGTGAGTTGAGGGTCTAGGAATCCCTGGTTTAGGGAGAAAGTCCTTTCATGGTTGGATCCCCCATAGAGTGTAGATAAAATCAAATACAGTGACCCAGAAGGATGAGATAGCGCTGCAATAAAAGAGTACGGGACTGAGGTCACCAGTAGCTTCATTACAGTTCCAACATGTTGAGCTCTCTCTAAGAGACAGTTTATGAAGTCAAGCCAATGTCCAGAACGTCCGATGTAGGAGCCAGTACTTCGTTTGGGAGAGAGAAGGGGAGACCTTGTGGGTAACAGCTGATTTCCTGATTGGCTGCCAGAAGGCTGGAGAAATAGACCCTTGACTATCCCATTTCCTCTGGAGTGTCTCGGTGAGGGATGTAAATTTTGGTTTTTAAAGGTGATAGAACTTGGAGGATTGATGGCCAGATTTGTTAAAGAAAGTGTAGTCTTAATGAGAGAGGGATCTCTTTCTGGGTATTTAATTTTGGGCAGACAGTCTTATAGGAGTTTCTCAAGCTCCAAGTCTATGTCAAGCAGGCTATATTGTTTTTGAAGTTTCCTGAACCTGCCCTATGAATTTAGATTTAGGTTGTGCCATAGTGACATCATGTTAGAGTGGGCTAGTGGACTCTTTAGAAGTTAATCAATCTTCAGTAGTGCTCTTTTCATATTATTAAAGATATATTTGCCTGAAGAGGTGGATTTATTTTACTAGTTAGTGAGATAGGGTGGAGGTGCCCCAGAATCTCTTTTTCAATTAGTAGCCATGTGGGGGTATAGATCCAGGAATGGGAGAGCCAAAGGGAGCCTTGTCTGGCTAAGAAAACAGTTTGGTAGTTTTTGAAGTCTGCCAAGTTAACTCCTCCTAGCTGAACGGGAAAGCATAATTGTTTGATTGAGATTCTACAGCGTTTATTTTGCCAAATAAACTTTGTCAGTAGCTTGTCTAGTTTATGATGTAATTCTTCAGATAATACTAGGGGTAACATACTGATGAGATAATGAACTATTGGGATGACCATCATCTTGACGGTCTCGATACGATCCCACCAGGTGAAGAACTTGGGATTCCATCCCTCTGGTAAGGTCTCAATTTTTTTTAAGAGTTAGGTTTTTGTTATGTTGGCACGACTCTAGCAGGTCAGAATTAAATTCTAGTCCCAAGTATTTAATGAAGTGGGGCTGCCAGGTCAGTTAGATAAACAATGTTTACGTTTTGCATACAAATAGACTGGAATTTGAAAGAATTGTTGATTTACTAGAGAAAATGAATAGGTAAATGCCTCTACACAAATTCATTACTACTAAAACAGGAATCTATTCATATTTAAATTATTCAAAATATTCCAATATTTTATGAAAATGGAGCAAAACTGCATCAACCAAAGACGGGTCAAAAATTAAAAGAAAATATTTTTCAACTTAAGACACAGGGTTTTGTGTTTAGTATATTAAGTACCTTTGCAGTAAAGGAAATGTTGGTAAGATTAAGAAAGTAAATCAAAAATCAAATAGTCTGCACAGAAGACCACAATTAATGTATACAACGTGCAAGCACTAGTAGCAGTCCATTTCTAAGAATAGAGATATTCAAACAATCCAGGCTTTGGAAAATATCCTGAAGCTAGAAAGAGGTGGCAATGGTGGTCAGTTCTCATCAAGAGAAGCATATAGGATAAAAAAGGTAACACTTTGCGGCAGCCGTGGCCCGTGGAGAGAGTTACGGTGGGGCAGGAAGGCGGGGTGGGGAGAGGCAGGATGGGGGATGCTAAAAACCGGAATATGGATAATTGGAGGTAAGTAAACAATTTAATAAATAAAATGAATTTTGTAGCGCGCCCTGCATAGCAAAATGTGAGGCAGTGCGAGCTACGAAATTTGTTTTATTAATTAAATTGTTTACTTACCTCCAATTATCCATATTCCGGTTTTTAGCTGCCCCTCCCCGCCCCGCCCCGCCTTTCTGCCCCATCGGAACTCCCTCCACGGGCCGTGGGTGCTTTGCAGTAGAATGAGCTAATGGCCACACTGGCAATACGTGGTTTTGATTGCATCTATATAATGCTTGCTGCCCTTGATGAGTGTTAGACCTGGCATCCTTGGTGTGGGTCTTCCTTCCCCTCTTTTATACCTACCTCCTTATATGACCTTTTTTTATGCTGTACTAGAGACTCTCCTGTGACCATTACTGAAAGGCTACCTGTCGCCCATAGGCAAGCATGGGTATCTGTGATTATTACCTTCTATAACCTATCTGACCCAGGGAACATGGCAAAATTAGGTGACTAGTGTCCCTGAACTTAGAATTTAGTAATACATTCTGCATGATGGATGATTCCTACATTCAGAGTCAGGAAATGGCACGTATAGGAAAGTGACTTTGTCCTCATCCAAACCTCGCCATATGCTGCCGCTGGGACATGTATTAACTGTCTGGGACTAGTGACAGGGTCTGGGGGAACTCCCTCAGCCAGGTGTTAGTTAGCTGCATTCTAGATTAGTGGGAAAGATAGCCCAGGGCCGTGTTCTGCCCAAGAATAAGGCTGGCACCACTTCCTGCTGAGTGTCTGGGACATCTAACCCGAAACCCCTCCAACTGAGACCGGAATGAGGGGAACTTCCTGCCAGATCAAAAGACTTCAAAGACCTCTGGCCCTATAACAACTGGACCTCTTTGCCCAGGGGGAAATGGCTTCGGACCAGGAGAGAGCGAAAAGGACTGCCCGTTGGTACCCGGCGTGAACAGACAACCTCAGATCCCAGCAGATTTCATCGCGGCTCGCACCAGCTCGACCGTACAGAAGTATGCGTTGTACCTTCATTGCCACGAGCCCATAGTACCTTCATTGCCATGAGCCCAGCAGATTTAATCGCGGCTCGTGCCAGCTCGACCGTACAGAAGTACGCGTCGTACCTTCATTGCCACGAGCCCAGCAGATTTCATTGTGGCTCGCACCAGCACGACCGTATAGAAGTACGCTTTGTACCTTCATATCCAGGAGCCCAGCGGATTTCATTGCAGCTCGCACCAGCTCGACCGTACAGAAGTACGCGTCGTACCTTCATTGCCACGAGCCCAGCAGATTTCATCGCGGCTCGCACCCGCTCGACAGTACAGAAGTACGCGCCGTACCTTCATCGCCACGAGCCCAGCAGATTTCATTGCGGCTTGCACCAGCTCGACCATACATAAGTACGCGTCGTACCTTCATTGCCACGAGCCCAGCAGATTTCATCGCGGCTCGCACCAGCTCGACCGTACAGAAGTACGCGTCGTACCTTCATTGCCACGAGCCCAGCAGATTTCATCGCGGCTCGCACCAGCTCGACCGTACAGAAGTACGCGTCGTACCTTCATTGCCACGAGCCCAGCAGATTTCATCGCGGCTCGCACCAGCTCGACCGTACAGAAGTACGCGTCGTACCTTTATCACCACAAGCCCAGCTGAGTTAATTGCGGCTCGTACCGTACATCTCGCAAGCACGTTCGCATTGTACCATCTGGGGGGTACCCCTCTTGCCTTGGCCACTGTGAGTATCAGAGCTGCACCTGCACTCCTTCTGAACTGAACTGACGCCTTTGAAAGAATACGTACAGTTGCTGCTTTAATCGAATCATTGTGGATTTTTGTTGTTATGTGGTGTCTATTTGTAGGGGACGAGGAGGGTTACTGGGCACCTTCATAAACGCTTTACATACTGCCTTGAAAATAAGTTTGACTGCTCGCGCCACCTTACCAGAAGGGCGAGCGCAGGTTATCTAAGGGGTAACCCCGTTCTTGACTGGAGGAGGTTGGTCCCTACTTGGTCAGAGGCTCTCCCTCTGCCAACTAGAGACCGCCAAGTCTAACAATGAGGCTTTGTAGCATTTTGAGGTGAGCAGCACACAATTCCAGAACACAAGGTTAGAGTTAACAGGAAGTGGATTAGTAATAGGTGCCTCCTCTTTCCTTGTGAATTAGTTGTGGTAAGTCTGTGCTCTTGAGATCTGATGCATTGAGTCTAGCATTATGAAAGGGATAGGTTAACTGAAGGGGATTAGTAAAGAGAAGATTTGAGATGTTATTGGGATTGGTGGACATGTGTGCCTGTTAGTTGGATAAATTGGATAAATGAGGGAAGAGTTTTGAAAGGATGCATGGGAGTTCATAGTAATCAGAAAGGTTTGGGATAAGTGAGGGTGTAGATGGACAGGCAGAAGTTGAAGGGAAACAAGGTATTTTATTGAATTACTAAGAATATATATATATTTGTATAGAGACACACCCTCACATCTAAAAGTTTAGTATACACACATACACATTATACTTAATACATTTTCTGTATGAGGCGCAAACCCTACTATATGTAGAACCATGTGTACATAAATTTAGTAGTATTTTAATGGGCAGACAGTCACTTGTTGGTGGTGCATAAATATACATAAACCCTTAAATAATGTTTTCTTCTCTTATATTTTATGTGACTCCTTATAAAAAGAAAGCATAATTCCATGTACATAAAGACATGTATATAGACAATATCATCTACAAAACTAGACATACGTACATAGTCATGTTTGAATATACAAGCACCGGCAATATATATAAGCATTGTTTTAGTTATCTCAATAAATTGTTATATCCTTACAGGTACCTCCCTATAATCTAGAGGTCTTCAAACTGGGGGGCGGGCTCCCCTAGGGGGCCCTCAAATTATCCCAGCGGGGGCCCCAGGATGTGGCCAAGGGAAGCATTATGCTGATAGAAGTGTTTTGTTTTAAGCAGGCAGGAAAACATTTGTGGCAGTAAGCCTCTTTGTAATGAGCCATCACTAACATCTAACATTTATAACTGGCTGGGAGAAGGTGTCAAAAGGGAAGGGACTCCAAATATTCTTCTACACCCACTCCCCATTTCTAATAATCTAACTGTGGGTATTTTTACACGTTAGTGCGGCCTGCCTGTCTAGAATAGTATTTTTGGCAATCATTTTTTTGGTTGCATTTTTTAAACAGTAAGAGAATTTAAGCTGCAATGTTTGAATATGTATCCTCTTTAAATAAGTTAAGACATATTCAAACACTGCCAATGTAATGGAATAATTGTAAAAAATTCTGAGTCGGCCCGATCAATTTCATTTTTTTACTGGGGGGCACGGGTTTAAAAAGTTTGAAGATCAATGCTATAATCGTATTTACATACAGTTTATATCAAACAATAAAGTAGAATAAACCTTTATACATATACTTTCACCTACTTAAATGTTAGCTATATACTATGACATACTTATATAGGTGTAAAGCATAAATATACATTCATAGAATACTTTTTTAATGTGATTTTTAATAACTAAAAAGTAATGTGTATGTGTACAGACAAACCCACACTTCTAAATAAATACATATAACTATGTGTATAAATATATACATACATACACCATGTATGCTTTACAGCTGGTAATATTTCCGTAGAATGAATAGATCCCTAAATATCTACACCCATAAGTACTAACAAATAATTATATTTACATGGTCAGATATATACCTGTATCGTCTGCAGAAATATACATTGATTATTTTTTTTTTAAATATACATGTAAAATAAATTGTTATACCCTTACAGGCCCCTTGATTATAATCATATTTACATACTCAGACATATATGTATTATCTCAGAAAGGTGCACAAACCCATATACAGACACTCATCTACACATATGTTGCTATATACAATGACATGCTTGTATCTGTCATGCATATACATACATCTAGAAACTAATGATGATTTATATGCATTTCTTATTATATCTGTGTATTTGGACTCACACTCACACACATACATGCATTAAGCATGGGCGGAAAATCCGTTTCGCTCGTGGATTTTGCGGATTTTCGATAAATTCGCAATCCGCGAGATCCGCGAATCTCCCGCAAAATCCGCAAATCCGCGAGCAGCGGATTTTATGGCTTGCTCGCACTGTTCGCGTGAGTTCGCGGCTTGCCAGTACAACTTCGCACCCCGCGAGTAAGTGCTAAATTGCAGAAATACGATCTTAGCAAAACTGAAACTACTTACCAGGTTCAAAAGTTCAGGCTCATCATTAGTAGCCATTTCCTGTAGTGCTTCCTGAGGGGCCCCTCCAGAGTTCAGTTGCCAGTTGCAACTATTATGTGACCCTGCTCTGAACCTCAGAATAGTTACACATATGCCACAAAGGTCCTGAATTACAGCTAAGGGAGACAAGCAGGAGCCAGGCTGGAAGTTAAAATCCATTAATCAGCCCCTAATTCATTATTGTCAGTTGGGGCAGGGCAGGTGTTGTAACTAATTTTGCAACAATGAAAGCACTTAGCAAGTGCAAAAGATCACTAATCAGGAAGCACTAAGGAAGCAGGTGCCAGCTAAAAAAATATTCTGTGACACATTAATCAGCCCCAAATTAATTCAGGTCACTTGAGGCAGGGAAGGTGTGCTTTGCTTTGCCGAAAATAATGTACACTGGACAACCAGAGGGTGTGGTGATGAAACAGAGGGTGGCATGGGTGGGCCAGAGGGTGGCATGAGTAGTCAGAGAGTGGCAGTGGTGACAGAGAGTGGCAGTGATGAAGAAGAGTGTCCCAAACAGCCTGGACACGTAGAAACAACAAGTTCGCAAAACTTGCGACCCGACAGGTAAGTTCGCAAAGTGCGAAATTGTAAAAACCCTCGCGAACTGGCAGAAACACGCGCGAACACAAAAAAAAAAATCCGCAAATTCGCGGGAATTCGCGGATTTTGCGGATTGCGAGTTCGCAAATCCGCAAAATTCGCGAACGCGAGATTCGCAAAATTCGCCTATGCTTAACATGCATACATACATATATAATGTGGGCTGGCAGTTCTGGCACACACTTAACTGGTGCCTTCCACAAGGCATTACAGGCACCCTGGGCAAAGCAGTGCACTGGGCACTGCCTACACAACCACTCACAGGAATAAAACTGTTTAACAGAAAATTAGTGTTACATTCTGGACTGCATGGGGCCATATGCTAGTGGGGCCCCCGGGCAACTGTTCAGTGTGCACATGTGTTAAGGCGGCACGGGCCTTCAGTATTTCAAAGAAAAAAGTACTTGGCACTCAGAAGTTATCTTGAAATGTTTAATCCATTAGTATATTGCAGCGATTTACGTCTGAACTGACTCGCTTCCCTTTTGCGAATGAGTTACCACTCCAAACCGGGAGTCGCTAACTTAATAATGGCTAGCTATCAGAATTATGTTCACAAGCTATTAAAACAAAGAGTACCCTCTTTCGGTTTTTGGAAGGCTTGCCCAACAAGTGACCCTTTTAAATACCAAATTGGTCCTCATTTGTATACATATTTTGATATTCGGAAAACGTTTTCTGAATTGTAAAATGTGTTGTGTACATTTAAAAAGGTTTTTTATTGATTACAGACCCTCTGATCTACTGGATTTGAGGTTTTGCTACTAGTAAGAAAGCTTAGCACACCTGGCGACAATATGTTTAAATCTTTGTGAAAATTATAGGTCTTGAAAGTGGGGGCATAATTTCTAGAAATGTTTCAACTATTGATTATTCCCAAAGGGTAATAATGTAATGGGTTTATCACCATTTAGACTTTAGAAAGAATTTAGTTCAACTTACCTCAGCCAACTGCTAAGAGAGTGACACCTAATCTCCTGCTATAACTACTCAATACCAGAATATAAAAAGCAATAGCTATGCATCTGCCTCTTGTACAGTACCTTTGGCATCCGTGTAGAGCTTAGTTGACAGTTTCAGTAGAAAGGAAGAGGCAGTGGAGCAGAAACCTTGTACTCCAATTGTTTTTTTATTCATTCATATTCGATTAATTAAAATCATTACATGTCTAAAACTATACACTGTACTTAGACTTTAAATAAAACAGCGTATGCTACAACTGAGATAGTATTGCAAGGAATTAAAGCGTATGCTACAACTGAGGTAGTATTGCAAGGAATTAAAAACCATGCCAACTGTGGTGTTACATAAGTATAAAAAGGTTAAAAGATGACAAAAATAATTCAAACAACAGTATTCTTCCACTCGAGACCCTTTGTTGTGTCATCTTTACTTACCCTGCATCCCTCCCAAACCTTTCAAATCCTACTGCCCCTGTCATGTGAAAAAAAAAGTAATCCTACTTCTTGGTTGTAGGAAATCCCTTTCAAAGTATATGTACTGTATTCTGAAAAGCCATACATTTTCATTAACACTACTGTAATCAAATCGAAGTACATTTACAATTGCAATCCAAACTGTGTTACAATCTGTATATTTACTGCAAAGTACTTATCAATTACCTGTGCCTGGCATGCTTGGTTCTAGGAAATAAAATAACTAAAAGAATATTTTTATACAAAAACAATTGGTTTGAAGTTCAGTTTCTGAGTGTGTGAATTTATTTGCTGACTGAGTGTGTACAACAAAAACGCTGTCCTCTGATACTGCCTTACTGCTCGACGACTCTACCACAAATAGAAAGTGAGGTGCTATCTAACTTTACCTCTGCTACCTTTGGGGTTCCACTGGACTCTGTACACACTATACCTCAATTTGGTATTGTATATACAGAACCAGCTTCCCACATCAGCATTTTTGGGGCCTAGGTCAGTCATCTACGATACACTTTTGTACCCCTAAAGAAATGTCACTACGTCATTCCTGATCTGTCTCTTTACTTTGAACCTATGCTAGGGGGCAGTTGCTTGCCATTCAATATTTGCCTAATGCTCTGCTAGGTGCCACTATATTGATATGAAGTTCATACAGCCTCCCAGCTCCTGCACTTTTCCCACCTCACACCACACTTCACAATTTCATGCCCCAGTCTCCCAAAGATCCCTGGCTTGTGAGTGGCAGTCTCGATTTAATGTATTGTTACAGAATCCAGTTCTCTGCTGTGGTCTGGCCTCCTCCTTCCCGGGCTTTTGGTACCACAAAACCTGCTGCTGGGTCCACAAAATAGCTCAAGAGCCTGCCACGTTCACCATTGTTGTCTACTCTCTTGTGAAAAAGAAGTCATCACAATATTGCAGCCCCCAAGCCTGACCAGCCTCCCCAAAGACTGCGTTGAGAGTTTAAAGCACTGAACATGGAAGCAGGCGCTCCGTGGGGAATTCTGTCATCGAAGACCTCCCAGTCAGACTGAAGGCCCAGAGATATTCGTCCTCCTTGTGGACTGGAAAACATTTAAATTACTCTGAGCCCCTGTGACGCTAAGGCGTTCACCGCTAGAGTTCAGGATATACAACGTATAAAGCAGAAACTGACTTCTGCCTCCCTCTCCGCATGTTTCTCCCACTCATGTTTCTTCCCTACCTCGCTCCGCTCCTGACTACACCTCTCTACCCAAGGAGACTATGTTTCCTCTCACATCCCCTCTCGCTCCTGTAGCCTCAGAGCCTTTCTGCCCCGGACTGTTGTGATACTGTCCTTTTCCTGCCCCCTCTTCGGTCTGCCATCCCTCTCGAATATATGACGTTACAACGCAAACAATTACAACACATGCTTTTACAGCCGCTTTTCACATTGTAACTATCATTACATTGCATGATTTTACAACGCATGCCATTGCAACGCATTCCATTACATCGCATACCATTACAACGCATACCATTACAATGCATAATACTTTTAGGGCAACAGTAGGGTAAGTGTTGGATAGTGTAAGGGTAAAAATTACTATTCCCACTCCAGTGAGTGCAACAGTAGGGAAAGTGTTGGATATTGTAGGTGTAAAAATTACTATTCTCAATCTACCCTAAAACCCATACCCACCCTAAAACTAAATCTCTATTACTTACCTTATAATGTGTTGTAATGGTTGTGCGTTGTAATGGCATGCGTTATAGTGACATGCATTGTAATGGCATGCGTTGTAAAGGCAGTTGCGTTGTAACAGCTGCGTTGTAAAAGCAGTGCAATGTAATGGATGTTTCCCTCCCCCTCCTGCCGTGTACGCGTCCTTCGTTTGTGAGGGTGTGTAAATAAAAAAAATTAAAAAAAATCAGGATGCAGAGGTCAAAACTATTGGCATTGGTGATTAGGGTATTTGGTTCTCCTTCATGATTTGTAATGTATGCAGTTCTTTAATCAAGGTGGGTGATTCTCATTTATGATAGATTGCAGTAGGTAAAAATCTCAGCAGTTGTAAAGCAGCTACCTCCGACGGAGGTGTCCCGGTGCTGGGGGCCCTAGGGAAGATTAAGCAAGCTATGGCCCAGAGTCACATGGTGCTGGGCTAACCTGCCGCCGGGGATCGAACCATGAACACTGTGGCCCGGAGTCAGACCCCCTGGCCACTGCGCCACACCTCTTCTACCTGCTACTCAGATAGCTCCATGGGTTGAGCGCCCGATAAACCTGCAGTCTCCAAGCTTGAAAACTGGCAGGACAGGCTAAACCTTCATCCTTCTGAGGTCGCTAAAATACGTGTTTTACCGCAGGATTATACCTGGGATGTACATGGATTCGAAGCTGCAAATCCGTTGCTCCAAGTGCTACAGAAACATCCTACTCTTTTGCAAGACCCCAACATCAGATACAATTGAATTTATTGCACAATGTGTTTTTTAGGGTTTGGAAAGAAGAGAAACTCCAGGTACTGTTGATTAGAGAATTAAAGACATGACTGAAATAGCTTCTTGCTAGGCGGTTCGCAGTTTCGAAAAACGTTTATAGGCGAGGTCAGAACGTCAATTTGGGAATTGTGAGTGGCATTCCTGTTTTCGACCAAAGCATTAATCATCAGTCCCAAAACAGCTGGGCTTGTCATTTCATAGGGGCGTGATTCGCTCCCTATGGAAATGGCACACCCACCTGTTTGCAAGGGGCTCACATTGCTTACACCCATCGGGCTGCCTCAAGTGGGGCATTAAGGGATTGCTTTCGTCCCTGAATCTCGCCTTTCCTTGGCACGGTTTTCTGGCCTAGCGGATCGTCGAGTGCCCCCGCGCCGCTGATGGCTACAGGACAGCTGCAGTGGTCAAACTCCAAACTCGGCCATCCCTTCCCAGTATTTCTCAGCACAGGCTTAATCGCAATCAGCCCTCAATTAAAAGATCGTGTGTCCGGCGGAAGAAACATGGGGGCCGCTGCCCCCTTTGCCAATAAAGGAGAAGAAATAGCCCGAGAGATCCAGATCTGGCAGACCCCAGGAAAGAGGATTTAACATTTCTGTACATTCTATTAAATAAGGGTTTTCTTCGAGAACTGTCAGTCAAAAAGTAGACCCTGAAGGAAACCTGCCATGTCAGAAAAAAAGCCACATGTGTATATACATGTCTAAAGTCGATAGAAACCTTTTTGTCATGGTTAATCAGGGAACTAGGTGGACTGTATGAATGTGGGGTCTTGTGTTCTATTTTGAGTACCATTAAACTGGGTAATAGTAACACCTGTATTTTACAGCTTTTAGAAACGGCAGAAGTAAGGTTTGAAACGCTATATAAAAAGCAAATGACTATGTTTCTGAAAGACAAGCAAGATGGCTGAAATGCTTCTGCCCAGTTGCCACCAATCGTCCTGACCCTTTTTTGATCCCTCAACTCTCCTTAGAAAATGGAAATAGATTAAATTGTCCTACTGAAAATGATAAACATCTCTCAAAGTATACATCGAATCTCTACAAATTATTATAGATTGACTTGAAATGCACACAATTGATTTAAGTCGAGGGGGAGTTGCAACAGGATTTCTGAGAACATTTGAGCCATAACAAAAGATTATCATAGAAAGAAAGAACGGATTAAGGAATAAAGGAGAGCACTTCTAAAATACAGTATCATAAACAGAAAAAGGGAGTTGCCGGGGAGTATGGGGGTTATGACATTAAGGGGAAAAAATGCCGCCTGTTTATTTTTACCATGGCTGGCCCAGTGCAGCAGGATTCAGCCTTTTTGTGATGGCGACGCTGCTTTTGTTGCTGCGTCAATACTCACTGTACAGTGGCCGTTGAGGTGGGAAAGATGCCGAGTTTCGAAAAATTCCTCCCCGATCCCACGTTCCAATTAACGTGTGCTGGCTTGGGTTAATTTGAGGAGGCCCCCGGGGGCAGTTGCACACCAGTGAGGCCTAGTTGGCTTTCGCACGAATCTGGGCCCACTTGGACGAAACACCATCAACAACAACGACCAATGTCATCTCAAAGTGGGAGAGGAAAGCAGCACTTTGCTCAATCGAAGTGCTTGTTCAAGTCCTTTAGAGTTGAGTTTTCCTTCCTAATTAATGCTAGTGTTTCTGAGAGGGCTTGGATGCAGTCCCAGTGCGAGGCAGTCTCTGCGGTTGATGCCACATTCACATGCCAAGTCGCCTTCGAGAGCTCGTCGCCATCACATCTCAGAGTGTAGTATGTTGTGCTGAGGTTTTATTCAATTTTTTGGAGTTTGTAGTATCCGATGTCCATTGTTTATTAATTTACTATGCGCTCACTGGATACATTTTGTCCTTTCTTATTTTTGATAGAATCTTTGGGAATACAATTATTGTATTTTGATTAGCAAATAATTCACAAAATTAATGGGGTAAGTCACTTATGCTTTGCACGAGAAGAGAGTTTAATACATAACAAAATCTCGTTATTTAGGTCAGAATCTGATCGAGCCAAAATGCTATTTTATTGGTCTGTCTTGACAGAGAATTTTCCTCGTAAAGCTATTGTTACCAGTTCTTTCAAATATACATAATATGAGCGTTTTACTTCTCAAAAGCATACCCTGGCATGGCACATTAAGTTCTTTTTATCATAGATGCATTATATACAGAAAGCAATCATTTTTTGCTTTGCTTTTTTCACTGCAGAATATTTTAAACAATATTTTATTTAGGACTGAAATGCAAGCCAGGCCGTTTTTGTTCCTCTAATAGCTATTCACAATTATCTCGGATATGTATTGTTCCAGTTTTATGTGCAGTGCTCATTTGCCCTTCTGCTTTGGGCTATTTATTTATTCTTTAGGGTTAACAGGTAAAATTCTATGTCACTGGGACACGCGGTTTTCAGTCCTGTGTTTTGCTTTTATATTTCAGAAGGTGTGTCTAACATTACATGACTTTCTTTCCTCAGAGTCATAAAATTAATGAAATATTTTGCAAATGTCATACCATTTCCAAATGTTTTTATTAGACAGTTATAGGAGAAACACGTCCACAAATTAGGAGTTTTTTGAGAGGGAAACATGTCAAACTGACTATGCAAAATATAGTGCAATATTGATGATTTAATTAGCTCTTTACGTCACCCTCAGTTAAGTGAAACCTCCTTAGGAGTCGTTTTACTTATTTTGTTGAAATACAAATCTGACAAAAAAAGATCCCACACCTGAATAATAGACTAATTGCACCACGTGCCAGCTTATAAAAACAAAAAGAATACAATTTAAAAATTGCACATTTTGCTTCCATGTGCTGGCTGAACAATTTTGCAAAGCCTTAATTTTTAGCACGTTTTAGTCAATTATTTCAGTTGGACTGCATCAAGAATAGAGCTAAAAGAACACACTTGTTTAGTAAACGGAAGCCTAGCTCTAGAAACGGTGTGGTGGTGACCTGGAGCATTTGGTTACGTACAGAAGGACAGGTAAGTACTGAAAAGATGATACTGAGAATTAAAGGTGTTCTATGCAATGGATGAGAGGCTCATTCTAGACTATTTTGTGTTGCATTTTAGATCTTGTTTTTTTTCTTCACTCATACATCAAAGCTGAGATATTTAATTCAGGTGATTATCACCGGGCACAGAGCAGGACTAACCATAACAGTGAGCAATCAAACTCATAGTCCCTTACCACATACACATGCCTCAAGCTTCTTCATATTTCACATACCCAAAATTACTCAATCTGCAGACACCAAGCCACACTACACCAAACATATAAAATGAATATTACAGAGACACAATTCTCCCCCTCTCTCACACCCTGATGACACTATTAACATAAAAAACAGACTCGGGCCTCTGAGGGAATACTCAAGATCAGAGTGTGAAGATACTGGAACCTGAAAGAGCTATAAGGTAATAATAATACGTTTTATTTCGGCAATTGCCATAAAAGCAAACTAGAATTTAAACTGTAAAAAAGCATGACATTTAAACACTTAAAAACATAATACATAGAATATAGAATAATTAAGATGCTGAAATTCCCACAGGGAAAAATATTTATAGTACCCATAATTGAGACTAGCAGCATGGTAGGGGGGAACATCATAACAAATTTGGGAAGCAGAAACTGGATTTCATTAAATAACTCCTATACTGGTTATCTTCTACAACACAGTTTATAAAGAGAGAAAACTGAAAATGACAGTAAAATGCAACTAGGACACACAATGATATTAGCACTATGTACTGGGTGGCAATAGGGCAGCTTTTTCTGAAGGAGTTGATCTCCGAAACATGTCGACGCACACAAGAGGTGATGTACATAACGTAACATAGACACCTCACAGCACACATTTTTAATAGTACCAGCCCGGGGCCCATTAATTTTTTTTTTAGTTTACCCCACGAGCCAGGTACTTTTTAATTCATCACTCACTTATAACGCCACTACTCACTTACCTTAACATCCAACCCTCACACACACCATGCATAGTCATTGAAATAAGTGCTCCTGCGTGGTCGTAGGTAGTAGCACGCCGCATCCCGCCGAGGGGTGCGAAGACCCCAATGATGAAGCATGACACCAAGGGTCCTTTTGGTGTGTGAGGGGTATTTTAAAAACACTATGTGCTCCCTACTACTGTAGGGAACACTTGACAGCTACTGGTGGATTCTTACTGTTTATACATATACATTAGGGAGAACAAATCCACTCGATCAGACTCTCTCTCCCCCTGTTTGTTATTTCTATCTCCACATGTATAGCAGTAACCTGGAGACCGCAAAGACAATTACTTGAGCTGTGTCTGCCCTGAGAACCCTAGTTGCGGTTTTGTAGTTCCTGATGCCCAAGTTATGGCATAGAGGCAAGATTCATTTCCTTCTGTGAGCATGATGCTGTGAGGCCATACTGATTGCATTTTAGCGCTATACAAATCTCTATAAATATACCTTTGTTGTTCATTACTAAGTAAATAAATATTAACAATGGCTAAATAATTAGGACGATCTCAGATTATTATGTAGATAGTAGCCCTGCAATAATAGAACAAGTAAATTTGGACTCCGGAGTTTGGAAAATTGCCACTTTTTGTCTAGTTCACTTTCTAAATTGTAAATGTTGTAGAATGAAATGTTATGCATTCTAATGTTGATTTACTGTAGTAATGTACAGTTGCTTATATGTGATATTGTTTAATGGTTCCTACAAACCAAAGATACTATAATTTAAAGTACATAAGTAGCAAAGTAGTTATTTTGAAACTCAGCCCATCACAGGTTTGTTGAATTAGTGCATTCATTTTTTGAACAATGGCCATAGGAAGGAAAAATGGTGGGAATCGACTTTAGGATGTAAAAACCTGCTATTTATTTTAAATGTATACATAGATTTTCATTGCAATAAAAGACAGAACGCCAAAAAAGCGATATTGACACTGCTGGGGCATATAATGTTGGGTTGCTTAGTTTTCTGGAGACAAGTTATATTTTTAGTTTTTTTATGACTGATGTTCATTTGAGAATCTATGGCAGTGGGATGCCGTATCCCCCCTGTCACCAATACAGAGCTGTATCTTCCGTTGGACTTTGATAAAAACACTTTTTATTTCTTTTTGTTTAATTTTCCCTAACTTTGAAATTGTTTCTTGTGGTTTCATTGCAATATTAATCAATTTATATTGACGTGTAATAAAGATTTTGTCATTTTTTCACATGAGAAAAATAGTTGAGGTTTCTTTAGTCCCTATTGAACAAAATAGAGACAAGAGCAAAACCAATTTGTCCTAGATCCGGCTCACTGCAGTGATGTCTACAAAATAGGCTGCTGTTGTTGACTGGGTCCTTAGGTGGCTCAGGAAGAAATTGAACAGTATGGACGGTCCTCTACTTACTGGTTATAAAAAAGTAGGAGGCTTGTATATATAAAAAAAATAAGGTTTTATTTCAGGACTGAATAAAAGAAGCACAGCACGTCCGTTAGGCAGCAAGTCCAGAACAACATACAGTTGAGGCAGAATCTGAAACCCAGTATGTAAGATGCATGCACGCATCATACATTCTAGGCTCCAGCAACAATAATAGAAGAACTAGGGAAAGAAAACAAAGCAGAGGAAATGCAAGAATGTAACACTGGTACAGCCATGTACTTGGTCAGATCATCATCTCATCTATTTCTCAATAAATGGTCTATCCACAGTTAAACCTCGGAGCAACATGAAACCAATGACCAGAATTTGAAACCGGTCTCGCCTACTGGAGTTTTTTAGTACGTTGCATTCCACTCATCTGCCTATTATGACCAATGTTAATGAGATGGAGAGAGCCACCTCTAACTGGCTATTTCAAGCATGTGAGGTGCATGCCCTCCTACAGAGGAAAGAAAGGCCCCTGAGGCGTCATGAAACCTCCAATTGGTTTACAGAGGAGTTAAAAATTGTAAAACTCAAAACGCATCAGGCAGAACGTAAGTGGCGGAGAAGTTACACTCAGACAGAAAGAAAGAGGCATTAAAAAAAGAACTCACAGACTACACAGCTGCTATAGTGGAGGCAAAGAAGGCCTATTATTCTACCTGGGTGCTCAGCTCTAGCAACAAATCCAGAGATATTTTGAAAATTGGCAGAGTGCTTTCTAGTCTTGACCGAATTACCTTGGCCATCACTCCCTCTTAGGCCCTGTGCGATGAGTTGAACACATTCTTTGTGGAAAAAATCAAGGCCATCCAGAACTCCACCAGCCATTGAGGTCTCGGGTTTTTAGGAACCCGGTGGTGCCAGGGGATCACACCCGAAGACCTCTGAGTTCTCCCTGTTCTGGACCACAGAAACCAAGAGTCTTCTAGGTGAAGTCAAAGATCAAGTTTTATTGGTTGCAACCAAGTAACATGTGTCCTAGAAGTATGACAGCACAGGCCGTAAGTTCTCAGGAGACTGTTCGTTTTAACAGAACCAGCCTTCTCCTTTTATACACAGTTTTACACTTCAGGCAAGAATTCTTGAGTTTATGATATGGTCATAGACATATTTACACAATAGAGCAAAACGCGAAGTCATGACGGCCAACCCATATTTTAGATGTCCAGTTTGTGATAGATGACCCAGCCCAGCCCGGAATTACAATCAGATATCGATGAAAACCCCAATAAAACAGGGCACCTCCTGGTCATAAAACTGGCCATAAACAAGGAACATGGACAGGTGTATGTGTGCAGAAAACATGGTCTGTAGGTGGTGAATGGTTTATGGCGTGTTGTGCTTTGATGATATCTTTCTCGGCCACTGGGCGAGGAGCTGCCCAAACAGGTTTGGCTGGAGGCAGTAGAGTCAGTTCGGCCAGGTCATGGGGAAGTCAGCTAAGGTGGACGTGTCCTTTCAGATCAAGCTCGACCTTAATCAATTGACTTATATGAGGGCAAGGCTTAAGATGGATGCCGTTCACAAAATGGAGTCCGAGGGTTTGGAACGGAAACCATGATTTAAGGGTGTTGGCATCGCCCAATCATGACGCAAATGCAGAGGGATAATGTCCTAATCATTACCGGTCTGCCGATACCAAATTCGTCATGGTAAGAGGGCATTTTGTGACACGAGTGTTGGACCTCGGTACCATATTACAGCAAGGTCCGGAATTTCAGAACCACAGACCCTCCTTTTGCCCTCATATTAGGCAATAACTTATGCTAATCCGAGTCCAAATCTGTATTGATGAATTCGTGGAGATGCTGCTGTAGCATCATTCTGTTGCTCAATTCGTCCCTTGACGCAGGCTTCCTTACACATGAAGTAGCACAGAGGCCACATATTGCAGGAGCGCACTGCACAAACAGGCAGAACATAAACAGAATGGCTAAGATTATCCCAATGAAGATCAGAGTTTTTCATCCCCAGGCAGATATCAGTTCCCAGAACCACCCGAGCAAGGACCAATCCCCTTTTTCCAATTGAAGGGAATCAGAGATTTTGTGTAATTTGGAGATGGCCTGGTACACTGTCGGAGCATTATCGGGGATGAAAATGCAGCAACTGGATTGGATCACTCTACATACACCACCACGGTCTGCGTGTATGACATCTAGGGCAATCCGATTTTGAAGGGTCATAAGTCGGTCCGATTGAAGCTCGGCAGTCAGGTTACTAAGGGCTCCGGCCGTCTCAGTCATGGCGGATTCAACTACCCTTGTTAACTGGCGAATGTTCCTGCTGTTCACCATAGGCCCCCAAAACGGCAGAAAACCCTTTGCGAAGTCCTCAAACTCTTGACCCGCAGTGTCGTCTTGACTCACGACACCCCTAACTGTCCTTGTCCGATGGTAATCTGCCCCGGCCGTGTAGGTGGGTGTCAGCAGAAACGAGATGAAACATGTGCCCGAGAAGTCAGGGGGCAACCATGTGTATGCCTTGTCATGGCAGACGAAGTATGTACCCTTAGCCGCCGTGAATGGAGGGGAAGTTCGGGATGCAAACACATACGTTTCCGTGCACACGCTCTTCCCCAACTGTGCTTTGGGATCCCTACCAATACCTTGCAGACATAGGTGACCTCGGTGGGGTACTACCCAAACAAGGGAGGATTTCTTCGATTTCTGGCTTTTACTCAAAGAAATCCCATACCGAGTGCTGTTCCATCTACTGTACGGGGTAAACTCATCTTTGGGAATTGTCCGGGACGTGTCAATATCCCTGCTCATTTTTCGTATTCCTGCCACTAGTGCCTTGTTTCTGACATTGCTCCCTATGGGACGCGGGGGATATGGTTCTATGGCAAACAGGAACATTGTCTGGAAAGCCCACAGAGAACCATAGTAACTGAATGGCAGGACAAAGTACGGGATGCCCCTATCGGCTGTGTGCGGCATAAGTCCACATATCCAACAGTTCGATGTGTTCATTACGGACTGGTGCTGGTGTAGGAGCTGGATGAATGAGTTGTTTACAAATTCTATTCTTCTGGCGGACTCGTGTTCAGGCAAAGGGTGAAATGAGTGTGTGGGAACAGTAGGAAGAGGTGTGGGCTGAGTGTTATTTATAAGGGTAACTTGGAACGTGGATAGATTAAAGCTAATCAAGAACATCGTTATGCTGCACAACAGTAGAATACATACTATCAAGAATCTCTTTTTGGCCATCACAGTGCATATTTGCTTTTTAAAGTTCATGGGTCTGGCAGGTCTCTCTACCCTCGGGAACTCCATCCTCTGGTTGCTGCCCGCGGTGGGAGTTTGATTCTGCCAAGAAGTGCGCTCTGTTTAGTCCGGGGTAATTCCCTCAGACCGACCAGAACCGTTGACCTAGGCGTCCCCAGCTGCACTCCTCAGACTTCAACCGCGGCCCTAGCAGCAGAACTGGATGGCTGTTCGAAAATCAAAAATGAGCAAGTTCCCTGGGCGAGAGAGCTGTAAAATCAAAAATAGTTCTTAGGGGAAAGAGAGTTACATAAGTGCACTTTTTATTAGTCCCTTTTTCTCGACCTCAGATTATATTGTTGCTTCCCAGGTACGGTGTGGTCTTTGAACAACGTTTCAGGTTCTGTAGTGTCCAACTGCATTGACGGTGGCACAAATCCTTGCAAAATACGATCACTCTCCTTTTCTGTACCAGTTCCTTTCGGTCGTGCATCGCTGAAGAGTGTAAAGTGAGGTACAGTTTCAGTCTCAGAGTCAGCGATTCCGTTCCGGACCCACCGGTCATATGGAAGGGGCAGTGGGACCCGTTTACAATGGGCGCCGTGCACCCAATGTTTTTTTCCGTGGACACGTACTGCAGAATGGGTAGATAGCAGGACCTGGAAAGGTCCGGTCCAATGAGGCTCCTCGTTCTTGGTTCGCCTGAAGTTCCGAACTAGGACCCAGGAGCCAGGTTCGATGGCGTGGCCTGGATCATCAGACGCCGGTGGAGAGGAGCTGTGGACCTGTTGATGTAAAATATGCAGTTTAGTTGTCAATTCGTGTAAATAATCAAGCAGTACAGGGTGCTCTATCTCACTGAGCCTTCTGGGCCTCGGAACTCCCCATATCTTTGCTGGGCGCCCAAACACGATCTCGTGTGGGCTAAGTCCCAGTCTAGAATGGACAATCATTCTGGTAGATAGGAGTGCTAAATCAATCAATCAATCAATCAATGACATTTATAAAGCGCACTACATACCTGTAGGGTCTCAAGGCGCTGGGGGTGGGGGGGGGTGCCGCTACTGCTCGAACAGCCAGGTCTTCAGCTTCTTCCTGAAGGAGAGGTGGTCTTGGGTCAGGCGCAGGTCGGTCGGGAGGGAGTTCCAGGTCTTGGCGGCCAGGTAGGAGAAGGACCTTCCTCCTGTAGTCGCTCTTCGGATGCGGGGGACGGCGGCAAGGGCGTGGTTGGCTGATCGGAGGTGGCGTTTGGGAGCGTAGAAGTTGATTCGGCTGTTGAGGTAGCTCGGGCCTTGGTCGTGTAGGGCTTTGTGTGCGTGGGTGAGGAGGCGGAAGGTGATTCTTTTGTTGACGGGGAGCCAGTGAAGGTCTCTCAGATGTCCGGAGATGTGGCTGGTTCGTGGGATGTCGAGGATGAGTCTGGCTGAGGCGTTCTGGATCCGCTGAAGCCTCTTCTGGAGCTTGGCGGTGGTACCGGCGTAGAGGGCGTTGCCGTAGTCCAGTCGGCTAGTGACGAGGGCCTGGGTGACGGTCTTCCTGGTCTCGGTGGGGATCCACCAGAAGATCTTCTGTAGCATGCGTAGGATGTTGAAGCACGCCGAGGAAACGTTGTTGACTTGCCTGGTCATGGAGAGGGAGGAGTCCAGGATGAAGCCCAGGTTGCGTGCATGGTCTGTCGGTTTGGGTGCGGTGCCCAGGGCGGGAGGCCACCAGGAGTCGTCCCAGGCGGAGGGTGAGGAGCCCAGGATGAGGACCTCCGTCTTGTCCGAGTTCAGTTTCAGACGGCTGGTCGTCATCCACTCGGCTACCTCTTTCATCCCTTCGTGCAGGTTGGCTCTGGCGGCGGCGGGGTCGTTGGTCAGGGAGAGGATCAGCTGGGTGTCGTCGGCGTAGGAGATTATGTTGAGGTTGTGTTGGCGTGCGATGGCCGCGAGGGGGCTCATGTAGACGTTGAAGAGGGTGGGGCTAAGAGAGGATCCTTGAGGGACGCCACAGATGACTTTGGTGGCTTCTGACTTGTACGGTGGTAGGCGGACTCTCTGTGTTCTTCCGTCGAGGAAGGAGATGACCCATTCCAGCGCCTTGTCCTGGATTCCGACGTTGCTGAGGCGCTGTACTAGGGTGTGGTGGCAGACAGTGTCGAATGCCGCGGAGAGGTCTAGGAGGATGAGGGCCGCTGTTTCTCCGTTGTCCATCAGGGCTCGGATGTCGTCGGTGGCGGCGATGAGGGCGGTCTCGGTGCTGTGATTGGCTCGGAAGCCGGACTGTGAGGGGTCGAGGGATCCATTCGACTCGAGGAAGGCGGCCATCTGCTTGTTGACGGTCTTCTCAATGACTTTGGCTGGAAACGGGAGGAGCGAGATGGGGCGGTAGTTCTTGAGTTCGGTGGGGTCCCCTGTGGGTTTCTTGAGTAGAGCGCTGAGTTCGGCGTGCTTCCAGCTCTCAGGGAAGGTGGCGGTGTCGAAGGATGTGTTGATGATGTCTCGCAGGTGGGGTGCGATGACAGCGTCAGCCTTGTTGAAGACGTGGTGAGGGCAGAGGTCGGTCGGTGATCCGGAGTGGATGGAGTTCATCGTGCGGATGGTGTCTTCGGTGCTGATCGGGGTCCAGGCGTGGAGGGTGGTGGTGGGGGGTGATTGTTCGGTCTTGGTGTGCATTGGTTGGTTGTTGAAGCTGTTGTGTATGTCCGCGATCTTGTTGTGGAAGTATGAAGCGAGGGAGTTGCAGAGTTCTTGCGATGGGGTGATGTCGTTGTTTCCTGCGCTGGGGTTGGATAGCTCTTTTACGATGTTGAAGAGTTCCTTGCAGTTGTGTGCGTTGTTGTCCAGCCGGTCCTTGAATGCAGTTTTCTTGGCGGCGCGGATCAGCTGGTGGTGCTTCCGGGTGGCCAGCTTGAAAGTGGTCCTGTTGTCCGGTGTAGGTTCCCTTCTCCAGACTTTCTCGAGGGCTCGGCAATTCTTCTTGGAGCTCTTGAGTTCGTCGGTGAACCACGGGGATTTCTTGCTGCCGGGTCTGCTGGGCGGGGTCCTCAGCGGGGCGAGTTCGTCCGCGCAGTTGCTGATCCACTTCGTGAGGTTGTCGGCGGCCTGGCTGGGGTTCGCTGAGCTGGCAGGAGGGTGCTGGCTCAGGGAGGTGGCGAGCTGGTCTGCTGTGATCTTGTTCCAGCTTCTGCGGGCGGCCTGTTGCTGGTGGTGGTGGGTCGTCGTTCTCTTGAAGGTGAAGTGGACGCAGCTGTGGTCCGTCCATTGAAGCTCTGTGGCGTGGCTGAAGTCGATGTCTGTGCTGGAAGAGAAGACTGCGTCGAGTGTGTGTCCGGCGAGGTGGGTGGGGGTGGACACCAGCTGCTTGAGTCCAAGGTTGGCGAGGTTGTCGAGCAGGGTGCTGGTGTTGCGGTCGTTGTTGTTCTCCAGGTGGAAGTTGAGGTCCCCCAGGAGGATGTAGTCGGCGGAGGGGAGGGCATGCGGGCTGACGAAGTCGGCGATGTCCTCGCTGAATTGGGTGCGTGGTCCCGGGGGTCGGTAGATCAGGGTGCCTCTGAGGGTGGTGTTCGGGTCGGTGTGGATCTGTAAATGCAGGTGTTCGGCGGTGGTCAGGGTGTTGTCGGTGCTGGTCGTGAGACGGATGGTGTTCCTGTGGATGATGGCGATGCCTCCTCCCATCTGGTTGGCGTTGCGGTCCCTCCGGACGATCTTGTAGCCCTCTGGGATAGCGATGGCGATGTCGGGAGCTGAAGAGGCGTTCATCCAGGTCTCTGCGAGGAAGGCAACGTCAGGGGCTGTGGCGTCTAGGAGGTTCCAGAGTTCGATGGCGTGTCTGTGGACGGAGCGGGTGTTGAGCAGGATGCACTTGAGGTGGGTGCTGCTGGTGTTCGACTTGGCGGGTGCTGGTGCGAGGCAGGTCCGGATGCAGGTGAATTTGCAGGCTTGGCAGCTGAAAGGTCCGTGGGTGCGTCGTGGTGTGGCTTGGTGGCATTCTGGGAGTCGGCCGGTGTTGAGTGCGATGAGGGTGGCGGCGGAGTACGTCAGGCGGGTAGGTCGGGGTCTTCGTGGGCCAGGGGTCCTGGCGCTGGTCGCGATCCGGTCGCGGATGGGCGCAGACGGGCTTACCTTTGGCGCGCCTTCGGCGCACAATCGGCGCGCCCGCTGCGCGTGACCGCTGCGCGTTCGCACGGTCGCCATATAAGGCGAAGTGCCCGGGTGGGCGGAGCAGCTGGGAGGCGGGAGCGGGGAGGGAACAGAAGGAAAAAAGGGGCGGGGTCTGCGGTGGTGGCGGGAAGCGGGGAGCGGGGAGGGAAGACGGAGGGCGGCGAGGTAGGCGGGCAAACAGGAAGGAAAACGCTGACACGGCAACAAAATAACAATAACAATACAAATGGAAATTAAGACGCTAACACGGGCACAAAAATAGAAAAACAGGCACAAATGAAGGTAAAAACAAGGCCAAAACAACCAACAGCGGAGTCAGCCGGCAGCCGGCAGCGAGGCAGGCAGCGAGGCAGAGGGCAAGGCAATGGGGCACACGCAGCAGCTGGTGGCCGTGCGGCGCGGGGGTGTCCCACAAGTGGGTCACACTCACCTGCGTCGCACGGTCGCCATATAAGGCCAAGTGCGCGGGTGGGCGGAGCAGCTGGGAGGTGGGAGCGGGGAGGGAACAGAAGGAAAAAAGGGGCGGGGTCTTCGGTGGTGGCGGGAAGCGGGAAGCGGGGAGCGGGGAGGGAAGACGGAGGGCGGCGACGTAGGCGGGCAAACAGGAAGGAAAACGCTGACACGGCAACAAAATAACAATAACAATACAAATGGAGATTAAGACGCTAACACGGGCACAAAAATAGAAAAACAGGCACAAATGAAGGTAAAAAGGCAAGGCGTCAGGCCATTTAAGACCTGTGCTGGCTTGGATCTTGGCTAGTTTGAGCTTTAGGGTACCGTTATAGCCCTCTACTAGACCTGCTGATTGGGGGTGGTTTGCAAAGTGGAATTTCTGGTGGATGCCTAGACATTCACGCACTCTCTTCATCACCCGTCCCAAGATTTCACTTCCATTATCACTCCAGACCATTCTAGGCATCCCAAACCTAGGGAAGAATTCCTTGACAAGGGCTTTGGCAGTTGACAAGGCAGTGTTGTCCTTGAGGGGGTACGCTTCCACCCACCTAGAGAAAGCGCAAACAATAACAAGCACGTATTTCAGATTGTTGCACCTCTCCATGTGGATGAAGTCGAGCTGCAAAACCTCGAACGGGTACGTTGGAGGCGCAAAGTGACCCGCTGGAGTTGGTGTTCCCCTACCGGGATTGTACTTCAAACACACCATACAGTTCTTGACCAAAATCTCTGCGCATTTCGGGATTCCACTATTCTGCCATACTGGGGCCAACAATTTACAGATTCCTTTTACATTGATGTGCGCCATTCCATGGGCCATTGTCACCACTGCGAGTACATATGCGTCGGGTAACAGCCATCGTTGGTGCTCTGACAATTCGACCCAACAACCATTCGCATCCAATCTTCCCTTGCTTTCTCTCCATTCATTCACCTCTTCTCCGGTGGCATCAGCTTGTATAGACTTTACACTTTCTATAGTGTCCTCACACATACCCACATCGGGATCCATCTAGCAGGACCTACAACATACATCCGACTCATTGTGTTCCTTGCAGTCTCTTTCGCGACCTCGTCGGCAAATGCATTCCCACGACCAACATCATCTTGAATCTTTCTATGTGCACTGCACTTTACAATCGCAACTTGTAGCGGCAAGGTCAGTGACTCGAGGAGCTCGTTAACTAGCTGACCATGTTGGATTTTTGCACCATGCGACGTCAGGAACCAACGTTCACGCCACAATCGTCCGAAACTATGGGCTACGCCAAAGGCGTATTGGCTATCAGTATACACATTCACTCGCTTTCCTTTTGCCAACACACATGCTCTTGTAAGCGCTATTAGCTCTGCTGCTTGCGCGGAATTCTGGGGGATGCGTGCGGTCTCTACAATAGTGTGTAATGTTGTTACAGCATATGCTGCAGTCGTATCACCATTTGGCAACTTGAAGCATGAACCATCAACCCATAGAGTATCACTACATTCAGGAAGGGGGGTGTCCTGCAAGTCTACTCTCCCTTTTGTCTCTTCTTCTGTCCTAAAGCAGCAATCGTGTTTTTCAACCTCGTCTGTCTCTGCCGAAATAGGTAATAACGTGGCGGGGTTAAGTGTATCGCACCTCTTTATGTGTATGTGGCTCGCTAATAGTGTCAGCTCATACCTGGACAGTCGGGCGCTAGTTAAATGCTGCGTCTTCGTTCTGTTCAGTAAAATGTCTACTGCATGTGGGACCATAATGATCAGGGTATTATTCATGACTAACCCAGCGGACTGTCGAATACAGACAGCTGCTGCAGCAGTGGCCCTCAAGCAACTTGGTAATGCCTTAGCTAAAGGATTTAGAGTCGCTGAGAAATACGCGCATGTGCACTGTTCTTCTCCAAAGTATTGTGTCAGTACTGATAATGCGCAACCTTCCTTCTCATGGACATATAACGTAAAAGGCTTACTGTAGTCGGGGTTGCCCAACACAGGAGCCGAACACAATGCTTCGCGCAACTCATGGAAACTTGTCTGACAGTCGTCAGACCAAGGCATAGGATTGGGTGTGTCTTTGCAGAGTAGTGCCAGCAAAGGTTTGGCCAATAGGGAGAAATTCTGTATCCATTGTCTACAGTACGATGTAATGCCCAAGAAAGCCCGAACTTCTCTTTGTGTCCTTGGGGTACTCAATCCTGCGATTACCTGTATTCTTTCTGGGGTCAGTCTCCTTCCCTCCTTCGATAAGATGTGACCTAGGTCGGTCACTTCTTGTCGGCAAAATTGTAATTTCGGAAGGGAGACTTTATGCTTCATGTCACATAAATGATGCAACAACGACAGTGTGGCTTGCTTGCAAATTTCTTCAGTATCTGCAGCGATCAGTAGATCGTCTACATACTGAACCAGAGTCGCACCATCAGATAGAACAATCGTATCGAGCTGCGTTTTCAGAGCCTGACTGAATATGGATGGACTCTCACAGTAGCCCTGAGGAGCGCGTTTGAAGCGGAAGCTTCGTCCTCCTAAATTGAAGCCAAAAATGTCTCTGCTCTCCTCCGCGATCGGGATGCTGAAGAAGGCGTTCTTCAGGTCAATCACCGAAAACCAAGTGGCTGAAGCTGGAACCATTGTCAATAAGGCAGTAATGTCGGGGACGACTGGAAACTGCGGTACAACGATCTTATTTACTTCTCTAAGGTCGATCACGAATCTGTATACAGGAGGCTGTGAAGGATCAGTACGCTTTAAGACAGGCAAAATAGGACTGTTACAAATGTTGCCTGTTGTTTCCTCAATGACATCTTTCTCAATCAGATCGTAAATGATCGCTAGCAACGCTTTTTCACATTCGCTAGAGATCTTGTATTGGGGGATACGTGGCAACCTAACATTGGCTTTCAACGTTATGACATACGGTGCTATCTCTAAACAACCTACATCATTAGAACCAGTAGCCCAAAGTATATCCGGGAGGGATGATAATTCAGTCGGAATATCTTCCTTTGACAAATACATTGGGGAAATCACTTTCTTACCAAGGGTTAGTTGTACTCCCGAAGGAGAACAGTACAAAGTCGCATATAATCTCTTTAACAAATCCAAACCTAACAAATTTTCGCCACAACCTGTGGTAAGGATGAGGGGTGCTTCTAATTCGCATGGGCCAACAGAAAGGGCCATAGGACTAGAGATCGGGTTTCTAACAGGGGCGCCAGAGAAACCTACTGAAACATTCATTTCGCCAGACAAAGGTGCGCCAGGAAGTTTTGAGTGCATAATCGAACTTTTCGTAGCACCAGTATCCAGCAGAAATGGCTCTGACACTCCTGAAGTAATCACCTCGACATAAGGTCCATTCTGATCTACTGGAACTGAAACAACTCCCTCTCTTTGTCTATGGCTGTCCTAGCAATTATTACCCTCATTCTCGTTTTCTGCGTAATAGTCATCAGCATAGTACTGAGCTGATCTAGAGGACGCATTATTTTGTTGATCAAAGCTATTCATGGAATTCTGAGGCGGAAAGGAAGTGTTATTCTGGGGGAAATTTCCACGACCCCTACCCCTAGGAGCCTGTTGAACACCTCTACCTCGAGCATGAGAAGCTCCAGAAACACCATTCAGACGTCGTGCCAGAGCTGGACAATTATTCTTGAAATGACCCTCTTGATATGATATGATGATATGATATGGTTTTTATAGAGCGCGACTTACACTCCAAGGAGCATCTTGGCGCTAGTGGTAAAGGTGTCACAGAGGAGGGGAAAAAAGGAAATATGCTGGCGACTAGTAGGGGGAGGGGGGGGGGGAGGCTGACTGAAATGTGTTTGGTTAAATTAGTTTTTGGACGAGATTGTCAGATGCATTAAAAATCCAGGTTTTGAGAGCCTTGCGAAACAAGTTTTCTGAAGGGATCAGACGCATCTGGGAGGGGAGCTTGTTCCAGGCTCTAGCTCCTAAAAAACCTAAAGTTTTTCCACCTTTGGTTGAGAGCCTGAATCTGGGGACCACCAGTAGGTTCAGGTTGGAGGACCTGAGCGATCGAGAGGGGGTGTATTTTCCAAACCTTTGGGACAGATAGGAGGGACCCGACTGGTGGTAGGCTCTGAAGGTGATAAGTAGGATTTTAAATAGTACTCTTTTATGAATGGGCAGCCAGTGTAGGGTTCTGAGTGCTGCTGAGGCAGATGACTTCCTGGGCAGCCTCAGTACTAGGCGGGCTGCGGTGTTTTGCACCATCTGCAGTTTGTGCGGGACACTTTTGTTGGAACCTGCGTAGATGCTATTGCAGTAATCCAAGCGGGATGTGATGAGGGCCACTGCGATTGTCTTCCTGGCCGTCAGGGGGAGGAGGTCGAAGAACCTTCTCAGGCCCTTGATGATGTTAAAGCAGGACCCTGCCACGGTACCTGCTTGTTGCTTGAAAGAGAGGGCTTCGTCAAACTTAATCCCGAGGTTGCGGGCTGATTTGATTGTGTTTGGCGGGACCTCAGCATCTTGGGGCCACCACTGTTTCGGACAAAAAAGGTTGTCCTGACCAAAGGGGAGGATTTCCGTTTTCCCTGAGTTACACTTGAGGTGGTGAGTTCTCATCCATTCAAAGGTGGCAGTGAGACAGTCTCTCAGATTCTCTTCAGCTGAGGTGGTGTTGTCTTGAACAAGGATGAGCTGAGTGTCATCAGCGTACGATATTGTGCTGATGTTGAAGGAGGTGATGAGCTCTATCAAGGGGGTCATATACAGGTTGAAAAGAATTGGGCTTAGGCTAGAGCCCTGTGGCACCCCTGTATTGAGAGCCTTCTCGTCCGAACGATAGTTCCCCAGTATGGTGACTTGCTTCCTATGGCTAAGGAAGTTTTTCAGCCAGTTTAGGGCGGTTCCTGTTAGTCCCAAGTTCGCCAGGCGGCCAATTAATACGGGATGTGAGACCGTATCAAAGGCCGCCGACAGGTCGAGCAGGATCAAGACGGCTTTTTTACCTTGGTCCATTGCTGTCTTGAGGGTCTCCACCGTATGAAGGAGGGCTGACTCCGTGGAATGTTTTGCTCTGAACCCTGCCTGGCTCGGGTGAAGTAGGTTGTTATCCTCCAGAAATGTGGTCAGCTGTTTGTTAACCGCTGACTCTGTGATTTTGAACAGTAGTGGAAGCAGCGATATAGGGCGGAGGTTGGAGAGTATGGTAGGGTCAGCTAGGGTTTTTTTTTGAAGGGGTTTCACGGCAGCGAGTTTCCATTCAGAAGGAATGGCAGCAGTGGCAAGGGAAGAGTTGATGATGTTATTTATAGTGGGGTTAACTATGTCCACTATGGTTTGGAGCAGCAGAGGGGGACACGGATCAAAAGGGGAGCCTGACTTGATGGAGAGGATAGCTTGGCGAGTTTCGTCAAGACTGACCGGGGCAAACTTACTTAGCTGCGGGCTTTTGTTAGTAGTTGGTAGATTTTCCTGGAAAAGGGATTCAGGGGGGTCTGGAAAATCTTTAATGAGGTTTTGAATTTTTTGTTCGAAGTAGTCTGCTATCGAATTGCACAGGGTAGGTGAAGGTGGAATCTCTTGCCTGAGGATTCTGGGATTCATGAAGTCATCTACTATTTTGAAAATTTGCTTTTGATTGTTGTTGGACATAGTGATGGCCTCAAGAAAATGCTCTTTTTTGGCGGTTTTTATCATTGCGTGATAATGTTTCCTAGCAGTTTTGTAGTCTAGGAGTTCAGTATCACTATAGATGCGGCGCCATTTCTTTTCGAGGGTTCTAACCTTTGAGCGCATGTCTTTAAGGTGGGGGGAGAACCATGGGGCACGTTTTTTGTTTTGCTTTTTTCTCGCTTTTTGCGGGTTGGGGGGTCCTCCGAGATCTGTGATCCATGTACAGAAATTGCTGTAGTCTGTTTCAGTACAACCAGTGGGGAGGGGTTTTGAGTTCTCAGCGACGAGGTGCAGATTAGGGGAGTTTACTAGTTTCTTCCAATCTGTCTGTGCGTGGGTGTCTCTTCTTTGCAATAGGCACACTAATTCGGGCCGTATGGTAAACGCTGATGGGAAAACTCGTTTCCTTGCGCTTTTCTCGAATACTGCTGTGGTCGTGGATAATTGGGCTGACTAGGTGTGCAAGGCGGATAGGCTTGCTGGAGAAGAGCTTTGGTCTTTAAATCTTTAGTCTTTTTGTCTGCCTTATCTAGCTCGTCCTTGCGCCTATTTTCGTAGTACTGGGCTGTGGCTAAAATCTGTGCTGACGTGGAAACAGCCCAAGCACTCTCTGAATCTTTCAATTTATTACACAGTTCGGGAAGCAGATTATGTACGAACTTGTCTACGAACAATCTTTGGCCACCCTCGGTAGCCATATCCTGACCACTATGATCGACGAAAGTCTCTTCAAATCTCGTGAAAAAGTCAGACACATTCTCATCTTTCTTCTGCTTGCACGCAGATAACTTATCCCAATTGACACGTAACTCAGGCCTTAAGGTCTTCGTGTACATGATAATTCTACCAGGAAGTTCAGCTACTAAAGGCTCTGGTTTAGAACCACCAACTTGTCTAGCATCTGTAGCAGCAATATTAGCCCAGGAGTCACCTAGTTCTTGATCATGATCTGTATGGCGGATCTTACTCCATAAAGGTTGTGGAACGACGTTCCCAAACAGCATGTCTACATCTTCTAAATTCATTATACATGAGCTGGCAGTCTGTGATAACTCCTTATAATACCCTGCGGGATTTTTACGTGGATCGGGTAATGTCTGCTTGAGTGCTAACACTTCAGATCTTTTCCAGGGGACATGTACCCATACACGCTGGAAATGCGGTGGAACAGGTGGATGTGCATTCGCATCACCTTCCCTCCAAACTGGAGGAACTTCTCTCATGGGATATTGTCGTGCCTTTTTCCTACCTGACAAATCATCCTCATACAGTGATCTAGACACATTTCCCTTACTCCTATAGGATAATAACAGATCTATAGCTTTTTCGACATCGGCACCTACAATCATGCCTTCATAGAATTTGAAACGCATACGAAATAATTCCTGCATTTTGCGTTTGGGATCATTTGTTTCCAAATCTTCGCAAAGATATACACACATCTCTTCGAATACGTATCTCTGAGTGGGTGCATCCCATTGTCGGAAAACTTCCATAACAGACTGAACATCGTATTTAACCGTGTCAGTAACCCATTTGCGTGCTAACTCATTCAGCACTTCTCTTTCCTCATAATTAGGCAGTTGACTACGCAATTGTCTACGTCCTGTTTTAGGGGTCGTTTTAGGCGACCCAAAGAAAGGTGAGAACAGACCAGTGACAGTACTTGCCACTCTCTGTCGAACGGAAGGGGAAGCTTGCGGAGAGGCAGATGTGCCAGAAAAGACAGGCTGATGTAAAGAGGAAGTCGAAGCAACAGCAGAAGAAGTCGAGGCAGTGACAGAAGTAGTATCAGGATAAACAGGTGGAGCGGTAGGCAAAGTTGCAGAAGAAGTAGACGGAGTATGTAGTAAAGGCGGCGGCCCTTGAGAAGGCTGCGCCGGAGAAATAGGAACCAGCTGAAGAGGAGCTGGTGCTTGTGCAAGAGCTGCTTTTCGTGCGCCAGGGCGCGGTATAACGAAACGCTTCGGGGGTCCAACAATACTCGATGTATATGGGGGTGGTGAATTCAATAAATGGGACATTAATGGATCTTTCTCGGATGTTCCCTTGGAACCTTGTCCTTCATGGGGCAACATCGGGTAACATTTATCTACTGCTAGTTTCTTGCTTCTGAGCATTTGTTCATTTTCCTGCTCTTCCTCATTATCCCTGTATGCGATGGCGGCTTGCACCATCGACATACCTCTTTTATTCTTCTTAGCTAATCTTATTTCTTTCTGTTTGGCTTCTTTGCGCCATAAGCGAAAAGAGTCAAACATCGCCGGCCGGGCTTTCTTCTTAAACAGTTTGACCTCGAGGTTATCTAAAACTTCTGAGTCAAAACTACCAAATTGGGGCCATTTTAAAACACCATCCTTGCGGGTGTATTTTATCCATACCTCATTATATGTGATAGGGCCCACTCCGTGCTTTATATATAACTCATATGTTGGAGTTCCAATCGGAGGAACCGGACACGAATCCTCTAATCGGGAGTCCTTACTATAACCAAGACAAAACAAGTTTCCAAGTCTGCTAAGACCAGGCATCTTTGCTCACTAGTCTAGCTTCAAACTTCAAGGGATTATCTAAATATGGTATTTTCGTGAATACACGAATCCCTCGGTTTTGGCGCTTGCAAGTTCCAAACAAAGTGTACCTCAAGGATACCAAAGACTAAGAACAAACTAAGGACTAGGAGACGCTCCACTTATACTTAACTGAAGTATTAAAGATCGGTGACGTCACTAGAAGACTCGTCTATCGTTTCGCTCTACCAAGGATCACTGGGTCCAAAACAGGGCGATAGTCAGGGCAGCAGTCCTTCGTAGCTGTCGGGACGCGGGGAACCTCGCAGCAAAGACCTTCGGAACCACGTCGACATACAGGGGTCGCTGAAGTGGCTGGCCGTCCTCTGGAATTTTCACACGAAGCTCCTCACGAACATCTGACTTGGACCATCACCGCTTGATACCGCCCCGAGTAGGGCGCCAACTGAGGTTCCGGGTTTTTAGGAACCCGGTGGTGCCAGAGGATCACACCGAAGACCTCTGAGTTCTCCCTGTTCCGGACCACAGAAACCAAGAGTCTTCTAGGTGAAGTCAAAGATTAAGTTTTATTGGTTGCAACCAAGTAACATGTGTCCTAGAAGTACGACAGCACGGGCCGTAAGTTCTCAGGAGACTGTTCGTTTTTACAGAACCAGCCTTCTCCTTTTATACACAGTTTTACACTTCAGGCAAGAATTCTTGAGTTTATGATATGGTCATAGACATATTTACACAATAGAGCAAAACGCGAAGTCATGACGGCCAACCCATATTTTAGATGTCCAGTTTGTGATAGAGGACCCAGCCCAGCCCGGAATTACAATCAGATATCGATGAAAACCCCAATAAAACAGGGCACCTCCTGGTCATAAAACTGGCCATAAACAAGGAACATGGACAGGTGTATGTGTGCAGAAAACATGGTCTGTAGGTGGTGAATGGTTTATGGCGTGTTGTGCTTTGATGATATCTTTCTCGGCCACTGGGCGAGGAGCTGCCCAAACAGGTTTGGCTGGAGGCGGTAGAGTCAGTTCGTTCAGGTCATGGGGAAGTCAGCTAAGGTGGACGTGTCCTTTCAGATCAAGCTCGACCTTAATCAATTGACTTATATGAGGGCAAGGCATAAGATGGATGCCGTTGACAAAATGGAGTCCGAGGGTTTGGAACGGAAACCATGATTTAAGGGTGTTGGCATCGCCCAATCATGACGCAAATGCACAGGGATAATGTCCTAATCATTACCGGTCTGCCGATACCAAATTCGTCATGGTACGAGGGCATTTTGTGACACGAGTGTTGGACCTCGGTACCATGTGGAGAAGCGTGGCTCAGTGGTTAGAGGCGGCAGACCCAGAAGCTGAGATCGGCAGTGGACCAGGGTTCGATTCCCTGCCTCGGCGGGTCTCGGGCTCAAAAATTCCACGGAGTCGACAATTCTCGCTCTGGTGCCTACTCGACTCACGGGGTCACACTCTGCAACTCTGGGCAATAGCTTGCTTAATCTCCACTACGGCCCCTCGCGGCGGGATGCCTGGCTTTCACCTTGTGGATACCCGGCCGGGGTATCTCACAGGGGAATACCAGGATGGGTTCCCTAAGCAAGCGCCTTGAGGCCCCTGGGTTAAAGTGCGCTATATAAATCGAAACACATTTACATTTACATATTACAGCAAGGTCCGGAATTTCAGAACCACACCATTTGGAATGGAAATCTCATAAGTCATATGAAAATCCCATAACGATGACTAACTTCAAAAAGATAACTCCTGATCGACTGGAAGAACTCAGAAACAAGGTTCAGTCAGGTTCTCCAATGACCATTGCCCTGCTAGGGTACAAAAAGAACTGCTTTCTCATTTCCCAGCTACCTTTCTCTCCCTTCTAAATACCTCCCTGGAGCAAGGGGTAGTCTCATTCGCCTTCAAAGAGGCAGTGTTAGTGCCATTACAAAAGAAAG
The DNA here is from genome assembly GCF_964263255.1 of Lissotriton vulgaris. Lineage (NCBI taxonomy): Eukaryota > Metazoa > Chordata > Amphibia > Caudata > Salamandridae > Lissotriton > Lissotriton vulgaris. The sequence goes on along the minus strand of NC_141695.1, from coordinate 1,139,324,503 downwards.
CAGGAGTAGATCCTAGCATTCTGAGCAACTACTGACCTATCTGGCTCCTTCCATACCTAGCCAAACTGCTTAAGGCACATGTGGCTAAACTCCTATGTGCCTTCATCGAAGATTCTAACTTTTTGGATTCCCATCAGGCAGGTTTCAGACCACTGCACTCTACATAATCAGTTATTTTAAGTGTTATGGATGACCTGAAGGAAGGAGCAGACAGGGGGTGTACACAGGCCTTGGTACTATTAGACCTGTCCACTGCCTTCGACACCATGGATCACTCAAATTCTAGCGCATAGATTGGCAGCGGCAGGTCTGAGGGGCACAGCCCTGGATTGGATGCTTTCATTCTTAAGGGAATGCTCCCAGTCCGTTAGACTAGCACCCTTCAATTCCTCCTGGGTTAATACCACATGTGGGGTACCTCAAGGGTCTTCTCTTTCGCCTCATCTGTTTAATGTATACATCTGTCCTCTGATTCATGCTCTTCAATAAAGAGGAGTGAAGGTATATTGTTATGCAGATTACATGGAGCTGATCTTCCTGCTTGATGATACAAACAACTCCAAGGGCTTATTTCAACATACTGTGCTTTTCATCAAGGAGTGGATGACGCATAATTATCTCAAGCTAAACTCTGATAAAACAGATATAATTATCTATAACAACAGAATAGTTCAGTGGACACCAGCACACTGGCCAGCTGCACTGAGCACCCAAAAATGTAGTGAAAAGTTTGGGAATCAAGATAAAAGCTAATCTATCCATGCAGGAAAAGATCAGCCTGGTTTCATCTACTTGCATGTATCAATTGAGGACTTTTAAGAAAATCAGGAATTTTTTCTCCAGGGAGGCAAGCAAAGCTATTCTGCTTGCACTAATAATGTCCCGGTCGGATTATGCCAATTCCATTTATCTAGGACTCCCTGCCAACCAAACTCATAGGATACAGCTCATTCAAAATCAAGCAGCTAGGCTGGCCTTTCAGCAACCGAGACACTGCCACACAAATCCGTTGATGAAGCAGCTTCATTGGCTTCCTGTGATACAGCGGTCTATGTTCAAGACCGGTTGTATGATCTGTATCGCACTTCACGATACAGGCCCCAAGTTTATATCCACCAAGATCTCAAGATACCTGCCTAAACGGAATCTTAGATCAGCTACAATGAACAAGATTTAAACGAAAGAGAATGGGTGGCTCCCGCTTCTCGGTATTTGGCCCCACTCTTTGGAATTCACTTCCAATTGAAATCAGACTAACCTCAGAATATACCAGCTTTAGGAAAAAACGAAAAACATGGTTATTCACCGAAGCTTACTGTTGGAGCCCGTAGGACAGCGCCATGAGACCGTTGGTATAAGAGCGCTTTACAAATTCCATAAACATAAACATAAACATGGACATTTGGATTGTGTTGTCTAGGACTAGTAAAACAAACCTTTTTCATTGCAGCAAATTGCATGCATGTTCGCAAAATGTACTAACTAAAAAGAATTGTATTGCATACCAACGTTTGCAGTTTTTTGTGAAGAGTATAAACAAGGATCCCAGTTTAACAAACGCATTGCGGGCGCGCGAGTTATAGTAAGCTGAACTAACTGTAACAGGGGAATTTCAATGGTTTTGTATGAGTGAAATGTCCAGCTAACTATAACATGTGTGAAACCTATGGTTTTTTAGTGAATTTCTAAGGTTTTTTAAATGCTAATTTCTAACTATAACGTGTGTGAAACCTATGTTTTTTCAGTGAATATATATATATATATACATATATATATATATGTATATATATATGGTTTTAACTGAATCGAAATAAAGAATTTTTTGTTGAATTTTTTGAAAATATCTATCTATCTATCTATCTATCTATCTATCTATCTATCTATCTATCTATCTATCTATCTATCTATCTATCTATCTATCTATCTATCTATCTATCTATCTATCTATCTATCTATCTATCTATCTATATAAATTAAGCAAAGCGCCCCTCGCTAACAGAAAGGCTCACCACAATATCCCCAGGCCATCCGGCGGAGTATGCACCACCCCGTCATCCTTGGGGGTCACCAAAGTGAAACAGCAGCGGTCCACGGGATTGAGGACGGGCCCACTTGCGGGGTCCATACAGGACTTGATTGCGTGTTTTCAGCACCACACTTCCCATAATACACAGTCTCATTTGAGCCTCCCATTGGTGGGTGTGTCATATGGAAAATGGAGAAGCTGGTTAGCGGTTGCACACACTGCTTCCGTTAATGCCCCTGAAGAGAAGCATATGGAGCTACGAAACGCGTCGGGCAGATCCATTATGGAGCGGCATCTACAAGCAGATCCCCGTCCTCACCTACACATAAATCAAGCTGCTGCTCGTGCGCTACTCAAAGGTGGACAACCTTGGAGCGACAATTTATATGCGGCCGTCCAGCCGCGGAGTATGCACCACCCCGTCATCCTTGGGGGTCACGGAAGTGAAACAGCAGCCGTACACGGGATCGAGGACGGGCCCACTTGCGGGGTCCATCAGGACTTGATTGTGTGCTTTCCGCACCACACTTTCCATAATACACAGTCTCATTTGAGCCTCCCATTGGTGGGTGTGTCATATAGAAAATGGAGAAGTGGGTTAGCGGTTGCACACACCGCTTCCGTTAAAGCCCCTGAAGGGAAGCATATGGAGCTTCGAAACGCGTCGAGCAGATCAATTACGGAGCGGCATCTACAAGTGGATCCCCGTCCTCACCTACACATAAATCAAGCTGCTCGTGTGCTACTCAAAGGTGGACAACCTTGGAGCGACAATTTATACGCGGCCGTCCAGCCGCGGAGTATGCACCACCCTGTCATCCTTGGGGGTCACGGAAGTGAAACAGCAGCCGTACACGGGATCGAGGACGGGCCCACTTGCGGGGTCCATTCAGGACTTGATTGTGTGCTTTCCGCACCACACTTCCCATAATACACAGTCTCATTTGAGCCTCCCATTGGTGGGTGTGCCATATGGAAAATGGAGAAGTGGGTTAGCGGTTGCACACACGGCTTCAGTTAAAGCCCCTGAAGAGAAGCATATGGAGCTTCGAAACGCGTCGGGCAGATCCATTACGGAGCGGCATCTACAAGCGGATCCCCGTCCTCACTACACATAAATCAAGCTGCTGCTCGTGTGCTACTCAAAGGTGGACAACCTTGGAGCGACAATTTATACGCGGCCGTCCAGCCGCGGAGTATGCAGCACCCGTCATCCTTGGGGGTCACGGAAGTGAAACAGCAGCCGTACACGGAATCGAGGACGGGCCCACTTGCGGGGTCCATACAGGACTTGATTGTGTGCTTTCCGCACCACACTTCCCATAATACACAGTCTCATTTGAGCCTCCCATTGGTGGGTGTGTCATATGGAAAATGGAGAAGTGGGTTAGCGGTTGCACACACCGCTTCCGTTAAAGCCCCTGAAGAGAAGCATATGGAGCTTCGAAACGCGTCGGGCAGATCTATTACGGAGCGGCATCTACAGGCGGATCCCCGTCCTCACCTACACATAAATCAAGCTGCTGCTCGGGTGCTACTCAAAGGTGGACAAACTTGGGGCGACAATTTATACGCGGCCGTCCAGCCGCGGAGTATGCAGCACCCCGTCATCCTTGGGGGTCACGGAAGTAAAACAACAGCAGTACACGGGATCGAGGATGGGCCCACTTGCGGGGTCCATACAGGACTTGATTGTGTGCTTTCCGCACCATACTTCCCATAATACACAGTCTCATTTGAGCCTCCCATTGGTGGATGTGTCACATGGAAAATGGAGAAGTGGGTTAGTGGTTGCACATACCGCTTCCGTTAAAGCCCCTGAAGAGCAGCATATGGAGCTTTGAAACGCGTCGGACAGATCCATTGCGGAGCAGCACCTTTAAGCGGATCCTCGTCCTCACCTACACATAAATCAAGCTGCTGCTCGTGTGCTACTCAAAGGTGGACAACCTTGGAGCGACAATATATATATATATATATATATATGTATATATATATCAAACTTCTCCCGCAAAGGAATTGGGTCGCACTCACAGAGGATTTTTGAAAAAAGTTATTTCATTTAGCAAACAAATAGCCGTATCTATGCGTTTCGGTTTCACCCAAGACCTTGATCACAATAATACTTGTGATGTCAGTTTACCCAAAATACATTTCCTTAGTGCTTAGGTCACTTCCTGTTTCCAACATCACAGGGGGTTTGTGGGAGATGTGGTTTCACTCACACGGTATATACTTCACTACTTCATAACGTGACAAATTAGTGCTCAAAAAAAGTGAATTAAATAACAGACTAAATATTGTTAGCCCTTCAAATGGTTATCCTGGTTACATTCCCCTACAGTTGTTGCCCTCATTCAATATCACTATTAATATTTATTTTTCAAGTTCATAGGAAGGGTCCCCAGTTCTTCAAAGAGTCTTACCCTTCAGTGGGTTACTCTATTGAGAACAAATTTCTTTTGTAAATACTCCTAATATAATTAATTTGGGGCTAATCAATCTTACTTATGGTGTAACAGGTATATAAATGTAAGAAAATAAATACACAAATATGTGAAAAAAGTGTGTAAAGATTATTCAATCATCGAGGGGTACAAAAACGAATGCAGGTTATAAATGTACATAGAGTTCTTCGCTCTAATTCAGACCTTAAGGAATCATAGTTCGAAAGTTCAAAATATGTCGGGACTCTCTATGACGAAGTTTCTTTTCCCTGTTTCCGTCTCTTTCATGTCGTTCCACTCTCTCAATTGCATAAAATTTGAAGACTTTTCCAGTTGCTTCCGTGGTGTGACTCCATATGTTTCGCTATCGCATTGCTTCCATCTTTGTAGACGGTTGCGCGTACGTGTTCCAAGGTGCATGTTTTTCAGGTCGGAAATACTACTCCCTATATATTTCAAGGAACGGGGACATTCAATCACATACACTGTGTATTGGCTCTTGCAGGTAATTCATTCCTGGATTTTTCACATCTTACTGTTGGCCATTTTTATTTCCGTTGTATTTTAAAAAATCTGGCAAACCTTACAATTTTGACATTTAAGAATCCTTTTGTTTTCAACCATTGAGTGGGTTTGTTTGTTTCCTTTTGGGAATGACTGGACTAGTCGGTCCTTGCTCTCCTATACTTGACATTAGGATGCTTGCCCCTGATGTTCCCTACTGCGGGGTCCAGTTGTAATATTTTCCAGTTTTTTTCTTAAAATAGCTTTTATTTTCTGTGATTTATTGGAAAAAGTAGTAATCAGCCTAATTGTCTCTGTATCTTCCTTACTTTTCATTTTACTTTTTAAGATCTCTCTAGCTTTGAATTTCGATTTCTCCCAGCACTTTTTGATCGTACCTTCATGATAGCCTCTTTATTTGAATCTTTGAGTTGTGGCTTTACTATGTTTGTCCCATTCTTCCGCTGCTGAGCAAATTCTTCGAATTCAAAAGAATTCTCCATTGGGATTGTTTTGAATTAGGGTTTGCTGGTGAAAACTGTCCGCATGTAAAATTGCACTTGTGGCTGTTGTTTTCTGATGTAGGGTTGTGTGTATCCGATTGTCCCGTATATAGATTTCAGTGTCCAGGAAGATGACTCTTTCATTGCTGATGTATGTAAATTGCAAGTTTGTTGTTGTTGAGTTTAGAATCTCAAAGTATTCCTGAAAATCAGCTCTTGATCCATCCCAGATTATCAGAAGACCATCAATGAAACGTAACCACATAATCAACACCGAAGAGTGCTGAGGAACCAGCAAAAGTTTGAGCCAGCTGCTGGAGATTGTGTTAGCTGGTTTTGGTGAACGGCGGCACATTAGAACGGAAGAAGGATGATGGATTCAACCCAGATCTGTGACTGGGGGTGAGTGTCTGAAAAGTTTCAGCGCTCCGTCCATCATCTCCTTGTGTTTGCTTTGTTCGCCCTAAGTTGCCTGGGTATGCCCAGATGTGGGCCCCTTTCCCACTTTGCCACTGAATTCAAGCTAGCCTGGCTGATAGCCCTAAATCGGTCCCAGGATGCTTGTTTCCGGTCCAGGGAAGACATGGCTTGGCAGTTCGGGCTGGACTGTTACCATGAGGCACAGGGTCAAGACTGATTTGCATATAACTGTGTCTGAACTGGGGTGGTGAAGTGAGCTAAAGAACGATGACGGATTCAACCCAGATCTATGACTGGGGGTGAGTGTCTGAAAAGTTTCAGCACTCCGTCCATCATCTCCTTGTGTTAGCTCAACTTCACCAGTGGTGATCTTTGTGTGAAGCACTGGTGCATGCCTTCCTTGAGTACATCCTTGGGGATGTCCAACACTTTCAACATCATGGTTGTCAGTAAAAGTCTCGAGTCCTTACATTCTGGTGTGTGCAGGGTATAAAGCATCCTTTCATGCCTATGTCTGAGGGAATTCAACTTGCATGTGCACTGAAGGATCTTGGCCAATGATCCACTTCCAACAGAAAGTTTGTTCCTGTCTTCTATTTCAACCCCCCCTGTCCCACTCACAGTTCTTCCTGTGAGAATTCTTCACTCTTTCCCTCAGCGGCATTCGTAGTGATGTCTGATCCCACAAGGGCTAACTACACTTTTCTGGGAATGGACTTCTTAAGTTCTCCTCATGAAGCCCAAGGAGGGGTTCCTCTCGCCCACTGCAACATTTGTTTTCATATTTGCTAGAGCTCGGGAAAGTGCCAGAATAACGAACTGACACTATACCAACTCTGTTTGCATGCCTCTAAGAAATGGATGTATTATGCTAAAGGGGGTTCCCCCGACCATAGCTTTCTACAGGGGAGCTCTCAAAGATTGTGCCTGAAGAGGGTATGGAGAGGGCACGAGTGGCCTGGGTACACGACTTGGGTCAACCCGTAATGGACAAAGTTTTGGGCTTCCGCTACACTCAACCAAAACTTGTCTCTCCGAATCATCAACATACACTGCTGCATTACAAAGTCCTACACCGCGCATACACTCCTCTAAAATGCCTAGCAAGAATTGACCCCACGCACCCTCATCATTGCCTGAAATGCAATGCTGCCCACATGGATTTAGCACACCTCACATGGAACTGCCGTGTTATTCAAACATATTGGACACAGATGCACTCTCAGAGATGGCAGGAGTCCTCATGGAACCTGACCCCATGTTGGCGTTGTTGGGATATATCAAGCCTCTCCTGCATAATATTAGGTGTTTTGCCTCCATTGCATTATTATTGGCTAAACGTCGGATTGCTAAATGCTGGGAGCAGTGGCGGCTGGTCCATAGGGGCGCCGGGGCAGCGCCCCGCAAAAGAAACTGCTCACTGCAGTTCCGGCCGGCAACAGGAATGTAAGCAGACAAATTGCTTTCACAATTCGTCTTTTTACATTTCCAGGCCGGCCTGTGCTTCACTTGTGAAAGTGCGCACGGCGCACGCAGGCAAGCCGCTAGAGCAGGGGTCCAGAAGATGGGCCATTTGACTGCGCATGTGAGTGAGGAGCGTTGCCCCTCACTCACATTCACGACCCATTAGGTATGCTGCGCATGCCTAGTTTAGTGCAGGCGTCTAAAGATAGGCTCATGTTGGGGCGGTGACGTGTTTTTAGTAATGTCGCCTCATGCCCTATCAAATGCCAGCCGCCCGGCCCCCCGTCGCATCCAATCTCCTGATTTGGCACTGCAGTTAGTTTCCTGTTGAGCAGCAAAAGAAAAGAGCTGGGAGAAGTTAGTTTGCGGGACCGGAGGAGATGCATGGTAAGTTCTTTTCATTAAATTAACTCTCGCCCCTTCATGCCAGCCGCGACGGGTCGGGTGGGGGTCATTTGCATATGCTTAGGGTATGAAACGTGTGTGGGTGCACACAAGGTACGATATGTGGCGAGTCGACATATAGTAATACTCCAAGATTAAACGTAAGTGCTGCCACTAGCTTGCACAAATGACTTGAGATAGTTCAGTGGTTTAAAGCATCTGCTGCAGAAATGTGTGCGTCTTTTCCAGGTCATCCGTTTATTTCACGGCATGGGGTTTTGGAAATGTAAAAATTCTCAGAATTTCTTTTTTGATAGTTGCAACAACAGCCTTCAACAGATTTCATTTTATAAACATTTTCCAGAAAATGAGTTAACAACTGTCACCACAAATATAATGTACTCTTTGAACTAAGGTTATAAAATTTCAAAATGTTAACAAACGGTAGAGGCGGAATAGCATGATATATGCATTTACTATTGCATGCATGTTGGTGTATGTTTGTATGTGAATTTGTATAGTACATACCTAGAGCTTACAGGATGGCAAATACATGGGCGGTAGAAGGTTTCCAGCATAAAAAGGTAGGGGCGATGTAATATGTAAACTGGCACATCCTTCAACATCAATCCTAAAGGCTTGTTAGAGTTCATAATTTATTTTTATATGGTCATAAAAATACATGAATGATGGATGGATGCAGGGTGGGTGCATTAATGATTGTTCGGTGGATGGGTGGGTGGATGGGTGGATGCATGAATGAATGATGTATGGATGCAGGATGGGTGGATGGATGGGTGGATGCATGCATGATGGGTGGATGCATGATGGATGGATGGGTGGATGGGTGGGTGCATGAATGATGGATGGATGGGTGGATGGGTGGGTGCATGAATGATGGATGGATGGGTGGATGGATGGATGCATGAATGAATGATGTATGGATTGGTGCTTGCATGATGGGTGGATGCATGATGGATGGATGGATGGGTGGATGGATGGATGGGTGAGTGCATGAATGAACGATGTATGGATGCAGGATGGGTGGGTGGATGGATGGGTGGATGCATGAATGATGTATGGATGGATGCATGCTTGATGGGTGGATGCATGATGGATGGATGGATGGATGGGTGGGTGCATGAATGAATGATGTATGGATGCAGGATGGTTGGGTGGATGGATGGGTGGATGCATGAATGATGTATGGATGCATGCATGCATGATGGGCGGATGCATGATTGATGGATGGGTGGATGCATGAATGAATGATGTATGCAGGGTGGGTGGGTGGATGGATGGGTGGATGCATGGATGCATGCATGATGGGTGGATGCATGATGGATGGATGGGTGGGTGCATGAATGAATGATGTATGGATGCAGGATGGGTGGGTGGATGTATGGGTGGATGTATGAATGATGTATGGATGCATGCATGCATGATGGGTGGATGCATGATGGATGGATGGGTGGATGCATGAATGAATGATGTATGGATGGATGCAAGGTGGTTCGGGCTCGCTCGTTGCGCTCGATCGCTGCGGTGCAATATGCAAATTAGTTTACGCCTCACCACTTTCAAATGTCACCAGCCGCCCCTGCTGGGGAGGTAACAGAACCCCTAATAAAGATACCTGGTTAAAAGACTAGAATTATTGTGACAATACCAGCAAGGGCTATGCCTCGTTGCAACCCCCAACGTTCATTCCCAAAGATAATTGACAGCCAATACTGGACTATCTGCTAACTCTGGAAGAAATTCCTGAAGATGGTGCTACCTCAGATTGGCATCCATAGGTTCAACTGTAATCAGTGTGTATTTCTCCCTTTAATTTAAGCATAGGCACCCAGCACCCACACTGCTGCTACCCTTTGTATATATTTTACTTATCTTGTACCCTATGTCCATTCCAGTCTGCATTTTGATAATTTAGTACTGTGACATTTATACATATGTTAGTCACTCATTGGTGTTCAAGGTGCCCAACGTATGTTTTTGACAACATTGATCTATGTTTATACTTTTGAAAACTAGAAATAAAGTCTTCTAAAAAAGATTGTGCCTGGAAAGTTAACCGCCCTTCAGCCAGACATGTATCGCAATCTTGTGGCATGCACTCTCAAGCAGCCGACCCAGTTGATAGTTGTGGTTTTAATGGAGCCCTCATTATTTCAATGTTCTAATATAGCCTGGTGCTCAGATTGTTGAAGGTCTTCCTCCTGAGTTCTAGGCCAAAGCAAGTAGAAATTCATGCAGCACTTTGCTGCCTGATTTTCAGTAAACCCAAAACGAACCCATTCTAACTTATCACTGGACTGGTTAAGGCAGAACATAAGAACACATCTTTTATTACAAGAAGCACGTACTTTTAGACCTGTTTTTGTTATGTGTTTTCTGAGGAGCACAACAAAACCAGCGCAACAGAAAACAAGCGCAACTAGCCTCCTTCCAAGTCCAGACGTGCATTGCAAACCCTTATATCTAGTTGCTGCTTTTGCACGCTTTCATGCTGTACAGTAGGGAAATTGATAGTTCATAAAGGAGTTATTTGAATGATAAATTAAGTCTCCCAAGACGTAATGATATTGATTAGCGTGTGTTTAGAGTCCAGAATTTTTGAACCGACCAGTTCTTTGGTGTCCGATTTAAAACCGAAAAGTGATGTGCAATGCAGAAACATTATCACAAGGTGGCGCAACAAGATTCATTTTCGAATTCTTAAAAAAAAAAAAAATTGCCTTGATGCACCAACTCTGCTTTAGTCCTCTTTACTCACTGAGCATAGATACAGTCCTACTTGGTGATATCAGAATAAAATGCCAGGCCGAGATAGTCCGGCTCCTTCTGCACTACTTGTGACAACAATGACTCTCCTTAGTTTTCGCTTTACCGGCTATTTCAGTTCCTATTGCTTTTATGCACTGATGCGACGTAGTCAAGTTCTGTCTACCGTTTTCACACTTAGCATCAAGATTTCATATGCCCCTGTCTATAAAAGACAGAACAAAAAAAGCCCGGAAGATTTTACCAATCGTTGTGTGTTTTCACCGTAATTGATTCTCTCTCGACGTTCACAAAATGAAAGTATTTTGTCAGTTCTTTCTTGATTTTTCAGTTCTGCCTCCTGTTTTCCAAAATCATTAACTTTATTTAATCACTCACTTTTTGTCTGTCCTCTGCAGCCATTGAACAGTCATTCACCTTTTACTTCCACCTACAGCATAGAGCTATGTGAAATGGTTCAGGCCTCTTCATCCCTTGTCTGTCTGTCTTGCACTATGAGTGACAGTATTTTTTTAATCACATGTGCAGCCATAGGGGCGGACTGGGAATCCAAAGCAGCTGTGGCAAATTTTGTCAGACCGGCCCAATACGATGCATAGTGATTAGGGAAACAACCATTACAACACAGTCTTTACAACGCACTACCTTTACAACACAGCTGTTACAACGCAACTGCCGTTACATCGCATGCCGTTACAACGCATGCCATTACAACACATGCCATTACAACCCATATCATTACAACGCATGCCATAACAGCTCATTATGAGGTAAGTAATGAGGATTTTTTTGTTTAAGGGTGAGTGTAGGTTTTGGGGTACATGGGGATAGTATTTTTACCCCTACACTATCCAACACTTACTCTACTGGTGCACTCACTGGAGTGGGAATAGTAATTTTTACCCCTACACTATCCAACACTTACCCCACTGTTGCCCCAAAAATATTAGGCATTGTAATGGTATGCGTTGTAATGGTATACATTGCAGTGGTAGTTTCTAATAATACTTTGTAATGGCATGCATTGTAAAATCATGCGTTGTAATGGTAGTTGCGATGTAAGAACCGTGTTGTAAAGGCATGCAATGTATTTGTTTGCGTTGCAACGTCATATATTCTAGGATACCTCAATCTTTATTGGGTTCTTTAATGATTCCATCACTATAACCTTCCAACAGTGCCTCCATAGCCCCTCTCTCACATGTGTTTCACTTGTTTTATAGTGCCTCTCATTCCATTTTAGGGTATTGAGACATTTTACATCACAAACACATACTGAGACAATGGATCATATGTGTGTAAATCAGTGATCAGTGTATAGAACATGTTACATAAGACAAAGGGCACTACCAGGTGTAGGATTCACATGTCATCCACACTGATAGGCATTTGTTAAGAGTGCTTGGTCTGAGGAATCACAAACTCAGGATTCAGAACATAACACAATGGTTAGGGCTGACTCTACTAATAAGAATGTATTTCTACCCAAACAAAACATTTTAAACAAAATTAGGATAATCTAAAACTGGGACAAAACAACATAGCTTTCTAACCTAGATTACGATTGTAATTCATAAAGTGCACAGTAAACAAGCATTTACAATGCAACGGTTTCGCCTTTGCAAAAGTTAGAGCTATTGGCATTGTAAATGACAACATTTTTATTTATGTGTTGGTTTTGAAAACAGATAAATAAATGGCATTGTCATTTACAATGCCAATAGCTTAATCTCTCGCAAATGCCACACACACACACACACACCCACAGAGAGACCCCCACACAGATCCCCCACACACACACAGAGCCCCCCCACACACACCCACACAGAGCCCCCCCACACACCCACACAGAGCCCCCCCACACACCCACACAGAGCCCCCGCACACACTGCGAGCCCCCCCTCACATTGAGGCCCCCCCCCACACACCCAAGTTGGAGGGGTGGAGTTGGAGGGGTGGAGTTGGGACCTCAAAATCTTTCTAGCTATGAAGCACATTGTCCTGGGTAAAGCGATTCTGGTATTTTCTTTACCTCTGCTGGTCGTTTTCTATCAAGACAGTTAAATAGAGGCAGTAGCTAGGAAAAAGGTAGTCCCTAAACAAAAGGGGGAGCAGACAAGTCCAGTGTTTAATGCTCCAAAGCCCACACAAAGTACATACAACAGATCTTCCAGACAGTGCAAGCGCTGTCTAGGCTCGACTTAAAAATGTGTGCGGGAGGGTTGGCTGGCTGTGGAGCATGGTAATGTCTGGCAGTCCCGCCTACCCCCTCACCCCCCAAATGATTTTATTTCCAACTATTTTTTTTCTGAAGAGCAAAGAATGGCCAAAGGTGTAGGGATGTGGGGTGGTGATAACACATGGAGGATTCTTCTTTAATATATAGGACAAATAAAAAGAAATGAGAGTAATGAGAGAGGTTAAGGAACTCCATGGTGTGCATGGCTGCCCAATAATATTTCCTGATGCACAGTCAATCGATGGTATCACTTTTGGTGTGAGAGCTAATATGGGCCATCCATAATTTGAAAGTGTAATTAGAGTAGTAGTGATCATGTTTTCCACCTCTGGTTTAGTGGTTACAGGATGGTGACTTTGAGCTTTGCTCCCATTGTCTGTGATGTCCCGTTCATAGCCTTGGTGAAACATAGCCCCGATAATGATAGTTACCCATCTATAATTCTGTATATATTTTTCTATTAATCCTCCCCAAGAGTGCTAGGTTGTGGGAAGCATGGGAACTGTAAAACAGATGGCAAGATGGCTTGCAAATAAATGGTAAGTCAGTTTAGCATGGATGCTCACACAGGGTCCTTTGAAGCATACTCAATGACTGGGTCCGAGACTGGCCTTAGTTCTGAGTTCATATTGATGAACTTAACGTAATCTCTGCTTTGTTCTAGCTTATCTTCTTTCCCCATAGGAGTGCAGACCATTTATTGGATACTTTTGGATTTTTTGTTTTTTTGTTTTGTTTGGGGGTTTGGGCGTTTGGGCGGATTTAAAATATTTAATCAATAAAAATATTAGTAGTTGGGTACAAAACTGCGACCAGAATGTATACACAAGCAAAATCCTCAAGCGTCCAGCTAAAGTTTCGGTCCTGAAACCAACAGTTGTAATTGGACATTGGGCCAGTCTGCAAATACCATTAAAATGTCTGTTTGAAGAAATACTAACAAGAAGCGGAAGGGAGGACGAAAGGAGGGTCACAGAGCCAAAGCACAATATACAAATATTGCATTTAAACGAGGTGTGCACTGCTCACTCTGCCCTGTTATGGTCCTTGCAAACGAACCACACCAATCGACACACAGAATTGTCACCCCACCCTCTTGGCCAGCTAACGTAGAATGGGTAGGTCCTCCAACCCATTTAAATTCATAATTCCACTGACTATTCATCAGATGCTTCTGTGCCTTAGCTGTTCTTTCCCCTTTTATCATCCACTCCAGCTTCCTAGCCAGGTTGTCTGAGTTCAAATTAGCAAAGAGGAGAAAGCGACAATTCCACATCATCTTTGCACATAGCTACGCCTTCAAAGTCAATCTATGCTCTCACCAGAGTCTGTGATGACCATTCCTATGCTTCCCACCTCAGATCCATCTCTGTCGTAATGAGTCTGTAGACATTGCATGGTGAGCATTGGACAGCCCTTGAACATACCCAAATCTGCGAATTGTTTGCTGACCGTGGAAATGCAGAACAGCAGCAGTCTTTGCTGTAGATATTCTATGAGCAAGCAGAGCATGAAGGGTGCCACCCAGAGTAGGCCAATCTGGTTGTCCTCTGCTGGTTTCCTAGGCTTGTATTTAGCCTTTTTATCTGGTTTGTCTCTGAAAATAAAATGTAGCCACTAAATGCTCTAAGCACTTCTAAGCACAGGGAAAAGTGTGTGTCTGTGTGTGTACACACACTTTACACACCTACCATCCCCTAGACCAGCCCCTTCTAGTTCTACTGCTCCAAGAACTTCGGTATACTAGTAAGATCAAACATCATTTCAAACTATGCAAATTAGAGGTGACCTTGGTTGGTATTCCTGTTAGGTATAAGGAAGTAATATCTGCCCTCTATAATGTACTAACAGGAAAAATAAAATAAATAACATCGGTGTTCCAGAAATTGAACAAAAAAAGTAGTACCACACCTTCATGCAGCTGCAATGAAAGCTGAATTAAAATTAAGTACGGAAAGATCAACCAGACTAATAGGAAAATTAGGTATGCCAAGTCATGTTGTTGACCAGATAGCACCAGGCACAATCCAAGAAAAAATCCTTCACTTCTCAAACTGTTTCAGAAAAGCTGCTGCAGAAGACTTGACCATTCGAATCCTTGAATTGTCCGTATCCGGTTCTTTAAAATATTTGGCTGCAGATATTTCCATCGGATAATCACACCAGGCTTTATCCATGAGTCTAGTCTGCAATGTTTATATAAAAATAAAAACTTACTGCATACCACTTTTAATAAACATTGGACAAGCCAAAAAGTCTGGTGTTGGCGGACAACCTTTAGGCTTTAAAGTATTAAAAAAAAATCCCTGGCTTGCTTGTATAATGGTTCAGGGAGGACCCTGCCTGGCAGTTCAGGCTGGACTGCTCCCATTGGAGCATGACCAAGACTAATTTACATATGGCTGAGTCAAAACGGAGGTGGCATAGTGTGCAAAATAATGGATGCAGCCTGAGTAATTAACAGCGGCTGAGATTATTTCAAGTATTCATCGCTGTGTCGCCGCAAGTTGATGGGTGTGCCCAGACGTTAGTTCCGTGCCTTGTGTCTCACTGGAATCAAGCTATACCTGGCGGAGGAGCCCTAATTAGTGCTAAACTGGTCATGGGTTGCTTATATTCCAATTCAGAGAGGACCAGGCCTAGCATTTCGGGTTGGACTGTTACCATTTGAGCAGGGTCACCTTAGGCTTTGACAGTGCTTCTTTTGTTTTTATCATGGGTTTTACAAATTATTATTTGGAAAACTGTTGGGCCGTTGTTCATCTTAAAAGATACGAAAAACATCCTCACACCCTCATTTACCCTGACCCAAATAGCCTGTGTCTCCATTTACACAGCATGGTATTCCTTTTCTTGATGGTTCCCATGCAGCCACAGTTGAGGTTTAAAGAACTCCCCCCCAAACGCATGCCACGGGCGTGGAATCCAGAATGTATTACAAGCAACCTTCTTCCTCACAACAGGCATTCCCTCACTTCTGTAAGGTGATGGTCTTGCATAGATATGCTCCTTTCTCCTTTAAAGGGAGAGATATTAGATTAAAGATGTGATTTTCTGGTTTGGCGTAGACCATCCGCAATCTTTAAATTTGCATCAGCATAGAAAGAAAGTGCCCCCTCAACCCATCCCTTTAAACAGCCATTTATGGAGCTAGCCAATGGAAAACAGAGGCGGGACAAAGCCCACATACTGTAAACAAAAGAGTTCACCTGCGCGAAACGCTGCTGCGCAGCTTTCGACAGGCGAAACCTAAAAAAGGATCTCTGTGACGAGCTCTAACCCACTGAGCCATGCACATAAAATACAGTTCTTTGATCTGCATGGCACACGCTCTTTGCAGCAGGGAATCAACCATCTGAGCTACCTTAGATGAGTCAAAACTGCCACTGACACTTCAACAGGTACATTAATCACTAAAGTTATCTACGCACACTTTTATTGTTGCCTGGAAACGGTTAGCTATACGAAGAACTTTGCAGTGCTTTTAAAATTGATGTTTTTCACCAAGATTAGCTCACTTAGATCTTGATTACGACTTTGGCGTTTTGGAGTAAGCCGCCACACCAGTGCAACACTCGCAGACCACCAACATGAACCACCGCCTGCCTGCCAGATTACAAGTTTCCTCGTTGTCTGGTGGGCGGGTGGCACAGCGGTCCCAATACAGAGCCTATTGAAATGGCACAGCAATGAGAACGTCTAAGGCTATTCCTGCATGGCATGGACTGTGCAGTCCATGCTGTGCAGGAAATAGAGTGCATGCAGTCAGGGGGGCACAATATGTGCCCTCTTTATGCATTTCCAGTGCACGGGCTCACCACTATGAAAAGGCCGGGGGGGGTTGTAACTCATAATATGCTTCCCCAGACCGCCCCAAGACTGGCAGGGTTCGCTGATCCCTGGCGGTTGCGGCAGTCCCCTGGAGGTCCGACTGGCATGCTTGTAATACGGCAGGTGGACCACTGGTGCCACCTCCGCACCTCCACCGCAAGTTAGGCGGTCCTATGGACCGCCAATCTTGTAATTATGCCCTTAGTCGCTAGACTGAAGTGATTTCACTTTATCATTGAGCATGTGCCGGGATGGAAACATTGGCTGGCTGATTACAGTATGCAATCATTAGATGCTGTTGTTGTAAAAGAAGATATAGGAAATAAACAAAGGCCCCCTGAACTAAAGTGGTTCAATTCCTAGGACATGGAAAAAATAAATATGTGTAATGAACAATTCCTAGGCAATCATAGATAAATACATATAT
The DNA here is from genome assembly GCF_964263255.1 of Lissotriton vulgaris. Classification (NCBI taxonomy): domain Eukaryota; kingdom Metazoa; phylum Chordata; class Amphibia; order Caudata; family Salamandridae; genus Lissotriton; species Lissotriton vulgaris. The sequence goes on along the minus strand of NC_141695.1, from coordinate 1,139,307,471 downwards.
ACATGTGCGGAGGGTATAACAAAAATCAGAAGTAGTAATTTTTCTCAAAGAAAAATTACTACGTGGATAAATAACCTGACTAATGTTATGTTAATGAAAGTTACATACTGAATGGAACAAAATATATATATATATTTTTTGTTTTGTTAACCTTGTATGTTCAATGTAAGGAATATTGTTGAGATTGACTGATTATGAAATGATCATTTTGATGTTTTTAATTTGTCATAAAGTTTTTATAAATGAAGAATAAATACACTATACATATATTCTTATAGATACCCTATTGTTTCTGATTTTTGTTATACCCTCCGCACATGTATATATGTATTTATCTATGATTGCCTAGGAATCGTTCATTACACATAGCTGTAAAAGGAGATGTTATTGTGGTGACTAGTACTGAGGTACTGGAAGCTGTGGAGAGGACCAGTCCCGTGCCCCCATGTCTTCAGGGCACGGAGCTGGTCCGCTTTAGTTAGAAAGTACCTACTTAAAATGGTGGCGCAGTGCTAGGTCAGCGCTGCAGCCTTTCTAGTGATCTGCGCGAGACTCAATCAATTTATCAATCATAGCATTTTTAAAGCGCACTACCTACCTGTGAGGGTCTCTAGGCGAAAAGGGGGGAGAGCACTGCTACTGTTCGAAGAGCCAGGTCTTGAGGAGTCTCCCAAAGGTCAGGAGTTCTTTGGTCTGACGTAGGTGGATGGGGAGGGTGTTCCACGTCTTGGTGGCAAGGTGGGAGAATGATCTGCCGCCGGTGGTCACTCTTCAGATGCGGGGGACGGTGGCGAGGGCGCGGTCTGCGAAGCGGAGCTGGTGGGCGGGGGTGTAGCGGCTGAGTCTGTTGAGGTACGCTGGTCCGGTGTCGTGGAGTGCCCTGTGTGCGTGGGTGAGTAGCTTGAAGGTTATCCTCTTGTTGATGGGGAGCCAGTGCAGGTCCTTCAGGTGGGGTGTGATGCGGCGGGATGTCGAGGATCAGGTGAGTGGAGGCGTTCTGGATGCGTTGGAGTGATTTCAGGAGTTTGGCTGGGACTCCTGCGTAGAGTGCGTTGCCGTAGTCCAGTCTACTTCTGATGAGGGTCTGGGTGACCGTCCTTCTAGTTTCGGTGGGGATCCACTTGAAGATCCTGCGAAGCATACAAAGGGTGTTGAAGCAGGAGGAGGAGATGGCGTTAACCTGCTTTGTCATGGAGAGTGAATGTAAATGTATGTGTCTTTTAAAGCGCACTGCTGCCCTGAGGCGTCGTGGCGAGAGTGTGGAGTCGAGGATGACCCCTAGGTTTTGTGCGTGGTTGGTGGGTTTGGGGGTGCTCCTAGTGCCGTCGGCCACCAGGAGTCGTCCCAGGCCGAGGGGGAGAAACCGAGGATAAGGACCTCCGTCTTGTCTGAGTTCAGCTTCAGTCGGCTATTCCCTCATCCAGTCGGCGACGGCCTTCAGTCCTTCGTATAGGTTGGATTTGGCGGTGTGGGGGTCTTTGGTGAGTGAGAGGATCAGCTGGGTGTCGTACGGCATAGGAGATGATGTTTAGGTCATGCTGTTGGGCAACGTGGGCGAGCGGTGCCATGTAGACGTTGAACAACGTTGGGCTGAGGGATGAGCCTTGGGGTACGCTGCAGATGATCTCGGTGGCTTTGGAGCGGAAGAGGGGGAGGTGGACGCTCTGGGTTTTCCTGGTGAGGAAGGAGGTGGTCCAGTCCAGGGCCTTCTCTTGGGTTCCGGCGTCGTGGAGGCATGCTCTTAGTGTGCAGTGGCAGACTGTGTCGAAAGCGGCTGACAGGTCCAGGAGGATGAGGGCCTCTGTTTCTCCATTGTCGAGCAGGATCCTGATGTCGTCAGTGGCTGCGATTCGGGCAGTTTTGGTGCTGTGGTTGCTGCGAAACCCGGACTGGGACGGTTCCAGGATGTTGTTCTCTTCGAGGAAGCTGGTCAGTTTTTTGTTGACGGCCTTTTCGATGACCTTCGCCGGGAACGGGAGCAGGGAGATGGGTCGGAAGTTCTTGAGGTCCTTGGGGTCCGCCTTGGGTTTCTTTAGTAGGGCGTGATCTCTGCTTGTTCCAGCTCTCCGAGAAGGTCGCTGTCTCAAAGGAGATGTTGATGGTTTTCTGGAGGTGGGGTGCGATGGTGCTGCTGGCTTTGTTGAAGATGTGGTGTGGGCAGGGGTCTTCCGGGGATCCGGAGTGGACGGTGTTCATGAGCACAGCTGAGGCTAGCGCTGGCTCTAAGTGCCGCACACTTCACCAAGACCATTGAGAGAATCGGTTGGTTCCTGTCTGCGTTTTTGTTGTTTGTGAGTGTAGCAAGGCGATATCTTCGTAATCCTTACCGTCGGTAGGTTAGTTACCTACGCGTCAGTTTTTAGCAGTGAAAACCCAGGTCAGAGGTCATCATTAGGTCGTCCCTCTGCACTCCACAGAACTTCTCACTTCAGTGCTTCCTGCAGTATCCAGTCACGCAAATACCTAGAGGGCAAAATAGGAAATAAATAGCGGTTCAGTTAGACTTACATTTTTAGTTCAAGTAAAAGCAAATGGTTAAATAAACGTTCAGTTTAGGTTTGTATTTTGTGTGTTTGATAACAGAAAATGTAAATAGGACACAAGCATTAGAAGTTAAACCTACATTCCGGTGAGGCCAGTATCTGTTCTTCCCTGCTAATAAAAGAAAGACAAGTTTATTTTAAAATCCGATTCTTGGAAACATTTGGTTGGTGAATAAAAATTAGAACACAAGACTTATACTTACCTTGCTGTATATGTCTGCGTAAATCTGTTCCAGCTGAAATAAAGAAAGTAAAAGGTTAATATTATCATTTTTGATTAACATCAAGAAAAGAGGTAATCTTTAGAAAGAGTTAAAGCAGTTAATAATCTCAGCATTTGCTATGTAAATTACAGGATACATTGCCACATTACTACTCAACAAGCAATAATATCCAAGGCAACAATATCCAAATAGAGGAGGGGCTAATGCCTGGTCTCACAAGGGTCGGTAGTAGTTTCCCCAAAGAGATGGAGAGAGTGATGATAGAAAAGTAAGTCAATAGGGTTGTGGTTGTAATTCTGTTTGTGTATTACAGTGTGAACAGCGCCCAAGAAGATTATTGAAGGTTGCGGTTGAAGACATCGTTGAAGACCAGCAGTCTCTTCTCTGTCCCATCCCCTTTCCCCCGCGGGGTTTCTTTCATGCTCCTAGAGTTTTCATTTGGTGCGTGGAGGGAGACTCGAGGAGGTATTGGGAATAGTTAATCATTCTGTTCCTGTGGGGTTCTTTTGGATACTTCATGTAAGACACTCTTGACACACTCAAACAGTTAAAAAATAAATAAAAACATTACAAATTATAAAAAATCATAAAAATAAACAAACAATATTTAGAAATGAAAAATCAAATGTATTACATATATAAAAAGAAAGAATATTATATTAATTACATATAAAAAACCTACACATAATATATAATATAAAATAATCAATACATTTATAAAAAAATCTTTTAAACCAGAAACAATTTACAAACAAATAAATAAATTATTACATAAATGTATTTATTATATTTCCTACCCTATAACACCACACCAATAACAAAACACTTCAAAATTAACCCCCCCAAATTAACATAATTAATAATCAATTAAAAAATACTATTAATAAAAAAAGAATCAACATTGACTACACACACTTGAACACTATGCTACTCCATAACACATACCTAAATTAGGCTCTAACATATAAAAACACAATTAAAACGTATTTATACATTCAAAACTATTACTATTATCAACTAATAATAAAGTAGTTAAAATTTATTTAGTCCCCACCCTTTACCCTTGTAAAAGTAAAAACAGACAAGAAAATAAACAATTACCCAAAATACATATAACATACATAACATTAACAACTATATATTAATTATTTAAATAAAAATGATCTCCCACCCTTTGCTTCTATAAACACCAAAACCCATGCCTAAAATGAATTACACAATTACCATAATGAATTACCAATTAATTAATTAAACATAATTAACATCCAAACTATTAATCAAATAAAAATAAATTACTTCCCAACCTTAACACCCATAAACACCAAAACTTACACCTAAAATTAATTACACAACTATCATAATTACCAATTAATTAAAATGAACATCCAATTATTAATTCATCAAGTAAAAATAAATCACTTCCCACCCTTAAAACCTAAAAACACCACACACCTAAAATGTATTACACAATTACCATAATTAATTATTTAAAATTAACAGCCAATTATTAATTCATCAATTAAAACCAATGTATTCCCACCCTTAACACCTATAAACACCGAAGGCGCGCCAAAGGCAAGCCCGTCTGCGCCCACCAGCATCCCGAGGCAGCCGGAGCTTGAAACGCTGCCGGTCTGACCATGGAGATGAGGGGACATCTGCAATACGATAGGAAAGCGCTTGTGTATATAGCCAAGAATGTTAGTTGTACCCCTCACCTCCCGATTAGGATGACTATGAAGGCCACAGTGTGCAGTCATTGCAATTCGATGCCCTCGCAGACATGCGCAGAGCCCGGTTTGATCCACAATACCAAGATTTCTTTAGACCGATTGCGGGGGGAGGTAGGCAGCTGAATGCACTCCTTCTCAATGCCCGCTCAATAAAAAAGCACCAACTTGAATTATTTGATCTGTTAACTGACTCCTCCCCAGACCTAGTGTTTGTAACAGAAACTTGGCTAACAGAAGCCTCCAATCCTATGATTGCCATGGCGGTCCCACCAGGCTACCAGATCATGAGGAAAGACCGTGCTTCGGGGAGGGGGAGTTGTGCTCATTGTCTGTAGCCGTCTCAATTGTTCCCCATTAACTACCAGGATGATAGAAGGGGCTGAAAGTCTGGGCTTTCTCATTACAATCTCTGCCCAACAGTCCATCGCAGGTGTTGTTGTTTATCGCCCCCCAGGGCCCGTTGGGTTGTAATTAGAATCCATCAGCCGCATTATTGCTCCGATTGCTGCGAAGTATAGTCACTGCTTGTTATTGGGTGACTTTAATATCCATATAACCAACTTGACGGATCCAGAGTCTAGAGGGCTGTTTGGAGCCTTAGTCTTTCTCAACTTGTTCCCATATGTCCATCTCCCGACCCATGAAAAAGCTCACACATTGGACCAGGTCTTCTCCTCCAAACAGATTGAAGTGGACACCCCGCTACCTTTAGCCTGGTCGGACCATTGTTTGCTCAAATTCAGAATTAACAGGGACTGTGGCAGCCTTCCATCATATATTCTGTCTAAGGAGAGCAGCTACAGGCCCTTTCAACTAATCACTTCAGAGGCTTTGCAAATGGCTCTCTGTTCCCATCCTATTCCCCTGAGTGGGAATTTGGAAGAGGATGTACTGGCGTTGGATATTTGGCTCCAACTTTGAGCCCTAGAACTAGCCCTTCTCACTAAGGGGAAGTCAAAAATAAATAGAGCCTCAGCCCCCTGGTTCACGGAGGCACTTAGGATAAGTAAGAGCGCCTGTAAACACCTGGAAAGGGTATGGCGCACTAACTACAAGCTGTCAGACAAAACTATCTACAAAGATACCCTAAAGGAGCACTACAGGAATGTGCGTGAGGGGAAAGAACTCTTTCTAGCACCTAAAATTGAGCGTGCAGGGAATAGATGCAGAGAACTTTTTCATGTTGTTAAAGATTTCTCCTCCCCTAAAGCTATTAGCAGCCCGTCTGTCCCCAGTGAGGGCTGGGCTAATCAGATGGCCCGTTTCTTCCATGACAAAATAAAGACTATCCAAGACTCTTTTGTGGCTCAACTACCAGCGGCCGGTAGGGACAGTGATTTGCCCTGCCCCAGCTGTTGTGATACAGGCCTCGTATTTACTCAGTTCCCCCCATATCACTGGATAAGTCCCTGGCCCTGATGAAAACTATCAAATCCGGGTCACCCTCTGACCCATGTCTGGCCAAAATTCTGGCAGCCATTGCGGAGGTAATTAATCCGGCAGTCAATGCAGTTTTGAACACCCCCCTCTAGCCGGGAAAAATGCCTGAGGTATGGAAAAATCCCAAAATCCTCCCCCTTTAAAAAAAACCTGCGGCTGATCCCTTAGTCACCAGTAATTATAGGCCAATATCTTTCCACTCTTTTTTCTCTAAATTCCTGGAGAGCTCTGTCAATTCAGTGACCACTCGCTATGTTGAGACCAACCTCCTCCTCCACCCTAGCCAATCGGGCTTCAGAGCCAACTTTAGCACAGAGACTGCCCTCCTGAAAGTCATGGATACTATTAAAATCACTCTGGACAAGGGGGCAGGGCTACCCTGGTGCTGCTGGATCTCTCCGCGGCCTTCAATACCGTGCCCCATAGCGGACTTTAACGAAGGCTCCAAAAGGACAGGATCGGAGGCACGGTGTTGAGATGGTTTGATTCCTTTCTGAACAACCAACAGCAATCTATCTGGTGCCTGCCTTTCTTGGCACCCATTTCCCCTATAAATGTGGGGGTCCCTCAGGGCTCAATTCTTAGCCCCACCTTATTCAATGTTTATATGGCACCTTTAGCGCGTCTCGTAGAGAACTGTGGGGCTAAGATAGTGTCATACTCTGATGACACACAATTGCTGTTCACCTGTGGGAAGAGCTCTGAATTCTACAGTTTGGAAATAAACACTTGTTTATCTGAGGTTTTCCATTCGCTCAGGATAAACCAATTGAAGTGCAACCCTGAGAAGTCAGATATAATGTTCTTTGGCTCTCAGTCCTGTGATCTCTGGCATCATTAGTGGCCGCAAGACATGTCCCCTTCCACCACAGCCGTCCAGACAGTAAAGAATTTGGGCATCAAATTTGAGGACTCTCTCTCATGAAGGCCCAAATTCAATCAGTGGCCGGACTTGTTTTGGGATGCTAAGGATGATGAGAAACTTTCTGCCTCTTCTCCCGGTCCCCCACCGGAAGACGATTGTCCAAGCCCTGGTGGTGTTGAGATTGGATTATGCAAATGCTCTCTATCTAGGCTTTCCTGAATCTCAACTTGGCCGCCTCCTGGTGATCCAAAATGTGGCGGCCCAAGCTATTTTCCTGGCTGGGTTGAGAACCCATTCCTCACCTCTTCTAACCTCCCTGCACTGGCTACCTATTAGGAAACGGATCACCTTTAAATCATTGGTGCTGGTTTTTAAGGCCTTTCATAAAAATTGGTGCCCCCTACCTTGGGTATAGCCTGCAACACTATACTCCATGTCGTACTCTGAGGTCATCGGCCCAGTCACTGATCATCACCCCACGTATCCAGCTTTCTCGGAGGGGTGGCAGATTCTTCCAAGTGAGGGCTTCTCGCCTCTGGAATGACCTGCCTCTTGCGCTGAGGAAATCCCAGGATATCTTCACTTTCAGACGGAAATTAAAAACTTGGTTATTCCAACAGCAGCCTTAAACTAGAGCATTTTGGGTTCTGTGTTGCGGGTCTTTGGTCTTGAGCGCTGGCACAGTCCTGGGAGTAGCCGTACCCTTAATAAATGCCTGTTAACATAACATAACATAACAACACACACCAACAATTAATTACACAATTGCCATGTTCAATTACAACCAATTAAAATGAATAATGAATTACTTTACCCATTTAACACTATAACATCTCAATTAAACAAATATTAATAAATAAAAAATAATCAATACAGTTAATATAATTAATTTAATTCCCACCCTATTCCCCTATAAACCCACAACCCGCTATGGAACACATATATAACAAATACAAACAATTCTTATACAAAAAAACATACAGCACATACATATACAATATATACTAAAATACATAACATTAATAAACAAACAATATTTTAACAACTATATTTTTGCAAATGATATTAAACACTTCGATATTTTAAAATCGATATTACTTACCTCAATAGTTCAATATTTGTTTAACTCGATATTTTTGATTCAATATTCTGTCTCTGCACCAACAATACAGTCACAGAGGGGCAGATGGAGCTCCCTGCAGAACATAGCGTATAAGGGCGCCATACAGGCATGGAGGGTCAGAGGCAGATTAAAGTACCTCATGCCGTATGGGTGCCACAGGAGTCTCTTGCAGTGAATTGCCATGAAATGGCACTTTAAGGACAACTTATAAACGTCATCAATATATGTAGTTCTCTTCTTCCTAGAACTCCTTCGGCTTTGTGGAATTCACTTCCTGTTCAGGGCCCGGTTATGGTCCCTTAGATTTTTGATTTCAGTCATTTAGCAACTACTGAAACTATTCAGCATATTCTTTCCACTAAGTCAGGTTCTTCTCTTGACCCCTGCCCTGCATATATTTTTCGATTTAGAAAAGGGGGTGGTGATGAACAGAGTGTCTGAGTTAAACAGACCACTCTTACCCAGTCCAAAGATCAGGGCTTGATCCATCACCGTTATTTATCTCACTGCCCCATCCCAGCTCAGAACCTGGCTATATGCAAATCAGTCTGTCCCTGGCCCAGTGCATCATGGGAACAGGGCAGACTAAACTACCAAGCCAATTCTTCACCAGAAAGGAGACAAGCTACCGGGGACCGGTTTCTGGCATTTCAGCCTTCTTCGGCCCGGCTTGCTTGAATCCTGATGGAGCAGTGAGAAAGGGACTCATGTCTGAGTATACCCTGCCACACCTATAGTGGCCAAAAACGATTTAGAAAAGGGGGTGGTGATGAACTGCATATATTTTTCATCAAGTGGCTATACGCTGTATGCACAGTGCTTACCAATATCATGAATCTTTTTATTTCAAGTAATTGTAGTGCGGATCCCTTAGTTATGAGTAACTTTCATCTTAAATCTACACTCCAGTTGCATATTCAAATGCTAACAAAATAAATTGACACTCAGTCATCTCACAACATGTTGGATTCTGCTTAATCAGGTTTTCAAACACTGCACTCCATGAAATCTGCTCTTGTTAAATTCTCACGACCGTAGATTTTTGGTGGACCAAGCTTCTATGCTAACTTGGTTATATTGATCAAACAACGGCCTTCAATACGGCAGCACACAAACTTTTGCAATTTTCCTTTCACTGGGCTGGGATCCATAAGAATACTTTTGACTGGTTTCATGGCTCCCTTTTGGAGCGTGCTCAAGTCATTCATATTCTCCTGTTCACTTGGAGTACCTTGGAGCTCCTCTCTCAGCTCTACAAATTTCAATCTGAATGTCTCCCCTCTTGATCAGCTCAGACATTGTTTTGGCTTCTCTATGGTGACCTTGGCTTACGACATCCAGATCCTTATCTCCCTGGACAATGTCACATCTCCTGTCCATAGATTGTATTTCAGTTGTGTTCTCCTGAATTAGCCTCAATTCTCAAAAAGCTTAATACAAACAATACTAAAATTCTTGTGTTGGCAAAGATGTGTCACTCTGGTCCCCCTAGTTATGGCTATACAACCTTGGCCCTGCTTCAGAGGATAAAAATGTAGGTTTCTGCTTTGAATATTTCCCCTGTTGGCTGAGATTAGTAGAATCCCTTCTCCTTTCTTCAGTTTTTTCTGCCTGCAAAAGATCACTCAATTCCTTCTGTTTTGCAGTTTGTAAAACACAAGTACAGGTGTGAGTCTCTCCTTCCTGGATTACTGTAATTCTCTCCACCTATTTTCTTGTGGGCATGCATAGAATTCATATGCTGTTCTCTGGCTCCTATTCCACTTTCTCATCATGCTCACGATTCTTGTTTTATGTCAATACCTTCGAATTTGCTAGGACTAATATCTCCACACTGACTTTTCTCCAGGGTTTTAAGGATTCAAGTTTTTGTAATGTATCAAGGGCCCCCTGGTAAGGATAAAGATCCTGGGTCAGGGAAAAGGTAAAATGCGAAGGTATCAACTCAATTCCTTCTGTTTGCAGTTTGTAAAACACAAGTACAGGTGTGAGTCTCTCCTTCCTGGATTACTGTAATTCTCTCCACCTATTTTCTTGTGGGCATGAATCGAATTCATATGCTGTTCTCTGGCTCCTATTCCACTTTTCTCATCATGCTCATGATTCTTGTTTTATGTCAATACCTTCGAATTTGCTAGGACTAATATCTCCACACTGACTTTTCTCCAGGGTTTTAAGGATTCAAGATCATTGTAACCCCTTTCTAATGTGCATGACATTGAAAGATACATTGTCTTTAAATACCTCATTTGGTTCATCAGACTTTCATCATCTTAATGCCTAGAATCAGCTTTCCCTGCTTCACTTCGTCCCTGCCACGTTTTTAAAAAGACAAATACCCTGCAGAATGTTTTTCCCTACATTGATTCAGATTACACTGTCTGTAGGCGTTCCACTAGATCATTGCTGTAGTGTCATGGCTACTTTCAGCAAAGGTCTGCTAAAAGTTCCAACAGCCCCCATTCAATGATAACCAAACTGGCAATATTGTTGTGGTTTTTCCAAAAACATTATCTGGAACCTATTCTGCACTGATTTGCCTATGCTTATTTGAACATGATGACCAACTGATAATATAACATTCATGCGATACACTTGCTCACAATAATTTGGTAACCGGGGTCCTATTTGGCCTTGATCTAACAAAAATGGGAATTACATCTCCCGCATTCATGTGATCCATTTGCCCGTAATATGCTGAATTCAGGTCCATTCAATGCGGGAACTACATTTCCCGAGTCTTGCTCCACGCTGCGACGCATTTACGCAACTGACGTCATGCGTACGCACGCAACCCGTGCCAATGCGGAAGCAGGAATCAATTTAGCCGCCGTCGGTGCACCGCGTCGGTACCTCCCCACGAAAGAGCTTCAGAGGGACGACCGGTGCACCGACGGAGAGGTAAGAGGCTGCTACACAAACGTGGGGCAGAGTTGCGTTGCTGTAGGCTATTGAGCCCATACTGTTCCATATGATATTTACCGAAAGAAAAGGGAAACCAGAGATTCCTGCCTTTTGACCCATGCGCATCTAGAGATGTCGATCTAGGAGTCCTTTTGTAAAATTCTTTACCTAGAGAGTAAAATCAGCGCTCGCTACTATCTTACGCTGTGTTTCAATAAAAGAATTAATACGATCTTTTTTTTAAAAAAAACTTTTTTTTGAGAGAACAGGGCGCCGGATCCGGCGTGCGAGAGAGGGTTGATATGTGGAGCATGAGGTATTCTTTACCCATTCTAAATAAAACCTTTCCATTTTCACTACAGAGCGGTGTACCCACTACCTGAGCTGGTGCCAGGTGAGGTGGGGCTGTTCCTCCCCAACAAATGGGTGAGTAAGAGTAAGGTGTAAAGCCATGACAAATTGTGATTGTCTAGAATTGTTGTTTATTCATAAAATAACATTACGATTAAAGCACGTTATTATATTCATTGACCGTGCTTTATTTTGGTTTTTCTCTTATGTATCCATATCATTTCCTGGCTGAATATCTGGATTTAAAGTTGGGGAGACGAGTATATTGCACTTACCAGGTGATATCTCTACCTTTTTAATATATAGCAGTAGCATCCAATGGTCCTGAGGAAGCAGCAGGAGACCGACAGGCTCCAGTGACTGCAGAAACATGTCGACCTAACACTCTGGTAGTAGTTATTTGTTACACTACACCTTGCACTGTTTTTATTGAGTTGGGAGTGAAAGGGTGCATATTAAAGTCGTTTTCCCCTATCACTACCTAATTTTAGAGCTTTTTTCTCTTTTCTTTTATCACTTCAACACTCTCACTTCTAAGAAATGCTATTCAGTTCCACATTTAGGCACACCCTGGCTACATCTGAGTTAGTGTGCTTGGTATCCCGTCGACCTGGCTCTTTAATACCAATCTGCCGGTCTTGTGTGGCCTACCATTTCTTGAAATGAACAAGAGATCCCAGATGATGAAGGGCGGTCTCGATGGTGGACTGATGGGAACTCGCTTACACTGATAGCTTCTCCCTCCTATTTTTTGTTGGATACATGATTGTATTAGCCTTTTGACTCACTGCTAATTCTTGTTGGTGTCATTAGTAGTCAGGGTGTTTAGCAGTTAGGGTCATTAAATATTTCCCCTGGGACCTCATTTAGTGTGTTAATGTAAGGTAACGTATAAACACTTTGTAATGGTCACAGTGAAATTTACTACTTCTAATGGAGTAAATTCCCTGTGACCATTACAAAGTGTTTAAAAGAAAAGTCTAGGTCACTGTGAGAGTATATATATTTGTTTTTCACTTCGTACTTGAATGTTTTATGTAATTTGTTTTTGTATCCAATACATTTGTTTTGATGGATGTACGTTTTATACGTTACCTTATCCTTTGTCTCACATCCCTCACTAGATATTAGGGTGTGTAGCTCTTACTTTTTCAAGAAATATTGATTATTCTTGACTCAAATAAAGCATCGTAAGTCATAATTAACTTTTGCTCTGATATTCGTATCATGTGTTTAGATAATTTTCGTTAGAATCATTAATATGATATCCCAATGAAATTTAGGGAAAAACATTCTGAAAGTTATTTGTCTTTTTAAAGAATAAAACGTGGCAGAATCACTGTTCATTTACCGTGATTGTCCCCGGGTTCTGCGCGGTAAAGGGTATCCCCAATGATTAATACTCACTTCATCCCTGGACCATGCCAAAAATCCACATCTCATGCAGTTGTTCCTTCTTGTGTCTTTCTTCAGAGTTGTGGAACTTCTTGTCTCTTATGTAAGACTTCTTGTCCATCTCACTTTTTTTTTAGCTAATTTAACACCTATATTATCTGTCTTTTATCTTAATTTTCTGGCTAAAGTATTCCTATAATCCCTCAGCACCAGCATGCCCTGATGGCATTTATTTCACATTGCAAATTTGCTGGAATAATAGTATGGAAAGCAATGAGATGGGTGGCTGCAAGAGCAACATACCCTACAAAGTAAAACCAGAGGCCAAATCTCAGACTATATGTATTACTTTGCATAAATAGAAAGACTGATACATCATTAACACCATCGCTGCTGATGGTATTCCCCTCCTGTGCTGAGTCTCATTTTTTCCCATTGTTCATGACGAGCTCAGCTCAACATAAGCACAGCTCAACCGTGCCTCATGATGAGCTGAGCTCGTCATGAGCATTGAAGGGGTTAAAAAAAAACATGCTTCAAAGAATACCCAGAACGTTGTCAGGAAATTTACATCATGGAAAAAATATCATTATGTGGCGATTTCACAGCTCACCGGGACTCAATAGAACAAGAGACCCCCTTATCTGATTACGCCATGCCCTTCTTCCTCTTTCAGAACGACTCCTTCCCATCTCTTCCATTCCCGGTTGAAAAAGGAGTAGGTCTCTTTAAAACACAACAGAGACGGAGTATAAACCCCGCCCCCAAAGAATGCATCACGTACAGCATATCGCCGGGACCAATAGGGGGACACACAACCGAAACCATCTGTCCTGGAGGGAGCCAACCAGAACGCGGACCAGAGGGAGAAAAGCCGGAAGACGACTCCAAAGTAAAACGCGGTGTGGAGAAGCCCTGTTTCCAGCCTGTGTGGGAGAGAGGATCTCAAACCACCCGCTCTAGATCCAGCAAGAAGCCGGAACCAACTAGGAGGAAACCAAAGTCACCGAAGACGGGAAGAACCTCCAAGGACACTGTGCAGGAGCGAGCCATGCTCCTGGAGGAGCGTGGCTAAGAGAGGTACGTGCTCTTATACGAGCCTTAAGGGGGAGGTGGGGTACCGATGTACCGTAGGAGCTACTCACTACCCGCTTTCCCTCCCCTTACCTCACGAGTGGTGGATTTGTTATGGGTGTAAGGTGATGAGGCTCCCACTCACTCCCTCCCCAGAATAAATGGACTCCTGACTCTGGTCTTAATCTGTTCTTTTTCTTTTCTTCTTTGTTTTGTTTTCCATCATTTCCTTTGATGCACCTGAGAACCTGAAGGCGAACACTTCCCCGAGACCTCCCGTGAAGAAGGAAGGAACAATAGAAGACCCCGTATTACCTTATTGTTGTGACAAGAGGATAGACTAAATAGTGTTACAATAAAGATATTCCCCGGAATACTATGCATGTCTCTCTCTGCCCTTATTTCCCAATCCCGCGTTACAAAGTGATGGAGATTGCGGGCATAGCCACCCATTAGAAGACAATAATGTAGAGTCTAATCCAGCATCTTATAAAAGGGCAGGAAAAGCTGGAATGGGCTATAGAACACCAAATGACGACAGCGCAAGCAGACAGAGACCTCTTTAAGACAACCATGGCTAAACAGGTGGAGTGTATTCACAAGGTTGCTGAGGACCAGGTGCAGTTAAATACAAAAATACAAGACCCACATGTCCCTACTGGATCCCCAAACGTGTCCTTACAGAAATATGTACCTGGGAAGATTCCAACGCATTTCTGTTGAATTTTGAGAGGGCTGTATGAGCATGTGGCTGTCTCATAGCAAAATGGCCTTTCTTTCTTGCTCGCCTGTTAATGGGTGAAGTGCAAGCAGCGTATCAAGTCACAAATGAGGACGGCAACGCCCCTTATGGCGTAATCAAGACTATCATACTAAAACACTTAGGTATGGACACTGAAGCCTACCGCGTTAAATTTCGCAATGAGAGAGGGTCACCTGGGGATAAGCCCAAAATGCTGTTTATTAAATTAAAGGGGGCAGCAGATAAGTGGTTAAGACCCCAAGAGAACACGAAAGAAGAGGTAATGGTCCTCATATACCTAGAGCAGTATTTGGAGGCATTACCCTACCCAACACAAAAATGGCTATGTCAACATATGAACCTAATAATCGAACAAGCCGTAGAGATGGCTACGACGTTCTCCCAGGCCCAACCCCGTTCTTTCCCGTGGGACACTGAGAAACAGCATAAGCCAGGACCCTTAACAAAGACTGAAAAGAAAATGGTAATAAGGGCCAACCCGATCTTCCCCATAAGGTGTACCATCCCAAACCAGAACCAGCAACCTCACGCGGTCCGCAGTGTTTTGAGTGTGGTAATTGGGGACATATCTCTCTGTTCAAAAATATAAACCGAGGAACCCATGGATGTCCGCTTCCTCCCAAAGACAGTCCTGTATTCGGATGAATGCAGAACAAGTTTCTACGTAAGTCTCACTGTGAATGAGACGCCTGTTACTGCCCCTTTGGACTCCGGGTGCCGTCAGTCAGTTATACATTTCAGTCTGGTACAACAAGAACAACTTGTACGAGGCACCTCTGTACCCATTAGGTGTGTCCATGGGGATGTCAATACCTATTCCCTGGCTGAAGTACCTATAACAATACCCAAACACGCTCCCATGAAAACAAAGTTAGGGGTAATGCATAACCTCCCGGAAAAGCTAATCATAGGGACCGATAACCCCCACTTTGCCACCTTGTGCAAAGCCGTGTTACTTTGCCACTGGATTCAAGCTAGCCTGGCTGATGACGGCTGATTAGCCAGAAAACGGTCCCATGATGCTTGTTTACAGTCCAGGGAAGAAATGGCTTGGCAGTTCGGTCTGGACTGTTCCCATGAGGCACAGAGTCAGACTGATTTGCATATGGCCATGTCTGAACTGGGGTGGCGGAGTGAGCTAAAGAATGATGGTGGATTAAACCCAGATCCGTTGACTGGGGGTGAGTGCTTACATTGTTCAACACTCCGTCCATCATCCCCTTTGGTATTGCTAAAGCAGTCTTACTTCATACCTCTGCTTTTCCTAATATGCTAACTCAAAAGCCCTGGTCAACTGACCATAACTTTAGCTTCTCCCAGAGCAATAACCCCATTCTTCGATTTGCGTGGGAACAAGCCAAAAGGAACTGCTCAGATACCCTGTTTACTTGTTTTCAAATAAAACATAGCCTACTATATCGCATACGGGAGCAGGGAGCTCTTCCACAACTACTTGTTCCCAAAAACTTTCAAGACCAGGTTCTTTTTTTTTTGTGCTCATTCTCACCTTCTTGCAGGCCATAGTGGTGCGGAAAAAACATATGAAAACATTCTGAAATATTTCTTTTGGCCCGGCATTCATACTCACATAACCTGATATTGCCAAGAATGCAAGATATGCCAAAAGAACGACCCCTACAACCTCCCGGCTGTTTCCCTGCAACCGCTCCCCTTGATAGGAACTCCATAAGAAAGGGTTAGGATGGACCTTATCTGACCCCTCCCCAGGTCTAGAAAAGGCAACCACTATGCGCTTGTCATTGTGGATTGTGCAACAAGATACCCCAACGCTTTCCTCTTAGATCTCCTACCACCACTAATATAGCTGAGAAACTCATAGAATTCTTCTCCAGGGTGGGTTTTCCCACAGAGATCCTGACGGACCAAGGTACCCCGTTTGTGGCACGTCTTATGCGCCACGTGTGTACATTACTGAATGTCAGTCATATTAAGACGTTAGTGTACCATCCCCAGACAGGCGGCCTTTGTGAGAGATACAACGGGACGTTAAAACTAACACTTAAGAAGATGTTATCTAGAGAAGGAAGGGAGTGGGACCTACTCTTGCCTCTTGCCCTCTTTGTCATTCAAGGACAAAGACAAAGTAGCCTTTGCTGTTCATCCTTTGAACTCCTGTATAGCCGCCAACCCAGAACCCTTCTGGAAATTACAAGAGTGGCATGGGAGCAAGAGGAGGCCACAGAAACAAAAGACCTCCTTAATTACACCAATGCCCTGAAATCTAGGCTAGGGAAATTAAGGGAGTTAGCTTACTCTAACCTTGAGAAAGCCCTGGTAAAACAGAAAACCTATTATGACAAAGGAAAAAATGGAGATAACTTCAAGTCGGTGACTGGGTGGTGTTATCACTACCTTCACCACTGGTCATAGGAAAAGGGAACTGGAAGGGCCCCTATAAAGTAGTGGGAACCATAGTGCATACCACATACACTTTACAAATCAACCCACGCAAAACTCAAAATTATCACATTAATTTGTAAAACAAAATGGGTTAGGACCCCCTCCCAAATAAACACATCTCTTACAGGTTTCCTTTCTGACCCCCACCGCTACCCTTGAACTTCTGGTCATTAACCAAGACCCCAGAACCTCACAAACATCGGAATTACTGGACATCTTACGTCCCTTCTCTGAGCTCTTTTCTGACTCATCTGGTAGAACAACCTTATGCGAACACCCCATAACCACTGAGCCGGGAGTTGTGCTAAAGCAAAGGCCGTACCGATTCCCCGCAGCCAGACGACATGCCATCGACAAAGAAATAGAATAGAAAACATGTTATCCATGGGTGTTATACAACCATGTCGGTGTATATGGTCCTCTCCCATAGTCCTAGTTCCGAAACCCGATGGCACAATACGTTTTTGCATAGACTTTCGCGCTGTCAAAGCTGTCTCCAAGTTTGACGCTCATCCACTACCACGGGTTGATGAACTAATAGAGAGACTCTGGGAGGCTCAGTACATTTCCACTATTGACCTCACCAAAGGCTACTGGCAGGTGCCCCTTCGAAAGGAGGACCAAGAGAAAGCAGCATTCGCCACACCCTCTGGACTGTACGAGTTTACCGTACTTCCATTCGGGTTACACAGGGCCCCTGCCACCTTTCAAAGGCTCATGAACACGGTCCTCCAGGGGCACCAACAGTATATCTCCGCCAACCTGGATGACATTGTAATCTTTAGCCCTTCATGGGAAGAACATCTACATTGTCAACAGGTTCTTCTCACCCTTAAGAAGGCAGGGATACACATTAATGCAAAAAAATCCAAAATGGCCTTCCGAAAAGTAAAATAGCAGGGATTCCTTTAATCTGCACATCTAATACCAGCACAGCATAGTAAGAAAGAAGGCTCAGATTCATGCCAACTGAATGCACTGATAAGTATAAGAACAAAGGGGCGTGGACACTGAGAAAAGATTAACAGAGGTTGTATGAACCAATCTAAGCGCTAAATAGCAAAGACTAACCCAAACACCACTGTGTCCAGAACATCTGTGTCAGAGAAAGAAAGCATGATGTGTTGGTGCTCATGCTCACATCGTTGGGATCCCAGTGATGAGAAGTGAACCAAAAGAGAAGAACAACTAGACAGCTAAGGGAATATACCTGGAATAAATAACCAAAAGGATGGCGACTGAACATCAACGTTCTAAAGCATGAAGAATGGGCTCTGGGCCCAAATCTGCAAAAACAGTAATAGGGAGACTGATGGTCAAATAGATTTCAAAAAGAGATATCAGAATGAAGGGAGGAGTGCACAGGGCAGGACAGCCGCTAACCAAATTCTGTGGGACAGCCGTGTACCTATGCCAGGAGGGTGTAGTCTCAGAGTCCTGCAAGGCGGGACCCGAACTAACAACACTGCATATTGAGTCAAATATCCTTCATTCAGACCCATAATTCTCTCTAGATTAAAACCCACAATAGGCACAATTGATAGTCCATATTAATCAAAATGATAAACCTAAAGAAAGAATGAAAAGAATAATGAAGAAAATAAAGTGAAGAAAATAAGATGCAGCTTGAAAACATGTGCCCATTGCCAGAGTAACACGCCAGGATCCTAAATAGCAAACGCTAACGCATTAGGCATGACCCTGGTCCAATATCAAGGAGGCCAGGCAGCTTAGGGTTTGCTCACAAGGATACAATGCACCAGAGATTAGGGAACGCCTGCCTTCAAACTATAGTGGTAGCAAGATCAGGGAGTTACGCAAATGCTGCCACAGACAGACACACATCCTGTCTGGGACATGCAATGCCAAGTGACATACTGATAAGGAATTTACTTGGACATCCCTGATGCAGTAGTGCACCCGCTACTGCAAAAAGATGTGTAAAAGCTTAAAGCAAATGCGTCCTGGCCTCTAAGAATAAAAACATATAGAAAAATAAGAAAATTGAAAAATAATAAAAAGAATTTACCACCCATCCTGGGCGACTACATATACACTAACTCCAGGCAACATACGATGATGGATGATGGAGGCACAAACAGAGTGGAACGTCGGGCTCGTCACGACTAACTATTTAAGTCTCTTGACAACAGGAGGGCTCATCTAGGTAACAGGAGGAGCGCATTCAGGTTCCCGTCCAGCTCCTCCAGCCGATATGGAAAATCTACGGGATGCCGGCAAGGTCCCCGCAAAAACATTGGCGGGAGCAAGGCAGAGCAGAAAGTTAAATAGTGGCAGGCAGGCATGTTTAACCAAACGCGCACCAGATTTGAAAACTGTACGCTCCTCCCCTTCTTGGAAGTTCCTACATTGACATAGATGACATGACAAAGATAGGGTCGAAACAGATGATGCCATCTTGAGATGGATATCCCTAACGTGCAATAACAAAAACATTATTTAAAATAACAAATAATAATAAACACTGCAAAACCAAAAAAAACACGGAGAGTGAAAACTATATAGAAAAAAACGATACCTAGAATGCATGTAGAGTCTAGATGAACCGAGAGACACTAACCCAGTGAATGCGGGTATAAATAAAGCCAAAGGTAACAAACTATCACTGAGTATAGCACAAATACAGACAATGTATTATAAAAATAAAAATCGTACTCAAGAAAGGACAAAACGAGAATCTGGCCATGGGATGATGTAACAAAGAATAAAAAGTCCAAAAGGTATTAAACAATAACAAAAGGAAATTAAATTACAGAAGTGCTACAACAGCACTAGGTCAGCTAGATCTAAATGGTCAGGGGGAGAAACCTGAAAACAAGAGACAGGCTGAGGCACAACCTGGCAATGGCAGATATGACAACAAATCAGCAAATCAAAGAGAGAAGATCCTTGGACATGGACAAACATACGGTGGACATCGGGGAAGAGGTCCCTAAAGATTACAGTATAGCATTCTCCCACGGTAAAATTTCATTAAGTCCTTTGTCCTTGGTGTTGAGTGTGAAGATCCAAAACACCTCTTTTTCTGTGGGTTGCCGCTACATCTCTTCCCATCTGCGGTATGACTTTTTCCAAAATCGACCACCTAATGTCCCCCTCCGAATGGTTAGCCTCTATTCAGTGGCTAAATAGAGGTGCGGTATGTTTTGACAATCAGATGTTGGATTTGTGCTCACCGATTCATTTCCTGCATTCCCTTCTGGTCTCGCCTACATAGGCCAGATTACAGGGGCAAAGAAATATGAACACAATGTTCGAGGACCGACAATTTGTCATTTCTTTGAGAAACACCGTTCTCTCAATTATTAGAATGCTGTCACTCATGATGGCATTGGGGCAGGTTTGACAGGAGCCACACTTGTGGATTCCTTTGATGGGCTCACCTCCCGTGATGGATTTCTGACAAAACTTGTTGGGCTCGGGTCTCTTGGCGCTTACTAAGAGGTTCCTGAGATTTTTATTCCTCTTAAATGCATAAAGAGGCCCGGGCTGTTTTTGTTAGTGGTCATCTATGTTTATGAGGTGCCATTGCTAGTTGATAATTTAGTGCACCGTATTATCAAAGTTAGAGTGTTTGGTCATGCATACAAGTTTGTCAAGCTGTTCTTTGTTTTTAGGTTTGAACATCGCATCACGGTCATAATATCTAACAATCTAGAGAGTGTCTTTGATCAATGTGGGAGGGCAGGCTTGATAAACAGGCGAGGAGGCTGTATGTATTTTCTAACAGTAGGTGGTTTATTATCAAAATTTAGATTATTGGTTGTTGCAGAACATAAAATCCTGTGATCCTCTTCAGAGTCACTCTGTGAAGAGCTGGACGATGTTCTCTTGGACGGCGTTCCCGAGGCCGAGGTTCCAGGCTCCTCTTGAATCATGGTGGGGTCTCCCCGGAGGATCATAGAAGAGAGGATAAAAAGAAAAGAACCGTTAGATACTCGGACTCATTCGGGATTTATGTCTACTCTACCAGTCACCACACCTGGGAGTGAGGGAAGGACGTTTGGGACGTGAAAGTTAAGGTTGTGACTACAGGTTTGAAGGTAAGGGTTTTTAAGGGGGGTTAGAAAGAACAGAAACGATACAGGGTCTACAGCCTCTTCCAAAGTTACAGCGTTTCACCTTGGTCGGTTATCAGAGAGGTGTGGCTCACTGTAGAGAGGTGTGGCTCACTGGTTAGAGGCGGCAGACCCGAGTGCAGAGAACGGCCCGGGACCAGGGTTCGATTCCCGACGCGGCAGGGTCTTGGACCAGGATCAGCGGACTGATAATTCTCGCATCGGTGCCCACTCCGACCGGGGAGCACACTCGGTAACTCTGGGCATTAGCTTGCCTCATCTCTACAACGGCCCCCACAGACGCCAGGGATGCCTGGTTTCACCCTGGAGACACCCAAATGGGACCATCTCACAGGGAAAACCAGGATGGGTTCCCCAGCAGTCTACAGCGCCGGGACACTCGGGTAGAGTAACTGTGCGCTATACAAGTACCCCACATTTACATTTACATTTACATTTACATCACACGAGCCGGGGAGGGGAAAAACATACAGTTCTCAGTGTTCAATACCCGTCCCCTCCCCTAGCTGGCCCGTGTGGAGGAAAACAAATGTAAGGGCTAACAACAAAGGAAGAAAGATAATGGTACAGGTGATTAATTAGCCCGGGA
The DNA here is from genome assembly GCF_964263255.1 of Lissotriton vulgaris. Taxonomy (NCBI): domain Eukaryota; kingdom Metazoa; phylum Chordata; class Amphibia; order Caudata; family Salamandridae; genus Lissotriton; species Lissotriton vulgaris. The sequence continues at coordinate 1,139,285,946 of NC_141695.1, read as the reverse complement.
TATCCCTCCCACCTCCCTCTTACTCCCCCGTGTCCCCTGAGAAGGTATGACTCACCGACTCCACTGCAACTCTCCAGAGTTGCGGCCGCTCTCCAGCCTCCTCCGGTGGGCTCCACCAATCCTCAGTCCACCGCTCTTCGGCTTCCTCGTCTTCTTCCTCCCGACGGTCTTCAGCCTCCGCGTTCTCCAGGAGTTCCGCATCGTCCTCACCGGGTCTCTTCCTGTCTTCGCTCTCCATCTCCTTTCCTCGCTCCTCTTTCCCGCGATTGGTCCTTGACAGCTCTTTCCCGTTCCTGGCGCCTTTCATTTGCTCCTGTGGAGTACTTCCGGGTTTAACCCTGCCCACTTCCGGTGTTTCCTCAGTGCCTCGCTGTGTAGTAAAGTCACACGGAAATGGTAATCGTCCTGACCGAACTCCTTCCATCAAGTGCCAGGATGCATTGTTTTGGCTCCGGACGTCGGACTGTCTGTTCCGGGACGACCCACAGGCAAGTCTCGCATGGGCTTTTTCACAATCAATTTGGTGGGATACCCACTCATGGTAAGTTTATCCTTGAGGGTTTCTGCTTGGTTCATGTAATCCTTAATAGTCGTACAATTTCTTCGAATTCGAAGAAATTGACTAAACGGAATACCATCCTTCTGGCATCCGGGGTGGTAGCTACTAAAATGTAGTAGGGTATTTCTTGCCATGGGTTTGGTGTAAAGTGAGACCAACAGATGGGAATTTTGGTGTTCAATCCACACGCCAAGAAATTCCACCTTAACATACTGGTATGAACAGTGAATTTCAGGTTGGGGTCAGCTGCATTGATCCATGATGTAAATTCATCTAAGGTATGCTGATCGCCTCTCCAGACAAAGAAAATGTTGTTGATAAAACGCGACGAGTGAAGGACGTTCTCGAACAATGGGCCATTTTGTTATAAATATGGTGAGTTTCAAAGTGGCCCATATATAGACAAGCTACACTTTCAGCACAGGTGGCGCCCATGCTGAACCCCTTAATTTGTTAAAAAAAGCTGCTGTTGAATTCAAAGAAATTTTCCTCAAGTACAATATCAAGACATTGGAGAATAAAAAGGGAGTTGGTAATCAAGGGATCAGATTCCAGTATTTCCTCTATAACCCTTGTCGCCTCCCTTTGGGGAATGTTGGTGTATAAGGACTCCAGGACCATCGTAATCAATAATTCCATTTGGTCATTGTATGGTAGGCCTTCTATTTTAGATATAAAATGGTCAGTGTCCTTCACATACAAAGGTAGTTTACTCATGAGAGGCGGGAGGAACAAATCAACTTATTTAGATAGGGGTTCCTTAGCAGCCCCAATAGTGAAGACAACCTGCCTAAGTGGGGGATTGTTCTCATCCTTATGAGTTTTGGGAATTCCGTAGATTATAGGTATTAGAGGGAGTGAGAAATTCCGACTCTTTCTTGCAGATATAACCAATTTCAACAGCAGTTTCCTCTAGCCTGAGAATTGTACGTTTAAGGTTGGGTTTAGGGTTGTTGGTGATCTTTTTGTTAATCCAGCAAATTGGGAACTCCTCAGAACCGGTCTGTTGCACAAAATGGTCCACCTCCTGACATCCCCAACTCTATGATCAGAAATAAACATAGAGTAGTGAAGTGGTCAAGCGAGGGATAAGGAAAGGGAAGGGAAGGGAACTGCTGGGATTTTAGAAGCTGTACAACAAAACAACATGAGAGTAAGTAAAAAGGCACACTACCACAGTCTACTCTCTGTAAGTCTTGCTAGTACCATGAATAATCTACCTGTATACGTAGAAGCACACTTCTTATGTGTTTTGTCACTCAGGCTTATAATCATCAATCCATTTTTCCCGTAGTTTCTATGAAGGAAAGAACACCAAAACAATTAACACAACCTTTCATGCGTTACACACGTGTCTAGGGTGCTGCAACACTCGGTAGCCACTTTACATACCACACATCTGAAAAGGCACAACTTTGTATAAGGATTCTTGTCTTGTGTGTAGAGTTAATGCTCTGTGATCCAATACTCCAATCCACAACAAGGAAAAGTAAAGAAAGCCAAATACAAACAGGCGTCCCCTGGGAAAAAAGGTCTTCACATCACTAAGAACGCTAATCCAATTAAAGTAGGAACACGCATTAGTCAAATGAATGATAGGATGCCAGAAACAAAGGTTACGTCCCCTAAGCTTCCGATGAGAAGATTAATCCAATCTTAACCTCCACTGAAGGTAAAAACATCTTGAGCTAGCACAGGACTAGTCTTAGCTCTGGAATTAATGTACCCCTCCCTTCATATCTCTAAAGGGAGTCCTCTTGTGCGTGTTGCAGGAAATCGGAGAAGACTCCTCCGTCTTCATTGCACGGGCATGCGCGAGCAGGATCGCTACCCACAAGCCACGCTATCTTGCTGGAAACATGGTCCCAAACAAACAACGAATTGCGGTGCCAGGAAGAACCCGCAATCAGCCGATGCGGTTCTTCGAAGTACGGAAACCGGAACTTGAATTACACACGTCAGTACGTGCGTCTCTGGTCCGGAAATACCCATGAGCCTCCTCCGGGCATCATGGGAGTTGTAGTTTTTGTGCTGTCGTGGCCAGGAAGGTGCCTAGGCTTGCTGGCCCTGACACTTTTTGTAATGTCTCTGCGATCCAAGTAAATTGTCCATCTTCTCCACATATTATGATGTATTGAAGATGACAATGCCCCCTCTACTTACAGACCCACACAGATACTCACACACCCATCCAAACACCCAGTCACAGACCCACTCAGACACTCACGTACCCACTCACAGACCCACTAATAGAATCATGCTACCACTCACAGACCCACTGAGAGACTCACCGACCCACTTAGAAACTCACTCAGACACTCAAGCACCCACTCAGACATTCATGTACCCACTCACAGACCCACTTAGACATGCACGCACCCACTCACACACCCAGTGAGACACTTATGCAGGCACTCCCACGCCCATTCAGACACTCACACACTCCGTCACACACCCATTTTTAAAGGTTAGAGGTTACAGTTATGAAATACAAATTTTAAAAAACCTTACAAAATTTACTGGAAAAAAACCAAATGTTACAGGTGCATTATAGTTAGGAAATAGAATTTAAAAACCTTAGTAATTCACGTTAAAAAAACCAAAAGGTTACAGGGACGTTATAGTTAGGCTCACAATTCACTTGTAGAAAACCAATGAATTTCAACAGTTATAGTTACCTGAGGTAACTATAATTTACACCCCCGCAATGCACTGCTTATGACCTCACATATTACAACACTCATGACATGATCAGTGACATAACTGATGATACCACTGATTACATCCCTTACATCATCCACAGAAGCACTCACACACCCACACACATCCCTACACAACCTCTCATACAGCCACTCAAACACCCAATCACTCACATACCCATTCACAGGCCTATACAAGTACTCACACAACAACTCACTCCTCCATAGAGCCACTCAAACACCCACTCATTCACTCATACAGCCACTCATACAACCATTCACCAACTCATACAGTCACTCATGCAACCAATCACTCTCCCAGCCACACAATCATTCATACAGCTACTCCTATAAAGATATATTCACATCCACAGCCGCTCACACACCCACTCACGTATCCTTCCACCCTCTCAAGACAGCCACTCATCATTGCAAGCACTCACACAATTATTGGTTGTTAATATTAATTTATTCATTGGTAATTAAATATGGTAATTGTGTAATTTTTTTAAGGTGCAGGAGTTATAGGGGTAAAGGGTGGGAAGGGTGGGAAGTAATTTCTGAAAAATTAATAATTAGTTGTTAATTTATATTAATTCATTCATTGTAAATTAATTATGAAAAATGTGTAATTAATTTTTGGTGCAGGTTACGGGGTTTATAGGGGTAAAAGTTGGAAAGTAATTTATTTGTAATTAATTATTAATTAGTTGTTAATCCATATTAAATAACTGATTCTTAAATATGAGAATTGCGTAATTAATTTTAGGTGTGGGTTGTGGGGTTTATAGGGGTAAAGGGTGGGAATTTGTTTATGTTTAATCAATTAATAGTTAGTTGATCATTATTAATTTATTGATATTTAATTAGGGTATTTGTTTATATTTTTGTGTGGATTTTACTTTTACAGCAGTAAAGGAGGGGATAAATTAATTTTACTTATGTTAAAATTAATTGTTAAATACTATTAGTTTTTTAATTGAAAATAAGTTTTAATTTTGTAATTATTTTTTGAACAGTTTAATTTTAGCTGTGCATTGTGGGGATTGTAGGGGTAAAGTGTGGGGAGTTGATGAATTTTTTTATGAGTTTTAATTTGTTTTTTAATAATAATATTTCTTTTATTGGTAATTAATTATGTTAATTATGGAAGTTCTTTTTTCTTCAAAATTTAGATGTGGTTTGTGAACTGTGTGGTGTTATAGGCGAGGAAATAAAAAAGTAATTTTATGTAATATTTAATGTTTTTGTGTGTGAATAATTTGTCATTAAAAATATTTATTTGTTTGAAAATATTTTTTTCTTTCATTTAATATAATATTTGTGGGTATTTGTCATATGTATTTAACATTAAAATATGTGTTTTTTATATTAAATATATTTGTATTTAATTTTTAACATTTATATATTTTTTATTTTTTTTGTTTTTTAAATATTTGTGTTATGGTTAATATTTTGTTTGTTTTTTAATTTTGAATTGACTGTAGTGAGAATATTAATTGTTACCCCTCCACAATCCAACACTTTCCCTACTGTTGCACTAATTGGAGTGGGAATAGTAAATGTTATCCCGCCACTATCCAACACTTTCTGTACTGTTGCACTCACTGGAATTGGAATAGTAGTTTTTACCCCTCTACCATCCAACGTATTACCTACTGTTGCACTGACTGGAGTGGGAATATACATTTTTGCTCCTCCGCTATCCAACGCTTTCCCTACTGTTGCACTCACTGGAGTGGGAATAGTATTTTGTACCCCTCCGCTATCCAACACTTTCCCTACTGTTACAGTCACCGGAGTGGGAATAGTTATTTTTACCTTTCCGCTATCCAACTCTTTCCCTACTGTCGCACTCACTGAAGTGGGAATAGTAATTTTTGCCCCTCCGCTGTTTAACACTTGGCCTACTGTTATGCTCACTGGAGTGGGAATAGTAATTTATACCCCTCCGCTATCCAACAATTTCTCTACTGTTACACTCACCAGAGTAGGAATAGTTATTTTTACCTCTCCGCTATCCAACACTTTCCCTACTGTTACCCTCACTGGAGTGGGAATAGTACATTGTATCCTGCCGCTATCCAACACTTTCCCTACTGTTGCACTGACTGGAGTGGGAATAGTTATGTTTACCTCTCTGCTATCCAAAATTGTCCCTACTGTTGCACTGACTGGAGTGGGAATAGTTATTTTTACCTCTCCGCTATCCAACACTTTCCCTACTGTTGCACTCACTGCTATATAAAACTTTCTCTACTGTTACACTCACTGGAGTTGCAATAGGTTTTTTTACCTCTCTGCTATCCAACACTGTCCCTACTGTTGCACTCACTGCAGCGGGAATAGTAATTTGTACCCCTTTGCTATACAACACTTTCCCTACTGTTGCACTGAGTTTAAAGGCTTTTCAATAGTTTAATGTTTTAATTTATAATAAAATGTTTTTGAATTCACTTTTATGTTATTGGCATATATACATATATATTTGTAAAATTGTATATAATTTAAAAATGATGAAATAAATTTAAATTATCCGTTTATTAATTGTTTTAAAGTAAATAAATATATATTAATTATTATGTATGTGTGTTTAACTTTTTTAATTACGTCTATTTGTTGTAGTTATTAAAATGTATATTAAATCTACTTTATTTTTTATATTAATTTTAATATTTAACATATTTATTATTATATATATATATATTAATATATTTAAAAATCGATATTTTGTACAACTATATTTTTACATCAATATTTTTTTCTGATTTGTCTGTACTGACCATTATAAATATAGGATGGCGATATTTATGACATCAATATTTCAAACTCAATATTGTGGTATTGGGATATTTTAGGTGTTGATAACCTGTCAGTGAACTAGTCAAAATATAGTAGAGGGACAAATATAAAGCGGCCCTAAGTAATTATGAAAAATCAATTTTGGAGGCCAAAATCGAATACTACACATCACATACTGAAGCTGCCAGCAATGCCCCCAAAACCCTGTTCTAGACCATAAAACAACTGACCACTACTAGACAAACAGACACAGCATTTATCAATCAAGGCTTTTGTAATTCCCTAGCTAGCACATTCCAGGATAAAGTGCTTAATATTTTCAATGATTTCACTCACTGCAACAGTTCAAAAGGAGCATCTCATCCTAGCCCTTAGCTAATCAGCCCTAGGTATTTTAATACCCCCAAATTCATCTCGCAGGTTAAAGCTGGATCGGCCCCCAAGATCACTCATTTCGCTCCTGAAGTCACAGCACAATACCTTTTTACTATTTTTTCTACTATGTTTGATACTGGCATTTTCTTTACCACCAAGAAAGCAGCATCAATGCTCCCCCTCTTAAAGAAATCCACGCTCAATCCTCTTGATCCCAACAACTATCAACCTATTGATAGACTTCCCTTTCCGGTTAAAGTAGCAGAAAAATCCCTGAACAGCCAACTCTCTTCCTTTATGGAGGATAATCTTCTCCTGGATGACATGCAGTTTGCTTTCAGGGCAAACCATAGCACTGAATCTGCCATGCTTACTAAGGGTGAGCGGGAAATCCATTACGCTCGCGGATTTTGCGGATTTTTGGGAAATCCGCAATCCGCGAATTTTGCGGATTTCCCGCAAAATCCGCAAAAAAAATCCGCGAACGTAACGGGTTCAAAAGTTGAACCCCCACTCATGCAACTATTTTACAATGGCGCCAGCAAGCTGCCAGCGCCGTTGTAAAATAGTTACAAAGTTAGCTTGCACAGGAACCACTAGATAAAATGAAGCAGGAGCTGCTTTATTTTATCTAAGTGCTTCCTGTGCAAGTTAACTTTGTAACTATTTTACAATGGCGCTGGCAGCTTGCTGGCGCCATTGTAAAATAGTTGCATGGCTGGGCACAGGTCTGCAGCTCACTCAAGGGACCCCTGCGCCCTTTCGGGGCGATTGCATAGTAACACACACATGGTCGCTCGAACTAGTTGATGCTCAAATTCAGTGACTCATTCATTAGCCCAAAAACAATCGTGAGCGTTGTCGAGGCTGGACAGGTGTGCCTTCTTCCCAAATCTACCGTGGAAAATCAGCTGTGATGCTGGATAGGCTGTGCATCCTTGACTTTCACGAGCGCAATACCCGTGCTGTTCCTGTGATCAGGAGCTTCTTTCTCTTCATCTGCTGAACTGATCTTTCTCTGACCTTTTATTCACACAAGAGGCACATACCCTACTGGGCACATTGTGTTCGCACGGGTTTCTGAAAGTTCGCACACGTTTTGTACAATTTTGCAATTTGCGAAATTGTACAAAACCCTCGCGAACTTGCAGAAACCCGTGCGAACATAAAAAAAAAAAATCTGCGCGGATTCGTGGATTTTGCGGATTTTCGCAATCCGCAAATTCGCAAATCCGCAAATTCGCGGATTGCCAATCTGCAAAATCCGCTCATGCCTAATGCTTACAGCCACTAAGGAAATTTGCTCATCTTTCAACTGCTGAGTCAATGCAGTTCTGATTCTGTTGGATCTTGCTGCAGCCTTTGATACGGTCAGCTATAAATTACTGATTGACCGTATAAGGGAACTAGGGATAAGAGACCTAGCATTGGCACTGCTTAAATCCTTCCTTTCAGGACAGCAACAAATGGTGTCACTTAGTGATTTTGACTCAGGACCTTTTTGCCAGCTGTGTGGGGTTCCTCAGGGATCTGTGTTGTCCCCCACCTTGTTTAATCTTTACTTCACCCCACTTGCTGCTCCTATTAAATCTTTTGGGCTGTCATCTGCGTCCCTATAGTGTATTTGGCAAAAGATTAAAGCAGTGCCGGTGTCATGTTTAACAACTGTATGAGTGCAGTGAGCAACTGGATGGCTGTTCATTGCTTGAGGCTTAATTCCTCCAAAACTGAAGTTATCCAATTCTGAAAAATCCAGCCATTTGGTCTTCCCTCTGGTGGCCATCCCACATGGGTATAGCGGCCAAACCGATTCCCAAAGTAAAAGATGTAGGGTTTCTCTTAGACAGTGAACTAAAATACAAAGAACAAATCAACCAGATCACTTCATCCTCTTTTTTTCGTGATAGAATTTTAAAGAAAATTGAATATTTTATTCCGGCTGATCTTCTGAAAGGAGTGGTCATCGCTCTAGTTGTGTCACAACTGAACTACTGCAACAGCCTCTATATTAGCCTTTCAAAAGTTCCACTTAAAAAATTGCAGATCATCCAGAATGCAGCCCCTCGATTTCTACTGGGAATCCCTAAATATCAGTCAGCGAGGGCCTCTAGTAGACATCTTCATTGGCTTCGGGTCTGCCATTGAATTACTTTTAAGGCTCTTTGTCTAGCCTATAAACCTCTTTATGGAAAAGCCCCTAACTTCTTTATGAAGAACTTTGAGCGGCATATCCCTGGAAGAGCACTACGCTCTGGCTCAGCTAACCTGTTGAAGTTTGCTTCCTTTAATTGTGCTACTTGGGTGAGGGAGAAGCTTATTCAGCCTCACAGCCCTTCAGTGGAATTGTCTGCAAATAACTCTGAAAACAGCACCCTTGTGGAAAATGTGTAATATTTTATTTGGCATAAGTAGCAGCCATTTTGGCTGAGGTGTCCCATTTCCTTTCCTTCGTAATTCTTCCGTCCTCTGCTGCTCGTCTTTTCCAGCCTGTGCTATCTATTTTAGTTGACTTCCTGACTCAGCTAAAAGCAATGTACATGCTGAGAGTTTGTAGCTGCTAGTACATCTGTTGACTATCAATCAATTGCTGCAGCCGTAAGCATTTCTGCTCCCTCTCCCACTTTGCTGACCAAGTGGTTATTTATATGCCCATTTTTGGTGGTAACTATTTCTAAAACCTGTACCCCCTATTTCTGTTCTAGTGCTTACACTGCACAAAATCTGTATTTAAAGGGCACTGGTTGGTGAAGCCAGTGCTGTGTGGACGTGGTCCCACTCATGAGTGAGTAATAAACGTGTTATTTACCCCCTACTCCAGTGCTGATCTCTACTTTGTTGGTTTTTGAACCTGTGGACAAAAGGGTGACCCTGCACCAGTGTACTCCTAAAAAAGGGGTACATTTCCACAGTTAGCGCCCGTCGTGGGACTCCATTGGAGACAAGGACATCCGAAGCAGTGATCTTGACGGAGCATTGGAATTTTGCGCTGCACAAGGAGACCTTTGTCTTTGCAGGCCGACGTGAATTTTTTGATTTTCTGATTTGACCCTCCTGGTGGTGGCCGGTCTCACTGGGGTTTTCTGTGGCACAATTATGGAGAGACCATTAGGTCAACTGGAGATCAGAAGGTGGGAGTTGGAGTCTTCTGTTTGATAAGGTCGCTTTAAATGTGTTATAAAGGCAGGTAATGTGCAGATTTTTCTCCTTTTTAAAAATGTTGAAGTACTAATATTTTACAATGCATTTTCGAAGCATGCCTGTTCTCAGCACACTCCGTAAGTGGTGTTGCTGTTCTGGTGGTATCAAACAAAGTTTAGAAAAAAGTCAGCCGGCTCCCCTAGAGGGGACACCTAATAAAGACATAGATGTCAAATATGGTATTTCTTCCATAATGAACCGTCCACTATGGAATAAATACACAAAAAAAGATTCTGCTCTACAATGGCCAGTGAATGGGTCATTTGATTTTTAAAAATAGTTTCAAAATGTAGAGACGTGTTTATTTAAAAGAAAAATAGACAGATTATGTTTTATTGAATGCGAATGTGGGAGAAAGAAGTGCAAGAGAGAGCGAAAAGAGCAGAAGCTATAGCAGAAAAAGAACAACGGAAAGCGATATATTAAAAAGCACTAGAATTAAAAAAAATAAAGAAAAGACGGAAGTAATAGAAAAAGAAGATAGAGAACGTCATTTGGAGGTAAATGACCAGTACCCTATTAGGCACCCTGTTTATCCCATAATTAATGAACCTCAGGATGACTGCATCTTATCAGATCGATCCCCAACCCCTTATAAATTCCCCACTCCAAGTGCCCCTGAGGATGAGGTTTCTGATGAGGAGCATTTGTCTTCAGATGAAAAAGATAAAGATGAGCAAGTTGGGCGACAGACTCGCTCTACTCTGTCTAGTGCAGATAAAGATAAATTGAAGGGCAATGTTAGAGATGAATCACGTCGGGAGACTACAGCAACGATCCTCACAACTACAGTTCAGGCTTGGGAAAATGCTCAACAGTTATATTTTTTAGAAAAGTTCTGTTGGGAGATATTATATAATTGGCAGCATATTTCTGATGAATCAGGCCCAAATGATTTGAAGACAGATTATAAGCACTTAAGAGAGGGGACTTACCCTTTCAAAAACATATCTGACATAATTAGATGAGCGGTTAAATTACGGGATGATACATTACAAATGCAAAAGGAAAAGGAATTAGCGAAAAAAGCAGCAAGTAGGCATTAAGAAAACAGAATTTCAGACAGAGAAAACAGATATTCGGGTGGATTCGAATGATCCCAGCAGTAGTGAGTCTGCTATGAGACCAAAGCGTGAAGCTGCATCCCTGTATGTTCCCCGAAGGGTACGGAAACTAATGATGATAAAACTTCGGATGATGCAAAGGGATATTTAATATATATATGGGTTTATACTCCTTGGAGTAGAGCTGATGTGATGGCTCTTAAAGCTGCTTTGCCTGACGCCCGGAAAAACCCTGCTGCCTTCTATGAGGAGGTGGAAGGAAACATTAGCTCCTGCTTTATGACCTTGCCAGATATTGATATGTTCTTTAGGCTTATTTTGCCTCCTGATATGTGGAGAACAATACGTAAAATAGATGACAATGTAGCATATGGTGATACCTGGGAACATTTAGAACAAAAAGATGTGGAAAGAGAGCCTGCGCAGAAACCTCAGAAGGAGATATTAGATCTTCCTAAAGCTATTGTGACTAAGTTAAAGACTCTCATACCCCCCTAAGAAAATAGATTGGACTACGCTAGCCTCCTGTGAACAGAAAACAGATGAGTTCGTTTCTGAGTTCTTTTCAAGGTGTGAGGAACCATTCCATGATTTTAGTGGTCAGTCACTGGCCGATGATACAGGTAAGCATTTGTTTGTTGCTGAATGTGTCGCTAATATGTTACCGGAAATAGCTAGTCAATTAAAGGCCAGCGAGAGTTCTTGGACCACGTCTTTCCCAGTTTCCCTTTGACTATGGCCAATATTATGAGCAGCAGGAACAAGAAGCAAAAGGTAGGGAGAATAAGAAGTTTTAAAGAATTTAAAGACAAAAGTTATGTTGGCTCAAGTATATGGTCCACCATTTGGGGAGGTGGAAGAGGCGGACGTGTAATGTATACAGTTGGAGTGCCCGACCTTCCTCGAGCAAATTTGTCCCCTGATCAATGTGCTTATTGTAAAGAGACTGGACATTGGCGTTCTGAGTGCCCTCTTTTGCGAGGTCAGCAGTATCAGGGGGGAAGGGGCAGTATGAGAGGACACCCAGGGAATTCAGGATACAGGGGAGGTATGGGAGCTCGCCCCAGATTTGAAGCAGTTGAACAAGGACCAAATTACTCTAATTCTTTTGATAGACAAAATCAATATTAAATGTCTGATTATTCTGATGAGGTCCTTGCAGATTTCAATTATGCATAGGGATGCCTGGGATGGGGAAAGGGACCGTTTGAGGTGCCAGTAGATCAAATGGGTCCTGATGTTGATGCTAGCGTCTTGGGATCTACTGATCAGTTTTTGGTTGATACAGGGGTTACCTGAAGTGCTCTGTCTAAAAATTGGTTCCTAGGGCTCTCCTGTCCGGCACAATGATAACATTGATAGGATTTGATGGGACACCTACACTTAGCCCATTTTCACAGCCACTTGAATTCAGACTTGATAAATTTACTGCAGCATGCCCATTTTTGCTGGTATCGATATGCTTAAATATTTTCGTGCCACAATACGTTGTTCTCCGGACAACGTATTTTGAATGACAATTATTCAATGTTTGAGAGTTCCTGTCTTATCAATGAAGAATCCACTCTGGCGTTCTTACCTAGTGTAAAGAAGGAATACTGTTATTGTTATCATTTCTTGCCTCCAATCATCACAAAGTCTCTAGAAAGAAATTACAATTTTGTAGTCAGCAGGTTACCTATTTAGGTCACCTCCTGTCTAAGGAGGGATGTCCACTCACACCAGGGTGCATTCAGATCATTTTAGACTCTCCTGTACCCTGCACTCAGAAGGATGTCTGTGCACTGATTGGCCTCACTTCTTTTTGTAGGCAGTTTTTCACACATTATTAAACCTTTATTGGCCCTTTTTGACTAAAGGCACTCCAATGCCTTTCCCATGGACTATTGAATTTCAGAATGCCTTCCAACATTGACGCCAAGCTCTTTGTTCTGTACCAGTATTAGGAACTCCAGATTACACTCACTAACAAGAGCATATGAGCTTAGTACAGACTTGCTTGTCAATATTTTTACCGACAGCCAGTACGCATTCAGGGTGGCATATAATTGTGGTCGCTTACGGAAAGAAAGGGGTTTCCTCACCTCACATGAGACAAAAATAGTGCATGGAGAATTAGTGCATAATCTTCTTATTTCCCTAACATATCCTAAGAAACTAGCAATTGTTAAATGTAGTGTACACAAGAAAGTGACTGATAAAATAGGAGCAGGGAAATGCATTTGCAGATCACACAGCCCCTGAGACCGCAATGCAGGGAAGCACCACCTCCATGCATGTGGTGAATTACCAAGCTGAACGTTGGTATGATGCCAGGCAGGAAGTGCTGGACATGCAACAATCTGCCTCTGCTGATGAACTAGATCAATGGTCTAAGGAGGGAACACTGGATGATGAGGGCTGTTGGAGGAATAAAGATATGACCAAATGGAAGCTACACACAGCCTATTTATATCCCTTGATTTACATGGCACATGGGCCTGCACAAGTTGATGCATCCTCAATGGCAAAACAACTTATGCAAGTTTGGATCATCCTGATATTGCCGGCACTGCTAAAAAGATAGTCCAGTCTTGTCTGGTCTGTCTCCAGAATAATCCTGGAAAGTGAACGCAAACTCCAACAGGAGGGTTTGCAACACCAACTGCACCTTTTTATGGTCCTGCAAATGGACAACAGACCTCATTTCATTGGGCAAGTTGTAGAATATGTCCTGAAAGGGTTGGGGATTAAGCAGAAATTTCATGCTGCTTTTCACCCACAGTCAGCAGGCTTGGTAGAGCGTTACAACTCCACCCTGAAATTGAAATTGACTAAAATGCAGGCTTCCACGTCTTTGAAATGGCCTGATGCACTGTCCATAGCTCTGCTTTCAATCAGATCGATATCACATACACGGTCTGGCCTTACACCGCAGGAAATAGTCTTTGGGAGGCCCATGAATATTTGGAGGGGTCCCTAAGCCTCACCCTATACATGATGTACCCCATTTGATGTGTCCCAGTTAACTGACAGCTTGTCTTCTATTTATCAGCAGGTACAGGAAGTTCTTCCAGACAGGTTGCAGGGTGACGGCCGCGATCTGCGGCTTGGCGATTCCATGTTGCATGCACTCGTAAGCCCAGCTGCGTTGACAGATCACCACAACATCCTGGTCACCGAGAAAGGACGAGCTGCGTCACCTGAAGGACCTGAGGAAGACTTCCCGGACCACACGATCTCTGGTACATCTAGATATCTGCTTCGATCCAGGAAGAAAGACATTTCATTGCAGAAAGAGACTGTTTGAGCCACTGTCCTAAGTGGTTAAAGACAAAGGGGGGTAGCCTATTAGTGACTACTCGTCTCAATGTTAGTGAAGAAACCAACACCTGCCCAGGACCTTAGGGCATCATCCATTTTGTTGTTTGCCGATGAAAATGAGCTTGCCTAAGAAGAAGGAGATTGCTGCGACAATGTGCAACGGCTGTACAATCTGCATCCTTGGTCAACTCTTTGACTGCTGTCATCATCACTACTGTAATGTGGGTAGTGGAGGAAGTAATGCCTGGAGCCTCTGTACCCAACATTATTGTTACATTACTTGCTGCAAAGAGCATCATCATTTGATTTGCCGCAACATAAACAGGGATACCAGCAAAATCTGAGAAACAATTCATTTCTTCAAATGTTGTATCAGACACACCAGTTAAGCAATCCTACTAACTGTTGGGTTTGTGACAAGATTCCTTCTCATCAGAACATAAAAGGAATCCCATTGTCACTGCTGCCATTCTCTCACAATGGCTCATGCCCAGCTTAGTTCTAACTTCTACATGCCTCTAATGAACAAAGTCTGTTACCCCAACGAAGATGGGGACCCACAAGCAAAAGGGACTGCTTTAGAAATGGAAGAATATAGTAAAAGAAGTGCAGCAACAAACTATGTATATTCAAATTCTAGGTCGGAGAAAGGAAATAGACCCCTTGTTATCTCTGTTGCCATGACCACTAGCCCCCTTTGTGTACAAAGTACAGGCGATGTGCTAGTGGGCCACAGTAACTGTACTACAGTGTTGCAGATGTCTATGAGAGGCTGAAGCAGCTTCTTTGCATCACATCACACTTATTTGTGGAACTAAGGCATACTACTTCCTACATCGAGGCTGGTCAGGTACCTGTTACATAGCTTTCCTTCTACCACCTCTGTTTTTAGCTCTCCCAACCTACCAACAAGATTTGCAATTGTTCAATCACTATGCTGGTAGTAGGGGAAATCGTGCAATCGATGTCTCTGTAGTCGACCAGACAGATGTTTTGTTCCCTCTGTATTTCCACTTGTACTACTTGTCTACCATCTAAAACAAATGTCCAAAATGTAAATGCCTGTTTAGCAATAGAACAAGACATCAGCAACATGATGCGAATTGATATGTATAACATTTATCGTACCCCTTTTAAAGAGTAAGAAAATGTTAAGGTTTATGTCAAAAGGGCTGTCTGTGGAAAACGTGTAATATTTTATTTGGCATAAGCAGCAGCCATTTTGGCTTAGGTGTCCATTTCTTTCCTTCGTAATTCTCCCGTCCTCTGCTGCTCGTCTTTTCCTGCCTGTGCTATATATTTTAGTTGACTACCTGACTCAGCTAAAAGCCATGTACGTGCTGAGAGTTTGTAGTTTCTAGTACATCTGTTGACTGTCAATCATTTGTTACTGCCACAGGCATTTCTGCTCACCCTCCCACTTTGCTGACCAAGTGGTTATTTATCTGCCCATGTTTGCTGGTAACTATTTCTAAAACCTGTGCTCCCTATTTCTGTTCACATGCTTACACTGCACAAAATCTGTATTTAAAGGGCACTGGTTTGTGAAGCCAGTGTACTACCTTAGGCAGCACTTGTGAGTGCTGTATGGGCATGGTCCCACTCATGAATGAATAATAAACTTGTTATTTATCCCCTACTCCAGTGCTGATCTCTGCTTTGTTAGGTTTTGAACCCGTGGACAAAAGGGTGACCCTGCACCAGTGTACCCCTAACAAAGTGGTACATTTCCACACCCTCACTCATGATTTTCAGGAAAAGCCTGAAAATCTGATTATTTAACCAATGAATCTTACACACCCCTCAGAAGGCAAAGAAGCACATCACTCTGAGTAATATGCCCGCTTTGTTGCGAAATTCAAGCCAATCCTCATGTCCTTAAAAGATGTTGTTAAGTCCACAGAGTGAGATGACTGCCTCCAAATTGCCATCTAGTTGGTACTAATGAGGTAACCTGCAATCTTTTAGTTGCCACTCGGCCCATCGCACTGAGGATGCAAAGTTAACACTCCAAGCATTACACCATGATGTTCAGCAAGAACTCTCAGTTTTAGCCAAACCATGCAGGACCATGGCTAGTCATCCCCAGCAGTTTTAGACACCAGGCTGTCCTCTTACTCATGGAACCCACCAAGGCATAGTAAAGTCCAAGAACAGGCTGAAAGCAAAGTTTGGTTTCCCTACCTTGATCAACGAGTAGAGGAAGTTGTCTCAGAGTGCCCCACCTGCAAAACGACTAGTCAGCAGGAACCTCCTGCACTGGTGATCATGGAGGAAGTCTCTACCACCCCATGGCAACGTGTCAGCATGGACTCCGGCAGTCTCCCTTATGGTTTACAGTTGCTCATCCTCCTAGATGATTTTTCCTGATGTCCTAAAGTGGAAATCGTGCCAACCATGTCAGCGTCGTAAGTCATTCCAAAGATTGAGAAAATGATGACCACCCATGGACTGTTCAGAGGGATCCACACTAGCAACCGGCCCCCCTTCAGTGGTCATGAGTGGACTGAGTATCTACATTCATGGAACACAAAACGTTGTATTATCACACCCAGGTGGCCTCAAGCCAATGGGTTGGTAGAAAGATTTGTACGGACATTAACAAATGTCATCTGCAATGCCGTGGAGGAGCCAGGATTATGGAGAGCTCGATTAACACCTTTTTATGAGAATATTGGCTGATGCCTCACTCCACCACTGGCACTGCCCTGAGCAGACTGAGTTTTGTCGGACATTAAAAGACACCATTCCTCACCATCCCTTGTGGGCAGATGAACTAAAATCCCCTAAACTGCTTGGACTCCAGAAGAGCGCACAACAATGAATATGCCTCGCGCCGGCGGTGTGACAAGTGCTGAACTCTTTATGTGGAGATAGATCCTAGTTAAAGACTGACACCAAGGTAGGAAGTTTTGAAGCTACTTCATTGTCAATCACAGATTTCAAAGGCACTATGAAAACCACTAAGAAAGTAACAGACACTGTCACCAGGAACTTCTCCCAGTTCAAAAGAGTGCCCTTTGTACATAATGGTGCATTGTCAGACAGTGATGCAATAGACTGTACACCTATGGGCAGCATGCCCAGTCCCAATGGGCAGCCAAAAGGGTCACTACAGACACCCCAGCCATCCGTGGGGCACCTCTGGCACCGACAGTTCTGATGCTACCAGCCGTCATGCTGTCTCCAAGAGAGCATGGCCTTGGTGCATTCAGACCCCCTGAGACTGATGAGACCACAATGGCGTCTACTCACAGGAGCGGCAGAGGGTAGTATCACCTGAGATCCAACACAGACCCATCTTGACGGTATGCAGACTTTTTGGCTGACTAAGAGAGAGAGTGAGCTGTTGCTGCTGCTCTAGAAGTCGGAGAAGTGCCTCCATCATTGTTCTGCCTTTTTTAAAGCCTGTGACCCTGTGTTATGAGTGTTCTGTTTGGTTGTTTAGTTGTCTTTCTACTCCATTTTAGGGAAGGATATAGTGCTGCATCATGGTCGAGCAACACAATGTGGGATGCCCGAGGGAGAAGGGTTTCTGGTTTTCCCCTGTGGGCGTGCAACCTTGTGGTTTATCCTGGCGTCCAACTTCAGGAAGTTCATAAATGTAGCACGTGAGACAGTCATAGTCAGTTGAGTGGCTGTGGGTTCTAAAGCACAGGTGTGTCCATGTAGTTTTTTCTGCAAGCACGCGACACATTACAGGCCCCTATCACATTTGCTGGGTGGCTCAATACCGTATTTCGGCTGCTGAACTGGATAAAAACAAGGACTGAGCAACCACAGTGGCAACTACATAGCCAATGTTGTTCACTGACTCTGTGGCTGGAACAAAATTAGCTGAACACAGAGATTGCTTGACCCCACAGCCTTTACCTCTAACCTTGGCACTGCACACGCATCTAACTATTCCACACCAACCACCACCCACCGACCAACTCCCAGAAGAAGCCTGCTTTTGTAAACTCCCACCACAAACAAAGGCCACACTATCAACTATTGCTGTTGGGTGTCCACCTGTCCCACTCCTTGAGACAGCGTCCTGTAATTTAGAGTGGGCTTTAGGCCAAATTCGAACATGGCAAGGAAGAGAGCTGGCTGTGGGGCTTAAATGAATGCAAGACTGGAAGTGATATAGAACCTTCATGTTCAGGGCTTGCAGTAAAACAATTCCATTTGCATAGAAGGTGTGAAAAAGAAGTGCAGTGGCCCACAGTTTTCCTTAGCATCCCAAAGCCAGTGCTGTTGAATATTGGGGTTGCCAAATAACAAGGCTACCTAGCTTTGATTCCACATCATTCTTCTTTCTTCCACCACGTCTTTCTTCTTTCTTCCACCACGTCACCCTTGCTGCTGATGATAAAAATATCTCCCGTTTTCCACACATGGTTGCTCTTTACAGCTTTCTGCAAAAGGGTCACACAGCGACATGGCGGTGGGGCGGAGAGGACGCCTCCTGCACAAGTCACAGATGCACCAATCGTCCATTTAAAGCATGGGTACTCACAAACTTTCTCTCGGGGGCCAAATTTACAGTGTGGTTTGTGTCCGAGGGCCGCACCGGTGGGGGCGGGGTCAGTTGGAAAGGGGCGGGGCTAGAGTAACAAAAAAACTGTGACCATAATGTTGATCATAGGTCCCTGCAGCGGACTCCTTCGTCCACTGAGCCACCAAACCCGGCATAGACACACATCTCTCTCCCTCTCCCTCTCTCCCCCTCTCTCTCCCTCTCTCACCCTCTCTCCCTCCCTCTCCCTCGCCCTCTCCCTCTCTCTGACTCTCTGTCTCATTCTGACTCTCTCTCTCTCTCCATCTCTCTCTCTCTCCATCTCTCCCTTTGTCTCACTCACTCTGACTCTCTCACTCAGTCTTACTCACTCTCTCTGTCTCCCTCCCTCTCTCTCCCTCTCACTCTCCCCCCTCTCCCTCTCCCTCCCCCTTTCTCTCTCCCTCTCCCTCTCTCTGTCTCCCTCTGACTCTGTCTCCCTCAGACTTTCTCTCTCTCCATCTCTCTCCATCTCTCCCTCTATCTCACTCACTCTGACTCTCTCACTTTCTCCCTCCCTCTCCGTCTCCCTTCCTCTCTCTGTCTCCCTCACTCCCTCTGTCTCCCTCTCTCTGTCTCCCTCCCCCTCCCACTGTCTCCCTCCCTCCCACTGTCTCCCTCCCTCCCACTGTCTCCCTCCCTCCCACTGTCTCTCTCCCTCCCTCTGTCTCCCTCCCTCCCTCTGTCTCCCTCCCTCTGTCTGCCTCCCTTTCCCTCCCTCCCTCGCTTTCCATCCCTCGCTCTCCCTCACTCTCCCTCCCTCCCTCCCCATCCCTTCCCATCCCTCTCGCTCTCCCTCGCTCTCCCTCCCTCACTTTCCCTCTCCCTCTCTTTCCCTCCCTCTGTCTCACTCCCTCTCTCTGTCTCCCTCCCTCTCTCTGTCTCCCTCCCTCTCTCTGTCTCCCTCCCTCTCTCTGTCTCCCTGCCTCCCTCTGTCTCCGTCTGCCTCCCTCTGTCTCCGTCTGCCTCCCTTTCCCTCCCTCCCTCTCCATCCCTCCCTCGCTCCCTTTCCCTCCCTCACTTTCCCTCTCCCTCTCTTTCCCTCTCTCTAGCTCTCCCTCCCTCTGTCTCCGTCTCCCGATTAAGAAGGGAGACTCCTGATTTTTAAAGCCAAAAAGTGCTTTATTTTGGCTGGCTCCCGCCCGAAATGTGGAAACGGTAATCCCAAATTACAATACACCAGATATTGATGCAGCCCACTGCTACTATAACATACTGCCATGGAACGCAAAGCATCAGTACATCAAAACTGCTCTGTTTACATGTACATTTTGCACGAGGCCAAATGCCAAAAGAAATTAACCGCAATTGAGGTACTGCTGCTATACATACTTACAAGTGTCAGTTCCAGTGTGTCCCTTATGCTGGTGGTTTAACGGTGTTTGGGAGTAGACAGCCAAGAAGACACTCTCTTTGAGCACTGCAGCACTGCTGTAAATCCGTCGACCTGGACCCGGACCTTCGTATCATTTTCAAAGGACCTGGCCCGAGAAGGGAGGGGTCAATCTGCGTGACTCTCCGAGGGTCTGAGAGGAGCTGTGCTGCTCTCCAGGTGCTGAAATTGCCTTCCTCAGTGCAATTGTGTGTCCCCTTGGCCCCCACATGGAAGGCAGGTGACTATTACAGCTCTATCTGGCGAGGCTGCCTGAGTCACGTAATCCGCCAGGGAGGGAAAGGCTGCTGAGAGGCAGGCGATCGGTGCAGGGCCTGCAGGAATTTCCAAAACTAAGTGAGAGTGAGTGTGACCTGTAGAACCATGGACCAAAATACGGGCCCACTTCTGTCTGTTTCCAGATGGAAGGTAGTCTGTAGTAGTGTAGATTGACACACACACACACCAAGTTTCCTGCTAGCATTGCTCAAAGGGGCTCCTGCGTATAAAACTGTCAACCCGTGCTCAGGGGAAATGCCTTTCCAGGGCATGCATATTGGAAGTCATGCAGCAGATCTTATAATTGCTACAAGCCACAATGAGCACCGAAGCGCACTTCCTACCTTTGTTCAGCCGGGAGTCTGTGCGCTATGCAGGAGCCGGATATTGAGCTAATCACAGGCACGTGACTCGGGCGTGATCTGTAAATAAAAGGCGGCCGTAACTCCTTAAGTGACGTTTCGTGTGATGTTGTAGTGCCTGAACCAAGGGGGTATTGTATTCTTTGTTTCGTGCATGAATGTGCAAGCCCTCTAAAATGCATTGCGCAAAATATGTTTTCCTGGAAGTTTATTGATAAACGTGGCATATGGTTGGTTGGTTCGTTAGGACTATCTGTTACATTCTATCTGAGGATGGCCTGACAGCATGAATAAAGCTGTAGTACCGGCCCTGAAAAATAAGTGCCGGTGCTCACGGAAAGCTCCGGCACAAATTAGGCCCATGTAGCACTATTCCCTCCCTCGCTTTCCCTCCCTCCCTCCGTCTCCTTCATTTTTTTTTTTTTTGTTTAAAAAGGCTGTCTGCAACAAGAGCTGACTCCGAGACTCTGCTGCCTGTGGGGGCCGGGCGATTGCCGCCGTAGTCAGAGTGGGGCTGCAGGGGCGCTGTGAGGTGAAAATAGCCTCATTAACATGTTAATGGTCACCATTAACATGTTAATGAGGCTATTTTCACCTCTCAGCACCCCTGCAGCCCCACTCTGACTACGGCGGCAATCGCCCGGCCCCCACAGGCAGCAGAGTCTCGGAGTCAGCTCTTGTTGCAGACAGCCTTTTTAAACAAAAAAAAAAAACTCGGGTAGATGTCTGAAAGGTCCGCGGGCCGCCAGAGAAGGCTTGCCGGGCCGCCAGCGGCCCGCGGGCCGTACTATGAGTACCCCTGATTTAAAGGGTTGAAAGGAAGGCCTGTGTTACACGCGTTTTCAAACCGTGAATCGGGATGATTGTTGAACAGAGGTTTCCGGCCCGCCTGGCCACCTACAAATGCGGGGAGCACCTGCCACCCCATGCGCTCCCCGATCTGGTTACCTCTGAAACATCTGCAGCGAAGTTTTACTCCGCTTTGTTTTCCATCCCCTGCGGGGATTTTCAGTGACCTCCCGTGGAATCTCATCATAAGAGCAATATACTCTTGACACCTGTGTATAAACATAAACTTGACCCCTGACCCCCCTGTGATCCTTCAAGCTGCCTCGTTCAAGGCAAGAGACCGACATAACTCCAAGCCAGGCCGGTCCCTTGCCTGAGCATGATGAATCACAGAGGGTCAGGGGTCAAGTTTATGTTAATGTGCAGGTGCTTGATGCGAAAGGCCTTGGAGTTGGGAGAGCCACCGGCACTATAGAAAGCCCCTCTCTTCTCAGTCCACAAACCCACGAGTCAAAGGTCAAAGCCTTTTGTGCCTCAGACCTCAGATGTTATTTTAATTTTTGTGCTGACAAGTGATTTTCAGTCTGTACTAAAAAGCAGCGCCAGTGATACCGATAGCGCCTAGTTGATGTTCCCGTAAAAGTGATAATTTTATGTGTACTTGGCTTCGGGCGAGGCGTGGGGGACTTCTGCCAGATCATCTATCCGTTGTTTACAGTTGGAGGTGCGAATCTAATTTGTGAAATCTCAGGCCTGTCACTTTAACTGCCCGGCTCTCTGTTATCAAAGGCTTCTGGGTCCTGGGAGGTGGACCCCACAGCAAGGGAACCCGGTGCGATTTCCTCTCCACAGAGCTGAGTACATGCCTGGTACGTCATACCCAGCTGCTTAATGTCTCTGTTCCACCACCCTACAGCTTCTTTTCGACCGTTTTATGAGGAGTCTCACCCCAAAGGATAAGTCAGTACGTGGTCCCAGATTTATACATCTGTATTTGCAAGAAAGATATAAATACAATTACAATTTGAGGGTAAGATAAAATAAGCAACCCTTGCAACTGATATTAATTATGATTTTTATTATAATCCTCACAATATTATTTTATTTTGGTTGGGGTGCAAATTTGTGAAGGGATTTTATTCAACTTCAGTGACCGTCAATGGAAAACTCTCCAAATTAAAGCAATTTGCATAGTTTTAGGCGTTGCCATTTCTGCGTGAAAACCTTCGGCAACAATTTATACCACCAGTAACTTTTATTAAGGCATGACAAATGGTTCTGCGTAAGAAATACTTCGCTTAAAAGCAATTAGTGGCCTTCTCTTACATAACGGTGTTGAGGCGAGGATTAGAAAAACTCTGCGATTGATAAATAACAAGAACAATTCTGCCTTCATTAGGAATTGTGCATAGGAAATCTCTGTTAAAAGGAAAACCTGCAGAGAAGAACAATTGCGGACAGCTTGGCTGGGTTCGATAAAGTGAACATTAACCCTGCTAAGTGGTGAAAATTAACTTTTGAAGTGATGTAAATAATCATGCCTAGCAGTGAAAATGATCTTTCTATGCAGAGAAATCTTCCTGCGAATTAAATTAAACCAGAAATTCTGTCTGGAACTCTGCAAAACTTCGCCAATGCAAAAAAAGTTGCAGGCCAAGGCACATTAACTGATGAAAGCTTCAGGAAACAAGGAGTCGTTAGGAATGGCAAAGCCTTACAACACCGAACATTTTGCCATTGAATCACATTAGTGTCTGATTTTTTAAAGCAGTACCGGGAAATCTTCCAGAGATATACCACTGTAGGACGGGGAGGGGCAGGGCCACGCACTACTCATCATTGACTCCCAATTGCTCAACAGAGGCCATTTACCAGCTGGCGATGTCACTTTGCACCAGGTCTAAGTAGGCCTCTTTGCTCTGTAAGGACCTCGTCCATCTCATGGTTGAGTCTGTCGAATGCAAAGTGCTTTAGGATTAGGACTACATCGACTTGACCCATACATCAAAAAGCCTACAGCAATTGGTCCGCAGCTGTTACTTAAAAACTGCCCAGGTTATGCCAAACTTTGATTTGCTCAAGGAAGTTTGTGAGGACTGTCCCTGTCGGGTGTGCTGCAGAGGTCAAACAAATAATGGACGGGAATTCTCTCGAAGAGTAATATTGCTAGGGCAGAATTTAGATAATGCCTTCCACTCATCACCGTTTTGTTTTCCTCTCTGGCACAGACATACTACATTTATGCTTGAGCACCTATAATTAGAATACGTTGCACTCAAACCAATGCAAGAAGTCCACCAAACCCCACAAATATACTGTGCTACTTTTATTATTTCTTGCCTTGTTATCATATTGATAAATGTACACACAATCTAGGCCCTTGGTAAGGCCAGGGTAGATCATTTTGTTTACTAGAATCAAGGCACTGCTAACAACAATTTAAACTAGCGAGTAATGGCAAAGGTAAATAGGCGTAACTGGGGCAGCAGTTGCTACCTCTTTCCGGCCCGTCAATACCCATGGGAGTGCTCGAAGTTATGTGAAAAATAGTTTTTGCTTCTTTCTATCATATTATCTCCTACCTGTTGCTGTGTTGGCAGCAACATGCCAAAAGTGCATTGGCTAAGCTAATAGGTCTAGGTTTATTGTAATAATACATTCATCATTACCACATTAGACTAGAACAAGACAGACAAGAGAGAGCCAGCAGAAGAGGGGGCTATAGCTGAGAAGTAGTCTCTCATCCAGTTCTATGCAAGTCCTCTGGTGGAAATGGCCAATAGCATTATGGCTAGATGAATACTCTACTGGCCTTAGCTAAAACGTGACTGGCAAATTTTCAAGCAAATGGATTAAAGATGCGGTTTAAAGAAAGCCAAATAGTTGAACGAGCAGATCAAAAGCCCAAGTTCTTAGCGATAGGTCTGGTTGCCAATAAATAGATCTGAAATTGCCTTTCATGTGCAGCTCAAAGAACGCCTAGTACTATATTTGGACAGGGGTCCTTGTAAGGGGAAAAGTTTATTTTAAGGAATCTATACAGAACACAGTGGAATTTATATTGACTGCCCAGACGGGTAAAAAAATGTATTATAAATGATTAAATCTTCTGTCCAAAGACAGTTGAAATTTTCAGTCGGCTACAGTCCTTTATGCAAAACAATACATAGAAGGTGTGACAAGGTGAAAAGGGTGAAAATTTTAACACATGGGTCAAAACAAAAACAAATTATGAAACATTCAGGTGAAACAGTTCAAGGTTATATGGAATGTGGCAAGCTCAATAAGTAGCAACAGGCGTTACACCGTAAATGTAATTATTTGTGTGTACGCTGTTATGTATAGTCAACGGCGTTTCCATCCCTTTCATGCAATTACTGGGATCATCATCAGGACAAAGGATAACTGTAAGCCTTATACAACGCTGTTAACATGACAGTAATAAGAAAATAATAAGCAGAAGGAATATTGGAAAAAAGGCTGGAGAACATTTCTCCCGCCTTTTTTCCAATTTTCCTTCTGCTTATTATTTTCTTATTACTGTCATGTTAACAGTGTTGTATAAGGCTTACAGTTATCCTTTGTCCTGATGATGATCCCAGTAATTGCATGAAAGGGATGGAAACGCCGTTGACTATACATAACAGCGTACACACAAATAATTACATTTACGGTGTAACGCCTGTTGCTACTTATTGAGCTTGCCACATTCCATATAACCTTGAACTGTTTCACCTGAATGTTTCATAATTTGTTTTTGTTTTGACCCATGTTTTAAAATTGTCACCCTTTTCACCTTGTCACACCTTCTATGTATTGTTTTGCATAAAGGACTGTAGCCGACTGAAAATTTCAACTGTCTTTAGCCCCTTCCGTGCGGCCGCAATTTCCCCCGTGTGCGGCCGCCGGACGAACAGGGCGGGGCCGTGACGAACCCCAGCCGTCATCAGCACACGAGCACCGTGGAGCGTGACGGCTGGGGTTCGTCACCAGCATGGAAGGGGTTAAATAGAAAATGTAATCATTTATAATACATTTTTCTACCTGGCTGGGTAGTCTATATAGATTCCACTGTCTTCTGTATACATTCCTCAAAATAAATTTTTTCCCTTACAAGGACCACTGTCCAAATATAGTACTATGTCACCCTAGGTCCTTGTTTACCTTTAGGGTTCCCTTGTCTTTATTTAAACAAAGAACGCCTAGTGTCATGTGAGTTGGTCTGAACAAAGCATGACAGCTTTAGTTTTTGAACATGGTAGTGTGTTAATAAAAGCATGTTCCTCCTGCTGATATAGCTATTACAATGTGATGCATTTTATTCAAGGCACAACGGAATAAATAATACATAATACTATGAATTTCTTTTATGCCGTCCCTTGTCCAAACCTTAAACATAATAAGAGTACTGATTGTTAGAGGCCAGTACCCATTTGTTTACTCTTTTCTGTATTTTTGAAAACGTACTTACTAACTTTCTATCATTTTTTAAAATTAAGTTTGTCTACTTTATGTATAGGTGTCTAGAAGCTCCATTCGACATACTCACTTTGTTAATAACTGAAGTAATAACAATCAATTCAAGAGCAGTAAATACATCTTCTCATTTCCCAAAAGCCTTGGTCCTCTGGAATGATGCTAATAATGGAACACATCACAGAAGCATTCAGAGGGCATCTTGGCACGACGAAGAGCTTAGATTCACAACACCAGGAAAGGCGTTGGCACTACCTACTTTCAACCTAAGCAGGATGGATTTCCTTTGAAATGTTTAGTATTAATCTTGAGAAGGTTTTTAAACTCTTGCAAATTTAGGCTTACACGGGAACTGAGGCATGGTGAAATAAGGGGATTTTCCCAAGATCACACAATTTTGTTGAAATTGTGCAGCCAAGAGTGAATCTACAATCTCCTGCTTCCAAAATTGACTGCTTGATTACATCTATCCAAACCCAAGTTTAATCTCATAGTAGCACACCGTCTCATTCTATGGTTTTCGAATGTGACTATTTAGCACTTTGATTGAGACAAAAACAGCCCTTTTCAGTACTCAATGCTCTGCACTTGTGCAATAACACAAAAACATATTTTACGTCTCCTTTATTATTTTCTTTTTTTAACACATCAATCTGCATATCATAAATGTATACCTATGATTTACATAGTTGTTCAACTTTTCAGAATTTGTAAAACGTCCTTGAAATATTCATTTATCCACGTGTACTTTTGCTCTTTCCTTACTTGCTTCTGAGCTCTGTCCCGTGGCAGAACATCCACTGCCATAAGCCTCGAAGGAATATGCATTTGAACAGTTTTAATTTTACAATTTTTAGTTAGTTAAAATATTTTTCCATAGTGGGGATAAACCTCTTCTCCTGCACCCTCATGGAGTAAGGGGCTGTTGATGACTCTGTTACCCCAGCTCCTAAGCTCACTTTTGCAGACAATCTCACCTCACTAGAGGAGTGTTCTCAATTCAAAATGTCTTTCATTTAATGGCACAAATGTCTATTGACCACTATATGTTTATTATCATCCTAGTGCACGCACAAAGTGCAAGTTCCCGCTTCCTGTACATTCCCCTTCTTCAGGAGCCCAGGAAAGAAAATACAATTATGGTCGTTCAACCAAGGCGTAGCCATTTTATTTATATAGTAACATTTAGGCTTTGATCAGTAGTCAAAACAACACAGAATTACAACAAAGAAACAACACCCCGGTAATAAAACATAAAAAAACCACATTTGAGACACTTCACATTGCATTGACCTGGAAATATGTTGAATACATTGTGCCAGAAGGCTCGGATCATGATACATCTCCCAGGCCCTCTACCTGGGGCAGCTGTGAACTATTTGGCGAAGAAAACATTTGGCTGGCAGACTTTAGTTAGACTATCACTACATCCCCTCGATCGCAGAGGGGTACCATGTTGGCACATACACCAGGGCACCGCATAGTGCACCAGCCCTGCCACAGGAGAAGCCCCCAAAGGTTCCACTCAGACATCGCAGGGTGGGGCAGAAGGGATGGCAGTCCCCCTCCTGCTAGTCTAGAGCCCACACAAAACAATACCCCGTCCAGGAGTCAGTCCAGTAAATGAGTACAATTCTTTGGTATCCACCGTTATTCTGCTGCCAGGGACTCCACCACAAGGCATGTAGACCCCTGCAGATCTCGCCATACCCCGCCACTGCTGGCAGAGTTCGACAATGACCCCCAAGATAGTCTGATTGAAGAGCTCCTGACCCCTTAAAAACAAGTGAATCCCATCCGTATGGAACAACCCCACCCTGGATAACTGGAACAAACTGTGTCGTATTTATTTATTTAAAGGTTTTATATAGCGCTGGCTTGACCCGAAGGTATCAGAGCACTTTACATGGGTATTAATTGCAGTAAGGCAAAATATTACAACGAGGTAGTATTAAAAAAAAAACAGTAGAAAGGCAGCATTAATATTACACAATCAAATTACAAAAGTTGCAATGGGCTACAGCAAATCCTGAGAGATTAGGCTAGTGAGGGAGGGAAAGGATGGAAAAGTGGGAGGTAGGGTATAGGAATGGGGAGAGGCTAGAGAGGGGGATAGGTTAAGGCATTATCATACTACTATACATGGATAATTAATTGAAATGTAACAGAATTACAATGAGGTAGTACTCAAAACCCATCCGGACATTAAAAACAACTAAAGTTTTACACGATCAAATTACATGTATTGCAATGGGGTACAACACGTCCAGAGTGATTAGCCTAGCGTTGGAGGGAAAGGATGGAGAAGAAGCGGGAAGGGTATGGGAATGGGGCGAGGCTGAGTAGGGGGGGAGGTTAAGGCAATACCAAGTGGGAAGAAGCCAGTTCTATGGGAAAGGCTAGTGGGAGGAGCTAGTGGGTAAAGGAAGATGAGAGAGGGGGAGGAGAACAGTAGGAGGTCGGGGTGGGATGAGTGCTCAGGGAAGGGATTAAGGAACCCAGTATTTGTTGAGCAAGAGAAG
The DNA here is from genome assembly GCF_964263255.1 of Lissotriton vulgaris. Classification (NCBI taxonomy): domain Eukaryota; kingdom Metazoa; phylum Chordata; class Amphibia; order Caudata; family Salamandridae; genus Lissotriton; species Lissotriton vulgaris. The sequence continues at coordinate 1,139,257,603 of NC_141695.1, read as the reverse complement.
TTTGAGGTCTTTTTTTGAAGCTGATGTAAGAGGGGTTGCAATGAAGATCTTTAGGGAGAGAGTTCCAGATGTTAGGCGTGTTACCGGAAAAGGAGCGAGATTGTGTGGTTTTCTTGTTTAACAGAGGAGGGACAAGAGCAAAGGTGTTGGAGCTCCTCAATGATCTGGAGCAGCCAGCTTTGTGAAGTTTATCTGAGAGGTACTGCTGGGAGCGGTGATGCAGGGCTTTGTGCGTAATGCAAGCTGTCTTGTAGGAAGCCCTACCTTCAACGGGAAGCCAATTGAGGGCTTTAAGTGTGGGAGAGATGTGATTGAACCGTTTGAGGTCAGTAATGAGCCTAGCAGCCAGGTTCAAAACAGATTTGATTGGGGCTAGATGGGCTTTAGGGGTTCCAGCGAGGATGGCGTTAACTAGGGGTGGGCGGAATTTGCGTAATCGCATTATGCAAATCTCAGCGAAACGGTTAAAAATCTCTACGAACGCACAGAAATTCCGCGAACACGCGGAATTGCTTGTTCGCGATGCTTTTTTACTTTTCGCAATTGCTGTTTGCATACTCGGGGGGAAATATCTCGCAAACACGCATTTGAGAACGCGAACAAGCAAAAAATTTCACAAAGTCGCGGAACGCAGAATTTTGGGCAATTACGCATTCTCTGCGGAACGCGAAATTACCCAAATTCCGCGAGCGGAACAGAATTTACCGCCCAGGCCTAGCGTTAACATAGTCAATTTTTGACAAGACCAGCGATTGGACGACTAATTTATAGTCGTCTGAAGGAATGAAGGGTTTTAATTTCTTGAGGTGATGGATTGTGAAGAGAGTGCTTTGGCCGAATTTCTTATGTGGGGTATAAGGGTAAGGTTCTGGTTAATGTTAAAACCGAGGGATTTAACTGAGGTTGATATAGTGAGAGAGTAGTTGAGTGCGGTAAGGTCAGAGATCCATGGTAGAATGGGGAGCTAGTTATTCTTAGCGGAGAAAAGAATGATTTCGGTCTTTTTTGGGTTGAGTTTAAAGTGGTTGTAGTGGAACCAGGATTGAATCTTACTCAAGGCATCATTGAGGTGAAGAACATCCAAGCTGGATTGAATCTTATAGTAAAGTTGGGTGTCATCGGCGTATAGGTGGTAAATGATTCCCGCTTGTTTAAGGATAAGGGTGAGAGGTTCCATGAAGAGATTAAATAGAGAGGGGGACAGGATAGAGCCCTGGGGGGCCCCTAGGGAGACGGGCAGAGGTTTGGAAAGGCAGTCACAGATTTTAATTTGCTGGGTCCTGTGTTGGAAGAAGGAGGTGAACCATTTGAGGACTGAACCGTTGAGGCCAAAACGATCTTTCAGTGTGTTAAGTAGAGTAGAGTGGTTGACAGTGTTGAAAACAGTGGAGAGATCAAGGAGAATGAGAAGGGAGGATTCGCCTTTGTCGAGGGTATGATGGATGTCATCAATTATGGTTAGCATTGCCGTTTCTGTACTACAGCCCTTTCTGAAGCCTGATTGGAAAGAGTCTAAACGATTGAATGAATCAATGTGTCTATCTAGTTGGAGCAGGGAGCATTTTTCAAGGGCTTTTGAGAGAAGAGGAAGGTTAGAGATTGGACTAAGGTTATTTAGGTCATTAGGGTCACCAGCAAGATTTTTGAGGATGGGAGTGATTTGTCCCAATTGGAAGGGACGCAACCCAAGTTAAAGGAGTAGTTGATGATAGAGGTCCAATAGGGAGCAATGATATGTTTTAGATCTTGGACAAGGTTGGAAGGGAGAGGGTCTTTAGTGTGGGATGACGGTTTAAGTCTGGAAATGACGTTAAGGACATCAAGTTCAGTTACTGGTTGGAAGTCATGACAGTAAGCATTATTGTTTTGCTCAAGTATGATGGAGACAGGGTTCAAGAATAGGGACGAAAGGAGGGAACGATGAGAAGTCATGAGGAAGTTAGAGAGAGTGAAGGAGAGTTGGGGGGAATGTCTGGGGAGAGAAGTAGGTTAAGAGGGAGGGGAGTTAGGGTGAAGGATTGATCAATATTGGAGATTTTTCAGAGAAGTAGTTGGCAATTTCTTCGCATCTCTCAGTGGTGGCAATCACCTTGGGGGGTGCAGAGGATGTTTGGTTTTTAACAATGCTGAAGAGTTCCCTAGGTCTGTTTTTGGCCCAGTCGAGTTGTGAGTGGAAGAAGGAAGTCTTAGCATTGAGGATGTGTTTTTTATTGTTGGACCGAGCGGATCTGAGGATAGAGAGATTAAAGGGGGAAGGGTTCGGTCGATCTAGATTGAGGAACCCACCAGGTTTCTTTGCACCGAGTGATTACGTTTTTTTACCAAATCATTCCCCACCCTAACGACACCCCTTCCCAAGGCCAGACTGACTGTAGTATAACCTCAGACCATAACATCGCTATATCCGGTAGCTGCTTCCTCACTTTAGAAAAAACAGAAAATATTGCCTCCTGCAACCTCTGCCTTTCCAACGGGACCATATTGTTTCCCCCAGTATGGATAATGAGAATATCAGGGGTGGGCAAACCACTCTCCTTGAGTGCCCTCCGGGGGTGTTTGAAAAGGTTCTACAGTCTAAGCAGCCCAATACCCAACAAATGATGCTTGTCTCCAGCAGCCAGTTGAGCCCGGATCCGCAAAACTGCTCAGCTGCTCTACGAACAAAAGAGTGACCACACCAGCACACATTTACCAGCTCTCGCTTGCCGACTGTGGAAAAAGGCAAGAGAGAACTGTTACCGGTGCTATCAGTCCCGTCAACAAGCGTTTGCCTGGCCCCTAGGCCAAGTGCGGCCTAACATAACATTCAAAGCAGGATGACCTCCATCTACCTACTCCTTTAATGGCCTCAGAGGATATGCCCAATGCTGCTGCAGTAGTAGCTGCACCAATGTGGAAGGAGTGAGAGCAAAAATGTGTTGTGTCTTTACCCAGCAGGGCCAAAGAGCATTTGCTTATCTGCGTAAATTGAAAATGTGTAAGTGGGGCCCCATCTGCATGCACCAACAGATTGGTACTTTTCCTTTGGGAGTGCAATTGAAGGAAGTCCTTCATAAGTGCCACTGGATAATAAGCAGCCCTCAGAGCTGCACTGGGGTGCACACATGTCCCTCTCCCTAGTAAGTCTGTCTTACAGGATTATATCACTAATATCATTCCTGGTACCATGTCCTTTTTACAAACTCTGAGATCGTGAATGCCCTAAAGAAGGTGAGTGAGTAAGCCAGAGTACATAACCACACTTCGCACTGGGACAAGCAGACCCGGGACAAAATGTCCAGAATACGCGAGAGCCCAGGTATATCAATAAGTCTCCTGCTGTCCTGTGCCATTGTGGCAAGTGGGTTCCCATCCCTTGATGGCCTTCTGCTCTCTAATGTCCTTGGTCAGATCCCTAACACCCCTCAGACCCACGAAAAAGTTGATTGATGAATTCTGTCTCCTTACTAATGGTAGGGGCTTACCTTGAGCATTCTGCTTAGCATGAAAATGCATATAAACAGAGACAATGGTTCCTGTGGACCAATGCAATTAATAGACAATAATAGTGACAGGCTCAATGGCGGTAAAAGGGGTATGTGCATGTCAAAGAGAGATATAACACTATATAATGCAAGATGTTTGTAACTTCAAAAGTTTATTATACACAATTTTCAATATATATTTAGAATCAGGTGCATAGTGTCTCCAGTGAAAGGGAAACTTACATAGCAGTTTGTGACATTTTTGTGACATAAAAAGACGGTTTCTATATTTACAAAGTTGAGCAAAACACAAATAAGAAATGGACACGGGGGAGGAGCTACAACACCAACCAAGATGGCCACATAGTCTCCCGGCTCCGCTGACCTCCGTCCTATGCTCGCTTATCCTGTCGAATATCCTGATCTCCTGCCCCGGATTCGTGTGGGTGAACTAGTTGGCACCCAGATGGTGTGACCACAGAATGTTTCTGATGTTCTGGGGTGCAGTAACATCGAAAAAAATTTGAGGCCTAACCCAGACTGGAAGCCGGGGTCTCGATTGCTGATCTACCCGGGTCCAAAGTGAACAACAACGGACTGAGGAGAGTGGTTGGGTCCGGTCCTTGGAACTTTTGAAAATTTCTCTGGACTACTTTGCAACCATCTGCTGCCTGGTGCTGTACCTGAGGTGGAGGTGACGGGTGGCGCGCGGTGTTGCGTCGCGGGGGGCCGCGGCCCGGAGGCCCGGCACTAGCACCGCTGGTGCCCCGGGGTGGGGGTCCCGCCGCGCATTGCTGCGTGCTGCTGGCCAGTCCCTCAAGGCTTGATTCTGCTCCGGCGTATCCTGCCCCGGGGAGGGCACCTCTCCGTGGGGATCGTTATGCCTGCGGACGTGTGGAACTTGGCGGAACGGACTCAATGTGGCCCTTCCTTACCGATGGTAATGGCTGAACTTGCGGCGCTTCGTGCGACGATGAGGGCCCAGGTCAATCGTTTGCTGTCGGCAGCAGATGGGATCATAGGACCGGGAGCAAGCCCTGACTTGATTTTTGAGACCCGGCAGCCGACTTGCCTCCTGTTGGGCGCCCTAGTGTCGCGTTTGGACCCGGTGATGGAAGCTGTGCCTGCCACCGAAGAAATGGAACTCATCGTGTGTGCTGAGATTGGTGACTCTCTTACGTACTCGGAAACATCGGTCCTACAGTTATCGGAACATTTCACTGCTTCCCCCAACCTTGACACTGTTGGCCCACATTATAATCTGTATCGGAACGAGTCGCACCCCTTCCCCAATCGGTCTCCTAACATGGCGGACGTAACGATGCTTGGCTTCGTAGATGGGGAGGGTCATCGTGTGTGCAAGCCGTGTGCGTTATGATCTGCTATTCCTCTCCCATTTGCTGGCCCAAGCTTCGGCCGCTACTGCGTGACTTTTGACTTTCCGGGGATGGGGCTTTACTTATCCAAGGGACTCAGCAACTTTGATAGACGGGGCCAGGGCTGAGATTGTGGGTTGAATTGTTTACGATGGATCTATTGGTAACGGGACTGCTTCATTAACAGACGGATTCCGGGGCAGGGGGGTTGTGGTTCCCCCGGGGTATTTTCGTATGGTGGACAACTTTATTCGTGCTGGTTTAGGGGGGCCCCCTTTGTTAGGGCGGGGGGGAGAGACCGGGAGCGCAGAGACTATCGCCCTCCTCCACTTCCCCGTTGGATGGGGTTTCCTTTCTTTCTCCCTTTTCTCTGTCTCTTCTATATTTCGGGTTTTGTTCTCGGGCGACAGGCACACTGCTGGGGGGGTGGGCCGTAGTCATCTGCAGGGGTGCAGGGTGGGGGGTTGGGGTAGGGGATTTTTCATTTTTATTTTGTTTCTATGGCCTTTGTTCTCTTCTCTTATCTTTCTTTGTCTTTTTTCTTTTTCTGGGTCAGTGCAGTGGGTTTCCTTTGGTATCAATCACTGCTTTTTCATCTGTGCCTCAATTTTCGTGGTGTTCTCTGGGTCTTAGGGCAGGTGACTAGCAGGCGCGAATTGACCGTAATATTCCTTCATATCCTGAACCGCCTGTTTCAGCGCCATTGATTTGACCGATTACTGTTTACTGTTGACACGTTTACTATTCTGCCTGCCATTTTTCGCTGCTGGGAAATTGTTCGGCACCTGATCCTTCCATCCTCTACTATAAAATGAAAACATTTTATATCCTGTTTTTCTAATTGTGCTGTTCCGTGACCAAGAGTAAGATAGCATGGTGATTCTGCTCCCCGAGGTGTTGCATGTGATTTAAAATTCGCTCTCTGCTAATCTAACTGCTTAGCGGCCAGCCCCGGGGGTTGTAGGCCCTTACTTGTGTTTGGTTGAAATGTCAATAAAGGTTTTCAAAAAGAAAAAAAAAAGAAAGAAATGGACACAGCCTTTTAATGCAATTATCGAGGCTGATAAATGGTCCACTTTGAATTTGTCTATGATGTTTCGACCCCGCCAATAATGAGGGGTTTCTTCATGACCTAGCAATGAAGGGCCATCTGAAATAAGACTCTGCTGTCAGATTGAATTGAGTGCACCCCAAGGACATGAAAATAAGGGGGAGGGTACTCACATGGGACCCAGCAGGGATTCCAGTGAGGGGAAGGAACTGACAGTTGTATGCGTGCCATAAATTAACTGCTGCATCAATATGTCTACATGTCGTGGCAAGACAGGAAGATATCACTTTTCACTGTGAGGCTCACAATGTGACTCATCGGTTTGTAATGAGAAGCCTCGAGCATCAGCTTCATTGGAGTCCGTTAAATATGTTGCCCACTGTTAGTTCCAACCATGACAATCTGTGTAGAACAGGAAATTCTCAGCTCTGAGGATATTTCAAGAATAACCGGAGAAGGCCGCACGTGTCGGCTTCAGCAAGGATGCAGGACAAAAATGAGGAAACTGCGTGAGTCCGTCTCCACTTGTAGAGGGTGTGCAGCATGAAAATGCAACACACCCTCCAGGGCAAACCATTCATACAGGACATGACAGAAGGGAGAGCTAAAAGACTCATTGTACACTCGTCATGCAGCCTCATAGGTACATTTTGTCCTGGGGCCGGGATGCTGCAATGAATTCTGGGACAATGGGGCACTAAGCTTCCGCAATTGCCGGGGAGGTCCGTCTATGCCTCATCTGCCTGCGGCCCCATTGCTCTGTACTCTGCCAACTTAGAGAGTGACAAGGCATCAGCTACCATTTTATTTACCAGGGGAACATGCTTGGCAGGAAAATCCACGTTTGAACCGAAGCAACTGCAGATGAGGGTTTTGAGCAGCCTCAACACAAAAGGACATCCCTCACTCTGATTGTTAAGTGCTACCACAGCTGACATGCTGTTGAACCAGAAGATGATCCTTCTAGTAGCTAGAAAAATACCCCAAATCTGCAGGGTCACAACAGTTCCAAAAATGTAATGTTGTGGGTGAGACCGGATGATACCCACTATACCGGCCAATGCTGGCTGCACCACTTTATGCTGAACACTGCCTCGATGCCTGTGTTGCCCACAGCATCTGTGTAGAGAGACAAATCTGTATTGGACTGTGCCTGTTGGTGCCACAAGAGCATCCCATTAAAGTTTGAAAGGAAATCACACCATATGTGCAGATCTGCCTTGACCTCATGTAAGAGCCTAGTGTGGTGGTGTTTGACCTGGAGGCCGGACATGGCCCAGGCAGTATTCCTTGAGAACACCCTCCCCATGGGATTCACCATGACAGCAAAGTTTAATGACCCAACAAAACCTGTAATTGATGAAGCGTACCTTCTTGACTGACAGACAAGACTCGATTGAGGCCCTGAAAGGAGACACCTTAATTTGGGGTAGTCTACACACCCCTGCTTCTGAGTCTATTTCTCTGCCAGGGACATGAAATACAGGTTGTTAGACTCTCTGACTTATCCTCAGCTAATGGTACTCCCAGCACTTGCGTCAGTTCGCCGAAGCTCAGCAGGGCCTTCCCGAATGCCAGGGTGCCTGGAGGCCCCATGCAAAAGAAGACCTCTAGGTAATGCACTATATCATTGGAGGTCACTAGGTCTCCGACCGTCCACTCCAAGGACGTACTAAAGGACTCAAATAAGGAGCAAGCAATGACACACCCCATGGGCATGCACAAGTCAAGGTAGAATTTCCCCATAAAAGTGAAACCCAGCAGGAGGCTGTCATTAGAGTGTACTGTCAAACGGCGAAAAGCTGCCTCTGTGTCAGATTTGGCATCAACGCCCCATGCCCCAACTTCTGCAGTTAGGAGATTTCTTTGTCAATGGTAATGTTGCGCACTGTGGATAAAACCTGGTCCAGACTGTTGTTGACAGACAACTCGGGAGGAAAGGACAAGTTGTGGATCAGTCTGAACTTGCCTGGCTCTTTCTTCTGGACCAGCCCTAAAGGTGAGCAAACCAGAGCTGCACATTGAGGGGAATCGAAAGGCCACCCTTCTGGCCCACACTTCCTTCTGTATTGTCTCCCTATCAATATCCGATTGGTGCACCACAGACATTTTATTCCTGGGTAGGGCTGGGGTTAGAGCGACATTAGAGGGTATGCGAAAACCGTCCCTAAAACCTAAGTACATAAGGTGAGCATCTTGACTATTTTTGTATTTGCTGAGGAGGTGAGCTAACACATGCAAGCAAATATGTGAGGGGAGCTTTGTAGATGATGGAAGAGGGTCAATGACTTTTTGGAGACAGGCTGTTCCTTTGGTTTCCCATACTTTTTAAAGCACTTGATGTCAGGAGGCCCATGAGCTCCAAAGCAGGAGCAGAGGTGCTTGAATGGAAAGCCGCCACTCTGTAACATTTTTTTTTGTTGTATTGCCAGTAGGCTGACTTTTTGTCCCTAAACTCTTTTTCAGTCCAAATAGACTTCAAATATTTAGATGAGGGAGGGTCCATGTTGATTTCGGAGTGCCAAATTTTGATCTCCCTTTGATCCAATGATACGTCAGGCCTCATCTCCTTCATCTGCCTAAATCTTATGTCATATTGTAACCAGACTGTGCCATGAAATTCCGATGCTGCACTGTGTATTAGAGACATATAACCAAACAATTGGGGGGCCAAAGCAGGGGACATTTCCGTCAGGATAGCTGAGTAAATGAACAAACCTGTCACCCAGTTCTTTGGGAACCACTCAACCCAAACCTTCTTTGGTTTCTGCTCACCCTCCTTCCTAGTCCTGGTCTTCCCTGGGACCACTCCTGCATTTATCAAATCACAAATATCACAGTATTCACCTTTATGAATCTTTTTCCTGGTTTCAGCTGGCACGTGCCAGGCAATAGCCAATGGAGGGGCCAAAGTGGGCAATCTAGTGCCAAAGAGCATGGGACTGTCAGAGAGTGGTGACTGCCCTTTGCTACCAACTGTAGTTGGAACAGTGACCCCTGGTTGAGCCTAGACCTGAGCGGCTGTGCCACTGTGCCCACGCCCCAGAGCTACCTAACTAGAAGTGGATGCTGTTCCTTCCCACACTGTGAGTGTGGTTGAGGCTGATAGCGGGTGAGCTGTGGAGACTGCCCAGATAAAGTAAATTGCTGTAGTCAAGCCTAGAGGTAACTAGGGCATGGACCATAGTTTTCTGAGCAGAGAGGGGAATCATCCATAACATTTTGTTCAGCCGTTTTAAAACAGTAAAACAGGTGGCGGACACCCTGGTGACTTGTTGTTTCATCGAAAGATGTTCGTCAATGATGAAGCCCAAATTGCGAACATGGTGTACCAGCGAGGGTAAGGCATCCATTTTGGAGAGCCAGTGTGGAGGTCCCCAAAGATCATGTTTTTTCCCTAAGGTCATAACTTCAGTCTTGTCACTGTTCAATTTGAGCAGGTTGTTTTGCATCCAGGACACAATTTCACTCAGACCTGACTGAAGAACAGAGGGTCTGACCCCTTAGCAGAGGAGAGGGAAAAGATGAGCTGAGTGTCATCAGCATATGAAAAGAGGGAAAGACCAGCTCTTCAACAACATCGGCCAAAGGACGGACATACACATTAAACAGGAGTGGGTTCAGCACAGACCCCTGAGGAACTCCATAAGGGGACAGATAAGAGTTGGAATTGGCTGACGCAGAGGTGACCTGGAAAGTTTGGTCAGTTACAAAAGAACGGAGCCACTGCAAAGCTATACTCACCAGGCCCAAGGATTGCAATGCTCTCAACAAGACAGAATGAGACACTGTGTCAAACACGGCGCTAAGATCCAGCAAGACAAGGGCTGCTGTATCACCCTCATCTAACCGGTGCCTTAACATTTCAGTGTCTCCAAGTAGAGTTGATTCAGTAGAGAACCCAGCTCTAAAACCTGATTGAGAGGTATGAAGAAAATTCTGAGACTCAACAAAAGAGGTCAGCTGACCATTTATATGTTTTTCCAGAGTTTTAGAAAAAGCCGGAAGCAGCGAGATGGGACAAAAGTTAGACGGCTTAGTCAGGTCAGCATTGGCTTTCTTCAAAAGAGGAAGCACCATAGCACGTTTCCATTCCAGTGGAACTATGCTCTCCTGTAAGGAGGCCCTTAGAAGTTCCATAATTATTGAGAGTATGGAAGCATCTAGCTGTTTAATGACATAATTGGGAAGTAAGTCACGGGGGGAACCAGATTTAATGTTCACCAAAAGGTGACTAAAGGAGCTAAGTTCCAAGAGGCTCCAAGTTTCCAATTTGCCAGAGGAAGTAGTAGTATTGTGGGTACCGGTTACCACAAAATCCGGGGTAGCATTAGACGGGTTCTCGGTCTCAGGTGGAATATTTTGAGAATTTTTACTAAGCAACGCAGAATGTATTTGTTCAACTTTAGCTGTAAACTATTGGGCGAGTTCTTCCCATTGGGTGCCAGCAAGAGTAAGGGGAGTCGTCTGGGTTTCTGAGCTGCACAGTTCTTTTACCACCTTAAAAAGCATTATGGAGCAATGTTGTGCTCTAGAGAATTTATGTGAAAAAAAACTCAGCTCAAGCTACTTTACAGAGAATGTGTTATTCACTTAGGGCTTTTTTATATGCCACTTTGGCATCTTCATGACAGCGTTTCCTCCAACATTTTTCTAGAATTTTACATTTAGAGTTTTCACTCTTAAGCCTCTCCGTAAACCAGGGAGTAGGTGGCAAATGCCTGTTAAAGCGCTTGTTGGACAGAGGGAGGCAAGTATCTACCGATTGTAAAAATCCAATTTTGAATGAGACCAAGATCAGTAATCGATATCTGTTCAACAACTGGTCTACTGTCAACTAGAAGTTTGTTATGAGCCGGGACATCAAGCTTTGCCCAACTTCTCAGCCTTTTTTCAGTCACCAAGCAGGTTGCTGGAGGAAAGGATGCAACTTTCAGCAAGAAAGCTACAGCAAAATGATCGGACCAGCATAAGGGAAGAGCAGTGACAGAACTAAGACCAGGCAGATTGGAAAAAATGGGATCTAGCAAATGACCTGCCTAATGGGTAGGACCCACTTACAATGTGCCACAGCTCCCAGCATCCTGTGAAAAAGCCAGTGCATGCAAGACCTGCAAACAAAAACATGAATGCAAATAATGACCGACAAGACATGCTGTACCCGGTGAGACTCACCAACTCCTGGTTGTGCAAAACGAAATAAACATAAAAGCACGAGTACAAGATGGAAAATTTAAGCATGCAGCTGAATAGCACATCAAGCCTGCACAAGGAATAACTACGGAAGTGGCGACCCATGTTGTGCCACTCACCCATCCTCCTCTTCACTCACCTTTGGAAACGCTGAGGCCGATCAGAGTATTCAGTGGTGACAGGTTCAGATAACTCCAGGAAGCGGTGAGGAGGGAAAGAGAGTCGTTCCAGATACACGCTGCCTTAAATGCCCCTTGCCTCCCGGTGTCCTTCTATGACGATACACCCCCACTGCCGAAACAAGGGGCAGCCTCCTAAGGCAGGTTCCTGCTGTGGCACGACTAATGGTGCCCGACCTAGGATTGCAAGGGACGCCTGCCCAGGGTGTTGGTTCAAAATAAGCATGCATAAAGTGGGCGATTTTGGTCCCAAATTGTTACAGTCAAGTATTTGGGAACAGTCCCTTTATTGTTCTTTGGTACACTACTGCTTGAAAAGTAGATTTTTTCGGTTTTTAGAAATAACCAACGTGTGTGGAAGGCCGATGTCAGATGCAACGATCTCACCCAGAAAAGGTTTGCTGTAGTAGTTGTTGATTTAAGATCTATGTGAACTTGATCTATAGAACTTGCGACTCTTGAGGCGGAAGCCGGGAGTCAGGGACTGATTCTTTTTAACAGTGTGTAAATTCTGCTTCTGTGCCACTTCGTTGTTTTTTTTAAATTTATTGGGGAACATTGTGTGATCTTGGACACATGTTTTAATAGCACTGTAATTACTCCTACCCTCCTGGCGCTCCTCACGAGGGTCCACGCGCTCTCAGGTTGCCGATTTGGGGCTCCTGGACCACGGGATCAGGCAACCGAGTATTTCCTGCTCAGGCGCCATCTCAGGGGAGGAAAGGTCGGCGCTCTAGTGGTGCGGGCGAATCGGCCCTTCCACTACATATACTGCCCGCGAAAAACTTGCCCAGCGATAGAACTTGCGACTCTTGAGGCGGAAGCCGGGAGTCAGGGGCTGATTATTTTTAACAGTGTGTAAATTCTGCTTTTGTGCCACTTCGTTGTTTTTTTTAAATTTATTGGGGAACATTGTGTGATCTTGGACACATGTTTTAATAGCACTGTAATTACTCCTAACCTCCTCGCGCTCCTCACGAGGGTCCATGCACTCTCAGGTTGCCGATTTGGGGCTCCTAGACCGCGGGATCAGGCAACCGAGTATTTCCTGCTCAGGTGCCATCTTGGGGGAGGAAAGGTCGGCGCTCTAGTGGTGCGGGCGAATCAGCCCTTCCACTACAAAATGCCTTCCATACCTCGTACGCGCAGCGGACGAGCGCAGCGGGCGTGTCGATGGCGCGCCGGAGGTGCGCCAGAGGTAAGCCTGTCTGCGGCCATCCGCGCCACGACGGGCCCATGGCCCAGCACCCCGAACACCCTCCACCTCCAGAGTATAACATACTCCAGAGAACTCCTGGGCCAACTGAACCAGTCCCCCCTGTCCATCTGTGCCCACTCCATTGGAGTTGATGGCCCTTGCAACCACTGTCTCCACTGTCCATATAAACTTTCCCCTCTAAAGACCGCCCGTTCTGCCCAGACTGTCATCAATATGGCCATGGTAAACTGCCGATCTTTGCCTAAACACGCGCAGGAAATCCACATGCTCTTAGAGGAGCAACAATTAGAGATTTTATTCCTGACAGAGACATGGCTCTCACTAGACTCCGATTCGGATATCGTTCAGGCGTTGCCTCAAGGCTTCCTTATTCAACACTTGGACCGAGTGAAGGGAAGGGGAGGAGGGATAGCCATAATCCATAGAGACCACCTCTTGTGTCGGTTCCATGGCAGCCCCCTCTCTGACTGCGAAAATGTTCACTTCTCCATCCAAGTGTCCCCATGCGAATCCCTCTCGGGAGTTCTTATCTACCGTCCTCCGGGTACCTTGGGACAGTTCTGTAGCTTTCTCCTAGAAACTTCTATGGCCATGACCAGCACCCTACCCAATTTCCTGATTCTAGGGGACCTAAACATTAATTTTGACAACAGTAATGACAGTACGGCCTCAAATCTGCTATTAGATCTAGCAACCCACCAGCTGTATTTGGGGAACGACCAACCCACGCACACACTAGGACATCTGTTGGATCCCATCTTTTCCAACATATTCAACCTTAAAGAGAGTGTACCAATCCCGATACCATGGACTCATCACTTGCTCATTCCATTTAGCTGGTGGATCCCGACTACTCCGCACCCTAGGCAAGCTCCTGGCAGACTCTTACGTCCCTGGTCTAAACTGGACACCGACAAATGGAAGCATGTCCTGGAGCTTTCTTCACCTAACTATGAGGCAGACCCCGCAGCAGCGGATGTCAAGCTTTCCTCGTGGATTGAAAATTCCCTTAACATCGTCCTCCCCAAAAAAACCCTACCTGAAACCACGGGAAAAAAACACTCTGCCATGGTTTACTCACGAGGTCCGCCTCCTGAAAAAACTCTGTAAAAAGTCTGAAAGAGTGTGGAGGAAGGACTATGACCCCAACAGGAAGAGGGATTATAAACTCTCTATTCTCAACTTCAAAAAAGCTCTTAAAGCTGCGCAAGTAGCCTTCTTCGATGAAAAAATCAGATCTGCCTCTAGCTCGTCGAGAGAAACTTTTCAAATTGTGAAAAAGCTCTTAAAAACCCCTGAGCCCACACGCCCGGGTGATCTCTCGGACAGTATTTGTAACAAACTAGCTACTTTTTTCGACCAAAATATCCAAAAAATCCTGAAACAACTTCCCCCTCATGATTCTGCAGACCTATCTGATCCGTGTCCGATACAGGCGCAGAACCTTAATATAGGACTAGACACGTTTATCCCTATCAGCGAGGACACTCTGGCCCCTATCTTACAGTCTATCAAGAGTGGTTCCCCGCTTGACCCAGCTCCTGTTAGGATCCTTAAACTGGTAGCACCCACCATCCTTGCCCCGATGGTGAATGTGATTAACGCCTCTCTATCAGAGGGAGCGGTGACCCCTGGCTGGAAGAAGGCTGTGGTCAAGGCCCTACTGAAAAAACCCAATCTTGACCCCCTAAACTTTACCAACTTTAGGCCGATCTCTCTTCTTCCGGGCATTAGTAAGATGGCAGAAAAATGTATCAACAGCCAGTTGTCCAACTACCTTGAGTCCAGTAAACTGCTTAAACCCTCACAGACAGGCTTTTGTCCGGGCCAGGGCACTGAGACCGCGATGGTGGCGGTAGTCGAAGAGGCCAGGAAGATCATCGATGCAGGAGGATCAGTTGCAGTGATCCTCCTGGATCTTAGTGCGGCCTTCGACACCGTCAACCACTGTACACTGGTCCAACGGCTCAGGGATCTGGGTATTTCAGGGCTTGCCCTATCCTGGCTAAGATCTTTTCTACAAAGCCGCTCCTTCCAGGTGGCGGAGGGTAATTACATCGCTAAAGAGACCCCATTACACTGTGGAGTGCCGCCGGGCTCTTCTTTGAGCCCTACGCTCTTCAACGTGTACATGTCTCCTCTCGAAAAAATTGTCACCCTGTATGGAATTAAACTACTGACATACGCGGATGATACCCAACTTGTAGTATCACTTAGCCATCAGGAAAATTCCACCATCGATCTGCATTCCTGCCTAAGAGATATAGTCAGTTGGATGGACAGGTCCCACCTGAAATTGAACAGTGACAAGACGGAGATAATGGTTATGGGCAACCAGTCTCCTTTCCACCCAGAGACCTTGTGGCCCCCCTGCATGGGTCCCCCCTAACTCCTAAATCCGATATCAAAAGTCTTGGGATTTGGCTGGACCAGGAGCTCACTCTGAACACCCAAGCAAGGAAAACGGCTGGAGCTTGCTATGGTCTCCTCCGCACTTCCCGTAAGATCCTTCCGCTGCTCCCCTTTCAGTCGAGGAAGATCCTGATCCATGGCCTGATATTGTCCAGATTGGACTACGCAAATGCCCTCTACCTTGGCGCACCGAAGAAAGTGACAGCCAAACTCCAAGTAGTGCAAAACAAGGCTGCCCGGATTTTGACTGACACCAACAATCGCTGCTCGGCCAAACCGGCCATCAGAGCACTGCATTGGCTGCCTGTACTGGAAAGAGTGCATTTCAAGGCCCTATGCTAACACACAAAATACTTCATGGTAAAGCTCCACCCATCCTCAAAGACCTCATTGTCCCCTATTCTACTCCCAGAATCCTCCGATCCACGAACCTCCATTTGACCCTGACGCCCAGGATCAAGAGGATGCGCTCTGGAGGCCGACGCTTCTCTTACAACGCTTCCAAATTGTGGAACTCGCTCCCTCTGGACCTACGTGCCCAACCTAACCTCCTTCCCTCCCGCAAACTTCTAAAGACTCGGCTGTACCTGTAACTCTCCCCCCTCTGTTTTCGCTTGTTTCTATCATCAGTGCTGGGACGCTTCCGGGCAGCCATGCGCTTTGAAATCCCTAAACATTAAACATTAAACATGTTGCTGTTGCTGACTATCACAATATAGCAGATGGAACTGGGACACAGTAGCGGCCACTGCAAAACTCAAGTGGGGGGGGGGGGGGGGGTGTGAATGGGACGGGGAATTAGGGAAATAATAAGAATACAAAAAAATTACCTATTCTGCCGCAGACGCTGACGTCTGCCTCGGTGCTCCACTTCTCTCCTGATGGTGTCCATAGTCCAATAGTCCATGGGACACCAACACAAGCTTCCCACTCAATCCCGGCACTGCTCTCAATAGCATGAAAGCAGCACCAGGATTGGTCTGAGCTGCTCAGTTTGTTGCTAAAACAGTGCATGGGAGTCTGTGCTTTTTCTCCATCCCGGCCAAACTGTCATGCACAATTACTGCTGTACTACTCCTCCCCTGCTGTCATGGACCCACACTGCCCAGACTTGGCTGGCTCCAGTGAGGAAAGAAAAATTAAATTATAATACATTGGTTTGATCATCATTTTATTTTCCCTGTTTTTTTTCAGCGGCGGCGACACTCCTCGGCCATAGCGGAGGAGCCACCGCTGGTTACTCATAAAAACATCCTATGCCGCGGCGCTTGGCAGCTTGCAGATCTCATTTTGGTATTTCCTTTGCAGATCTCATTTTGGTATTTCCTTTGCGTGACCTTCATGATACACTGAATGAGAGATGAAAGATGGTTATTTTGAACCTTGACTATATGGAATTTTAATTAAGGTCTCATGGATGTATGGCGTCAGGTGGGATATTATTCTGAGCTTGAGATGTAGGCATGTGCAAAAATGTAAGACAGACAGATAGAGTTTGGCGACGTTCCACGAAAGTGTGTTTGCACTATTTCGAAAACCACTACCCACACTGAAAATGCCAAAATGTCTTTCCCATTGCCATGTCCATATCAAAGGCCACCTTCACCGTGGGCACAAACGGTGATTTAGTGGCAGATGCGTCTGTGGTCCCTTTTCTGACAAGACTCAGTTGTAAAACAAGTGCGCAATGGTTCTTCCCAACGCTGGGCAGGTGGTGACAGCCTTCACAGGTATTTTGAAGTCCCGACATGGGACACTGCAGGTCCCGGGAGACCCTTCACAGATTCCCCTGAATGTACGTTTCCCCTCAAGGAACAGACGTCTGGGAGCCAGAGATAATCCTACAGCCTGAAGCAGGGCTAAGCCCACAATGGGATCAAGAGGGGACGACGGGGCCAAATCGGAACTCAGGTCGACTGGTAACAAAGTTGACAATTTACCCACTAGAACTAGACTTCATCCTCTCCGTTGGGACCAATGTCGTCAAAGACTTGTTTTCCCGCCAGCAAGAAGGCCCCAGACGATACAAGTGGGAGCTAATTGCGTGCCGCCCTTCTTCCGTCTTTCCTCCCAAACACCTGTAGAGCGGACTCAACTTGACTGCCGCCGCTTGGGTTCCGTCAACATGTCCGCCTGGCCCTCGGGATGAAAGGCCCTCGCGCAGATAATGAGTCTGGTCCGCGTGGGGAGTACAGCTGGGGCCGGGAGCAGCTGGGCCCAAAGACTAACCTGCAGCGGAAACTCCGAGAGCCATCTGGAACTGCAAAACAACTTCGGGCCGAGCAGAGGAGGTCTCCTCGGGAGGCCGGGCCCTACCGTCTCTTTGAAGCCCCTTCCAAGAGGCCAAATGGCGCATTTCCCAAAGGAAAACTGCTTAATATACTCACTTGAGCCCCTGTTTCGGAAATCGAAGTGCGTGTTTATACATAAACAGAATTATTACCAACTCCAGCTTCAGCTGAAACCCAATATCAGAAAGGAGGCTGGCGGGGACGTAATGCACTCCCGGGAAGTGATTTATCAGGTGTCGAAACCGGCTGTTCTATATTAATGGAAATAGCGAGCACCCACCGATAATTATAAGTATATATGTGCCTCTCTCCCATCTGCTTTGTACATATCTCGTTTATTAACATTGAAAAAAATACATTTTTGCAATGGAATTTATGGTTAAAATTATATGCATTCTATTACACTTGAAAGCTGCAGTCTCAGAAATATTGAGTACTTTATTTAATGCGGTTATTTAAAAAGCGCATTATACAAAAACATATTTTCACACTGAATTTGGCATTGCGCTTGTCCTGTGAATAGTAAGTGAATATATCTTTATTGTTTGTTATTTAAAATCATAACAATGTCATAATACAAATAGGGTATCCATGTAAAATGATTAAAAGTATTTAAAACAAGAAAAAAAAAACCAAAAATCATGTTAATTATTTAGTCCTAAAGACCGGAAGTGGCATCCTTATCATGAAACCATTTAAAGTGTGTTCATAATTCTGCAACATCATATTATTTTCGAGTTATGGTTTTTGCACATAGTGACATGTAAAACATTTTTTTCATTTTTTTATATAACATTGCAATAAAAATCCTAAACATTATTGTTTTGGAAGTGTCAAATAATTTTTCTCCTTAAATAATAGGGATTTCATCATTTTAGTGGTCAGCTGAGGGTCTGTTGTGCCAAGTCCTTTAGTGATTACAGATCTACAAGTCATGTGTTGTACTGTAGTACGTTGGTGCGTATTCAGTAATAATTAAGTTTTCTTTATGAGCATTGTTTCTTTTATTTCTTTAAGTAAGTTAATCCATTTAATTCCTTTGGTCCTGCGATTATGGTATGCTGCATCCCATTCGAAATGTAGATAGTTTTCAACGTATTTTTATTTTACAATGAAATGCAGCCACTGGTAGGTTAGTTTCGGATAGGGAGTTATTCTGTCCAAGTGTGTATTTTTTATCCATTCAGCGGGGAGTGTCCATATGTGCATGTTTAATCTTCTATTTCTCTTGATTAACATCGATTATTTTTTCAATCAGATCATTTTGTACATATTTATGTACATGGGGGGGGGGGTCAAAGTGCATTAGCTCTGACAAAAGTACTTTCACTGGAACGAACATGCAGCTCCTCCTCTAAATTCGCAGGGAATTCTTTGCTCCCAGGCCTATCCCTGCCTTAGCCAATGGCAGAGTAGTGTTAGGTTTCCCTCACTATCCTCCTCGCCCAAGAACGTGGGTTCATCATCCTTTTTAGGTCTTGTCTAGACAGCACATGCCCTGTCTCGAAGAGACGTATTGTGTTCTCTCTGTGGGCTTACATGGCATGAGGGCGTCATCCCCTCTTCTTGTGCTTGGCTCTCCCATAGCGCATGGACCGAGTACATGTCTCCTTACAATGCTCCCGGTTTGCAGAGCTATTTTTTCTTTGTTTTCAAGCATTCCATAGAAGTACTTGTGTTTTCAGGCCGTCTCCCATGCACATATACACAAATACCACTAAAATGCATGTGGGTGTACATAAACGAATGCATAGATGCAATTCCCTATTTGACTCTCGTACTGATGTTACCTCATTCCCTCAATTTGTAAAGGGCTCTGATATCCTTCGGGATCAAGTTCGCGCTATATAAAACTTTATAAATAAAAAATAAAAAAATTCTTAAAAAGTTGTTAAAACACAAAAGGCACTTGTTTCTATTTTTGCAAGACCCAGTTGTTTTTGGAGCACTTGCTCGTTCGTCTATCTTGCCATAGTGTGAGCACAAGCAGATGGTTTTGGAACGCTTTAAGTGCTCACCAGTTACATTACATAATGACATTAATTTTTGTCACTGATCCTGCTTTAATTAAGGTGTTTTGTTTTTCCCTATCGATGCTTGCCCATCTCCTCCTGCTTCTGTGCTTGACCCGTACCCCCACTACGTACCTTATCACTGCTGCTTTTTTTTGTGTGATCCAATGGTATTGGATCGCTTGCTCGCTCCTCCAGCTTGCCATAGTTCTAACATCAGCCAATGGTATTGGAGCGCTTTAAGTGCTCACCAGTTACATTACACCATGACACATTCATTGTCGTAGGCAGGGGGAAATGTAAGTGATTTGCCCAGAATCACAAATTGTTCAGCCGACCCTGAGATTCGAACCTGGTTCCCCTGTTGGTAGCTCTGGCCAGTACGCCACATTCTTAATTCACTACAAAGCTCCTAGACTGTTCCTCACTATCACTTCCACATTTGTTCAGCAACACCCCGTCAACACTGAACAAGCAAGGCAAAGCCAATAGATCTCGGCAATGCCTGATCTATTGGCCTTGTCAATGTAAATGTCTTTTACCCATGTTGTCTAGCAGCACACCTGTTTATCATCATGGCTGAAAGTCACAGAAAAAAGCACTATGATGCGGCCAGTGCAGACCACGTCATATCACATTTTTGTGTTAGGAGGGGGACGACAATAAACTCAACATGGGGGTGAAGAGACTCAATGTTGGCTCAACATTCTGTGATTCTGGGCTTTCAGTAACTTTTACCCATCCTGAACAGCAGATGTGCTGCTAGACAATATGACTAAAAGGCATTCACTTTCGCAAGGCCAAAAGCTTGGGCTTTGCAGAGACCTATTGGCTTGGCCAATGTTTGTTTACATTACTCATAATGTTTGTGGATATTGTAAGAATTTAAAGAAGTTGTCCACTCAGGCCTTTTTCGTGAATTGTAATTACACTAGGTGTGTATTGCGTAAGTGTTATTTATTGTCCTTCCAACATTGCCAACAGCTTGGAGGTTCATTATAATCCTAAACATACATCTTTAAAGTCAGTTTTAATGCAGGATCAGGCCAAATATTCCTCCCTGGAGACCCAACAAGTCTAGAAGGATTCATGTGTGTTTATACCCGAGCATGGCAAGACCTTTATTTGTTACCCTACTGCTTTGAGAAGGGTTTATTATCAACAGGAGCTTGAAAATATATTTGAGGCTTGGGGACAAGTAAGTCTCTTGTTCAAGGTCAAGTTTGGGGAAACGTTTTGAACTTTCAACACCTTTAGTTGTTCAGGGAGCCCCCAGGTATCCCTGGACACCCTCACAGCATGCAAGGTGTCTGAGATATCCAGACACATGGAAGCAGGATGGAGTTTGTGTTTGAAGGTGGGGGCTCGCTAAACAGATTTGCACAGTATGCACACAATATTAATTGGCGACTAATCTGCACTTAATCTTTCCTTGTTGTTTCCCTGGGGCATGAACCCCCCCCCTTGTTGTTTCCCTGGGGCATGAACGCCCCCCCCCCCCACAAAATCAATTCTCTAATTGCAGCCATATCTGCCACCTAGAATCTAAGGCATGCTTTATGTACTCAGATAGACACACACACACGCACACACACACACACCTACACACACACACACCTACATCTACATACACACACCCCTACACACACACACCTACACACACAAGGAAACAGGGCACATTATCCTGGTAAAATAGTAACCTGCAAATAAATTTCATCCACAATATTGCCTACCATCATATTTTCAAGGTAAAAGATGTGGAGTTAAGAATAGTAAACCTATACTTTGGTATATATACTTTAAGGATGTAGTGGGGGTCAATAATGTGGAGACACTATTTTAGTAGATTGTTATTTCATCTGTAACATTGTCAAATGTAATAGCACACACTAATGAGAAAAAGGCTGAATAAATACTTGGGGTTTTTGCAGAGGAAGGGCTAGTAAATGCTTCTGGTTACAGCTATTCCTCACCATGTTCAAAGGGCTGCAACAGACACTTGCTATCTTACCAACAAAGGGGCCGAATATCAATCTGTGATCTGAAAAAAATTGCAAGATTATGTTTTCCTGGAAATGAGGATGGCACAGGTATTTATTTCTGTGTCCCTGGAAAAAAGTATTAAAGGGATTATTAATCATAACCGCTGTCTTTCCTCCTTTCATGGATGGATGGTTTCCTTCCACCCATCCTGGAATGGCAGTGAGATAGGTGGGAAAGAACTGCACCATGGTTTTCCACTGGGACTGCTCCACACGTTAAGTGTGAAACCACCTATGTGTCTATTACATACTTTTGGAATTCTGTTAGTGGGTGCAGACTATGGGCCTGATTCTGATGTGGTTTGGAAAGCTTCCAGACCAAATCAGTTTGGAAATGGTTCCTGACTCACTTGGATCGGGATAGTCCGACTGACCGAGTACGATGCATCTGGATGCTTCCTGATACCATTTGGTTGGACTCCCATTGACTTCAATGGGAGCCTATGTTCCTAACCACATCGAAATTAGGCCCTCTGTTGGGAAGACACATTCCCGATCCAATTCGGAAGGAGCAAATGCCATTAGGAGACCTTCCTAACCGCATTAGAATCAGGCCCTGGGTGGGACTGCTTTTCTAACCTCATCAGAATCAGGCCCTATGTGTGAGTAAGGCTAGCAATGTTCGAGGCTGGCTCGGGCTAAATGTCTGTCTCAGAACTTGTTGCATGCAAGAAGTTGAAAAAACATAGATCGAGTCCAACTAAGCAATCCAAGAACAAACTGTTTCCCTACCTAATGTATTTTTTTAAATACACAAACAGCTACTTGAGGGACATTTGCATTCAAACATAAAAACACAATTGATGTGTTTCAGCTCAACTTTTTGCTTTGGCAGTTCAAATGTCTGCACTTCAAACTCAGCCTGCGGCCAAGCTCTGCCCTTCCATGCATCTCATTGAAGTATTGTTCTAACCAGGGAACCAACTCTATGGGATCTCCAGAAGCTGTTTGATTTGATGATATACGTAAGTGCCTTCACTGAGGTTTGGATGTGCTGCGAAATAGTGCTCTTTGTTAAGTCCGAGGAAGTCAGTGATAGTAACATAAAAAAAGTGTTGTGCCTCTCTTAACTTAGTACTTTCCCTAAAAATACCCTGTTGAAAGGCTTCTGTTGTCAAGTTGATTTAACTTGTGATGAGTGTATTAATGATATACGTAAGTGCCTTCACTGAGGCACTTAATTTAAAACAGTGTACTATTTAGCTGCTGACAGAACTGAACAAAAAGCATTGTCCTTTGGTGTTAAATGAAATAGAGAAGATATCAATTCAGCTGAAAAAGTACACTGTATATAACCAAGAAACCTGGGTTCAAACCCCAGCTTCATTGGTTGACCACACTGTGCAAACTTAATTGAACTACTCCGCTTCATTGGATTTAATTTTACTTGAACGCGCATTGGTGGACACCTTGAAGTAAGTCTGTTTAGAATGTGCACTATACAAAAACTTCTTTTGTGTTTTGTTTAATAGACTAGCCTGTTGCTCCATCTATAATACTGTTATTGGCCATATGTAAGGGGAATACAACAACTGGCTTGTCTTTAGGTTTACTCGTGGCATTCTCATCAGGACAGTGGGAGAGGGGGACTTTCTTGAATGTTCATGTTTAGAAACTTTCACTTTTGACTAATGACACTGTATACCATGATATAGCAAATGTACCAAATAGAAATTTTAAAGACACATACTTTTTTTATTTTAAATTCCTAATCATATTTTTATACAACATTTGTTGTGTAATTTATATACCAAATATGTTGATGGCTCAGCTTTGGCTATTGTGCTAAAACAAAGCCCTTGGTTTGGCTCTGGATTTTTTAATATATTTGCATTTGTAATTTCAGTTTAATTATTTGTATAAATGATATGAGGCTAATATAATATTTTAATATATTTTGGGAAATATGTTTTATGTTTCTTTATTTTATATATTATTGAGGGGAGTGAAAATAAAAAATAAAATAAATAAAATCTGAGCTTTCCAAATGCCAACATTTTCGCTTCTGTTGCTTAACCTGGAGTGGGGATAATACATCTGACATCTTCCAAGCCCAACACTTTCCCTACTGTTGCTTAAGTTGTAGTGGCAAGAGTAAATCTGACTCCTCCAAAGTCCAATGCTTCCCTTACTGTTGCTCAAAATGTAGTAGGAATAGTAAATATGACCCCTTCAAAGTCAAACACATCCTCTACTCTTGATTAGGTTTGAGTGGGGATAGTAAATCTGATCTCCTCAACCTCCATCACTTTTCATACTCCTGCTCAGTTTAGGGTAGACATAGTAAATCTGACCCCTCCAAAGTCCGACTCTTTCTCTACTGTTGCTTACATTGGAGTAGGAATGTTAAATCTGACCCCATCTAATCTGAACACTTTCCCTATGTTTTGCTTACATTGGAGTGTGATTAGTAAATATTACTCCTTCACAGTCTAACACTTCCCCTACTGATGGTCAGGTTGGAGTGGGAGTTCTGAATGTGATTTATAAAAATATGTTAGAATATGATTTATTTCATTTTAGAATGTATTTTAAGTTAATATATTATTTATTTACATAGTTATATTAGCCTATTTAAATAATTAACTTATATTATTAGTGTTTTAACATGGTTTTGAAAAAATATATACCTAGTGTTTGCAATTAAAATCAATATTATCATTTGTATCCTATTATTTGTTTATGCAATATTGTTATTTTGTAAACATTGTGAATTTGTATTTATCTTACAGTATAGATTTTTATTTTAGGTTTCTAAGCAATACAGTTTTATATGTTTTTGATATAAGTATATATTTTTAAAAATATAATATTATTTTTAAAGTTAATTTTTTATTTTATAATTAATATATTTCGTAGTAACATTTGATCTACTTACCTGTTTTTCGATGATATTGTGGTCTTCTATATTGTTGTAGTCAATAGCTTTTACTATACATACAAAGTATGTGACATTGATATATGTGTCTTTAATATTTCTTGTCAATATTTTTTGTCAACTATATTTATGTCCGAATTTTTTGAATTTATGATCTGAGTTCAGCTCCTTCATGCCGTATTTCGCCAGGTCTCTCGTCCAAATTCTAAATGTGCTTACATATAATATTCAGGGATAATGATGTGTGTTTTCAATATTGTAATACACCAGCAGCTCACTCATATTGCTGCAAATAATCTCTGTGACACCCTCCCATTTCTCATATGAGAGGCCCTGTTTTGATCTAAAAGAAACTTTTTTGTATGAATATTGTATGAAACATAAATGCAACATTTCTCTGCAAAATTTCGGTACTAGACTCAGATATCACCCATAATAAAAATAGCTTAAAACGAAAATTGTATTTAAAGCAATCTGTTTAAGAATTATTCAAGATCATCAGGGCAAGACTGCAGAACAGAGCTGACTTAATCAGAGGCCCTCTGAAAGGTGGGGCCCTGGGTCAGAGCCCTCTTTGCCCATGCCCCAAAACATCTCTGTGTGACAAACAACAAAATGTCTCCAAGCTTGTCCTGGAAGAGCAGTTTTGAACTACTAGTTCAACTTTGTCATTTAGACCAATGGTAATGCACCCACTTCCCTTAATCAAACATGTAAGTCTCCCCTAAGGAAGGCCTATTGAGCCCTAAGTCTTGGAGCTTTGTATTATTAATTGAACATGTACCTAAGCTGATGATGTCATTGACAAGCTGGGTATTGCAAAATATCTGATTACCTTTGACCTTTATTTTATGCTTTGTGGCAGATGGTGATGCCCTTTGGACTGACAAATACACCTGCCACCTTCCAGAGTTTAGAAAACAGGGTACTTTTAGGTTTGAAAAACGTTAATGCAGCTGATCTGTGTGATATTTCTGTGTTTAGTTCCACTTGGGAGGATCACCTGGTCCACCTCAAGGAAGTGCTTCAAGCTCTGCAACAAGAAGGGCTGACTGTCTGTGCAAGTAAGTGCCAAACAGGGCAAGGTTCTGTACTGTAATATGTCCTGACAGTAAAACATCAAAACTATTGTTTTTATTGGGGAAAAGCTAGTAGCCCCATTGTCTAATACAGAGTTACAGGCTGCCATCTCAGCACTACTAACTTATTAATGGCCCTACTAAATAGGGTACTGCAAGGTATCAAATTAATTGGGGCCATTAAACTCGACATGATGCCTGTGCCAAATTGAATGTCACTTTTAAAGAAATCACAAAATATCAGTGTCCCTAGAGGACTCATTTAACACCATTTCTTATTTGTAAGATTATCGCAGCAGTAATCATAAATTGATTAATACAGGGAATTACTTCTTAAATACTCAATTATATATAGTGTTATTTTATTCAAATCACAATCTGGCAACAGACATACTACTGGAATATCTGTTCATTCATCAGTAGTATACAAACACCTTTTGCTTTCAATCAATCAATCAATCAATCAATCAATCTATTTGTAGAGCGCACTATTTAACCGTGAGGGTCTCAAGGCGCTGAGGGGGGGAGGGGGGGAAGTGGAAGCTTCGCTACTGTTTGAAGAGCCAGGTCTTGAGGAGTCTTCTGCAGGCGAGTAGGTCTTCGGTCTGCCGTAGGTGGGTAGGAAGGGTGTTCTAGGCCTTGGCGGCGAGGCAGGAGAAGGATCTGCCACCTGAGGTTGTTCGTTGGATGCGGGGGGCGGCGGAGAGGGTGAGGCTGGCGGAGCGGAGCTGGCGGCGAGGGGTGTGGAAGCTGAGTCTGCTGTTCAGGTAGGCTGGTCCAGCATTGTGGAGTGCTTTGTGTGCATGAGTGAGGAGTTTGAAGGTGATCCTCTTGTCAACGGGGAGCCAGTGTAAGTTTCTCAGGTGGGGGGTGATGTGGCTGCGGCGGGGGACGTTGATGATCAGTCGGGCGGAGGCATTTTGGATGCGCTGTAGTCGTCGTAGGTGTTTGGCTGGGATTCCGGCATGGAGTGCCTTGCCATAGTCCAGCCTGCTGATGACGAGGGCCTGTGTAACCGTTCTTCTTGTTTCGGTCGGATCCACTTGAAGATCCTGTGGAGCATGTTGAGGGTGTTGTAGCAGGAGGAGGAGACGGCGTTGACCTGTTTGGACATGGAGAGGGAGGAGTCGAGGATGAATCCAAGATTGCGTGCGTGGTCGGTGGGTGTCGGTGCTGTCCCCAGAGTGGTTGACCAGCAGGAATCGTCCCAGGCTGAGGGGTTGGGTCCGAGGATGAGGACCTCCGTCTTGTCCGA
Organism: Lissotriton vulgaris; assembly: GCF_964263255.1. Classification (NCBI taxonomy): domain Eukaryota; kingdom Metazoa; phylum Chordata; class Amphibia; order Caudata; family Salamandridae; genus Lissotriton; species Lissotriton vulgaris. The sequence goes on along the minus strand of NC_141695.1, from coordinate 1,139,231,152 downwards.
GTTCAGTTTCAGATGGCTGCTCCTCATCCAGTCGGCGATGGCCTTCATTCCGTCGTGGATGTTGGTTTTTGGCAGTGCGAGGGTCCTTGGTGAGGGAGAGGATGAGCTGAGTGTCATCAGCGTAGGAGATGAGGTTGTGGTGGCGAGCCACTTGTGCGAGGGGGGCAATGTAGATGTTGAACAGCGTCGGGCTGAGGGAGGAGCCCTGGGGGACGCCGCAGATGATGTCGGTGGCTTCGGATCAGAAAGGTGGGAGGCGGACGCTCTGGGATCTGTCGGAGAGGATGGACGTGGTCCAGTCGACAGCCTTCTTTTGGATACCGGCTTCTTGGAGGCGTGTTTTTAGAGTGCATGGCAGACCGTGTCGAAGGCGGCCGAGAGGTCCAGGAGGATGAGGGCAAATGTTTCGCCGTTGTCTAATTGGCACCTGATGTCGTCTGTGGCGGCGATGAGGGCTGTCTCGGTGTTGTGTTTTTTTCTGAAACCGGATTGGGACGGGTCCAGGATGTTGTTGTCTTCGAGGTGGTGGGTCAGTTGCATGTTGATGATTTTCTCGATGACCTTCGCCGGGAACGGGAGCAGGGAGATGGGACAGAAGTTCTTGAGGGCCTTGAGCTTTATGTGGAAGGCGTTGATTTCGGCGTGCTTCCAGCTTTCCGGGAATGTCGCTGTTTTGAAGGAGATGTAGATGATCTTCCGTAGTTGGCGTGCGATGGCTGCGTCTGCCTTGCTAAATATGTGGTGTGGGCAAGGGTCTGTCGGTGATCCTGAGTGGATGGAGTTCATGACCTTGCGTGTCTCGACGTCGCTGACGTTGGACCAGGAGGTCAGGTGGTTGGTGTTGAGTGCACATGGAAAACAAAACACCATATTTAAGGAATCAAACCGAACATTTCACCTGATTTTTCATTCTGTGTAATCAGCATACAAATATAAGCAAAGCGGTGTCAGTGGACGACGTTTTGGTCTCTCATTGTTCTAAAAGATCCTTGAGACCATCTTCAGGACGGTATAGTTGCACATCAAGATCTAGTACAATAAAAGACACACACTTAACATCCCTGTATTTACAAGAGGCATTGTCTGCTCCACACTTAAGACAACAATGGTGATCCACACCCAAGGTGTCAACCCAAACACTTAAAAACCTAAACACATGCCACCGCATACTCGTGTGCATCACCTTAACCCTCTGATATCATGCACAAAAAAACGAATCAAAAATTCTAAGTAAACCAAATACCCCGTAGGGACATAACACCTGATAGACCAAATCACTTCCCAAGAAGCATCAATAGGGAGACTTCTCCTCTATTCTCTTGTATCTGAGAAATCTAATAGGAAACATAAAATGTATCCATATTTCAAAGCCGTTCATAGTGAATTCCATTCAAACACCAAGGAGTGCGAGTGTCTCAAGTAATACTCAAATTTCTTCTGTATGAATTAAGCATACAATCACCTACAAAGTAACACGAAGCAGAGAGGCATTTAAAATTGCATGCTGCTCCATGATGAAAGTGCAACATAAATCTATTCTGAAAACATGGAAACAAACTTACTTGAACGAAGAACCAGCCTCACTTGGTCCTCACACGCCCGGCTCTCAAGACCGAGTACGGCGCGAAGCTGTCAGCGGTCCTAAGTCAAAAACAGAACGCAATAGGGGCGTACTGACGTCACCGCTCTCTCGACTATGGCGGCCATATTGGAGTGGCTAAATCAGCATTAAAACACAACGTGGTGATATAGATACTTAGTTTTAACCACAACAGATCTAAAAAGAAAAATAAAAAGTGACACTTCTTCAAATCTTTTAACTACTCGACTCCATAGGAGTAATAAGGTACTGGCCAAATATTGGCCACAGTGGCCATATTAGATATGGGACTTAACTCATGTCGGAACAAATGCAAAAAAGCGGTAATCCAAAACTTTATTGGCCCATTTACGATGCACACATGTGCCCTTATTTACGTAAAAATTAATGATGGTACGCGAACACCACTGCTGAGATCCAGATCTAATATCGCCAGTAGCGGTCACCAATATGGATTTCAAAAAATTTGGGATTAACAAATAATTAATAGGGTCAACTCCTGCCTGAGCTGCTTGGACCGGTAAGGACACTCAAAGAGAATTGCAAAAAATAAAATAATCTAGAATAATGTCTCATACCAAGACAACGTGAGAAAATGTAATACTCATATATAAAGCCATCTGTAACTACTTAGTTGGTACCGGGGTAGACATATAACAAATGACAAAAATTCTAAAGCGTTGCTAGTGCCTGCCACTCAATAAAGGAATTCAATCCTTTTTCAACAGTTTTACAAGATTAAATCCATTTATTTTCCTTCAGTGTGAGCAGCCAATCGACATTCTGTCGCCTCTTAGAACTCTTTACAGTTTCAAGTACAAACCACTTCATATCTGATGCTGTGTGTCACTTTTTCAGGTAATGTTCAACAAGGGGAGCAGTAGTGACATTACAGCGTATTCGTGACTGATGTTGCATAATATGTTTTTAAATAATATGTCCTATACAAAACTTTTAAAGAAAAGCAACTTTTAGAAAGTTGCCACTATGTTTCCCAGTTTATCCGTTGGCCATTCACAATTGCTGGCTACCAGGCAGCTTTTTTCTCCCACCTAGGGAGTCTTGTGAATGACTCCCAGGCTAGAGAACAATAGAGGCTTACCACAAAGGGAGGTATTACCACCTTCTTGCAGGCAGTCACACAGGGTTTTGGCCTATGAAGACGAACTTCAAAGGAGAAGCCACTTTTGGCGGTCAATTGGCACCCAGACTCGAGGAGGCCTGCTCTTTTGTTCAGGTAGAGGGTTGGCAGCAGGAACAGAGAGGGGAAACCAGTTACCAAACCATTTTCGTACGTGGGTGTGTAGCCCACAGGTAGCCACACCTCTAGGGTGGGATACCAAGCTCCTAACACACAAGGAAGGGCTCAGACATCTTGAAAGTGGCCAGAATTGTGCACTCTTGAGGGGTCATTAGGATGGCGGGCGGACTTTGCCCGCCTGCCATCCTCGTGGTAATAGGGACCGCCCGCCATAAGGGCGGGGGTTCCGTGGGGGGTATTGGGATGTGCACATCCTGCATGTTAAGCATTGTGGTGGGCGGTGCTCTCAGCACCTCCCGCCACAATGCTTAAAAAGCACTTTTGCATTTGCATAATCAAAGCGGCAGGCACCGCGCGGTGCCTGCCGCTTTGATTATGCAAATGCAGGGGGGTACCACAGGTACCCCCATGTGCACCCCCCTACTCTCCTTCACTCTGGGGGCCCGAAGGGGGCACCCAGAGTGAAGTCTGCATGCCTTTCTGTGGCATCTGATAGGCACCGCCACCATATTATTCCTTTTCCACCCCAGCCGCAAGGCGTCCGGGGCGGAAAAGCGGCAGACGGTCTTTCTGTTCGCCGAGGTCCCCCCTGCCATACTAATATGGCGGGGGGGAAATCAAGAGTGGATGTTGGGTGGATTGCCTGCCGGGGGCAATCCGCCTGACATCATAATGGGCCCCTATGATTGCTATAGGCCACACATAACCGGACTGTGTCATAAAGCGGAAGGGATCCTGTTGTCTATTGGCTAGTGACTGCATCATTCTCATAGGGCACTTTGTGGGCATACATAAAGTACATCTGGCACCCTGTACCTCAGATAGATCTTATCTTAACTGGAGAAAGGACTGAAGAAGGACTGCCCTGCTAACCCATGGGCCTTGCAAGAGAGGCTACATTAACTGGAGGATTGCACCTGCTGCTCCTTGAGCTAGTGAAGAGAAGACAGTGTCTGTGGTGCCAGGCTCTTGGAAAAGTCATTCCACGGCCCCAGACTGAAAAGGTGAACTCCAATGTTTAGTCTGCTGAACCCCTGTTCCAGCACCAGGGCCATAAAAGCTGAAGTAGCCTGTCCTGACGTAGTTCCCAGTAAGGAATCGCTGCTGTCTGCTGAAGCGCAGCCAAGAAGTCCTCCCCTCAATACTCAAAGGTTGCACCCTTGTCGGCTGGACCAAGGAGAGACATTAGAGTGCGGATTAGTCACCAAAGACAGACACTAGCCGTCACCAGAGGAAACAGTTGAACCTGCTGTGACCGGAGATTGGTAGCCCAGCCATTGATGGATTTCCTCAGACTCAAAGCGGACTTAGAGGGATCCGGATTCCTGTCTTCAAAGTCACCCCAGCTTATCTGTGAACAGAGGAATAACCACAGGAACGTCTCAATTGACTACACAGCATCTTTCAGCATCCTCAAGATCCTGAATCCTCAGCATCCAGACCACTCCATTGAAGTCTATGGCGGTTTTGGTGTAAAATGTGAAAATCGACTTGAGACTGCTTTAATGACCAAGTAACTGCCCAAATATTCCTTATTGGCTCCCTGAGGATCACTGACACAATAGCTAAAACATTATATCAAGATACAGAAATATTGTGGCAAAAATATATATTATAAAAATATTGTTTCCCTATACTTATAATGATAATTTAAAAAAATCTGAAAAAAGTCATTTCACACTAATATTGTGAAAAAACATACAAAATATTGCTTTTTAATATATATATATATATATATATATATATATATATATATATATATATATATATATATATACATATATATATATAGTTTAAAAAAGTAAATCTTCTTAACTATTTGAATATATACCATTAATATAATATAAATTAAGTAACTTTAAATAATATTTAATACTGTATATACATATGTGCAAGTTTATATGTAATGTAACACTAATATTTAAAATATATATCTTCCATTATATGATTTTTAATTTTTTTTATTTGCTAATATAAAACTATAATTATCTATATATAGATATATACACTCATGCTCCAAGCCACCTTTCGCTGCCGCACTCACATTCAGGTCCCCAACCGCCCGGGGGTAGACCCACTATAAATATCACTGCTCCTGTAGTAACAAATAAGGTCGTACTCTCAGGGATGAATTATTCCAATACGATTAATGGAAAATGTGCAACAAATGCGTTTCTGCTGTCGCCTTTCTCAATTTAGAAAGGCAACAGCCAAAATGCGTTTGTTGCACATTTTCCATTAAAAGTATTGGATTCATTCATCTCATATATATATTAAGCTCACAATTCCTTTGATAACAAAAGAATTGACCGCACTCCACTGGTGGAAAGTAAAGAAACAGGTTTATTTACGCTGTTGCAATTCGAGCAGGACGCGTTTCGGCTTCGTGCCTTTTTCTGTATATCAAAGTTTGTCCAAAAATAAAATCGCACTCCGACAACAGATCCCTTCACTTTCTAGTACTTTATTAATTGCAGGAGCAAGGCTGGGAATTCGTGTCAGGATAATTTCGGTGCCTTATTAGTTTCAAGGCTTCTGGCTCTTGTTCACAGGCATCACAGGTATCACAGGTAACGGAAGCACCAACAAACAATGGCCATATGTTTCCCTCCAGTGGGATGCTCTCAAGTGAGTTCACTTTTACGCGGGGCACATTGGGTCTTGTAGTGCTGTTTTATGATTTCTCCCTACCAGTGGGCGTGCTCTGTTAGCCGCTGAATATGATTATTATGAAAGCCCTTGTTGTTTGCTGGTGCTTTCGTTACCTGTGATGCCTGTGAACAAGAGCCAGGAGGCTTGAACCGTGTAAGGCAAAGAAATTATCCGGACATTAAAGCCCAGCCTTGCTCCTGCAATTAATAAAGCACTAGAAAGTGATCTGTTGTCTGAGTTCGCTTTCGTTTTTGGATGAACTTTGAAAGGTATTTGATAGGCCTGGGCATTAAATACCGCTCTGCTTGTGGAATTTGCAGAATTTAGGCAATTTTGCATTCCGCGAAGAACGTGGTATTGCTGAAAATTCCGCGATCTGCTGCGTAGCAGAATAATTTTCTGGTTCGCGCTTTAAAAATGCATTCGCGATGAGTTTTCCTATCCGTTCGCGTGCTCCACGAGATTGTGGTAGCCGGTCATGTGATCCCATGCGGGTGTGTGCGATCGCGAACATGTGATTCGCCGCGCCATTGGACACCGCGAGAGAGATTGCGATCCAGAACACGTCATTCGGAAGTGCCATCGGACATCCGGCGGAATGTTGGGGAAGCTCGCGATCCCGAACACGCAAAATTTTCAATCTGGAGAAGAATAATATTTCGAGCAGTATAAAACCTTCTATAAAATGATGATTTGGATGAAAAAAACTCCTCAGATTGACATTTGGCTGTCCTTTTTTGTGCAAGGAGTCCTTTTAAAAAGAAAAATGTTTTGGGGAGAGGGAGGAAGTGCCACACAGTCTCCAACTTCCTGTTCCTGTCCAGCAGGCTCCTCCCAGTGCTTTGTCTATCTCCTGTTCAGTTTTCATTTGGATTTTGAGCCGGAAGGATCACTCTTTGTGTCCGCTGCATCATTATCGATGGATTTGAGGACTTTTGGATTTGATATTTTGCAAGTAAGTTGGTGTTGTTGTTTGTTCGATTGGGGCATTGCAGTTGCTGCAACTACAATGTTGGTACTTTTCATCATTTAAAAAAAACAAAATAATTGGTGTGGGTAGCCAGTAGGCCCAGAGCTAGTCATGGGCGGGTGTATGATGAAACAGCTGTTTCTGTGTGTTCTGTTGAATTTAAACATCATTAAGGCATGGAATGGATTGAATTGCAAAATGTGTATTTCATTTTTAGGGTGTGTTAAATAAATGCCTTTGTTGGGTGTGCGGTGTGTTGTGTACCTTGCAGAACGTGTTTAGCCCTGTGGATTATCGTTTTTGCATTTTATTGCATTACAGGCAAAGCAGTGTGGTTTAGGATGCAGCCTTTGCCTGGTTATTATAGGCCTGTTTTCAGTACATTGTTTTCCAGGCCTCCCGCTTGCTGCTTGTGATTTGTGAGTGTCCGTGTGGCTGGTGGCCATTTCTGGTGGATGTTATAAGTGTGCTGCATTTGCCACTTAGGCCTGCATGGTTTTCCTCTGGGCTTACTGCTTTCATCCATCCCCTTTGCCAGCTGCAGCTCCCTGAATGATGTGATGAGAAAATAATGTATTGCCAAACAGGGTCCACTTCCATTACATTTGTATTTTTGTTGTTGTTCCTCTTCTTTCCTATCCTTTCTGAGATTGTAGACAGTATACCATGAAAACACTTCTTGACACAGTCTCACAAATGGCTACACTAAGTTACACATTGTATTTGTTTGTTTGTACTAGTAGTAATTGAACCACAACAACAAATGCAAAATTTCACTGATGTTCTTCTCCTGGTGTCTTTGCTTTTAGGTGCACAAAAAGACAGAAGAAGAGGTGTCATCATCACCCGTTGTACTGCTAGACAGAAGTCCTGCTACGCACAACGGCACGTCCACATGTGACCGCAAACATCTCTGCAACTTGTGCACCTGCGTCCTACTGACATCTAAAGAAGATGGCTCTAAAGAAAGGTACAAGGTCCTCCAGTACCAAGAAGGTTGCCAGTGAGAAGAAGATGGAACAGAATAAGGAAGTGGTATTATCCAAGACTGGTGTGCTACCCTCATTTTTAGGGAATAACAAATCTTACGCCTGCAGAAGCGTGTCCGGCGGGGACCAAGCTGGGAACAGCACCTCTGCATCAGCAGGCCAACCTCACCAACCTAGGCCCAAGCCCATGAGTGTGGCAGATGTAGCCAGTCTACTAACAAGCAGTGAAGTTGAAATATCATTATCGCAAAGTAGTACCCAATCAACGCACTCGCAGGTGGAAACTCAGCAGATAAGTGGGCAACAACAGCCGTAACAACAGCTGCAACAGCAGCCGGAACAACAGCCGCAACCACAGCCGCAACAACAGCCGCAACCGCAGCCGCAACAACAGCCGCACAACAACCGCAACCACAGCCGCAACAACAGCCCACAATAGTAGTTGTTCCTCCTGAAGTAGGGGCAGTCCAGGAAATCGAGCTTTTTGTAGGCGAAGAGGAGCAAGCCTCTATTTCAGAAGATCCATTGTCTTCCAGACCCCCAGCAAGGAAAAGGAGGGTTAGTCCATCAACATCTTCTTCAAGCCTCGCTTCTGATGATCGAGATGCCACTTGGAAGCCACCAGCTCAGTCTGAGAGTGATGCACGCCTCAAGAGAAGGCAAGCGAAAAGGAAGGTTCCAGAAATCCTTAGAGTTATGAAGGTAGATGTACAAGAGGGGATGATGATGATGACGAGCCAGTCATCATGAACGTTGCTCCCATCCCAGTGGAGTTGAAGACCAGCTTTATTACCCCATCCAAAATCACTGCGAGGAATATAGCACGGATACCACCAACACAGGTAACACCAACACGACTTCCAGCTTCCATATTTGTATTTGCAGAGGCCCGGCCGGGACCTACATCCATCTCAACCCCCACCTCAGAATGTAGTGGTAGTGTAACTGCACAGAGTCAAATTCCAGGCACACCCTCCAGTTATTGGTATTGAAAGTGGCACCAACAGCAGCGCCAGAAAGTTCTCCTCCCCAGTTTGGGACTTCTTTTTGGTTAGCAGTAAAAATTTAGGCCGATATAGTCGATAGGCGGGTTACACACATTTAAAAATGTGGAGCAATGTGGTTTGCTAAATCCGCATGGAAACAAGGAATCTTCGTTTTTGGCATAAAAACCTTGCCGCATATTTGAACTAGCTCTATACACAGTGTGAGCCCACTCAGCTGGAAGCTAGCACTAGCCCTAAGTTTTTGAGCAGTACCAAGGAGCATATTTGCAACAGCAGCAATAATTATCGCTGACCTTGTATACCTCATTTTTTTCTTTCGCTGGAATATTTCGCCAGGCTAGCGTTGTATTAACAATGCTTAGCACCATGGCGATGTATATTCCAGGGATATCGCCCTTTTCCATGGAACATCGCTGGTTTTCCAGCGATGTTCCATGGAAAAGGGCCATATGCTTGATGATACGACCCACACTGTTGTATCACATGAATCCACCTCCCATGTTAGGTATGCCTTAGTCAGGAATTTAACAGACCTTAAATTCCTGCGTTAAGGCATACTTAGCACGATTAAAATAATCGCTTCCCCGCATTGTAAATATCGCGAAGCATCCTTCGCGATATTTACCCATGTTGTTTCCACAGACACGTCTACTTTGCATCTCAATAGCGATGCGAAGTTAGGCGTGCTGGAAACGGGAGCAAAATCAGCAAAACACGCGCTGGTTTGGCCTTGCAGGTTATTGCGATAAATTTATCGCCACTTTTCGCCCCTAAATGGACGCTAAAGCTGCGATAAGTTTATCGCCTACCCTTGATAATATGCCCCCAAGTGCCTAGAGGTGATAAAGTTCACGATGATTGCAGCAGGGGTGGACCACAGACAGAGCTTGCCTGGCACCCTGCTGAAGAGAGTCCCAGACGCCAGTCATGCTGCCTCCCTGCCCATACATATCTCTTGCACATACTTACTGCGTGCCCGTGCCATGCACGGGCACGCAGACGAGGTGCCTCAGAGTCCGAGGGCTCACTCATCTCCGGCCCCACTATGGGAACACCTGCAGCCATGGTTTACGGTGAGCACAGAATGTGCTGCTCCATCAGGCCACATAGTAAGGCCACCACTCTACTCTTGCCACGCTCGGGGATCTTCAGAGAACTCTTTTCTTAGCACTGCTCCGTCCTCACGTGATCCCACAGTAGGATCACTAAGGAGCCATAAGCCATTCATAAACCATCACTAAGGAGTACAGAAATTAGCTTAATTCAGCTGAGCATTTACACCAGTCAAAACTCTTGCTTTCTATATTCTCATCGTAATCTGTCTGGCTGCAGTGTTAGTTATACAATACTTTTCAGTAGTCCCTGAGTGGAGCGAGCACGCATCCTCGTGACATAAGTTAAGTCGCACAGCATTTACTACCTTGTTTTAATTGGACTGCGCTGGTGATATAATAATTTTTGGTGTCAGTGAGTGGAGGGGTAATTTTTTTAATACTGCTGCCGGCTGTCAGTGACCTGTGTGCCTTAGTTGCTTTGTGCTACTTCTGGCCCAATCAACGGCTGTGCCTGTGTGTGGTGGTGTCCACGATTCAGCTGTGTTGACTGACTCTTAATTTTAAATGTAGGCAGCTGATCTCTCGCGTGCTCTCTGTGCCTGCAGCCTGGGTGTCCCCTTAGGAGTGTAAGAGTCACAGTGGGGCAGAGAGAGTGCCATAGAATCCAAGGAGGGCTAGAGGTCCTGGTTGGTAGTGGTATGTTTAAGAAACAGAGCACATTCACACATGTAGCACAACCCTACTTGAGTTCTATATGTGAGTCTGCAGCCTTGGTGTCCCCTTAGGAGGGAGAAGAATAATAGGACAGAGGGAGAACCTCAAAACTCAGGAAAGGCTGGAGATGCCAGGGGTCAGTGCCATGACGTCCTTAGAAGCAGAGCGCCTTGCACATTCCCTCCTAAGTGCTTTTCCATTCCTGATGCTTTGCTACAGTTTTTTAAATCTTCTTGGAGTTTCTCGTTGCTCCAGTGGGTTTAATTTCTGATATTTATATTTCTCTTGTCTTGATTGCTTGATTTTGATCGCAATAAATTGTAACTCATAGATGTTGAAATGTCACTCATAATTCCATTGAAATTATAAAAATGTCACACATAGCAATCTCAAACCTTGGCAGCTATGACTGCAGGCCGATCCATTGCATTTTGAATATGGAAAGGGGACTCAATCTGTACACTGCACACTGAGTTGGACAACACCATGATGACCACAGTAACATAATATCTTCGCAGTCACTCAGTAGGATCGGAGATGATTGATGGAATAAATCAGAACGTTTCATGAGTTGCATAAAAGGTAAACAAGTCGACAACAACCACAGCAGACCTAAATATCTGTGTAGTGGTGGAGTCAAGTGTAGTGGTACGACTGGCAGCGGTGCATTGATTTAGTCACTTAATTTGTAAAATGCTATGTTGCTGTATTTGTACTTTGTCTGACTCTGTCAAAAAATGTACGCTAAATGGAGGATGGGTCAAGGGTGCTGTGGGCCTGCCCTGTCCTGTTGTTGTTGTAGGTTAATGCTGGAAACAGACTAGAGTAGACATGATGTATCCATGCCGCCTCTGAAAGTGTTCATGTTGCACTCCACTAATTTATGCATTTTTTTTCTATTTGATTTTTCAATATCTCTTTTGCTTTTCCATCTACAATTACAGGCCGGCCCTTACCCTGTGATATACTGGGAAAAACAACTCACACTTACCTTACCAATGAATCTACATCTGCCAGGCAGTCAGGCAGTGGCGTCACCCAAGACTGATGGATGGACGGAGCATCCTTGGAAGGGAGGACCAATAGGAATGCCGAGATGCAACTCTTTTTTTTTTTTTTTTTTTTATTCTTTAAAGAAAGACAAATTAATTTTTAACGGTACATTAGTAAACAAAAATATAAGTAGAGGCAGAACTGACATTTTAACCATTGACACCCTACCAATCACTGTCAGAGGTAGCAAGAGCCATTTATCTAACATATGCTTGATTTTGTTTTTCATTCTCATGTAATTTAGTTCTAAAAGCATATCATACTCTGCAGTTACAAAAATACCCAGATATCTTATTGGGTCTCTTTTTGCGGCTTGGGCTTGCAAGAAATTAGGGAGAAATCCTGTATCTGTATTTAAAGCAAGAACTTCAGTTTTTTTAGCATTTATCTTATATCCCCCAATCTTTTCATAAGCTTTAAACTCTTTCAATAAGTTCTCAACCACCTCCTTTTCAGGAGCAAGATAAAGAATAATGTCGTCAGCAAAAAGTTTTAGTTTACACATGCCGAGGATGGGGGGCGTGATAGCTGCATTATCCCTAATCCTTGCCACCAAGGGCTCAATAAAAAAAGTAAAAAGCAGGGGAGATAAAGGGCAGCGCTGCCTAGTGCCCCTGGTTACATTTATCCTGCCGGCCCGTTGTGCATAGATTATTACCTGAGCAGAGGCTCCAGAATATATATTATGTAGCATCTTAATTATCTGAACCGGGAATCCAAATTATCCAAGGGAATAAAATAGGGCGTCCCAATTTACCAAGTAGAATGCCTTTTCGGCATCAACCATTAAAATACAAGCTGGCAGTGAATTGGTGTTCAGATAGTCCAAAGCCTGAATTAGGTATTCCGTATTTGTGGCCATATAACGTCCTGCAATAAACCCGGTCTGGTCATGATGGATTACTTCCTGAGCTGCCAGGACAAATCTTTCTGCCCATATTTTCATAAGTATTTTATAATCGGAGTTCAAAAGGCTAATTGGCCTGTATGAATTTACATCATCCTTTTTTTTATCTTTTTTTAAAAAGCATATAATTGTCGATTCTTTGAAAGCCCCAGGAACGGAACCTCCTAATTTTATATGGTTAAATAATTTTAATAGAGGTTGTTCTAATTCAGCAAGAAATACTTTGTAAAACTCTATAGGGTACCCATCCTGACCACAAGCCTTTCCCCCAGAGGTCACCTTGATACTTGTACGAATTTCTAAAACAGTTAATTCCCTATCTATTTGTATCTTCCGAGATTCCGAGATTTTAGGAATCTCTAAATTCGCAAAATACTCGTGAATCTTTTCTTCCTCTACCTGATAGTTTGTAGAGTAGATTCTCTCAAAGTGATCTAGGAAAATCCCAGAGATCTTCTCATTTTCCACCACTTCGATCCCACTCAAAGGATCCTGGATTTTGAGTATATGAGAAGATTCCTGTTTTTTTTTTACAGAGTTGGCTAATAATTTCCCAACCATCTGACTATCTTCATAGATTCTTTGCTGGAAAGTTTTTGAGTTATTTATTTCTTCGAGAATAAAAAAATCTCTTAAACATGCTTTAGCTTGCTCCAAGTGATTTGGTTGAGACTGGAGCTGTAATAAATACTGACAGTAGATTGTAATTTAGCTATTTTTAGTTTCCTTTCCTTCGCCTGAGCGCTTGTGAACGCGATTATCTTACCCCGTGCTGCTGCTTTAAACCCACCCCAGACTGAGAAGGGTTCAGCTGAGTCTTGATTTATTTCAAAATATTCCACAATCCATGATCTAAGACCAGATACCCAGGTTTGGTCCTGAAGCAAGTGCGATCTAACTGCCATCTTGGGCGCACCCTATCGGTCCCTCCCAAAACAAGATCCAATTCAATTCTGCCATGGTCGGAGAAAGGATTGCATCCAATCAGATTATTTGAGATCTGCAAAGATCTTGATATCAAGAAAAAATCTATTCTGGATGCAGTCCGGAAACGATGAGAATAGCATGTGAACAGCTCCCTCTCTACATTCTTGGAGCGCCAGGGATCCCGAAGTTGGTATTCATCTACGAAAGTTTTGAGAAAGCCTTTAGTTCTGGGCTTCAACTGTTTTTTATTTTTATTTGAAGTATCCCTTTTCAGATCTTGAATAAAGTTAAAATCCCCTCCACAAATAATTTTTCCTGGGACACCACTTAACACCTCATGAATTTCTTTCAAAGAAGAAACATCGTCAAGAATTGGGCCGTAGTAGTTCACGAAGTTTAGGGGCTTCCCGTGAAGTTTAACTGTAACCCAAAGCCACCTTCCTTTGGAGTCCCTTCTGGTCTGAATAAACTCCCAGGGTAGATTCCTAGAGAAATAAATTGCTACCCCTCTCTGGGCAACTCCCGCAGATGAAAAAACAGCTTGACTAAAGTATCTCTGAATAAATAAGTTAGGGTCGTTCGTTTTCAGATGTGTCTCTTGAAAGTATAATACTTGAGGATTTAGTGAGATTACCCACTTTAAGAGAGCCCCATACTTTTGTTTGTTCAACATACCATTAGCATTGACTGACAGTATCTTACATATATCATAATTCATTTAAACTGAAGTGTCTTATCCTTGTTAAGTACCAAATACTGAGAAGATAACTATTACATCCATTGCTTATGTATCTTTTTACTGCGTTTCTCACCCCCTGCTCCCCCCCACCCCAGGAATGTGGCAACACCCTGCACTTCCACGCTGACCACATTCCTCCCACCCTTCCTTTTCAACTGGGTGTCTTCTTCCTACACCCTGGGTGACCCGACTGACTGGACCCACCCTGATTTTTACCCAAGAAATGTGTTTTCCCCTTTTATAGAACGCTAGCTCACCCTTTTGCCTCCTCCTTCCCTTCACGGAGCCCACAGGATTCCAAGAGAGGACGAAGAGAGAGAAAAACCATTGAGGTAGGAGGGAAAGGGGAAAAGAAGAAAAAGAACACCCAAAAAAAAAGGGAAAGAAAATTCCTCTCGATCCGATTCACTCCTTACCCCCTGATATCTCTTTCAAGAGAGACTGTGCCTCATCTAAATCTGAAAATATGAAAAACTTCCCCCTGACTAAAACTTTCAGCTTTGATTGCTGAGCAATCGAGGCTTGAGCACCATTTGCTTTGAATAGCTGTAGAAGTTTTACAAATTCTTTCCTTCTTTTTGCAGCTGCCGCTGTCATATCGGAAAAGATCCTGCATTTTGTAGTCTCAGTCACTGCAAATTGGCGTTGCTGATAGGCCTTCGAAAGAATCCTTTCCTTGATCCTGTAATCTGCAAAGTTCAGTAGAATAGTTCTTGGGAATGGTGAGTTTGCAAACCTCTGTGCTGGAACTCGATGGGCCCTAGTTATGGTCAGGTCTCCTTCAAAATCGGGTAGAACGGATCTCTGGATGAATGAGTTAACCCACTGGACAGTATCAGAGCCTTCGGTTCCTTCCGGAACCCCCACAATTCTTAGATTTGATCTTCGAGAGTGATTTTCAAGCTCCTCGAGTTTGCTCTCCATGATGATCCTCTTCTTGACTGCTTCCTTGGCACCCTCCGAGACTAGATTCATACGATCCTCGAGGACAGAAATCCTCCCCTCTGCCTCTTGAATCCTGCTCGGGAGCACCATGTATAGCTCTTCAAATTTATCCATCCTAGCATGGAGAGCGGCTATCTCAGTTTGCTGGTTGTTCTTTATTTCCCGAATTTCATCTAGGATCGGCGGGATGGAGGCTGCAGGGAACCACGCCTCTGCGTAGTCTCCCGTGATCCGAAGGCTGGACCCCACCCCCTCAATGGCGATAGTGAGACGCTAGCCAAGACGCTAGCTGATCGTATCCGGAGCTCCCCCGCTCGAAAATCCGCTCGTAATCCAGACAGTGGCAGAGGCATTTCGCTACACAAGATAGCGGACATGGGCGAATAGATGAAAGCAACGCTGCTATATTAAGAGAAAACGCTGTGAAAAAGAGCCGATCCAGCCTCCAGTCATCTGTCATTACGCGTTCTCAACCGGAGCTCCCAGTTTAAGGTCAGACAGAGTAATTGTTCTGCAAAACGCTTTGGGGGCTTGGAGGAAGACTTGGAGGAGGTTAAAAAAATAAAGTTGCTGTTGCAGCTTTTTCTTTTCTTTTTACCCCGCATATTGGATGGACTGTGATCTATGGAGCAGCATTGCTTTTTTTTTCTTAAGCTATTAGCTTAACTCGAGTACATTCTTCTGTCTTCTGTCTCTGAAAATGAGTAGCAGTCCGAGGTGGTGTCTGAGGTGGTAGTTATTCGGACTGTGATTTTGTGGATTTATTATGGTCAGCGGCTACTCCCAGACCGGCTAGATCACTTGATCTCTGGATCAGGACCAGAGTGCACCACCCGGATTCCGCCAAAACCCGGTGGGGACTTTTTTTTTTTTTTTCTACAACCTGATACAGAAATAACCTTGCAATCCTGCAGTGAAGGTAAAAGAGGGAGTAAGGAAGGTTTTTTTTTTTTCTACAACCTGAAACAGAAATAACCTTGCAATCCTGCAGTGAAGGTAAAAGAGGGTGTAAGGAAGGTGTAAAGGCAGAGAAGAGGAGAGACCACAATGGGCAAACCCATGAAAGAGGGAGAGGGAGAGGAGGTGGTTAAACTAAGCAAAGTCGAAATGGCCGCCCGCTCAAAAGCAAGGACACGACTAGCTAAAGCCAAAAAAGCCGCACGTAAGGCAGCCAAAGCTGAAGAAGAGAAAGGGAAAGATAAGATTAGAGAGGATAACTCTGCTGAAGATACTACGCCGGAGTCCTCGGAGGATGAACTTACTCTCTCCTCCCCCTCCCTCCCTCCCTCCCTCCATGATGAAGATCGCTTGAGAGTAGCCGTAGAGGGGTGTAAAAATCTGGGCTCTCTGGTTCAACCTCAGGCAGGGGCTCAAGAACAGAACCCCGCTCCTACCCCTACCCAGGTCTTAGTCTCAGTCTCAACACCATCGCAGCTAACGGAGGAAATAAGGAAGAGTGATAATGGAGCGAATGGAGTAAATGGAACAAAGGAACTGAGACACTTCCCTCTATTTGCCAAGAAAGTGTCCCCAAAATCTCTAGTGCCACCACCTCCTCCACAATCTTCTATTGTTTCTACTGACATTGCTGATCCTAGAGACTCTGTTCTAATGGAGGGGGGGGGGCAAAGCTCCAAGGCTCTCTTGACATCTGGACCCCAAACCCCCCAAACCCCCCACTTGGCAAGGGAGGAGTCAGCCATGGTAGGGGAGACCCCACAGAATGAAACATCAGGAGCAGAAGAGGCAGAAACTGCTAGTATACCCACGGAAGTCAGATATCAGCTAGATATCCGTGAAATGTTAAAGCCGAGATGCAACTCCTCATAATTTGACCAGGATAACATACAGTAACAGTATCAACTCTCCTCTTTTAAATAATTTGATTCATTTTTTGTCTTCAATCATTACTACTGTGTGTTGTTAATATTATGTTTGCTCTCTGCTTATAATTCATCCCTACAGCTATTTTTAAATTTTCTTTGCCTTTTTTCAAAAGTAAGCCCGGTACAACAGAACACAAACTCTATGTAATCTGGGTCTCTCTGAGGGAAGACAGGCAAGGTAAATTGCATAATATTATTATACTGTTGCCCTGCACTGCCTAATTGTCTAGTAGTAATTAGTAAGTACAATTTATCATTAACCATCAAGTTATTATCATCATGCATGCATTTCCTTTTTCTCCCGTAACAGATTTATGGATATTATCGTCTACAAAGATTGTGTTTTGTTGTTTGTCCATGTGTACTATTTTTCTTTGTCAAACCTTTCCCCAAACCCCCCTTCCAAACCATTCATCAAACCCTAACTCTCTTTCCCCGGGCTGTGTGATTTATTGAGGTGTGACTAAATTAAATGTACACCAATAATTGATCACACGCTTGCTGGGGCGGATGTGGCGAAAGCAACACTATTCCAATTTCAAGGCAGGGCGAGGATCTTCTTCTGCTTGCCCACCTATGATCAGTATATTTGCGAGGTAACTCTTTTACTAAAGAAACCTAATCCATCATCATCATTAATTGCCGTCATCAATTGGATTTGTCATCATACTATACACAGCACTAAAGATTACGCTTGTGTCGAGTGTAGGCCTAGTTGAATGACTCGACACAACTACAGTTTGCAACTTGTTGTACTAGGCTATCCCCACCACCATTATGTTTTATTTACTTTGTTCTACTATTCCTCCCAGAGTCTCAGGCGACTGACTGCCTCATTTTCTTTTTTTGCAAATGCTACTGCCAGTGTCCACTACTACCACCACATCCATGACATCTCCATTCTCTTCGAAAACCAAACCATCGTTGCCATGCAGCCATTGCTGTGCCTAGCTTAAACTTCAATCACAGATAAGATAAGAAGTTTGGGGGAGGTATAATAATGGACTAGGAGGAGAGGCTGACAGTACTAGTAGGGCAAGTCACTCAGTGAGGGGTACCGCATCTATCTTTTTGTGTGTTACAAAATCATCAGATTATTAAATCCAACACTGGGTGCGGCCCTGCAGCAGCAAGGAAACCATGTTTGTGATGTAAAACCGGGGCATAGGAGGGACTGCAGCTGCCTCCGCTTCCTCCTCCTCCCTCCACCAGAGCCACCAGCCGCTGATATTCTTGGCAGATGGCCTCCAGCTTCCGGTGCCTGGCCATGGCTGCCAACTCCTTCCTGGATGGTTTTGCTTGGGAAGGAGTAGCTATATTAAGAAAGAAAAATAAAACTATTAACCAATACTCTTAGCAAAACAGTAACACAAATTAATTCAACACATAGTGGCACAGTAGCACTAGCAAGCACAGTACATAACATTTGGGGTATGTATATATCCTCCCACTTCCTCTGCCTGTAACATTTGTGGGAGTTTCTGGCATTATACTAGCACTATGTATGGACTCGAGTACACAGTACACCAGTCTTCTTCTTCTCTCTTGTTTTGCCAAATTAACGTAACTTTGTTGTAGCCGGCATGCCAGCTCAGTCAGCCTGCACCCAAAACAAACATACTAGAGTCATGACGCAGTCTCACGTTAGTTTTATTTACTACTGTCTGCAGGTGGGGAAGCTCGTATTTTTCTATTATGGGTGGCACAGGCCCTACTCTGTTACATCAAGGGCACCTGCTTCATTTCACTTTTACCCTGCCCTGACTTCTAGAAAAAGGTAGATGATATCTGATCTAATGATCATTGTTTATATGTGGGACGACATGAGGTACTTTGTTTTGATTGATTGTGTAACCAGCCGATAGGCCACCCATGGCAGGCTGGCTGACACAATCGAAAAAAAATTAACATAGGTAGGGAGTTGTCCTCTGAGTCGGAGGAAGGTGCTTGATGATAAATATATACATACACAATATATATGATGTGCTTGCAAATTACTGTGGGTCAAAGGAGTATTCTGAAAAAACAACGTATATTCTCCTCAGCTTTGCTACTCTGGGGCAGTTTCTTTCACATTCTCTTCAAACTAAGACTCTTCATTCAGTGACAGTCTCCAACTATGCTATCTATGATGATACCATCCAGGCATCTATCCATTCAAAGTAAACGTCTATCATTCGTCTTAATCTCTCAACAAACCTTAGTTTGTTTCACCAACAAACATCTATTCTTTTTTTTTGTTTAAACCACCACCCATGCGTCCTTTCCTTCCTTGCTTGCCTTGGCTTAGAGTTTTACCCAAACACCACTGAGGATTTTTGCTATCCTCCACCCATACAGTTTCACCCACCCAGGCTGGCATCTTTTCTTTCACCTTCCACCTATCCTTCAACCACCCATGCATCTGATTCCTATCAGCCACCTATGCATGCATCCCACGCATCCTTCTCTGCCAGTCATAAATATTGCATCTCGCCCACCCTTCCTCCTTCCACCCTTCTTTCCCTTTTCGTTCAACACACCCATCAAGGTCATCTGATCTGACTTTTAGTCTTCTCCATAAAACGTTCACAGCTGAGTTGAACTTGAAGTCAGATAGAAGAGTCCATTGGTTACTCAACTCCCGCCGGTCATGTTATTGCTAATGCTAAGTAAAGGGTGTCTTCTTCAACCGTTGTTCACAACAACTTCTTACTTACTAAGTCTCAACGGTACACAGTCAGATAGAAGAGGCCATTGGTTACTCAACTCCCGCCGGTCATGTTATTGCTAATGCTAAGTAAAGGGTGTCTTCTTCAACCGTTGTTCACAACAACTTCTTACTTACTAAGTCTCAACGGTACACAGTACAGTGTACAACCTTGCAGCGAGTGTAATGTCAATAAGTAAGGGTAACTTACCACCACCCGCCACTGCTGCTGCCTCATCCCCTGCAGGCCCTGCAGGAGCCGCATCTCCTGTCCTCTCCAGAATGGCCGCTTCGCCATCGCCGCTGGCCCAGGCACTGGTAGTTGGTAGTACGCCTAGAAAAAACATTACACATTTTTTAGATGCCATATACACCTCCCCCTTTTTATTCTTTTTCACTAGCAAGATTCAAACAAAAGTTAATACATACATATACAACAGACATTACTAGTACAAATCTGGTACTACAAGAGTAGAGTAGACACTAGTACTATTATGGTCTCTATGGTCATAAAAGTCTCTTTGCTAAGTTAGCCTGAGCTGCGCAAATATTTGAGCTTTGTGTCTTTTATTTTTGCGCACGTTACCTTGCAGCTTGTTGTGTAAGAAGCCTTTGAGCCCACATGAGCTCATACTGCTACTGTCTGAGCACTGCGTACAAGTTCGAAAAACAAGCAACTTTGTTATGGAGTTCTGGTGGTCAGTCCGTATTGCTTAGTCATAACATGCTACACTTTTGGCACGACTGAGAATAGCTTGCAATATACTAATGCGCACCATTTTTCTTATTAGATTCCCCTCTACGAAACAGAGCTTTGCAGAGCTTATGATGTAACCAGTGCTTCTAGGTTCTTCTAAGGTGAGGGGTCCCCAGGAGTACGCTCCGAGATCTTCATTTATAATTTATATGAACTATATTCCTGCCAAGGGAAGGGTGGTTCTTCAACCACTGTTCAGTTATCATGATTTCCCCTTTTGTCTTCTCTGGACTTGCAGTTGTAACAATGTTTATTGTTTTAATCTTATGCATTTTGCCGTTGGTGCTGGCTCGTTTACTGCATTATAGAACAATGTACAGAGCTTTTTAGTTGAAAATAAACCTTTTGAACTTACATAGACTCTGTGGTATTTAATGTGGGCCTAATTGAGTGAGTGAACAAAAGGGTGTGAATTGCTTCCATGACTCTGAGAGGTCAGGGTGTAGTGTTATATTCTGGGTTGTTTAATCATTGGGTTCCTTCTGGGGGTTCGGGGAGCTAATGAGACACTATAGCTAGTCGGTCAGGGGATTGTGGGTGAGGTATGAGGAAGGTGCAACCTCCTATCAACAACGTCCTGTGCATAGTTTGGTATGTGCAGAATCCCTTCAACAGTAGTAGTATGTACTAGTATCCTATCAAAAATAGTTAAATATCTGATTGGGCATTTTGTTGGTGGGAATTTTTGAAAAGCCTTACGATTAACAAGACTAGAAGAGGACAATCCAAAGGACTGGACTCAGTGGCTAGAGCGATTGGTGAATCGGAGTTTTATTTAAAACCTTTTAAATAAAGAGTGCCCACCTGGGCAAGCTTAGCTACAGACAGACTAATAGTAGTAGTAGAGCCATAGCAGAGGCAGTTACAGGCAGGGATAACAAGAATTTAGAATCTGTCTAGATTGAATATTGAAAAAGATTTTGTAAAAAATAGAATTAGGAAATCGAAATATTATTTTTGAAAAAATAAGGTGCTGGTTAGGGAAGTATAATTATCAATATTAATAATAGGAGAACTTACTGGAGCCAGCAGCAGAGCCCTTGGTAGAGGAGCGTTCCTGGCCCTGAGAGGCATCTTCCCCAGCTCCCGCTGACTCAGACCCCATCTTCCTGCCACTGGGTGCTGATCATGAAAGATGTAAGAAAGAAAGAGACAAACATGGATGATTGGTGTGAAACAAAGAACATATTTAAAAAAACGCTCAAAAAAAAGTTTATGGAAACAACAATTGCAATACAATTGACCTATCTAGTCTGGTCGACTAGTATTGTGGGATTCGTGGTCAGTCTTGTTATTATTTAATATATTTATGAACACTATTCCAGTGTTCCATTCTGTTTCCAAAAAACTAACTAAGCCTAAGTACCACCTGACCTAGCTCACCTATTCCAGAAGGGCCAATTGTTCACTAAGTCAGCATTTCCATTTATTTTAAGCCTCAAAATGCATAGATAGAGGACCCGTGCACACACTTTTGCATACACCAAATTTTAGATTTGGTTGGTTCCAGCTGATGTTCTGCTAGTGATAATAAGCCTATATTACCACTCAATAAACAAACTCCAAAAGGTTCTACTAAGGGCTGGGGTAAGCAGCACTCAGCAACATGTGACGTGACAGAGGATGCATCACGAAGACCACTAAAAAATTACCTACTAATGACAAGTAACTAAACCTATCAATCCACCACTATCTCCTATTAGTGGCGGGAGGAGAAAGGAAGGACTAGAGTCTCTCTAGCATTACCTAACGTAAGTTCTCTAAAGTAAGCTCCTACATAATCATGCCAAGTGAGCGAAAAGTTGCAAACAAGTAAGATTAGTAGCGCCGAGCACCTGTGTTATAACAATCACAGAAGATTTTGAAACGTAATTTACCTGCAATGTAAGCAGCAGCATTCTTGCATTTCGGGGAAAAAAATGTATTCGCAATATATAACACAGAGCAGAAGAACACCAATAAGTTATATTAAATAGCTACTCTCCAAGCCCCGAGACCTCCACTCCTAGCAGGTCCAGCAGCTCCTGCTCCCGGTCCAGGATATCGGACCACCAGTGCGTCAGCTGGGTATCGGTGCACCGTACACCAGAGCAGCGAAACACTGCCCGGCGCACCTTTCCCCACTACTGGCGATGTTCCCGGAGCCCGTACCCGGAGCCAGGCCTGCTGCCTGTTGCCAGGGTTAAGGGAAGGTGGCGCTGGACAAAAAGAACAAGAGCGGCCACCTCCGCCTCATGAAATAAGGCCCGTGCCTGCACACCGTGTGGGCGCCACCTTCCACAGGGAAGGCAGTCACGGCTGCAGCCATGGGAAGCCTTGCCCTTTCCCTTGGCCATGCCCTCTCCTTTGGCCATGGCTCTGGGACTCGGGGGCAGAAAAGAAAAGGGAGGGATTGGAAAAGTAAGTAAAAGAAAAATCAAGTTATAGCAAAAGAGTAAAAAAGTAGAAAAAAATAACAAAAAGTAGAAAAAAACTCTAAATATAGAATCAGGAAAATAGAGAGATAGATAATAAATAAAAGAAGATTAAAAAAGTGTACAGAAACAAAGAATTGCAAAGATAGAGGGAGGATAGAAAACTAAGCCCAGAACCATAACAATAGAATGAAAAACAAGATGGGTGCGCCCGCTGCGACCGCGTGGGCAAGTTTGCGCGATATTTTCCCCCCGAATACACAAAAATCATTGCGAACATGTAATGCGCATTCCCGAACAGGAAATACTCATCGTGAACGAGTGGGAGCATGCAATATGCGACCCGGAACAGTAAATAGGCTTCGCAAACGGGTGGGACAAGTGAAAAACAAGATGGTCGCGCCCATTAGCGACCGCATGAGCAAGTTAGCAACATATTTCTCTGCGAGCACACACAAACGCATTGTGAATGGGCGGGGCAAGCAATTCTGCATGTTTGCAGAATTTCTGCATGCTCACAGAGATTTTTCGCTTTTTCGCCGAGGTTTGCGTAGCGCAACCACGCAAATTCTGCCCAGGCCTAGTATTTAATGGCTGTCCCACCGTGAAAGTCGCACCACCATGTCAAGTTTAGTGGTGCTGAAGGGGCACAGAACCTATCGCTGCCTCACCGCGGCCACAACAGATGTCAAGTAGACTGTGCATGGGTGTTGGGGGCCCACTGGAGGGCTTTCATAATAATCATTATTAGCAGCTAACAGAGCACACACACTGAAGGGTAGTAATCATAAAACAGCAGTACAAAACCCAATGTGCACGGCGTGAAAGTGAACTCACCTGCGAGAATCCCACTGCAGGGAAACATATCGCCGTTTTTTGTTGCTGCTTCCATCACCTATGATGCCTGTGAACAAGAGCCAGGAGGCTCTTGTGGCCAACTTTATGCCACATCCTAATCGGCATATGCCAGAGGGGCCTTGATATGTGTGAGGGCGGGAGTCCCATTTGAACACGGACGCTCAATCATAGATAAAGAAGGTAGGTTTTTATTGGTGGAGGCATGACTAGCTGGAAGGGAGATCGTGCTGAGATGCCTATATGCACCGAACAAAGAACAAACTTCATTCTTTAACTCCCTTTTCACGTATTTGGTCAATGTGCCGATTGACAGCCTGCTGATTGGGGGCGATTTTAACTGCGTCCTAGATGTGACTTTAGATTGCTTCACACCTCTTCTATTGGGCACAGGAGCAAATAAACTAGCTAAATAATTGAGGGAGTAGCTTGAACATTGGGAACTGGCAGACGTTTGGAGGGCCCAACACGCAGAAGAACAAGTGTTCTCATAATACTCGCACATTCATAGACTGCATATCCGAATAGAAAGATTTGTATGCTCCCAGAGGTTCACTCAATATATCACGCATTCAGAATACCTAGGACAAACACTGTCTGACGCCAGTCCTGTGCTAATGGGGTTCAGGCTGATGGGGGAATGCCCACCCGCACCGACATGGTGGCTCAACTCAACCTCTCTAGAAGACGCACACTATGGTAACACCCGGGCAGAAACGATTTTGCACAGAATCAGCGCACTGCTACCACAGGACTTGTGCAGTGGGAGGCCTTCAAGGTGGTGACATGGACTTGGTGCATCAGAATGATGGTGGGTGCTTGGAGAGAACTGGATGGGTAACTTCAAACTATTGAAGACAACCTACAAAAAACTAGACAAGACCCAGGTCACCCGGGGGAGCACAGCGAGGAAATCTGAGACGCAAGGGAAAAGTACAAATCCACATTGGAAGGACTTTGCTGTTATGATTATAAACAGTATATTACAAAAACACATGAAGAGGAGGGCAGGGTAGGACAGCTACTGGCATGACTCATTAGACCAGATACACAGGGAGCTCCTATTATGCACATGATACAGGAAGGTGGTAGGTCACACTACTCCCCGACATCTATCAATAAAGAGTTCTTCGATTATTACATGTGGCTATACGCCGCACACATAGTACTTCCACATGACACACAACTGACTTTTTTAGCCAGCTTGGGGCTGACCACTCTCCTAGAAGATGATTGTGAAGGTCTGGGGAAACCAATATCAGAACAGGAAGTGAGGGAGGCGATTAAGGATATGGCTAGGGGTAAGACGCCATGCCTGAACGGCCTTTCAGCTGAGTTTCATGCGATCTATGCTGGGACCTTAATCCCGCAATCAGTGAAAATGTATACTGAAGCATGGGAACTAGGTTAATGTTAATGTTAGTTGGGATTTGTTAAGCGCTCGTACGCCCGGAGGCTTCATGGCGCTGTAGAAGGAGCCAAACAAGACAGTCAAAGGATAAGCAGTGCTATCAGTAGTAAGCTTGAGAAAACAACCAGGTCTTCAGAGATTGCCTAAAGCTAAGGATGTTATCATTCTGCTTTATATGGAGAGGAAGAGAGTTCCAGAGTACAGCAGCTTGATGGTCGAAGCAGCTGCCTCCGTGGCGTTTCCTTTTGAATGGAGGAACAATCAAAAGTGATTTGTAGGTGGATCGAAGGTGACGGGAGGGGCAATATTTTTTGAAAAGATCTCTGATAAAAGAAGGGCCAGAGTCGTTCAGAGAACGGAACAGAATACACCCAGCCTTAAAGGCCACACGTTGC
This sequence comes from Lissotriton vulgaris, assembly GCF_964263255.1. Lineage (NCBI taxonomy): Eukaryota > Metazoa > Chordata > Amphibia > Caudata > Salamandridae > Lissotriton > Lissotriton vulgaris. The sequence goes on along the minus strand of NC_141695.1, from coordinate 1,139,205,926 downwards.
TCAACTGGCAACCAGTGTAGTTGCTTAAGGCCAGGTCTGATGGATTGCCTCCTGGATATATTCAGCAGTAGCCTGGCAGCTTGGTTCTGAACAAGCTGGAGGCGTTTAAGCTCACCAATTTGGAGGCCGAGGTAAAGACTGTTAGAGAAATCCAGCCTGGACAGAACCAAGGAGAGGACAATCTGTGTAAGGGCTGCTGAAGAGAAAAAGCGAGCAATTTTTCTTATTTTCTTCAGTTGAAAAATGCTGGAAGATACCACCGCTCCAACCTGTCTTTTTAGCGAGAGATCCTCGCTGATAAAAATGCCTAGGCTTTTAACCACGGAAGATTTAGTGGGGGGGGCTCCCATGTTAGTGGGCCAGAAGTTAGGGTTCCAGCTTAGTGGGCTCTGTCCGGGCAGGACCAGCTCGGTCTTGCCCGGGTTGAGCTTCAGATGATTGCAGCTCATCCAACTCAATATGTGGGACATAGTTCTTTGGAATACGTCCACTGAGTCAATGTTGTTAAGAGGGAAGATGAGCTGCAAATCATCCGCATAATTGAAGATGGTTACATTAGCATGACGCAAGGAGTGCAAAAGAGGGCGTAAGTAAACATTAAAAAGAAGGGGAGATAACGAGGAACCTTGTGGTACCCCGCAGGTGGTGGGTATAATGGGAGCGGAGAAGGAGCCGAGTCTGACCGATTGTGTGCGGTCCGAGATGAAAGAGCGGATCCAGCTCAATGCGGGGCCCCTGAGACCTGCCTGCTCGACACGGTCGACCAAGATGGTGTGGTCGACCGTGTTGAACGCAGCAGAGAGGTCCAGTAGCACAAGCGCCTGATGGATTCCTGCATCTGCATTCCGCCTCAGAGTGTTTAACACCGAGAGGATGACCGCCTCGTGGAGTGGCAAGGGCGGAACCCTGCTTGATTCGGTGCCAGGTATTCAGACTTTTCCAAGAAGCTGGAGATAGTTTCGCACACATGTGACTCCAGCAGCTTGGCACAGTATGGCAACAGCGATATAGGTCTGTAATTGATGGGATCTAGCGGGTTGGCTCCTGCCTTTTTTATGAGGGGAACGAGAAGAGCTTTTTTCAATTTGCGTGGAACTTTGCCCTGTACAAGTGACCCATTCAGTAAAGAAAGTAAGCACTCAGGGAGATTGGTGCCCACCTCTTTCAAGATGTGAGGGGGGCAAATGTCATCAGGAGAGCCAGTTTTAACTTTGGTTAATAATTTGAGTAGCTTGATATCGTCTATGAGGGGGAAAGAGTCTAGAGTGGCAGGGTTGTAACAGGTGCCAGCAAACAATAAAGGGGACTGAGTAGTAGAAATGCTTTGCTTGATCATGCAAATTTTATCATAGAAAAAAGAGTTGAGTGTGTTGCAGAGCTCTTGGGTAGGAACCATAGGAAGGGAAGTTCTGTCGCTAGAGCTGAGATTTTCCACGATGTTGAACAACTCTTTTGACTTATTTTGGGCCTTGAGAATTTTATCCGAGAAATAGTCAGTTTTGCATTTGAGGATGAGATTTTGGTATTCCCTGCGGGCCTTACGGAAGTTGGCTCTGTCATGCTCTAAGTAGGCTGCGCGCCATTTGCGCTCCATTTGACGAGTTTTAAGTTTAAGGGCTTTTAGGTGAGGTGTAAACCACCTGTGAGCATCGTTGGGGCGAGAGCGGAAAAAGTTAACGCAGGGGGCGTGAACTAGGTCAAATTCCGGAATCCACAAAAGACTCTGTGGTTATCCCATTCCCCAAGGTCAAGATACAAGGAGCAAAGGTCACTGAGTTCTGCCCTCTCTCAATGCTGAACACAGACTTTAAAATCCTAAGTGGTTCATAGCTACCCTGTTCAGCTACCATAGTGACATCAAAACTGCATGCAAAAACCACATTGCCACCCAACTTGCACTGGCTGGCAATGCTCCTAAGGTTTTATTCTGTATTTTGCAATCATTTACAAAACCCAAGTCCTGTGAGAACCCTGGCGCACCTACACAAACATTGTGTAACGATATTGCACACTATTTTTCACACAAAAAAATTAGCAAATTTATGACAAAATAGTTTTTTCCGGAAGTCAGTGTCTGGCTCCTTTGACTTTAGACACATCAGAATCAGCCCCTCCCTGTTGCTTGAAAGCTTCCCTCCTCTAACTACAGCAGATGTAATAACTTTAATCCAAAAAATAAAATTGGGGTTCGCCCTGTGATTTGATTCCAGCTAGAATCACCACCATCCTGGCCCCCCAACTATCCCTGCAGATTGAATATCTTCTCAATCTCTCATTAAAAGAGGGTCATGTCCCATTGGAATGGAAAGCTGCGCAGGTTACATGATTTGTAGGAACGCCAGGGTCCCTATAACTGATCTGACTAACCTCCTTCCCATCTCACTCCTCCCTTTCCTGAGCAAGATACTTGAGAGTCATGTCAATAAACATCTTTCAAACCATGTTGAACGTCCTGGCTGTCTAGATCCCTCCCTGTTAGGCTTTAGCCCCAAACATAGCACCGAATCAGCTCTGCTAGTGGTCACCGATACCATCAGAATGACTCTAGACAAGGGCCACTCTACAATGATTCTGGTGCTATTGGACCTATCGGACGCATTCAACACAGTCTCTCATCAAATATTGCTCAGGAGAATGAAGGAGATCAGACTAAAAGACTCTGCTTTTCAGTGGATGTTGAGTTTTCTATCAGGCCGATCCCAGACCGTCAACTTGGGACCATTTCATTCGGCACCCATGGAATTATCCAAGGGAGTACCTCAGGGCTCATGTCTAAGCCCCATCCTGTTTATTATCTATGTTGCTCCCTTGGCCAGTGTCCTAAGGACCCATAGGTTTATTCCAATATCATATGCCGATGACACACAGCTGCTTTTCCCATTCAACAAATTCACTCCCTCTGTACAGACAACCTTCTCTTCTGGAATGAGAGCTATCTCAAACTGGATGAAAAGCAATCACCTCCAATGTAACGTCGGGAAAACAGAGATCTTGCTCTTCAGAGAGGCTCCCCTATTGTGGTCGCCTGAGTGGAGGCCGACCGAATTTGGTGCCCCCACCTGCTCCTAAAGTTTCTGTTAAGAACTTAGGCGTCAGTCTTGACCAAGCCCTTACTTTTAAGGAGCACGTAGCTCAGACAGTGTGTACCTGCTTCCATACTCTGGGCCTACTGCGCCGAGTCTTTCCTTTCCATACAGACTCTACTCGGAAGACTCTTACTCAAGCCGTCTAGCCTACTGTAATGGTCTACTGATCTCTGCTAAGAGTTCAGGTGGTCCAGAACACAACGGCACAACTGGTTTTGAATATGCCTTCCAGAACAGCCTCTCGTCCCCTTCTTCTGCAACTTCATTGGCTTCCCATAAGCCACCAAATAAAATTCAAAATCTGCTGTACCATCCACAAGGCACTACTTAACCTTGACCCTAGTTATCATTCGGAAAAATTTACCCCCGATTGACCCTCAAGGTCTCTTTGCTCCAGCTCCAAACATCTGCAGGAGGTCCCCCGAGCTAGGAGAGCAAGACTAGGGGAAAAAGTCCTCTCCTACCTTGGCCCATGGTATTGGAATGAGCTTCTTCTACATTTAAGGCAATGTTCAAATAATCTTTGCTTTAGGAAACCGCTTAAGTGTACCCTTTTCTGTTTCTGACTTCTGCTGCACCTGCATATATCTATGATGCCTGCCTGAAGCGCAGAGATAATCATGTGGGAGTCGATTCTGGCATTATATAAACAAATAAAATAAAATGAATAAATAAGTAATGTCCTGGCACATCGCCTGCTTCTACATATGCAGGGCCTCGTATGTGAGGACCAGAGTGGCTTTATCCTCATGCACAAGACCTCTCAAAACCTTAGATGACTATATCATGTAACGCACCATCCAGAGGCTCTAGAGAACGAGAACGCGTTGCTGATGTTGGTCGACCTTGAGAAGGCTTTCGACACAGTCCGATCAGATTATCATTTGGAGGTCATGTCGGCAATGGGGCTGGGAGGGGACTGGGTCAGATGGGTATGGCTGTTGTATACAGCTCCCACAGCCCGAGTCAAAATGGGTAACATGTTTTCCGCGCAATATGCAGTCTGCAGAGGGACGAAACAAGGATGCCCGCTCTCTCTGTTACTGTTCGCACTGACTATAGAACCCCAGGTGCAGTTGATTAGATGAGAATGCAGAGGCAACGGCATACAAATGGGTGGGCATGAGCATATTATATCCCTTAATGCAAATGATATACCTATTTATATACAAGCAGGCCATAACGTGCTTCGAGGCCTTTAGAACAGTGTCAGGCCTACGTGTTAACAAATATAAAACCTGTGTTGCTTAGCCCATTTTTTCACTGTGTCACAAGATTGTTAATAAGATTGGCTTGGGCGGGAAAACAAACAAGGGTCAAATGGCATATACTCACCTTACCATACCACATGGGGGGCCCGGTGCGCTAGATCTGAATTTATACTTTACGGCGCCGCAGGCCGTACAAGCTTACTACTTTATTCATGGCCAGACAGATATTACCCATCTCCATATAGAGTTGATCACAGCTGCCCGCTGAACCTACCAGCCACGCTATTTGAAACCATTGATCGCAGAACAGGAATCCTCAATTCCATCAATGCGACTAGTCGTGCCTGGCATTGTCTGCTACAATTACAGGCTGCAGCCCTTCTGTATTCCCCAGCCATGCTGCTCGAATGGTCCTGTTGGTTGTCGCCGTGCAATAATAGGGGGGTTATACGTGCTCTACAAACACTGAATATCCTGACTGCCGGTGACCTTTTCTGCAATGGGGTAGCAAGAAGGTGGGAGGATCTGGAATATCGGGCCGTCGCTAATACTCTGCTTCTGCAGTTCTAATTCCATAGAACGAGAAACGCCATACACAATATATTAGGGGAGGACCTCCAGAAGCCCCCAGAGCTAAGGGAACTGACCTATATTATCAAAAAAGCAGTTGCCCCACAATATGGTTTCTAATATTTATAAGCTGTCAATGTCCCATAGGGCTAACCATTACACCAAGGCCAGGCTTGCCTGGCAGCGGGACCTTCAACAGACTATAGATGACCCCATGTGGGCTTATTGCTGCACTAGCACACAACGCATTTCCCTAAACGGCAAGCATATGCTGATCCATTTCAAATACTTAAACAGAGTATACTACACGCAGTGAGGGCTACATAGATATGGGTTGAGGGATAGCCCTGCTTGTGAGTGATGTAACGAGCAGACCACAGACTTCTTGCATTTGGCCTGGTCCTACCCAGGGATATACATGTTTTGGGAGTCTATTTCTGGTGAAATGGGGAAAATAATTGACTTGACACTGCCCCCGGACGCCGAGTTAGCCCTACTGGGATAATCTAAGCAGGCTTCCAAGGGGGTGTGGAGGATGGTAGACATGGGATTACTCCTAGCAAAGCGTAGAATGGCAATCAGTTGGGCACGTGGCTCTATACCCACTATGACTCAGTTGTCGCATGACATGTGGTATTGCAGTACGCAGACTGAAAATTTGAGTGAATTCCCCCCTAATCCCCCCCCCCCCTCGGAGCTGACCCAAAAACTTCAGGGGGTTGTACGTGACATACTTGTCCACTAGAGAGGCTGACACGAACGACACTTGCACCTCCACTCCAGAATGCCTTGATATAGCTTCCGCTCCTTAGTCACCCCTTCGTCAACCCCATTCCTACTATGCGGGGTGAGGCGACAGGAGGTTCCAAACTCTGCATTCCTGTTGCATAGGCAATGCGCATTTTCTTGTAGGGATAAATACCCAGGCAGGCTAGAGAGTACAAGAGCTGGCTGACTATAAAAACAATGTTAAAATGGCACAAAATTATATAATAAAAAATTATTTAAGCAATGGACTGGAATGATATCAAAAGGATATACTTTAATATAAATATAAGATAGACATATACATAAAAAGTAAATAAATTACACAATAGACATATTATTTCATAAAATTCATTTGTTTGTTCTCAAAAAGAGAGAAATTCTTTTTCTTTCATAACATATGGCTGTATATCGTGTATCAACGCGTTTCGACAAACTTGGTTGTCTTCGTCAGGACAGAAACGGATGTTCAGCCAGTTTTTCTAAACAAAAAGATATGCAATGATAATAATTGAATACATTTCAAAGTCACAGTGCATTGCTTTCTTATAAACAACAAAATTATTATAAAACACTTTCAAATATCTCAGCCAGACTAATGTAATAATACATAGCATTTTTTAGAAAAGTAGTTGGAAAAAAGCATACATTATTCCTTTTGTCACGGTTATCCAAAACACAGGACTTTATCTTTAGCAAAAATGCAGACATGTGTTGTAACTTCATAGAAGTCGGTGTGTCATTCATAAAGTCTAATGTTCTAGGATGGTCACCCTAAATTTTAGTAAAACTGTTTAGTTCAGGACCCAATTTGTTTTTCCTTATTTAGTAAATCTACTAAGTTATTTAAGGTCATCTGTATGAAAGGACGGCCTATATAAGATTGTGTCTAGTTTTTGTTACTTAACTCAGTTATCTATAGACCAATATGGGATATAGGTAATATCAGACAGTTGTTTGTTGAGGGAGATGCATCTGTTATCCTCACGATTTGAAGACAGGGAGGTTAAAGCCTCAAACTTGTTTGGTGATTCACTGAATTTATAGATAGTTAGGCTGATATTAAGTCAAAAACATGAGTCTAAGGCATACTGATTGCACATTGTTAGACTATATCATCCACATGAAACTTTTCTTACCAAAAATGATTAAATGCCAGAAGGATATAAAGTAGTTCTAGGGAGTAAGGCACCTTTCCTTCATAAAATTCAGATTCGGTATGTGATAACTAAATAGAAAAAACATATTTTAGATTACTGTTCGGTTTGTCTTGGATCTACATAGTTCATCATTATAAAATTAAATGATTATATTAGGACCTAATCTCACCTGTTTAGTCAGTGTTCACTGCCTCCATCTTACTACTACCTATCACTACTCTTCGTCGTTCCTTTTATGATATGAAGACAAGGGAGAGAGATCTCAAGCATTCAGATCCATTTTAGGTCGTCATATAGCGATTAGTGCACAAGGATGTTTACTGTTGAAAATAAAATCATAATTATAAAATTAGCATACTTCGCAAATGATATTTTACCAGTATAAATTTAGGGTTAAAGGACTCTTGTCTCTTACATTTGTAATTTCTCATAAACAAACGCGATCCCCAACAGCTTCTAACGATAGTCTGAAGCGTGACACAGCAATGGAGGCCGATGTGCGCTTTTACCAGCGCTCGCGTTCCTCAGGTAGCACACGCCTGTTGATTGTTTTGGTCAAAATACGGCCTCTAAAGATAGAAAAATATATCCATGAGGCAGGGGAAACCCGGTTTAATAAATTCCAAACAGATGTTTAAAATCAAAATGAAACCAGCTTCAACTGAGCGTTCCGTGAAGCAGGTGTTGGCCGGGAAACGGAATGGCGCTTTAACAAACAGCCTCCCAAATCGCGAGTGCTGGTTTAAAAAGTAATGATTCTAGGATTACCAAGTTTACAATGGACTTTTGAAAATGAAAAGAACTCAGCTTAAAATCAGAGTTCCGTGAAATAGATCTTAATCGAAAAACGGAATGGGGCTTTAAAGTAACATCCTTCGAGCTAGCGAGTGCGGGTTGCAAAGTGATGGTTCCGCTCGTCAGGGGTTCTCGCGTAATTGCCCGAGTCCTTACCTTGGTCGTGGTACTGTAGCGCATTGATCTCTCCCACCTTCTCGTCACGGCAAGAATGGTTGGCTATAGTGCACTGAACGCACTCTTTTATGCCCTGAATAGGCTCCGCCTCCTTGACAACGTCCTGGGAGTGTTCCGCCCATTCTTAAAGCAAAACTCTATTTATTTATGTTTTAACTAAAAGCGCCAATATTGGGCAGCTTTATATCTACAAATGAAAGGAGCATAGGGGTTACTAATTTAGACTATGGACGATGGGAGGCCACTGGGGTGTTTTCTATTTAAAAAGACCAGTCATAGGTGACAATGCAGCGTGAGGATATAAATCCATCTATATAAACTGAATCCTACTCATATTAAGATTATAATGCTGTTAAATTATCGCATTCTCCCATGGCAAGTCTTGATTTAATCCATGATTAAAGGTCCCAAGAGTAAAGATCCAAAAGACCTCTCTTTTTTTGCGGATTTTGTCCCCACCTTTGTTCTTTTGCAGCTGTATCCTTTCTAGAATACGCCATTTCAGTTCTTCTGGTTTATGGTTGTACTCTAGAAAGTGATTCACTAAAGGTGCGGTGGTTTTCCTAGTTTTAATGGCTGACCTATGCTCTGTTAATCTGGTTTTTATCGCACGGGATGTCTCGCCTACGTAACCGAGATTACAGGGGCAGACAAGTAAATATACAACGTTCTTTGTGTTGCAGTTCCAAAATTCCTTAGCTCTAATTTCTGTTTTGTTAAACTCCATTTTTTCGCCTACAATGATGCTTTCGCAGGATTGGCAGGAACCACAGCGAGACGTTCCTTTAATAGCATTTGCTCCATTGATAGATTTCTGAACAAAAGTGGTGCTTCTGATGGCAATGTGCAAACAGGATGGACTGTGTAACCACAATTGTCCCTGAACAAGGGTATTCAACCACAGAAATTTACAATTTTGCGGCTGAACTGCATGCACTGTTTTTCTTTACTCAATTGTTCACCATGTGCTTGACTTGCCTTTGGTATGATGTAACACTGTGTATCACAAATGTTATGTTTAAAAATTATTTTTAAAAAACAAAATCTTTGCAGATAATAAAACAGTCTTGCAGACGCAAAAAAAAAAATCTAAAACCTATGTCTTTCCCATACACCCCAGAGGGGTAAGACCAGCAGATATCCCTTCAGGGTTGACGTGGTCACACACCTCCTTCAAATATCTGGGTATACAGATCTTCCATCGACTGGAGGACCTCCGGGAGGCTAATTTGGGAAAGGTTCTCCATTTACGGGTGACCTGTGTCAACTTCTCGAGGTCCCTTAAGCTACCACTGATGGCCAGACTAGTATTGACCAAAATGGTCCTGCTCCCCATATTATTATATTTTTTCGTGAACCTCCCAGTGGGAATGCCACTCGCATGGTTTAAACATGTAAATGCTATAGTAAGGGACCTAATATGGAACGGCAGCTGCAAAAGCGTGTTGTTTGCTACACTTAGATGCCCCTGAGGAGGGAGGTCTAGGAGCTCCGGATTTTGAGTTATACTTTCTAGACTCGGTGGCTTGCAAGATGGATTGGAGGAGTAGATGGCGGAGGATTGGAGGAGGTTGGACAAAATATAAGTGCAGAGATTCTGATAGCTGGATTACTTGTCCCTCTGATGGCCCCCAACACCTGGGAGTTCTACTCTCCATAGCATCAAAATACTGGCGCAGACGCATCTTCAGGACAATGTGAACTAGTCTATATGCACCTGCACTGCCTTTGGTAGGCCTACCCCACGGGGATCCCATTACACATTTTACGGCAGGGCTATTGAGGGCATGGACAGATGTAGTGATTACTACTGTAGGCAACTGTTACCAACAAGGTGCTCTAGTGTCAATAGAAGACCTAATCGAACAACATGGACTGCCACCAGGGCAATTCCTCATATCTGATGCACTGCTATAAACTTTCAGAGATCTGTGTGCGAACATCAGAGAGGAACCTGCCACACATGCGGTTCTGCAGCTATTGATTACACTAAGAATGACAAGACACCCAGTAACATGGATAAATCCGTTGCGACAATGGTACGCCCTCCCTTGCTGGCCCTAAGGGCCAAGTGGTATAAGGTCCTGGAACGTGAACTGACTGACCTAGAATGAGAGAGAATCCTGATTTCCACATGAAAGATCTCCTGAAACACCAGATTAAAATATATTCAATTATCTACACATGGCATACATTACCCCGCATAGACTCCAAGTGCTGTACGACGGTGTATTAAACCCATGCCTTAGATGTGGCCAACTAGATGTAGACTTCATACATATGATATGGCACTTTCCTATCTTGAGACCTTACTGGGAAGGGGTAGCTGAAGCCCTCAAGACGGCTCTAGGCTGGCCCCTCTCCTGTACATTAGAGGGGTGCATTTTGGGGTTGTTCCCTATACTGACTTCTCGCAAAGTAGGCTCAAGGTTCATAGATCTTGCACTCGTTTTAGAAAAGAGGCAGATAGCTATGGCCTGGAAATTGCCCATAGCCCAGGAATACAGATTTGGAATGAAAATGGTATAGATGAACGAAAGCTGAGGAAAGCGCACTGGCCAGAGAGGAAGCTAGAGGGTTCTGGATCAGGTCCATTGCGTCCCAACGGACGGAGGTGCTAATAGCATGGATTAACCAGGAAATAGGTTGAAAGGAGGATACCACAGACAGTGTCAATGGGACAAATGATGAAGAAGCTGCTACAATTAGAGGAGAGATGGTGGAGGGGACACCAACTTAATGGGGAAAGTATAGGCCCCTGAACAATGGCTTCCCTCAGACACTAGACTGGAAATAGGAAAGTCAAGAGGTACCTAGATACCACAAAACACATAATAGCTTACATCTAAAAGATGCTGTACAACCCGACAGCCGATAGAGAGGTCGCACAACTATCAGATCCTAGTTAAGAGACACTGCCCTACTCATACAGTAACGCCCGACCACCGACTCTAATACAGAGGAGAAGAAACGTTAAATGGCAGATGCATATACAAAAAGCCCAAACGGTTACTTTTGCAGTTTGATTCTTTTTGTTTATACGTTTTGTTAACATTACAACATCAGCAAATATATTATACGCACAGTTGACAGTCCCACAACGTCTGTGTAGTTACCTATAACAAGAACCAATACTCTGTGTATATTGGCCAGGTAAAAGTATGTACAAACATCTATGAGGTTCCAATATGGACACATAGGGGTCGATTCCGAATCTGGAAAAAGCGCTCCGAATAGCTATACGGAGCGTTTTTCCCGTACGAATCGTACACCTTCAACGTCCCCATACGAACAAGCAAGTACGATCCGAAGACAATGCGCCACTCCGTACGATTCGTACCAAACACCGTACAACTAGAAATTACATACGGATTGTCTCCGGGTGATGCTGTACGCTACGTCCGTACGTAAACTGGCAGTCATTTCCAAACCAGGAAGTACGATCCGTGTTGACGACACTCCGTACGACTCTTTTGCTACGAGAGCTGTAAACAGCCGTAAAACCTGAGTCCGGCACGAACTGCACCCCGGTACGCGACATACACGACATGAACCTCCTTGAGCGTGTCATCCCAGCCCTGTACGCCTACGACCTCGTATATAGACATCGACGACGGCGCAGACGGTGAGTACAACGTACAACAACAACTGAAGTATACCTGTACGGTCCGCCACAAGCTAGCGCATACCACCATTGCTACTGTGATACGTGCCGCACAAACGCCATCAACTTGTGGGGGGGCATGGACTCCAGCAGTGCCCAAACATAGGAGAGGGGTGCGTACAGGACCCCCAGCAGTGCCCAGACATAGGAGAGGGGGTGTGCACAGGACTCCCAGCAGTGCCCAAACATAGGAGAGGGGTGTGTACAAGGCCCCCAGCAGTGCCTAGACATGACAGGGGTGGGTGGATATGACTCCCAGCAGTGCCCAGACATAGGAGAGGGGTGTGTACAGGACTCCCAGCAATGCCCAGACTTGACAGGGGTGGGTGGATGTGACTCCCAGCAGTGCCCAGACATAGGAGAGGGGTGTGTACAGGACTCCCAGCAGTGCCCAGACATAGGAGAGGGGTGTGTACTGGACCCCCAGCAGTGCCCAGACATAGGAGAGGGGGTGTGCACAGGACTCCCAGCAGTGCCCAGACATAGGATAGGGGTGTGTACAGGACTCCCAGTTGTGCCCAGACATGACAGGGGTGGGTGGATATGACTCCCAGCAGTGCCCAGACATAGGAGAGGGGTATGTACAGGACTCCCAGCAGTGCCCTGACATAGGAGAGGGGTGTGTACAGGACTCCCAGCAGTGCCCAGACATAGGGGAGGGGTGTGTACAGGACCCTGCAGTGCCTAGACATGACAGGGGTGGGTGGTTATGACTCCCAGCAGTGCCCAGACATAGGAGAGTGGTGTGTACAGGACTCCCAGCAGTGCCCAGACATGACAGGGGTGGGTGTATATGACTCCCAGCAGTGCCCAGACATAGGAGAGGGGTGTGCACAGGACCCCCAGCAGTGCCCAGACGTAGGAGAGGGGTGTGTACAGGACACCCTGCAGTGCCCAGACATGACAGGGGTGGGTGGATATGACTCCCAACAGTCCCCAGACATAGGAGACAGGTGTGTACAGGACCCCCAGCAGTGCCCAGACATAGGTGAGGGGTGTGCACAGGACTCCCAGCAGTGCCTAGACATGACAGGGGTGGGTGGATATGACTCCCAGCAGTGCCCAGACATAGGAGAGGGGTGTGTACAGGACCCCCAGCAGTGCCCATACATGATAGGGGTGGGTGGATATGACTCCCAGCAGTGCCCAAACATAGGAGAGGGGTGTGTACAGGGCCCCCAGCAGTGCCCAGACATAGGTGAGGGGTATGAACAGGACCCCCAGCAGTGCCTAGACATGACAGGGGTGGGTGGATATGACTCCCAGCAGTGGCTAGACATAGGAGTGGGGTGTGTACAGGACTCCCAGCAGTGCCCAGACATGATAGGGGTGGGTGGATATGACTCCCAGTAGTGCCCAGACATGGGAGAGGGGTGTGTACAGGACTCCCAGCAGTGCCCATACATGACAGGGGTGGGTGTATATGACTCCCAGCAGTGCCCAGACATAGGAGAGGGGTGTCTACAGGACTCCCAGCAGTGCCCAGACATAGGTAAGGGGTGTGTACAGGACCCCCAGCAGTGCCTAGACATGACAGGGGTGGGGGGATATGACTCCCAACAGTGCCCAGACATAGGGGAGGGGTGTGTACAGGACTCCCAGCAGTGCCCAGACATAGGAGAGGGGTGTGTACAGGACTCCCAGCAGTGCCCAGACATGACAGGGGTGGGTGGATATGACTCCCAGCAGTGCCCAGACATAGGAGAGGGGTGTGTACAGGACTCCCAGCAGTGCCCAGACATGATAGGGGTGGGTGGATATGACTCCCAGCAGTGCCCAGACATGGGAGAGGGGTGTGTACAGGACTCCCAGCAGTGCCCATACATGACAGGGGTGGGTGTATATGACTCCCAGCAGTGCCCAGACATAGGAGAGGGGTGTCTACAGGACTCCCCGCAGTGCCCAGACATAGGTAAGGGGTGTGTACAGGACCCCCAGCTGTGCCTAGACATGACAGGGGTGGGGGGATATGACTCCCAACAGTGCCCAGACATAGGGGAGGGGTGTGTACAGGACTCCCAGCAGTGCCCAGACATAGGAGAGGGGTGTGTACAGGACTCCCAGCAGTGCCCAGACATGACAGGGGTGGGTGGATATGACTCCCAGCAGTGCCCAGACATAGGAGAGGGGTGTGTACAGGACTGCCAGCAGTGCCCAGACATGACAGGGGTGGGTGGATATGATTCCCAGCAGTGCCCAGACATAGGAGAGGGGTGTGTACAGGACTCCCAGCAGTGCCCAGACATAGGTGAGGGGTGTGTACAGGACACCCGGCAGTGCCCAGACATAGGTGAGGGGTGTGTACAGGACCCCCAGCAGTGCCCAGACATAGGAGAGGGGTGTGCACAGACCCCCAGCAGTGCCCAGACATACGGGTGTGCGTGTCCAACAGCAAACCTTAAAGTACATGCCTGTATGTGTACATCCCTAACTGGGAACACTCATAATAGTTGCATAGCAACACATCACACACAGCAGTGATCTACTCCACGGAGAATGGTATCCTGTCACACACTGTGTGACACACCACATGTGGTTGTATTGTCAGATCCCACATGTTTATCCACCCGTCTAGTTTGCTGGCACCCCCCCCCCCCCCCACCCCCCCATCCTGACTCAATAGTGTGCAGTCATGTAACAGGCCACCAAACAAATGAAGCATAAATGTAATAATAAAGTGTCATGCACATCCCGGACATGGTGTGAATGTCCAGGTGGTGCAACATGTACTCCCTCATGGATGTAACAGGGTAGAAATCCCCTAGATACAAAGAAACACATTCTATTTTGTGTGTCAAAAGATTAGAAATTTACAATCTGAATCATACGGTCAAGGCTGATAACATTGTAATGCATAGTCTGATAAAGTATGATGGTCTCCCTGAAGGCATTACTACATACTACAAACCCAAGCACAGTGAGTAGCATGGATAGCACTGACCAATTATCTGAATTCATCTGTGAGCAGGCATGGCCATTGATGAAGGGAAGGTACAAATCCATAGGGAATCAACAGAAACGTCATCACCACTAATGTGTAACTGTCCGTAGTGAACCTCACATGTGTCACTGAGGAAGGGACACTCTTTGGGACAATGTCTGCATGCAAACTGCAGACACACCAATCTAGATAGTTTGATGCAACATTGGGATAGCACAAACATACCATGGTCCAGCTCATTACTATCAGGAAATAGACATATGTTACAGTAAGCAAATATGAACATCACAACAACTCGTGGGCACACAGCAGTCAAAGCAATGTCCTGAAACGCAAAATTTCAAAATGAAAAATGAAAATCTTTATTCAGCGCCACAATTGAAAAAATGAAAGAATGAGTCCAGGCTCTCAGAAGGCCAATGGCCAGTCCAAATAAATGTCCCCAACAGTGGTGGTGTAGTGGATGTTGTCACACCCAAACTTGCCTGCACATGGAGATCAGATGTCTGTGGACACATGGGGGGCATGATCGGGGTAATTGTCCGGCACCGCAGGGCCAGCAGAGGGAAGGGCAGGTGTAGTGGGTGTAGGTGGAGTGGATTCCTCCACAGTGTCTGGTGCAGCGCCAAAGGATGACAAATATTCGGCACTGCACACTGCTGCAAGTTCTGACAAACTACCACCTGAACCTGGGGACACAATGGGGGTGAAGGTAGAGGGCTGTGAGTCAGGTGTCGTGTGTCTGTGGATGCATGTGTGGCGTCTGTCCCTTCTCCCTGTGGGTGTCCCTACATCCCCTTGAGATTGGGTGCGTGGAGATTTGCGTTTTGACTGCCGTGTGGGTGTGCTGGGTGTGTCTGTTGTGGTGTCTGACCTGTGGCGTCTGCGTGTAACATGGATAGGTATGGGAGAGGGTGACGTGGATGGGTCTAAAGGAGTGGCGGTGCTGACGCTGCAGGATGGACACTGCTGCCGTCAGTGATGACTCTATGGCCGCCAAACTCCGACTTTGGCTACACATGGCTGATGACATGCCCTCCATGTATGACAACAACTGGGTCATGATGTGTGTTTGACCATGGAGGACAGTCAGCATCGATGTCTGACCATCTTGGATCTACCGGAGCAGGTCCACAGACTCAGCACTGAGGGCAGCAGGGGAGACAGGGGCAGGGGCTACGGTGCCGGGGAAAAAGCAGACACGGGGGTAGCACGGACCCTAGGGACCCTAACAACTGGGAGGGTGGAGATGGTTCCGGAGGAGTAGAGTACAGGCAAAGTTGTTGCAGATGGCATAGCTGCATATTCCCCCTCCTCCTGGGAGTCAGAATCCGAGCCATCCGCATGGTAAGAGGTGTCGTGCTCATGAGGTCCGGCCGCCTGACTCCCCTCACCCTCTGTGCCACTGCCTCCCTCCGACTCCTCAAAGCTGGTGGCACTGTTGCTTGGTCCCTCTGTCCAGTCCGTGCCTGTGTCTCCTCCAGATTGTGGTGATGATGCTGTTGGCAAGGAGAAAAAGACAAATATATCAGTCGCCTGTACACATCAAACAAATCTGCAAAAAATTATTTTGTGGACTTTTCTAATCATGGCATGCATCACGAGTCACATGCCACATAACTGAGCACATATATAAGTCTAGTAATGCGCAATTGTAATAGACACAGCGCTCATTGTATACAAAGATACAAGTAACAGTCAAGGCCACCACTTGTATGAGAGTAACAATGATGAGCCACTGCCTGTCAACAGGATAGGTGTTGATCAATCACCGTTCAGTTGCCCACTCTGCCACCCAAGTCCAGACATGGTCATGAACAAATCTGTTTGACCCTGTGCCACATGGGAACAGTCCTGCCCGAACTGCCATGTGATGCCATCCCTGGACCTGAAACAAGTTTTCACTCACCTCTCACTGGCATCACTGCTGTCTACAGCCAGGCCTGTGTGAAACACAGATGTGTATACAGACAAGCATGGCTGAAGACGGCTGTAATGCCAGAAAGTGGTTCCATTAACCTTGTTCCCAGTCCAGGGAAGGCATGGTTGACAATAATGGCTGGACTGTTCCCATGAGGCATATGGACAGACAGATTTGCAGATGACCAGAGAGGTGATGGATAAAACCCTGACCTGTTGACTCTGTGTGAGTATATGATTGGTAGAGAGGCTCCCTCCATCCCCACACACTGTAGTGACACTCTTCACAGGGGCAACTATCACCACACCATACAGTTGCTAGCACAGAACACACACTGGCTGTCAATTGAAGTGGCACACATGTCCAAAATTCCCAAAATGACAAAGCTAATGTGACTACAATTGTGAATGTGAAAAACATTGATGCATTCTTGACACGCACGCAACCACATGGGAAATCTGAATACTTTAGTGTGCACACCAAGAAAATACTGTGTTGCACCACCAATCCATACATGTAGCAATAGACAATGTCGAAAAATCATCTCTGGGAGCCAATTACATCGCCTGTAAATCCAACAATGACTGCACAATATCGAGCCTGTTACACACTCTACACTTAGGTATGATAAGAAAACTTTACTTAAATTAAGGCAACAACATTGTGGTTTCTTACATGCTATCCCTTCTGACCTTACAACTCGCACCTTCCTGTGCATGCCCTGTAAATTTGACCAGGCAGAAAGCGCCTCTATGATTCATTGCCCTTTTCAAATTAATACTAAACGGGCCTCAACCTCTAATAAAAACATTACCATCAAAGCAGGCCTCATCAACTGCCGCTCTCTTGTTAAACATTTGTTGGATATAGCTCAATCCCTTTTAGATAACAATTGGGATATTCTTTTCCTAACGGAGACTTGGTTTGGAGATGAAACTAACCCCTCTTTGTCCCTTGCTATTCCCCCTGATTATCACATTCATTGCGCTAATAGACAAAGCTCCAACCACGGCGGAGGTATCGCTATTGTTTTTAGATCTTCATGGACCATCTCCTCTTTTCCCTATAATCAAATAGAATCCATTGAAGCCCTCCCTTTTTGTATCCAACTTGCAGCCAACACCACCCTTACAGGTTTATTAGTATACCGTCCCCCTAAATCAAAGGTCTCCTTCCTTCCGGATTTCCTGGATTACGTCCTCCAGGCTAGCTCTCGCTATGCCAATTTCACTCTACTCGGAGATTTTAATCTTCATGTGGAGGACGTCTCCAACCCCACAACTACAAACTTCCTCAACACACTTTCAGACGGCGGACTAAACCTTTTGATCTCTCGACCTACTCATAAAACGGGTCATATTCTTGATCTCATATGCTCCAACCTTGTAGACCTTACCACTGGTGATCCTTACCCTGTGATTTGGTCTGACCACTTCTTTATTCCATTTTCGATCTCTCTACCCCATCAAGCACGACCACGTGTATTAGCTAAATCTCTTGGTCGTAACTGGAGCAAGATCTTCCCAGATAACCTAGGAGTGCAACTGGCCTCAACCACCCCTAAGGAGGCCATCGACTTAGACTCCAGGTTGAATAACTTTAATGGCTGGATCTCCTCTGCTATAGATTCTATTGCTCCCATCAGGCCTATTAAAACATTACGTTCTGCCCCTTCCTCACCTTGGTATTCAGATGAACTCCGAAAGTGTAAGTCTGCCTGTAAATTCTTGGAGAGACGCTGGAGACTATCATACTCTCCAAATAGTAAACTGAGATATAAATCAGCTCTTAAAAATTATAGGAAAAAGATCATTGATCATAAAAGACAGTACCTAGAGGAAACAATTAACAGAGCCCAAGGTTCGGCGAGAGAAATTTTCAATACTGTAAGATCTTTTACTAACCCCCTGGCCCTCAAACGACAGCCCCCGGTATCACAATCCCTCTGTAATCGCCTATCAGACTTTTTTGAGGAAAAAATTGCCACCATTTATAACTTTTTTTCCCTGCAAAAATAGCACTGACTTCATTGATAACCCTTCAGTACACTTAAAATTCTGCCCTGAACCTTCCCATATCTTTTCGGATTTTGAAGAGATCTCCCTCGATTGCTCTCTGGCAGAACTATCAAAGTGTAGATCCGGCTCGCCAACTGATCCCTGGCCGGCCAAACAATACAAAGCTCTGGCCTCAATTCTTAATCCAGTTCTGAATAGTATCTGGAACGACTCATTAAGTACTGGCACCTTCCCAGATTCGTGGAAACACGCACGTATTGTCTCCCATCTTGAAAAAGGCTAACGCTGACCCCAACGAGACAGCCAACTACAGGCCTATTTCCCTGTTACCAGCTCCAGCCAAGGTACTGGAAAAAGTAGTACAACAGCAGCTGGCAAACTTTTTGGAAGCTCATGGGTCATTCCACAACTCTCAACACTGCTTCAGACGAGGATATAGCACGGAATAGGCACTAATTGAGATGGCCGACGCTGTTCGATTGAAACTTGATGCAGGATCGAGGGCGGTGTTGGTGCTGCTGGATTTATCGGCAGCATTCGACACCGTCTCTCATCCTGTCCTCCTCGACCGTCTCCACTCCAAAGGCATCCAAGGCCAGGCCCTGAAATGGATATCTTCTTTTCTGTCCAATCGCACACAGTTCTGTTCACTCCCCCTTTTACCTCAGAAAACCGACCACTCAAGTGGGGAGTCCCTCAAGGCTCCTCCTTGAGCCCCTTTCTTTTTAATGTTTACTTTTCCCCCCTGGCCGAGCTGATCGCTCAATCTGGAATCAAAGCCACCTCATACGCGGATGACATCCAACTGCTATTTTCTTACGATAGCCTCTCTGAGTCTACATTTGATCCTTTAAAAGACTGCTTACGCAAAGTCGCATGTTGGATGGATCAGAACTGTCTCCGACTTAATGCTGGAAAGACAGAGGTCCTTTTTTTCCACCAATCATCCCCCCTGGACTCTAATCTGTGGTGGCCACATGATTTAAGCACACCCCCCACCCCGAAAGAATCTGTAAAAAATCTTGGCGTCAGGTTGGATTCCTCCCTCTCCTTTCACACACAAGTTCATACGGTTTCTGCCACCTGTTTCTCTAAAATAAGGATGGTCAAGAAACTTATTAATTTCCTACACAGTAATACAAGGAAAACTATTGTCCAAGCCTTGATCACATCGCATTTGGACTACGCCAACGGTCTATATACCGGACTTGCTGCAGGCCTTTGCCATCGGCTTCAAACAGTACAGAACACGGCAGTCCGATTAGTGTGTGGGATTTTCCTCAGAGAACACATCTCCCCACATCGCCAGGTGGAATTCAAAGCCCTTACATTGGCTCATAAGGCAATCAAGGGGAAGGGTTCTGCTTATCTTTCCTCCTGTTTACGCCCCTATAAAAACATCAGATCCCTGCGATCTAGTTCTAAAAACCTCCTGATTTCCGAGATTTAAAAAGATGCGATCAGGAGGGAAAACTTTTCAAACATGTGCCGCATCCCACTGGAATAAACTTCCGCAGGCCATCCGCTCAATCCTAGAAGAACTTCCCTTTCGAAAGGCATTAAAACATACCTGTTCTGCTAATCACTCAGGAAGAAAGAGCCATTTCACCCTTTGGAGCGCCGGGACACCCCGTTGGGGTAGCTGCGCGCTATATAAGAGACACAAATAAATAATAAATAAATAAATTGTCCAGCAGCACAGGCTAAGTGCACAGTGACAATTTCACATCAGGAATAACATACACAGCACACCACTGACAAGGCCAAACAGGCAGGGCCATCACACCTCCCATGCACAACACCCCAATCACTCCGTCAATGTGCATGATACAGCTCAAGTAGTGAGAACTCATAATCTGGGAATCATTAACTGGGCAGCTATATCAAGTAAGCCAAGGTCACATTGTGTGGCTGCCCATCAGTATTACTTACAAACAACCTGCAAAAATTCTTGTGAATATGCACACACGCACTGCCCAGTGGGAGTATGCACCAGCCAAATTTTGGATATATGGACAGTGTGCACATGTAGCTAACACATGAGAAGTACAAAGTATACCAGGGTCAAAGGCCACTGAGGCAGACCCCTGCTGAACTCCATGTAGAGACTCATGATCAGTGCCAAAATATCATGAAGGGCAAACACAGTGCACATGTCGTACAACAGTTAAGGTACCAACGCGTGTCACAGACCTCCCTACAACATGATGATGTCATAAACAATATGCATACTAAGACATTGCACCCTCGGAGGACATGCGCAAAAATGAAAGACCCAAAACAGGGCACAAATGTGGAGGAGGGGAAGGGATGTAAAAGAGCATCTGCTGAATATGGGGCATTTAAATGACAATGCATAAAGTGCCTGTCTGACCACACCACCCCAACTGTGGGAGTGTTACCAAGCTTCGGAGCACTGCAGGTAGCATGTGACTCACATGACTACAAACAGACATGTACCTACCCCCTCCTTGCTGCTGTCCCTCCTGCAACTGCCTATGGAGGTCTGGGAACACCACTTCCAGGACCCGGAGCATGTGGGGGGTGAGGTGACGGGTGCCGCCATGCCGGCGTGGAGCCTCAAACTTCAGCTGGACCCGGGAGATACGGCGGGTCCAGCACCGGATGTCCTGCCACCGCTTGTGGATGTTACATATCCTCCAGCGAGGGCCCCCCTCACTCCTGACAGCCCTGGCTATGGCCAGCCAGATCTCCCCCTTCTCATAGTCAGATACCTGTCAGGAAGAAAAAGTGAAACAACATCAGTACACCTGGTCCAAGTCCCAAAGACACACACTTGCACCACATTGACGATGACAACAGGGCATAGGATGCTGCCGGACTTGCACCATTTTCCATGTGAATGTGGCCTGTGAGCAAACACCAATGCACTACATGTCTTAGAAAGGCTACAGATTACATAAGTGCTGCAAACCACTGAACAAGATATGCTACTTCAGGGTGTTGTGCAGCACGTGACATGCTGTCACAGATACCACTACACCTAAGAACCCTCAGCAGACCACACATGCACACCCTGGCACTGATCATTTGCTTGTCATTGTCAACAGTGTATACAACCTCTCTTTGCACATGTCACACTTTAGGAAGATGTGACACAGGCCTCATGCTAACTGTCCAAGTCATGCACAAGGCACTGCATACTTGTCACATCAGACGGGTACAGCTGTGGCATACGTCATGCATCAGTGTTGCTAAACAGCACATACACAATTAGCCAGGTGACAAAGAACATTCGCACACTGCAATGTCCATGACTTCAAAACATGCATTTGTCCACTATCCACACAGGAGATGAATGACAATCATCAACAGTGAGTACATTCATCTGTCACTCTGGGGGGAACACTGTCACACCTCAGTAAATAATGCCACAAAAACATGCAAGGTGTGGCACAGCAGAAAGTGTGATTCACATTCCATTGAAAGTCACAGTTAGCACAATGCAGGTGAGCAGTAAATACAATTTCATCACATCATTCACTGCATGGGAGATACCACAATGTACACACCTGGCACTCACTCAAAATGACAAAGCATCTCAGTTCCATAAATACACGATGGCTGTAGTGTTACACACACAACAGGTGCACAGTCCAAGGTAGTGCAGTCATCACTCACCTGCTCCCCTATTCTCCCATACAGCTTGCTGTAGTTTGGCAGGAGGGCATCCAGGAGGGCCTTGTTCTCCTCCTCGCCGAATGCAGGTGCCCTCTCCATAACCAGCAAAATCAGGGTCCAGGGAATGCAGAGACAGCAGCAGTGTGGTCCACTCCAATGTTGTGAAGGCAAGTGCCCTCTCACAGCCACCTGCAGCCCTAAATCAGTGCTGCTGAGGGGCTTTCAGCCCAAGGAGTACAGTGTGATAGGCCAGATAACTTTGCATCCTATGTTTCATCCAATCCCATTACACATAAGGCCATGACACACATTTGAATGGTTTAAAAACTGAGCTTGAGCACCATAACAAATTTTGCAACATTGTATAATTTTGCCCAACTGATTTTTCCCGAACACCTGTAGAACACACTCAAATCTCTGTTTCCTTGACAACTAGACTGCATTCTGGGCATTCGACTCGTTCCCTCTATGTTCCCTATGTATTATCTGGAATCCCCACACAAGTACGGTGCGTTTTCCATCACGAATGCAACTTATACAATAGTGAAATGACCTGTACACACACACGTACCATTGGGGTACGCTCTGCTCACGTATGTCTACAATGCAATAGTGAAACGACCCGTACACACGCACGTACCATTGAGGTACGCTCTGCTCGCGTATGCCTACAATGCAATAGTGAAACTACCCGTACACATGCACCTACCATTGAGGTACGCTCTGCTCGCGTATGACTACAATGCAATAGTGAAAAGACCCGTACACACGCACGTACCATTAGGGTATGCTCTGCTTGTGTATGTCTAAAATGTAATAGTGAAACGACCCGTACACACGCACGTACCATTGGGGTACGCTCTGCTCGCATATGTCTACAATGCAATAGTGAAATGACCCGTACACATGCACATACCATTGGGGTACACTCTGCTCGCATATGTCTACAATGCAATAGTGAAACGACCCGTACACACGCATGTACCATTGGGGTACGCTCTGCTCGCGTATGTCTACAATGCTATAGTGAAACGACGCGTACACACGCACGTACTATTGGGGTACGCTCTGCACGCGTATGTCTACAATGCTATAGTGAAATGACCCATACACACGCATGTACCATTGGGGTACTGTGCGTTTCACAGGCTCTAGTGAATGCATGTGTACAGTGCATTCAACAATCTCACGCGTGGCACCATTACTATAGTGAGAACAGGAAAACACATGGCAGGGATGTGGGTGTGGGGTCATCATGAGGATGTCCATGTATGTGTTGGCATGGCATACTTACATGAGCAGGCCCTAGGTGTGGCACACAGTTCTATAGCAGAGGGCATGTGATCTAGTGGCACAGTTGATGTGTGATGGGCTGTGGAGACATGACATTTGTGATGGGCCACTATGTTGTTCACATCACCTTCACACTTGTCACATGAGTAAAATCATGAACATGTTGTTATTCACATGAACACTGGGATGTCACACTCTTCAGTACGGGCATCTGTCACATGATGCCAGGGATAGGGGCACTGTCTCACTTGGCCAATTGACGCTCAGAATTACCCTGTGAGACAATGTAATGTGTGTGCCATGTAGCAGATTGGACATGCTGTATGTATCCAGTAAACGTGATCCTCTTTAGGTGCATCTGTCATGGGTCTGTGTCATGATTACAAGTGTCTCACATGCACGCACACCATGCCACAGGGGCATTTCTACAGCTCCTGTGTGTGATGGCTTCATAGAGCATTTGTCCACAGATATACAGATCTGCATTCTGAGGATGGCTGAGGTGTAATTTAGTCAAATGCACAACTCAGGCACAGTATCACAGAAATGTTAAATATATAGCACATTTGACGTGGGTGTGTTCCTTGCAGTCAGCTGTCTGGATGTGTTGGTAACCATCGCATGCAGGTCACGTGACATGTGTCACTGACGTGATACATTGTTCTGGCAACTCAGACCAGCCCAGCTGAACATTTCAGTGCATGTCATGTCCATGGCACTGACAACAGGTGAATCAGTTTTCTTGTAGGAGTGCCAACTAGCTGGCATAAGTGTCCATGATGTATAGCCCACGGCAGAATCACTTGTGATTTTATGTGTTGAAGCAGTGTTGATTGTGCTATGTACATTGTAATTGTTGTTTGCTGATAGTTGTACAACTTCCTCCCCAAACATGTTCTGCAGGGCACCCCCTCTGCCAAGGCCGTGGCCTGACTTGGATGCCATGAGGAAACGTGATTGCATACGCCGCTACAGATTTACTCGCGAGTTGATTCAGAAGTTGACGGACAGGCTGGAACCACATCTCCAACCGCGACACAGGTATCCAACTGCGCTGACACCCAAGGTAAAGGTGATGGCAGCCCTACACTTCTTTGCCACAGGTACATTCCAATTCACCATTGCTGATGTGGGGGGATGTTCCAGACCATGTTCAGCCGGGTACTACGTGATGTATTAGCTGCTATGTTGGAGCACATTGATGAATTCATTAAGTTCCCTACTCCAGAAGAGTTGACCGATGTCAAGGGAGATTTCTATGCCCTGGGACACATGCCATATGTAATTGGGTCCATTGATGGGACACATGTTGGACTGGTGCCACCACAGGCTCAGGAGCAGGCCTACTACAACAGGAAACATTACCACTCCATAAATGCCCTGGTGGTGTGTCTTGCTAACATGATGATTTCCCATGTTTGTGCACGTTTTCCAGGATCGTGCCACGATGCATTCATCATGAGGCGGAGCAGGGTACCACAGATGATGCTGCAGCTGCGCAACCATCGTGCATGTCTTGTTGGTGGGTAAACACTGTTTCTCATGTATGTCTTAATGTGATTTGTCTCTCTCACAGCTTCTCTTTACACACTCATTGACATGATGTATTGTTGTAGGAGACGCCGGATATCCAAACATGCCGTGGCTCATGACTCCACTACGCAACCCCAGAACTGCTGCAGACCAGTGCTACAACAATACACACGGGCAGACCAGGCGTGTGATAGAGAGTACTTTTGGACTCCTGAAGAGCCGGTTCAGGTGTCTCGACAAGACAGGCAGATCCCTACCATACGCCCCGCTCAAGGTCTGTAACATCTTCATTGTGTGCTGCATGCTGCACAACATGGCAGTGGAGAAGGACGTGCCACTCATCCTGGATCCTGATGATGAGGAACATCCACCCGTTGAGGATGAAGGCCTTGGCCAGGATACTAGCGATGAGGAAGATGATGATGATATCCGGAGTCAGCTCATACGCAACTTCTTCTCATAACGGTGAGTACCTGTAAAATAGTGTTCATGCTATTACCATGGAGTGACATGTGTAGCATACTGTGTGTCCAGCAGACTGTCTACAATGTCACTTTGATGTTTGTGGTGCAGTGTCACACAAGTGCCGATGTGATACCACACACATGAGCGCAATGAGTGAACTTTGAATGTACAAGTGTACTACATTGTTAGTGTTCTGTACATGACCATGTCAAACTTAAGATATCCAGGACGTGACCCCTTGTGTGCCTGTCCTTTTCAGGTCGCCCTGCCTGTTGTCTGTTTGTGTCATCTTGGTCCTCCTGCAATTCCTCTTGAGGCAGTTTATTGTTGGTATGGTTCATAAATGTGTGGAAACTGATCATGCGCATGTTGTAGGCCCATACATACATTGTCACATTACAGTGTATCAATTTCATGTTGCACCACTCCCATGGCAAGACACTCACCTTTCTTGACAGTCATCTGTAGTTGAGTATTGACTTTGGTGAATGCATCAATGTGTGGTAACATTGACCCTGAAACATTGCGGATAACACAGCTTGCCATTGTGTGTGACATCACAAACACAGGCTCCATGGAGAATTGCAGCCTCACTGTGTGCAGCAGGATGTGTCCGAATCATCCACTCAACCTTGTGGGCCAGTACAGTTTGATTTCTAGAAAACAATCTTGTGTTGGTGTAGGCCAGTGTATGTCCCACATGTTCTGTCAACTGTCCTGTGAGTCTGTTTGCATGGATGCATTGCCCCTGGTGGCAGTATGTCATGTCACTGTTATGCCGTTGCCTCAGTGCCGGTAGAGAACACTGCTTCGCTAGCCTTCTCGGTGAGTTGATAGCCACTTTCCATTCCCATGATGCCAGTTATGTTGCGCTGATGTGATCACTACATTAGGCTGTAGCAAATGTTAAATCTCCGTGGCACCAGTCGAGTGAGGTAATTCGCAGGATTATCTTGTGCCGTGCAGCATCTCATGGTTACGGTAGGCTTCTGTTTGTGGCTTTGTTCCTCATTACTCGTTGTTGAGTTTGGTCACACCTGCTTGTCATGTTTAGCATAGTGGGGCACAGTTGCAAGAGCCAATGACTGGCTCCTGTGGGGCTTCCTTGTGTTTAGGTCATTCCTTTCCTCATTTGAGGAGCTGCTAATGGCTCTTGCTGGTGATGTCTACTGTCCTGTCATGGCCCTTACAGATTCACAGGGCTACATATGGATTGTTGGCCTTGTGTCTGTAGCACTGCTATACAGTACATTTTCTGAGATTAGGACCCTCAATCATACACTGTGAAATATTTGATGGCCGCATGGATCTAATTGCATAGTAGCAGCCTTGTGAGCGTTACACTTGCTTTAGTCAGGTGAGAAACTGTACTATCTATTCATCTGTTGGTGTTGAAGTATCTGATCTAGTCTCATTGCTAAATCTGTGATCACACATAGGGTTCAGTGCCAGTGGTTACACTTCACAGGTGTGACTGGTACAGTGTAGGTCCAAAGGTGTTCTGTGATTCTGTGACAAACATATTGAATCCTTATGCATGTTTAACTTTGTTTCAGATCTCCCTCTATGCAGTTCCCATCCTCTCCTTCCCTCGCCTGATCTCCCTTTTGTGTCTGTCATTTGTACTCAGACCAGGGGGCTATTTGGAGATGGAACCCTTTCAGCATCGCACCACTCTGATGATCAAAGGTACGGCCAGTCCCTGGCAGTCGTGTGGAGAATCTTTCAGCCACATTACAGGTGACATCATTGCATGACTGTTATTGTCTTCAGAGCAATGCCACTGGGCCACATGGCTAATGAAGCATGGCCGCACAAACAACGTTATCCTATTGTGTAGTAAGTGTGTATAACACAGTACATTGTGCCTCATTGCTGTCAACGCACATCTCTTGCCAGTCTGGATGCGTTCAATATGGCATTGTTTACGATGGTTGTTCATATATGATTACGTGTACAGTGACAACATGCATGCTGTTGGGGATGGCAAATGTACCATATAGTGCCTGACGTACATGGTTGTGTATGTGGTCTTTAGCTTGCTACACACGACGTGCAGGCTACACCTGCTGACTCTGTGTGTCCTGTGCCCCGCTTGTCCTTAGGCTGCCTAATCCTGTGCCCATGATCTTTGGCGACTGTTCAGACATTTAGCTCGCGGTGAGCCATGGGTGACCAGACACTCCAGCCATCACATACACATGTCACTTTGTGCCCTGCTATAATCCTTGGATTTGTGTGCTTGTTTAGCATGTTGTCACACCCCTTCTGCCGTCATGTGTTCACTCATTCGTGCTGCTGCATCCCCAGCCACAACGCAGCACCGAGTGGCCAGATGCTGCACCACACACACCTACAGACACTCCTCCATTCATCTATTCTTACAGCATGCCACAGCTTGTCTGTGCCACTGTTGCACAACCTCCATGAGAACGGCAGGTCCGTCAGCACCGGCAACAAGCACACTGCAAGACGCTCACCTCTTTTCATGACTCATGTGACACAACAGACTCTTGCTCCAGCCACCCTCCACACAGTGAACACCAGACACTCATCCACCTGGTATCACACTACCACAAACACACCCATGACAGCTCCTCAACCTGTGTGTGCAACTCATACTGGCAACACGATGCAGCCCCACCGAACAGTGCGTCTACGTGCAACCAGGATGTGGGCCTCGTACAGCACACACACAACTTGCAGCAGCACCACATTGTACTGTGTTACCTCGTCAACACAACTGCACCACACATCGCCTTCATTACTGTAACGTGGTAGTACGCTACATCAGAACACCACTTCTACATAGCCATCACAGAGGGATAGTCCAAAACCCACAGGGACTACAGACCAAAACCAGGATTATGACTGGTCCAACTTAAGGAGGTACACCCTCAGAGTCACATACAACAACAAGGACACACACCGCATTGTCAAACATCTGCACATCCGGGATTACACCAACTGCCTGTCCACCCTCATTGTAACTATCATCTACAGCTCTCAAATCCTACACACACAATTGGGCTAAGCCATCTATCACACAATCAATCTATTCAATTTGTGAGCACCCTACCTACCCGTGAGGGTCTCAATGCGCTAGGGGGGGAGCCGCCACAGATCGAAAATCCCAGTCTGGTGTAGTCTTCTGAAGGCCAGCAGGTCCTGGGTCAGTTGTAGCCTTGTAGGGAGTGTGTTCCAGATCTTTGGGGCAAGGTAAGAGGAGGATCTGTCACTGACGGTGGTTTTCTGGAAGTGAGGGACTGTGGCAAGTGCGAGGTTTGCAGAGTGGAGGCGGCGGGTGGGTGTGTAGAAGCTGAGTCGGTTGTAATCGTATGCTAGTCTGGCGTGGTTAGGAGCTTTGTGTGCGTGGATGATGAGTCTGGAGATGATCCTGTTGTTGATAGGGAGCCAGTGCAGGCCTCTCAGGTGTGGTGTGATGTGGCTGTGTTGGGTGAATCGACGATCATACGTGATGAGGCGTTCTGGACGCGTTGCAGCCGTCTCATGTGTTTGGTTGGTGCAGCTGTATAGGGTGCATTCCCGTAATCCAGTGAGCTCGTGGAGTGGGCCCTGATGACTGTTTCTCAAGAGTTTGAGGTGATCCATTTCAAGATCGTGCGGGGCATGCAGAGGGTGTTGAAGCAGGAAGATGAGATGGCGTTGTTCTGCATGTTCATGGTGAGGGAGGATTTGAGGATGACCCACAGGTTGCGTGCATGGTTGGTGGGTTCTGGGGCAGTTCCTAGCGATGTTGGCCAACACGAGTCGTCACAGGCTGAGGTGGTGGGGCCGTGGATGAAGTCCTCCGTTTGGTCAGAATTGTGCTTCAGCCTGCTCTCCTTCATCCATTTAGCAACGGCCTTCATTCCTCTGTGGAGGTTTCCTTTGGCAGTCTGTGGTTCTTTGGTGAGGGATATGATCAGCTGTGTGTATTTGGCGTAGGAGATGATGGTGAGGATATGTTGTAGTGCAACATGGGTGAGTGTTGCCATGTGGATATTGATCAACGTCGGGCAGAGGGATGATCTCTGTGGGACGCTGCGGATGGTCTCAGTGGTCTATGAATGGGAGTGTGGGAGGCAGACGCACTGGGCCCTGCGGGAGAGGAAGGATGTGGCCCAGGCCAGGGCAATCTCTAGGATTCCGGTGTCATGGATGCGTGCTGTTAGGGTGTCTTGGCAGACCGTGTGGTAGGCTGGTAATAGGTCCAGAAGAATGAGGGCGGCTGTTTCTCCTTTGTCCATGAGGATGCTGATGTCGTTGTTGGCGGTGATAAGAACGGTGTCCATGCTGTGTCAGCAGCGGAATCCAGACAGGGATGGTCCCATGATGTTGTTGTCTTCGAGGTAGCGGGTCAGCAGTCTGTTGACGATCTTCTATGTGACCTTTTCTGTGAAGGGGAGATGGCCCACAAGTTCTTGAGGTATTTGTGGTCCGCATTTGGTATATTCACTAAGACGTTGAGCTCAGCATTCTCCCAGCTCCCACTGAAGGTAGCTGTCTGGAAGGTGATGTGGATTGTTTTTGGGAGAAGAGGTGCCCTGGCTTAGCTGGATTTGTTGAAAATGTTGAGAAGCCTGTGTCAGATGAGGATCCGGAGTGGATGGAGTCCATGGTCCTGATGGTGTCTTCATTGCAGACTTAGTACCGGGCGGTCAGGTTAAATTTGTGGATGTTGGTCTAAGGGGGGGTGTACTCATTTGTGGGGGGGTAGCGGAGTGGTAGCAGTTGTGGATGTGGATGATCTTACAGGGTCAGAAGGTGGCTAGTGAGTCACACAGGTCTTGTGATGGTGCAATGTCATTGGTGTTGTAGGTGGGAGTTGTGAGTTCAATCACGATGTTGATGTGCTGTTTGCTATTATGTGCGTTGCTGTCTAGGCTGTCCTGTTGGCGGTCCTGATGAGTTGGTGGTGTCTGCATGTGGCGCGCATGTGTGCAGTGTAGCTGTATGGTGTTTGGTTGCGGAGCCAGCTCCTCTACAGCTTCCCACAGGTGCACTTGTAGGTCCTGAGGTCTTTGGTGAACCATGCAGCTATCTTGTTGTTGTGATAGGTGGCGGAGGCCTTGAGTGTGGCGAGGATGTCGGCGCAGTTTTTGATCCACTGTTTGAGGTTGATGGCAGCAAAGTCGGGGTAGGTGTGGTTGGCGGGTGGTCCCAGGGCGAGGGTGGCGGTCACTTAGTCCACGGTGGCCTTGCACCAACAGCGGCGTGGCATGTACTGTGTACGGGGTAGTGTGGTGGGTTTACCGAAGATGAAGTGGAGGCATCTGTGGTCTGTCCAGTGGTGTAAGGTGGTGTGGTTGAAGGAGACGTGTTGAGTTACAAAGAAGATGGGGTCCTGTGTGTGTCCAGCGGTGTGGGTGGGTGTTGTCATGAGTACCTTTAATCAGAGGTTGACAAGGTTGTCGATCATGGCAGTGGAGCTTGCGTTGTTGTTGTTCTCAAGCTGGAAGTTGATGTCCCCAAGGATTATGGAATCCGTGTAGCCAAGGCTGTGTGTGCTGATGAGGTCAGGGATGGGGTTGATGGATCATGGTCATGGTCCAGGTGGTCTGTCGATGAGTGTTCCTCTGAGGGTTTTGTTGGCGTCAGTGTTATGATCTGACTCGCGCCTCACTGTACTGACACGGAGAGCAAACAACTACAGGGTCCAGAATGCTTAGCGGCATGGAGGAGGGAATAAAAGGGCCTGAACTTCCTGTTTCCGGTGTCGGATATTCTGATTCGTGACCCGGCTGGGTTGTGACCTGCTTCGATCTTGTGTTCTTCGTGTGGATCCGTCCGTTTTGCTGTTCTACTTGCTGGAGTGTTGCTACCTGGTTGGACGTGCCAGAGACCGGGAGTTCGGTGTGCGCGTTCATCGGCTTTCCGTTGGCGAGCCTTCCCTTCGGCTCATGCGGAAGGCGCTCCAGAGTTCATCTTGTGCGCTGCTTTCACTGTACCTCCGTTGGCGAGCCTTACCATCGGCTCATGCGGAGGACAGGAATCGGAGGGTCAAGCGCGCCATTAATCTCCCCGTTTCCGTTGGCGAGCCTCCTTGCATCGGCTCTTGCGGAAACGAATTGTTGTAGCTTTCTATGATCGTAACCCTATTCCGTTGGATAGCCTTATTGCATCGGCTAATGCGGAAAGGGTTTTTTCCAATTCTATTTAATCCTCTGTTGGCGAGCCTTTTTTCATCGGCTATTGCAGAGGATTAATTCGTCAGTATTTGCTTCAGGAGGAGAGGTCTTGGTGGAGTTAACCAAGGCGGCATTTCTTCAACCTTTTGGAGGCTGGTTCTTGTGTCTTCAAACTACAAAGGTACTTGTTGATCTTTACATCATTAGGGTGACGTAACCCATTTCCTTTATTATTTTACCACATGGCTGTTGTGAAGGCATGTTCATAGACCCCCACTTAATACCTGAACAAAGGGAGTTTAGGGTAGGTGGAGTGTCAGTTCTTCATTCCATTTTGTTCTATGATAGTTTTTGGTGCATGACATTTCATACCTTGGTTCAAATTGTGTATTACAGAAGGGAGGTCCCAGTTATTCAGACAAGGCCTGTTCTCATAAGACGAGAGGTATCTTTTGAGTATCGCAGCCTTTATTCATTTATCAGGTAGGGAACGAGTAGATGTACGACCTTGATTATGTATCTTTGAATAAGAACAGATTTCAATATCTTTGTTCTTTGTCTTGCAGCTCTCCCTCCCTGCTGTCCCCTTCCTTTCCTTCCCGTTTGTTCCTGCAGCCCTCATCTGATCCGTCTTTAGCCCACGGCTTTAATAGCAATCTGGGTTTGGATAGATCTGAAGGGGGCCTTTTTAACTACATACTGATCCTGAGGAAACTGAGGTCAACAGTCAGTGTGTATCTGTAAGTGCATATGCTAGGCGGTGTGGAGTGTGTCGTTGGTGTTGGTAGTAACTCTGGGAGTGTTCATGTGGATGATGGCGAATCCCCCTCCCACTCTGTTGGTGCGTTGTTTGCGGGAGATCTTATGGTCTTCTGGGATGGCTATGGCGATGTCTGTTGACGAGGTGGTGTGCAGCCTGGTTGCCGTTAACAACACTAGCTAGCCCAACTACAGCAATAAGCTCTACACAGGTCCAAGTACCAGACTCCAGGAGTACTTGTGCAACTCCAGGTTGCATGCACACACCTCATCCTCAACATCCCCTGCAAATGCCGCATGACCGTCCCCCTGAGATACCTACAATAGTCCCACAGTCAACTGCAGGTTCTCCTTCATGATCCTCAGCCACACTCAGTAGGCATTCCACAGGGCCAGGCTAATACACTAATATGAGGATTCTCCTGTTCTCCTGTGACCCTGCCGGGAGTGCTGCTGTTGTGGTTTTCCTGCTCGTTCTGGCCGCTACGCCATACCACGCCTCGCGGCCCCCGCTCCGCGGGTGCCGCTCGTAGGCCTTTGACTGTGACAGGGATTGTCGTTGTCCCAGGGTCCCTCTAAGTGCTTGGAGCACCAACGCGCCTGCAGGGGTTGAGCACCATCGTTCCAGGGCCAGAGGCGGGACTGCGAGGACCAGCGTGCTGTGCG
Organism: Lissotriton vulgaris; assembly: GCF_964263255.1. Taxonomy (NCBI): domain Eukaryota; kingdom Metazoa; phylum Chordata; class Amphibia; order Caudata; family Salamandridae; genus Lissotriton; species Lissotriton vulgaris. Next base: position 1,139,173,129 of record NC_141695.1, on the reverse strand, counting down.
GCGCTGATCGGCCGCAGCTGGTCCTCTTCCCGCCCCCTCCACCTGTTAAAAGCTTTGTGGAGCCTGACCTGCGTGGGATTCTCCTGTTCTCCTGTGACCCTGCCGGGAGTGCTGCTGTTGTGGTTTTCCTGCTCGTTCTGGCTGCTACGCCATACCACGCCTCGCGGCCCCCGCTCCGCGGGAGCCGCTCGTAGGCCTTTGACTGTGACAGGTCATGACCAAATCTCCCTTGCCTACTGTTTCTTCCAAGGTTTCTTCGTCTGGCGATCCCGTACAAAAAATTCTATGTTGGAATGCGGCTGGGCTTGGACGCAACTTTGACATTCCTGAATGGAATGCTTTTCTGGAACCCTATCACATCTGCCTTTTCCAGGAAACCTGGTGTCTAGAACCGAGACACAGAGTGGGTTTTTCAACCTTCTTTGTCCCCGCCGTCCAACATCAAGGATCTAAAGGTCGCCCATCCGGCGGCCTTACCATATGGGTCAGTATTGCACTAGGTCTTAGTGTAAAACAAAGGACCACCCAGTCACCGGATCTCCAGTGGATATCAATAAATTGCAAAGGGGGAAGAAACTTGGAAGTATTTAATATCTATCTAAGGGGTGCTAAAGGCGGTGTATCTCGTCTACCCACAACAGGCTTAAACAGCAATCTAGCTGCCTGCAATGCTGACTCCTATGTACTTCTTGCAGGCGACTTCAATTGCTGTTTTGAGCCACTGGCCAGAGAGGACATTTTGGATACCTTCGAAGAGGACACCAGGAGAGGTATCCCGATTTTGAATCTTGATCCGATCCCTAAATGGACACAAAGTGCAATAGAGATCAATGCTCTTTGTATGGAGCACAATCTGAGATCAACAAATGGTCGCTCCAAATCTGACTGTATGGGTGCTCACACATATAACAGGCCGGGTCATTCCTCTAGAATTGACTTTACCATGCTTAACTATAACCTTTGGTCATTCCACCAAGACATGGAGGTTATAGTGTCGGGTGATAGCGATCATAACCCCCTCTCGTTAACCATTACCCTTCCTTGGCAGGCTGGAAACCAAGGCACATTTGACCACAAGTGGAAAACTTCCCACGAAATAGTTCCCACAAACTGTAGCAGGTGCCTGAAGTGGGCCAAAGTTTCAGCAGACGAAGCAAGGATGGCGCAAGCCGGGACTATTTTGTCAGGAGTGGAGCCTCGGCTGGACACCTTAAGTCCCACTAGTAAAAAGGTTTTACCCTTATTCACTGAGACTATAGTGGCACTGAGTGACTTGTTCATCGTACCCCAATCCACCCATAGGGGTCCCCCGAAAGGTATCCCTAAAGTGAGAGATAAGTGGTACACTGTTAAATGTCGTGTAGCTAAGAGGGAACTTATCGCCTCATTAAAGACTAAAGACTCAGCTAATATTAGGGCCGCGAGGAAATTTTATAAAAAAACCATAACTGAATCCAAGGAGGCTCATGATTCCAACTTTTGGGGGGGCCTAGTAGATGCAAGCAATGGGAAAGATGCAAAGAGGTTCTGGGATCTACTAAGAGCTCGGGAAAAGCCTACTGACCAGCAGTTAACTTGTAACATCCCTGGTGATGTCTGGCTTGCCCATTTCTCGAAACTATACTCTGCTCCTTCGGGGGCACCTCATTTAGTTTGCCCACCTTTGGGTCCATTACCCAATCCTATAATTGACCTCCCATGCCACGATGGTTTATTTACTAGCCTGGAAGTAGAGAGGGCAATCAGGTGTATCGTCCCAAATAAGGCGGCAGGACCCGATGGAATTCCGGGAGATTTAATAAAGAATCACCCTTCTTTTTGGAGCGGGCTATTTGCCTCCCTCCTAAACGAGGTATTGTTGGGAGGGGTATTCCCTGTCTCATGGAGGGGTGCTGAGGTCGTACCTATCTTTAAAAAAGGCTGCAGGGACGACCCAGTAAACTATCGGCCCATTAGTTTATTGGACTCAACCCAAAAGGTAGCGGGCAAGGTGGTACTGGGCAGGATTATCCAGTGGGCTGATGAAAAACGGATTTTGTCGGATCTTCAAGCAGGCTTTAGAACAGGGACAGGTACAATCGAGCAGACGTTCCGCCTTCTAATGATTTATTGGAAAGTGGTGGTGCTGGGAGGGGGCAGTTTATATCTAGTCTTTATCGACTTACGAACGGCCTTCGACCTGGTACCACGAGCACTATTATGGCACGTCCTCGATGGGTTAGGTCTCCCCCCTTATCTGTTGTCCTTGCTTGTAAAATTCCATGACAGCAATTTTGCCCAAATTAGATGGGGTGCCCAGGGGGAGAAAACACCTCGTATCCCTGTGGATAGGGGCGTCCGCCAAGGGTGTGTGCTTGCCCCCACTCTGTTTTCTCTTTATATTAACGGAGTGGTGGAGCACCTCCTCCAGCATCCATCAGATGCACCCACCCTGGCTGGAAGGAAAATCCCGACGCTCCTATTCGCGGACGACACCCTTCTAATTTCAAAATCACCAATGGGCATTCAATCATTGCTCTCTAGTTTCAAGGCCTTCTGCGATATAAGGGGTTTGGCTATAAATATAGGCAAAACTAAGTTCTTAGTCCTTAACCCGCCCAAAAAATCTGTCATTCCTCCTGTTCTAGATTCTGTTCCACTCGAACGAGTCAAAGAATTTGACTACCTGGGTATACGTATTAGTGACACCATGAGTTGGAAGGCACACCACCAAAAGGTGTTTCTGACTCACAAGAGGGTTGCAGGTGCACTGCTCAAGGAACAGCGTGCCTCATCTTTAAAACCAATTGGGGCTCCCCTAGATATCTATAGGGCAAGGGTTGTGAGTGCGGCACTGTATGGTGCCGAACTATGGGGTACTCAGAGAGTTGACACTCTGGTACATCTTGAGAACAACTTTCACAAAGACCTTATGGGTTTACCCCACAGTACTCCCACAATCCCACTTCTGCTAGATGCAGGCACCCGGCCAATATGTGACCAAGCCAAATTACGCCCTCTTCTACTATAGTCCAGAATTTGGAATGTCCAAGAACTCAGCAGTTATGCAGAAGCCTTAAGCGACATTATGTCTCTACCGGGTTCCCATAGGATCATCTGGCTCAGGGAGGTTAAAAGGCTGCTTTATAAATTAGGCCTAGGAGATGCTTGGGCTAACAAATCTGCACCTTCAAAACAACTATTAAAGAAGGCTTATTGGTCATGGGTAGACAATGAGAGAGTATGTAGCATAAACCACTGCAAATCTGTGGCCCTGTTTCTGTTAACTAAAGAGATCCCTTATAGGGAACCGTATCTAGATATTATTCAGAGCTCGTGGGACAGATCATTGTACTTTAAGTTCAGGGTGGGGATGCTTCCCTTGTGCCAGTTCACTTCTACCTGGAAACCGCCCACCCAAACCGTACCTTACTGCCCCTTTTGTGATCTAAGGGTAGAGTCTGTTGCCCACTTGTTGTTCGAGTGCAGTGTCTACGCAGCGCCTAGACGGAGGTGGTTGAAGCCCCTTTGCAGGAGCTTGGGAACTCGTTCTCATCTGGAAGCCCTACGCATACTGCGTACAGATGCAAGACCTTTCTTTGCCTCCTGTATGGCAAAATTTCTAGGCTGGGCTTGGCGTTTAAGAACTGCAAAAAAATTATTAATTCAGTAAACGAGTCCCCCTCCTAATTTGTTATCTTTAAAGCTGGTCTGTTCTTAAATTTTTTTTTAATGATGATGAATGTTGAAAAATGTTTTTTATGATGTAACATGTGCTTTTATGATATGTTTTTATCGAATAAAGCTATTCAACCACAACCACTAATATGGACGTCTACCATCCAACACCCCGTTGCCCGCAGTCCGTCCTGCCACCCTTGGCCTGGACAGCTTCTTGACATCCACAGTACAACTGCATGCGGCTGATAGTTCTCATACCTCTGTACACAGATCCTGGTACTCCCTCCGTGGACACCTACATATTACCCATGATCTGTACACCTCCAAGTGACTTCTGTACCGGTCTGTAATTGCCGTATTGCAAGCCAACCCCCCCTTCTGCATTTTGTAACCATCACAGGTGTGTATTGCTATCCATGTATGTAGTTGATGGAATATTGTGACCTATGTGTGTCCTCAACCGGACTCAGATCCCAGTGTGTGGATGGCTGCAGTTTGTTCAAAACTCTTGTATTATTTCCATGTCCCCACACATATGTTTTTGCATCTGGGTACAAAACGTCTCCACCACTGTGTATTATGTTATTTACATTTATTTTCAGATCTTGTGCATGAGAAGTGAGTAGGTGCTGTATAAAAAGGGGGGGAATCCAAAGTTCACTGCTGGAGATGTGATGCCTCACAGGTTGAGTCAACAGAGTCCAGGCCACAGTGTTGGCATCATTAGGCACACTGCAACCAGCAAGTCCATGTGGGCGAGTCAGAAAGTCAATAAGGTGATGCTGTTGCACACGTAGGCAAGATGCCAGACCAGGTGACCTGGGAGTTGTGCATGGCCCTATGCCTCTCAACGTCTTGTCCGTGGACGACCCACCTTCCTTGGGGAACCCTCGTGTGCAGGCCTTGACGATGCGTGGGATGCTCCGTCTGACAAATCCTCCTCCTCCTCCTCCTCCCTCCCTGTGCCTGTTGTTGGTCTTTGCCTAGATGTTTCTGGCCTTGTGACACAGGGAGGGTGCTGCATGTTGGCAGCGATCAGACGGAGTGATTGGTTAATTTCCCTATGCACCGTAATAAGCTCATCCAGTCTTGCCTCCATCCGTCCCTGGTGTTGTTCTTGACTGGCATGTAGCTGGGCCTGCTGATCTGTCATTTTGTTGAGGGCCTCCACTACCAGGCTGAACTCCCTGGTGTCCCGTCGGTATACATGCATGGTGTCTCTGAGTTCTGACATACCTGCAGCTGGCTGGTCAGGTTCTCGCCTCCGCCTTGCACCACTGCCGCCACCCCTGGCCACACGAGCACGGCCTGCGTTTTTGGGCACATCAGGTTGACGGGACCCATGAGTGCTGGCAGTGGTGGTGTCATCTGCCACCTCGTGGGTGCCCGGCGAACCTTGTCCCTCATTGTCAGACTGGCTCTGTTGTGGATAATGGTCAGGGCTCCCAGATGTCTGCTGGGATGTGGCGGAAATGGGTGTGGTGGTTGGCACAGATGTCTCTGATCCAGCTTCTGCAGGGGTTTGGGATCCAGAGGGGCCTGGTTGGTTGGGGTCAGCCACGGTGTGTTGAGAGGCGTCGCTGTCGGTGGGGTCAGGCTCCTGCTGAGCCTGGGACTGGGATCCATCTCCCCCCTGGCTGGGGGTAGTTTCCACACGTTCCCCTGTGGGTGTGAGAGACAAACACTGTTAATGCACTATCATGCAACATCCATTTTTAAGCACCATTGCCATTAGCACTGTTCCACCTGCTTTTGATTGTTGTAATTGTTCACTTGTGTATGGGTATGTTGTGGGATGAAATTGACATGTGCTCAGGGGTGCTTGACATGTTGGTTACTGTTTATGGTGACTGGCAGAGCCATTGCTGTGGCTTGTGTCGCAACCACCACACAGATCTAGCTGTGCTCTGTGTGGGCCAATCTGCACAATCCAGCATCAATCCTAATGCCTGGTTTAAGCATGCACAGGGTTGTAATGCAGCATTGTATATGATGTAGACTGAGTGAAATTTTGCTGATTTCATTCATCAACTTTTGAGAGGTGTTGCTGTGCTGTGACGGCCACCCACTGCCAACCCCCAGGACCAGCACACCTACTTCTGGCAGAGGGCTTTAGAACGTGTCACTTCTCCAAGATGCATTACCTTGTCAATACCCAGGTCCATGGTGCTACTTGAGTGCATCCACAGCATCACAAAACTGTGGCAACAGCATTGTGTGAGTGGCACAATGGACTTGTGATTCTTCACTGTGCTTTTTTTGCTTGGATGCGTCATCAGATCAGTATTTTTTATGTTGTATTACATGACGATTGTGACGGTGCACTCCATTGCCTGTCCCCAGGGGGTCAGTTCCTGTAAGGGGTGTGTGTCACACCCCATGCTAGTAGTTTGAGTGTGATCTGCAAGTGGGCATCCCTCGTGGTGTGTCTGTCTCCCCATGACGCATGCTGCCATGATAGTGGTTGTGAGTTCCTGTGTAGGATACCTTACCTTACCCTGGTGTTACTGTTTGCACTGGTCACAGGAGGCCCTTGTGCTGCCTACACCTGGGCCCAGTGTCCGATATCTTGTCAGTACTTTCACAGTCCATGTGCATGGAGCATGGTGCATGGGTGTGTACCTGGGACATATGGGTTGAGTGCAGCCTCCTACCCTACACCTTGCACCCTCTCCCCCTCCCCCTTGCAGGCTTCTGGCAATCCCCTTGCATCCACCACACACCCCCCACACCACCCCCATACTGTTAGGCACTGCTGGGAGTCATGGCCAACCCCCCTCATACTGTTAGGCACTGCTGGGAGTCATGGACACCCCCCACACCACCCCCATACTGTTAGGCACTGCTGGGAGTCATGGCTACACCCCTCAGACCACCCCATACTGTTAGGCACTGCTGGGAGTCATGGCCACACCCCCCACACCCCCTCATACTGTTAGGCACTGCTGGGAGTCATGACCACCCCCCATACCACCCCATACTGTTAGGCACTGCTGGGAGTCATGGCCACACCCCCCATACTGTTAGGCACTGCTGGGAGTCATGGACAACCCCCACACCACCCCCATACTGTTAGGCACTGCTGGGAGTCATGGCCACACACCCCCACACCACCCCCATACTGTTAGGCACTGCTGGAAGTGAGGAAATATAAATTTTATGGTCAAGAAATGTTCCCTAACGTGTACCCCACCGTCTCCATGTACCAGCCTAAAGTGCATGTAACTTCCCTCCTGTGCCAGCTATGAAGACGCAAATACATTTGCGTCCAACGTTAACATGTCCTCTTTCAGATCCACCCTGAATGGGTTGAATATTCTGTTCCTAAGTATGCCATGCTAACGTCTTTTTGTGGTGTACTTTACACGTTTTTCAGCTCTGGCGAAGTAGGCCCCTGAATTCTGCCATCGAGCCTTTTTCCTGCCTTCTGACTCTGAAAGCCTCAGCCCAGGCTGTCTCCGTACCCGTGACCTCTGCCTTACTCCCTGTGCGGCTAACGGCGCTTAGTTCAGCCTGCCGCCTGCCAACACTGTATTCAACCTTCGAATTATCTGTTCCGCTCCTCAAACATACATTCCTGCCTACTAGTTCAAGTAAACATCTTCCAGCTGCAGAGCAAAGGGCCCGGCCTCACTGTCTCCGTGCAAGTAATTCATAGCCTCTGTTACCATGGTTGGCCCATGCCCCCTCACATCTCATGCAGACACTTAGACGCTTATACACGCACTCACAGTCAGTATAGAATAGCTTCTGCCCCAGAGACCTTTTCCTCTAGATAATATGGTTCCCAAACATTAGATATCAGATATGATATAGGTACGAGTTGATCTGACATGCCAGACTTCTGTCTCTTTCCGCAAGTGTAAATGTCAAGTCCCCTGCACCCTCCAGTTCCACGTCATTCACGCGTCATGCAGCTGCGCGCACATCCAGGCCTCAGATTTCTGCTGACATTGCCAAATTCTGCTAAAATACCCACCTACTTGTGACACTTACATATGACGTTTCTAGCGCACACCTCTATGTTCACGCCTAGTTCACGCCTTCTAATTACGTATCACTACCACGTGTATGCTGTTATCTTGTTTCTCTCAGCTGTTACGCCTCCTGTATTGGTTTCTATTGTATGATTTAAGTATATAAGCTATGTATTGTCAATAAAATATTGCTCTATCCCTTCCTGCACCCCAGTGGTGTCAGGAACAAGATATCCGATCTGGTACCATGACCATTCCTTTTAAGGAATAAAACCCCTAAGAACTCTAACACCACGGACTCTGCCTCTTTCTTTCCGATTGAGTTATTTTTGTTAAGTACTTACCTGCATAGAAATTAGGACGGTAAATCAAATATTTACCACATTATTCTGGCGCCCGAATAGGGACCCCTCCCCCACCCCACGCGCCGGTTGGTGCGTTGCAAGCTCTGTCCCCTGCCATCAGTTAGACGGAACTACGCGTACTGGCAGGATTTCCTGTATCTCCCTCTGGCCCACGGAGGTGACGAAGACTGCGATCAGCACCCAGACGAGGCGGTGAGGAGTGCGGAGGATCCCGACCAGAGCCTAGCCGAAAGAAGCAAGGTCCGAGGTGTCAAGAGGCCCACCAGTTTCCGAAGTATCCACGTGTCGAGTCGAGTTGAGTCCAGTCCGGTCCAGTCCAGTCGAGTTTTCAGAGGCCTTCCGATTCCGTGCTTCCCGGTGAGTACCATTGCTGGGACGTATCTAGACGGGTGCATTATTATGTATCCGGTAAAGACGGGTTTGGGTACACAAACGCGGTCTGCACTGTTTTAGACAGTGTATCTGTACTGTTTAGCAGTATATCCGTTACTCCAGTTCTTGCACTGTTCTTAGCAGTGTATCTGTGCTGTTTAGCAGTACATCCAGTATAGGGGGGTAGTCATATATGTCTCAAATGTCTTTCATGTGATTAATGTCGTGGTATGAATGACTGTTTTTAATGTGCATTATTGTGTTCTTGTGTAACTAGCTGTGTTCAGAGTTAAGTAGCAAGGATTGAGCATTCAGTACTAAGTAAACAAGATGCCGTTTTTCAATAAGTTAAAGCAGATAGGAACTAGGAAAGGGATACTAGAGGAAGAAATTCCTATCCCCCCTAGGGACACTCCTGGAAATTTCATGTATCATAAGCATGGCTTAGATGCCATATTGTATCTAGATTTATGGGCCGATTATACTAAGCATCTAGACGAGAGACACAGATGGCCTGTTACCGGAACATGGGATGCCGAGTGCATCATGAAGGTAGAAGAAGCACTATGGAAAAAGAAAGCCAGACAATCTCAGAAAGACGCCATAGAATTTTGGCGTAAAGAATCACATAAACATGCTGAAAAAGCACTCCGTAGAGAAGATAGACATAGAGAAGAGTCAGATAAAGCCCGAGAGAACGAATTAGTTAATGAAGGAATCCGAGTAAAAGCAGAACAAGTAGACCGCGCACGAAACAATCTTGTAAATGGCATGTATCTTGTGGCCGAGGGTTCGCCTGAAACCACTTCAGAAATACCGAAAAATCTGCCGCCACCATTGGTTCCAACTAAAGTAAATCACAGGACTACTAAAGACATATTTCTGAATTCCTATCTAGACGATGTAGCACCCGCTTACACCAATCCACACGTCCCGCCTACTGACGGTGACGGGGACGGAGGTGGCAACCCGCCTACAGACCATATCCCGCCATTACCGCAACAAAGTTCCCCCGTCCGACAGCCTGTCGTTCCTCCACCTCCACCACTTCCCTCACCTAAGGTTAAGATACCAAATCCGTTTTTGCCTGATCCTGTTAAGAGACAAGTTCAAGTACACATACAGACTCCACAGAGGGATAATGCCCAAGCCTCCGCCTCAGGAGGTGCAACCGGGGGTTACCAGACCCCGCCAGCAACACACAGATTACACCTTAGAGACATGCAGAAGCACCCTACACTTCAGTCACCCCGTCTCGACATACTCAAAGAACAACTTCCAGTTTGCAGATACGATCCAGTACCCGGCAAAGATGATAGAATGTTGATAGCGTCAATACGCTTGCGACAAGCAACAGATTACCTAGTGTTATTCTCAGGGATGACTGATCACCTAGATAGAATATATCATTTTGTCCAGACTGGGGAAAATCCTGAAAGTATTAAGGAGGCCCTGGCACATCAGAAAGTAGACACTCAAGCATATATATTACGTTTTTTCATAAATTGCTTAATAAGATAACGAGACAGGCCTGAGACAGAACAGGATGAAATGGAAGCACTAAACAAGTGGGGTCAAAACATAGCCGAAGGAAAACATGATAAAGTGGATTGTATATCAAGCATGTACAAGAAAATAAGAAAAGCAGTAATAGAAATACACGAAAAAGAAAAAGAAAATGCTTCCTCCGAAGAGGAGGAAGGACCTGAAGAACAAGAAATAACTACCGATACGATAGCATATGTAGGTAAGGGAACTTACCTTAGGAAAGGCATTCGTCCAGAAAGCAAGAGAGTTTTTCTCTCTGGCATATCAAAACCGAATTCTCCTGAACATCAGTTCCAAGACACTGATAAAATGCTTCGAGAACGAATGGGGTACCATGTACTCAATTCTATGGATGAACAAGAACTAGCCCGGTCAGCAGTACTATGGACTGACAATCCTAACATATACAATGATGACACAGTAGCGCAGACATTTCTGAACCTATCACCAGACGAGCAGAAATTAGCAGGTACATATCTGATTCAGCACCTCCTCAGGTTATACAGAAATCAACATTCTGATCCAGGTCCCTTACACGATACATTAGAAGCACTACTCATGGATAGATGGAGAGGTCTAAGTACCAAGTTAATACAAATAATTCTAGAACAACGGCATAGATTCAACACTTTCTTAGGCCCACAATATGTTCCCGCTCCGCCCCCAGAAAGAAAAATGTATCATATGGAACATTTAGAAAGACAGAACCCTTTACGAGAAGTACATCCAGTTATGGGTACCGATAATACCTTGAAACGTGTGTATGTACACACACCTCTGACCAAGTTAGAACTATTGGAAATGAAAAAGCTAGTACCCTGTCACGATAAAGACCCTGCAGGTTTTCACAGAGAACTTAAAGACATGTTACTGATGGGAGATTACACATATGCAGATATCATGAAAATGTTAAAGGTACTGCTGCCCACCGGCATCTACGAGAAACTGAAGGAAAGAGAATGGGAGGTGGGAGACAAAAAGATTATATGGACAGAAATAGAAGACGAGGAGAAACTTGGTACCCCAGGGCTAGGCCTTGGGGAGAAAACTAAAGCATTACCAGGTTTAATAGTACAGGTTCTGCCAAGATTACTGACAACTAGAAAGGAAGACTGGGACGCAATTTCGGCCTGTAAACAAAAGCACGATGAAGATACCAGTGACTTTTATTCAAGATTCGAGAAATGTTTCATTATTAATAGTGGCCTTAAACCAAGTAGCGAGTCGTACCCGCATCTTTTTGTATCAAAATTAGTCGAGAATTCCCTGACAGCAGTTAAAAACCGTGTATATAAAGTTGAAAGTACATGGCAAGCAAATACGCCATCACAAATGTTACAAATGTTACAATACCATCAGAACAGAATTAGAGAAGAACAGGATCACGAACAGAGACGTATGAAAGACACGAAAATGAAAATGTTAGTGGCCCAGTCGGTTCCAGCCGACGGCCAGAGAAAGGGTACAACCCAGACAGGTAATGCCGCAGCTCCCGTTAAAGGGACATGCAATTATTGCAAGCAGCCAGGTCACTACGTACATGAATGCCCAGTCCTGAAGCACAATATAGCAACAGGTAAAACTAAAGAAAGACCGCATCCGCCTAGACAAGATCAGGGTCAGCAACAGACTTCACAGAATTCACAACCTATGCATGCTCCACCACATACAGCACAGACAGCAGCGGTATCACAGCGACAGTCACAGCCCATAGCCGCAACGCAGCAAGTTTCACGACAGATGTGCCAGTATGCCCAATCTGATTATCCCGATTATCAACGATACACATGAAACAGCCTAGAGAGGGAGGTTGGCTTGCCTCTTATTGAGATTCCTGTAGATCAAGAGGGTCCTTACGTACACAGTCGAGTATTGGGAAAAGACAGAAAGTTTTTAATTGACACAGGGGCAAGCCGCACAACAATCAGCCATAATGAAGTCCCAGGGGCACCCCTCTCAGGCTCACAGAATGTTTCCCTTGGTTTTTCAGGACAGCCTATTGTAAATGAGGTATCGAAACCAGTCCCCCTGGCTGTGGGTCCATTATCACGTGTTACAGACTTGTTACTTACGAAATCATGTCCAGAAAATCTGTTAGGTATCAAAACATTGAAGGCTCTAGGAGCTGTGATATGTTGTTCTCCGGAAGGAGTTAGACTTTTTCTACGTGACTTTAAGGGTCACTATGTATTACGAGAGTTTGATGTCAGATTGAAAAATGTACCGAAGCACCTGTGGGCACAAGGCCCGACCGATGTAGGTTGCATGCACATTACACCATACCGTGTTACACTCAAACAAGGAGTTGTTTTACCAAGAATCAGACAATACAAGTTACCACCCGATGCTGTAGTGGCTTTACTGGAAATCATTGAAGAACTCATTACCCAAGGAGTGGTCGTAGAGACCGACTCCAATATCTGTAATTCCCCTATCATTCCGATTCTTAAACGTACTGATCCCAATGCACCACCAGTATATCGGTTGGTGATTGATTTACGAGAACTGAATAAATGCATTGTTCCACAGTACCCTGTGGTTCCCGACATCTCTTCCCTATTGACTGCTATTGATTCAGAAGCAACGTTCTTTACTGTAATTGACCTCAAGAACGCCTTCTTCAGTGTGCCCATTGATCCAGAGAGCCAATACCTTTTCGGATTCAGTTTAAATGGACGAAGTTTCAAATTTTCACGCGCACCTCAAGGATTCACAGAAAGCCCCAGCATCTATAGTCAAGCACTGAAAAGACAACTCGATTGTATTCAAATGCCAGTTAACACCGCCTTACTGCAATACGTCGATGATCTGTTGATCACCGCACGAAGTGAGCCCGAATGTGAACAAGCATCGCTGACAGTTTTACATTTTCTGGCCGACAAGGGACACAAGGTGTCTCCTTCGAAGTTACAATTCTGTGTTCAGCAAGTTGTGTACTTGGGTCACTTGCTGTCCAAAGTGGGGAGACAGCTCACTCCTGACCGTATCCAGTTAATTGTAAATATGCCACAACCCCAGACACAAAAGGAAGTGCGGGCCTTTATAGGCCTCACCTCGTACTGCAGACAATGGATTCCTCAGTATGCATTTCTAGCTAAACCACTCATTCAGTTGACAACACAGGAGGCAGCGACTTCGACTGCCCTTCCTTGGACTCAGGAACATACACAGGCCTTTGAGGAATTAAAGAAAGCTTTATGTCAAGCACCGGTTTTAGCGACACCATGTTACAGCAAACCCTTTACACTTTTTGTTACAGAACGTGATGGTACAGCGTTGTCTGTCCTCACTCAAGATCAAGCAGGTTCACATAAGCCTTGCGCTTATTTTTCAAGTACATTGGATTCAGTAGCCCAGGCGCTCCCTGCGTGCTTAAAGTCAGTCGCAGCGACAGCTCTAGCAATCAGACAGAGCGACTCAATTGTTTTAGGACATCAATTAACAGTACAAGTTCCACATTCTGTAGAGGTTCTTCTAAACCGAACTCAGACTCAACACTTGACTATAGCACGACTGACAGGTTATGAACTGACACTATTCCAGCCACACATAGAAATCAGACGCTGTAACATCCTGAATCCCGCAACATTGTTACCTTCGATTATGACTAATTCAGCCCCGCATGATTGTATAGAGATCATTAATGCAGTAACAAAGCCCCGACGAGACTTAACTGATGTTCCACTGACGAATCCAGACCTGACACTTTATGTGGATGGTTCATGTATGAGAACAAACACAGGAGAATTAGTGGCCGCCTATGCAGTGACCACAGAAACTGAAGTTAAAGAAACATATCGTATTGATACACTGTCCGCTCAAGCAGCAGAGCTCATCGCTCTGACCCGAGCCTGTATACTAGCCAAGAACAGAAATGTTAACATATACACAGATTCACGTTATGCTTTCGGAGTTGTACACGACTTCGGAGTATTATGGCAAGAACGAGGTTTCCTGACCTCTCACGGTGCCAAGATCCAACACGGCCCCCTCATCCAAGCACTATTAGAAGCAATACATCTGCCTTCAGGCATATCCATCATGAAGTGCAAAGCACATACTAAAGTTACAGACTCCATTTCCCAGGGTAACGACCTGGCAGATCAAACAGCAAAACATACAGCATTGACTCACACCCAGACAACTGATATGACAAAGACAATGGTACCGACACATTGTATGACAGTCAGGGATCCCACACTAGATGTAATCGATATTCAGACACATGCTACTCCAGATGAAATTAAGAAATGGACTGAACTAGGAGGGATCCAGACAGATCAAGGTTGGATGACGAAGGGAAACTCTACATGGTTTCTCCCCGACTCTATGGTTCAAGTCATAATAAATACAGCACATAGTCCAGCACATCTAGGAGAGAAAGCTATGTTAGACAGTTTACAGAATCTCTGGTACAACAAACACTTACGAGCAGCAGCAAAACAGAAAGTGCGTACTTGCATGATCTGTTGTCAGTTCAATCCAGGTAAAAGCGTCCCTGTAGAGCAAGGTGGATTCCATCCTCCTGATCACCCTTTTGAAGTCCTCCAGATGGATTATATCCAGATGGACCGTTGTCGAGGATTTAAGTACGTCCTCGTAGTTGTTTGTGCACTTTCCCGTTGGACCGAAGCATATCCAGTCCCAGATTACACTGCTCCGACCACTGCCAGGCAGCTGGTTCGAGAATTCTTCCCACGGTACGGCTTGCCTCGTGTCGTGTACTCAGATAACGGACAGCCATTCTCATCCGAGCTCATGAAACAGGTTTCCCTTCTGCTGGGATATCAGTGGAAATTCCACTGCGTCCGACATCCCGAAGCCGCTGGCCTTGTAGAAAGGCACAACCAGACACTGAAAACACGCCTTGCAAAGATCTGTAAAGAGAAAGGGGTCGACTGGATAGTCGCCCTGCCAGTTGCACTGTTCTATATGAGAATGGTCCCCCATTCGAGATCAGGACTATCCCCGTATGAAGTGGTCTTTGGCAGACCACCGAATATGTGGGGGACGCCCATGCCTAAGAAAATAACCGATGTCGATTGTAATATGCTGACAGATTACCTTGCCTCCTTGATGTCTGCACTCCAATCATGTCATTCACAGGTTGCTGCAGCTTTCCCCGACAACACTGATGTAAAGCCACACGATGTCCGTCCAGGGGATACAGTCCTAATTAGGAACTTCGACAGGAAAAGTCCGCTGGAGCCCCGCTGGAAAGAGCCGAAGATCGTCCTTCTTTCCACGAGGACCGCCATCAAAGTGGAAGGCCGAAAGGGGTGGATCCACACGAGTCATATTAAAAAATGTAATGAACTGTTGCCAGAAACTGACTCGTCCACCCCCTCCAAGGACTGCCTCGATACTAAAGACTTCAAAGTTCTAAAAAGAGAGAAAACTCCCCAAGAGGAGTATCGATTAAAGCTTCGATCTAGCAAGTCAGACAGTTTAATTGTTTAAGTCCTCCCCTAGGTGAATCGGTTAAATAGTTTCTGACATGTATCCCCTAGATCGAGATAGAGAGAGAGAGAGACAACTCAAGAAACATGCATATTGTAAATCACTCCGTAGTCACTGTATAGTGACATTATTGATTATGTTTTTTCTAAGTCTTCTGATTATTGTTGCTAGTATATTGCTTCCCATATATTACCCTATTTTCAAGCGTGAACAATCTGCTTACAATGTCACTGCCGAACATTCTTTTAGCGAATTACCTCCCCACGAACTATCTTACAGACTCGCGCTGCGCAACAATACGTTCATTAGTATGTTACATCACTCCCATCAGACTAACAATGCTACAAACTGTTGGATATGTGGCCGACTCCCTCCCTACCAGAAATACAAGGGAGTTCTGCCCCTCTTTCCGTACCCGTTCACACACAATGGCTCTTGTGGAGCATGGTTTAGAATAATTAATTCCTTAGATCCTGATATTGCTGTTTTGAAAGGAAACTGGGTTTGGGGAAACTTGAACTTAGTTCTACTTAACGCCTGTTATCCTGACAAAAAGGGACTTCCCACTAGAATAGGAACTGATCTAGAAAATGAAGTATATGGATTAGGTAATTATACAATTAACCTTATGATTCTTACTGTCGAATCCGAAGCTGCACCAGTTCACCCTGCTATGTCAGTATTACCAGTCAAAGGTGATTTATGTGTCAGAAAGAAGGGTTCAGTACACTTAGGTCATAGCAAATGTACTACTGTGGTCAAATTCAGTGATCAAGGCAAATCTTCCTTTAGAGCTACTCGTCATTCCTATTTTGTTTGTGGCCATACCGCATACATACGCTTACCTCTAGATTGGGATGGTACCTGTTACATTGCATTCCTTCTGCCACCTGTTTTTCTAGCCCCTCCTGATTATCACAGAAATACAAATCTAGTAAAGAATAGACTCAGAAGAGATCTCCCGATTGTCGACTATACTGAAACGGCATGGGAGCAATACACAGATTTCAATAAAGGATTCTTTTTCTTCACAGGCCCCGTCCAAAATAGTAAACTAATACGCAGATTAACTAGAACACTCGAAGCAGTAGTGAATGAAACGGCCTCCGCCCTAGGTAACTTAACAGAGGAGCAGTCCGCCATGCGGGTTGTTGTTCTTCAGAATCGTCTTGTTATTGACGTCATCCTAGCAGATAGGGGCGGAGCTTGTAAGGTCATCGGGTCAAGTTGCTGTGTTTTCATTCCAGAAAACGCGCCTACAGTATACAAAGCTATTACACGTCTTCATAAGATTGCAAGTTTGATACATCAGAATCCAGGCACCTGGACTTGGTCCGGTTGGTTCTGGACAACGTTGACCGCTTGGGGATGGAAGATCCTATCCTTCCTAGGCATTGCCCTTGTCATAGTATTCAGTTGCTGTCTGTGCCTACAGTGTGGGCCAGCGATTTGTGGTCTGTGCGCCACTTCATGTATTGCACATTCCAGTTTTCACTTAAAACGCGAAAAGAAGAAAGAAGAGCAAATAATGTTACAAGAACAGACTGATCGGTTCATGAGAATCGATATATCATGAAGGGTCCGTAGGGAACAAGGAGGGAATGAGGAAATATACATTTTATGGTCAAGAAATGTTCCCTAACGTGTACCCCACCGTCTCCATGTACCAGCCTAAAGTGCATGTAACTTCCCTCCTGTGCCAGCGAAGAAGACGCAAATACATTGGCGTCCAACGTTAACATGTCCTCTTTCAGATCCACCCTGAATGGGTTGAATATTCTGTTCCTAAGTATGCCATGCTAACGTCTTTTTGTGGTGTACTTTACACGTTTTTCAGCTCTGGCGAAGTAGGCCCCTGAATTCTGCCATCGAGCCTTTTTCCTGCCTTCTGACTCTGAAAGCCTCAGCCCAGGCTGTCTCCGTACCCGTGACCTCTGCCTTACTCCCTGTGCGGCTAACGGCGCTTAGTTCAGCCTGCCGCCTGCTAACACTGTATTCAACCTTCGAATTATCTGTTCCGCTCCTCAAACATACATTCCTGCCTACTAGTTCAAGTAAACATCTTCCAGCTGCAGAGCAAAGGGCCCGGCCTCACTGTCTCCGTGCAAGTAATTCATAGCCTCTGTTACCATGGTTGGCCCATGCCCCCTCACATCTCATGCAGACACTTAGACGCTTATACACGCACTCACAGTCAGTATAGAATAGCTTCTGCCCCAGAGACCTTTTCCTCTAGATAATATGGTTCCCAAACATTAGATATCAGATATGATATAGGTACGAGTTGATCTGACATGCCAGACTTCTGTCTCTTTCCGCAAGTGTAAATGTCAAGTCCCCTGCTGTCAGGTTTACTCCGCGGGATCCAGCCGATGCAAATATGGTTCCACCTCCAAATGTCACCAACACCCTGAAGTATAAACACAGGGTGTTCGAGCCATTAGGCGAGGGAGAAAAATAACAAACTAAAATAAAAAATGTGGGGTGGGTAAAGGTAGGGTCAGCAGGGAAAGGACGCCTGAAACAGAAGACAAGACAGATTTCAGTCAAGTGCTTACTAGCATGAACTACTACTCTCATATGGTCTCACTAATAAAGCATGCACATGAATAAGTACCTGGGCTGAAAGAAAACCCGACCTTGGTTAGAAAACATCTACAATCCTTCTGCCATAATCTGTGAGGAAGGCCTAAGGAACACATAGATATAAGGTAAATGAACACAGTCCTGCTTTAACATACACATACACACCGTACTGAGACACTAACCCAACACTCACAACATACCACAGAATATGTCAGCGGACTCAATGTACAAGGGGGGTCCAAAGCATCCACTGGAAGTAAAGATCTCCACCAAAAAGTAAATCAGGATACGGTAGTGTGTAGGATGCAAGAACTACAACACTCCGCTCTCAATAGAACAACTCAAAAAGGGGGTACGTGGAAAATGCAAACAGTAAAACGTAGTTGCGACCACCACTGTATTCTGTCACACAATAACCCCACTGGAATCCAGTACACAAGACCAGGGGAAATTTGTAGTTTCCTCACTACACACCCTGATCCTTGTTTCCACAGAATTATGCCGTATATAACGGAAACGCGTAGTTTCCTCACTACAGCGCCCCGCTAGTGCAATTTCAGGAATAATGCCGAGTGTACGGTAACACGTGGTTTCGACCGCCACTGTGTTCCGCCACTTCTAAATGCCCATATCCGATTACAGAGCCAAGATCTGCCCAACAATAATGTACCAAGGCTCCGAGCCCCTGGAGACAGGCAAACGAACAGCTGACCGCTGAAGCGGTCGGTGCAAAAGAACAACAGTACCTGCTGGCGGGCGTGGACTCCGTCTCTAGCCAGGACAGGATACTGACGGACTCCCTACGGGCCCACGGGGAACAAGGAGCCCACAGGAGTCAGGAAGTAGCTGGAATAATCACGGTGAGGATGGCGTGCAGAGCATCCGCTCTCACGCCGAAGGCAGCAAAGGATCAGAATAACGCGCAACAGGAAGCGCGTCGGGACCTGTGATATGCTTCCTGCGAGACCCCACCGGCTCATGGGAAATGTAGTTCTCCCATTGTGGTAGGCGCGCTGCCCTTGCGGAACCTGACAGTACATCCCCCCTCCCCTAGCGCCTCCTAGGACCAGGGCGCAGGGGGAATCGACGATGAAATGTACGCACAGCCGCCGGTGCATGAATGTTCCCCTCAGGCTCCCAGGAATCGTCCTCAACAGAGTAGCCCTTCCAAGACACCAGATACCAGAGGGCGCCTCTGCACAGTTTGGAGTCCTTGATACTCCTCACCTCGTATTCTGCCCCAGCATCTCCAACCACCGGAGGCGTAGCCCTCCGTCTTGCCGAATGAGCCGGTTTTAACAAGTGACAATGGAACACAGGATGAATACGCAAAGTACCAGGCAGTTTCAACTTGAAAGCAACAGGGTTGATACGTTTCACAATAGTATAAGGCCCAATGTATCGTGGATGAAACACACTACGCAGCTTGAACCGAATGTTGCGAGTCGACAACCAGACCTTATCCCCAACCTGGAACGAGGGGCCCTCCTTACGATGTGTATCCTCCCATTTCTTGTACACTGCTTTAGCCCTCTCCAGATGCTCTCTGACCTTCTTGTGCAGAACATGGAGCTTCCGTAATTGTCCTAAGACCGTAGGCTGTCGAGACACTTCCTCTGGGATGTGCACAGGAAGGATGCGTGCATCAAATCCATAGGTAGCATGGAAAGGTGAGATCCCCACAGAACAGTGCCAAGCGTTATTATAGGCTATTTCGGCCATCCATAACAGGGAAACCCAAGACTCCTGAGCCTCTTCAGCAAAACACCGCAGATATTTTTTCAGGGTTTGGTTCAACCGTTCTGTTTGCCCATCCGTCTGAGGATGGAAACTGGTCGAGAGGGAAGACTGTATGTGCAAAGCCTGACACCACGCCTTCCAGAACCTTGCAATGAACTGGGGGCCCCTGTCAGATACTATGACCTCTGGAACTCCGTGCAAGCGTATGACATTGGTTAGCAACAATTGAGCCGTCTGCCCCGCTGTTGGCAAATTGCCACATGGTATGAAGTGGCCTAACTTAGTGAGGCTGTCCACAACCACCAACACCGCCGACTTGCCCTGATCAAGAGGGAGTCCTGTGACGAAATCCAGACTTATTGTCTGCCAAGGTTTCCTAGGGGAAGGTAACGGCATCAACAACCCCTTTTTCTCTCCGGTTGTGTTTTTAGCCCTGGCGCAGGTCTCACATTGCCCAATCCATACAGAGACATCTGTGTTAACTGAGTCCCACCAGAAATGCCGTTTCATGAGCCGCCTGGTTTTTTGCACCCCCTGATGTCCTGCTAACGGGGACTCATGACACCACATGAAAGCCTTTTTGCGCAATGCTACAGAGGGAAGAAACAATCTGTTGTCTTGAAAAGGCAACCCCTTTACCAACGTGCGATTCCCCCCACATGTGGCCCAACTGACCCAGGCATCATGAGTCTTGGCTTGTCGGACGAGGTCCAAAAAGGTATTGGCCTGTATCACACAAATCACCTTCTCGGGACTGACTATTGACGCTTTAGCGTCTCCTTTATCTTTCTCCTCTGACTGATCTCGTCGGGATAGGGAATCGGCTTTCAGGTTGTCTGTCCCCGGTCTGAAGGTAATGGTGAAATCGTATTCCGCAAAGAAGAGCATCCACCTCATCTGTCTCTGTGTGAGGTGCTTTGCGGTCTTCATGTACTGAAGGTTGCGATGGTCGGTGTATACAGTGACAGGGAATCTGGCCCCCCAAAGGTACTGTCTCCATTCCTGAAACGCTCGCTTAATGGCGAGCAGTTCCTTCTCGGAGATGGTATAATTCTGTTCAGGAGGGCTTAGTTTTTTGGACAGATATGCCACGGGGTGGAGCTGACCGGTGTCCTTGTCCCTTTGAGACAGCACTGCTCCTATCGCTTCGTCGGAGGCATCTGCTTCAACAACGTACGGATGTTCTGGTCTAGGATGTGCCAGGATGGGAGCCGTTGTGAAAGCCTCTTTCAGATACTGGAATGCTGCTGTGGCTTCGGGTGACCACTCGAATTGCACGCCTTTACGCAACAATCTCGTCAAGGGAACTGCCACTTGGGAGAACCGCGCTATAAATCGGCGGTAATAATTGGCGAAGCCTAAGAATCTTTGCACGTCCTTCACACAGGTAGGGGTAGACCACTCCTGTACCGCCTGTACCTTTCTATCGGACATTTGCAGTCCCTCGTGACTTAGCATGACTCCTAGGAATTCAACCTTGTCCACACTGAATTCGCACTTGCTCAACTTGCAGAACAAATGGTTTTCTCTCAGTCTATGGAGTACCTCAGTTACATGTTGTGTATGGTCCTTGACGTTTTCCGAGTAAATCAGGATGCCGTCAATGTAAACCACAGCACTAATATCCACCACATCCTTCAACACATCATTCAAAAAGTATTGAAATGCCGCTGGGGCGTTACACAGCCCGAACGGCATCACGGTGTATTCATACAATCCGTATCTCGTTTTGAAGGCGGTTTTCCATTCGTCCCCCTCGCGAACCCGGACCAAGTGATACGCCCCCCTTAGGTCCAATCTGGTAAAAACATTGGCATACCGTACTTGGTCCAACAAAACAGAGATAAGTGGCAGTGGGTATCGATTTCTGATGGTGTTTTTATTAAGCATACGATAATCCACACAGGCCCTTAAATCTCCGTTGGCCTTTTTGATGAAAAAGAGGGGCGAGGCAGCAGGGGACCTGGATGGGCGTATAAAGCCGATATCCACATAATGGTCCAAGTACTCCTTCAGATGAGCGGTCTCAGGGTCCGACAAGGCATAAACCCTACAGGATGGTATGGTGGCTCCCTCCACTAGATCAATCCTACAATCATATGGCCTATGAGGAGGGAGGTTCTCAGCCTGACTTTCACTGAAGACATCCCTGTAAGCCCTATATTCCAGGGGTAGACACACATCTTTCTCAGCAGCTGTTGCGACCACCAAAGGAAGAACAGACGGAGAGAACCCAACACCCTCTTCCATATGCTTTTTACATTCCTCAGACAAGAAACTTATCGACTTCTCCTTCCAGTCGATTGAGGGATTATGGTGACTAAGCCAAGGCATACCGAGAATTATCTCGTATTGAGGGGCTTCGATGATGTTAAGCACCAGTTCTTCCCTATGCCTGCCGTCAGTTACATCAACTGAAAGAGTTACCCTCTCTGTCTGTTCCGTTATGAGACCAGAAATTAATGGCTTCCCATCAACTGCCAAGACTTCCTCCGGGGTGTTTCTAGGTACCCTGTCTATAGACAATGAGGTCACAAGCCCGCTATTAATGAAATTCCCTGTGGCCCCCGAGTCTATCATAACCGTGACATTGTATACCTGCAACTGACACTCCAGCCTCATGGGCAGCAGTATGTGAGATTCGGATTCACGTAGGGTGACCACAGTTAACGATGGCACCTTCCAGGGCTGAGGTTCCTTCCGGTCTCTTTCCCCCTGAGCACCAGCTTCTTCTGGAGCGTTGCCAGCTGCTATGGCTACACTTTTATTGCGAGACCATGAACCAGTGTTTCTGGATTTGGAAGGGCAGTTCCTTACGTAATGTCCCTTCTTGCCGCAGTACAGGCAAAGACCTGCAACGCGACGGCTCTCTTTTTCTTCCCTGGTTAGTGGGGACCGGACTGCACCGATTTCCATCGGTTCAGATTGAGCATCTGCAGAAGGCAAAGGCCTACGTGGACTCCATTCCGACCGGAGGGGCCCCCTGTCCCATCGTCTCCTATCCCCTCCTCTGTCTGCCATTCTACCATCTAATCTCAGAGTCAAGTTTACCATGTCTACACAAGTGGTTGGTTGGGGATCTATCTGAGCAATGACGTCTTTAAGACCGTCCCTCAATCCCTGGTAGAATAAGGACATCCTCTTTTCCTCTGGCCATGAAGTTTCAGCCACCAGTCGGTTGAATTTGGTGAGATACGTTATTAAATCCGACCTCCCTTGCCTTAGTTCCAGGAGTTCTCTATCTGCACTGAAGGTGGTTGCCCTTCTATCAAACACCTTCTCGAATTCAGTCCGAAAAGTGGCCCAATCTGAGAGCATGGGGTCGTCATTCCGAACCAAAGGTACAGCCCAGTTGGCTGCATCCCCTGTCAGGAATGAAAGCGCAAAAGCCACCCTAGAATGGTTGTTAGGGAACGAGGCTGGCTTACATGAAAAGTGCAACATGACTTGCGTTATAAACGCCTGAGTCTTGGAAGGATCCCCGGAATACCTCTCTGGACTAGCTAGAGGAATAGGGGGGGGTACCGTTACTTGTACCTGAGGTACAGACGTGGAAAAGGGGTTCCTAGATAGCGTATCTACTTTTTCTCTGAGTGCTGCTGCCTCTGCTTTAGAGGAGGCCAGCTCCTGCTGCACTACTAGCAGAGCCTGCAGTACATCATCCATGGTGGCCATTTTGCAACAACTGGACCGGGCAGAGCAACGTTCGTGGGCGCGTTATTCTGTCAGGTTTACTCCGCGGGATCCAGCCGATGCAAATATGGTTCCACCTCCAAATGTCACCAACACCCTGAAGTATAAACACAGGGTGTTCGAGCCATTAGGCGAGGGAGAAAAATAACAAACTAAAATAAAAAATGTGGGGTGGGTAAAGGTAGGGTCAGCAGGGAAAGGACGCCTGAAACAGAAGACAAGACAGATTTCAGTCAAGTGCTTACTAGCATGAACTACTACTCTCATATGGTCTCACTAATAAAGCATGCACATGAATAAGTACCTGGGCTGAAAGAAAACCCGACCTTGGTTAGAAAACATCTACAATCCTTCTGCCATAATCTGTGAGGAAGGCCTAAGGAACACATAGATATAAGGTAAATGAACACAGTCCTGCTTTAACATACACATACACACCGTACTGAGACACTAACCCAACACTCACAACATACCACAGAATATGTCAGCGGACTCAATGTACAAGGGGGGTCCAAAGCATCCACTGGAAGTAAAGATCTCCACCAAAAAGTAAATCAGGATACGGTAGTGTGTAGGATGCAAGAACTACAACACTCCGCTCTCAATAGAACAACTCAAAAAGGGGGTACGTGGAAAATGCAAACAGTAAAACGTAGTTGCGACCACCACTGTATTCTGTCACACAATAACCCCACTGGAATCCAGTACACAAGACCAGGGGAAATTTGTAGTTTCCTCACTACACACCCTGATCCTTGTTTCCACAGAATTATGCCGTATATAACGGAAACGCGTAGTTTCCTCACTACAGCGCCCCGCTAGTGCAATTTCAGGAATAATGCCGAGTGTACGGTAACACGTGGTTTCGACCGCCACTGTGTTCCGCCACTTCTAAATGCCCATATCCGATTACAGAGCCAAGATCTGCCCAACAATAATGTACCAAGG
Source organism: Lissotriton vulgaris (assembly GCF_964263255.1). NCBI lineage: Eukaryota > Metazoa > Chordata > Amphibia > Caudata > Salamandridae > Lissotriton > Lissotriton vulgaris. Next base: position 1,139,148,780 of record NC_141695.1, on the reverse strand, counting down.
CTCCGAGCCCCTGGAGACAGGCAAACGAACAGCTGACCGCTGAAGCGGTCGGTGCAAAAGAACAACAGTACCTGCTGGCGGGCGTGGACTCCGTCTCTAGCCAGGACAGGATACTGACGGACTCCCTATGGGCCCACGGGGAACAAGGAGCCCACAGGAGTCAGGAAGTAGCTGGAATGATCACGGTGAGGATGGCGTGCAGAGCATCCGCTCTCACGCCGAAGACAGCAAAGGATCAGAATAACGCGCAACAGGAAGCGCGTCGGGACCTGTGATATGCTTCCTGCGAGACCCCACCGGCTCATGGGAAATGTAGTTCTCCCATTGTGGTAGGCGCGCTGCCCTTGCGGAACCTGACACCTGCACCCTCCAGTTCCACGTCATTCACGCGTCATGCAGCTGCACGCGCATCCAGGCCTCAGATTTCTGCTGACATTGCCAAATTCTGCTAAAATACCCACCTACTTGTGACACTAACATATGACGTTTCTAGCGCACACCTCTATGTTCACGCCTAGTTCACGCCTTCTAATTACGTATCACTACCACGTGTATGCTGTTATCTTGTTTCTCTCAGCTGTTACGCCTCCTGTATTGGTTTCTATTGTATGATTTAAGTATATAAGCTATGTATTGTCAATAAAATATTGCTCTATCCCTTCCTGCACCCCAGTGGTGTCAGGAACAAGATATCCGATCTGGTACCATGACCATTCCTTTTTAAGGAATAAACCCCCATAGAACTCTAACACCACGGACTCTGCCTCTTTCTTTCCGATTGAGTTATTTTTGTTAAGTACTTACCTGCATAGAAATTAGGACGGTAAATCAAATATTTACCACAGAAGTCATGGCCACACCCCCCACACCACCCCATACTGTTAGTCACTGCTGGGAGTCATGGTCACACACCCCCACACCACCCCCATACTGTTAGGCACTGCTGGGAGTCATGGCCACCCTCCCCCCCACACCACCCCATACTGTTAGGCATGGCAGGGAGTCATGGCCACACCCCCATACTGTTAGGCACTGCTGGGAGTCATGGAGAACCCCACATCACCCCCATACTGTTAGGCACTGCTGGGAGTCATAGCCACACACCCCCACACCACTCCCATACTGTTAGGCACTGCTGGACGTCATGGCCACCCCCCCACACCACCCCATACTGTTAGTCACTGCTGGGAGTCATGGCTACACACCCCCATACCAGCCCATACTGTTAGGCACTGCTGGGAGTCATGGCCACACCCCCCCACACCACCCCCATTCTGTTAGGCACTGCTGGGAGTCATGGCCACACACCCCCACACCACCCTCATACTGTTAGTCACTGCTGGGAGTCATGGCCACACACCCCCACACCACCCTCATACTGTTAGTCACTGCTGGGAGTCATGGCCACACACCCCACACCACCCCCATACTGTTAGGCACTGCTGGGAGTCATGACCACACCCCTCCCACACCACCCCCATACTATTAGGCACTGCTGGGAGTCATGGCCACCCCATACTGTTAGGTACTGCTGGGAGTCATGGACACCCCCCCACACCACCCCCATACTGTTATGCACTTCTGGGAGTCATGGCCACACCCCCACACCACCCCCATACTGTTAGACACTGCTGGGAGTCATAGCCACCCCCCCATACTGTTAGGCACTGCTGGGAGTCATGGACACCCCCCCACACCACCCCCATACTGTTAGGCACCGCTGGGAGTCATGGGCACTTCCCCCACCCCACCCCCATACTGTTAGGCACTGCTGGGAGTCATGGCCACACACCCCCACACCACCCCCATACTGGTAGGCACTGGTGGGAGTCATGGCCACACCCCCCATACTGTTGGGCACTGCTGGGAGTCATGGACACCCCCCAAACCTCCCCATACTGTTAGGCACTGCTGGGAGTCATGGCCACACCCCCCTGAAGAACCAGGTTTTAGAACCCAGCGGCGCCATGGGAAACGCCCGTTGTCTTCGGGTTCACCTGTCTTATAATACAGAGACACAGGATACTTCTCGGTGACGTCAAAGACCAAGTTTATTGGCTGCAACCAGGAACAGAGGTCTACGAAGCACAACACAGGTGGTTCGCTAGAGACTGCACTAATTCATAGAGCGAAGCATCGTCTTTTATGCTAAAAATCACATTCCTAGCTAGCATCAGTTACATACAAACTGACCAATCAGATGACGACATTTCAAACATATCGCATGATGACAAACCCACTTTCCGTTGTCCAGCCCACCAGAAATGACTAGGCAAAATCCAACATTCTTGCTCGGACAGGCCGGACGAACACATAATAAAAGGACCTCAACCCAAAGCAGAAATTAACCATTAAAGGAAGGAATAGAAACAGATGAGAAGCAAGATAGAAGGGTGTGTGCATGTACCATAAACTCAGCAATGTCCTGCTCTTTGATCTCTATCTGACCAGCTGCCTAACCAGGAACTGGCTCAACGAGGTCAGCCTCGGGCAAGGAAGTCAGCTCGTTCAGGTCACACAAAAGTCAGCTAAAAGTGTACGTGTCCCAAGGACTTGTTCGGCCGTAGTCAACGGCCTATGTGAGGGCAACCACAAAATGGCTGCTGTACACAAAATGGAACCCGAAGGTTCGAAAAAAATCCATGATTACACAGTGTTTCTATTGATCGATTATGACGAAAACACTCGTACATACCGCACTCGTCATTTGCGGTCCGCTGATACAAAAATCGTCTAGATACGATGACCTTTATTGAACAGGTTCAGAATCACGGAACCTCAGACCCTCCTTTTGCCCTTACATAGGCAACAAACCCAAACCCATGTCAGTCTGAATCCAGGTCTATATTAAGCATGGGCGGAAAATCCGTTCCGCTCGCGAATTTTGCGGATTTTCATTAAATTCGCAATCCGCGAACGCTCGCGAATTTACCGAAAATCCGCAAATTCGCACGCAGCGGATTTTTTTTTCTTGGTGATACAATTTTGCGGCGTGCGGTGTAAGTTCGCAATTGCAAACATGTAGGCAGCAACAATCTCGCACTTGCGAAATTACAAAAATTGCAATTCTGCACAAGAAATCCACTAGCAAGCAGCATAGACCTTCTGAAAATGATGATTGTTATCAGAATAACTCCTCAGGTTGACATTTGCCTGCACTTTTTTGGATTTGAGGGCTTTTGACTTTCTTTGGATCACTTTTGGATTAGAAATCAACTTTCACAATAAGCTTGTTTGGGGCATTACAGTTGCTGCAATGCTGTTCTGCAGAAAAACGAGTTTTGCAAAAGTGAAAGCATTCAGCAGGTTCAAAAGTTCAAACTCATCATTAGTAACCATTCCCTGTCATGCTTCCTGACTGGGGCCCCTCCAGAGTTCAGTTGCTAGTTGCAACAATTGTATGACCCTGCTCTGACCCTCACAGCAGGCTCATAGAATAGCTACAAGTATGCTACAAAGGTCCTGGAAAAAAAAATTGCACTGCAACAGAAAGCAAATTACAGATAACGAAGCAGGTGCCAGACTGGAATTTCAAAACAGTGACACATTAATAAATCAACTTCAAATTAATTCATGTCAGTTGAAGCAGGGCTGGTGTGCTTGCTTTTTCCCCCCATTATCTACAGTGATGATGAAACAGAGGGTGGCATTGATGTACCAGAGGGTGGCATGGGTGAAACAGAGGGTGGCAGGGGTGAAACAGAGGGTGCTGGGAACCTGTGATGATGAACCAGACGTAGAAACAACATAATTGTGACCGTTGCGAGCCGACATGTAAGTTCGCAATTGCGAACTGGTACAAACCCCTCGCGAACTGTACAAAACCCTCGCAAACTGGCAGAAATCCTTGCGAACACAAAAAAAATCCGCAAATTCGCGAGAATTCGTGGATTTTGCGGATTGCGAGTTCGCAAATTCGCAAAATTCGCGAACGCCAGATTCGCAAAATTCGCTCATGCTTAGTCTATATTCATCAGATCATCAAAATGTTGCTGTAGCATCATCCTATTACTTAGTAACTCTTTCTGGACAGGTCTCCTCGCACACAAAGTAGCACAAAGGCCACAAATAGCAGGAGCACACTGCACACAAAGACAGAACGGGAAAAAGATATCCCAATGACCATCAGAATCTTCCATCCCCACGTGGATAACAATCCCCAAAACCATCCCATTAACGACCAATGTCCTTCGTCTATATGTACAGACTCGGAGATCTTATGTAGCTTGGAAATGGCTTGGAAAACTGTCGTAGCGTTGTCTGGAATGAAAACTCAGCAGCTAGATTGAATCAATTTACACACCCCTCCTCTATCTGCAAGTATGACATCCAACGCAACACCGTCCTGAAGAGTCATAAGGCGATCCGACTGGAGCTCAGCAGTCAAGTTACTAAGGGCACCGGCAGTTTCGACTATGGTGGACTCAACCACTCTTGTCAACTGTCGAATGTTCCTGCTATTAGCCATAGGTCCCCAGAACGGCAGAAAACCCTTCAAGAAATCTCCCAATTCTTGTCCTGCGGTATCTTCCTTACTGAAGACACCTCTAGCAACTCTCGTCTTGTGATAGTCTGCCGCAGCTGTAAACGTGGGAGGCAACGGGAACGAGACAAAACATGTGCCCCAAAAACCATGTTACGCTTTATCGTAACAGATGAAATAGGTACCCTTAGCTGCTAGGAACGCTGGGGACTGGGACGCAAAAACATACGTCTCAGGGCAAACACTCTTCCCTAACTGAGCTCTTGGATTCTTGCCATTACCTTGCAGACAATAATGACCCTGATGGGGCACTATCCAAATCGGAGGGGATCTTTTCGCTCGCTGGTTAACACTCAGACTAACTCCATATTGAGAAACGTTCCATCCATTGTATGCTTGTGTCTCATCTCTCTGGATAGTCTCATAGGAACTAATTCCTCTAATCATGTCGACTATACCCTTAACCGGAGCACTAGTCTTCGGACTATCTTTCACAGAACATTGGGGATAGACTCCATGAGCATAAATGAACATTGTTCCGTATGCCCAGACAGAACCATTGTAGCTAAACGGCAAAACCAGGTAAGGAATACCTTTATCAGTAGTATGAGGCATATGCCACACACCCAACAATTAGTCGTGTTCATTACTAGCTGGTGTTGGTGCAAAAGTTGAACAAAGGAATTATTAGTAAATTCCAGTCTTCTAACAGTTTCATGTTCGGGCAGAGGGTGAAAAGAATGTGAAGAAACAGTAGGAGGAGGCATAGGTTGTATAGTGGGCAAGAACGCCACTTGAAAAGAGAATGTCACATATCCAATTAAAAACATCATTAAACTAAGCAACATAAACAAACACAATATTAAAATACGTTTTCTGCTCATGACTGTACATATTTTGCTCTTAAATCTCATTCTTTCAACAGGTCTCTTTATCTCGAAAAACTCCATCCTCTAATCGTGCTGCTCACGGCGGTAGGGTGTTCCGTGCTAAGGAATGCGTCTGTCAGTCCAGGGAACGCCCTTAGACCAACCAGAACCGTTGACCTAACGTCTTCGGCTTGCACTCCAAAGACTTGACACCGCGACCCTACAGCTGAACCCGGACGGTGGATCGAAAAACAAAAATCAAAATAGTTCCTCGGAGGAGAGCTTAACCTTAAAAGTCAGAAAAGAAAGAATTTATTTCTTTATTAGTCCCACGACTCTTGGTCTCAAATTATAACGCTATTTGCCAGGCAATGTCTGTCTGTTCAAGAGTTCAGGTTCAGAAGTGTCCAAACGATTCGATGGAGGCACAGCTTCTTGCAAAAGATCGTCGCTTTCTCGTTCAATGTTCGTTCCAATCAAACGGGCATCGCTAAAAGGCAGAAAACGAGGCACGGTTTCAGTCTCAGAGTCAGGAAGTCCTTTCTGGACCCACTGGTCGTATGGCAGAGGCAAAGGGGCCCTCTTACAATGTACACCGTGGATCCAGTTCTTTTTACTGTGCACTCGTACTGCGGAACGTGTAGATAGAAGAACCAAGTAGGGGCCAATCCAGCGGGGCTTCTCGTTTTTGACTGCCGGAAATGTTTAATTAGGACCCACGATCCAGGTTCGATGGCGTGTCCTGGATCTTCAGAAACTTGTGGTAGTGTATCATGAACCTGTTGGTGCAAAACACGCAATTTAGCCATCAATTCGTACAGGTAATCAAGCAATACAGGATGTACTATCTCGCTAAATTTTGTCGGCCGCGGCACTCTCCAAATATTTGCGGGGCGACTAAACACAATTTCATAAGGACTAAGTCCCATTTGTGAATGTAGTCATTCTTGTGGACAGAAGGGCTAATGGCAAGGCATCTGGCCATTGTAAGCCAGAGCTCGCCTGAATATTGGCTAGTTTTAGCTTAAGGGTGCCATTATAGCATTCAACTAGACCAGCTGATTGGGGATGATTTGCAGCGTGGAATTTTTGACGGATTCCTAACCCATCACACACTCTCTTCATCACTTGACCCACAAATTCACTACCATTGTCACTCCAGATCATTCTCGGCACACCATACCTAGGGAAAAATTCCTTAATAAGGGCTTTCGCTGTGGACAAGGCAGCGTTATCTTTCAAAGGGTAGGCTTCCACCCATCTCGAAAAAGAGCAAACAACCACTAACACATATTTCAGGTTGTTGCACCTCTCCATGTGGATGAAATCTAGCTGCAAAGCCTTGAACGGATACGTGGGAGGAGAAAAATGACCAGCTGGAGTAGGAGTTCCCTTACCAGGATTGTACATCAAACACACTATACAATTCTTAACCAGATTCTCTGCACACTTAGGAATTCCAGCATTCTGCCATACTGGAGCTAAGAACTTGCAAATCCCTTCCACGCTGATATGAGCCATTCCATGAGCCATCGTAACCACTGGAAGTACATACGCATCGGGTAACAACCATCGCTGATGCTCTGACAACTCAATCCAACAACCATTCGAATCCAATTTACCCTTACTTTCTCTCCATTCATTCAACTCTTTCTCTGTAGCTTCAGCTTGGATGGATTTCACACTCTCAATCGTATCTTCACACATACTTCTATCCGGAACCCATCTCGCCGGACCCGCAACATACATTCGACTCATCACATCTCTCGCAGTTTCTTTCGCAACTTCATCTGCAAATGCATTACCACGACCAACATCGTCAGTAACTTTCTTATGCGCACTGCATTTCACAATCGCAACTTGCAACGGCAAAGTAAGTGACTCAAGAAGTTTATTCACCAACTGACCATGCTGAATTTTAGTTCCATGCGAAGTCAGGAACCCACGTTCTTTCCACAAACGTCCAAAACTATGAGCCACACCAAACGCGTACTGGCTATCGGTATACACAGTCACTTGTTTTCCTTTCGACAACACACACGCTCTTGTCAATGCAATCAACTCTGCTGCTTGCGCTGAATTATGTGGGATACGTGCAGCGTCAGCAATCGTATGCAAAGTCGTAACAGCATATGCCGCAGTCGTATCACCATTCGGAAGCTTAAAGCACGAACCATCAACCCATAAGGTACCATCAGACTCTGGAAGAGGAGTATCCCTAAGGTCTATCCTCCATTTCGTTTCTTCCTCTGTCCTAAGGAAGCAATCATGCTGTTCAACAACATCTGTCTCAACTGAAATCGGCAACAACGTAGCTGGATTCAACGTGTTGCATCTCTTTATATGCGCACGACTCGCTAAGAGTGTCAATTCGTAACCTGACAACCGAGCACTAGTTAAGTGCTGTGTCTTGGTGCGATTCAACAAGGTATCCACTGCATGTGGAACCATCACTATCAATGTATTGTCCATCACTAAGCCAGCAGACTGTCGAATCGAAACAGCAGCTGCTGCTGTAGCTCTCAAACAACTCGGCAACGCTCTAGCTACGGGATCCAAAGTCGACGAAAAATAAGCACATGGACGTTGCTTATCGCCGAACTGCTGTGTCAAAACTGAAAATGCACATCCCTCTCTCTCGTGGACATACAATGTAAACGGCTTACTGTAGTCGGGAGTATCCAACACAGGAGCCGAACACAAGGCATCACGCAATACTGAAAAGCTCTTCTGACATTCTTCAGTCCAAGGAATAGGACTTGGAGTATCCTTAACAGTAAGAGCTATCAAAGGTTTCGCAAGCAATGAAAAATTAGGGATCCACTGTCTACAATACGATGTAATACCCAGGAAAGCACGCACTTCTCTCTGTGTCGTAGGCACACTCATTTTCGCAATAGCTTGAATTCTTTCTGGGGTCAAATTCCTTCCCTCCTTCGATAAGAGGTGACCTAAGTAGGTAACTTCTTGTCGACAATATTGCAACTTTGAAAGAGAAACCTTATGATGGAAATCAGACAAATGACGTAACAACGACAAAGTAGCCTCTTTACAAATCTCTTCGTTATCGGTAGCAACTAATAGATCGTCAACATACTGAATAAGAGCAGCACCATCAGGTAAAACAATCGAATCAAGTTGTGTTTTTCAAAGCCTGACTATAGATCGATGGACTCTCACAATAACCTTGAGGAGCGCGCTTAAACCGGAAACTTCGTCCTCCTAAAGAGAAGCCAAAAATATCCCTACACTCCACGGCAATCGGGATGCTGAAGAAAGCATTCTTCAAATCAATCACCGAAAACCACGTGGCTGAAGCCGGAATCAAAGTTAGTAAAGCGGTTGTTAGAACTGGCTATTTCTGGTAAGCTTAGGCTGACGCCAAAGCCAGGCAGAAACCACCATTCTAGTCAGGGCAAGGGATTCACACGCCAAGATAACTCCTGCTCACCCCCTGGTAGCTTGGCACGAGCAGTAAGGCTAAACTCGGAGGCAATGTGTAAAGCATTTGCACCAGCGTACAACAGCAACAACATACTAGGCACACCACAAAAGGAACTCCACACAAGGTTATTATAAAATAACTTTTATATTGTAAAAACACATCAGATAGTATCACACAAAGTACATGGTGCCAACTGTCACGGGTAATATTCACAAGGGATTATGTACAGGACAGGGCCACATGGGCCACTGTCAGAATCAACACTTTTAGAAATAGAATAAGTATCAATCAATCAATCAAGACATTTATAGAGCGCACTACTTACCCAGAGGGTCTCAAGGCGCTTGGGGGGGGGAGGGGGTGCTGCTACTGCTCGAACAGCCAGGTCTTGAGCTTCTTCCTGAAGGAGAGGTGGTCTTGGGTCAGGCGCAGGTCGGTCGGTCGGGAGTTCCAGGTCTTGGCGGCCAGGTAGGAGAAGGACCTTCCTCCTGTTGTCGTTCTTCGGATGCGGGGGACGGCGGCGAGGGCGTGACTGGCTGATCGGAGATGGCGTTTGGGAGCGTAGAAGTTGATGCGGTTGTTGAGGTAGCTCGGGCCTTGATCGTGTAGGGCTTTGTGTGCGTGGGTGAGGAGACGGAAGGTGATTCTTTTGTTGATGGGGAGCCAGTGCAGGTCTCTCAGATGTCCGGAAATGTGGCTGTGTCATGGGATGTCGAGGATGAGTCTGGCTGAGGTGTTCTGGATCCGCTGGAGTCTCTTCTGGAGCTTGGCGGTGGTTCCGGCGTAGAGGGCGTTGCCGTAGTCCAGTCGGCTGGTGACTAGGGCCTGGGTGACCGTCTTCCTGGTCTCGGTGGGGATCCACCGGAAGATCTTCCGTAACATGCGCAGGATGTTGAAGCACGACGAGGAGACGGCGTTGACTTGTCTGGTCATGGAGAGGGAGGAGTCCAGGATGACGCCCAGGTTCCGTGCGTGGTCTGTCGGTTTGGGTGCAGTGCCCAGGGCGGGGGGCCACCAGGAGTCGTCCCAGGCGGAGGGTGAGGGGCCCAGGATGAGGACTTCCGTCTTCTCTGAGTTCAGTTTCAGGCGGCTGGACGTCATCCACTCGGCTACGTGTTTCATCCCTTCGTGAAGGTTGGCTCTGGCGGCTGCGGGGTCGTTGGTCAGGGAGAGGATCAGCTGGGTGTCGTCAGCGTAGGAGATGATGTTGAGGTTGTGCTGGCGTGCGATGGCCGCGAGGGGGGTCATGTAGACATGGAAGAGGGTGGGGCTCAGCGAGGATCCTTGAGGGACGCCGCAGATGACTTCGGTGGCCTCTGACTTGTACGGTGGTAGTCGGACTCACTGTGTTCTTCCGTCGAGGAAGGAGATGATCCACTCCAGTGCCCTCTCCTGGATTCCGACGTTGCTGAGGCGCTGCACTAGGGTGCGGTGGCAGACAGTGTCGAAGGCCATGGAGAGGTCTAGGAGGATGAGGGCCGCTGTTTCTCAGTTGTCCATCAGGGCTCGGATGTCATTGGTGGCCGCGATGAGGGCGGTCTCGGTGCTGTGGTTGGCTTGGAAGCCAGACTGTGAGGGGTCGAGGGATCCGTTCGTCTCGAGGAAGGCGGCCAGCTGCTTGTTGGCGGTCTTCTCGATGACTTTGGCTGGAAACGGGAGGAGCGAGATGGGGCGGTAATTCTTGAGTTCGGTGGGGTCCGCTGTAGGTTTCTTGAGTAGGGCGCTGAGTTCGGCATGCTTCCAGCTCTCCGGGAAGGTGGCGGTGTCGAAGGAGGTGTTGATGATGTCCCCCAGGTGGGGTGCGATGACAGCGTCGGCCTTGTTGAAGACGTGGTGAGGGCAGGGGTCGGTTGGAGATCCGGAGTGGATGGAGTTCATCATGCGGACGGTGTCTTCGGTGCTGATCGGAGTCCAGGCGCGGAGGGTGGTGGTGGGGGGCGGTGGTTCGTTCGTGGCGTGCGTCGGTTGAGTGCTGAAGCTGTTGTGTATGTCCGTGATCTTGTTGTGGAGGTAGGAGGCGAGGGAGTTGCAGAGGTCTTGCGATGGGGTGATGTCGTTGTTGCCGACAAGATAACAGTTATAAATCACAACCAGTAACTACTGGTAAAGGTAGGTACACACTATGCAATACTAATAACCATAGGCCTAGAACACGCATGGACACATAACCTCTCTAGTATAACTATACTAGGCAAAACACCACCACCTAAGAATAAAATACATTTAGGGGTATACACAAGAACACATTACCCATGATGCATGAAACACATTCAGAGGAGTAGTAAAGGAAAAACACATGATGCCTTAAAACATTCAGAGGTGTAAGACAAGGGAAACACATGATGCACAAACCTACACATTCAGCGGTGTTCAGAACAAAGCACATGATGCAATAAAATACATTCAGAGGTGCAGCGCAAGAAGACACATGATGCCTAAAACATTCAGAGGTGCAGCGCAGGGAAAGAAAGGCACATGATGCATAAAAACATTCAGAGGTGCCCCAACACAACTCAATAGCGCAAAAACACACAGTAGGCAATTACTATTAAAAACATAGAAATCACATTGCGCAGAAATCACATACCAGCCCCCATCTAATAAAGGGACTAAGAGCCCTGTGTCCAGAATGTCAGGGCGCGCTGCCATCCAGCACCAGTCCAAAGTAAAAGCCTAAAGTGGCAGCTGCCCACGAAGTGCTGGGCAGCTGTAAGCAATCACAAAAAGGCCTAAACGGTGCAGCTGCCCACTTATTGCTGGGCAGCTGTAAATCCAAACTGCGACAGGGTCCTCACTGACCCTTAGGCCGGACTGCGCCAACTGTTGGAGCCACACAGGCTCTGGGCATATCACACATGCCCCATGGTGCAGAACGTTGGAGCCACACAGGCTCTGAAACCCTCGTGTCCCCCAAGAGCTTCACTGGGCTCTAAACATCAGGTGGGTGGTGAGCCCCTCTGGACTCAAACAATAATGTGCCCCCCTAGAGCCTCCGTGGCTCTCGAAACAACTGGGGGAAGACACGGGCCAAAGGGACCATTGACAGAACTTGGGGGCGACCCACTGCCATCTGGGGCTGCCCGGAATGTACCCCTGCCGTGGCGGAGCTCTCAAGCTCCTAAAATCATGCCCCAAAGGTTGGAGCGGCCCGCTGCCAAGTGGGGCCGCTCTTTGCCATCACTGTGCCTTCAACAGGCACCCACAGTAGCCCACACAGAGCCCCCCAGCCCTTCGACTCACCGGGCTGTTCTTCTCCTGGCGGGGGCTCCTCCGGGCAACGTCGCTTCCTCTGCGGGGCTTCACTCGAGCAGCACGGAAGGGCAGGCTCTGGCATTGCGCCTCCCGTCCCCTCGCAGGACAACAGGCTGCCCGTCTTCTCCCGGGGCTCCCTCAAGCACACGGGAGCCTTGACGACCAGCCGCCATGCTCCTCTTCTCTCGGGGCTCCCTCTCGGTAACGGGAGCCCCGCAGCAGCCGCCGCCATCATTCTTCCTCTTTCCCCGGGCCGGCAGCCAATCACAGCACGGCCCGGGAAAACATCACCAAACAATCCCGGACCGGCCAGCCAATGGCAGCGCGGCCCACCGGGACGGGCCCCCAACAGCGGGCCAATCCAAGCGCGGCCCCTTCGGTGCTTCGTCCCAGGCAGCGGCGGTGATTCAGAATGCAGAAGCAGCAAATGCCGGCCTTAAAAATAAAGTGCTCCCAGCGCTTGGGAAGTCCTCGGTTTCGCTGGCAATGCCGGGTGGGCACCGGCCTCTGCAAACAAAGCGCTCTTAAGTGCCAACGGGAAATCCACGGCGCTCCCAGCGCTAGCAAACAGACAGAGCGCTCCCATGCGCCCAGGGGGAAACACAGTGCTTCCAGGCGCTAGAAATACGAATCAAGCACTCCCACGCATCAGCAGGCAACAAAGAAGGTTCAAGTAAAAATAAAGCGCTCTCTGCAGGGAAATGCAGCTTCTCCATGCTGCCAAAGGTCCCAGAGATTCCAAGGGGGAAAGCAAAGTCCCCCCAATCAGCCCAGGCAGGGCAGAGGGGTCCCCAGTAGTCATCCAGGCATCCAGGAAAGTCCATCAGGTGTCCAGGGGCTGGGCAGGGCCCTGGGATTCCCCTGGGCCCAAGCAGCAGCACGCCCCTGGCAGATTCAAGTTGAAAACAAGAACCAATTGGAAGAGGACACAGCCCCTTCTTATACAGAGAAAAGTCTTTGAAGTCTTTGTGCAAGCAGTGTGAAAACCAGCTAGAACTGGTTTTAAGGAACTCTCTTCAGTGTCAGGGACAGAGGTGACAGTCGCCCAGCGGGAGGTAGAGCCAGCATTGTGGTCAGGCAGGCACAGCCCTAGTCACTCCCAGGTGCCATCTCCTCCCACTTCCCTGGCAGCAGATGCAGCCTTTCATCCACGGGCTGAGCCCCTATCACCCTCAAACCAGACAGTCAATCCACAAGCAGGCCTAGGCACTCCTGGACCAGGTCACCAGCCAATCACACGCCAGACACAAATTACACAAATATGCCAACTTCTTAAAGTGGCACTTCTAGACTAGACACAATCATGCGGTATATACCATTAAGCAGCATTCAATCTCACGAGTTCGCACATATCAAACTCGCCCCTGCACTCCCACACATCAGGAACTACCATGGGCATACATATTGCCCATTCATTCCTATGGGAGGGCAGGTCACTCACCACACATACACAGAGAGCTCAAGCACGTTACACTGTACCACAGTGAAAAAGTGCGCAGAGGCCTAAAATCACCACCACCAGGTTCCAGAAACAGGCTAGGAAAAAGCAAAAAGTCTCGGGGTGAACCTGCCAAAAGGGCCGGGTCCAACAGCGGTGATATCAGGCACAACAGGAAATTGAGGAACAACAATCTTATTCACCTCGCGGAGATCGATCACAAACCTAAATACAGGAGGCTGTGAAGAATCAGTTCTTTTCAGAACAGGCAAAACCGTCACTAGAAATCCGATATTGGGGAATACGTGTCAATCTAGCATTCGCTTTCAACGTCACAACATATGGCAGAATCTCCAAAAGACCCACATCATTAGAACCAGTAGCCCAAAGAGAATCAGGGAGAGAAGACAATTCAGATGGAAGTCGATCTTTAGACAAATACATCGGAGAGATCACTCTCTTACCCAATGTAAGCTGTACTCCTGAAGGAGAGCAATATGGCGTTGCAAACAATCTTTTCAACAAGTCTAATCCCAACAAGTTCTCACCACAACCTGTCGTCAAAATGAGGGGTGCTTCGAATTCACAAGGTCCAACAGAAATAGACAAAAGACTAGAAATCGGATTCGTAACCGAGGCGCCAGAAAAACCTACTGAAACATTCAATAAGCCAGACAAAGGTGCGCCAGGGAGTTTAGAGTGCATAATAGAACTCTTTGCAGCACCAGTATCCAACAGAAAAGGCTCTGACACACCTGATGCAATCACTTCAACATAAGGTCCACTCTGATCTACTGGAACTGAAACAACTCCCTCTCTTTGTCTATGGCTGTCCTAGCAATCATTACCATCCATATCCTCATCTTCGACATAGTAATCGTCCGTATAGTACTGAGCTGTCCTACCAGACGCACCATTCTGCTGATCAAAGCTATTCATAGAATTCTGTGGAGGCAAAGGACGCGTATTCTGAGCACGACCTCTACCTCTAAGAGCTTGCTGAACACCTCGACCTCTCACACCAGAAGCACCATTCGTGCGCTGTAACAGAACCGGACAACTACTCTTGAAATGACCTTCTTCTTTACAATATGCACACTGATTAGGGCCTACAGGAAAACGCTGTTGAGAAGACTCGAACCTTTGCGAGTTTCTCTGATATTGCTGAGGTTGCTGATAATCGCGTTGATTATTACGAGGCGGATACGCTTGCTGCAAAAGAACCTTTGTCTTAAGCCCTTTAGTCTTCTTGTCTGCTCTATCTTTCTCGTCCTTATCTCTATTTTCGTAGTACTGTGCAGTAGCCAAAATCTGCGCTGACGTAGAAACGGCCCAAGAATTCTCAGAATCCTTCAACTTAGTACACAATTCCGGAAGCAAATTATGTACAAATTTGTCAACGAACAACCGTTGACCACCTTCCGTACTCATGTCCTGACCACTATGGTCAATAAACGTCTCTTCGAACCTAGTGAAAAAGTCAGACACGTTTTCGTCTTTCTTCTGCTTACACGCAGACAATTTGTCCCAATTGACACGCATAGCAGGCATCAAAGTCTTCATGAAGTTAATATTCCTATCAGGGAGTTCTGCAACTAAAGGCTCAGGTTTAGCACCACCAACTTTTCGGCCATCTGCTGCACCAATATTAACCCATGTATCACCCAATTCCTGCTCATGATCCGTATGACGAATCAATCCCCATAAAGGCTGTGGAACTACATTTCCAAACAACATGTCTATATCAGCCAAATTCATAGTGCATGAGTCTGAGACAATTCCTTATAGTACCCTGCTGGATTCTTACGTGGATCAGGCAAAGTCTGCTTAAGGGCTAAAACCTCAGCATGCTTCCATGGAACATGTACCCAAACACGCTGTAAATAAGGCGGAACAACTGGATTAGCATTTGGATCACCCGCTCTCCAAACTGGGGGAACCTCTCTCATTGGATATTGTCGCGCCTTTCTCCTAACTGAAGCATCAGGCTCAAACAACGACCTAGAAGGAGACTCACTCCTGAACGACAACAACGTCGCAACCGCTTTCTCAACTTCAATACCCACTACAGTTCCCTTCGCAAACTCAGACCGTATACGGAGCAACTCAGGCAGAGCTTGTCCCAATTCACCTTCTTCCCATTCTTCACGAAGGAAAGAACACATTGTCTCAAAAACATATCTCTGTGTCGGTGCTTCCCATTGACGGAAAACATCAATAACACACTCAAGACTATAGTGCAAAGGGTAAGTAACCCATTTACGCGCTAAATGATCCAACACTGTCCGTTCATCAGGACCAGGCAATTGACTACGCAATTGTTTATGCTCTGCAACAGGAGACATACCCAAAAAGGGGAGAAAGGAAACCAGCAACAGTATCAGTCATTCTCTGTCGAACGGAAGGAGAAGTTGACAAAAGAACAGGAGGAAAAACAGGATGGGCAGAAACATGCACAGGAGCA
The DNA here is from genome assembly GCF_964263255.1 of Lissotriton vulgaris. NCBI lineage: Eukaryota > Metazoa > Chordata > Amphibia > Caudata > Salamandridae > Lissotriton > Lissotriton vulgaris. The sequence goes on along the minus strand of NC_141695.1, from coordinate 1,139,132,829 downwards.
GTAGCAGAAGGAGTAGACAATACAGGTGTAGGAGTAGCAGACGAAGGAGGTAACAAAGTCGGCGGCCCTTGAGAAGGCTGCGCTAAAGAAACAGGAGCCAACAGAAGAGGAGCTGGCTGTTGAGGAACGACAGGTGGCAAAGCAACCGGAGGTTGCGCAACTAAAGGCGGCGGAGGTGCGGTAGCACTCTGCACATAAGGGGGTGGCGAACTCAATCGATGCGACATTAAAGGATCTTTCACAAGATCTTTCTTTTCATCCTGCTGTTGAGGTGGCAAAGCTGGATATTATTTGTCTATCGCCAGTTTACGTTGCCTAAGCAACTGTTCGCTTTCTTGTTCTTCTTCGTTATCCCTAAACTGTATAGCAACTTGCACCATTGACATACCTTTTTCTCTCTTATTTCGCTTCGCTAACTTAATTTCTTTCTGTTTGGCTTCATTTCGCCATAAGCGGAAAGAGTCAAACATTGCCGGCCGAGCTTTCTTCTTGAACAGTTTAACTTCGAGATTGTCTAAAATCTCTGTTTCAAAGCTACCATACCGGGGCCACTGTAGAACACCATCTTTCCTGGTATACCTAATCCATACTTCATTATACGTGATGGGGCCAACGCCATGTTTTAAATAGAGCTCATAGGTCGGAGTTCCAATCGGAGGAACCGGACACGAGTCCTCCAATCGGGAATCCCTATTACAACCACAACAAAATATCTTTCCAAGTCTGCTAAGACAAGGCATCTTCGCTCACTAGTCTAGCTTCAAACTTCAAGGGAATATCAAAGACGATAGTCTCACGAATACATGAGTCCCTCGGCTTTGGGGCCTGCAGGTACCAAATCAAAGATCCCAAGGGGATACCCAAAACAAAACTAAGGACTGGGAGACGCTGAACTCATACTTAACTGAAATGTCGTGGCGTCGCCAGAAGACCCGTCTATTGTCTCGCACTACAAATCGTTTATGGCTCCAAGACAGGGCGACAGTCAGGGCAGCAGTCCTTCGTAGCCGTCGCAAAGCGGGGAACCTCGCAGCAAAGACTTTCGGACCACGACGACATACAGGGGTCGATGAAGTGGCAGGCCTTCCTCCAGAATTTTCACACGAAGCTCCTCACGATCTTCAGGCTTGGACCGGTACCCTGAAGTCGCCCCACGTTGGGCGCCAACTGAAGAACCGGGTTTTAGAACCCAGCGGCGCCAGGGGAAACGCCCGATGTCTTCGGGTTCACCTGTCTTAGAATACAGAGACACAGGATATTTCTTGGTGACGCCAAAGACCAAGTTTATTGGCTGCAACCAGGAACAGGAGTCTACGAAGCACAACACGGGTGGTTCGCTAGAGACTGCACAAATTCATAGAGCGAAGCATCGTCTTTTATGCTAAAAATCACATTCCTGGCTAGCATCAGTTACATACAAACTGACCAATCAGATGATGACATTTCAAACATATCGCATGACGACAAACCCACTTTCTGTTGTCCAGCCCACCAGAAATGACTAGGCAAAATCCAACATTCTTGCTCGGACAGGCTGGACGAACACATAATAAAAGGACCTCAACCCATATCAGAAATTAAGCCATAAAGGAAGGAACAGAAACAGATGAGAAGCAAGATAGAAGGGTGTGTGCATGTACCATAAACTCAGCAATGTTCTGCTCTTTGATCTCTATCTGTCCAGCTGCCTAAGAAGGAAATGGCTCAACGAGGTCAGCCTCGGGCAAGGAAGTCAGCTCGTTCAGGTCACACAAAAGTCAGCTAAAAGTGTACGTGTCCCAAGGACTGGTTCGGCCGTAGTCATCGGCCTATGTGAGGGCAACCACAAAATGGCTGCCGTACACAAAGTGGAACCCGAAGGTTCGAACAAAATCCATGAATACACAGTGTTTCCATTGATCGATTATGACGAAAAGACTCGTACATACCGCACTCGTCATTTGGGGTCCGCTGATACCAAAATCGTCTAGATATGACAACCTTTATTGAACAGGTTCAGAATCACGGTACCTCACCCCACACCACCCCCATACTGTTAGGCACTGCTGGGAGTCATGTCCACACCCCCCACACCACCCCCATACTGTTAGGCACTGCTGGGAGTCATGGCCACAACCCCCACACCACCCCCATACTGTTAGGCACTGCTGGGAGTCATGGCCACACCCCCATACTGTTAGGCACTGCTGGGAGTCATGGACACCCCCCCACACCGCCCGCATACTGTTAGGCACTGCTGGGAGTCTTGGCCACACACCCCCACACCACCCCCATACTGTTAGGCACTGCTGAGAGTCATGGCCACCCCCACCCACACCACCCCCATACTGTTAGGCACTGCTGGAAGTCATGGCCACACACCCCCACACCACCCCATACTGTTAGGCACTGCTGGGAGTCCCCACATATTATATGAGTTGTTTGAATACTCACCGGGCTCCACAGCTCCTTCGATTCCGTGAACTCCCACCGGTGGTAGCAGGGATTGGATTGGATTGGAGTAGGTTTTTATAAAGCGCGATAGTTACCCGCAGGCGTCCTAGCGCTAGTGGATGGCAGGAGTGTATAGGGGAAGGGAACTGCATTTATCTGCTGAACAGGAACGTCTTTAGCTTTTTCCGAAAGGAGAGGAGGTTGGGCTCAGAGCGAAGGGATAGGGGGAGAGAGTTCCAGAGTCTGGCCGAATTTACAGAGAAAGTTCGACCTCCACACCTTGCTGTTTGAAACTTGGGATTGTTTACTCGGAAGGCATGCATCGATCTAAGCTGTCTGGTGGGATTATATGGGTTAATCAGGGTGTGATTTGAAGCTTCTCTTTCCTCCAAAAGGCGCGGTGGGCAATGCACAACCTTTTGAACTCGATTCTTGCCCTGATGGGTAGCCGGTGGAGATTTTTTAATTCTGCTTCCACCGACTGGCGACTGGAAATTCCTAGAAGGGTACGAGCAGCGCAGTTCTGTATTACCTGGAGTTTTTTGAGGGTTGATTTAGGTGCTCCTAGGTAAAGGGCATTCCCGAAATCCAGACGGGACAGAATTAGCCCTTGAATCATGATTTGTTTTGCCTTTGGAGGGAGGAATGGAATGATCTTGCGGATAAGCCTGAGAATGCCCAGGCAGGTAGCAGAAAGTTTTATTGCTTGTTGGTTGAATGTAAGTGTTTTATCCATCCAGATTCCCAGGCTTTTAATGGTATCTTTAGGTTCAGGAGCAGGACCTAATGTGGATGGCCATATGGAGTCGATGGATTTTGACGGAGAGTTGCCTAGTATCATTAGCTCCGTTTTATCTCCGTTTAATTTTAAATATGACTGGGTCATCCAGGCACAGACTGCTTCCATGCAGCCCCTTAGATCACTTGGCTGGGTTGATGGATGATTCAGCGTTACCACCAGCTGGGTGTCGTCAGTGTATGATATAATTTGAACATCAAAAGGGCGGATAATGTCAGCGAGGGGGCGCATGTATATATTAAACAGTGTGGGGCTCAGGGAGGAGCCCTGAGGAACCCCACAACTGAGTGGTTTGCTGGGCGATGTTACATTTCCCTCACAGACTCTGAAGGAACGGTCTGACAAAAAGGAATGAAACCAGGCTTTTACCCTGGAGCCAATTCCGAGACCTGAGATCCTCGGATGTCATGATTTACGGTGTTGAAAGAGGCACTGAGGTCCAATAAAATGATAGCCGCAGTGCCGCCTTGATCCGCAATCATTCTTGCTCCCTCTGTGACAGCCAAAAGCGCTGTTTCTGTCCCCTGCATGGGTCGAAACCCAGTTTGCGATATGTCCAGTAAGTTGTTACTTTCTAGGAATTCTGTAAGAATGTTGTTTACATATTTCTCCGCGATTTTACTTATCCACGGTAGTAGGGAGATTGGACGGTAGTTTCCAGGATTCGACTGGTCTAGGTTAGCTTTTTTCAAAAGGGCTCTTACCGTTGCTTGTTTCCACTTTGGTGGCACGATGCCTGAGGATAGGGAGGCGTTAATTAAATTAGAAATGGTAGGCAAGATGGAGGGAGTGACAGACCGCAGAGACTGTGCTCGGGCTGGGTCATCAGGGGATCCCGATTTCACCTGGAGCATGATGGATTCAAGCATCGTGGGTTCTAGTGTTGGAAAATCCTCCAGGGAGACCAAGGGAGGTGAAGCTGTGTCCGTTGGGCCCATTTGGGTAGTGGGGACTTGAGGAAAGGATGCGTATATAGTGACTATTTTACTATGAAAATATTCTGCCTGTTCATTGCAGCGGGTTTGAGCATTATGAGGGTCTGGAAGTTTGTCCGGAAGTTTTAAGAGGGATTTAGCAATTCGATAAATTTCTTTTGGTTTTGATGCCCCTGCGTTTATTTTGTTGTCATAGTAGATGGATTGAGCAGGGCCATGACTTTCTCCTCCCAGGGATGGTATTGTGGAGGTCTGCGGGGAGCACCACCACCAGTGTGGTGTGCATTGGTGTAGTCCTGGTCCATCTTCTTCTTGACCATCCTCTGCAGATCATACCACCTGACCCGGCATTCCTGCCTGGTGCGCTTGATGGGTGCAACAGCATTGACCTTATCAACTGTCCTCACCAACAGGCCTGTTTTGTCCGCTATGCTGGTCTGTCTGACCAATGCGCCAAACAGCTGTGGCTCAACTCTGATGATTTTATCTGTGAGGATCTCCATCTCCGGGTTAGTGAACTTTGGATTCTTTGGTGTGGTCATGGTGTGGGGTTTGTGTGATTGGGGCGGTGATGGTGTGTATAGATGAGGGTGTGTGGGTCTGATTGTGAAGGGGGTGGTGTGTGTGTTAATGAGAAAGGGTGTATGTATGAAGGTGTATGGCTGCAGTTGTTGGTGTGCTATCAGTGTCTTTGCGCAAATAGGTATGTTGCAAAGGATGATGGGTTGTATGTGTGGGCCCTTTTATTGGTCCATATGTGGGTGTGGCTTTTGTGGAATGTTTAGTGGGTGTGTTATAAGGGGTGGGTGTGACTTGGGCCCTCGGTTTGCATGTGGCCAGGACATTGTTTTCCTATGGTGTGTGCACAAGAGACATGTTTTGTGGGGTTGTGCGACTCCTTTGCACCCTCCTTGTGCTGGTTTCGGGGTTTGTGTGCGCTTTATTAGTGGAGGTGTGCAGTTCGTTTTTGTTGTTGCTGCTGGCTCATAAGGGACGTTTTTGGGGTGTTCATGTATGCTTTATTGAGGGGTGTGTGGGTCGTATTTGATGGTGTGGCTGGCTGTTACGGTCCGTTTTTCGGGTGGGGGTTCGTGTACGCTTCATTGAGAGGTGTGCGTGTCGTATTTGTTGGTGCGGCTGGCTGTTATGGTCCGTTTTCCGGGTGGGTGTTCGTGTACGCTTTATTGAGGGGTGTGCGGGTCGTATTTACTGGTGCGGCTGGCTGTTACGGTCCATTGGGGGGGTTCATGTACGCTTGATTGAGGGATGTGCGTGTCATATTTGTTGGTGCGGCTGGCTGTTACGGTCTGTTTTCCGGGTGGGGCTTTGTGTACGCTTCATTCATGGGTGTGCGGGTCATATTTACTGGTGCGGCTGGCTGTTACGGTCCGTTGGGGGGGTTCGTGTACGCTTCATTGAGGGGTGTGCGGTCGTATTTGTTGGTGCGGCTGGCTGTTACGGTCCGTTTTCCGGGTGGGGGTTCGTGTACGCTTCATTGAGGGGTGTGCGGGTCGTATTTACTGGTGCGGCTGGCTGTTACGGTCCGTTGGGGGGGTTCGTGTACGCTTCATTGAGGGGTGTGCGGGTCGTATTTACTGGTGCGGCTGGCTGTTACGGTCCATTGGGGGGGGGGGGGTTCATGTACGCTTCATTGAGGGGTGTGCGGGTCGTATTTACTGGTGCGGCTGGCTGTTACGATCCGTTTTCCGGGTGGGGGTTCGTGTACGCTTCGTTGAGGGGTGTGCAGGTTGTATTTACTGGTGCGGCTCATTTATACACGATGTTTTCCGTAAGAATCATGATTCTTGCGCGACAACGTTTGCCCGTACAAATCGCGTACTTGGTCCCTGGTCTGGATCGTACTTGTTAGTTCGTACGGCATGTTTACAAATCGTACGTTTGGGTTACGACGCCATTTCGTACGGGTCTTCCATCATGGTTCGTACGGTTCGCTGATAATCGGACGTATTTTCGGGATACGGATCGTACTACGCAGTTCGGACGGTCTTTTGAAATCGTACGGAGACGGCTACGAATACGAATCGTACAACGGTTTTTTATCCGGAATCGGGCCCTTACTGTATATGGCAGCCAAAAGAATACCTGCAAGCATATGGATTAATGTAAATGAAAGGACCGTAAAAGGAAAATTCCCTTCTGTACTATGGCTTGTGAACTGGCAAGAGGATATATAACATTATAAAATGCTAATAAAAAATCATTTAAAAACAAGAAGGGCTCAGAAAGAGGCAGAATAAAGGTGGGAAAGGAGCAGAAAAGGCAAAATTGAGGTCAGAAACCAGCAGGAAGGGGCAAAATAAAGGTGAGAAACAAGCAGAAAGAGGAAAAATAAAGTTCAGCAATTAGCAGAAAGAGGCAATGTAAAGGTGAAAAATGAGCAGACAGAGGCAGAATAAAGGTCAGAATTGAGTAGAAACAAGCAGAATAAAAATCAGAAACAAGTAGAATGAGGCAGAATAAAGGTCTGAAATTAGCAGAAAGGCAAAAGAATGGTCAGGAGCGAGTAGAAAGAGGCAAATAGAGCTGAGAAATGAGCAGCAAGAGGCAAAATAGAGGTCAGAAATGAGCAGCAAGAGGCAGAATGGTCAGTAACTAACAGAAAGAGGCAAAATAATGGGCAGAATGAGCAGGAAGAGGCAACATAGCGGGCAGGAGTGAGCAGAGAAGAGGCAGCCAAATGAGGAGAAAATGAGCGCAGAGGAGGCATAAAACCGAAGGCACGCATGACATGGTCAGTAATATCACTGATGACATCATTGATGACATCTTCAAATAACATCACTGATGACATCATCCACAGATCCGCTCACACCCCTGTATAACCTCTCATACACCCACTCACACACCAACTCACATACCCATTCACAGAGCCATACAACTACTGACACACACATATACTCACTCACTCATACAGCCACTCACATAACCACTTACTCAATCACTCACCCATACAGCCACTCACAGACCCATACAGCCACTCACCAACAAACCACTCACACTCACATACCCATGCAACCACTTACACAGACCCATACAACCACTCACACATCCATTCACACACCCAAGCTGCCACTCACACAAACACTCACTCATCCACAAAACCACAAACATACCTATTCATACATCAATACAATCACTCACACACCCACTCATTCATCTATACAGCCACTCTCCGAAATACTTACTGTGCAAAACAGCCACTAAGATACACACTCACCCAGTCAAACAGCCACTCTCTTACCCGTACATCCATTTATACACCCAGTCACTCATTCATTGAGCCATTCACACATCCTTTCAGTCACCCATACAGCCCTCACATACATACTCATCCATTCATAGAGCCACTCACACAACCACTACAGTCACCTATACAGCCACTCACCCAAACACACACCTACCCATACAGCCATCAACACACTCACTCACCCATGCAGCTACTCATGCACCCACTTATTAACCCATACCGCCGCTCACACTCCCAAACAGAAACCGGTCCCCGGTAGCTTGTCTCCTTTCTGGTAAAGAATTGGCTTGGTAGTTTAGTCTGCCCTGTTCCCATGATGCACTGGGCCAGGGACAGACTGATTTGCATATAGCCAGATTCTGAGCTGGGATGGGGCAGTGAGATAAATAACGGTGATGGATCAAGCCCTGATCTTTGGACTGGGTAAGAGTGGTCTGCTCAATTCAGACACTCTGTTCATCACCACCCCCTTTTGTAAATCGATTTTGGCCACTATAGGTGTGGCAGGGTATACTCAGACATGAGTCCCTTTCTCACTGCTCCATCAGGATTCAAGCAAGCCGGGCCGAAGAGGCTGAAATGCCAGAAACCGGTCCCCGGTAGCTTGTCTCCTTTCTGGTAAAGAATTGGCTTGGTAGTTTAGTCTGCCCTGTTCCCATGATGCACTGGGCCAGGGACAGACTGATTTGCATATAGCCAGATTCTGAGCTGGGATGGGGCAGTGAGATAAATAACGGTGATGGATCAAGCCCTGATCTTTGGACTGGGTAAGAGTGGTCTGCTCAATTCAGACACTCTGTTCATCACCACCCTCTTTTGTAAATCGATTTTGGCCACTATAGGTGTGGCAGGGTATACTCAGACATGAGTCCCTTTCTCACTGCTCCATCAGGATTCAAGCAAGCCGGGCCGAAGAGGCTGAAATGCCAGAAACTGGTCCCCGGTAGCTTGTCTCCTTTCTGGTAAAGAATTGGCTTGGTAGTTTAGTCTGCCCTGTTCCCATGATGCACTGGGCCAGGGACAGACTGATTTGCATATAGCCAGATTCTGAGCTGGGATGGGGCAGTGAGATAAATAACGGTGATGGATCAAGCCCTGATCTTTGGACTGGGTAAGAGTGGTCTGCTCAATTCAGACACTCTGTTCATCACCACCCCCTTTTGTAAATCACACTCCCAAACAGCCATTCAGAGACCAACTCCCATACTAATATAAACTGTGACAGTGCCACTCAGAAAATGTATATTAGAAACAGTATCACTCAGTAGTACATAAAGAATGATAATTTAACTTATGAGATAGCATAGTATATATCTTTAACTCTCAGAAACTTTTACGAAACGCACCCACTGGATGATGTCATCAGTGATATCATTGTAGATGTCAGTGGTGTAATCAGTGATGTCACTGATCATATCATGAGTGATGTAATATATGAGGTCATAAGCAAAGCATTGCAGGGGCGTAAGTCATAGTTAGCTCAGGTAACTATAACTGCTGAATTTCAATGGTTTGTACGAATTAAATCTGAGCCTAACTATAACGTCCCTGAAACCTTTGTGTTTTTTTCAGTGAATATATATGTAAATGTACATAAAATAAATATCTGAGGCCTAAATAATATTGTTTTCACATTTTTACAGACCCAATGGGATTCTTTAAAAACTTACTTAATTGCATAGAGGTAAGTGCATTAGCCACTGGCACACTTTAATCGCTCACTTCGCGGATGTTGTGATTAATTCCTCATTATCATTTTTCTACATAGTGAAAGTAACTCACTTCCTTCTTGTAGTGCTTCTGTTAAGCACTTAAACACATGAACATTTCTGGGTGCATGCATTGTGTACTTGTAAGGGTTATACCACAGTCATTTCCTGGTGTTAAGAACTCCCTCTTCTTTTCCTACTTGTAGTTCTGCTGGCATATTGTTCACATGGGCAGAAGTCAGTGTTTATCTGGGCCATCATTATCTTCCATTTCTATAAAACTAGTGACTCCAATTATTCCAGACTTTTTAAGGTGAATCCCTTAAGTTCTAACGAAGACCATTTTAAAGTTTTAATTAGGTTGAAACATCAGTGAATCTTAGGTGTAGAACTGGATTCAAATCTGTATTGTAGGTTGGACAATTATGAACAATTAAAGAGTTACCCTGGCTAGCACTGAATATCCCAGTTAATCACTGTTTCATTGAAAGTTGTTCTAGTTTGCTTCTAGTCATTCTTTTCCCAACTCAAGTGCACTCTGCTGTTTAATATTTTGGAGCATATTTTCTATGTTGATACATTATTTTCTTCGCTAATGACATTGTAATGCTTGCCTGCAAGTTGCGCAAATATATTATTTGATTAGGTGTTATTTTGGGAACAAATTCATGAATCCCCTTGAAATGTTGAAGTATTGTATTGAATGACTATGAAGAAAACATTGTTTTTCTTGGATACATATAACCAGGTTCCTAGGAATTACTTCTTGCCCCATGGTGTATTACAATTGTTACAGGGATGCCAGCAGAAGTTAGAATTATTTGTGGAGCTCTTTACGGAATCTGTGTCATGTGGCATGGGTGGGTGCCTGAAAGATCTCCCACTTATGGAGAATTTGGCAAAGCAAAGGAGTTAAAGGACTGGGATTGGATTTTGAAGCACAGGACAAATTTATATCAGTACAGGTTAATGTTAGGCTATTGTTCATAGAGCTGTTACTAATAGTGAGGAACTTGGAGAAAGGTGAACCGTGAGCCGGGGCACGTGCCTCAGGGTGGGTCACCTCTTGGTCTCAGGAAGGAGCCTGACTTACACTTTTTGGAATTTCTGAAGTTTGCAATCATTTTTGGAAAAAATTACGGTTCTACCAATACCTTTTGTTGTCTATTCTGTGCATTATGACAAAAAGACGCACCACTAAAACCTGTATCCACCAAATGCTGCCATTGCTGCTACTTAAGAACTCTTGTGCTCTTATGCTAAAAATCTGGTAATGCGCTACTCTCTATAAGCGAGCAGTAGCTCATATATATGTGGGCTGGCATAGAGCACTATTGACTCCTGCGTTGGCACAGGGCATGTTTGTACAGCAGAGCACCCAAGTATTACTCTTGTATGGCACAGCAGGCATAGGGCTTTCCTATATGACAGAGTCTACAAATCGCATTTTTAAACCGCAGAGTTGGCGCAAAGTTCTTACACAGTGCAGCTGGCATAGAGCTCTACAAATGCCATAGTGGCAATGGAGGTCTAATACCGCAGTGAATAAATGTATAGCTCTTACATCACGCAGCTGGCCTGTGGCGCCCGTATAAGGTGAGCAAAGCTGCACGGGGTGCTTTTATACCAGAGAGGTGGTGCGCAGATATTATAAGTTATAAATTGTGGGGGGTTTGTAAGTCACAGAGTTGGCAAAAGGCTCTGGGATCTTAAAAAGATGCAACTCCGCGCTCTCTCGCTGCTATGTGACACTCCAGGATACTGTTTATGTGACACGGCTTGCTCATAACCTCTTAAAATCACACAAAAGTCATCGGTCTCTCTTATACAGCACAGCTGGCACAAGCAGCATTTAATTTGTAAAACTCACAAGTGCAGTCTCCTAAAATGTTTCTTGGGAGCTCGTCTCAGTGTTGCCACATGCCACGATACTGAATGCCAAGTTGTGCCGGACTGGCGTATGGGGCATCGCGCGTTTCCCCGGGAGACCGGTAGGGTCGGGCCGTTTTTGCAGCGGTGGAGGGTGTCTTGGTTACTGGGGGCAGCTTTTGCAGCGGTGCTGCCATATCTGCTCCGAGTAACTAACGCAGCTCGGGAGCTGGTCCCTCAAAATTGCCAGGGCTGGTTTGGGTTGTCTCCTGTCCGACCCCGATGCCAAGGCTGTCTAGACTTGAGTGCACCTCATGCCTCTTTCTTCCATCGCTTTGACTCACCCTTGTAGGTTATTTTCCATTTGTGCTTCTCCCTTTGTCTCTGTTATTTCTATCTTTTTTCCCCTCCTTCTTTTAGCCCTTTTTCTGCTTTTCCCACTCTCTTATTCTGGATCAAAAGATAATAATGAGAATGAAGTCCCATTCTCCAGAAATTAGTGCCAGGACCCACCACTCGCTGCCACTGAGGAGACGGTGCTTTTTATCCGGTGGTGGGTGCTCTGATAGGTCACGGCTGGCGCCCAGCGTGATTTAACCCTGCTGAGATGGTACAGTCCGTCCTACCACACCGCTGGTTCTTCTTGCGTCGCTCTACATATAGTAAGTGATAAGACGTGTGCTTGTCTATTCATTAATAGAGTTTAATTATGGATGAATAAAGCATGTATCTGACTGGGCCCAGTGGGCCGTGCTTCGCCCCCACCTCGCGTCCCGCCGGAGTGTGGAATGAGTACAATCTCTCGGTGTCTTTGTCGGCCGAGGGTTTCAGATTGTGTGTATTTTAGTCTGGTTGTATGTGAGATAGGGCGGCGCACCGCGGTTATGTTTAGCTCACTGAGGTCACGGTGACATGCCGACTGGCTTGCTCTAAGTGCCGCCGGCCTCTGTAGCACGAGAAGGGGCGGGGCCTCGCTTGAAGAGGTTCAAACAAGCACATGGAAATGCCCAGAACTATATATGTAAGGACTAAGAATCAGGGCGGTAGCACGGTTGCCAGGGGCCCTGGAGAAAATGTATATTTTTTACTGCAGAACTCAGAATACCAGGGTCAGGGATCGAACCCGTACTGCTGCAGATCCAGGTATTTCCACTCCACTCAGAACGAATTGAGTGGTTATCCCAGGTCCCGGGATCACACAATTTGATGAAGGCGAGAATCGGGAATTACATCTGAGGACTCGTGTGCTCAAAAGATCACAGTTTAACCACTATGCCATGTCAGAAACAACAGCCTGCCTGCTCACCTCCCTGACTGGTGCCTGGTTTTAATCTGCGCTGCCTTCTTGAGGTCCTCAGTCCAAATTAGACCAGCAGAAACATGCATTTCAAAAACAGTCGCATATTATGGTATTGCTTCATTTGTTGGTGGGTTGCAAGGCACGATGCATGCCAGTAGTAGCCGCTTTAGAGTGCCAGATTATGATGCCGAGGTGAAGACAAGGACAGATAACAAAGTACAGGAGGGGGCAGGAACATTTGCAGAGTTCAGTTATTGCTTTCTATTCCTGAAAAACAATATGAGACCGGTTCCTTTAGACAGCTATAGATTAGAACATGGGTACTCACAAACTTTCTGTCAGGGGCCAAAATTACAGTGTGGGTTGTGGCCGAGGGCCGCACCAGTAGGGGCAGGGTTAGTGGGGGCAGGGTCAGTGGGGGCGGGGCTAGAGTAAAAAAAATCAAACCTGTTTCAATACATTAGACAATGTGACAATGCTATATTTCAATAGCAGATGTAACTACAGAGAGCACATTTTGACAATATATTCATATTAGCAGACAATAGCAATCTTAAGAGGCATCGCATAGATCCATACGCACTTTGACCCCAATTCCATCAGTCTCTCTCTCTCTCAGTCAGTGTCGCTCTCTCTCAGCCAGTAAGTCTCTCGGTTAGTCAGTCTCTCTCTCAGTCTCTCTCTGTCAGTCTCTCTCTCTCAACCAGTAAGTCTCTGCGTCAGTCAGTCTCTCTCTCTCTCAGCCAGTCTCTCTGTCTCAGTAAGTCGCTCTGTCAGTCAGTCGCTCTCTCTGTCAGTCTCTCTCATAGTCAGTTAGACAGTCTCTCTCTCTTTAAATAGCAGTATTTCTCTACTATTAACAGATATGCAACAGAACCTAAAAATAGATTTTTAGATCGAACTACGGCGATATTAACACATAACTGACATGGATTGCCTGGTTACAGGGCTTTTAGTGGGATGAAAAACCTGACGGTTCTTTCAAAGGGTCATGACCGATAAAATTAAGGGGTTGGCTTTAAAATATGTAAACAAAAATCTTTGTTTAGCATATTGTGCCACCCTACTGGTATGTTGCTGTTTGTCATTGGATCCAGATAATCAGATATAACCAGTAACATTATACCTGCAACAAGTCAAGACTATTGGCTTTGCCAATAGTTGTTAGTTTCATGAGATAAATAAGCAACAACTATGGCTTTGTTGTATATAAATTATAATATTGAAAATGCGTCAGTTCTGAAAAGATGAGACTGTGAAAGAAGTAAAATCAGACTATTTGAGGAGGGCGTATTCTTCTCCATTTTTAAAAGGAAGTGGTTGCCTCTGCTCAATGCAACAAAGCATGCAAGTTATTTAGAGACGTGGTACTGTATTCTAGGGTGCTCTGTAGTAATTTAGGTAAGAGGGGTATCTAATGTGACCAATGGAGTTGAATAAGAAGGGGGCTGCCCAGAAGCCTAGGAACTCCGATAGATGCAAGAGTGCTGTAAGCAGTCCAAGTCACGAAATATGCATGGCCTTTGGCACTGTGTTAGCTACTGGCAAAGTGTGTTGGTGCTACTAATATTTCATGTTGGGACAAGGACCCTGGATTATTCGGTTTTACAGTGTGTATGACTTAGGGAAGACGACTCCAGCAGGATTTTTGAATAAACAACCAAGCAGGACAGGCACAGTGATGAAAAACTCCCCAATGAAGATTTTACCACTGAGTGTTTCGGTTAAAAAAACGACCAATGCTAGCAGCCTGGAATATAGTGACATGGCTGATCTTTACCATTCACGGGAGCTCAGGGTGAGGAATATAGGCTACATAACCCCACATTCCTATCTTCCTGTTGCATAAGATAAATAAAACTATGGCTTTGTTGTACATAATATAGAAAATGCTTCAGGTCTAAAATAACGAGACTGAAAGAATGCAAACTTGTCTATTTTAACTGACAAAGGCTTTCTTAGCAGCACTGCTACCGAGTTAATATATATATTGTTTTTACACCCTGAAGGCAAAAATGGAGCCCCGATAGCTACCAGTCTAAGCATCTGCTTTGAAGCACCTGGCCCACCAAAAACCCTGCTAGTTAACTCAGTGAGATCGAACATGCATAAAAAGTAAATTTCGCTGACGATTAACCCACAATTGGTCACAACAGTGCCATCTACTGTCGCATTCACGTAAATTAATCTGCAAAACCACTCGCAATAAATAAGGGCAGATAAAGAAGGCAGCAACTTGCGTGCCTTTTTTAGGTCGGAGGCCTAAAAGGCTGCGCTTGCGCAGTCTTAGGCCGGAGATTTAATGACTCTTAGTAGCGCAGAAGGTCCCGCCTCCCTGCCCTCTCTCTCCTTCATTGGCTGGCTTCCTAAACGGAGGCCAGCCATTGGAGGAGAGATGCGTCACTTCAAACAAGCCCCGCCTTTTTCAGATTTGGGGGTGTGATTTTTTGCATTCTTTAGCCCTGTGACATCGTCCGTCACTCAGGACAGCAAAACCACGCCCCTAAATTCTCAAAATCCGGAAGCTTGTGTCCGCCATTTTCTATCCTTCGCAGTGAAGGTAAGACCGTGTTTGTTTCCCTCCGTGCCTTCTTCCCCCTGTCTGTTTCCGGCCCCCTGTCTGTTTCCCATCCCCTCCCGCTCTCCGTGTATTTTCGCTGTCCGTTTGTGCCTTCTTCCCCCTGTCCGCGAAAAAATGAAGTGGGCGCTATGTGTCCGAGGACTGTTGATGCCTAGCGTGGGCGCCAGTCTTTGCTTGCTGGGTTTCACCAAGGGCCCCATCTGCATTGGGTCCTAAGGCCGCAGTGTCGTTGGTCGTTTTTAAACCGCCCTCCACCAATCCGATTGTTTGATATTATGTATAAACAACAAAGGTGCCAGAGGGTCTCAGGTAAATGTGCCCATAAACAAAGAAAACCAACCAAGAACTCACCCTTGCCCCCAGGTTATGTCACAGAGAGCTCTCCGTGGATGAGGAAAAATACCCATCAGTCACCTTTCGGAACCGCCCTTCATCATTTGGGATTTTATCCGTACCACCCGTCAGAGATTATTGGTACTCCCTTAGGAGGTCAACCCGGTGGTAGGGGGTATCCTCACTTGAGTAAAGAGACGACAGTGTGGTATACCACTCGATGTTGGTGAGTGGTAGAAAAATTGGGACTGGGGTGTGCAGTGCAAAAGAAGGTGTGAAAGGAAAAAACCAAGAGAAGTGAGTTTAAAATTGGTTTAGAAAAAGCACCAGACAAAGATTTATTTCAGTTGTGCTTGAAGAAAGACCTGAAGAAAGCAATGACAAAATTAGTCCTTTAATTGCTGAAACTAGTCGACCATATTGACCTGAGGCTGTCTACATAAACAGATAGTCAGCGGGTGCACTGTTTTTAACATTGGTATGGTAAGCACAACTGAAATAAATCTTTGTCTGGTGCTTTTTCTAAACCAATTTTAAACTCACTTCTCTTGGTTTTTTCCTTTCACACCTTCTTTTGCACTGCACACCCCAGTCCCAATTTTTCTACCACTCACCAACATCGAGTGGTATACCACACTGTCGTCTCTTTACTCAAGTGAGGATACCCCCTACCACCGGGTTGACCTCCTAGGAGAGTACCAATAATCTCTGACGGGTGGTACGGATAGAATCCCAAATGATGAAGGGCGGTTCCGAAAGGTGACTGATGGGTATTTTTCCTCATCCACGGAGAGCTCTCTGTGACATAACCTGGGGGCAAGGGTGAGTTCTTGGTTGGTTTTCTTTGTTTATGGGCACATTTACCTGAGACCCTCTGGTACCTTTGTTGTTTATTGGTTCTGTCGGGGATAGTACCCAGAGCTCGGTCTTCAAACTTCCCCTAGGTCCTCCTCCACCGTATTGTTGTTGTTGATATTATGTAAACCTACAGGTTTGGTCGAAGTATGGCCCGTCGTCATAAAGTTTCCGAAAACGTCAGCAGCAAAACTTAAAATACTACAATTTTAAAAGAATAACCCGTTTTCCCTGGTAATTGTGTACACATATTGAAAACACCTTTTGTGCTCGTTCCTGTGGGAATAATAGCGGCATAGTCTGATTTGAAGCACCTGCATCAGCTGTCTCTGGAGGAAGTTTGTATCGCCTACTAGGAAATTATTTGTGTTTTCAAGTACATCTGTGGTGCACCAACAAAAAGAAAACATATTGATAATTTCTAGAACTACATTCACGTTGTCACGTTAGGAAGACGTGCGACTGCAGCTGTGTCTGCCTTCGAATAATGGTGGCGCAGTTTAATTTGCACTGAGTGGTCTGTCATTGTTCTGGCAGCTCCTTGTGTGTTATCTCTGTGGATGACGTCGGTGTGAGGTCTCAGCAACTTGTGTATTGCCTCTGTGAGTGACGTCAGTGTGAGGTCTCTGTTACTTGTGTGTTTCCTCGGTGAGTGACGTCAGTGTGAAGTCTTGTGTGTTGTCTTTGTGAGTGACGTTGTTGTGGGGTCTCACCTCCTTGTGTGTTGCCTCTGTGAGTGATGTCAGTGTGAGGTCTCAGCAACATGTGTGTTGTCTATGTGAGTGACGTTGATGTGAGGTCTCTGAACTTGTGTGTTTCCTCGGTGAGTGACCTCAGTATGAGGTCCCAGCAACTTGTGAGCGCCTCAGTGAGTGACGTCAGTGTGAGTCTCTGTTATTTGTGTGTTTCCTCGGTGAGTGACGTTGTTGTGAGGTCTCACCTCCCTGTGTGTTGTCTCTGTGAGTGACGTCGTTGTGAGGTCTCAGCAACTTGTGTGTTGCCTCTGAGAATGACGTTGTTTGAGAGTGTCAACTTTGGTGTCTGAGATGGACTGTGGCACGCTGTAAAGGCAGATGAGGGTGCAGGCGAGTGTCGGTGTCTGAGGAGAGCTACTCGTGTGTGTGCCTGCTGCACAGGTGTCAAGGCGCCTGTTAACGCCCGGCCCCTCTTCTTCCAGACCAGGGCTCCATCCTGCTGGACAAGGACGGCAAGCGCAAGCACACGCGGCCCACCTTCTCGGGGCAGCAGATCTTCACCCTGGAGAAGACCTTCGAGCAGACCAAGTACCTGGCGGGGCCCGAGCGGGCGCGACTGGCCTACTCACTGGGCATGACGGAGAGCCAGGTCAAGGTGAGCCGGGGCTGGGCGGGGCGGCACAGAGCAGGGACAGGCTGCAGGGACAGGCCTGGAGGTGTCTGGGCTCTGAGGAAACTCACTGACACCTCAAATAGTAACACAATAGCATTATAGTCATGGCTGTTTTCAATTTTATCCTGGCTCTTAATACTGTCATACTAATAATACCAACAATAATAATAATACACCTTACAATAGTAATACTAAAAAAAACTACTAATAATCAAAAGAACTGACAACTGTCAAGTTGTATTAAAATGCCTGTCTAAGAGATGAAACTAGGCGCTATCTCCTTAATTGAACATGTCGCAGTTTTTTTTAGTGTGTAATTGACTGTACAATGAGAATATATCTAATTTTTAAGGTTCTGTGTAGACTTAAACGTTCGGTGCAACACGTGAACAGAAATTACGTAGTTTATTTTTGTCTCTGAACCGTTCTGAAATTCTTTTTGTGCGCACATTGAAACGTGTGTGGGGGTGTGTGTAAATCTACACCATTCATGCAAGTGTGTGCGTCAAATTATATTTAACTCCAAGTGGGTGCACTAAACATCCAACCTGGAAATGCAATAGCCCTTTGGCATAAGTCATATGCTGTGCTTCTTTAAGAAAATTAACGCTAACAAACGTGTACCAAGCCACTGTTTACTCTTGGGTATTTTGTGCCCTCTCTATATGGTAGTATTCTTATATCCTGAGTCAGTTGCCAGCGCTAATAATCCTGGCATTTGTGGGCTGTGCTCTAGGAATGGTTGCACAGCAGACGCCACCCTCCCAATAGTACACTTCCGTGCTATGTCTCTTTATGAAGGAAGGCACTTCACATGCTGACAGGTCCTGCATCAGGCCCACAGTGTTGGTAGTGCAAGTCTGAGCACACTGCTTTCCGCGTAACAAGGAAGAGATGTTAGAATTGACATAAGAGAAGCTAGTGAAAACTATTTTCTTTTTAGAAGGTGACTGGCAGAAAAAAAATATGGCTATACCACGCCCATAAATAACACCAATAAGAGGCCGCTGTTCTATGTGTGTTTTTTTCTGTTCATGTTTTGCCTTTTGTGGCATTGTTTGAATTGTTGGCTTGATAGCACTTACCACTTAATATTTTATGACATTTTAAAAGGGTTTTGGTTTTTCGATTTCCAAGAATTGCTCGCCAGCCTGCGTCCAGGAGGGTTGTGCATAATTTATATTGTCTGTGTTCCTGTTATATCTGAGGTAGTGGTTACAGCTAGAATAAGGCATCTCCATGGCAATAAAGCCCTCGAAGGGAGGAGGAGAGAGGGCTCTCAAATTCACTACAACACTCTCTCACTACCTCACAACTTCACTCTCTCTCTAACTCACTGCTTCACTCTCTAACTCACTACCTCACACTCTCTCTATATACTACCTCACTCTATTTCTATCTCACTATCTCTCACTATATCACGACACACTCTCTCTAAAGTTCACTACATCACTCTCTCACTACCCCACAACTTT
Organism: Lissotriton vulgaris; assembly: GCF_964263255.1. Taxonomy (NCBI): domain Eukaryota; kingdom Metazoa; phylum Chordata; class Amphibia; order Caudata; family Salamandridae; genus Lissotriton; species Lissotriton vulgaris. The sequence continues at coordinate 1,139,113,904 of NC_141695.1, read as the reverse complement.
ACTCTCTCTCTAACTCACTACTTCACTCTCTCTATCTCACTACCGCACTCTCTCTCTCTCTCAAATACACTAACTCACTTTCACTCTCTCATACACTACCTCACTCTCTCTAGCTCACTACTTCACAACATCGCTCTGTTTCTATCTCAATACAGCACAACTCTCACCCTCACTACCTCATTCTTTCATTACCTTACTCTCTCTATCTCTCACTACCTCACTCTATATCTACTTCACTCTCCCACAAAACAAAAATAACTACATCACTACTCAAATTATATCTATAAAACTATCTCACTCTCTCTCTCACTAACTCTCTCCATAACATCGCTCTATTTCGATATCACTCTCACTACCTAACTATAACACAAGTCACTCACTCAAAAAATAACTACAACACTCTCTCGCTGACTCACTCTCTATCTCACTAGCTCACAAGTTCACTCTCTCTCCCCAACTCACTACGTCACTCTCTATCTCACTAACTCTCTCTCTTTCTATCTCACTAAGTCACTTTCACTCTCTCTTACACTACCTCAATCCTTCTCTGTCTCACTACGTCACAACATCACTCATTGTTTCTATCTCCCTACCACCAAAAATCACTCCATCACTAACTCACTCTTTCACTACCTCACTCTCTCTCTCTCACTACCTCACTATCTCTCTTTCTATCTCACGAAGTCACTTTCACTCTCTTTCACTACCTCACTCTCTCTCTATCTCACTACCTCACAAACTCACTCACTGTTTCTATCTCACTACCTCAGAACATCCCTCTACCTCACTCTTTCACTACCTCACTTTCTCTGTCTCTCACTACCTCACTCTCTATCTACCTATCTCTCACTACATAACTCTCTACCTCACTATTCCACTCTATCTCACTATCTCACAACTTCTCTCTCTCAAAACATCACTACCTCACTCTCTCACTACCTCACTATAGTTCACAACCTCACAACGTCACTCTCTTTCTCTAACTCACTACCTTAATCACTCTCTATCTCACTACCTCACTCTTTCTATCTCACTAACTCACTTTCACTCTCTTTCACTACCTCTTTCTCTATCTCACTATATCACAACATCACTCTACGCTTATATCTCACTACCTCACAACACCCCTCTCCCTCACTTCCTCACTCTTTACTACCTCACTCTTTACTACCTCACTCTCTATCTACCTCACTCTCTCGCACTACCTCACTCTCTCTCTGTTTCAATACCTCACTCGCTCTCTCTATCTCACTACCTCACTCTCTCTCTGCTAATGCAATAGGTATCACATATGCAAAATACAAAGCTAATGCCAATACAAATGACAATGCCATTTATTTAGGGATACAAAAAAGATAAAAAAATAATGAGCAATTCCAATAGCTCTACCTATAATATTGCCGAGACCATTGCATTGTAAATGCTTGTTTAAAATCCTCACCGTGACCCAAGCCTACCACCTCACAGGGGCAGATGAGGACGGGGGCCGCAGGTGAGCTTGCGAGACACTACTTGTCAGCGTATGCCCCTTTGACCTCTTCTCAGCAAATGCGGCCCCCGAGGAATCACAACAGCAGTAATGGCGCAGAGTCCCTGACTGCTGTTGTTTTCCATGGGGGCCGCAAGGGAAGGTCTGGCGGGCCGCAAATGGCCCACGGGCCGTACTATGAGTACCGCTGGATTAGAACAATAAGATTAGGTCGAGGGTCACCTGGAGTAGGAGTCCTGCCAGGGCGGAGTAAACATGCCGGGGTGGCGAGGATCGAATCGCTTTTGACTGGAGTGCTGCCCAGGTGATATGAGGAGAGGTCTGGGGAGGCCTCACTAATAATACCATACTCCAGCTCTCTTCTGAACACAAGGCATGTCCTGGTTACTTGTGTCATTCTAGCACCCAATGAAACCTTCTGGCACCCAAGGAAACCATACACAAGTGGACACGTGACATATAGCATGGTTATTCTCAGTGCTTTTAATGGGAGGGGGGGGGAGTGCAGGTACTCATTTAAATGTGGCGAGTGGGCGGGGCTAGGGGCGGGGCTTAGTGGAAGACATGCTTCTTTACATATATACTACTTGCAGCACATACCAAAACACATTAGAAATATCTTTCAATAAACAAAGAAGGTGTGTTTACTCATTACACACCAAAGCCAAACGTGGTGCTATTTTCACATTTCCTTGTTTTGTAATATTTGCAACATCACTCCTGTTAATTGCTGTTGCTTGGCACAGTACCATCCATTCTCGTGCGACACAGAAAGAAACAAGCAGACCTGCATACACAAGAATTCCATACATTTCTTTTAATATACCTTCAAAGTGTGTGTCTATTCTCTACCCCCCCCTCTCTCTTATTTCTCTCACACAATAACAGGCAAGCAGGCAAACAATAGCAGACACTTACACAAAAGAATCCGGTGGGATTAAAGCCATTTGAACCTGGTTACCTCCCACGGATTTCTGAATAGCGCAGTCACCGGGCTGCCTCGATTTCTGTGTTTGCAACACAGCATGATGGTAAACACCCAGACGGTATGCAGATGAGCCCAAGCTGAATAGTTCAGCGGGAGCTCGGCTTAGGTCGACAGAAGTGCCTTGGCTGTCGGAGACAGGCCGCCAGCACCAGGGCCGCATGAGTACCAGTACTCTCCACGGCAGTAGAGAAGTGCCGGTACTCAGAGTAATAAAACTAAGAAGTGCTGGTACTCAGTACTGGTGAGTACCGGCCCATTTAAAGCACTGGTTTTTCTACATCCAATGTGTATCCCTCCACAATGAGTAAGCACCATATCTGTGGACGGTTGTTTTGCACAGAAATTTGTATTGCGGGATGTGTGTTGAAAACACATTTACCGAATATACCACTTGTACGCCTCTTTATTGTGCGTGGCACGATGCTTTGGCCCAGGTTTACACAGGTTTTGCATCAGTTTTGCATTACTCATTTAACACAGACCCGAAGCAAAATCCTTTTTGGCATTTTCAAACCAATGCACATTGGTGTGTTGCATTGGTTTGCAAGCGAAAGTAACGCAAATCAGTGCAAAATGCTGATTTGCATTACTCTGCGTCACAGAGGCTTCCCATGGATGGTTCATGGTTGTCCCCATGCAACCACCCATGTTTTTTTAAACAAAATCCTGTGTACTAACGATATTAGACAGGGTCTCGAGTCAAAAATTAACACCACTTGAAAGCAGGTGTTTAAAAGGAGAAATGCTTTTATTTCTCCTAATTTTTCTCACATTGCATGTGTGCTGCACTGTAAAGCAAACATCCAAAGTAGTACAAGTTTTAGAGTCAGTCTTAGCATAATATTTTGTGCTAGCAGGGTACCCTTCCAGTATAAAACCTGTGCTAGACACAAGCAGACAACTTTGCACTCAGGTGCAAATGTGTGTGTGTTGCACTCGGCAGCCTGATTAGACTCCGGTGCTCGGGAGAGAGAAGGATAGTGCCTTATCTCTCTAGATATGGCGCTTTCCTGCTCTCTCCCTGTCACGCAACTCAGTGAAGCAACGGGTGCGGCACTACGTTGTGTGACAGGTTGGTAAATCTTGGCCCTAGCGTCATGTTAAACTGCATTCATAGTGCAAGTGTATCAGATCACATATTAGACGCGCAAATCTTTGAAATTGAGCGATGTCCAAATATTTTCATTTTGCGCTCCCTAGTACTGTAGAATTTTACGCAGCTACCCTCGCCTGAGTTTTTAGCAAATGAATCCTAAAGAAATAATTTACCTTGCATAAAATTATAGTTCAGAAATGTTAAATTTTGCACTCATACTTAATTCGAGTCAACATGCAAAAATGATTTTTGTCTGGTGATTGGGCTGGGTAGGCTAACCATTTGTCCAAATTACTTTCTAATGGAAATCAACATGAAAAAGTTCTTTAAATGTGGCACTGAACAATAAATTGTAATGCAGGCAGAGATGAAGATGTTTTTGAACATAGTACTGTGTAAAACAAAGGGGCATTTTTACAAGAACTGACGCATCAGTATCTATACGTCATATTTCTTGCACCTGCCACAAATGCACTAACAACACCATGGATGTGCTGTATTTTCTTTACATTGCTCCATGTTGCAAGGATTTACAGATGCATTAGAAATTCTGATGCATCTTTTGGCGCTAAAGTGACGCATTGTTGTAGTTGATCATAAAACTGATGCGACTCCAGCAATGTGTCAGTACACCGAGGCGACACCATGTCAAAAGCCCTGGGTTAATCCTTATGCCTGGTTTGAGAACGCGAAGGGATTTTGACACAGTCAAGTCGTAGAGTGGCACAGTGAAATTTGTAAATTTCACTGCAACAGTTCTACGTGGCTTTTAATGTTTGAACACCTACCCTGCATACATTATACCTGGTGCAGGTATAATGTACGCAGGCCTCTACAAACTGATGCATTGAGCCGTTTGTTTGTAAATATGGAGCAGTGTGGAGGAATGATTGCGCCGCCACTGCATAAAAAAATTACGCTGCCACTAGCTACATGTAAATATGCTCCCAAATTATTTTTTGAATGGTACAATGATTAAGTGAGTTGGCAGGCTGGTTTCTCAGATGATATGGGGCCCTTTTTCACTGGGCAATAGAAATGCTTCTGTGGCTCGGTCCCTCATCATCACAGTCAGAAGTCTCTGGAATCTCAGGGTAGCCAGTATTGTGATATCATTTGGTCTCAATTGATGGCACTGGAACACAAAAGAAACTTGTGTCTTAAAGTCTACTGATGGCTGTTGTTTTTTCAGTTGCACAGATGTCCTTAAGGCTGAACAAGCCTTATATATGGGGTGAGCCTGGAACCAGCCATGCCGAGACGCCGAAACTGACGACGGTCATTACAGCACTTCACCCACCTAGAACAAACATAACCAGGGACGGGTTTCTTTTTGAAGTACCAGAACTACCTTTTTGGACAAGATCTACAAAGTCCACTACAACAAGAAAAGAGAAGGGAAGATAGATACTCCAAAAAGTTTTTTAAAGAAATAGGCTGGAATAACGACCGAGAAAATACAGTGCGATCACAGAGGGATCCTACAAAGGACAACTTACCGAAAATATCCATAGCGCCCTGAAGAAACTCCTTGGTAGGGAGTGAAACGCGTTGGCTGATCTCACTATATATTTTATTAATGTGCCTTTTCTACTGAACAAAGATAAATAAAGAACATTTCTCTACTTATTCTTTTTGGACTCTCATTCTGGTGCGCCCCCATGAATACCTAAAAACTATTTAACTGATCTGGAGAGCACAGCGACGCCAAACAGCAGCTGGTGTCGGGGCTGGCAGCACAATATCAAACTGACTTGATCTTAGACTTATTGGCACTGGAGGTTATGTGCGGCATTCTTTAAGGTCCGCTGCTGCTTTTTCGTACAAATTATATATGGGGTAAGTGTAATAGCTTTTTAGACTTGTTAGTGTCATAGTCAGGGGCGTAACACAGGCCCCGCAGCCCACGCGGTGCGGGGGGGCCTCAAGCTCCAAGGGGAGCCAATCTACGTGCCGTGCAGGGAGGCCCCCTCAGTTTTCGTCACGTAGCCGAATGTTTATGTCCACACCTCATGCGGGGCTCATGAGGAAGGCAATTGCTGTCGAGCTGGCCTCAAGGGAACATTACAGAGGTTCTGTTATAAGTAAACTTACTAAAAGAAGACTTGCATCCTGCGCTCTTACTACATATTTGGTGACGAGGATGAGATAAATGAAAAAAACAAGGGAATTAAAAGGGCCATTCGCCATGGGAGTGTACAAATGAAGACAAGTCGGTACTTAGGAGGGACTAACAAGCCTATTAATGAGTCAGAAGCCAGCATTTACAAAGAACAAAGACACAAGCCAATGAAAAATATGGGCAGAGAGTAGGCGGAGCTTCAAATGCATACTCTATACAACATGGCTCGCAGAGCAGCGCATGCGCTGCCCAGGCTTGGCCTAAAAAAAGATACATATGAAGTAGATGTGAATAGGAAATAGGAGAACAAGGGTGGGTCTAGTGTTTGGGTGTTGAAGATGGATGGAGAAACCAACAGAGAGTCTTGAATGGAAAGACTAGGAAATCATTTGGTAGGTGATATAGGGGACTCTGGATGTGCTTTGATGACTGCAAGGATAGACAATACTAGTAAAGGAGTAACCTAAGAAAATTATAGGTGTTGTGAGTTTTAGAAATCTAGGAAACATCCTGTATGGTAAAGAGCCTATGAACTATAGAGTGTGATGTTATTGATCACATTTTATTTTATGCCTCCTGCAGTCTCTCTATTTTGGCCACAGGCTGCAGGGTATAGGAGATTTGAACACTCTTCATAAATAGTAGTCCTGGTGAAAGGGCTCTGGCTGCTGGGCACTCACGGCAGACAGGTGGGGGCCACTCCTAAATAGGAGCATAGATAGAGTTGGTTTGAAGGGATGGGGTAGTGATGGCATAGGAAGGAAAAGGAGGATGGCTTTATATCGAGGGAGTGTGTGTGGCTAGTCTCTTTGAGAGAATCACAGTTCGGTCAGAAATCAAATCCCTGATGATGTGCAAATGGGCCGTCATCCCAAGTCCTAATTATTTCTTGGTCTGTTGACCAGGTGGGTAACACTCCTTCATGGATCGGTCTCCCTGGTCCCATATGCAGCTCAACATTCTCTGAAGTGCTGGCAGGCCGGTCATGGAAGGAGGCTTGCATCTTTCTTTAGTACAAGGATGCTACCACACGATCAGCAAGCACCTAATCCCATCTCCTGTAGATCAGTGTCCTAGAGGAGAATTTAATTTTATTGGCACCAGCTGAAGGTGAGTGTGCACCATGCATGGCGTGTTCTACGGTAGCTCCTGTCAGGTTCACACTGCTCCTTACAATAGTTCTAGTGCGCCGGCCAGAGAAGAGTATATTGCAATCCTAGGATGCAAAAGATTTAAAAAAAGAAAAGCACTGAATTGTGTCTCCAAATGGACATGATTACGATCAACCAGGGGGTCACCATGTGAAGGTTATTCCCTTGATGTACATCAGTGGGACACTTCTAGTCTCCTTCATCCAGCTGTAGTTATATGCTCTACCGGCGTGCCTCTAGAGTAGGGGGTGGTTTTGGAGGAGGCAGAGAACACATGGTGAAAAGTTATACTGAAGTACTTACAGGCAATAAAGAAAAAAACTGCAGGGAGGGACAATTATGTTTAAGGGTTTTGAATTTTTCTCATTATCATACCTTCATTTTAGCTTTCTTTTTCTGTTTTCACATTATTGTGGGGTTTCAAACAGTTAGGCATTTTAAGGCATTATAAGATGACTCCTCCCTATTGTTCGCACAATGACTGGGTTTAAAATATAAATCTCAGGTTTATGCTTGGTCGATGGGATTGTTTTGTGTACCCATTTGACTGCATCTATGTAATCAAAATCTTATAGTGGAGGTGAAATTGGCATTGGGAAGTCAAATTCTATGTTCTGCCTCTATGAAAATTATTTACCTAAGGGCACCATACTTCAAATACCCATGTGGATTGACCCAATGCTTACACATTAAAATTGGTCAATGAATTCATACATTTTATTAGAAGTTGTCGAATGAGTTATTTTTGGGATGCATGTGGAATATCATGGTGGTAAAATGGGCTGTGAAGCAAGAATTGATGTTGATGTCTTTGTGACTCATTGAGTTACCAACATTATTCTCTAGGATTGGAGTTTAGATTGTGCACAGAGTCAGTCAGTCAGTCAGTAAAACCACTTTATTCGATTATTTAAAATCATAAAAGTACAATACACAAAACAATAAGCAAAACTTGTTTACATTAAATAAATATGAGCGATGTTAAAAAGAATAAAAACATCTGCAGCAGTTTTATGGTTCATCAGGGCTAAAAAATGTCAGATAAAAAACAATTGCATTAAGATATAACAATAGAGAGATTCATACATCATTAAGCATGGGATATCTTTTTTTCCTGAGGCGTACAGCTGCGACGAGGAAACTGGCAATATTAAAAATGTTCAGTGTATTATCAAGCATTTGAAGATAGATTAATGCTGGTCTAACCTGAGAGAAGCCCTTACCCCTTAATAGAGGGACTAAAAATCTCCTCCGGATATCATTATAAAAATCACAGAACATCATAAAGTGCAATGTGTCCTGTGGTGAAAAGTTGTCACACTGACAAGGGCTTGTATCCTCTGGTTTACACCAACCTGGAAGATTACACAGCGAGAAATTAATTAAGTTAAAACGGAACCTAGTCAGGAGCCAAGGAAGAAAAGGCTTGGTCATAATTCTCAAGTAAGGCTCAATTAATAAAGAAGAATTTATCAAGTAATGCAGAGTCATTACTGTGGCATTCGCTGTTAAAATTGATTCACAGTTTGAAAAAACTCCAGTCTTCGTAGAAATATTTCAACTCGGTCTCTTATCTCATGTGCATCTTATTGCAAAATTGCATTGCACAAATGTTTCATGCCTACAATGAAATACAAACATCGCATAGGCAAACGTTTGAGAGTCGTAAAGCAAAGTAAAATAAGTGAAATTGTTCATTGAGAAATATTTAGAAAGTCAACAACATCACTTCTTGCTTCACAGCCAATTTTACCACCATGAGATTCCACATGCAACCTAAAAATTACTCATTCTACAACTTCTAATAAAATGTATGAATTAATTTACCAATTTCCATGTGTAAGCATTGGGTCAATCCATGTGGGTATTTGAAATATGATGCCCTCAGGTCAAATCTTTTCATAGAGACAAAACTTGGATTTTTACTTCCAAGTGCCAATTTCACCTCCACGATAATAATTTGACTGCATAGATGCAGTCAAATGGGTACACAATGCAATCCCATCTACCAAGAATAAACTCAAGATTTATATTTTAAATAGGCCTGGGCGTATGGAGTTTTGCTACGCAGAACTTTGTGAAGTTACAAAAAAACTCCCTGAAGTTCCACAAGTGGCAGAGTTCAGTGCGAACTACAGTTTGTGCGGGTATTCCTGCAGCTAGGGTACAAATTCTACCTGAGCTGCAGCTCGCACTCGCAAACTTACCATTTGTGATCGCGAGCAGGGAAAAAACTCCGCTGCACAACCCGAAGCGCAGTTTTCTGCACTCTGAGAGCTCCGTGGAGTGCGGAGTGACGAAAACTGAATGAAGTTCACCACCCAGGCCTAGTTTTAAACCCAGCCGTTGTGTGAAAAAAAGAGAGGAGTCATCTTATAATGCCTTAAAATGCCTAACTATTTGAAACACCACAATAATGTGAAAACAGAAAAAGAAAGCTAAAATGATAATGACAAAAGTTCAAAACCCTTAATCAGTAATTGTCCCTCCCTGCAGTTTTTTTCTTTATTGCCTGTTAGTACGCCAGTATAACTTTTCACCATGTGTTCACTGCCTCCTCCAAAACCACCCTCTACTCCAGTGGCACGCCAGTAGAGCAAATCAATACAGCTGGATGATGGACACCGAAAGTGTCCCACTGATGTACCTCAAGGGAATAACTTTTACATGGTGACTCCCTGGTTGATGGCAATCATATCCATTTGGGGACACAATTCAGTGCTGTTCTTTTTCGAATACTTTTGCATCCTGGGATTGCGATCTATTCTTCTGTAGCCGGTGCATTAGAACTATTGTAAGGACCAGTGTGAACCTGACAAGAGCTACCGTAGAACACACCATGCATGGTGCACACTCACCTTCAGCTGGTGCCAATAAAATTAAATTCTCCTCTAGGACACTGATCTGCAGGAGATGGGATTAGGTGCTTGCTGATCCTATGGTAGCATCCTTGTACTAAAGAAAAACGCAAGCCTGCTTCCAGGACCGGCCTGCTAGCTATTCAGAGAATGTTGAGCTGCATATGGGACTAGTACCAGTGAGACCGATCCATGAAGGAGTATTAACCACCTGGTGAACAGACCAAGAAATCGTTTGGACTTGGGATGGAGGCCCATTCACACATCATCAGGGAGTTACTTTGTGACCAAACTGTGATTCTCTCAAAGAGACTTTCCACACACACACACTCCCTCGATAGAAAGCCATTCTCGCTTTCCTTCCAAAGCCATCACTGCCCCGTCCCTTCAAACTAGGTCTATCTATGCTCCTATTTAGCAGTGGCCCCCAACTGTCCACCATGAGGCTGCCCCAGGAGTTAACTTGTACACTTCTTGATCTCTATTATGGAGGTCTAGCAGCCAGAGCCCTTGTACCTGGACTACCATTTATGAAGAGTGCTCAAATCTCCTATACCCTGCAGCCTGTGGCCAAAATGGAGAGACTGCAGGAGGCATGAAATAAAATGCTATCAATAACATCACACTTTATAGTTCATAGTCTCTTTACCATGCAGGATGTTTCCTAGATTTCTAAAACTCACAACACCTATAATTTCCTTAGGTTACTCCTCTACTAGTATTTTCCATCCTTGCAGTTATCAAAGCACACCCCAAATAACCGTTACCACCTACCAAATGATTTCCTAGTCTTTCCATTCAAGAGTCTCCATTTATTTCTCCATCCATCATCAACACCCAAACAATGCCTCCACCCTTGTTCTTCTCCTTCCTATTCACATCTACTTCACATGTATATTTTTTTTAGGTCAAGCCTGAGCAGCGCATGCACTGCTCTGCGAGCCATGCTGCATTAGTGTATGCATTTGAAGCTCCGCTCACTCTCTACCCATATTTTTAATTGGCTTGTGTCTTTGTCCTTTGTAAATGCTGGCTTCTGATTCATTAATAGGCTTGCTAGTCCCTCCTAAGTACCTTCTTGTCTTCATTTGTAACCTCCCATGGCGACTGGCCCTTTTACTTTGCTTGTTTTTTAATTCACCTCATCCTCGTCGCCAAATATATAGTAAGAACGCATGATGCTATAATAGCTTTCCAATGTCGTATGTGTCCCTGAAAGTTTAAGCTTAGTCAGCTTGATAAATAAACTAAAAGATCACATCTGCATGATCGGAATCCACTTTTTTGTGGAAGTACACAACTTCTGACCAATCATAGCATGTACTCCTGGTGGAGCCAAAGCCCCTCTCTAGTGATGCTCACATAATAGTCTGGTGACAGCTGCACTATCAAGCCAGACCATGAAAAAGGGGCATCAAAACTTGGAGGTTTTAAAAACATGTACTTTCTAGTACACTTCTGGTCCATAACTTGCTTCTTGTGGCAGAAGTAGATTGCTCCCCAACAACAAAGAAAATACTGCAGTTTTACAGTACATTATCATATTCTTATAAGCTGGAATGCCTACTTGTCTCTGCTACAAGGTTTGTGCTGTGACAGTGTCCCAAGAAGGAATAGTTGGTTGCGATGGTGTTGATGCTTACAAATGGGCTACATTTTTCATAAAAAGACTAAAGGGATCCACATGTATTGATTCAATTAGAAAAGGTCTAGACTCCAACTTAAATGAAAATCGAATTTTGTACAAAAGAAAACTATTGTAGGTCACAGAACAGGAAGTAAAAATCCGATGGAACTCCAGCCGAACCCTCCTATTGCTTTTGCAGTGCTGCAGGAGTAACACAGGACCTGGAGAGTTAAAAAACAAACATATGTAGAGGTAATAACAGTCACTAACTGAACATTAAAGAACAGTGCAGATAATTGAAAAGAAAAACTGAAGATAACATTACTGTTATATCTTACTAGCCTAATAACTTTTTGTACAAGGCTGGCTTAGTATATGGTGAAGCACCCTGCACTAATCTGGACAACCCTTATGGTGATTTTAGTGGTCTTAGACTACCCTAGAAAGCTCTCTAAGTGGTAGCTGTGTAGAGCAGCTTTCGGGCTTAGTCCAGAAGGACTGTAAAGCGCTTGTTTTACCAGTACTAATTATATAGTGTAGGTTAAATGAAAAAGAACCACCCAATGTAGTTATAAAAATATGTATTTATTATAAACACTCACTAACAGTTCACAATATCTCCTACCCAGATATCTAGCCACAATGCACTCAATACTTTGGAAATAGAACACGTAAGTAGCACAAATACAGAATGGTCTCCAGGGGGAGACCAAACCATATACTAAAATAGCGGAATGCGAACCATGACCTAAGTTGAGACTGGACCCAGAAGACGGAAAATACCGGGGACCCAAGGAACCACCCAAGGTAAGTGTCTAGAACCCTCATGGAGGCCCTGTGCAGAGTGGGAGCACATCAGTGTGCTCCATTCAAGTCAATGGGTATGTCACGGTTTCAGTACTAAAGAAGAAGGACCCTTCCCAGAGGACCCTGAAGAAACCCTGTGGAAGATGGAAGATTGGAGAATCACCCCGCCCGTGGATACCTACACCAGCGAAGCCGGGTGCATAGGTGCAAAGTGAATTTGGAAAGAAGGTAAAAGAACCCAAAGGTAGCTGCAAGCAGAGGGTACAGAGTATATGTCACTCAGGAGTGACTCGGAGGCATGGAAGACGAATGAGCACCAATGTCGGAGATACAGGATAGATGACAGTGCCCTTTGAGCGGCAGGCAACACTGTGGGAGACCAGGAGCCATTCACGAGATGTCCCATGTCGGATGTCAAGAACCAGGGGTTTGGTGTCCATCGGGAGTACAAATAAGCTTCGGCACTGGCAACAAATGTAGTATGCAAAAAAGGTACAGTGTTGGGACCAGCAAGGTCCAAGTGAATCACCACAAGCAGGTAAGTCAGAGCAGATGAGAGCAAGCAGGGGAGCCCACTGGAGCCAAAGAAGGCTCTCAAGATGACCCACAGGCTGGGGGCATAGGAGTTGCAAGAGGACCTCAAGCAGCTCACCGATGAGGCAGGCTCATGGTGCAGAGGATGTGGTGAGGACAAGGATCTTGGTTACAGGAGATGCTTAAGGCTGGAGCTTCTTGGAGCCCGAAGATCTCTGCAGGAGAGAGTCAACAAGCCTTGGCAATGGCAAGTCAACACGATGCACTGGGGTACTGCTCCAGCAGTTCTGGTGAGGGATACTGACTTCTAACTTGCTGTGAACAGAAGACAATTAAGACCTCAAAGGAGTTGCTGAATCACCACCTGTATTGCTGAACCTTTCGGAGTCCTTTGGAGCTCAGGAACAGCTTTGTTGTGTTGCGTGCAGGTACAGGGAAGTGACTCCTTCACTCCATGGGAGATTCCTTTGGGTGTCTTTGATGTCCACAGGCCTTGTGAAGAACCCATATGGAGCACAGGCACAGACATCACAGAAGACTGTCAGGACAGCGAGACCAGGAGCAGCAGGAGTCATCCCACTTTAAGTCTCGCTTCCCAAAGCGAAGTTCAACAAAGTCCAAAGTGTCCAGATGGTTGAAGATTAATGGCCAGATTTAGGTGGCCCACTACCGGTTGGTAACGGCCAAAATTACCGAATTTCGGACGTTACCGACCGATATTTAGGGCTTGAGATGTAGGAGGCAGGTTTAAGGATTCGGTAATTTACCGAACAGTAATTTAAATACTGATTCAGTAAATTACCGATTCCTTAAGGTAGGGAGCATTCAAGTGAGTGCATTTTTCATCTAAGGATTCGTTATTTACCACCAACTACAAGTTGGTGGTAAATACCGAATACCTTTCAAAAAGCAACTATTTGCTTTTTTGAAAGTGCTATGTGGCAGAAATACGTGCCCCTAGGGCATGTATGTCTGCCACATGTGCACCCATGCACTATTCAGGGGTGCAACAGGGTGTCAATGTGACACCCTGTCACCCTTGTAAAAGTTCTCCCTATTACAGATTCGGTATTTACCGAATTGGTAATAGTGAATGGCTTCCCATTCATTCCTATGGGCCTTCAGGCCCATAGGAATGAATGGGAATTACTGAATCGGTAAATACCGATTCTTAAATACCAATATTACCAATTCGGTAATATTTACCGAATTTTTATCTACATACCATTTACCGATTCTGAATACCGAATCGGTAAAATTCGGTATTTTAGAATCGGTAAATGTAGATTTCCTACATATGGCCCTAGGTGATTTCAGGTCTGAATCTTGTACCACAGTGAATCTAAAGAACCACTCACAGGTGAGCCCTAATGTACCCTAAGGAAAGGGTTGGCTGCTCACCCTATACCTGACAATTTTTAGATAGGCGATCTCATGTAGGTGATCGACTAGATACTTGTGGGTATACCCCTGCTGCAGACAGTCTTTGCCTGTGAACAACTCTTCATAAAGAATCCACTCCCTCCAGACACCCAGGCCTTATCAGATAGCCAAACCCATACTATGCACAGCCTTTGCCTTATACAGATCCTTATGCAGATGGATGACCTCTTGTGGGCAATGAACTAAACATGAGTAGAAAAGTACCTACTGTGAACACTCTTTGCCGTGTGCAGAACCCTTGGATTGAGAACCCACTCCCTTTTAATATCTAAGGTCTTTTAGGTTGTGAAGACCCTACTGATCACAGCCTTCCCCTGGTACAGAACACTCTACAGATAGCCAACCTGTTGTGTGCAAACACAAGGTGCAGACAGTCTTCACTCCTTTGTAAAACTTCTGATGCAGAGCCCACTCCCTCCTGACACTCAAGGTGAACACCAGTTCTGTACAACCTACCTCCTTTAGCAAAGCTTTTACAGATAGCTGATTTCTTATGGACAATAAGTGAGACATGAGTTAACAAGACTCTGCTGCATATGGGGTACCCCCTGGGCACAGCCATTCACAGAGAGGTCACTCACTTTGCATACCCAAGATCCATTAGGAGGCCAATCATCTTGCAAACGTTTACACCCCTTAGCAGTAAAGAGATTATAGAAATGTTGGTGTACCTTGCTGAATATTTCCCAATATGATATGCGTACACCAAAGTGCCACATTCATTGGATGATGTCATCCATGGCGTTATTGAACATGTAATGAGTAATGTAATATGTGAGGCCATAATCCGTGCATGGCGGGCGTGCAAGTTATAGTGATCTCTGTGAACCATAACTTGCGAATTTCAATGTTATTTTTGTTTAAAATGCCACGTTATGACTGATATTTTCACCTAATACTAACGCCCCTTTACCTGTTTGCTGTGATTGCCGACACCAGCACGCCCTCCCCAGTACAGGTGACACTAGGGAGGGTTAGAAAATTACCTTTTTGGTGCTCCCAAGGCTCGGCCTACTTTTATAAGAGCTTCCTGAGCTTTTTTTTGTATTGTAATGATCAGAACGCGCTGACGTTATTACAAACAAAAGTGAAAGTAAAACGAGCTGAAGTGCTCGCTTTACTTTCACTGAATTAGTGCTTTGCGAGCTATGTCAGCCCCCGGAGCACAGATTCTACAGAAAGAGGTATTGTTGGAAAGGGAAGAATTTCCACTTTCCAATGGTACCTCTGCCCAGTGGATGCCTGCTTGAGGATAGCACAAGGAGAGCAATCCCCAAGGAGGGAGTCACTCACTAGACACCAGGAAGAGGGGGAGCAGCTCCATGGGCAAGGGCTTGTGCCCTCTTTGTAAATTATTGTACTCAGTCTTTTTGCCCCCATGCGGGGCAGATGGGGAAAATTACCACTGATCAGGCCCATTAGAGGGACAAAAGGCCACTAGGCACCAGGGATTTGTTTTTTAAATAAAAATATAGGGGTGGGGGCTGCTTATGACGGACATGCCCCCACCCCTAATGAACTGGGAAACTACCCCCCCCCCCCCCCGGGCAGATGGGGTAATTACCCCATCGGGACAGAAAGTTCACTAGAAGCCAGATAAAGCTCATGCACAAAACGAAATAGGGGTGGGGGCTGCCCACAATTGGCATGGGCTAAGCCCCCATCCAAAGTAAATTTTGCAACAGTGTTTCTGCCCCCCCCCCCCGAGGGTAGAAGGGGTACTCCCCCACACCAGGAAAGTTTGGGAAGTTCCTTACACCAGGGATTGTGCCTTTGGGCAAACAAAAGTGGTGCGGGTGTTGCACCTGGGCATTGGCCACACCCCACCTCAATGAGGATAAGTATGTTCTTTCCCCACCAGGGGAAGACAGGGGGTGTGCCCACAAATTGCCCCTGGCAGGGGGCAAAAATGCCACTGTATGGCACTAATCTATATTTTTAAATAAAATAATGGAATGGGTTTGTGAATCCTGACATCAGGCCCCTACCCCCCTAAAAACTCTACAGTCTTTCTGCTTCCCTATGTACTAAAGCATCTCATCCCAATGACAAGCAAGATGACATTTGATTCTTTTGGGTGTTATTTTGACATATGGGCCAGGAGAGTGTGGCTAACTCCCAATGTCGCTTAAAGAAAAGGGGTACCCCTGTGTCCCTCAGAACCTGGGTATTAGTGGTTAAACAAACAAATGGTTCTGTTGGATAGGATAAATTGCTTTGGAAAATGCTAATATATGCAAATGAAACATAAAAGAGAACTCGCTGATACACACATGCAAATTGGTGAAAAAAGTGCTAAAGTGCTGAAATATACGTACAGTGAAAATGAGTAGATACAATTATATACACAAGTGATTAATAGGCCAGCAATTAATTGATCCCCAAGGAATCCTAGTGTATTGTAGAGGGATCATGGAGTGCTCTGGACCTAATTGAGCGTCGACGTTTCGTAATGTTCGGCTTCACATTACGAGAAGTTTCCGGCTTTGGACACTGTGCTGCCCGATCAGCTCCACGGCGGATATGACCAGCAACTGAGCGGCAGTACACCAGGCGAATCATTAATCCTGTTCCATACTGTCAACGTCCGCTTCCTGTCTTGATAAAGACCCGCAGCGACCACCAACTGGGGCGCACCAGGGTCGAAACGTCGACGCTCAATCAAGTCCAGAAAGCTACTGGGTAGGCTAAGAGACCTTGACACAAAAGGCACTGTAGTGTTATGGGGAGATATCACCAAAAATGATAGCTATCCAATTTGGAGCTGTGCTCGGCTTCCACCCATGGGAACCTTCCAACCCCAGACATTTTTTCAAACTAGACAACTAGGGAATTCCAGGCTGGTCTGTCTTGCATGGATCCAACAAGATTTTCCTACCCTCAATGCCCTGCAGACCTCAAACTTTGCCTGCAATTGCACATTTTCCTTGCATTCCTGTGAAGGAAACTTCCTGAATCCGCTGAAATGCTCAAAATTCCTACCACCCAGTCTTATCCCACTTGTGCTAATAAAAATGCTGTGCCATTGTGTGGTTGGGCCTTGTGCACACAATAGAAATGTATCAAACCGATGTCAATAAGTGTCCCTTCGTAAGGGCTCCATTTGAATTTGATTTGATCCGTTCCTGTCACAGGCGCTAAGCACAGCCACACAAGTACCTTGGGTTCTTCGAAAGTCGACAATACCTATAAATCCCCGCAACCAGAAGGACCTAGTGGACATAATGGTATATTGCTTTTGTAAATTGGCCCCAGCTACCTTTGTTTTTTCATTGAAAACCTATCTACACACACCCACAGTTTATGTCTTACTTTGTATATGTGTGTGCACATATATCTATACTGTGGTTAATTTGTAAAAGTTAATGTTGGCGTGCCTAATACCAAGTTTGCATAGTCTTTATTCTACCTTGTGCCTCTTGAGTCCACTACCAGACACTCCCTGTCCCTTTATCTCACTCTTGTAAGTTCCTGGTTTCAACTCTTTATGGAGGGTTTTCTGTCTTTCTCTTCCTCTGTCTTTCCATTTTTCTGATACAGAAAAATAAGTGCTGAACCCCAAAGATTAGTGCTGGTAGACCCCACAGGCTCACATTAAGCACTGTATCTATATATGCACAATTAGATATAGCTACACACATAAATATAAAGGCAGATTTAAGCAAATAACATTGCTTTTCACTGAAAGATGTGGTTGAAGCAAATTAATGTGTGTTGCAAGATACAGTGTATTCGTTTTTTTCAGTTTTACCCCCTGGTACATTCAGCAGCTATGGTGGTGGGGTACAAGGATGGCCAGGACCAACAGCTGGACCATGGGCCCCGTTTTCCCACCCCTTGGAGGTGCAACTAGGTGGAGGGGGAGTTGCATAGCAAAAACATAAATCGCTAAAACATGTAGGGGCAGATTTAGAAGCCCCTTGCGCCACTTTTGCGTCACTTTTAACATGGGAAAAGTGACACAAAAGTGGCGCAAGGGGCTTGTAAATCTGCCCCGTAGTTGGAAGTCGGAGGTATTCTCTGTACCCAATAGGCAATAGGGGACCCAGCATTCGATGCGTCTTTAGGTGATAGAGGCAAATTAGAGAAAGAAATATCACCACGAATAGCATCACCTCTGGACACTTGGGCATTCGTCCTAACAATTGGTATCTGTGACATATGACTGGTAACATAGCTCAGTAGAATGAACACATGCTGTTGAATAAATCAGTATGAAATGTGTACGTCATTCAAAAGTGCAAATATAGGTGAGTCTGATTAAATTAGTAATATTGGACTGAATGATAACACTTATACAAAATTAAAAACAAAACTTTTTGGGGCATATTATCAAGAACGCCGTTAAAAATTATCGCTGTTTTAGTGGCAGTTTTCTGCCGGTACACAGATAATTTTAACGCCGTCCTTGATAATATGCCCCAAAATACATTAGGAGTTTAATTTCTTTCATAAACGTTCTTTTGCTTTTTTGAGAATTCACTCAACTCTACATGGGTTCTCCTGGGATTGCCACACCAGGGTCATTCCTGGGAACAATTTATGAATGTTTGTGCCTTTGGCATTTCCACAATTCTAAATTATAAGCACAGTTTAATTCTGCATGGTAGAAATGCATTGGTTTTCTTGTTTCTCAATGGGGGAAAAGATTTTCTCTGTGCAGCTACCTCTTCACTTATACCCTGTTGAGGACCGAGAGTGTCCCTTTCCGCTTCTTACCCTGGTATGGATTTACTCCACTAAGTGACTACTGCAAATCTCTGAGAATGTCCAAGTAGGTAAGGTTGAGGGCTGAGTTGTGAATACGCACAAACTGACATGTTAGGGGCCTTCACAAACCTTAAAAGCAAACCATGCCCTGAATCGGTCACCCCCTACTCATTGAGTGGACGTACCCCGCAAGTAATACGGCATTAACAAAAGCTAGTAATACACAGGAGTAAGTGGATTTAAGACTGTTTGGTCACCTTTGGTTAAGACCTAACAGTTGTAAATTCAATCCTAAATTTAGTCTTGCACTAGAATTGGATCTGTAAATTGGTCCCTTCTTGGTTCGACTTCAAGGGACAATGCATTTTTTGTGGCCTGGGCTACTAAAGTGGTCAATATTACTGTTTATGAGTATCAAAATATAGCATTTGAAAATGTTCCCAATAGAGCTCCAGTAGACAAAGATGACAACAACAAGAGTGAGTTCTTGGAATCCAAACAAAGGCGGGACTGAGGCATTAGCGACCTCCTCGGTGCATGCCCGGCATACTTACTACAGTCTGCCAGAGGGCAACACATCCAGACAAAAGGAGCTTTCACAGAACACGCTCAGTGTCGAAGGGGCAGTAATGGGCCTGTTATTAGTCAACAGCAACAAGTGCATGTGCACTGCTGTTGTGTTATCTCCCGTGACAGGAAAATAGGAGTTGGACTACATCGCCTGAGGAAGCCACAATTAAAGTTAGTTCACTATGGTCACAGCAGACAGCACAGTCACCTCCTCTGCAGAGCATCTTCATAAACCATGAGCACGAGAAGGGGCAGAATTGAAAACAGTGTTTACCTACAGGTCACAGGGTAGATGGTTCTGACGTCACACAGTGCAGCAGTGAGATTGGTAGCACTGATCATGGGCAGCTTGTGGTCTGACAAGATCAGGGTACTGACGTTTTGATGACGTTTTGATAACTAAAACTGTGTAGCTAGAGTATTTAAAGTTCTTAAATTTTGTATTTTTACTGAGAATTATGTGCATATTACTATTTTATGCTCTACATTGTGCGTTTATGAATTACTTCTTGGCCGGTTACTATCCTTATCTGTTCTTTTGTGGTCGTTGTACATGCCTATTGCACGTTCAATATGGATGTATTTTATCTTTGCTATTGTGATTTTTGTCTCTTATGGATTCTAATAATCCGAATAAAGATGGAATTGAATTGATTGACAATAGTACTGGTTGGATCAGCTGAAACTACATAAGACCACAAAGGCGTTTCTTCTGAAAGCGCGTGTCAAGCATGCAATGCAAGCAGTGGCCACCAGGCTTAGATTTATACAAGCTCACTTCTCGCGGCTTCCCAGGCATTCATTTTGCTCGGCTAAATACTGTCCTCAATACGACTCCAAAACTCATATCAGGTACATAAAAGTCTAAAATCTGCACCAATTGCGTTGCTAGACCCCCAATAAAAGGGAGGAAAATGGGTCCCCTAGGTACGGGTTGGGTAATAAAAGACAGTCATAATTGGAACTCAGCCCCCTCACACCCCTGGGACCCGGTGCCACTGCACCTGCTGTACTATTACTAGCTAGGCCCCCGGTCTGAACATCAACACCAATGCCCGTCTAATGTATCCTTGCCAGAACGTACGTCTGAACAACCTTCTACACACCTGACAATAAAATTGACCATTCCAGGGGCCTAAAAACACTAGGCTTAAGAAAACAGTCAGTTTCTCTCAGGCCATGCTCTCAAAAATTGGATTAAAATCCCAGTGAAATCAGATTGGCAGCCACTTTTACTTCTTTTAAAAACGGTCTAAAGATCTACCTCTTTCAAAAACACCTCAATCACCTATGGGTCTGACAAACCTTCCTCATAGCATCAAATTCTTCACGCGCCTACTCCACTCCACTCTCCCGATGCCAGTATCTTAAATGCTACCATCTTCCTGCATTATAGCAATCAGTGCTTCACACACGTACTCCTTAAGCACTAAAATGTGCCTGTTATGGGACACATGGCACCTGCATGTTTGTGCCCCCTGAAGATGCACTTCTGATTGTGCCTTTTATTCAGGCTGACTGGGAACCAATAGGAGCCCTGACAGAAATGTTCAAACCACCCCCATTCCTCTCCACTCACTTCATTCCACTAATTCTCTCTCTCTCTCTCTCTCTCTCTCTCTCTCTCTCTCTCTCTCTCTCTCTCTCTCTCTCTCTCTCTCTCTCTCTCTCTCTCCCCTCTCTCCCCCCAAAATAAAGACTCACGTCATTTTGAAAAAAGTTATTTGTTGCTTTTTGCTCCAGAGCTCAATTGATGCTGTCCGGCTCATATGGATCCACTCAAGGCCTGGTCACTTGGCCTGCATCCTCTGTAGCCCATGGCCACCTTTTCTCAGGGCCTTGTTCTAAAAAGAATTCCGATAGATGTGATCCCAAAAGAAACAAAACCCTGCTGTGCTCAAAACAGTGACCATTAATTAGAAAGTTAGAACCCTTCTTAGCCATGCCTTGGAGGTATGTGTGACCGCTATGATCTGTTATGTAAGGTACATCCTTGTTTCCAACCAGTCTCCCCGGATTATGACTTTCTGCAGCCTGAATGCTTCTCTTTCGCTTTATTCCTGAGGCAATGGGAATAGGGGTGTGCGGACTGTGGGGTATCCAGCTATCTTCATTTCTCCTGTGAGCTGGAGACACGTGCAGTGAACATCCACCTTCAACATCTGGTCTCCATTAACATGCCCAGGACAATTCATCAAGATTCAATCATTGGAACATCATTGTAGCCACCTCAGAACTCTGGGCTAGTGTTTTTGCCTTTTTTTTAAAGACAGTGGAGTGACCAGGATAGGACTAGTCTTGCCAGAGGTGATACTGTCTTTAAGACAGTATGTTTGATGGACCCTAGAGCTTGAGAGGGATCATGTTTTTCTTGTAGTTGGTGGCGGTGAGAAATTTTCCTTGCTTTCATTATGGCCATTGGCACCCTATACGCACCTGAACCTTGCTCCAGTGTTTCATATTTGACCCATCCCAGCAGGTCGGACTGGGGTACTTCCTAGGGTTCCTAGAATGATGGGATCATCCCTGTCGGCGGCTCTCATCAACATCTAGCCTTCTCTAGTTGACCAAAGATGAGGTTGGTGTCTGGTTTATCCGCTGTCACACTGAACCCAAGTACTTACCTTGTGAAAAAAAGATCTGCAGCGGCGCAATGTTTTTCTTTGGATACCACCTCCAGGATTGTGAAGTAACAAGGCAGTCTATTCTTGATTCCAACTATTGCCTCTTTCTCCCACCACACTCGTTTTCCACTCTCTTTATCTCAATTTTGCAGGTTTTTTATTATCCCAGTTTTCTTCATTTCATTTGTAACTATTTTCCTATCTTTCCTTTCTTTCTTTGCCTTTTTGTTTTAATTTATGCCTTTCTCCATTCTCCTGCTGTGGGTCAAAGTCTGATGTGTAAAATCCATCTCGGTCCCCAAAAACGAGTGCCTGTGCCCACTACCTGCACCATCCGCCCAAGGTAGCCACTGATCAAGCCACCTACATTAGTTCCAAGTCCAGTATGGATACGAATGAAAGATATATAGAACTGGAGGAGAAGGTGTGTCCCCTACAGTAGGATCTGACGGTAACTTATAGTAATTAGGGCATGAACCTCCTTGGGCAACCCACCCGGACCAGGACCTAAGTTCTGAAAACGCAGCATTATCTTTGACACAGAACTATCCTTCAAGCCACAGGCCAACCACGTGATAAAGCAGTCAGTTCACATCTCAAAGTGGCCAAAAATACCGCCTTATCTACACTCTCTGCGCAAACACACTTTGATAAGGGCCACATTGCCGTGTCCCGCTCGACGACAGCAGCGGATGCCAGTACGCCGCCCCTTAAAAGAAACGAAGGAACGCCAATGAATACAGAGTAAGGAAGACCACTGCATCTGAGGGTGGAGGCCCAGGGTCCCCAACAGTATGTGTCCCAAGTAGAATCATAGATAAAAAAAAAAAAAAAAAACGGGATGTTCAAACCCAACATGTAAATAATAGAAAGAAGCAATGACAAAGTTTCACAGCTTGAGAACATCTTTATTGTTTAAAAAAAATCATGGTGCACTCTGGGGAAAACACACACGTATTTTAGGAAACACCCACACCCACCTTTTCTGTGGGAGCACATCTCTCAGAGGGGGCACCCCCTGATCCTCCCCTCCTGACAGATGATGATTTAAAAGCAGGGGCGGACAAGCCTTTTATTCCACCGGGCATTTCCCCAGTGGGCTAGAACCAATGGAGGCCAGTATTGAAGGCCCAGGGTTCCTGCTGGTGACTCTGTCAATTTCCCTAGCTCCCCAAGGTGAATTGCAGCAGGGAGGGGGGCCTTCAAGAGAGAGAGAAAGAGAGGGGGAGGCATGGAGAAAACAAATGGAGAGAGAGTAGTGAAAGATATAGAGAATGGGTGGCAAGAGAGAGTAGAAAGGAGACCACGGGAGAGGGCTGGTTTGTACATTTTTGCCCGGGCTGCTTTTTGCTCCCCACTCCAGCTCTGTTCAAAGGAAACATTAACTCCAGCCTTTTCTGTAGGACCACATTATTCAAAGATGGCAGCCCCTCACTTCTCTTCACCGAAGAGCAAAGCACTCAGCGAAGATGGCCATTTTGCCATGTTGGTAAACATCACTCATAGGAGAGACTGACTAATTCCCCTCCATTTAACAACGCATTGCTTCACTCGTAGGAGGCACCCTCTCCAGTCCTTGTTTGTAGCACAAAGTACACTGCCCAGAGCTGTCAACCACCCCAGTTGCTGCTTGGAGGAACACAGCATATCATTGGATGAAAACTCACCCTGGCCATACCAGTGCGAGTCCATCATTCTGGAGAAATATCCTACACAGCTCGGGTCTGTAGGAGCAGGTCACTGAAAGGAAACTGAGGGGCATATTATCTAGATGTGCGTTATATAACGCACATCGCACATTTCCATATCGCCGGCTATCGCCGGATTTTTTCGCTGTGTTAGCGCGTAATTATCAATGCGCAACACGTAGGCGAAATTAAATCCGGCGATAGTCGGTGATATGGAACATTAGCGCATGAAAACAAATGTTTTCACGCGCTAATGTGTGCCTTGATGATATGGAGGGGTGGATTCAGCGTTATGATCTACCCCCCCACGTTATCAATGCCTTAACACCTGGTCAGAGCAGGCTTTGGGAGACCTGCGATAAACAAGTTTATCGCAGGTCTTCTTCTCCCAACGCCTGCCTTGGTAATAGGGTGTTCCCACCTCCAATCACATTTTACATGTGGTTGGACGTGGCAACGCCCTCTTTGCATGTCATTAGCGATGTTTCACGTTGACATGCAAAGTGGGCTTGGGGCAGGCGTTAGCATGCCCTTGTTAATAGGGCGCTGGAAGTATCGCCGCTTTCTCGGCATAATTCACCGAAAAAACGGCGATACTTCAGCTTGCTAATATGCCCCTGAATCCTTTACTTCACAAGAGGTTAGACATATTTGTTTCTAATGCCCCCCCCCCCCCCAGACCATAAAAATACACAATGAGAGCTGGTAGAAAACTAGTGAAATAACTGATAAATTAAGCAAATGTCAAGTACCTGGATTGCCTAAAATATAAAGAAGGTTTATCCACTCTTCCTCAAGGTGCTCTTATGGATTGTTCTTCCCTATTTTCAGCACGTCAACTAATGATTATTAATGGCTATTTCTCACTGGTAAGGCAATTTGCACACTCTTCAGTAATACTCATGCATGTTGTCTTCATGTCCATTCCTTGTTACAGTGCAACTTTCCGCTCTCTGGTGTAATTGTACATCATCCAAAAGCAGTGATGCAACAACAAGGAGGAGCTCCTGTATCCTGGATTTTTTCTGTTTTGGTCACCTTGGTCTGTGAATGTCTCCCACTGGACTTTGACAATTTTCTTCAGGTTTCAGCTCAGCTCCCTGGGCTTTCCCGATAGTCGTTGGCTCTTTCCGGATTCTCTGCTGTGTCCTGGATAGAACATTTGATCCCTAGACTTAAGGGAGAATTGGATAGCTGCTAGGGTTTTAGTCTGCACATGGGTCGTTTCTGTTTTTCCCATTTGCCTATGTGTGACATTTGCATGCTGAGGTGTGAGAATGACTAACACATTTTTGTGAGTTCCTAAAAAAGAAAACTGGTAATATAAAGAAATTGTTAAATCCCCCATGTTGGATATATATGTAACACATGTGTAGCAATCACTTATCTAATATATGGCAGCACACCATCCTTGGTGGCAGCAGTCCAATGAGAGTTGAGCAATCTGCGGAGCCACCTTTTCATGCAGTAAACTGAGACTTCATTGGCTGTAGCAACCCAGCTCCATCACTCATTCTTTAGTGGTGAGAGTAATTGCTTGGGTAATTTCTTTGAATATAGCCACCAAACAATTGACATAAATATATGAGTTAAACACAGAGTTGCGTGAGACATGGCTGGGCTAGAGTTTACCACTACTTCAGTTTTTTGGAGCTGTTCAACCATTCCTGTGGCCTCACTCAGCTCCTGTGGCTATGCAGCTATTTTCTCATGATCTTCTCTAGACAGGGCGATGGTCATGTTTGTCCTCGCAATCCGAGGATGTCCTTTTCTGTGAATACTTGCTCTCGCTACACAGGCTGCTCTTATTGTTCCAGCAACCCCTGCGGAAGTCCAATAGCCTTTTCCCTTGTCAAGTGCAGATGACTTACAAATTCCACCAAAGACAGGTATTTAATAACAGCAATAGCAAGTGAAGAGAGGCAGAAAAAATGTTTTAAAAACGCAGGAAAAACAATTGCCTTAGTATACTGTGAACAAGAATACCTGCAAAAGGTACCAATGTATAATTAATTTGAGTGCCAATTGTGTAAAATTACCTTGCACAGAGGAAACTTGTTTCCAAAGTCATGGAACTCACCCACCAACCACCAACCGTGGTCAAAGATGTTCAGAAGAAGATGTACTCTGCTGAAAAGGAAATCATAACATATGAATTGGCCAAGAGTGAGTATAATGTGTTACTTCTTGAACAAAATATTGTTTCATAGTTGACATTGGGTAAGTGGGTGAAGATTGCCTCAGCCAGCATAGATGGAAGCTATTCTTTATTGAAAAGTCTCCGGTACCAGGACACAGGAGATAGCTTCCTTTGTTTAACAGTTACTTATTCGTCTTAAGAATAACATTAGTATGCAATATACGGTGGACCAATTCTGTATAACCAACTTTGAAATACACACTGTAAACTTATTTAGTTATTTTATTTTTATTTTGATAGTTTTATATAGCGCAAACATGATTTTTGCGGGTATCAGAGTACTTTACAAGTATACAGAACGCATAGCAATAATAACAATAATACCATATTTGAAAAAAATACAGGATAACATAGTATCGGAAAAGGAAGGGTAAGCATTACAATGTTCAGCGAGCAGAGGAGATAAACCAATTAAAACAAAACAATCATAATCAAGAACACTTCTGGATCATGCAGTGTCGAGGAACGTGGGGGTAGTGTCAGGACTGAGAAGTTGAAAAACATAAAGTTGTAGGTATGCCGAAGTCATACAGAAAATAGAGGAATCTGCATTGGTATCATAGGATCTAGGGAATACATGAAGAGTTTGCGTTTTTGCTGCCCCGTATCACCATTGGTAAAAGAGGGTAAACAGTTGAAGGGCTTTGAACATGCCAAGCAGTGGATTTCATCATGCGAGATCTTTAAGAATATGACTTTTACAATGAGTAGTCTTTAGTGCACCTAAACTGGCCAGCTTTCTGGAAGAAGGACAGCTCTCATACAATTTCCAAAGAAAGAATAGGGTATAACAACATTAAGTGGATGGAATCCCAAAACATGACCCATGGTTTTAATGACGCGCCAGGAGATCATAGACGCTGCATTGTTCAAACCTGGTGCTAGTGCCATGCATTAGACTGAAGTATTCCGTGGACCACCATAAGAAAGACCTCACGATGGATAATGATTAGCTATGCGCCAGTGAATCAGCATTCATGTCAGATGGCAGGTTCAATTAGTCTACACATCTCAGAGACACTCAACATTAAATCCACTGAAATAGTACCGGTGCAGCTGAAAGATGGCTTTAAAGTGGTACACTAAATCTTCAACAAAGAGAAGATGATCGCTGTGATCAACATATCCTGTTCTGAAATCAGTGATGGACACTAGAGTGTCACTTTGCCCCCCAATGAACATAGGAGCCAGGAGTATAGCACAGGCACGTCTTTATTTTACCATGCCAGCTATCTAACTGAAACTCGTACCCTCTTCCTTCCGCTTCCGCCCACGCCCCTTCCTTCCTTGCCTGCCCTGTCCCTAGACAGAGGTCAGGCACAACGATACAACACCTCCCCCTTTTGTACAAAGTCTTACTGTCTCTCAGATCTCTTCAATGAGGCGCGTTGGTAGTCTGGCTTGCCTCCTGGGGCGACCAAGTTGCTCCGGCGTCTTGGTGCGGAGGTCCATAATGTCGCCAGGTCTCACTGGACTACAGTGATCTCGGTCACTGTTTTCACTTTGGCTCATTGAGTCAGTGGAAAGTTCACGTGGCTGGACTTCATCGTGGCTGTTGGAGTTGCACTTTTTGAAATGTGAGATATTTCGGGTAATCCGTTTGTGGTCAGCCTCAGCTGTGATCATAGTTCCTTTCCGGCTACTGACTTTTAGGGGATGTGCAAGGTAGAGACTGTCCGCCTTCATTCTTCGGTCACGCCGGATCATCACCCAATCTCCTTCTTGGATGTCGGTGTGTTTGGCCCGTGTGCGCCGGTCAGCATAGGTCTTCATTTGTAGTTTCTTGTCGTAATCTATCTTGACTAGTGTGTCATGATCGACATTTACAGTCTGTGGTTGGAGAGTACTGTCCAGTGTGGGCAGTCGAGTGCGGGGAATTCTTCCTAGCATCAAGGTGGCTGGACATTGATTGGTGGTGTTGTGAGGCGTGGTGCTATAAGCCCGCAGCACTTCGTTCAGAGCTTGCTGGATGTCTCGATGAGCTAGTTCCGTTTGTTGAACCGCCTTTTTCAGAGTTCCCATAAAGCGCTCCACCATGCCATTAGCTTGAGGCCACAATGGTGTGATCTTCTGGTGCTTGAAGTTGAAGTGGTTTGCGAACTCTGCAAATTCATGGCCATTGAACGGCGGCCCGTTATCGGATTTGACTCGCAACGGGATGCCCCACGCTGAAAAGATCTCGTCGAGAACTGGGATCACTGTGGTCGCTCTGGTGGATGACACTATGTGTGCGAATGGAAATCGGGAGTATTCGTCCATGATGACAACAATGTACTGGCCTGATTTTAGAGGTCCGAAGAAGTCAATTACGACCTGCTGCCATACCCCTTCTGGCAGATCTGACATTTGGAGAGGAGCTGGTGGTTCTTCACGACTCACTAATTGGCACGGGACACAGTCTTTGAGGGTGGCCTCCACCATTTGATAAAGTGTCGCGAACCAGACGCGTTCCCGTTACGCCTTCTTCGTGGCACTTATGCCTCTGTGGCCTTCATGAGCGAGGTTGATCACTCCTTGTCGTAGTCCTTGTGGAATCACAATCCTCCCCCCCTCTGAGGAGCAGACCGTCCTCACTGATAGACAGCTCTTCCTGGACGTGTTTGAACGCTACCAGGTCGCGGACACTCCGACTAGAGTTCTGGGAATTGTCTCTCACATGGCGCCAGGAGTTGCTGCGTATGCGACTCATGACATCTTGCAGGACTGAGTCTTGGGTGGATGCTTCCCGGATTGCCTCTAGTGGAACTGTAGGTGGGCAGGCGGTGTTGATGACAAAATGAATGTACTCTTCTGCCAGTGAGTGCTGCACACCAGTGAGTGTTTGAGGGTGTCGGGACACATAGTCAGCCGGATTTTCTGCCTTCCCCGGTTTATGGATGATGGTGTAAATGTAGTCGTGGAGACGTAGTCCCCATCGTTCAATGCGCGGGGGGATCTTAGCTTTGGGATTGCCAAAGATGGTGACAAGGGCTTGGTGGTCCGTGATGATGGTGAAGTGTTTGCCGTATACGAAAAGATGGAAGTGTTCACATGCCCATACCACCGCTAAGCTCTCTTTCTCGGTGTCGGTGAGACTGTGACTGGTATAGGCAATGATGTGGCGTTGGTCTGAGTCCTCCTGATATTGCGCCAGAATGGCGCCTAGGCCCACGGGGCTGGAGTCAACAGTATTTTCCATTCTCTTCCTGGTGTCAAAGTAGGCAAGGTTGATGGCTGAGCTGACGGCATGTTTGATTTTGTTGAAAGCGTGTTCACATGCTGCTGTCCATGTGAATGGCTGACCTTGTCGGGTGAGGTCCCTGAGGGGATGGCTGATAGTAGCGTAGTCCCGGATGTAGCGTGCACAGTAACTTGCCATTCCGAGAAATGAGCAGAGATCACTGACATCCCGTGGCGTTGAAGTGTCTGCCAAGGCAAACACCTTCTCTGGGTCTGGTTTCATACTGTCTCTGGAAAAGATGTGACCGTAGAATTTTAAGGTTGTCCTATGAGATTCACATTTATCTGCGTTCAGGGTTAGGTTGGCGTTCAGCAACGCATGGCATACTCTGTCCAGAGCAGTATCATGCTCAGTCTGGTCCTTTCCAAATATTAAAACGTTGTTGCTGTAGTTGAAAGCGTTGGGGATCCCTTGGATGACTCGCCGAATGGCTTCTAGGAAGATCTCAGCGGCCGAAGAGATGCCAAAGTTCAATCGCTTGTAGCGAAAAAGGCCTTGGTGTGTTGTAAAGGTCGTGATGTACCGAGACTTGTCGTGTAACTCCAGCTGGTGGTAACCTTTGTTAAGGTCAAGTTTCAAGAATACTGTGGCTCCATTAATACGAGCGATCATATGGCCGTGTTGGGCGCACGCATGTCCACACATAGACGCACTTTATTGCCTTGTCCTTTCTTGGGCACTACCTTTACCGGTGATACCCACGGGGTTGGCCCCGACATGCACTCGATGATGTCTGTCTTTTTGAGGTCTTGAAGTTCATCTTCTACAGCTTGCTGTAGGTGAAAAGGTACCTTCCTGTGGTGTTGGGCCACTGGAGTCACACGTTCGTCGATATGTAGCTTTACTTTGAATTGGTTGAGTTTCCCTAGCCCTTTGAAGAGGTTCGGAAATTTTGCTACAATGTCAGGGGCATCTTCAGTAATGTAGAGAAGTTCCACGAGCTTCAGTCTTTCAGCCGTTGGCAAGCTGAGTAAGCAGTCAGCTAGGTCCGGGCCTTTGACGACATGAACATAGGCTGGGATTTGTCGGTATTTGTATGACAGAGTTGTGCT
Organism: Lissotriton vulgaris; assembly: GCF_964263255.1. Classification (NCBI taxonomy): domain Eukaryota; kingdom Metazoa; phylum Chordata; class Amphibia; order Caudata; family Salamandridae; genus Lissotriton; species Lissotriton vulgaris. The sequence goes on along the minus strand of NC_141695.1, from coordinate 1,139,083,725 downwards.
GAAACGGCCTAGGCACGGCAGTGGCTTTCTGGACATCCACGTGAATATTCGGACGGCTCCCGGTTCTAGTTTAGGCCGTGGTTTCATGCTCTGATACTCAAGCGCACAGATATAGTTTAGAGATGCTCCCGAGTCTAGGACAAACTTTGCAGGGTGGTCTCCTATCCGGATGTCTAGCTTCGGTTACTTCTTTAACCGGTCCGGGTCTGACACCATACAGATTTACTGGTCACTGTCTTGTGACACAGGTTTGTGTGACAATGACTCGCTGGAGGTCGATCTTTGTGATCAATATGAGCTTGCCGACTAGACACTTGATCGGGAAGAACTAGAGGAGCGTTCTTCTCTTCCTTTTACTGCACGAGCGTGGTGTCGTGTGGCAGATTGGGGTTTGGATGATCTTCGCCCTGAACGTTGAGTCTGACAGACCATTTCGAAGTGATTCTCTCTGCCGCAGCGATTGCATCACTGACCGATAGCTGGGCATTGTCCTGAATGAGGGTAATCCTGGCCGCATCTGTAGCACGCTGGTGTTGTTTTGCTGGGTTTGGTGTGTTGCGACTCATGTCGTGATGACATTCTCCGGGAAGTCGTGAAGCGTGTTGACTTACTTGGCCTGTGATGATCTGTCCTGTGTTTCATTTCCTTGTGTGCTTGCATTCTTAATGCTTGTTCCTTCCTCTCGGTCTTATGGGTCTCCATCTTCTTTGCGTGATCTTCCGCTTGGTCGTTGATTCGTGTCATTTCATCAATTTCTTCGAGGGTGTAATGTTTCTTCAGCAGTCGCCGACGTAGTGATTCGGATTGGCAGCCTTCAATTATGCGGAGCCGCAGCGCGTCTTCAGTGTTGAAATTGTCGAATTCACAGTGGCGAGCTAGCATTCTGATGCGCACAATAAAATTACACATGCGCTCATCTTTCTCTTGGGTGGCTAGATTGAACGTGTAACGTTCGTAGTCCAGGTTGCGTTTATGTAGAAACCTTCTATCAAGGGCTCCCTTCACGTCGTCATAGTGGGCGGTAGCTGCGTTCGGCAGCTCTTTGATGATCTGCGCAATGTCTTTCCCCACCAGGTTTCGCAGGGCTATTAACTTCTGCTTGGGGTCCTGTACTTGAGACCCGGTCATGTAATCTTCAAAATCCTCTGCCCAGCTCTTCCATTTAGGTCCCATGCTGTTGCCGGACGGCAGTTCTAGGGGTTCTGGTGACCGCAGGTAGGGTACTCCCATGTGTGCCTGAGGGACTGGTGCCAGCAGTGGTGGGTTACCTGGGGCTGCTGGGCCTGGTGGGTTGCCTGGAGCCACCGGTCCTCCCCTCGAGGCACCTGTCGAACTAGTGACGGACATCTCGGTTCAATGGGGTCACTCAGTTGGCTGCTACCATTTGATTTGATGTGATTTGTGTTTCCTCAGTGTCCTCTCGGTGGCTTAAGTGTATTAACTTTGGTGGTGCCTGACCTCAAAATGGCCGACCTTCAAAAGTCACAGGGCGTCTATGGCCAGTGCCTGGCCTCAAAATGGCCACCACTCGGGACACACTGCACTGTCTTTAAGTTAGGTTTTCTTTTCTTCTCGCTTTAATGTCCCTCCATTCGCAGGATATATATATTTGCTGGGTGTTCCAGCGCTCAGGACTCACCCTTATGCCTTTGCATTCACTCGGCAGAGTTAGGAGTCTTCACCGGCGCCGTCGGACGTTTTCGCTCTGTTTCCGTGGCCCAGGGTTGCCAAAATCGCGGTTTGTTGGGTCGAGGGATCTTGGGCAGTCTCGGCCGTCGCCGCCGCTGCAGGATTCACCGTTTCAGAGCTTTCGCGCTCCTGGGCAGCACCCGACGCGACGTGTGGAGCATTTCCCGTTTTCGCGCTCTTCCACGTTGCCAGGTAGCAGGCTGCAGGCTCTCTGTGATCGGGCCGTGCACGGATGGCTGGGGCTGTCTCAGCATGCGGTGGGTGTCCGAAGATCCCACCCTCGTCGCCAGTGTCACTTTGCCCCCCAATGCACACAGGAGCCAGGAGTATAGCACAGGCACGTCTTTATTTTACCATGCCAGCTATCTAACTGAACCTCGTTCCCTCTTCCTTCCGCTTCCGCCCACACTTCTTCCTTCCTTGCCTGCCCTGTCCCTAGACAGAGGTCAGGCACAACGATACGACATAGAGCATATGAATACATTCATGCCAGTGGTGGTTTCACGTGGAAGGGCTAAAACAAACATGCAATACCCACCACTCTGCAGTAGCAGCTTTGCCAATTTTACATCCAGAATTAACATAAAAAATGCTGGTCCTGTCAAGACTACAATTTTCATATCTTTATTTTTGAAGCAAACATATAAAATAGGCATTGCAATGTTAAAAGAATGAAAATGTAAAAATGGTGCTCTCTAAAGGTGTTACACATGTTTACAATAGGATATAAGTAAAACATAACGAATCTCCTAAATAAATGTAAAAAAATGTAATGAAAGCAGAGAAGAAAGGAGAGATTGGCACACCAGCCTTGTCCATGGTATGGGCTTCTTTGTAGGTGGTTGTGAACACGAGCAGAAAATGCTGTCACCCACAGTGAAGAAGGTCGAATGCTAAAGTCAACTGACCAGTTTCCTCATTCTGTATGTGCTGGTGGGCGGAACCAAAATGTGAATGACAGTTAAACAGACCAAATAATGGAGATGGCTAAAAGAGTACCCCAGTATTTGTGGCTCTATATATGTTCTTTCTTTAAGAATAGTGACAGATAAAGATGTCTCTAGATCAGCCCTGAAAATGAGTTGATCCAACGCACTACTTGTAACAGAGAAGAAAAAACATGTATTGCATTTGTTATCTCCAAATCTCTTGTCCCTCTATTTTTTCCTAAATATGGGTCAGTAAACTCTTCTTGGTTTTTTTATATTCAGTGTGTCTATTGTCTCAAGATTTATTGTCTCTTGATACATATCTGGTAATTTTGTTGTTATATGTACGTTTGAGTTTTTCAAGAAATTCACCTTCAATATTTCTTCAAGTTTCTTGTAAGGTTTCACCCATTTTCCTAGATTTCCTCTTCTGCCTTTTGTAGTATTGCAGATATTTTACAATGTCATTTTATATTTATTGTATAGCCTGGTATAGCAATCTTTTACTGGATTTCATACCGAAAAACATTGACATGGACATTTCCAGAATATCCTAGCTGTGGCCTAATTTGAAATGACTTCATGTACAATTTCTGGTTAGACAAATTGCAAGCACTCCTCTGATCACCTTTTGTGTGTTTCACAATTTCTGACCTCCTGCCCTTGTATTTTCTTGCCTCTTGAGTAATGTTTAATAAAATAAATTCATTATGCGGTCTTTCATCCTCATTCAGCTTTTATTAGTCTTCGTAATTCCTAAGAATAGATGATTTTCCATATCTTTTGTCATAACATTTCTACATCTATTGAAACTCTTTTGCTATCCTTTATTAATTTGCAATAGCCTTGTCAATGTCATTTTTGGGTCGGGATCCAAATATTGTATATTTCCCTATTTTTCTTTGTGGGCACTCTTTCTCTTCTTTCTGCTTTTTCTTTTTCAGAGCTTTTCTGATTAAGCTGTGTTGCCATTGACCACTTTCTATACACCCCTTTTTTCTCTACATGACTCACACTGCTTCTTCAGTCCAAACCATTGACATGGTTTCATCGACTATCAATGTAATTTCATTTTAAGGCTCCTTTACCTCTCATAATAAGCGCTAGTGGATTGGCAGTCACTTTCACTCCTCCTGGTTTGATGGCTTCCTTGACATCACAGTATTGAATAATCAACTTATGAGTTCCATTTGGTCTTTTAAGCCCTTTAGTGCCTTATGGAAATTTTTCTTTTATGGTTACGTCGTAATCAAACTTCGTTCCGGTCTCTTCAAGAAATTCTTCTGTTTTAATGTTCTTCCCTGATTCCATTTGCGTTTCGAATATACCTTGATTCAGGTATCAGGGTTTTTCAACTGTAGATACGTTTTATCGTTTGTTTTCCTTTACCAGTCACTTCATAGATATTCCGGACTATACCATTCAAGTAAATTTAATGATAAAGCCCTTGGTATTAAGGAACATCAATCAGCTGAACAAAGCGTCTTGCTGAAAATCGCTTTCTATGCTTAAATTCATCAATGTATTCTCTCTCGTTTGCCTTCTGTTTTCTCTCAGTCTGTGCTGTGAACTTTGCATGCATTGTTAATGTAGCTGTGCTATTTGTTATTGTAACTGTTTACATTTTCATATAAGTAGATTTTGCCTATGTACAGTTAGGCTATAGCTTTCTTGCTTTAATTAATTGCAAGGTTTACACTCTCTTTTTGATAACTTATCTTAAAAAAGGCAAAACCTGTCCCTCCGGAAGTGTCAACGATCATTTTTAGGTCTCGACCTCTGCCAATGCTCTTGCGCATTGCAGATGTCAAGACTTATAGAGTTGGATCCACGAAAGCTAAACCAGGTGGATTGCGCCGAGTGCATGTGCCTGTGCACGTGCTTTCCATTTGCTCTCCGAGCCGCCTGCCTCGCATCATTGCATCAGACCCGCCACAGCAATGCCGAGAGCTTCACTTCAAAGGGATCCGCTCCCCCGCCCCCTGCTTCACACTTCAAAGGAATGCGCCCCGCCCACGCAATGCCGAGAGCATTTCCCGGCCGCTTTTAATTTCATTTCACGGCCGCTTTTAAGTATCCTGCGTGTCTTTTGCCCTTGTTTATTCATCCGATTCCTAACATATGGCATGTACTGAACAGTTATGTACTAAACCTGTCAGAGTGGGTGCCCTTTGAACTTCTTGTTTTTTTTTTGCAAGCACGCATTTGGCCTGAACAGAATTGGTGGAAAGCATCAAACCACCAGATACTTAATGCCACCGCAAACTCTTTTTGATTCATTTAGTCTTTTTCGTCTATTTATTTCTTGAAAGCGAATCATTTTCTGCCGTTACTATCTGTATTTGAAGAGAATTCGCTCACAACGGGGTCGGCTTTGAAAGTAACATTTACTGCCTGTTGACAGCAATGCCATCAGTTGTATTATTTTTTTGACGTTTGAAAGACCAAGGGAATGTGCTCGCTTTCCATAAACTTCCTCCGTGGTTCCTCCCTTCGGGCGATATATGGCATTCCTAGATGCGTGTTTCCTTTAGTGACAGCGCCTCGGTAATTCTGGTCTAAGGACCCTTTTGTGGTGCTCTGTGGTGGTCTGTGTTTTCTGGCATATTTAAAGGCTTGGCGACTCCGCCCCATGGCTGTCCAAACACACTCTCTTCACAGGTCCCAACATCAAAAGATCTAAGCCGAGGCCACTGGAAATTGGAACCACAGGGTTCTGTATATCAACTTCACCACTGTGATGGGCAGTGATTTCTTTCCATAATGCATCTTTTCTTAAGATCTGGCAGGTGTGTCTCTCTGTGCATGTAATGGGGAAGCACAGCAAGATGGCTCTTTATTTGCAGCACCACCACAGCACCACTCAGCACCACCACAGCATCACTCAGCACCACCACAGAACCACTCAGCACCTCCACAGCACCACCACAGCATCACTCAGAACCACCACAGCACCACTCAGCACCACCACAGCATCACTCAGCACCACACCAGCATCACTCAGCACCACCACATGCCCACTCAGCACCACCACATTATACTCAGCACCACCACATTATCCCTCAGCACCACCACAGCACCACTCAGCACCACCACAGCATCACTCAGCACCACGAGAGCATCACTCAGCATCACCACATCATCACTCAGCGCTACCCCAGCATCACTCAGCGCTACCCCAGCATCACTCAGCACCACCACATTATCACTCAGCACCACCACATTATCACTCAGCACCACCACAGCACAACTCAGCACCACCACAGCATCACTCAGCACCACCACAGCATCACTCAGCACCACCACAGCATCACTCAGCACCACCACAGCATCAGTCAGCACCACCACAGCATCACTCTGGAACACTACAGCATCACTCTGGAACATCACAGCATCACTATGCGCTACGACAGCATCATTCTATGCTGACACAGCATCACTCAGGGCCTCCACAGCATCACTCAGGGCCTCCACAGCATCACTCAGGGCTTCCACAGCATCACTCACGGCCTCCACAGCATCACTCACAGCCTCCACAGCATCACTCATGGCCTCCACAGCATCACTCACGGCCTCCACAGCATCACTCAGGGCCACCACAGCATCACTCAGGGGCACCACAACATCACTATGCACTACCATAGCATCACTGAATGCCACAGCATCACTCGTCGCCACCACAACATCACTCCGCGCCATCACAGCATCAATCTGTGCAACCATTCAACAACAACTGGTTCAAATATGTTCTCTCAATGTTTCAAGCTTTATTACAAATGTCACAAAAAAGATGTTAATATTTCACTTCTATTCTTGGATTTTCGTCCTATAAAATACACTGAACATAATCTTCACAAAAGTTATTTATAAAAGTTTAAGCTATTGCCATTATAAATTACAATCACTTTTATTTAAGTATTAATTATTTAAAAAAATTAAAAGCCATTGTTATTTGTAATATCAATACATCTAGGTCACGTAAATACAAAACATGTTGCATTACAAATGCTATAGGTGTCACATTTGCAAAAGTTATAACTATTGGCATTGTAAATGACAAAGCTATTAATTTAGCTATTTTCAAAACCAACACATAAATAAAAAATTGTCATTTACAAGACCAATATCTCAAACTTTCATAATGCGAGACCTATTGCATTGCAAATGCTTGCTCTCAGTTCCATTCCTTCCCAGCAGACAAAAAACCTCAGACAAATGGATTCTGGCTGAATCAGTTAGAGAAACTCCCCAAACTTCTTGGTTGTGGGTAAACTGGTGACAGCCTTGCTTTCTCGACGTTTCTGTGAAATAGGGAGGCGAAAAGGTCAACATACTCTCTGGCTCTAGAAATTCAACAGAAATAATGTGTTACTTGCAGAGTTTATGGCTTTCGACTGCTGCGTCAATTGAAATCAGGCAGAAAGAAAAATTAACTCTTTTCAGATAAGCAAACAGAGTGCCATTAAACAGTAGCCCTCTAGAGATCTGTATATTTATGTTTTTTTCGTTGCATGTTAGAAACCCAGGGGGCCTCATCTATGAGGCCGTGCGTCACTTTTACGTTGCCGGTGCGTCACTTTTTGTGACGCACCAGTAATGTAAAAAATGTGCCTTGTTGCACCATATTTACAAAGTGACGCATCTCTGTAGATGCGTCACTTTGTAAACCCCTGCGCTACATTATACCTGCGCCAGGTTTAATGTATGCATGGGGGCGTTCTGACGCAAGAAAAGGTGATAGAAGTGACGTAGTGAAATCTATAAGATTTCACTGCGCCACTTCTAGGACACAAATGCGTCAATTTCTTATGCCTGCCTCACAGCAGGCGTAAGACTGGCGTAGGCCCTTTCACATGGGGCTTGCCCCATGTGAAAGGACACATTGCAGGAGTGGCGTCACTTTTGTGACACACTCCAGCAATGCGTCACTTTTGCGCCATACAGATACGTCAGAAATACTGACGTATCTGTAACTCCTTGCGACATGATGCGTCATATTATAAATATGACGTATCCAGCATGTCGCAAGGAGGGCGCAATAAAAAGTGACGCATCGCTGTTTTCACGCAGCGATGCGTCACTTTTCATAAATGAGGCCCCCAGTATGGATTGCAATATGGACACGAAGTATCCAACGTCACATTCCATCAGTGATTTGGCAATGTTACAGTTTTCATTAAAAAAAGTATGGAATTATCATAAAATCGGGACTGGCAACATCTGCCAGGGGTAGAGACCTATTACACGTAAATATCTCTTTACAGCATAGGTTTGCAATCAGTGCAGCAGCAATTAATATGAAGGTAAGGGAGCATTAGAGTAAAATATGGAGAAAGGCGATTAAAACAGTGAGAAAGAGAGGGAAGGGCGCTAAAGATAAGCAAAAAACAGACAGGGTGAGTGGGAAAAGTGGCTTACACACTTAACACGCATTCACTGTGCAAGAGTAATTAATGCTGCAATAATTCTAAACGAATATAAAGAACCAAAAAAAGAAAACCAAAGTGAAATGTGCATATTGAAAATTGGTTGATGATTCATCCATCAGAGAACTGTCAGGGCAGGATGAAAAGAGGACAGGCAAGGCAGGTGCCATGCTTGATGTGACTAGGTCTCCACTTCTCGCTGACACCCTACGTGCTTCTGAGGTTGATCTATGTGTGCTATACTATCATTACTCAAGGATGTTATATGAACAGTATAGTCAAAAGGATAACCCTGTTGCCCAAAGCTTTGGATTGTCACATCTGAGTAATGCGAGAGATGGCTCTGCTATGTGATGCAGGAGTATGTCAATTAACCCTCCTGTTTGAGATTGGATATTCATCCTTGGCTTCTGCTTTCCATGTAGACTTAGAGATACACCTGCTTTTCAAAGCCTGAATCCCTATGCCAAGGCTGCCATAGGAAGCCTTCAACGGTATCCTTTGTGTAAGTCAAGGGGCTGTCTTGATAGCTAAACCAAAGTATACACGCTCTTTTAAGAATACTGACTATATTATTGATTCTCAGCTATAACTCTGCTGTCTAAAACCTAATCCCCTTGGGTCGCATATAACCTCTTGGATAGATCCCCTTTAAGAGACTTGAGCCTCTAGGTGTTGTGTTACCCTATTCCATCAATTATTAGATTGTTGTATTGCTTACAAGGGGGTGGAGACAAAACAACCCTTAATATGTAGAGTCTCACCAAATGCATTACTTTGATATGAGCGTGACCTCTTTGAAAAGTTCTGCATTTACAGCCAAATACAACCCGCCACTTGTTATATTACACACCTCATTTTACAAAACAAAAGTTATGACAATGAACTACAATAAAAAAAGGAAACTTGCCTGGTTTCTGGACGGACAGAGGCTAGAACAGGTAGCAAAACACACTATATAAATGAGGGTCTAAGGGCTAGTTTTAAGACTCTGAACTGGACACATGCCCCTGGCATCAGACTTACTACAACAAAAGGTATCCAGGAGTCACAACCAAGTGTTTTTACTCTAGACTGACCACCATATGACTTACAAGTTAAATTGTGAATAAAATATTGTTCATATGTGAAAACCATTCAACTACTCATACGCTCAACATGCAACCCAGGTAGGAATTTTTCCCATCAGTTGCCGTTCTGTACCACCACTATCACATCATTTGGGTCCTCCTTACCCAGGAGTTAGTACAAGAGAGCAGTCACACTATGTAGAGTGTGAAGACTGTGTGAGTGAGGAGACTGATGTTATTTGTTTCGCTGGGTGGTATCGGTATGGTGTTGAAAGTTACAACTGAAAGAAAGCAGTGCAGTGAAAAAGAGTGGTAGTGAGTAAAATTAGGTGGAACTGAGTAGAATAAGTGCTTTATTAGTTTCTCTCAGATCCCCAAGTCTAAAAACAGGTGAACAGTGAAAAGTAGATTTAACAAAATATCTACTAGCAAGTGGTCGACATGTTTCTGCATGTAAGCGGAAGTTATCCTATGCATTCGTCAGGACCTAGATGTTGCTACTGCTTGCATGATTTAGTGATAAGGAGCTAAAGAAATAAAAGGGAAAAATTTCACCTGGATGTCAGGTGTTGATTCTCCACCACAATCCAGTATTTGTGGGGATGGCGCCTCACCTCACCTGGCTGCAGCTCAGGTAAATAAGGAGCACCGCTCTCTCCGTCGGTGTCTCCCAACGTCCCTCTGGGCTATACCGATACCATCCAGCGAAACAATAGTAAGATTTATTGTACAGTTAATAAAAACTCACAATATAAAACATACACATGTGTAAAAAAAGCAATCATGGTTACAGTTAAAATATAAAAAGCAAGGGGGGTTGCTTGTTGAGATCATAAAAAGTCACAATGTGTATTGTTCGAAACCATAGGGATTAAGAAAACAAGGTGCTCCAAGATGCTTAGCTCAGCATTGAGTAGGCTAGTGCTTAGTGTGAGCCAGGTGTCTGGATCGTAAGCCTTCTGGCCACTATGTCAAAGAATTTAGTTAGTCTACAGTTTAACTGAGTCTCCTAAGGGTTAAAGCACAGCATCACAGCCTGCCTGCAACTTGTTATACCCTTCTGGTTCCATAGGGCCCGGAGTAGGGATCGTCTTATGTCCATAAGTTTTGAACAGATGCAGATTATATGGATAAGGTCCTCTTGTCCTGATAGGCAGAGTTGGCAGCAGCTTGCTGAGCTTCCCCTTTTCCAAGGTGCCAGGTGCGGTAGTATGGGTATAATGCCAAGGCGCATGTTTAAGAACCCAGCGAAACAAATAACATCAGTCTCCTCACTCACACAGTCTTCACACTCTACATAGTGTGACTGCTCTCTTGTACTAACTCCTGGGTAAGGAGGACCCAAATGATGTGATAGTGGTGGTACAGAACGGCAGCTGATGGGAAAAATTCCTACCTGGGTTGCATGTTGAGCGTATGAGTAGTTGAATGGTTTTCACATATGAACAATATTTTATTCACAATCTAACTTGTAAGTCATATGGTGGTCAGTCTAGAGTAAAAACACTTGGTTGTGACTCCTGGATACTTTTGTTGTAGTTAGAACAGGTAGCAACCTATAAATACGTAGGCGTCCTTATAGACAGCAAAGGCTCATTCAGGCCCCAACTAGAGGCCATTCGCCGGAAGGGCACGTCTTTCTACTTGTCAATTAAACACCTGAAGAAAGTTCTCCCAGATCTGTCATTCAGCCCCCTTTTGCAGGTGATAAGGGCACGACTGCAGCCCATGCTTACGTATGGCAGTGAATCCCTGCAAGGAAAAGATGCCACGATATTAGACAACACCACCAATCACGCATATAGGGCAATATTCCAACTACCCACCTACACTTCGCCCGCTCAAATTCGTCTCGAATTCAGGCTCCAGAAACAACCGGTGGAGAGGAGGGGGGCATATATTAAAACATGGCGGAAAATCAGAGATGCCGACCACGGATCCCTAAACGCCCATCTCTGGAGAGAATTATCCACCAGAGGCAACTCACCCGCAAGGAAATACCTCCAAGACTTATTGGAGATCCTGGACCTAACAAACCTCTGGGAGTCGTCAACAGATCTTAAAACCTTCAAAAAGTGGTAACAAAAGTAACCAAGTTGATCTAATCTATAGAGGATAAAGCCACCCTGACTAAGAGGGCCCAAGGATGGGCCGTGTTGAAAGACTATAGTGCCCTGAAACCACAAGAATATCTAAAAATGGGCCTCACGCAGTCAACTAAAAACAAGTTCTTAAACATGCGCCTTGGCATTATACCCATACTACCGCACCTGGCACCTTGGAAAAGGGGAAGTTCAGCAAGCTGCTGCCAACTCTGCCTATCAGGACAAGAGGACCTTATCCATATAATCTGCATCTGTTCAAAACTTATGGACATAAGACGATCCCTACTCCGGGCCCTATGGAACCAGAAGGGTATAACAAGTTGCAGGCAGGCTGTGATGCTGTGCTTTAACCCTTAGGAGACTCAGTTAAACTGTAGACTAACTAAATTCTTTGACATAGTGGCCAGAAGGCTTACGATCCAGACACCTGGCTCACACTAAGCACTAGCCTACTCAATGCTGAGCTAAGCATCTTGGAGCACCTTGTTTTCTTAATCCCTATGGTTTCGAACAATACACATTGTGACTTTTTATGATCTCAACAAGCAACCCCCCTTGCTTTTTATATTTTAACTGTAACCATGATTGCTTTTTTTACACATGTGTATGTTTTATATTGTGAGTTTTTATTAACTGTACAATAAATCTTACTATTACTTACCTCATTTTAGTGACATAGGAACAATAAAAGCCTGCACTAGTTAATCTTTGTATACAGCTGTTGAATTTACAACTACAGAACCTCTGACTATTGAATGTAAAGATAATACAGATTTTGCACAGTTACTTGTGCTTCAGACGGTCGCTTGTACTTTAAACCTGGATGTGCTTTAAACCTTGAAACAGGAATCAAAGGATTTGTGTTCCTATTGTTTGAGATAATGCCTTCTACAGCAAAGTTGACACAGGTGTATTTAACAAATAGATCACCTCAAGGAATTCCTTTTGTGTTCTTAATCGATTGAAGTACTTAGTTTATTGTGGAAAGCATATAGCACTGTATCCAGAGTCTCATTTGTCTTCTCTGTTCCACCCGCAATTTGATTCACAAATGAAGCGAACAAATAAAACACTGAAGCTGATGATATGCTAAAAGCTGCAGAAAACTACAAGGAATATGCAGATGATAAAAGCAAACATCAGTCATATCTCCAAATTAGGGTTAGAATGATAAAAGACATTAAAAGAGTGTACAAGCTATGTTCATATAAGATAATGGCAAACCACTTTGAAGTCTATTTTTCCAATTTTAATGGTTAAAAAAAGGCTTTGTAAATAGAGGTTCTCTGTCACTGGCATGTTCACCCAACTTGCTGGTTTGCCTGTTTAAACCAGATAGATCAAATAGTAGTCCAATGCCATTGCTTCAAGGTCTGGTCAAGCAGGGTTGAGAATATGAACTTGAGGTTCAAGAATAACTTGATTCACAACTAACTTACAGTAAAGCATTCTGCCTGATTGACTGCCCTGGGTGGACCAAACAATCAATATTTGTAACTAGCTGATGCTGTGTTTACTGAAAAGCAACTTCGTTTGTATTATCCTATTAAATCTAAATCTGACATATTCTAAAGGGTGGGAAGACGTGTTTTTTCAAGGGCGGTAATGTCGGTTTCTGGATGCGCTGGTATTGCATTGTTTTGTACTGTAGTTACATTTTTTGTATACCACTTCATCCCCCTGACAAGGCACTAAAGAGCATTTAACTACTTACACGAAAGGGGGCCCCTGAGGCGAATGACAGGCAGAGAGGGCAGGGGAGAGAATCAAGGTACAATCAAAACAAGCATTGCAATGCCATTGCAATGCAATAGGTCTCGCAATTGCGAGATTTTGAGCTATTGGCATTGTAAATGACAATGCCTTTTATTTATGTGTTTAAAAAACCGGCAATAATAAAGGGCATTGTTATTTATAATACCAATAGGTCAAAGTTTCAAAATTGTAAGATCAATTTCATTGCAAATGCTTGTTCTTGCAGCATCATTCAAGGTACACAGATATGAGACACATTGCACAGTTCTTTTGGGAGGAGCTGGGACTTACTTGTGTAAGAAAGAGCACATGGCTGTGTGAGGAGGAGCCAGGACTCACAGGGAGTGAGGAAGATCACACAGTTGTCTGAGGAGGAGCAGGGCCTCATACGCAGAGAGGAAGATCACAGAGTTGTTTGAGGAGGAGCCGGGCATTCTAGGGAGTAAGGAAGATCACGCAGTTGTTTGAGGAGGAGCTGGGACTTCTAGGGAGTGAGGAAGATCACATAGTTGTGTGAAAGAAACAGGGCCTCATAGGGACTGAGGAAGATCAAACAGTTGTCTGAGGAGGAGCAGGGCCAGGATACAACAATTCCAATTCCCTGATTTGCCAAACTTTACAAATCCTGATTGATTGACAACTGCTTCAATGCTAAATCTTGTATTAATGGTCAGGGGTGGATGCCGTGAAACAGTCCATGGGCGGGATGGTTGCTGCAAATATTACTTAAAGCTTGCCTTAGCTGGACCTTCAAGTAAACAAAGTCGAAACCAGGTCTGCTAGGAACTGAATCTGTGCTCCATTATCTGTACACATATCTCCTACAGACACTCATCCCCTCAGCTATTGTACTTCCACAGCCCAATGGACACATTTGGAGGACAGACATAGTAATTTGTACTTGGTCTGAAGAGTCGCAATCAGCACATCAGGCCTGTATTTATGTTGTTGAGAAGTGTTTTTCTGACTAGAAAACAGAGACAGCTCGCGTATGTTGTACACAGAAACAGAGAGAACTGACTCATGCGTGTTTCACACTGCTGCAGCATCACCTGACATCAGCAGGTTGTCTGAGTAACATACCACAGTGAATGCTTTGGCACAGCGGCCATCCTGGCTGCGGCACGAAGGTTATATACAGGGTAGTTTTCATGTGTTCCAGCATAGCACCTCATCGCCACCTACAAACCCTTCTGTTTTTAGAACACGGGTGTCATTCTTCTTCTCAGTCTAAAAGATTTAGAAAAACATTCGTAATATGCTGTTGCAACAAAGACACCAGTGCTACACATGCGTTAATTGACAATAACAATGGTAGGTGTACACGGCAAAAGTTATTGAAAAGTATTGTGCGATTTAATGTTATTAAAGCAACCATGCTGGTGTCTTTCTTATATAGAACTGTCTCACACTGAGGGCGGGATACCCATGATGCAGGACTGTATGTGTTCGGCAAAGGGGGTATCATGAGGGTGACACTTTCTCCTAGCTCCACGGGATAACTTACACGCTGCACTGTCGGTATACAAACAAGGGAGCCCCTATTTACAAGAGAAAGCAAAGCAAATGTGGCCACTCCCTAAGCACAGACACGTCTCCTAAAGATGAGAGATGTACCCACAAGGAGCGCCATTCCCGCTCGGCCACAAAAGGGATTAAAAAAAAAGCACGGTGCGCGCGCACTGCCAGGAATGCGAGATGTGCAGCTGGCACCCGGCCACGCTGCTGCTCGCTCCCAAGCACCCTAGGCCAGGGGACAGAGAAGGCGGGACATGCACCCGCTGTGTGCCAATTGCATGCTGTCATTCTTAGAAAAACCCACGCAAAGGCCAATAGCGGGAGATTTTTTTAAAAAGCACACGCATGGGCGTGTGTTTCCAGTCTAACACCCTCACTAAAAGCCTCGCAGAGCAACGCATGCGCGCTGGCTCAGGCGAGACCTAAAATGGACTCTGCCTGTAAATTTCTTTGAAGAAGTGCTACAAGTCACAGATATATTGGAACTCACCCAACACACTGTTCTTCCCAATTATAATTTAAAACTGTGAGAAGTTGGCCTGGTATATGATGATCACTATTCTAGTGAGCACCTTGCACCAGTCCAAACGACCCTTTATGGTGATTGGTTGTAAGTCAACCTTATAGACCAGCTATCCTAGTGGTAGCATGGACAAAAGCAGTCTTAGGCTAAACTCCAGAAGGCATGTGAAGCCAGCTGTTTTACCATATGCAATCCTTTAAATACCAAATGAAAGGACACCACACAAGTTATATATTACAAAATATATGTATTTATTTCTAGAATAATCCCCTATACTCTTTATGAGCACAGAAGCACAAACGTTAAACAAAGAACTCAGTATAACATACAATAAGCTGCACAATTTTGGATAGGCCGGGTCGCCACTCAAACCATATATTAAAAAAGTGGTATAAGAACCATATCACGAACAATGGTAAGGCCTAGGGCCTTGGGAATCACTGGGCCTACACTGGACGAATGAAGGTTAGGACGTAGGAGGCCCACAGGATGCAGGTGTAGTGTCTATAGGCAACCTCGTTTACCATACAAGTCAATGGTGCGTAAAAATCAGAAAGTTATAGGTTTAGGAGACTTCCGACTGGACTAGAACTTAGCCACTTGAAACTAGGACACTAGGGATGTGAATCACTACAGGGGCACCGGAGTACCCTCGTTACCTCACCCACAGAAAGCGGTTGCATAGGTGCGTCGGTTTCTTCGTGGAGTTCTATGGAGCCTGGAGGAAAAGATGCTGCAGGCGGCCAGGAGAAAAGAGTCCGGTTGGATCCAAGGGTGGATCAAAGATGTAGAGTACCAGAAAGCAGAGGGGACAGAGTCTAGGTCACTAGCCAGTGACCAGGATGGAACCAGGACGGAACCAGGCAATGTCGGGTTGCAATCAGGTGCTGTTGAGTAGTTTGTCTCTGCTGCCACGTGAACCAGGAAAGATTGTGGATGACCAGTTGGTGAACACAAGCTGTTCCACAAAGGCTCTTGCTGTCGGCGGTGTGGTTCTCAAATCGGAGTCACCAAGCCTTGGCAAATGCAACCCATGCAGGACTCAAAGATGTCTTCTGGATCGGACCGGGAAGGTCAGATTGGTGGCTCCTTTTCAGAGAAGCTAGGGCCAATCTGGAGCAACCAGACCAGCAGTCCAGAATTGTAGGTTCGTCGTCTCAGAGGCCACTAGCCGACAGGCAAGCGACCGGACAATGCATCGAGCAGGAAAAGTGCAAAAGGGCTCCACGCAGCACTCGGTGAGTGTGGAGAGGTGATCTTCGGTGCACAGACTGCTCGGGGCTGGGGCTTCTCAAACCCCAAAGTACAGTGTCAAGGGTGCCTTGGGAGCTGCACAGGAAGCACTTTGTTGACTTTTCAAGATGGCCGGTCCCACGTCTCGTGCCGCCTCCATGGGTCTCAGCGTTGCTGGGACTGTGGATTGGGCTGTCGGATGTCTGGGAGTCTGGGTCTTGTTGGTCTCTGTCACTCAATCTCCGGCGGGAGCAACAACAAAGAAAGTCTCAATGCGCTGATGGTGCCTGCTTGCACAGGGTGGCCACTCCTTGACCACAAGGGAGATTCTTCAGTCTTCTACGTTGAGTAGGATGTCGAAGGGTCCAGAGTTTCACTTCAAAGTTTCAGTCAGGATGATCTGATGTGCATTGGCACAGCTCCTACCTTTATTCCAAATCAAGGGGATGGATCACCTGCTAGGTCCCTCCTATGGGTGGGTCCCAGGGAGGGGGTGGTTACACCCCTTTCCCTTTTGTCCAGTTTTGCACCAGAGCTGGGGCTGGAGTGCCCCAGCACCGGTTTGAACTGGACTTTGCTTGGGACACCTTGTGTGCCCCAGGCAGTGTCTAGTTTCTTTCAGCCCTCCCTGCCCCAATCCACTATCTCCTGTCTCGGGAGGTGTAACACCTCCCTGTGACAGGAAACCTATTGTCCAGGCCTCCCCTGCCGGAGTTCGGTCAATACTCCTATTGAATCTCCTTCTTCATCCCACATAGCTCTGACCCAACTGAAGGAATTTGATCCGATAGACCTTCCTACTACTCAGCGTCTTCTAAGTAATTTAAAATCAGGCTCCCCGAATGATCCTGCACCCCCTACCATATTAAACCTTGTATCAGACACTGTGTCCCCAGTTATTCAGGAGGTGATTAATGCCTCTCTGGCCTCAGGCCTGGTGCCGTCTACTTGGAAACAGGCTAAAGTTAAGGCCCTGTTGAAGAAACTTAACCTTAACCCTGAAGATTAGGCAAACTATCGCCCCATCTCTCTTTTGCCCACTATCAGTAAACTCACGGAGAAATATGTCAATTCTCTATTGGCTACTTTTCTGGAGGATAACAACTCCTTTCATGCCACTCAGACAGGGTTTAGGAGAAACCAGGGCACTGAAACAGCTCTCATTGCAGTGGTTGAGGAAGCAAGGAAGATCGTAGACAATGGTAACCATGCGGCCATACTACTATCAGATCTGAGCACGGCCTACTACACCGTGAACCACTCCATCCTGCTTCACAGGCTTGAGGAAGTTGGTGTCTCGGGCCGCTCACTACAGTGGCTGCATTCCTTCCTGTCTGATAGGACCTTTGTGGTCTTTGAAAACGAGGCTTCCTCCCCCAAATGTGTCTTAACTGCGGTGTTCCCCAGGGTTAGTCTCTCAGCCCCACCTTATTTAATATTTATATGAGGCCTTTGGCTGAGGTGATGCTTTCCTGGGGAGTACAACTTGTCACATACGCAGACGACACACAATTGATTATCTCATTAACCATGCATGATGCCCCCTTTGAAAACCTCTTCATTTGCCTTAATAAAGTTCGGGAATGGATGGATGAATCCTTCCTAAAACTTAATGGGGCAAAAACTGAGGTGATGATGCTGGGATACAAGGCACCTACCACAGTGGAGGAATGGTGGCCGGACACCTGGGCCAACCACCCAAGCCCAAGACCCAAATCAAGAGCCTTGGGGTGTGGATGGACCCAGCTCTTAACTTCTCAGTACAGGCCCGGAAGGTAGCTGCCACATGCTATGCACTCATGAGGCTTCTGAGGAAAATTATCATCCTCCTCCCCTTTGAAGCCAGAAGGATCCTAGTTCAGGCGCTGATCTTATCACGCCTAGATTATTCTAATGCATTATATCTAGGTGCCCCTCAAGGGACAATTAAGATACTGCAGACTGCGCAGAATTGCGCTGCTCGTATGTTGTTGAATGTCCCACGGAGAACATCTGCCAAACCCGCACTCTGCCAGTTGCACTGGCTTCCAGTGCAACAGGGGATCGAATTTAAAGCTCTGGTCACGGTCCATAAAGTAGTTCATAAAACAGCACCCGCATTGATGCAATCATTATTCTGCCCGTACTCCCCTGGTCGGGAATTAAGATCCTCTAATAAAAATCTCTTGACAATCCCTAAAATAAGGAGAGTGCGTATCGGTGGTCGACGCTTCTCCCTACAGGCCTCAAAACTTTGGAACAATCTTCCACTCTACAACAGAATGGAAAGCATCCATCTTAGTTTCAGGAAGATGCTGAAAACTCTGCTGTTCGTCTAGCTTTGGTGAATGAACGTTGTCTAAAGCGCTGGGATGCCTTCGGGTAGCCATGCGCGACACAAATACGTAATCATTCATTCATTCAGCAGCAGGAGGCCAGACTCGTGTCTGTGTCAGCAGCATCCATTTTGTGATGCTGAGGCTCTGGTTAGATTTAACTGCGTTTAAGGAAAGTAACATGTCTTCTCCCTCTAGAAGGGTGGAATGCTACCCCCGTCACCAGGACTGGCGAGGGGGTAGTATTCCAAAGCGTATGACACCTTACACAACATGTTTTGATAAAGCCAAACCAAAGTTAGCAAGTAACCGCGAGGATTATAATGCACTTAAGAGTATATGGTATGGCAATATCCCAGAACAGCTAAGGGACATGGTTCCGAAAGCTGCAGACAGGCTCAGCTCATGCTAGAGCACCATCTCACATAAAACCAATCACTCTGCCTCCAGGATTGTTAAGGCCTGCCATAGGAGTGACTTATAGGTGTATATGTGTCCAGATATAGGTTTAGATATAGGTATACTATATCTAAGCAAGGGGTGATTACACCACCTTGCCCCAGCTGAGGGATCAGCCAGTTGTGTCAGATTGGATGGCCAGCCAGGGGTGGCAAAAGATATGCTGCAGCCCCTGGTAGGCCTTGGATGCACCTATGCCCTGGGTACCTATAGTACACTGTACAGGGGCTGATAAGATGACCCAATATCCAATTGGAGATGTACCTAGGGTACATGGAGTCCATTTTACAGAGAGAGCAGATAGCATGGGGCCCTGATTAGCAGGACCCCAGGCCAACTAAGTCGAAAACCAGCTAAACACTAGGCAAAAAATCTGGGGTAACCATAGTCAGGTATCCACCTCCCTACAAAAACAAACTAGTTTATAGAAAGCATTTCATTCATTATTCTCATTTTATCAAAATAGTAAAGAAACATAGAGAAGATATCAGAAGGATCTAGGCACATCTTGAATTGCACACACACATTCAATCAAACCAAACAGACAGACACATACCAATACATACTCACACATCCCTTCAAGTCAGGATTTATTGAATAAAAGAGTACATTCTTAGATGGTAACGACAACCTTCCCATTAAAACATTTAGGGGGGAGAAGACAAAAAGTTTTGGTGATATGTACAAGAGTTGAATTAGATAACAATAAACATCAAAAGTTCAGTTCCTCAATCGATAATGCGGTCAGTTTTGAGGAACTGAACTTTTGATGTTTATTGTTATCTCACCACCATGAAAAGGCAGACGGAAAGGGACTCTGGGGGCCTAAGTAGGGCTTCCGTCCCCTGTATGCCACTGTACAGTGGCCTAAGGGACACATGAGTTGCCCCCCCACACATCGATGCACCATGTGCAAGGCACCTCATGGTGCCTGGCACACAATGTATAGTTTGTGCACAACGTGCCTTTTTTTACTGCAGCTTGTGCAGCACAAACCACAGTAGAAAAAAGCACTTTACAACTGCCTGCAAGGCGGTCTTATCCCAACAGGGCAGGTGGGACCACCGACTTATTGTCGGACGGTCACCTGCTCGATAAGATGGTGGTCGGGGTGTGACAGACCGCCATCGTAATGAGGGCCTTAGTGTATAAACTGGAGCATTAAAGGTGCAACCCAAGGCATTGACAGACATAATCAACTATGGTATCGTCCAGACTGGAGGATATGAAACCAATGGATGTGGGGTTACCACGGAAGCACAGACACCATGTCACTTGATTTATTACAGAAATAAGGCAATCTCCATAACTGCCATCCTTACCATGAGAGGATAAAATATTCTATGTAGTTATTCTCGAGTCTAAGTAGAGAATATATCATTAAAGCATCATAGTCCTAGAGTGAATTCTGTGTCAACAGTGTGCATGTAATTTTACTCATCAGTTACAACATAAATGACAACCTTCAACCACATCAGAGCAAATACATCAAACTACCAGCACTTTGATCCGATAAGTATGTATTGTAATTAGCTAGTACACAGATAACAATGTGTCTACATAGCTCTAGTCCTAATCCTAAAGTTTAACGTCATCTCATTACCTTGATTATAGTTTAACCCTATATCTAACGCTTAACCTACCAATAACATGCATGAACACACATTAACACACATGGACACACACACACACACACACAAACACATATTTGTACTTGTGGTATTTGATATAGTGGCATTTTCAGTAGCATGTAATTGTAGACTGATGTAGTGGAATCTCAGTGGAGCACAGGGGTGTAACACAAGGGTCACTCTTTCATAAAGATCCTAGATTGATGCTGTCTGTGCCTACATCACTTTGAAACCTAATTTTGTCCAAATGTGGTGGCCTGAATCCCACATTCAGGCCACCACATTTGGACAAAATTAGGTGCACAGATGAGCAGGGCTGCCGTAACACAAGGTGGCTGACAATAGATTGTGCTGTTAAACTAGTTAAGAATGGCTTTATTGTGATTGGATGTGTTTGGTAGAAAGACTGCTTGCTCACAATGGATTGTGCATTTGCGTTTGAATTCTGCTGAAGTGCATGAGCAGATTCTGCAAGCTTTCGGAGCATTATATGTGTGGTTAGGACTTACACACTTGTATTTAAAACACGTTTGGCCTTTGCTGTATGGAATAGAAGTGTACAAAATGTGATCGATAGAATGCTTGAATTAATCTCAGCCATTGGTAAATTCTTGGGCCGCATCCCAGTCCATCGTTATTTCGCACACCATCCTACTTCAGTTTGGAGCCAGCTGTATGCAAATCCGCATTGACCCTGCTCCAATGGGAACGGTCCAGCCTGAACTGCACAAGTCCTGGTGGTGTAATTCCCAGATTTCCTGTACATTTTGTAGATGACTACATGATTTAAATATGATGTTGCCTGGTCCTCTGCACCATTTTGGGACTTTTTCTTCATCCCTAGTCATTTTACATGTGTTTCTTCTAGCATTGAAAATTGCCAGAAGTGTTAAATCTTGTATATTAGATGGCTCTGCTCTGGTTGCAGAACACACTATTGTTTTTAAAATCAGGAGGGTGGGTTTCATTCATGGTTTTTGGAAGCTGGGCTAAATTCAAGTCGTTTTTGCCTCTGCTGCTCTATTTGGAACCACCATCCTGAAACGTTACTATGTAAGGGCCTCCTTGCCTCGGGCATCTGTACCTGCCTCAGGTTCTGGGCTACCTGCTGGGGCACTCGTGATTGGTCCTCGTCTCCACTCCAAAACTCAGAGGCAATCTGATTTCTGAACAAATGCCCCTCCCTCTTGATGAACACTGCCTGGCAGGACTTCAGTGAGTGTCTCATTTTGCTAAGTCCGCGCAGGAATGTTTATAACATGAATATTGAGATTTCTAAGGGATGTGGTTTCCATAAATGTTTTAGTTTGAGCTTAACGAAAACATTATTTTCTTTCGAATTGGATTATCCGGACTTGGTTTATTATTACTTTGCTGTGTTTGACTGTGCTGCTTATTTTCATTTTGACTGTTCATTTCCCCCCACTGCCCTTCTCTGTGACGTACTCAGCACGAGGGAGCTGGGGATGAGGTCTACTGCTTTTAGAGCATGGATCGACTCTCCCACTTACTGATGGCTGGCCAGGAAACATAGAGAACATATAATATTTCGGTGAAGGTCATTAAAGAATGTAAGAGTACAAGCAGAGTAGCCTTGTTGCTTCTTAAGCGAAAGGCCCTATTTCTGGCTGTAAATGGGTGTGCTGTGGCCAGAATTCTATTATATTGCCATTATTGAGAGGCAGTATTACATGGACTCTAAGTGATGGATATATAGAGAGTATTTTGGGGAAAGCAAAGAGTGTGGTGTGGGCTACAAGATGAGCATGCTTTACAGAGCTGCTGTACAGGCTCTCACAGGTTACTGTGGACGGCGTGGAAGTGCTGGCGGCTGTTAAGAGCATGCAATCAGCTGCGAGGAAGAGAAATCTCTCAGGCTCTTAGTGACAGGAAAGAAGCTGCCTCTCACTGACAGCCCGTCATCCGGTGTCCCTGGGCCCCAGCCTCTCTGGCTCCTGCTCTGTTTACTGATAGGCAGATAGCCTGCCCGGGAGGGCGCGCGCTGGGCCCCTAATTGCCAGATCAACAACTGATAACAAGTCAAACACTTAGAGGATGTTTTGACTGCGGGGAATTACACTGTTTGTTGTTTCTCACTCCAATAATTGACATTTGACAGAGACTACTGTACTGCTTAAGGGCATTTAAAGAGGAAACGCACCTTTCCCTCCCAAAGGTGATCCTGGTTGCAGTGCTACGCTCCCTGGCTAAGAGGCCTGCCAATCAGCTTGTGCACGTTTGCTAATTATTGAAGTATTTCTAGATACCTCGATTGTATGTGTGTGTGTGTGTGTGTGTGTGTGTGTGTATATATATATATATACATATATGTTACAGGGACGTTATAGTTCAACTTAGATTTCACTCGTAGAAACCCAGTGAAATTCTACACTTATAGTTACCTGAGCTAACTATAACTTACGCCTCAGCAATGCACTGTTTATGACCTCACACATTACATTACTCATGAAATGGTCAGTGACATCGCTAATTACATCTCAAATGACATCACTGATGACACCATCCAGTGAGTGTAAGTATTTTGTAAGAGTTTATAATTGTTAAACATATATATTAAGGTATTATAAAAGTAGTATACTGGGTGTAGTACTAATGAGTGATACTACCTTTAATATATATCGGCTGTACTCCGTCGAGGTTACTCCAGGTCCTTAAGCGTGTGCTGTGTATCCATATCGCCGATTTATTGGGTGTATTAGTTGGTGGATTTTGGACACCTCCTATCGATTGAACTGAAATCTGTGGACATGGTGTGTCGCTTCTGACAATTTGCTTTTTATATTACTTTGACAGCCATCAATTCGTGATTGGGCTGTCCTCCTTTATAAAGCTGTGTAAGGCTCAAGCGAACTCAAGTCCTGATGATGACCGTACAGTAACTCAGCGGTCGAAACGCCGTCAACGCTTTTTGTGGCCATAATTTTTTAAGGACACATTACTTTGGTTTGTGTTGTTCTTTTACACATGTAATGTCTTTTGTTAGGCCACTTGTTTGGTTTGTGATATGTCTTGTTTTTGTTCACCAACATTTTTGTCTTGAGCGCAATGGTTCTCTTTTAACTTTGAATATATGTTATAAACTACAATTGTTGTTGAAATTGAAAAAATTCCTCTTTGAATTCATGTATATATAGGCTTCTTCTTTCCCTTATGATTTTAATTGTATGTATGAAATTAGATAATTCATCTGACCTCTCTTCCTGAAGCTTCTGTTAGGTGTACTAACTCTCTATACTAGTGCATCCCACTATATTTACCCAAACGATTACAACTGGAGCAGAACCAGGCAGCTCTACTGATCTTTCAGCAACCTATGTGGCAACGTCACCCCTCTCATGAGGAAGCTGCACTGGCTCCCCATCCCACAGCGATGCACCTGTAAGGTAGGCTGCCTCATCTTTAAATCTTTGAATGGCAGGAGTCTCAAATTCATTGACAGCCATATTCAAAGGCCCACGCATTACCTGCTGAAGCGTCAGGGCTGCTGCAGGTTCTCAGTACTGGCACCCAGATACTGGAACTCCCTTACCGACGAAATTAGATCCTGCACTGACCTCTTGAGCTTCAGGAAACTCCTCAGACTTGGCTGTTTAGTTGAGCAAATGAGTACTTCAACAGGTCTCCGGCTTCCCTTAGAGCAGCGCCCTGAAACCAATCGGTGTACATGCGCTTTATAAGAATGTTATAACATGCGGCGGAGGTACTGACTGTTTTTGATTGTGGGGGGGAGCAGCTGACATCGGGACCAGCTCCTCCCTGTTGCCGTCAGTTGGTGGCTGGACCCCTGCGGGCCTGCACCTGTGTTGGACTGCTGCAGCGGGCCCGCCGGGCATCTGGGGGCCGAAGGCTTGAGTTGTGGTTGTGATGTATGTTGGGGGCGGTTTAGGAGCGTGGAGGCCCCCGCGCCTGCTGGTGAGACTACGCACCACCTCTTGTGGGCTCCTGGTAGGCCACCATTGCCACTGTGTCCTCACCTCCAGTGTGGGACTGCCTGTGGGGGCGCCAGTGGATTACCTGAGTGACTCTGCGGGGTGCCCCTGTCATGGGCACCAATCTGGCCGAAGTCTCGTCGGTGATGGTGTGTCCCCACTTGGCCCTGGGCTACCTGGATGAATTAAAGAGGTGAGCTTCAAGACTGTTAGCCCCATCTTTGTCCTCAACGTGACTATCCTGTGGGTGCATGGTCCTTGCTTCCTGGCCCTACGGCGTTCCTGTTGCCGGCTCTGGCGGTCCGGCTGCCCTTGTTGATCGGCTGCCCATAAATGTATGAGGCCCTTGTGACTCTGCTTGTCCTGTGACTGGCGCTTGCGCTGGGGCTGGGGCTTGGGCCGGTTGGGTGCGTTGTCCGGCCGACTGCTGTGGCCATCTGTTGGTGCGCAGCGGGGTATAGTTGCAGTTGACGGAGTGGGACTGCTGTTGCGCACCGGGAGTTGCACGTTCGATGGCGTCCAGACCAGATGCAGATAAACCTCAGTCCAGATCCGCCAAGGGGGCTAAGCAGATCTAAACCAACGAGCTGGACCGCTACACGTTGCTCAGGGATTCTCTTCTAGACTCGAGGCGGATCCAGTCGACCGGGGGAGAATCTCTTCTAGCCCGCCCGCCAAGCCGAAGCTGATTGATGTGATGGTGGCGATTGAAGGTGTCAAGTCATCACTGGGTCAACAGATGGAGTCATTGAACAACAAACTGGATACAGACACTATTGAGGTCAATCTCATTCGGGCGGACCTCACCAAGGCAAGCGAAAAAGTCAAGTCCCTGGACATAAAGACCGCCAGCTTGATAGATGACGTGGCTCTGCTCCAGCAGGAGGTGCGGGACCTGAGGGCCTCTCATGACCTGACCGATTGGAAACTGGATTTCTACGAAGGAAGAGCACGACGCAACAACATACGAATTCTTGGTGTTCCCGAGAGGACCTGTTTGTCAAGGACATCATCCTTAATCATCTCAAGCCCAAGGGACTGGGTAACTTTTTCACGCTCAAGCTTGCACATAGAGTCCCGGGTGGGTGACCCTGGCCTGTGACGCCCCCTCGCCCGATGATTCAGAGGGTCTTGAACTTCAGGGACAGAGATGCTATCCTACAGGCTTCCCGTTCGGGGGGACCCCTGCGATATGAGAACGCTACCCTTTCCTTTTTCCCTGACTTCACGCAGACAGTCTAGAAACAGCACCAGAGTTTTCTCGCAGAAAAGAAAAAGCTCAGAGACAGAGGTTTGAAGTATTCAATGATGTTCCCGGCCCGGCTGAGGGTGGAGGTCGAGGGGAGGGCCTGTTTTTTTGACAATCCGGAGGTGGCGTCGGACTGTTTGGATAGTCGTCCCCTGAGCGGGCCGGAGGGCCAGGATCGTGGCGGCGGAGGTGGCTTTCGGGAGCATGAATGATGGAGACTGCAGAATTTATGGGACTTTTGAGAACTGTCAGTTTGTGGGGTCGACCCAAGTGTATCTCATTTGGTTTGAACCCATGAACAACGGGCTGTGGCGGATACGGGGAGCGGTCATGCTTCATGGGGCTGGGGGGGAGATGGGACACCGGCATTCCTCCTCCTCATTTCTACCTTTAGTTAGTCAGTAGTTAGTAAATGGGGTGACAGGCACACTGCCAGTTGGGGATGGGCGGAAGCCATGAGCATGGGTGCAGGGAGGGTGGGTGGGGGTTGGGTTTGGCGGAGATCCGGGTTCTTGAGACCTTGCTGTGTGTGGATATGTTTGGTTATTGTTTCATGTTTGTGACATCAGGAGATAATGTGGCAACACTTCCATGCCAGCTTAATGTCAAATGGTAAGAGGGGATTGGGGATCAAAGTGCTCAGTTGGAATGTAAACGGGTTGGGCGACAAAATCAAAAGGGGGATGGTTAGTCAGTTCATTAGACGTCACTCCCCGGACGTGGTGCTGTTGCAGGAGACGCACCTTATCGGGAATAGGTGTAGGGCCCTCCACAGGGGAGGTTACAAGCTGGCGGCACATGCGGGGTTCATGTCTGGGTGGAGGGGGGTCAGCATTTTGCTAAACAACTCCTTTCCCCTGACTATTCAAGCTACTTGGTCTGACCAGCGGGGTAGATATGTTGGCATCTCAGGTCAATGGGAAGGGAAAATTGCCACTTTTGTTTCCATCTATGTCCCACTGGTTATGCAGGTGGATACATTCCGAGATTTGGGCACAATTATTTTAACATTGCCTCTGGGCATCCTGGTTCTGGGAGGCGACTTTAATGCTGTGGTCGATGGGAAAAAGGATAGACACCCAGCCAGAACGCTGCGGCCGGTGCAGAGGTGGCTTCCTGATTACCTGGATACAACAGGCCTGGTTGATAGTTGGAGGCTGTATAACTTTGGCGGCATGCAGTATACGCATGTGTCGGCCGCACACCACAGTATGTCCAGGATAGACTATATTTTAGTCCCGGCCGCCCAGGTGTGTGCGGTCCGAGAGGTGCAGCACCTTGGGAGGGGCATCTCAGACCATTCACTGGTATGCTTACAGCTGGTTTTTGATTAGGTCCCGGCTGGCAAGATTGCCCCCATCAACCCTTAGCATTTAAGAGATCCCGCCGTAAAGAAAGATATAGTCAAGGCCATGGATAGGTATTTCCAGGACAACCAGGGCACGGTGGATTCGGCGCAGACCATGTGAGAGGCGTTCAAAACCGTGGTCAGGGGAGAGGTTCTATCCCTGATAGTGCAGAAAAAGAGGGAGCGACAGGCAGAATTGGTAAAGGCGGAGGAGGGAGTACTAACTATAGACAAGGACGTATCCGAGGCAGTTACCCCTGAAGGTCTCCACTGTCTTAGGTTACGTCAGGACGAGTTTGGGAGCCTCACAAAGGAGAGGGCAAGGGCACAGTCTGGTGAGACCCAGAGTAAGATATATGAGCTTGGAGATAAGGCAGGAAAGTTAATTAGGTGGCTGGGGAGGAGAGAGTGGGCCTTGTGGTTGGTACCTGAATTGCAGGGAGATGACTCTGATATGATCACTGATCCACAGGCCATTGCCGACAGGTTTGCGGACTATTACAGGGAGGTATACCGTTCGGGGTGGGTGTACACAGAGGAAGACAACAGGGGAATGATTAGAGACATTTAACTGCCCATACTCTCAGTTGACGAGCGTAAATATCTGGATTCCCCACTCACGAATGACGAGGTAGCGCATGCTATCAGAGGAGTGCGCTCTGGCAAGGCTTCGGGACCGAATGCTATTTCTGTTGAGCTCTTCAAGTTGAGCTCCAACAGACTTGCTCCATTCCTTCGCTCTATGTTTAACTAAAGTAGAGAAAAGGGACAGCTCCCGTATGACCAACGTATTGCCAACATAGTGGTCATCCACAAGGAGGGTAAACCCAGAGCATGCTGTACGTCGTATAGGCCTATCTTGCTTTTAAACGTCGAACCTAAGGTCCTGGCGAAACTGCTTGCCACGAGATTGACCAAGGTTATCACCACCTTGGTGCACCCGGACCAGTCAGGCTTTATGCCGTGCCTGAACACTGCCCTTATTCTGCGCCGACTTCATGGGGTCTTGGGCCGGGCCACAACAATTCAGAAACTGGCCGTGCTAGTGTCACTAGATGCCACTTTGGCATTTGACAGAGTTGAATGGCCTTACCTTTTTGCGGTTCTGGAGAAGTTTAGCTTTGGACCAGATTTTATTGACTGGGTGTGCCTTTTGTACTCTGCTCCATTGGCCCGGGTAGTAGTGAACAATCGCAAGTCCCCCGATTTTTCCTTGGGCAGGGGGACCAGACAGGGATGCCCCCTCTCCACTCCTATTCGCTCTGGGCTTGGAGCCATTTGCGGCGTGGGTCCGACAGGACAATTCAATACTTGGGATGAGATGGACTTTGGAGTGGGAGGATAAAATCTCACTCAGCGCTGATGATATCCTGCTTTACCTCACCAACCCGAAGTGGTCTTTGAGCTGTTTTTTGGATGTGTTGGCTATTTTCGGAAGGTACTTGGGCTTTGCCATTAATTGGTCTAAGTCGGTTCTCTTCGCCCTTACAGGGGACCCACCAGACGTTGCTAACGCTTGCCCGATACATGTCACCCCAGAGGGCTTTAAGTACCTTGGTATCTATATCACCCCCGATCCTAGGCTCCGCTATGCCAAGAACCTGTCTCCCCCACTGGCGCGATTTAGAAATGATGTGTCGCGTTGGAAGGCATGCCCACTCTCCCTTTTAGGGAGGGCGGTACTCTTTAAAATGTTGGCCTTGCCCCGGTTCCTGTATGCATGGCAGAATGCAATGGACCCCGTCCTGGCGTCCTATTTCAAGGAAATAGAGTCCCTTCAAAGGC
Source organism: Lissotriton vulgaris (assembly GCF_964263255.1). Lineage (NCBI taxonomy): Eukaryota > Metazoa > Chordata > Amphibia > Caudata > Salamandridae > Lissotriton > Lissotriton vulgaris. The sequence goes on along the minus strand of NC_141695.1, from coordinate 1,139,054,740 downwards.
ATTTGCTTTGGGATGGTAAGCCCCGCATTGCGTTTCTTAAGCGTACGCTCCCCTGGTATGACGGGGGCATAGGCCTGCCAGACCTCAAGAAATATTACTGGGCCTCATAGTTGGCGGCAGTAAACCATGGGATATATAGAGCCCCAAAGACCCAGGCTACGCCATGGACCGGTGGCTAATGCCAGGAGGCGACTACTCTAGAGCGTTCTATGCTGGACCCCGCAGATTTCTCCTCACAGGACCTACGGCACATGCCGTCCAGGTATGGCACGCGGCTAACAGGCAACTTAAGTGGGAAGGGAAGCTCACACTCACCACTCCACAATGGAGTTTGGAGAAGCTGGGCCGCCTGTGGAAGTCAAAAGGCTTTGACAAGTGGAACCTCATTGGTATCACAAACATACCGGACATTTGGGGGAGGGCATGATACATTAATTTGCTTCCCTTAAGCTACAATATCAACTGAGTGATGGTGAATATTTCCGTTATTTACAGGTGCGGCACGCACTGCTTGCACATATCCCCAGAGTCACCACGCTTCCCAAGGCCTCTCCCCTAGAATACAGAGTGTTAGATGGCCATCTTCCTGAGAAAGCTATCTCTTTGCTGTACAAGAAGCTCATTAACAATATGGAAGACCCGCTGGTAGTTCTTAGACGGCACTGGCAGGAGGATGGGCTGGAGCTAGATCATGAGGACTGGCAGGAGGCAGGGTCTTCCCCGAAGGTTGTGGCAATTTAAATGAGGCTCCGACTGGTGCAACTAAAGATCTTACCTAGGTCATACGTCACAGGGTCCCGACTGATCCATATGGGCCGCTCAGAGAATGGGGAATGCAGGAGGGGGTGTGGGGAACTGGGGACCTTTATGCACATCTTGTGGCATTATACGAGAGTACAGGAGTATTGGGGGAGGATCCACAGCACGTTGCGAACAGTCCTGGGTACGGAAATACAGTTGGAAGCCTGCAGGTGTATTCTGAATGTATGGGAACCAACCGACCTTAATTTGTATAAAAAGCAATGGGCAAAACTGGCATTCATGATTGCGAAGCGCAATATTGCGCAACTGTGGGGAGCTTGCCAGCCGCCTGTTGTGGAAAAGTGGAGGGAGGATTTGGACTGGTACATGTTCAGGGAAAGAACAGTTTACTCTACCAGGGGTTGTCTGGGAAAGTGGGATAAGATCTGGAAGGCATGGAATCACTATAGAGGGGATATCTGTACCCCCCCGACAGGTCCCGAGGAGACTGAAGAGCGCACGTCCCCCTGATCCATTCACTGTAATATCCACACAGTATACTGTAGGTATGGAATGTCTTTTACTGTCCGATACTATTCTGTACTGTGTCACCTGATGTCTTTTTGTTGCTTTTGTTTTAATAAAAAGGAAATAAAAAGAACATAACATAACATAACATTGGAGAGTGAGTGTCTATATGAATGGCTGAATCGGTGAGTACGGAGAGGTGTGAGTGCTTATATGGTTGCATGAATGGGTATGCAAGTGTTTGTGTGAGTGACTGTTTGAGAGTTTGTATGGGTGAGTGAGTGGCTGTGTTGAGAGGCTGATTGGGTGAGTAAGCGGGTGTGTGAGTGATTTAGTAGGTAAATAAGTGGTTGTGTGAATACTTGTATGGGTGAGTGAATTGTTGTGTGAGTGGCTGTATGAGTCAGTAAATGGGTATGTGAATGGCTGTATGGAGGAGTGAGTAGGTGTGTGAGTACTGGTGTAGGTCTGTGAATGGTAGTGTCAGTGGTTATGTGGGTGTGTGAGTGGGTGTACGAGAGACTGTATGGAGATTGAGTAGATGTGTGAGTGGTTCTGTGGATGATGTCATCAGTGATGTTATTTGAGATGTCATAAGCAGTGTATTGCAGGGGCATAAGTTATAGTTAGCTCAGGGAATGATATCTGCTGAATTTCGCTGGTTTTATATGAGTGAAATCTGAGCCTAAGTATAACATCCCTGTAACATTAGTTTTTTTCAGTGAATTTCAACGTTTTTTAAATTGTATTTGCTAACTATAACAACTCTGTAACCTTTGGGTTTTGAAGTGAATTTCTATATTTTTTTAACTAGTAGTCATGTTTGCAGAGTGGTGGACTAAGTGGGTGGGTGTTAGATTCCCACTGGCCCAAGCACTGCAGGAACGTAGCATGCACCAATCCCCTTTACTAGCCCCTAGGACCCCCACAGGTCAAACACTATGTGGGCACCAAGGGACCCGAAAAGAGGGTGGTAATGTTGAGGAGACACCAAGTCTTCCACCCTTGGCGACGAAAGGAAAACAGCTCCCTCCTGCTTTACGCTTCTGCACCACTCTGTATAAGGGGAGACAAAACAATCCCTTCATATATCACTGTTGACAGTAAAACCCCCAACCCTCAATGATCATGCCTTGGAAAACAGTCACCCCTCTTACCGCTTTAATGTGCAGGCTTTGCTTCGTAAAGAATAGGAGTGCAATTAATGTGCATAGCACTCCAGTGACTGCAATAGGGATAATGTAACTTGCAGGAAGGGGAGGACGCTGTTGTCGCAAAAGCCAAAAATAAACAACAAAAGAATAATGGCCAATGAGGGGAAAAAGTTCACCGCCTAAAAAAAACCCTTCGGTTCATCTCCCAGGAACAGAGGAGACAAAGTGTAGACTCGCACAGAGTCCAAAACAAACCCAGCGCAGCCTTCGCGGAGTGACCCGAAACGTCACTTCCGCTTAAAACGAAGTGGAGAGCAATACCAGCAAAGACGCGCTGGAACAGCCGGCGCTCCGTTGAACTCTGCGTTGCTTCCTCAATACGAGAGAAAATATCTCAAGGCAACGCGCGTGTGAGCGGGGGCCCCCGGACACACTGCAAAAAAGAATAAGAAGGCTGCAAACAAAAACGGGAATAAACAGGGCGGGAAGGGAACCCAGGAGAACCCACACACCTCTCTAACTAAACAAGGGTTGAAACGTTTAAACAGGGGAAAAATCGGCAAGCTTTCTCACGAGCCCGTGAGAAAGGAGGATGATCAAAGAACAACAAAAAAGGGGATTTCCAATCAGCAGGGAAGTACTCGATCCAGCAGCAAAACGACAGCCAACAACCAGGGAAGAAATCCAAACACTGGCAGATATCAAGCATCGAGCTAAAGGTAGGACCACCTTTTATCCTACTTCCCAGTCATGTGATCACAAGGCATGATCATAAGCAAGGGACTACCCGATTCCTAACAGTACCCCCCCCCAACGATCCTCCCCACAGGGCGGGGTTTCGAGGGGTGTTGTCTGTGGAACAATCTGACCAATCGTGGAGCATGCACCCCCCCGGCCGGTTCCCATGTCCTGTCCTCTTCAGTGTACCCTTTTCAGTCCACCAGGTATAAAAGGCGCCCCCTGACCCGCTTCGAATCCAGGATAGCCTGCACTTCAAATTCCTCCTGCCCATCCACCATAACAGGAGGTGGTGGTGGTATCGCCTGTGCAGAGGGCACGTAGGGTTTAAGCAAAGATGTATGAAACACGGGGTGTACTCTATATTCTGATGGTAAACTGAGCTTCATTGCCACGGGATTGATGACCTGTATAATGGGAAAAGGGCCCACGAATCTGGGCTGCAGTTTGCGAGGACCTTGTAACCTCAGGTTGCGTGAAGCCAGCCACACTTGGTCCCCTGTCTTATATGCTGGAGCATTGACACGATGCTTATCCGCCTGGACTTTCATCGCCGTCTTTGCTACTAGAAGACTATCCTTGGCCAACTTCCATATGTCTCTCAACCGCTCGCACACGTCATCGATGGCTGGCACGCGACCCGTGGGCTGTATAGCTACTGCTCTAGGATGATACCCAAAGGAACAGTAAAAGGGTGTCATGCCCAAGGCGGAATGCACACTGTTGTTATAAGCGAATTCCGCAATGGGCAGAGCCGTCACCCAATCACAGGACAAGGACACAATCAGACAACGTAGATATTGTTCCATCGTCTGATTGGTGCGCTCGGTCTGACCATCGGACTGAGGGTGGTAAGCCGAAGATAAACGTATCTCGGTTTTAAGCACTTGACACAACTCAGTCCAAAAATGTGATACAAACTGCGCCCCCCTGTCGGATACAACCACCTCTGGTAACCCATGTAAACGCACCACCGAAGACATAAACACCACCGCCATCTCCTTCGCAGTAGGGAGTTTAGGAAGCGGTATAAAGTGGGCCATTTTGGTAAATAAATCCACCACCACCAGAATGGTGGTGCAACCTGCTGCCAAGGGTAGATCTGTTACAAAATCCATACTTAACGTGTGCCATGGAAAAGGGGGTACCTCCAAAGGCTGTAAGAGACCCGATGGTTTACAATGCGAGGGCTTGCTGATCGCACACACAGAGCAAGCACCCACATATCCCTGAACATCCTTAGTCAATGACTCCCACCAAAACCACCTCATACATATGTCCTTAGTCTTCCTTATTCCTGGATGGGCTGCCAAGGCAGAGGAGTGACACCATTCCAGCACCTCCTCCCTTAACACCGGGGGTATAAACAACCTGTTTTCATGGTACAAAAGTCCGTCTTTCTTTGAGATCAGGGGTAGAGACAACCAAGGCGCCAGATCTACTTGGCTCAAACGTTCCTTCACGAGAGCAGGAAAGTCTTCCACAACCAGAGCCCCTATTATTCTTTCCTCGGCTATCATCGGCCTTCTCTCCTTCACGGAGCCATCTTCCTTTCCCACAACGTGTATTCGGGAAAGAGCATCAGATTTCACTTGTTGGGCTGCAGGCCTGTATGTTATGACGAAGTCGTATTCATTGAAGAATAAAACCCATCTCATCTGACGAGGAGTCAATGCCCTAGCAGAACGAAAGAATTCCAGGTTTTTATGGTCGGTGTAGATCGTAATCACATGTCTGGCCCCCCATAAATAATGGCACCATTCTTCAAACGCAAGTTTGACCGCCAGCAGCTCGCGTTCCGCCACAGTATAATTGCGTTCGGCTGGCAATAAGGTCTTAGAAAAGAACGCAATAGGGTGCATATGGCCTGTGGCCTCATCTCGCTGGGATAATACCCCACCCACGGCACACAAAGATGCGTCGGTCTCTACAAAATATGGCAGGGCAGGATCAGGATGCACCAATACCGGTGCAGTAACAAACTGTCTTAGCAACATACGAAAGGCATCCTGAGTCTCACTTGTCCAATCAAAAAGAACGCCCTTCCTCAAAAGGCGAGTCATTGGAGCCACAATGTCAGAAAAATGCATTATGAATCGCCGGTAGCAATTGGCGAAAGCTAGAAGCACCTGTATTTGCTTCACATTAGTTGGTACTGGCCAGGTCTCTATAGCCTGAATCTTTTTTGGGTCCATTCGGATGCCTGCTGCGGATATCACAAACCCTAAAAACTCCACCTCAGGAGTCCCAAACTGACACTTCTCCAACTTCGCGTATAAGTGATGGTCCTTTAAAGACTGCAATACCTGCGTCACATGTTTGGTATGATCGATCTCCTTCTCTGAGTATATAAGTATATCATCCAAATATACTATAACTGTCTGATCCAGATACTGGCCTAGGACTTCGTTAATAAAAAACTGAAACGCCGCCGGCGCATTGCACAGACCAAACGGCATAACCGTATATTCAAACAATCCGTACTTGGTCTTAAACGCCGTCTTCCACTCATCTCCTGGCCGAACCCTTATAAGATGGTAGGCGCCCCGCAAGTCTAACTTGGTGAACACCGTCGCCTTGCGGAGCTGATCCAGCAACACGGAGATGAGTGGAAGAGGGTACCGGTTTTTAACGGTGGCCGAGTTCAACGTTCGGTAGTCCACACATGCCCTCAAGGACCCCTCTTTCTTCGGGATGAAAAATATAGCCGATGACACTGGCGAGGATGAATGGCGAATATAACCCAAGAGCAACATTTCATCTATATAAGTTTTCAGATGGGCCTCCTCAGGCTCAGACAAAGCATAAACCCGACTGCATGGCAACGGGGCTCCTGGTATTAAATCAATCTTGCAGTCGTATGACCTATGCGGAGGAAGACCTTGAGCGCACACCTTGTCAAACACATCCTCATAAGATGAATACTGAGGAGGAACAACACTCTTTTCAATCATGGCACAAGACAAGGGGTTGATCTGTTCCGCTGCCACCACATAGCAATTCCTCAAGCAATGTACTGAGTCCAACGTAACCAATCTCTGTACCCAGTCAATCCTCGGGTTATGTTTTTGCAGCCACGGGACCCCCAACACCAATCCAAAAGAAGGGGCATCGATCAAATCAAAGACCACACTTTCCACGTGTCCGTTCTCACACAACAAACCAAGTGGAACGGTCTGTTTTGTAATACACCCTGATGTCAACTCGGTCTCATCTATCGCCCTTACTGGCTCAGGCTGTTCCTTCAGGTGACAAGGAACCATCAACTTTTCAGCCATTGAGATGTCTATAAAGTTTCCGGTGGCCCCGGAATCCAACAATACCGACACCGGAATGCGTGTCTGTGCTGGAATCAGCAAATGGGCGCTAATCACAAAATGCCTTGGAGCTTGATCCAAGGTCCCTACCACCTCATACTGCTCTATTCTATCAACACCTGAGCCTTGGTCCACATATATGCACGCTACCTTCTTGCCAAACCCTACCCCTGATGGTTTCACAGGGCAATCACGTGTGAAATGGCCCCCCTGTCCGCAGTAAAGACACAGATTTAGCTCTCTTCTTCTTTTCTTTTCCTCTGAAGTCAGGGGTCCCCGCACTCCACCTATTTCCATGGGTTCAGGTGCTGATCTACTCTCCCCAGTCGACTTCGCCTCTGGTTTCACATAACTACTACGGGGTGGCAGAAACCGGTTACGTTCTCCACGCCGTTCTGTCACCCGGTGATTCAGTTTTACTACTAAGTCGATAAATGCTGCACAATCCTCAGGCGGATCCACCACTTGCAACACTATATCTTTCAACTCCTCACAAAGCCCCTGATAAAACAGAGACGTTCTTTTCTCTGTTGGCCAATGCGTCTCGGCTACCAATCGATTAAAGTTGGCTATATAAGACAATAAGTCCTGCCTGCCCTGCCGCAGCTTCAACAGTTCAGCATCACTGGCCTGCATAAATGCATGTTTTGCAAACAGACCCCGCATTAAGTCCTTGAATGCCTGATAGTTATATAGCACACGGTCGTTGCTTTCTACCAGAGGAATTGCCCATTGAGCCGTGTTGCCAGCCAGGTATGACAGTATAAAAGCGATCTTAGCTGAGTCATCGGGGAAGGCATTAGTCCTGCACATAAAGTGCAGCTGACACTGGTTCATAAAAGTGCCAAACTTATCAGGATCTCCTGAAAATCTCTCAGGGGGGGGCCAAAGGAACTGCCACGGGAGTCGTCACTGTTACCGCTATGGGATTACTGCTACTAGCCGTACTTGCTCCTGCCCCGCCTGTATACTGAAATGTAGCTGGTTGTAAAACAGGGGCTGTTCCCCTGCTAGAGGCCTGTTCCCTTGCTCTAACGGCCACCAGTTCCTGTTTTAGCCCTACGTTCTCCTGCTGCAGCTCCTGCACCTGTGCCTGGAGAGTATGTACAGCTCCCATAATATCCTGCATAGTAGGACTACCCGTTCCCCCTCCCAGGGCATTCCCATCGTCATCCATGCTAGTCCGGGCAGTGCTATTATAACGTGGGCTTGATATTCTGTTAGATTCCCACTGGCCCAAGCACTGCAGGAACGTAACATGCACCAATCCCCTTTACTAGCTCCTAGGACCCCCACAGGTCAAACACTATGTGGGCACCAAGGGACCCGAAAAGAGGGTGGTAATGTTGAGGAGACACCAAGTCTTCCACCCTTGGCGACGAAAAGAAAACAGCTCCCTCCTGCTTTACGCTTCTGCACCACTCTGTATAAGGGGAGACAAAACAATCCCTTCATATATCACTGTTGACAGTAAAACCCCCAACCCTCAATGATCATGCCTTGGAAAACAGTCACCCCTCTTACCGCTTTAATGTGCAGGCTTTGCTTCGTAAAGAATAGGAGTGCAATTAATGTGCATAGCACTCCAGTGACTGCAATAGGGATAATGTAACTTGCAGGAAGGGGAGGACGCTGTTGTCGCAAAAGCCAAAAATAAACAACAAAAGAATAATGGCCAATGAGGGGAAAAAGGTCACCGCCTAAAAAAAACCCTTCGGTTCATCTCCCAGGAACAGAGGAGACAAAGTGTAGACTCGCACAGAGTCCAAAACAAACCCAGCGCAGCCTTCGCGGAGTGACCCGAAACGTCACTTCCGCTTAAAACGAAGTGGAGAGCAATACCAGCAAAGACGCGCTGGAACAGCCGGTGCTCCGTTGAACTCCGCGTTGCTTCCTCAATACGAGAGAAAATATCTCAAGGCAACGCGCGTGTGAGCAGGGGCCCCCGGACACACTGCAAAAAAGAATAAGAAGGCTGCAAACAAAAACGGGAATAAGCAGGGCGGGAAGGGAACCCAGGAGAACCCACACACCTCTCTAACTAAACAAGGGTTGAAAGGTTTAAACAGGGGAAAAATCGGCAAGCTTTCTCACGAGCCAATGAGAAAGGAGGATGATCAAAGAACAACAAAAAAGGGGATTTCCAATCAGCAGGGAAGTACTCGATCCAGCAGCAAAACGACAGCCAACAACCAGGGAAGAAATCCAAACACTGGCAGATATCAAGCATCGAGCTAAAGGTAGGACCACCTTTTATCCTACTTCCCAGTCATGTGATCACAAGGCATGATCATAAACAAGGGACTACCCGATTCCTAACAGTGGGCCTCCGACCAGCTCTCAGGAATCCTGCTGTGACAGACTTATTGGAGGTAACATGAGGGCTTCTGGGCCTTCAAGAGCCCTCAGCATTCAGGGCGTCATCCCTTCAACCAGCAGTGCCCCAGCAGACGCATTTGCAGAGTGGTGGTGAAAGGAGGAGTGGCCTCCAAAGTTCTCTCAGCTTTTACACTCTGTGGGACTTACTGGATTTAACAGGAGGGTCCTCAGCATCCAAGGACACTTCATCCCCCCACCAGCAGTGTGTTGCAGAGTGGAGGAAAAAGGGGGCATGGCCCTCAAACACCTCCCAGGAAGTGCAATTGCAGAGTGATGCAGAAAGGGGGGCAGGACCTCCGGCATCCTGCCGATAGCTATTTAAAAAATATATATATTTTAAGGGAAAGTGGTCCTGTGACCCCCCTTCCCTGGTTTATTTTGATCCTTGGGAACCCATCCCCCAGTGCTATATATATATATATATATATATATATATATATATATATATATATATATATATATATATATATATATATACATATGATCAAGGCTCGGGGAAGCCGAAATGTTATGATGGCGACACTGCTGAAAATAAATTAATCTGCACAAGAAGGAATTGGTCCATGTCCATACTTGTTGGGAGAAGGAGGCGAGAAACAAGCCTCGGCTCACCTGCGGAATCTTGGATATTTATATACATTTATATATATAAAACCTCTGTTGCTTCTGGCTTCGTTGCACAGACTGAGACGGACCACCAGATTTGTGCGTTAAAAATATTTTATTGCTTGCGGCGGTCCTGACGCGGTTCTGCTCGATGTGAGCCTTGATCACATGACACGGAGGTAAGCTTTTTTCCTATTTTTAAAGTGACAGTGTATAGGAAAACATCACATGTGGTATCATTGTCATACTAGACATAGAAGACATATTCCCCAAACATGAGGGGTTCAGTCAATTCTCCCACAATTACAACTAAGTCTACTTAATAAATGTAGTAAATTACATAAAAACATTATAAAATACATCAGTGTAAACCAGAGTAATCTGTACATGTATATTTGTAATGCTATTTTGTAAGATATACTTGTAGTGAATTATCTTAAGTTAATACATAATTTATTTTTATAAGCTTTTTATAAGCTATAGCTGTAGCTAAGTTCCTTTAGTTCCTATTGTTAGGGAGGCTATTTTGTTATGCTTGTCTACATTATTGATGATTACCCACTATGTGTTAGTGCTCTATTGGTGCATAATAGTAATTGTATATACAGTGATAAAAGTGCTGGTGCATTTAAGTGTGTTGCTCAATTACTAATTTTAACAAGAGGGGGGAGAGAGAGAGAGTCAGTGGATTCAGTCTCCCGAGTCATATACATAAACAAAGTGGAATCCACTCAAGTGATAGTGATCCCTAGAGTGATGGGGAACACACAGTGTTGTTAAAATGCCCCTCACACACCAACAGGCCCCTTGGTGTCATGCTTCATCATCGGGGCCTTCGCACCCCTCTTCAGGACAAGGGTGAAAAGCACTTATCCTCGCCTTACTCACATGTAAGATGTAAAAGTGAAGCATAAAAATTACCACAATGTGTAATGTTCCTCACTATGTTTTTTATGTAAGTGAGTGTCGTTGCGCCCAGTTGGCGTAAGAACTTTAAGTTCTCAAATACAGGACTTCATGAGCCTTTAAACGTATATTGGGGAATCCTTCCTTTCTAATCAGAAACGGTTACAGCAACAGCTAATCGCCTGCCTTCCCTCAACGCGGCTCCGATGAAGTGCCGCGTTGAGGGAAGGCAGGCGATTCCCCAATATACGTTTGTTTTGGACTCTGTGCGAGTCTACACTTTGTCTCCTCTGTTCCAAGGGTGGAAGACTTGGTGTCTCCTCAACATTACCACCCTCTTTTCGGGTCCCTTGGTGCCCACATAGTGTTTGACCTGTGGGGGTCCTAGGAGCTAGTAAAGGGGATTGGTGCATGTTACGTTCCTGCAGTGCTTGGGCCAGTGGGAATCTAACAGAATATCAAGCCCACGTTATAATAGCACTGCCCGGACTAGCATGGATGACGATGGGAATGCCCTGGGAGGGGGAACGGGTAGTCCTACTATGCAGGATATTATGGGAGCTGTACATACTCTCCCTTGTCCTGAAGAAGGGGGCTTTGACCTCCGAAACATGTTGACTTTTAACACAGTGGTTTGATACCCTAACACGTATCTTTTTGAAACCACGCCTTGCACTTTTAATTTTAACAATACCAGCCGGGGATTTAATAAAGTTTTTTCTTCCCACGTGCCAGGTATTTTTTATCCACTTTTTCACCTCACCTCACTCACATCTTGGTATATAACACACACCCCCACACATAGTTCACTTCAAGTGCTCCTGCGTATTCGCGAGTCGTAGCACGCCGCATCCCGTAGAGGGGTGCGAAGGCCCCGATGATGAAGCATGACACCAAGGGGCCTGTTGGTGTGTGAGGGGCATTTTAACAACTCTTGCTCAATTACTAGTCAGACTTTCTTCATCTGTATGAAGTGCATAATGCTAATCGGAAAGCGTATTGCAAAGTATATTGATTTCTCTTAATCTGGTGGTACTGTATCCCATGATTCGGGGATTAGTCATAGTGAAATACTCATTAGTTACTGACCAAAAAGTCACAGGAGCATTGTGTTTAATATGGTGGCTCTCGGGGATATTCCTAATCTATATATGGTTCATGTGCAAATAAGCGATTAATTAGATACATAGATATATAAATATAAATAAATAAATAATAAATAAATACCTAAGTAGGCAAATAAATACATATATATAAATATCATCATTATTCACACTCATAATCCTATACCTATATATGTATAAATAGATAAAACATAATTAAATACATTTCATCATACAGGGTAGGTAAAAATCCATAAAAAAATACATGTATAAATACTTAAATATAAATGGTATATAAACATGTATCACCTTATGTGATTAGGTAAAGCTCTAAAACCTGGATGTTAATAAATTAGGGAATCCCTTTGATCTAATAGTCTCATTTGCCTCTATTAATATACTGCTCCGGATTTTATTTTCTAATTGTAATTTCATATAGACAGATTCAATGGTGTTATCAATCTTAATATGCAGTCCTGTATATTAAAAAGATACCTTTCTCAGTACTATTCCCCAGAATTTAATTATCATTTACCGCTCTTCATTGATGTTATTTGGCATTATCTAAAGTTGAATCTTTCAAGGCAAACTTAAAATGGGGCACAGATAGTTAGCCAACTATTATGTTTGTTCCCAATGACCTTATAGACAAGTATATAAATCCTCAGAAATATTGAGCCCATTGGGATGTTTGGTATCAAGCTCAATTATGTAACCATCCAACAATCTCAGGGCACTCTCTCTATCCCCACTACGTCTACTAGGTACTATGTAGTATATATATATATACTAGCAGCCCGCCCCAGCGTTGCCTGGGGCAGAAGGGGGCTGGGGGCAGCATTTCAGGCTTGCGTGCACTCCCGCCCCGGCCCCCGCCCACCACAACATTGTCTGTGTCCCGGACAATGTCATGGCGGGCGGGGGCCGGGGCGGGAGTGCACGCAAGCCTGAAATGCTGCCCCCAGACCCTGAGCCTTACCGCAGTTGTTCCGGCCCAACCTCCCGCACCGGCTCCCTCCCGTCCCGTGTCCCAGAGCCTTACCTGAGCCGGCGCTCCTCCCCGAGCTCCTCACTTCACCGCCGCTCCTCCTCGCCAGCCTGAAATGCTGCCCCCAGACCCTGAGCCTTACCGCAGTTGTTCCGGACCAACCTCCCGCACCGGCTCCCTCCCGTCCCATGTCCCAGAGCCTTACCTGAGCCGCCGCTCCTCCCCGAGCTCCTCACCTCACCGCCGCTCCTTCTCGTCATCACGTACTTTGCGGTCAGCGCTACGTCGTGGCCGTCAGCGTCTTTCAGGGCACTACTTTTGTTTTAAGTTATATTTTTAAATTTACGTTTTTTAAAAATGTTCTAAAGCCTATGTCCATCTGCGCACCCTGAGGATTACAACAATGTATTGGGTGTGTGGATTGGCGCTGTGGTTCCCGAGTGTACCTTGCCAAAAGGTTTGTGTTCGCTCTTTATAATAGTAGTATAGATATATATATATATATATATATATATATATATATATATATATATATATATATATATATATATATATATATATATATATATATGGAACATTTAAAGACAATTTGCAGTAAGGACAAATTTGAAATAGAAATGGCAAAACTTGACGAAAAACTGGATATTATTGAAAAGGAGATAAAAGAAAAGAAGCAAACGAAATTCCTCAGAGATCATGTGGACTACGAGAAAGGGCAAGTCCTCACTTTCTCAAAAAAGTACGATCACCTCCGCGCCCAAACAGCAATCCAAACTCCAGTAAGAAGGCCAACTAAACCTGTGACGGAGGCAACCGATTGGGCTAGTAATGTACAAGATGATGAAGCAGAGGATACGGAAAACCTGACAGTAGACACAAATGCAGGTTTTCTGAGCGCAAAAGATCAAATTTTAAAAGAATTTTCATTAATGGCAAAAGGAAGATTAGAAGCCCAGAACAAGACAAATACAGGTGGTACCAGAGGACGAGGAAGAGGAGGCAAAGGAGGAAACAAGCAGAACGTAATGACAGCTGCCGTATCAAGCCCAGTGGGATCAACAACAAGGGGCCAGAGAAAACAAAAATGAATGACATGAAAACGGTGGTCAACCTTTCCAACAGGATCCTTAATGAAGATGAAATTGAGGTACTGTCCTATGGGTTATCTTTTTGTCCTTCTGCTAATTTCAACTACACTCAAAGTAGAATAGATCTCTTTCAGTTTACTAGAAAACTAAGACAAAAAAAATGGTTTGCCACTAGAATGAACCAAGAGTCTGGCAGTAATGTACCATGTCCGAGTACACTCGAGATAGGCGATGCAGAAATGCTACAAGTGCTGCATGATCTGGGGGGGGGGACCCTGAAGTAATAGAAAATCCCACCCTCAACTTGATAAATGAAAACATCAGGTTGGACCTTAACAGTAACAGTGGGTTCAAACCTAAATCTATTTTCTTACCGATGATCACTAATGATGCCATTGATGTTTTCGAAAAAGGAGTGGTGAACGAATTTAAAGAAATGGCCAAGAAAAATGAACGGGGTAGAAGTAACCTCACTAAAGTACAAAGACTAGCAATTGACATTTAAGCAATGATACCAATATTGTAATTAAAAAATCCGACAAGGGTGGTAATAATGTTATATTATCACGTGAAATGTATATTGATGAAGGTCTAAAACAACTCAATGATGTGGAAAAATATGAGAAAAGTACTAGAAAAATATATGATTGTGAAAATAGCAAATATCAAGAACAACTTATGGAATGGAAAAATAGGGGACTAATTGAGTCAGATGAGTTTAATTTTTTTAAATGTAAATTCCCAAAATTACCGGCACTTTATCTGCTGCCTAAACTGCACAAGAACACTACAAACCCCCCTGGCAGGCCCATTGTTTCATCTAGAAATAGCTGCCTGGAGAATATATCCCGGTATGTAGATTATTTTTTGCAGACTCTAGTGCAAAATCTCCCGGCCTACCTTAAAGACTCAGGTGACTTTTTGCAAAAAATTGCAAACATTGAACTTAATGCAGACTGTTTACTCATGACCCTGGATGTGAACAGCCTTTATACCAACATTCCACATGAACAGGGTATTAAGGCTTGTAGGCACTTTCTGAGCATCAGATCAGTCTCCTATTTGTTCCATAAGGAAATGCTACTGGATATTTTAGCCTCACTAGCACGTTGTGTTTTTTAAATCTGTAATTGACTGTCACTTGAATTTACTCTGAAGCGCTCGCTTGCTGATGACACCTGACCGCCCAGCAGATCCATTGCTGTAGCGGAGAGGGTTGCCACAGCAACGCCGCCCTCGGCCACAGGACACGCCCATCGGCGCTGACCACGCCCACAAGCCAGTCCTTAAATTGATTCGCGCTGCGTACTAGCGCTGTTTCACAGACTCTCTCCTGAGGCGGAAGCCGGGAGATTTTAGCCTCACTAGCATGTTGTGTTTTTTAAATCTGTAATTGACTGTCACTTGAATTTACTCTGAAGCGCTCGCTTGCTGATTACACCTGACCGCCCAGCAGATCCATTGCTGTAGCGGAGAGGGTTGCCACAGCAACGCCGCCCTCGGCACAGGACACGCCCATCGGCGCTCACCACGCCCTCTACTCTTATCCAATCCAATACTATTTACATGCACAGGAACCGGAAGCGCAGCGGACGAGCGCAGCGGGCGCGACGATTGCGCCCCGAAGGCGCGCATAAGGCAAGCTCGTTTGCGCTCGTCCGCGCCCAGGCCGGGCCTAGGGCCACCCCCCCTGCTCTGCCTGGTCCGCGGCCCATCACCAACTCTTCTCTGCTATCCTACTCCTCCGCAGAACTCCTGAGTTATAAACCATACGCCGAGAAAGCCCCTCCCATACCCCTCCTTAACTACAACTCTTGCATCGGACCGCTTAAATGTCCCACATGCACGGAGACGCCGTCTACAGACACCACTACCCCCCCACCCACAGTGTCTGCAGCCCTAATAAACGTCCGTTCCTTACCTAAACACAAAATTGAAATCGCCGAGTTCATTGACTCCCATGATCTGGATATATTATTTATTACCGAGACATGGGGAGACGAATCCTCTGGACCTGACTTCAGAGACGCCATGCCTAACAACTATTGTGTAAGCAAGCTAGATAGACCCTTAAGAAAAGGCGGAGGAATAGCAATTATACACCAAGATCACCTAAAACTAACAACATCAGAAATAACTCTTCCTGAGTGCGAGGCTCTCCTTTTCGCCATTCGCATCTCCAGTAAAACTACCTTTAGAGGTTTGCTAATCTACCGCCCCCCAGGATCCAGATCAAAATTTCTCTCAAACTTAGACAAAATCATCGAGATGTCTATTGGATCCCAACACTTCACCGTTTTAGGTGACTTCAATTTTCATCTTGAATCTCATGAAGACCCTGATACAGGAACATTACTCGGTGACTTGGAGACAGTAGGCCTCCTGCAAATTGTCAAATCACCCACCCACTTAGCAGGGCACACCCTAGACGGCCTATTTACCAACAACAGAGACATCACAATCACTAAGGTCATCCCTCTAATATGGACAGACCATTCTGCAGTATGCTTTTCAGTTCCCATTAATCCTTGTCCACCCTCCCAGACAACTTCTGGATCAACGAAATTCAGAGACTGGAAGAACATTAATCTCAACCAGCTCACTCAGATCATACATGACAGCCCTCCGCTAAACAATCAGGACCCTGTAGCTGCTTCAGCTACCTACCTGGAGAATCTGAACGCAGCCTGTAACAAACTAGCCCCCACAAAAACCTCTCACAGGAACAGAAAGCTTCCATTCGCCCCCTGGTTCTCCGAATCCCTCAGATTACAGCGCCAATATTGCAGAAACTTAGAAAGGCAGTGGCGCCAACATTATAATAACCCATACAAGATTAGCTATAAAAACGCCCTCTATACTTACAAAAAACTGATTACATCCGAGAAAACCACCTACTACACCAACCAAATTAATCAGGCCAATAACTCATCAGGAAAACTGTTCCAGGTGGTAACATACCTGTCCAATCCTCTGCCACCCTCCTCAGAGGGATCCCAGGCCCTTTCAGAGGCACTGGCCAAATTTTTCGAAGATAAGGTCAGAGCCATCTTCTCCACTTTTTCGCTTGACCCTTCCTTATCCCATACCGAGCACTCCACTGCCAATAATACTCCACAATTTTCAGCCTTCGAAAATAGCACGAAAGAAACTGTTCAACCCCTGATCGCCCGAACCAAATCCGGATCACCACTTGACCCATGCCCTCCTGCCGTTCTCAACCTTGTCGCAAAAGCTGTTGCCCCGTCACTCACCACTATCTGCAACGCAATGTTCACATCCGGCACCTACCCTTCGGTATGGAAGGAAGCCATTATTAAACCGCTACTCAAAAAACCCAGTTTAGACCCTTCTCTTCCAGCCAGCTACAGGCCTATTGCATGCCTCCCTTTTTCCGGCCAAAATCTTTGAAAAGATCATGAACCAGCAATTGTCAACATACATCCACAACAACAACTTACTGGATGACACCCAGTTCGGGTTCCGTCAGGGACACGGCACGGAGACAGCACTCCTAAAAGCTGCGGACGAGATACGATCCACTATGGACAATGGAGGAGCTGCAATCCTCATACTTTTAGATCTGTCCGCGGCCTTCGACACGGTCGATCATACCACACTGATCGACCGTGTTGCGGCTATAGGAATAAGGGACAAGGCTAAGGAGCTTCTCGCCTCATTCTTGTCAAACCGCCCACAAACGGTGAAGTTGGGACAATACACCTCCCAGACTTTCTCCTTGCCTTGCGGTGTACCACAGGGATCCTCGCTAAGCCCGACACTGTTTAATATATATGTGTCTGACTTAGCGAGGGTCATCAAATCATACGGAATTTCTCTCACCACATACGCAGACGACACACAACTGGTGTTGTCCGTATTCGATGATGGCCAAACAGTAGCTTCAAACTTCCAATCTGGTATGAAAGCAATAAGCTCCTGGATGTCATCAAACTGCCTCAAGCTAAATTCTGATAAAACAGAAGTGATGACATTCGGGAGACTACAACCAATCTGGTCTCCACAATGGTGGCCCCAACAAATGGGACAACCTCCAGAACCAGTAGTCAAGGTACGAAATCTGGGGGTTATCTTTGACAACAAATTGTCCTTCCAGCAGCATGCAAATTCAGTGGTTTCATCCTCCTTCCACACCTTAAAAAAGATCAAAAAACTCATTCCGTACTTACCATCTTCTGCAGGCAAAACTTTAGTCAGCACGTTAGTCTTTTCTAAAACGGACTATTGTAATGCCTTGCTTCTAAATGCACAACAAAAGGTCCTCAACAAACTACAGACTGTACAGAATGCAGCAGCCAGGACCCTGCTACCCATTCCCAAATTTGCATCTGTCTCCCCCTACATCCAACAGCTACATTGGCTGCCGGTGAGGAGCCGCATCAAATTTAAAGCCTTGTGCATAGCTTATAAAGCGATCCACAATCATGGCCCCCTATTCCTAAAACAAGCCTTCCACCCGCCCGAACAGCGAAGAACACTGCGTTCATCCTCAGCCCATCTGCTAACAGTCCCCCGCACAAGAAGGGCTAACTGGGGAGACAAACGCTTCACCGGTGCCACAGCTAGACTGTGGAACACTCTCCCTCTCCACATCAAATGTGCACCAACTCTGCTCAATTTCAGAAAAAAACTGAAAACATGGTTGTTCCAAGCCTAAACCCCCTTCTCCGACAGAGAGTTCTGTGACAACAGCGCCGAGACAGCCTCGGGTATTTGCGCGCTCTAAAAATTGCCATAAATAAATAAATAAATATGATTCACACATGTCTTACCCAGAAGTACTTCCTTTTCAATGGCAGTATATATCATCAACTGCTTGGTACTTCGATGGGTACCTGCTTCGCCCCCAGCTTTGCCGGATTGTACTTAGGCTGGTGGGAGGAGCAGGTAGTCAGACACCTACCCCAATACCAGACCGGAGTACGTACATGGCTCCGGTATATTGATGACATTTTTATCATATGGGAGGGTAGTGAGGAAAAAGCTAAAGAGTTTGTTCAAACTCTCAATGTCAATGACTTTAACTTAACCTTCACAAGCCATATTGATAAAAGCATGATTGACTTTTTAGACCTTAAAGTTAGAATAGATGACAACCACCTCACAACAGCTCTATTCAGAAAAGAAACTGCGGGAAATAGCCTACTTCATGCTCAGAGCTGTCACCCCCGGAATTTGATTAATTCTATTCCTTTGGGAGAGCTTCTCAGATCTAAGAGAAACTGTACCAAACAGGCAGATTTTGAGAAAGTAAAAAATAGTCATGTGTGAAAGATTTAAAGCTAGAGGGTACCGTAAGAAATGTATTTCAGCAGCAGTCAAGAAAGTGTATAACAAAGAGTCAACACAGCCAGACATAGAAAAAGAAGGGGAGAACCAGGAAACAGTCAGGTTCATCACAGACTATAACTCACAGTCCAAAGTGGTAAGAGGTGCTATCAATACATTCTGGAACGCTTTGCAAACTGACAAGGACATTAAATCAAGTATCCTTGAGTTTCCACAAATAACTTATAGAAGACCTATGTCATTAAAAGACAAAATATGTCAGACTTTGGTGGCCAACAGAAAGAAGAGTAACCCGGTACAGGGATTCTTTGTCTGCGGCCGATGTAAGGCTTGTAAGTACAGCCATAACACGAAAGAAGTTAAGCTGTCTGAATACTGTGCCCCCTACAAGATTTTGAAACATGTCTCTTGTCACACAGAGTTTGCTGTCTATGCACTTAGGTGCCCATGTTATAAATTTTACGTGGGTAGTACAATTAAACCAGCTAAAGAGAGAGTTCTACAACATCTCAGAGCTATAAAGAACCTGGATAAACAATATTCAGTTGCCAGGCATTTTGCAACCCACCACCAGAGCAATAATAGTCTGTTATCCTTTACAGTACTGCATCAGATTCCGTTAAGAGAAAGGGGAGGTAACAGACTACAAGAACTGAGACGCCTTGAATCAATGTTTATTATCAAGTACCAAACCATGCAACCCCTTGGCCACAACTGTGATGATTCAGAAAAGGGGGGTGGTGATGAACAGAGTGTCTGAATTAAGCGGACCACTCTTACCCAGTCCAAAGATCAGGGCTTGATCCATCACCGGGAGCTTGTTTCCTTCCCAGTGTAAGAATTGGCTTTTGTAGTTTGGTTTGCCCTGTTCCCATCATGCACTGGGACAGGAACAGACTAATTTGCATACAGCCAGGTTCTGAAACTGGGATGGTGCAGTGAGCTAAAAAACGGTGTTGGATCTAGCCCTGATCTCTTGACTGGGTGAGAGTTTTCTGCTTAATTCAGAGACTCTGTCCCTCACCACCCCTTGTTGTAAATATTTTTGTCCACCCTAAGCGTGGAAGGGTATACTCAGACATGAGTCCCTTGCTCATTGCACCATCAGGATTCAAGCAAACCGGGCCGAAGACGGCTGTAATGCCAGAAACCGGTCCCCGGGAGCTTGTTTCCTTCCCAGTGTAAGAATTGGCTTTTGTAGTTTGGTTTGCCCTGTTCCCATCATGCACTGGGACAGGAACAGACTAATTTGCATACAGCCAGGTTCTGAAACTGGGATGGTGCAGTGAGCTAAAAAACGGTGTTGGATCTAGCCCTGATCTCTTGACTGGGTGAGAGTTTTCTGCTTAATTCAGAGACTCTGTCCCTCACCACCCCTTGTTGTAAATATTTTTGTCCACCCTAAGCGTGGAAGGGTATACTCAGACATGAGTCCCTTGCTCATTGCACCATCAGGATTCAAGCAAACCGGGCTGAAGACGGCTGTAATGCCAGAAACCGGTCCCCGGGAGCTTGTTTCCTTCCCAGTGTAAGAATTGGCTTTTGTAGTTTGGTTTGCCCTGTTCCCATCATGCACTGGGACAGGAACAGACTAATTTGCATACAGCCAGGTTCTGAAACTGGGATGGTGCAGTGAGCTAAAAAACGGTGTTGGATCTAGCCCTGATCTCTTGACTGGGTGAGAGTTTTCTGCTTAATTCAGAGACTCTGTCCCTCACCACCCCTTGTTGTAAATATTTTTGTCCACCCTAAGCGTGGAAGGGTATACTCAGACATGAGTCCCTTGCTCATTGCACCATCAGGATTCAAGCAAACCGGGCCGAAGACGGCTGTAATGCCAGAAACCGGTCCCCGGGAGCTTGTTTCCTTCCCAGTGTAAGAATTGGCTTTTGTAGTTTGGTTTGCCCTGTTCCCATCATGCACTGGGACAGGAACAGACTAATTTGCATACAGCCAGGTTCTGAAACTGGGATGGTGCAGTGAGCTAAAAAACGGTGTTGGATCTAGCCCTGATCTCTTGACTGGGTGAGAGTTTTCTGCTTAATTCAGAGACTCTGTCCCTCACCACCCCTTGTTGTAAATATTTTTGTCCACCCTAAGCGTGGAAGGGTATACTCAGACATGAGTCCCTTGCTCATTGCACCATCAGGATTCAAGCAAACCGGGCCGAAGACGGCTGTAATGCCAGAAACCGGTCCCCGGGAGCTTGTTTCCTTCCCAGTGTAAGAATTGGCTTTTGTAGTTTGGTTTGCCCTGTTCCCATCATGCACTGGGACAGGAACAGACTAATTTGCATACAGCCAGGTTCTGAAACTGGGATGGTGCAGTGAGCTAAAAAACGGTGTTGGATCTCGCCCTGATCTCTTGACTGGGTGAGAGTTTTCTGCTTAATTCAGAGACTCTGTCCCTCACCACCCCTTGTTGTAAATACAACTGTGATGAGGCACTGGGGGCACATCTAGGATGACAAACGAATTGTAACAGAATGTATTTGTTGCCTTTTTAAGTATAGCAGCTGAAGAAAAAACCTTGTTTTTAAATGAATGAATGTGCACACTCACGGCTGAATGTGGAAACCATATTCACGTTTATTTTCATCTTTTCACCGCAGGTACCTGTTGACCCAATTTGGGAGAGTGTGAGACACAGCACATGAAAGGCAGAGAGGCTGGAATTAAGTTTCATCGAGCAATAGCATTTATACAGTATGATTGACTGATTCAAGGGTTATGCCTAAATTAAGGCAAACAAACCGGCATTTGGACGAATCAGTTTGCTTTTGTGAAGGATTAGACACTTAAAGAGATGGAACATTTTGATATACACCTAAGTGCACGCCCACTGGGGCTTGATAACAAACACAAACGTGACAGGTTCAAATCAGTGCACAGCATAAATGACATGCCTGACAGCCCACTGGGGCAAGAAAACGACTAAGAAGATAGTGGCACAGTATGGTAGTGCACCTAGCTTTTGACTGCCCCGAGGTCGGGTGTTCGAATCTCGCGTTTTGTTAAACACAACTTCAGCTTATAATGATTGTCTGAGAATCCTAATACTGTAATTTGAAATGTATGATGAACTAAGCTGCTTTAATTTAATTTATTTGATTAATTCGGTATGGCCTGCTGCAATTTACTGCAAGTATGCGTTCATAGCTCCAGATATTACACGACTGGGTAGTCTGTTTTCTATGTTCATGTAATTCACATGTCACATGATTTGCATTTAAACTGTACTGTCATTCTGCACTAACACTCGTGAACAAGGGAACTTGTTTCCCGAAACGAGTCGAGTGCGTTTGTGAATAAAAACACTTTTGAATTGAGCTGTGGCCTGGATATCGTTCTGTGGAGAGAAAGGAGAACGACTGTCTGTTGAATATATATATATATATATATATATATATATATATATATATATATATATATATATATATATATATATATATATATGTGTGTGATCAAGGCTCAAGTGAGAACTGAAACGCGCTATGCCGTCTTGCACTGAAGAAAGGTATATAATTGCACTATACCGTGGTCCGGATCCGTTGTTTTGAAAGACTCAAAGTGATGTATATATATATATATATAAATATATATATTAACCAAAATCCCTCCTCCAAAGGAAATTGAGCCGCACTCCGAACAGTGATTGTAGATACAATTGTTTTATTTTATTTCTTGCCTTTTCCTGACGCGTTTCGGTCGTCTTCGACCTTTGTCAAAGGATAGTCTTTCGGCATCTGAAAACCACAAAGTCATTTCCGTTCATTTATACGTTTCAGCCCCCTGGTGGGCCACCTTTGGTAGGTCTTGACAATGAATCTTGGGACTTGTGGTTCAAAATTCAACCCTCCGGTGGGTGATGCCTTGATTTGCCATCATTTCCCTTTCTTTTTGTAAATATTTGAGTTTGTTTGCATTCACTGTTTGCTCTGTTCCATCTTCACTTTCAAAAGTGCAAAAGGAGACCATGCCGAAGCCAGTCTTCGGCGGCGCACAAACTGTCCCTTGGCGTTTTCACGTTCAACAAAATTGGTTCATCTTCGGGCAGTAGCGGCGCTCTCACTGGCGGTGCGTTCTTCCACGGCAGAACCACGCCGTTAAAAATTAACCGAAATCCCTCCTCCAAAGGAAATTGAGCCGCACTCCGAACAGTGATTGTAAATACAATTGTTTTATTTTATGTCTTGCCTTTTCCTGACGCGTTTCGGTCGTCTTCGACCTTTGTCAAAGGATAGTCTTTCGGCATCTGAAAACCACAAAGTCATTTCCATTCATTTATACGTTTCAGCCTCCTGGTGGGTCACCTTTGGTAGGTCTTGACAATGAATCTTGGGACTTGTGGTTTAAAATTCAACCCTCCGGTGGGTGATGCCTTGATTTGCCATCATTTCCCTTTCATTTTGTAAATATTTGAGTTTGTTTGCATTCATTGTTTGCTCCGTCGCATCTTCACTTTCAAAAGTGCAAAAGGAGACCATGCCGAAGCCAGTGTTCGGCGGCGCACAAACTGTCCCTTGGCGTTTTCACGTTAAACAAAATTCGTTCATCTTCAGGCAGTAGCGGCACTCTCACTGGCGGTGCGTTCTTCCACGGCAGAACCACGCGTTAAATATTAACCGAAATCCCTCCTCCAAAGGAAATTGAGCCGCACTCCGAACAGTGATTGTAGATACAATTGTTTTATTTTATTTCTTGCCTTTTCCTGACGCGTTTCGGTCGTCTTCGACCTTTGTCAAAGGATAGTCTTTCGGCATCTGAAAACCACAAAGTCATTTCCGTTCATTTATATGTTTCAGCCCCCTGGTGGGCCACCTTTGGTAGGTCTTGACAATGAATCTTGGGACTTGTGGTTTAAAATTCAACCCTTGGGCCACCTTTGGTAGGTCTTGACAATAAATCTTGGGACTTGTGGTTTAAAATTCAACCCTTGGGATGTTTGGTATCAAGCGCAATTATGTACCCATCCAACAATCTCAGGGCACTCTCTCTATCCCCACTACGTCTACTAGGTACTATGGAATATTTATATATATATATATATTTATATATCAGACCAGGTAGCCTTAAGCGAAGCACTGCCACACAAAGTTTTTCAATGAGCACGTTTATTTGAATCCATTTTACTGCTCGCTCCCTAGCAGATTTCAGAGTCTGCTTCGAACATAAAAGCGTTTCAGGGATGACCCTTTCCTCAGAGGCAATGTTCGTGAAGGTCAATCAAACAGTTTCTAGTAGTGTCTACTCAAATAGCTCTCACCTCCCTCTATGGGCGTGTCTCATGCGCACTGCATCTGGGCTTTGTAGTACACTGTCCTTTTACCCTCAGTGGGGCTGCTTCTTCAACCTTGCAATTTGAAACCAATGTTCTCCCAGTGGAGCGAGGAGGGCACTGGAACCTGACTGGAAGCGTATTTGCAGCAGTGAATTCGTGTACAAGGCAGCACCACCTGCGTTGGCGCTGCGCCTGCCTTTGTTCCATGACTGCAAGCTCCTACCAAAAGCCTGCATGGACCCTCATTCAAGGTGGGACTTGCTTCTCGACTGGGCAACAGCCGAAAATATTCAATCAGAACGGATAAGTGCATAAGCTTGTTTATTTAAGCAGAGTATGCCGCATGACGTTTCGGCTCCTTGGAGCGTTGCTCACATGACAACGTCCCTCATACAGTTGCTCATTTTTAAAGTGATAGTGACCAATTAAATCAACACCACGTGTTATTCACTCGGTGTAGACATGGAAAAAATATTCATAGTCAGATACAATGCACAGTTAAGTGTAAACAGTCATCAGTTGCAATTCAAAAATTGTAAAAATTATGTTGAATCTTCTTCCTTCCTCTTCGTAGACATTCCTTCAATTAAAAATCTTAACCACCGAGATGCTCTTCCGAAATGGGTTTAACGAACTTCCAAAATTTTTCCAATTTCCATTAAATAAATTCTTCCCGGAACACAACTCCTCTGTGCTGCCAATGCTCCTTCATTGAGAGGGGTGTCCCGGTCCTCGTCGCTAATGAAAGAATGTAATACTATATAAAATAGTAAAATAATTTATTAAGGTAAAATTACAGCAGCACAGCAACAAGACTGCATCCAGGAGAGTAGTCAGCGGAACTGACCAGAGCATAACTAAACATTCTTAATTAGGATTCCAATGGAACTGGAAGCCTACTTCCAAGTAAACCTATGTACAGATGAATTGGCAATGTAACAGGCCCCCCCAGCATTATTAAAGATTTCCCTAGATAGGTGGCAGTCCCCAGGGACCATCAATTATGAAAAATGCCCCTGGGAGGTTGCAGTGCTTTGGGCCTTAGGGATCATTGGAGGGCCCCTGCAGCCCCCCTCCTCAATAATTTGGAAATGCCCCTGGGACCTGGTCACCTGGGGGATGATGAGAAACAAAGTGGGGGAGACCGCTCTTCATTTTCTTTTCCAGTGGGATGTGTGGATCCAGTGCAATTCCTGCTGAAATGTTTAAAAAAAAAATTGGTGCCTTGCAGGGTCATGTGGGACTTTGCCAAGAGATCTAGGGGTTCAGGGTGCATCTACCCTGCCCCCTTTTCTTTTTTGTAATGTCTTGCCTTGTGACTCAGCTCAACTGAGTTAGAAGATGGCTGCCAAAACGTCCTGGTTTGAAGTGTTGGCAGCCAATCAGATCTCAGCTCAAGATCAGAAGGGGTCACATCCTCCACTTTCCTATATATCCAACTGGGCATTTCTTTAAATAACTCAGCAAGTGCTGAATGGATTTACAACATTTAACAAAAAGGTTGCTTTCTGGACAAACAGCTACCTTTATGACACATATGGTGTAATTCCATTCAGAAGTTTGGGCTGGAGTTTTGTTTAAAATTTTGTATGGAATTTAACGTGGGAAAAACATGTTTTGGGACACTCCCTTTTTCTTAGCCCCGCCCCCGCATGATGGATCACCTCGAAACTTTCAAGATAGCAACTAACATAAGTGTTGAATTCATTTTGTAAATTTCACGAAGATTCATCAAACGACAACAAAGTTATTGGCAAATCAAAAATCACTCTAACTATGGTATCTACATCCTAACAATAACTACCTACTGGCAATTGCCAGTAGGCAATTATATACATATATGTTTGTATATAACTATATGTGTATATATATATATGTGGTCAAGACTCGGGGAAGCCAAAACGTTATGATGGCGACACTGCTGAAAATAAAATAATCTGCACAAGAAGGAATTGTTCCGTGTCCGTACTTGTTGGGAGGAGGCGAGAAACAAGCCTCGGCTCACCTGCGGAATCTTGGATATATATATATAAATATATTTATATATATATGAAACCTCTGTCGCTCCTAGCTTCGTTGCACAGACAGAGACGGACCACCAGATTTGTGCGTTAAAAATATTTTATTGCTTGCTGCGGTCCCGACGCGGTTCTGCTCGGTGTGAACCTTGATCACATGACACGGAGGTAAGCTTTTTTCCTATTTTTAAAGTGACAGTGTATAGGAAAACATCAAATGTGGTATCATCGTCATACTAGACATAGAAGACATATTCCCCAAACATGAGGGGTTCAGTCAATTCTCCCACAATTACAACTAAGTTTACTTAATAAATGTAGTAAAATACATAAAAACATTATAAAATACATCAGTGTAATCCAGAGTAATCTTTACATGTATATTTGTAATGATAATTTGTAAGATATACTTGTAGTGAATTATCTTAAGTTAATACATAATTTATTTTTATAAGCTTTTTATAAGCTATAGTTGTAGCTAAATTCATTTAGCTCCTATTGTTAGGGAGGCTATTTTGTTATGCTTTTCTAGATCATTGATGATTACCCACAATGTGTTAGTGCTCTATTGGTGCATAATAGTAATTGTATATACAGTGATAAAAGTGCTGGTGCATTAAGTGTGTTGCTCAATTACTAGTCAGACTTTCTTCATCTGTATGAAGTGCATAATGCTAATCGGAAAGCGTATTGCAAAGTATATTGATTTCTCTTAATCTGGTGGTACTGTATCCCATGATTCCGGGAATAGTCATAGTGAAATACTCATTAGTTAGTGACCAAAAATTCACAGGAGCATTGTGTTTATTATGGTGGCTCTCGGGGATATTCTTAAAATATTTATGGTTCATGTGCAAATAATATATATATATCATCATTATTCACACTCATAATCCTATACCTATATATGTATAAATAGATAAAACATAATTAAATACATTTCATCATACAGGGTAGGTAAAAATCCATAAAAAATACATGTATAAATACTTAAATATAAATGGTATATAAACATGTATCACCTTATGTGATTAGGTAAAGCTCTAAAACCTGAATGTTAATAAATTAGGGAATCCCTTTGGTTTAATAGTCTCATTTACCTCTATTAATATACTGCTCCGGAATTGATTTTCTAATTGTAATTTCATATAGACAGATTCAATGGTGTTATCAATCTTAATATGCAGTCCTGTAAATTAAAAAGATACCTTTGTCAGTACTATTCCCCAGAATTTAATTATCATATACCGCTCTTCATTTATGTTATTTTGCATTATCTAAAGTTGAATCGTTCAAGGCAAACTTAATATGGGGCACAGATAGTTAGCCAACTATTATGTTTGTTCCCCATGACCTTATAGACAAGTATATAAATCCTCAGAAATATTGAGGCCATTGGGATGTTTGGTATCAAGCGCAATTATGTAACCTTCCAACAATCTCAGGGCACTCTCTCTATCCTCACTACGTCTACTAGGTACTATGGAATATTTATATATATATATATATATATATGTGATCAAGGCTCCTGTGAGAGCTGAAACGTGCTATGCCGTCTTGCACTGAAGAAAAGTATATAATTGCACTATACCGTGGTCCGGATCCATTGTTTTGAAAGACTCAAAGGGATGTATATATATATATATATATATCCAACGAAAAGGTTGGCGTTGAAGCGTCGATGGCCACTTTCAGCGGCGGGCCAGGACAGGATCGCCACTCCCAAGTATTCCAACACACTCGTTCACCCTTTTGAATAAAGAACGACGTCCAGGCCAACAGCTCGGTTCACACAACTGGTGTTTATTCACAGCCCACTCAACACGTTTCGGGAACAACTTCCCTTGCTCACGAGTAAATGTGCCTGTTTACAATCCAGTTTTAAAAGCATGTCATGTGATCGTGGTTGCAAAAAACATAATCAACAGACTACCAATGCATTGCTCATTTGGAGCTGTGAAGACAGATTCATTTCGTGTGGTCAGCAAATTGTGGCGTAAATCAATACGTGCTTTAACTGTGATAATAGCATGCCAAACATATTGTTTCAAAATTAGTGCATTACACCATACAACCATAATATAGTTCAGTAAATTTAAAATAAAATTCACGTGAGGTAAAAGCAGGACTGATAGCCTCAAACTCATGACCTCACAACAAAACATGTAACATTATCAAGGCCTAAGCGTGTGCGCCATCTCGGCACTGAACCTGTTGTATGTCCTGGTAGACTAAACGGAAAAATGCTCCTGAAGCTTTACAGTCATAGAGCCGCACTCGGCATACTTATAACAATTGCACAATCATGGTACATCTGAACATTCTTGATAGATAGTACATTAAATCGCATGCACATTAAGTTGTTCAGAAAATTAAATACAACAAACTTTGAAAATAACTTGAGGTAAAGGCAGGACTAATGGATAAGAGGTTAAGTCTTCTGCACTTATCTACCGCCTCAGCAGTACCTAAACGTTCAACGCCATCTTTGCACTGAATCTGTTGTTTGGCCTTTATAGGCTAAGTGGATATGGTTTGTGGGGTATTCACGTCATTGCACCCCAATGGGCATGAAGTCTTGGTGCTTAATTTACTATGCCTGTACAGTATAGCCCAAGCGGGCTTTACTGTACAGGCATAGTAAATTAAGCCAAAAAGTTGCCTGTTGAAGCAGAGCCACTCACAGGTACGTAACTTAAGCTGTCTTTATTGATGGAGGAAAGCTGAGTCCATAACAACAGATGCGCTGCGCTCGGTGAAAAATTCCCTCCCGACGCGTTTCATGCTTTCACAGCATTTCTTCAGGGGCTTAGGACAAAGTTCAGTGAAGGCTCGAGCTGTTTCTGGCACCAACAGTTGAAGATATTTATCCCGATCAGGTGGGATGGCCACCCTTGTGGCCTGCTGGTAATTGTGGTGTCCAAGTTGTACTCAGGTGAGTCGCCGTGCAGTTACTGATAATTAAAACTGTGTAACCCAAGTGGGCTGCGCTGTCACCAACTGCTGCTTGTCACGCTGTTTACATCCTCGATCAGCTGTACCTGATCCAAAACTTCGGCGTCTTGTGGTGCCAAAGCTGGGCTGCAGAATGCAGCGGGGCTCCTCCTGCGTCTCAGGCTGCCCTGAATATATTATTATAATATTATTATTATAGAGGCTTTTGTAGCACGCTCTGTTACTAAAAAGTATAGTATCCTGGCGCGAGAGAAAGGGGAGACAGATCACATTACATGCAGAATAGAGAGACATCCATTAGGCAGTGATGTTAAAGAGGTGGGTTTTTAGGCCTTTCCTGAACGCCATGATGGATGGGGATGTTCTCAAATGAAGAGGAAGGGTATTCCAAGCTCTCGCTGCTCTGACAGAGATGGATTGGCCGCAAAGCCTGCTATATTTAAACTTTGGCACAGTCATTTGGTGGAGATTGCTTGATCTAAGAGGGCGTTTGGGAACATGAAGGGAAAATCTTTTCCTCAGATAAGCTGGACCCGTTTGATGGAGTGCTCGGTATGCTAGCACGAGGATCTTAAATAAGATCCTTTGAGCAACTGGGAGCCAGTGAAGGTCTCTAAGAGGTTGACGGACACTAGATCTTCTGGGTATGTTAAACAGCAGCCGGACCGCGGCATTTTGAATGACTTGGAGGTGGTGAATCAGATAGGCTGGGAGGCTGGGAGTCCGCAGTAGAGGGCATTCGCATAATCCAATCTGGATAATATGAGAGCGCGAATGACCGTCTCCTTGGCCTCTCTCGGGAGCAAAGGGAGAAATCTGCGCAGGGTTTTGAGGGTGGAGAAGCAGATTCCAGTGAGTTTTTTCAGGTGGTCCTCAAATCTGAGATTGTTACTAAACCAGACTCCTAGATTTTTTGCAGGTCCACCAATGGATTTGGGGCATGGGAGATCGGTGGGCCAGAGAGAGTCACTAAAGTTATCTGGAAAGGAACCATAAAGCAAGATTTCAGATTTACTCTCATTGCATTTAAGCTGGGCACACGCCAGCCAGCGAAAAACCGATGATAAACAGAATTGGACTCTCGACGTGTCTGAGTTGTTTTTGGGCCATGTAAACAAAAGCTGAGTATCATCGGCATAGGCCATAATTTTGGCTCCTAGCTGTTCCGCAAGATAAATGAGGGGGGTCATATATATATTAAAAAGCAGGGGGCTTAGAGTGGAGCCCTGTGGGACACCAGTAGAGAGTTTTTTGGGAGAGGAGGAGAAATGCGGCATCCACACTTGCTGGGACCTGTTATCTAAAAAAGATGTTAACCAGCCAAGAGCGGAGCCAGTTATGCCTATGGCTGTTAGTCTGGTAAGTAGGAGGGAGTGAGGGACCGTATCGAAGGCGGCAGAGAGGTCCAATAAAATCAGAGCCGCTCTGCCACCTCCGTCCAGACATTCCCGAATGGCCTCAGAAACCTCGACTAGAGCCGTCTCTGTGCTGAAAGCAGCTCTGAAGCCTGATTGCGCAGGGTGAAGAGCTTGAGAGCTTTCAACAAATTTGTCTAGCTGTGTGAATGCAACTTTTTCACATATCTTTGCCAGGGCCGGCAATAATGATATGGGCCGGAAATTAGCAGGGGCCTTCAGGTCTAGGCCATTTTTTTTAAGAAGTGGTAGCAGTTTGGCCTGCTTCCAGCATGCCGGAACAGTGGCGGTGGAGAAAGAGAGGTTGACAATATGTGTCACCTCTTGGCCGACTGTATTAGCCAGGCCCGCAAGGACTCTGGCCGGGCAAGGGTCGGCGGGGGATCCTGATTGTAAAGTAGCAAGAATTTTAACAACCTCTGTTGTATCCACTGGAGTGAAGAGGGCAAACTGATCCATAGAGATGGGAATAATGGGGGAAGGAATAGTCATTGAGGCTGGAAAATTGTTACATACAGTAAGCAAGTCATCAAGCCAAAAAGTTGCCTGTTGAAGGAGAGCCACTCACAGGTACGTAACATAAGCTGTCTTTATTGATGGAGGAAAGCTGAGTCCATAACAACAGATGCGCTGCGCTCGGTGAAAAATTCCCTCCCGACGCGTTTCATGCTTTCACAGCATTTCTTCAGGGGCTCAGGACAAAGTTCAGTGAAGGCTCGAGCTGTTTCGGGCACCGACAGTTGAAGATATTTATCCCGCCCAGGTGGGCGTGGCCACCCATGTGGCCTGCTGGTAATTGTGGTGTCCAAGTTGTACTCATGTGAGTCGTCGTGCAGTCACTGATAATTAAAAACTGTGTAACCCAAGTGGGCTGCGCTGTCACCAACTGCTGCTTGTCACGCTGCTTACATCCTCGATCAGCTGTACCTGATCCAAAGCTTTGGCGTCTTGTGGCACCAAAGCTGGGCTGCAAAATGCAGCGGGGCGCTTCCTGCGACTCAGGCTGCGCCGCATATATCAAGCCAAAAAGTTGCCTGTTGAAGGAGAGCCACTCACAGGTACGTAACATAAGCTCTCTTTATTGATGGAGGAAAGCTGAGTCCATAACAACAGATGCGCTGCGCTAGGTGAAAAAGTCCCTCCTGACGCGTTTCATGCTTTCACAGCATTTCTTCAGGGACTCAGGACAAAGTTCAGTGAAGGCTCGAGCTGTTTCTGGCACCAACAGTTGAAGACATTTATCCCGCCCAGGTGGGCATGGCCACCCATGTGGCCTGCTGGTAATTGTGGTGTCCAAGTTGTACTCATGTGAGTCGCCGTGCATTCACTGATAATTGAAAACTGTATAACCCAAGTGGGCTGCGCTGTCACCAACTGCTGCTTGTCACGCTGCTTACATCCTCGATCAGCTGTACCTGATCTAAAACTTCGGCGTCTTGTGGCGTCAAAGCTCGGCTGCAGAATGCAGCGGGCCACTCCTGCGACTCAGGCAGCGCCGCATATATCAAGCCAAAAAGTTGCCTGTTGAAGGAGAGCCACTCACAGGTACGTAACATAAGCGGTCTTTGTTGATGGAGGAAAGCTGAGTCCATAACAAACAGATGCGCTGCGCTCTGTAAAAAAGTCCCTCCCGACGCGTTTCATTCTTTCACAGCATTTCTTCAGGGGCTCAGGACAAAGTTCAGTGAAGGCTCCAGCTGTTTCTGGCACCGACAGTTGAAGATATTTATCCCGCCCAGGTGGGCGTGGCCACCCCTGTGGCCTGCTGGTAATTGTGGTGTCCAAGTTGTACTCATGTGAGTCGCCGTGCAGTCACTGATAATTAAAACTGTGTAACCCAAGTGGGCTGCTGTAGCGATCGCTACCATCAGCAAGCCACAAGGTAGAGGATTTCGAATATCCTGTCCAAGGCGGAAAAACTACAAGTCCCAGAAGGCCCTTCGGCGCTGGGGGTTGGCTCAGTGGGAGGACGTGATATAAGCGCCATCTCCGGAACGTAACGGGGCTTGTCAATCGGATTCGTATTCGCTCATTGTGGATGAGCCTCCCTTGCTTCAAGTCAAGATTCCCGAGAAACATCGCCGATCAAAAGCCTGCGTGGCCAGATTTCCTAGTCTGCACGACGCCGAGCAACAGCCAGCGTGGTCAGAATCCTCTAGAGTGCCCGACGCCGATCAACAGCCAGCGTGGTCAGAATCCTGGTGGAGAACCGTTGGTCCTGTCACCATTCCAGTCGTGCAAGTACCAAGAGGAAGCGGGCTCGCCTCCTCTTTAATTTGTTGTGTCTTGTTACAATTACAAACGGCGTCTTTTCAGCCGCCATCTCTTATTTACATTCCGGGGAAAACCTTGGTGCCTGTTGTCAGTGGCTACTGACATAGTTTGGTAAACGTTATAATCATAACCTCCAAAATCCCGTGTGTGTATTACGTGGAGGTTCCACGTTATTTGTTATTGTGTGACTCAAAGGCTTATTTGAAAATACTAACTAAGTAACAGAGGAGTGACGTTAACTCCTCTGTTCTCCTGGTCGCCTATTTGTTGGGTTCTGTATTTAGAGAATTCCTTTAAGGATACATGGGGTGGAGAAACTGGTGAGTATAGGTCAAGAGGGAAGGGATCCTGGGTTCCTGCATATCGTACTGTGGAAGTAATCCTCTCTTCTCTGTCTCCCCTACCTGCAGAGTCCCAGTACCAGTCACCTCATGGTAACAGACCAGACGATACCTGACGTGCCATTCCCCGATGCCAATCTACCTCCCGGCCCCTATTCGTACAGGTCCAAACAGTGGGTTTATTCCATTGTAGGGGTTTGTGTGGAGCGGAGTCGGAAGGACTATCATCTATCGTCTCTGCGGGCCATCGGTAGAAGGTTAGTGGCGCTTGCGTACTCTTGCGCTACCCTCAATCCTGACAGATTGACAAGCCCAAGAATACAGCCCTGCCTAGACGATGGATACAAATGCCACTCTTACCGCCCTGTTGGAGAGTTTTACAGGCCTTCAACAGGAAGTCCACAATTCCCGGTTAGAGAACCAGGCGTTATATAAAGAGATATCCGAACTACGTAAAGACGTATCAGATCTAGCCATGAGAGAGCCGGTGGCGAAACCATTGATTCGGCCGGCCACTCTGCCGCCTCCCCCTTCCTTCCAAACAGGGGGTTCGCTCGCAGCCCCTTCCAATTCGGCGGAGGCCACACCAACAGTACATATTATCCAAAATCATGGTATACCCCTGGCTCCACCCGAAAGGTTTTATGGGGACCCAAGAAAATTTGAAAACTTTTTGAATCAATGCCGTTTGCATTTTTTATGCAAACCGATGGTCTTCCAGGACGAAGCATCAAAAACGGCTTTTCTAATGTCCTATATGGGAGGGAACGCGTCCAGCTGGACTATTCCCTTGCTCGAAAGAGACGATCCCGTTCTGCATGATTTTGCTGCCTTTTGCATCGAACTCAGGAAATTGTTTGATCGGAAGTCTCACATGTTGTCCTTGGATCATGAATTAATGACCTTGAGACAAGGGTCCCAAGATCTGTTGTCTTACATCACGTCATTCAACCGTCTCATTGTAGAAACAGACTGGCCGGCCCAGAAACGGATCTCCTTGTTCTACCAAGGACTCCGGGGGGAACTAAAGGATGTCTTGGCTCAGGTGGTGCAATTACCAACTACCTGTGCGGAGTTAATAGACCTGACTGTCCAACTAGATCACCGGCTATTGGAAAGAAAGGGAGATAGAAGAGGGGGAGATTACCGACCCTCCTATCCTTTATTTAAATCCCGACAGGGGGTAGATGACAAAGCTAAGACACCCGAAGGACCTGAACCCATGCAAATAGGGGGAATACGTGGGCCCCTTTCCCGGGAGGAAAGAGACAGGCGAAGGAGGCTGAAACTCTGTCTCT
This sequence comes from Lissotriton vulgaris, assembly GCF_964263255.1. Taxonomy (NCBI): domain Eukaryota; kingdom Metazoa; phylum Chordata; class Amphibia; order Caudata; family Salamandridae; genus Lissotriton; species Lissotriton vulgaris. The sequence goes on along the minus strand of NC_141695.1, from coordinate 1,139,020,301 downwards.
ACTGTGGTAAAGGGGGGCATTTCATCAATGACTGCCGAGCAAGGAATTATGTCCCGGGAAAAAATTCCCTTCCCCGAGGGCAGGCTGTTCTAAGTTCTGATGAACCGGCGGAAAACTGTCGGTCTTAAATCAGGTAGAGACCTCTGGTTTGAGACGACCTCATGATCCGGTCTCTCCTTTTGTAGCCAATACCTTGCACCCTGCAGTCGCCCACATGAATGTAAATGTCGCTCTATGGGTGGCCAACCAAAAACCTGTACAGGTAGATGCCTTGTTAGATTCGGGTGCGACAGGTAATTACATAGACCAGACCTATGCCTTTCGTATGGGTATTCCATGTGAGAAGAAAGCTATACCTGAAACGGTTAAAACTGTGGATGGTACCATACTAACGTCAGGCCCAGTAACATACCATACGTTGGCCCTCGTAATGAGGTTTGGGGAGGATCACTGTGAATCTATACAGTTTGACTTGATCGATGCTCCTCAGTTTCGGCTCATTTTAGGCATGCCCTGGTTGACACTACATGATCCGGTGGTGAGTTGGGCTTCCCGCACAGTGAGCATGACCTCTGAATATTGTAAGGAACATTGTCGAGAAGGAATGCATCACGATTATCCCCTTGTCCCTTCGATCGCTACCTTCTTGGCTCATGAATGTGTAGTGGATGCTTATTGTTGTGCCAGCACTCTTCCTGAAGAGTACATATCCTTTCAGGCCTTGTTCGATAAACAGACCGCTACCCACTTACCTCCACATCGTACCTACGATTGTCGGATTGATCTCGTTCCAGGCGCTGATATCCCCTGTAGTAGGGTGTATGCTCTGACAGAAAAAGAAACGTTGTACCTCAAAACCTATCTGGAGGACAATGTAGCATCTGGGTTCATCAGACACTCTACTTCCCCGGCCTCGTCACCCATGTTCTTCATACCAAAGAAGGATTGCGATGAATTAAGACCATGTATAGACTATCGCGCCATTAACAGGGTGACCATAAAGAATCGCTATCCTCTCCCCCTCATTCCGGTATTGATGGATCAGTTAAAAGGGGCGCGGTACTTTACAAAACTTGATCTCCGTGGGGCTTATCATCTAGTTCGTGTGATGAAAGGCGACGAGTGGAAAACTGCGTTCCGAACAAAGTTCGGTCTCTACGAATACCGAGTGATGCCCTTTGGCCTCTGCAATGCCCCCGCTGCCTTCCAGTTTTTTATGGATGAAGTGTTGAGGGGGTGCTTGGAGACATTTTGTGTGGTCTATATTGATGACATTTTAATTTATTCCGTGTCTCTAGCCGATCACATCTCCCATGTGAAAATCGTACTGGAAAGGCTACAACAGAACTCCCTGTACGCCAAACTCGAGAAATGCCTTTTCCATGTCCAACAAGTAGCCTTCTTGGGGTACGTGATTGACGCTCACGGATTTCGTATGGACATGAGTAAGGTGGATGCCATCATTACATGGAAAACGCCACGGAACGTTAAATCTGTGCAAAGCTTTCTCGGATTTGCCAATTACTATCGGCGTTTCATACAAGATTTCTCCAGAATCATCCATCCCATCACCGCCCTCTTGCGAAAGAATGTTCCCTTCAAATGGGGAGCAGATGCCGATTCCTCCTTCCAACTCCTCAAAGAGAAGTTCACGCAAGCCCCCATCCTTCGACATCCAGACCCCACGATTCCATTTGTCCTAGAAACTGATGCTTCCCAGTTTGCTCTAGGGGGAGTCCTTTCTCAACGTCATCCTACCTCTGGTCAACTCCACCCGGTGGCTTACTACTCCAAGAAACTCTCTCCGTGTGAAATCAACTACTCAATCACCGACAAAGAGCTTTTGGCCATCAAAAGAGCATGCGAAGAATGGAGGCATTACCTTTTGGGAGCGTTGCATACGGTGGAAATCATCACAGACCACCGCAATCTCCTGTTCCTAAAGACAGCGAAGGCCTTGACTCCTCGCCAATTGAGGTGGACCCTCTTCTTTTCTGATTTTGATTTTGTGATCAAATATAGACCAGGAACTCGTAACGGGAAAGCAGATGCACTATCCAGGTTGGGTGAAGGAGAAACTACTACCTGTACGGAACCCCCTTTTATCTTGCCAGGAGCTGATTCCATGGATAGAGCTATCGCCTTGATCACCTCCGAAGATTTCCTGGACGACGTTCGGGTTGCCCTAACGGACTTCGATATTGCTGACTGGGTACAGAAAGAGCCCGAACATCGATGTGAGAAAGATCACTTGGCCTATCATTTCCATGCCTTATATATCCCCAACCCTGCATTACAACGCAAAGTCCTGGAATGGTCTCACGATTCTGCCTTAGGGGGACACATGGGCATCTTTAAGACTACCGCCATTGTGGAACGTTCTTTCTGGTGGCCTGGGGTCAGAAAAGATACCAAGGAATACGTGCAGAACTGTGCTATTTGTGCACAGGGGAAAGCCAGTCACATCAAACCTCCAGGACTGCTACAACCGTTGCCCATTCCACCCAAACCTTGGCACACCTTGTCCATGGACTTTATCGTAGAGATGCCCCCGTGTGAGAAACAAACTGTGATACTGGTAGTAGTGGACCACCTCACGAAAATGGGACATTTCATTCCTTTGCCAGGTCTACCTTCCTCCAGTGAATTAGCCAAAGTCTTCCTCCAACACATCGTCCGTCCGCATGGATTACCGAAAGTGCTGATTACTGATAGGGGGACACAATTCACTTCCCGTTTCTGGAAGGCTCTCTGTGCCATATTACAGATTGATGCGCGACTCTCGACGAGCTTCCATCCGCAAACAGATGGCAAAACGGAACGTCTAAATCAGACGTTGGAGCAATACCTGCGGTGTTTCTCTCTACAGAACACCTGCGATTGGACCGCACTTCTATGGTTGGCTGAGTTCGCTTACAATAACGCGGTACATACTACCTTGGGATGTTCCCCCTTCTTTTGCCTCTATGGATTCCATCCTAACATGCTCCCGTTTGAATGGCCTGCTGAATCTCTAGTTCCTGCCATACATGAACACCATGCTCATCTTCGAGCTATACTAATTGAGGCCCGGAATAATCTCGAACATGCTCAAGAGTCCCAGAAAACATATGCGGATAGGAGACGTACTCCTGAGCCTGAATATAAGGTGGGGGACAAGGTATGGCTTTCTACGCGTAATCTGCATATCAAAGGTCTGACGAAACTGAAACCAAAGTATGTGGGTCCCTATGGTATCTGCGAGAGGATAAACGCTGTGGCCATGAAGCTCTCATTGCCTGTATCGTGGACTATACATCCTGTCTTTCATGTGTCGCTCCTGCGTCCGTGCCTCCCGAGCGTGAGATTGCCTGATCGTCCCCATCCGGTGGAAGTCGAGGGACACGAGGAGTATGAGGTGAGTTCTGTTCTGGACTCCCGTTTGGTACGAGGTCGCGTCCAGTACTTGGTGGATTGGAAAGGGTTTGGTCCCGAGGATCGGACCTGGGAACCCTTGGACCATCTGCATTGTCCCGACTTGGTGGAACAATTCCATGAAAGGTTTCCGGGGAAGCCGGGACGTCCGCCGGGACGGCGGTCCACGAGAGGGGGTTCTGTAGCGATCGCTACCATCAGCAAGCCACAAGGTAGAGGATTTCGAATATCCTGTCCAAGGCGGAAAAACTACAAGTCCCAGAAGGCCCTCCGGCGCTGGGGGTTGGCTCAGTGGGAGGACGTGATATAAGCTCCATCTCCGGAACGTAACGGAGCTTGTCAATCGGATTCGTATTCGCTCATTGTGGATGAGCCTCCCTTGCTTCAAGTCAAGATTCCCGAGAAACATCGCCGATCAAAAGCCTGCGTGGCCAGATTTCCTAGTCTGCACGACGCCGAGCAACAGCCAGCGTGGTCAGAATCCTCTAGAGTGCCCGACGCCGATCAACAGCCAGCGTGGTCAGAATCCTGGTGGAGAACCGTTGGTCCTGTCACCATTCCAGTCGTGCAAGTACCAAGAGGAAGCGGGCTCGCCTCCTCTTTAATTTGTTGTGTCTTGTTACAATTACAAACGGCGTCTTTTCAGCCGCCATCTCTTATTTACATTCCGGGGAAAACCTTGGTGCCTGTTGTCAGTGGCTACTGACATAGTTTGGTAAACGTTATAATCATAACCTCCAAAATCCCGTGTGTGTATTACGTGGAGGTTCCACGTTATTTGTTATTGTGTGACTCAAAGGCTTATTTGAAAATACTAACTAAGTAACAGAGGAGTGACGTTAACTCCTCTGTTCTCCTGGTCGCCTATTTGTTGGGTTCTGTATTTAGAGAATTCCTTTAAGGATACATGGGGTGGAGAAACTGGTGAGTATAGGTCAAGAGGGAAGGGATCCTGGGTTCCTGCATATCGTACTGTGGAAGTAATCCTCTCTTCTCTGTCTCCCCTACCTGCAGAGTCCCAGTACCAGTCACCTCATGGTAACAGACCAGACGATACCTGACGTGCCATTCCCCGATGCCAATCTACCTCCCGGCCCCTATTCGTACAGGTCCAAACAGTGGGTTTATTCCATTGTAGGGGTTTGTGTGGAGCGGAGTCGGAAGGACTATCATCTATCGTCTCTGCGGGCCATCGGTAGAAGGTTAGTGGCGCTTGCGTACTCTTGCGCTACCCTCAATCCTGACAGCTGCGCTGTCACCAACTGCTGCTTGTCACGCTGCTTACATCCTCCATCAGCTGTACCTGATCCAAAGCTTCGGCGTCTTGTGGCGCCAAAGCTGGGCTGCAGAATGCAGCGGGGCTCCTCCTGTGACTCAGGCTGCGCCGCATATATCAAGCCAATAAGTTGCCTATTGAAGGAGAGCCTCTCACAGGTACGTAACATAAGCTCTCTTTATTGATGGAGGAAAGCTGAGTCCATAACAACAGATGCGCTGTGCTAGGTGAAAAAGTCCCTCCCGACGCGTTTCATGCTTTCACCGCATTTCTTCAGGGGCTTAGGACAAAGTTCAGTGAAGGCTCGAGCTGTTTCTGGCGGATATATGATGATACAACGCATGTTATTACAACGCATGCTTTTACATCGCATTTTTTACAACGCAAAAATGTTTACAACGCATGTATTTACAACGCATGTTTTTACAACGCAGGTACCTTTACAACGCATACCATTACAACGTAAGTATTGGTAAATATATATTAATTTTATAATCGTAAATTATTTGAAAAAAATATAATTTAATGTAATTTAATTTAATTTCATTTCATTTAATTAATTTAATTTAAATTTAATTTTAATTTATTTTTACCCTGTACCCCTGCACCCCAAAAACCCCAAACTGACCCTGAACCCCAAAAATACCCCTTTACCCAAAAACCCCAAACTGACCCTGAACCCCAAAAATACCCCTTTACCCAAAAACCCCAAACTGACCCTGAACCCCAAAAATACCCCTTTACCCAAAAACTAAAAACTGACCCTGAACCCCAAAAATACCCCTTTACCCAAAAACTAAAAACTGACCCTGAACCCCAAAAATACCCCTTTACCCAAAAACTAAAAACTGACCCTAAACCCCAAACATACCCCTTTACCCAAAAACTAAAAACTGACCCTGAACCCCAAAAATACCCCTTTACCCAAAAACTAAAAACTGACCCTGAACCCTAAAAATACCCCTTTACCCAAAAACCCAAAACTGACACTGGACCCTAAAAATACCCCTTTACCCCAAACATATAACATTTAATATATATTTATATACTTACCAATACTTACGATGTAATGGTATGCGTTGTAAAGGTACCTGCGTTGTAAAAAACATGCGTTGTAAATACATGCGTTGTAAAAGTTTTTGCGTTGTAAAAGTTCCGTTGTAATGGTATGTCGTTGTAAAAGTTGCGTTGTAAGTGATGTTTCCCGTTTCGGGCACCAACACCTGATCCATAACTTCGGCGTCTTGTGGCGTCAAAGCTCGGCTGCAGAATGCAGCGGGGCCCCTCCTGCGACTCAGGCTGCGCCGCATATATCAAGCCAAAAAGTTGCCTGTTGAAGGAGAGCCACTCACAGGTACGTAACATAAGCGGTCTTTGTTGATGGAGGAAAGCTGAGTACATAACAACAGATGCGCTGCGCTCGGTGAAAAAGTCCCTCCCGACGCGTTTCATGCTTTCACAGCATTTCTTCAGGGGCTCAGGACAAAGTTCAGTGAAGGCTCGAGCTGTTTCTGGCACCGACAGTTGAAGATATTTATCCCGCCCAGGTGGGCGTGGCCACCCCTGTGGCCTGCTGGTAATTGTGGTGTCCAAGTTGTACTCATGTGAGTCGCCGTGCAGTCACTGATAATTAAAAACTGTATAACCCAAGTGGGCTGCGCTGTCACCAACTGCTGCTTGTCACGCTGCTTAAATCCTCGATCAGCTGTACCTGATCCAAAACCTCGGCGTCTTGTGGCGCCAAAGCTGGGCTGCAGAATGCAGCGGGGCTCCTCCTGCGTCTCAGGCTGCGCCGCATATATCAAGCCAAAAAGTTGCCTGTTGAAGGAGAGCCACTCACAGGTACGTAACATAAGCTCTCTTTATTGATGGAGGAAAGCTGAGTCCATAACAACAGATGCGCTGCGCTCGGTGAAAAAGTCCCTCCCGACGCGTTTCATGCTTTCACAGCATTTCTTCAGGGGCTCTCAGGACAAAGTTCAGTGAAGGCTCGAGCTGTTTCTGGCACCGACAGTTGAAGATATTTATCCCGCCCAGGTGGGCGTGGCCACCCCTGTGGCCTGCTGGTAATTGTGGTGTCCGAGTTGTACTCATGTGAGTCGCCGTGCAGTCACTGATAATTAAAAACTGTATAACCCAAGTGGGCTGCGCTGTCACCAACTGCTGCTTATCACGCTGCTTACATCCTCGATCAGCTGTACCTGATCCAAAACTTCGGCGTCTTGTGGCGTCAAAGCTCGGCTGCAGAATGCAGCGGGCCCCTCCTGCGACTCAGGCTGCACCGCATATATCAAGCCAAAAAGTTGCCTGTTGAAGGAGAGCCACTCACAGGTACGTAACATAAGCTGTCTTTATTGATGGAGGAAAGCTGAGTCCATAACAACAGATGCGCTGCGCTCTGTAAAAAAGTCCCTCCCGATGCGTTTCATGCTTTCACAGCATTTCTTCAGGGGCTCAGGACAAAGTTCAGTGAAGGCTCGAGCTGTTTCTGGCACCGACAGTTGAAGATATTTATCCCGCCCAGGTGGGCGTGGCCACCCCTGTGGCCTGCTGGTAATTGTGGTTTCCAAGTTGTACTCATGTGAGTCGCCGTGCAGTCACTGATAATTCAAAACTGTGTAACCCAAGTGGGCTGCGCTGTCACCAACTGCTGCTTGTCACGCTGCTTACATCCTCGATCAGCTGTACCTGATCTAAAACTTCAGCGTCTTGTGGCGCCAAAGCTAGGCTGCAGAATGCAGCGGGGCTCCTCCTGCGACTCAGGCTGCGCTGCATATATCAAGCCCTGGTGCAGTCCCTGCACTCCTGCGGGTCCTTCAACCGGCGGATCAGCCTAAGGACACTGGTGCCGTTTATTTTATGTTTTCAGCCGTGGCAATGTCAGCACTTCATGCCACGATTCACTGGGATTTTGTTTCTTCACGATGGTCGAGATAGCGGCAGATGAACTCACATGAGATCAAGGTGGGTACTCCAGGTACCAGCAGGCCGTGCTTTTCAGGCCACTCCCACTGAGGCGCGGTATCAGAACATAAGGAGCTCCCACTCAAACATATTCTGCCTCTATGCTCGAGTCCGATGCCCCGAAGAAGCAATGGTGAAACGCATCAGGTTGGACTTCATGTTGGTGGACTGAATTGCCGACATGCTGCTGCTTCCTTCAATAAACTCATCTGGCAATACTTACCAGTTATGTGGTGTCTTCTACAGCAGGCAAACTTTTGGTTGGACGTTAGCGGCTGGCCTGAGCCACCGAAGACGCCCTGGTGCAGTCCCTGTACTCCTGCGGGTCCGTCAACCGGCGGATCAGCCTAAGGACACTGGTGCCGTTTATTTTGTGTTTTCAGCACTTAATGCCACGATCCACTGGGATTTTATTTCTTCACGATGGTCGAGATAGCGGCAGATTAACTCACATGAGATCAACGTGGGTACTCCAGGTACCAGCAGGCCGTGCTTTGCAGGCCACGCCCACTGAGGCGCGGTATCAGAACATAAGGAGCTCCCGCCCAAACATATTCTGCCTCTATGCTCAAGTCCGATGCCCCGAAGAAGCAATGGTGAAATGCGTCAGGTTGGACTTCATGTGGGTGGACTGAATTGCCGCCATGCTGATGCTTTCCTTCAATAAACGTAATTGGCAATACTTACCAGTTAGTTATGTGGTGTCTTCTACAGTAGGCAAACTTTTGGTTGGATGTTAGCAGCTGGCCTGAGCCGTGGAATGCGCCTGCCCGAGGCCACGCAGTGGCCATTAGGAGGGCGGGCACCTAGTCATGGAGGGCTGTCCCGCCCCACATGACATAGTAGTTCCTCACCACTGGCAGTCTCCCCTGGTTGGTGGAGACTGTGTAGGTGATGCACGTCCGGGGCGGCTGGGAGGAGCCGGCGGGAGTATTTCTGACCTCTGCCCCGCTGGGGTGGCCTCTTTGCCGCTACGGACGTCGTAGGTCCATGTTGGGACACTCTTTTGTCTCGTCGGGACACTCTTTCCTTCTCCTAGGGTCGCCGTCCGAGGTCCCGTTTTGCGTCGAGGTGATAGCTCCGACGTGCCGCTGTTGCGTTGCATCCGGTGAGTGGGGATGTGAGACATATGTTGGTTTCTTTGTCCCTCGGGGTCTATTTCTGCGCGGCAGAGGAATGAGTGGCATCGAGCTTGGGGGCTGGGTCACGTTTGTGTAGCGTTCGTCAGTCGCTCCCTCGGGCCGGGTTTGTGAAGTTTTCCTGTGAACCGCTGGTGAGCTCTTTTCCCCCGGACCCCCACCCTTCTGTACAGGTTACTATTGTTTGTCACGCAGGGTCGATTATGCGGGGGATTCCAATTATATTTCTGCTTGCAATTGCTCATGTTCATGTTATGACGTCGCCGTATGTAAGTGTTGATCGTGCGGTGGTATCGTTATTTGTTGCAAATATAGACTGGCGTCCAGTCGGGGTCGTATTTGCCACGCCCCAATTTCTGTTCGCAGGTCAGGAAGGAGTTTCCTTTCTAATTTATTGTCGCTGGACGTCTCCCGGGCCCTTCGGCCCTGCCGGTTCTGCCTTAGTCACTGTGTGGGTTTACTTAGGACATCAGCATGTTTGGAGTGTTACCAAACACTCGGTGTTGCCACGGCAATTGTTTACCCGCCTATCGGGTGGCTCCGCGCTGCCGCAGCAGCTTGTGTTTTATATTGTTGCATGGTCGCCATGCCGGGATGTTTCATGCTATTCAGTGAGCTCCGGTGGCGCAATTGCTAGCGCGCGGTGCTTATACAGCAGCTCTTGCCCTGAGCCATGTGTGGTTGGGGGGTTCGGGCCTCACCGGGAGCAGCAATTGTGTATATATATATCGGATTGCCATGCACTTCCGCGGCAACTTGTACCCTATTGTTGTGCTGTCCCTTGCTTTTGATGTTTCTCGCTGTTAGCTACTTAGCACACGGCATTGCCACGGCAATTGTACAAGTCTATCGGATTGCTATGCGCTGCCGCGGCAGCTTGTGTCCGGTGCATTGTTATGCGGTCGGTTTGTTGGACTTGCGAGGTGTGTAACAGTGTTTGTATGGGGGGCCTCGAGGAGCCCTCCTAGTGTCTTGGCGCTGCACAGGGGCCCGGTTGGTCTCGCAGCATGCTCGACGGGGTTCCGGTAGCTCGACCTCGTGGCCGCGCTAGAGCGCAATATGTGCCGGATCCGTGGTTCGCTGGTTCGCCATTGGTTACACCGACCGCCTATTCCCCAAGCTTTGTATCATGCGATTCTGGGTAAAGGGAGAGGATGTGGCCTTGCGAGTAGGTGTGCCGACTTCGATGTGGTCAACAAGGGTTCGAGCCTCCTTTCAGTTGGCAAATAAAATGGGCAGCCCATAATTTTGCTTTTCTAAGTTAGCTGATCTTCGTGATGGTGGTGAGATCTATGCTTGCTCCCAGTGGCCTTAGAGCCCGCACCCTGTTACCCCGGATAGATTGTGGGAAGTGTCGGTCATCATTGATGTAATGTGCATCTTTCAGTGCTGGCACTCTATGCTGTTATATTGGTCAAATCACTTAATATCCCTCTTTCTACTATATAGAACATGGTAAGTTTCAAGGCATTTTTCGCTTGGGGCAACAGTCTTGGCTCCTCCATCCTGGCTCCTCTCCCCCCGAGGACCTTCCGCATCTTTATCGGTTAGGCTCTTTTTCCCCCCCTGGCCGCCCCCGTGGGGGGCTCGGCTCGTATTTGTGGTGCTATGCTAGCCACCCCCCCCCCTTCTAAGCATATGTGCAATGTACAGTTCCGAACTGCCCCATGCACTCAGTGGTAGGTTCGGCGCGTGGTTGGGCCTCTACCTTGGGGACCAGTGGCTTAGGCGCGCGTGGGGCCCGTAGAGTAATGGCCGACCCGCTCCTACTATCCTCCCAGCGGCCATCTTGCATATGGCTTCCCGTGTCAGATTTCAGCCGGGCGGGGGTCTTTTAGTAAATTTAGCTGGTCGTTATGGCAGAATGGTCTCTGCACGCGGGTGTATGATTGTTCACAATGTTCCCTCCGGTTTCTAGATAAGTTCGCTTGTGTATCATCCCGACGGCTTGGAGTATATTTGATGGGCATTTCCGTGCATTGCTTGGTTAACTAGGATACGGTGTACGGGTTCTTCCCCCATTGTGTTTCATTTTCGCTCTTCGCGGGGAGCTTGCAAGCTGGCTTTCCCGGTGATAATTTTGTCCAAGTGTGAGCCCGCAGTATTATGGAAGGGCCTCTTATGGGCTGATCCAACCCTGTGATTGTTTACTTTCAAGTTGATACGGAGAAAGGAAATGCAGCGTCTTGTTTCAAGCCCGTTTTCGTCACGTGGTTGCTGCATTAACGAAGCAGGTAGGATGCCTCGAGGAGTTGACGGTTTCTGCTGAAACACCCCATATCCTGCAGATCACAATTGTGCGTTCCAGCGAGGTTCTCTAGGCCCCCCCATCACTCCAGTGCCAGCCACACAAGCCATGTTTGCCGGGCTCTACCGGACCCCGGTCTCTTCGGTAGCCCCGCCACCTGGGGGATACGTTGCGCCTTGCCCATATCGCTGGTTGTTTATGTGTACATAGGCATAATGTGCATATTACGCGGGGGACAGCACTCTGTCCACGATTCTACTTTGTGTACACTACCCAGCGACTTTGCTGAGAGGAATGCAGTGCTCACAGATAAATAATAAAGGGGGCATGTTCTGTTGGCAGAGCCGGGAAAGCGCCCTCTTCTCTCTTTGGAATGATTGTCTCCTAGTGCATTGTCCCTGATGCCCGAGGCCTCCTCCTAGGCTGGCGGTCCTTCATGCTCAGGTACCTTTATATTTCAAGTAGTGTGTGCGCGAGGCAAGTCGGGTGCTTCCGTCGAATTACACCTACCCTCTTAGGTAATAGGAACACACGGATGCCAGGTTCTGCTAGAAAAAACTGCCCTGGGATTATTCGGTGATGGGAGCGATCTGCCCACCTTGTATTCCGGCTCCCGGCATAAGTCTCCCTGGTCCCTGAGTTCGCACCACCAGTTGCGTCCAAATGATACCCTATCAGGCTACGGCAAGCTCTCTCAGAGGTCCAGATTAGATATAGCACGCGACCCTATTAATGTAGGAAGGGAGCTTATAGTGGATAGGTGGCCTGTTTGTCATTAGAACTCGCTGTAGCTATAACCTACCTGTTCAATGTTTGTATTCGTTCATTGAAGTTGCTCAAGGCTGTATTGTTTGCTTGTATTTGGTGGTGACTACAAAAGCATTGTATTTGGTGTACGGGATCATTGTCCAAGATAGTCCCTTATTTCGCATACTACTATAACATTTCTTCTCCTTTTGTGACTAGCAAATCTGAAGCCATGTTTCCTGCAGATCATGTCTGATGGTTGTACTTAGTTTATACTTAGCAGTGGTTGTTTCAGGGCTTTCCTAGGCAGCACTTGCGCCTGCTTTTGCCCATCTTTTACTGTTAGTTGGACCTTGCATTTATGGGTTTTAGCATGAGTTGCCGTATAGGTCCAAGCATGACCTGCACATTGGTCAATTCTGCAAGTGGTAAGTGACACTGGTCGTAATATCGTACAGGTATCGGGTCTGTTTAGCTTGATACTATAGCTAAACTCTACTCTAATGTAGCCTTGGTTCTCTCTTCCATGCTATAGACCAGCTGTTTAGGTAGTCATCTACACTGGTGAGGGTAGGATGATGTCATCAACATAGCGGCTGACAGAATTGGTCTAATATAGATGCAGAGGTATCCTTAAGAAAAATAGAGCTAGATGGTAATATTATGCTCCTCGTTAGAAGAATGCTGCGCCCCAAACGAAGAAGCTTTCGTGCACTTGCGAAGCTTAGGCGCTCGTGTGAATTTGAGAGCAATGCCCCACTCCTGTTCATTCTATCAAGAACCCCTGCCGATGAGTCAGGATTAAACAGGAGCGTAGCTTTCGTGGATGCAGCGAGGGCAGTGGCACCCACGACCCGAGTACCCTCATTTTCCGGTAGTTTCCTGGCTATGTCTGTTCATTCTACATCATCCCGGTGCCCACTTCCTCCCTTGAAACAGTGTCTATGACACACTAACTACCTATTAGGCATGCACTACGCTCCCAAAACTTGCGATTCCTGCTCTCAGTAAACGAGGCTATATGCGGCTTAGAGATGCCGCACCCCAGGCCAGGTTACGATAAGCAACCAGTCGTCTTGGTACGCGCGTCTAGTTCGGTTTGAATAGTTCAGCCTTGCTACCGACACGCAGCTATCCACGAAGGATACTCCAGTTGTTTATTGTTAATCTCTGATTTTACGCATATACGTTATGATTTGGTCCCATTTTCCTCACAAGAGGCCTTCCTAGTACAAATAGGCACAACTACAGTTCGCTATTCAGTCCTTGGTTTTCTAGCATGCGGCGTACTGCCACACATACGACTTTCATATGTCACACGTTGCCGACTGGATATATGGCTATGCCACTCATACATAGTCCCAAACTTGGTTAGCTTGGGATGGTCACGGCAATTACTCCAGTGGGTTAAACAGGAGGCATTCTATTATTTGGAATACCAGGGATTAACTTGCTTCTCTGTTAGCATAAATATTAGTTATGTGTGTGAATGAGGTGTGAGTATGCAAGCCCACAAACAGGATATACGCTAGGGCGCAAGTCATAATGATCAGATGAGTAAGATTCCTTGCTGTGCAGCTGCTGTCTCCCTCATCTTCACGAGGAAGCGTCACTGCTGGCTATTGAACTGTCAGTCATAATTTCACTCAAATCATAATTTCACACATAGCATCTTCTCCTTCCTGGGATTGAACCTGCTACCCTGACTGTACTCAGCACATTTTGGGTGGGTATGAATTTTCCTCCTCACACTTTTCGAATCCTCTTTAACAATCCCCAGGCTAGGTACGGTGCTACACCAGAGAATTTTGAATGGATCCACATTTGGACTCCACCCCCCTATGTTATCGCATTCTAATTAAACCTTTTCCCAACAAATTCGTCCCTGTTAGGCATGTTCTCTTATGCAAGAGGTTTTAGGGTGTGGCTATTCATAGGCTACCTCTGAGCAGGTCCTGTAAGCGAATTCCTGAGTGTTGAATTTCTAACTAGGGTAATCAGAAATGCTTAGAACTCTGGGAGTTGATAGTTCCCCCCTAGTTTGGGTAGGCGATAGGGGTGCAGCACAAGGTTTGTGCCTTGCTTGGTCGGCAAACATGCCTACCGGTGTGTGGTTCAATGGGTATTGCGCGCAATACACACCAGGCACAGAACAAACGTTACGTAGGCTTTGATTGAGGAAGGAGCGGACTCCTAGTGCATTGATCTTGATGCCCGAGGCCTCCCCCTAGATGGGCTGTCCTCCTAGCTCAGGTACCATTACACTCCATGTAGTGTGTGCACGAGGCAAGTAGTGTGCTTCTTTTAAATTACACATACCCTCCTTGGGACAGGAACACACGGATGCAAGGTTTTGCTAGAAGAAGCTGCCCAGGGTATGCTCGGTGATGGGAGCGATCTGAACACCCTGTATTCTGCTCCCGGCATACGTCTCCCTGGTTCACGAGTTCCTATGATTTGCACTGGTGAAAGTGTTAGGTTAGACACGTGAGAAATAGCAAACAGTGCGTTAAAAGAAGTGGCGTGGTATGCAACAAAGAGCACCAAACACGGGTACATAGGGAGCACGGCAATAATGGCAACCACTTGAAACTGAGAAATTGTACCTGTGCACCCTCGATTACGGCACATGTGTTGCTCTTCCATGCATGGGAGGGTCATACGTTGTTGTCATCCCCCCCCCCCCCTTCCTTTGGTTCTCATGCCTTCTTTCATCCTAGGCTCGGGTGCCCGCTGGCAGCTCACTCGCGGTCTGCAGCCTTCAGTGTAACACTCAATTCGGGTATACAGTGAACTGTGGCTTCCACAGCCCGAGCACGGACTGCCAATAATCGTTTGGGGTGGGCCTGAGAAGTCTTTTAGGGATTCATGCATTATCCAGGGGGGGGCAAGTGTTCTCGGCTGTCCCCGTGGTTTTCAGTTTGCCTCTGTAGTCACTCCATTATATGCATTTGCGTACCGCAATAGACTTCTGTATCCTGTGGGGGATTAGTTGCTCAAGCGTAATCTTGCAGTTGATTGGTTTTGTGACGGCACTTGTTTATTCGGGGGGTTTCTCTGCAGGGGGGGCCCTTCACATCACCTGGTCTCTCGCCTGGGAGAGTCTTCCCTATTGGGGTAGAGGGATTGTTCCCGGGTGGTCATGCTTATTGGAGTCGGAGTGGCTGGCATTTTCCCATGCATGCCCCTGCGCAGGTCAGCCTAGGGGGCTCTCTGTTGCAGACGCTGCGGTCCCCGGGAGGTGGTCGTAGTCGGCCTTCAGTCTAGCTAACTTAACGGTATTTGTCTAAGCCGCTTCCGGCCTAAAACACAAGTGGGCAGGGGGTGCCGGCTGCTTGGCCTGTGTACCCGGTACATCGCTTAACTGGGACTCGTCTAAGTTCTATAGTATGTCTGGTGCCCTCCTATTCCCTCGTGTCAGTAAGCACTCTTACTGTCCCTGCTGGATTATGAAGACGGTGATTCAGCTGTATCAGTGACTCCTGGCGCAGTTTTCTGACGCTCAGTGGGAAGGGATATGTTGGTGTCCCAGCGGCATGTGCTGGACAGCCTATTTCATGTTACTTAGGGCCTCTGTAGTAGGGGCCCCTTCCTATCCCTTTAGTTTCCCTGAGGGGTTGTAGGACAGGTTTATTGGTGCCTGATGGTAGCACCCCACGCCTATTGGCGTTGCCCTGTTCCTCCTCTGTCTGGAGGTAGCAATTCTAGGTGTAGGTTGCAGGTAAAGAGCAGTAATTATGGTGGGGGGGCCCGTGCGGCAGCGGGAACCACCTCACGGGCTGTGGCGGAGTTACTGGGCGATCCGGAAGAAGAGAGGTGCAAACGCTGGACGTCAGCGGGCACATAGGGGTGCCAGAGCATAACCTCAGAGCCTAACCTGTAACCTCATGGGAGGTGCAGGAATCCGTGTCGGCGCCCCAGTAGTCCTTCGGGCGGTTGTGGGCCTGTGCAACCGGGGGTTTGCCTAGTCACGCCCAGCAATGGGCGGGTCAGTATAATTATGGTATTTGTACAACAGTTGGGTGGTTCGCCACTGTGTTGTTTGGCTCAACAGGCGGGCAGGTGGCGAGAATGCGGCCTGCCCTAGGATCGCCCGTAAGTTAACCCACCGTCATTACATATGTTGTATGTAATAAACCTGCAGCAATTTTTTCCCAAACCTAATACTTGTGTCTTTGTGTTATTTGCGGGTTTGGGCATGCGGGGCGGGTGTTCATGTGGCCCTGATGTGACTAGACGCCCTGGTGCAGTCCCTGCACTCCTGTGGGTCCGTCAACCGGCGGATCAGCCTACGGACACTGTGGGTCTGTCAACCGGCGGATCAGCCTAAGGACACTGGTGCCGTTTATTTTGTGTTTTCAGCCGTGGCAGTGTCAGCACTTCATGCCATGATCCAATGGGATTTTATTTCTTCACGATGGTCGAGATAGCAGCAGATGTTCTCACATGAGATCAACGTGGGTACTCCAGGTACCAGCAGGCCGTGCTTTGCAGGCCACGCCCACTGAGGCGCGGTATAAGAACATAAGGAGCTCCCGCCCAAACATATTCTGCCTCTATGCTCGAGTCTGATGCCCCCGAAGAAGGAATGGGGAAACGCGTTGGGTTGGACTTCATGTTGATGGACTGAATTGCCGAAATGCTGCTGCTTTCCTTCAATAAACGTATTTGGCAATACTTACCAGTTATGTGGTGTCTTCTACAGCAGGCAAACTTTTGGTTGGATATATATATATATATATATATATATATATATATATATATATATATCAGGCGCGCAACACCCATTGGGCTCACCGGGCTTCAGCCCCCCCCCGTCGCCTCCTCTGCCCGGGCTGAGATCACACGCACTGAAATGGTGCAGGAAGGCTGCGCATCCGATCCGAGAAGGTGATTGTTTAATGATTTCAGAGAGGCCCAGCAGCCCGAGCCAGACAGCGAGCCTCTGAAAAGTTTCAGCGAGTGAACCGACCCCCCTGCCCTGACCTCTTGTGTTTCCTTTAGAGTGGCCAGAGGTGAAATCCTTGCCTGAAGGCAGGGATTTCACCTAAGCACTTGATGGGTTGTCAGCATGGGGTGTGAAGGTGTGCACAGCAGGGGGAAGGCATGGCCAGTCAAGGTGATGCTTTTCCTTTGTAAAGGAATTTCTGCTGGCATCTTAGCACAGGGTGTGCTGTCTGTGTACTTGTATAGATGTGTATTCCATACAATTGCACAGACAGCAAACCCTTGGCTATGACGCCAGCAGGAATTAATTTACAAAGGAAAAGCTTCACCTGCACTGGCCATCCCTTTCCCCCTGCTGTCTGTGCATTTGACCCACATTGATCTACACAGTGAGTCCTTCGGGAGGGGCTGGATGCCAGGACACAGTGCTGCTGATCAGCCAGACTCTAGTATCAGAAGAGCAGGGAGCAGTTTTTTGTGTAAGTTCCAGTAACTTTAATGCATTTTTCAGCACAGCATTACCTACTGCCTGCATATCAAGGTTACTGTGAATGTTGTTCTTGACTTACATACATAGAAACGTCAAAGAGGACAGTCCCCTCCAAATATGCAAATGTAGTGTAAGTTTGTAGTGTTAATTTTTTTTTTTGGGGTGCTAGTGGGTAATTTTAGAGTTCAGGGTGGGTATGGGTTATGGGGTGCCAGGGGGGAATTTATGGTTCAGGGTGGGTATGGGTTATGGGGTGCCGGGGGAATTTATGGTTCAGCATGGGTATGGGTTTTGGGGTGCCAGGGGTAATTTTAGGGTTTAGGGTAGGTGTGGGTTTTCGGATGTCAGGGGGCTATTTTAGGGTTCAGGGTGGGTATGGGGTGCCAGGGGACATTTTAGGGTTCAGCGTGGGTATGTGTTTTGGTGTGCCAGGGGTAATTTTAGGTTTCAGGGCAGGTGTGGGTTTTGGGGTGTCAGGGGCAATTTTAGGGTTCAGGGTGGGTATGGGTTATGGGGTGCCAGCGGGGAATTTATGGTTCAGGGTGGGTATGGGTTATGAGGTGCCGGGGGGGAATTTATGGTTCAGCATGGGTATGGGGTTTGGGGTGTCGGGGGTAATTTTAAGGTACAGGGTGGGTGTGGGTTTTGGGGTGCCATGGGATTAATTTTAGGGTTCAGCGTGGGTATGTTTTTTGGTGTGCCAGGGGTAATTTTAGGTTTCAGGGCAGGTGTGGGTTTTGGGGTGTCAGGGGCAATTTTAGGGTTCAGGGTGGGTATGGGTTATGGGGTGCCAGATGGGAATTTATGGTTCAGCATGGGCATGGGTTTTGGGGTGCCTGGGGTAATTTTAAGGTTCAGAGTGGGTTTGGGTTTTGGGGGGCAAGGGGGAATTTATATTTCAGCATGGGTATGGTTTCTGGGGTGCCAGGGGTAATTTAAGGTTCAGGGCGGGTATGGGTTTTGGGGCTCCAGGGGGGTGATTTTAGGGTTCAGGGTGGTATTGGGTTTTGGGGTGCCAGGGGGTAATTTTAGGGTGTGGGGTGGGTATGGGTTTTGGGGTGCCGGGGAGGGATAATTTTAGGGATAGGATGGGTATGGGTTTTGGGGTGCCAGGGGTAATTATAGATTTCAGGGCGGGTTTGGGTTTTAGGGTGTGAGGGGGTTAATTTTAGGGTTCAGCGTGGGTATGTGTTTTGGTGTGCTAGGGGTAATTTTACAATTCAGGGTGAGTATGGGTTTTGGGGGCAATGCATCAAACTAACAAAAATGTGTGCTTTAATTGTTGTCCAGTTTCAAATGCAGAATTCACCACATTTTTTTATCAGCTTGACCTGAGCATTAACCGATCCTGATTATTTGCCATTTTTGCTCCGCCCCATTGATTTACATTAGCCACGCCCCTTCATCTGCCATGTTAGCCCCCCCCCGAAATTAAGACCTAGTTGCGCCCCTGATATATATATATATATATTCTATATGTAAACACCCACACTTGGACACCCACAAAACGTTGTGCAGCTATCTTTATTTTTGCCAGACAGCCATGCCACATCACCTCCGTGTAAACCGCAGATCTGCCATCTTACTCCCTTACGCATTTCTGGCATCAAGTAGCCCTTGTTCACAGGGGATGGCTTCCATGAACGGGTGGATCGCAGCATGATTTTGAGCAGGAAGGTAAGTCCTGCCCCCATAG
Organism: Lissotriton vulgaris; assembly: GCF_964263255.1. Lineage (NCBI taxonomy): Eukaryota > Metazoa > Chordata > Amphibia > Caudata > Salamandridae > Lissotriton > Lissotriton vulgaris. The sequence goes on along the minus strand of NC_141695.1, from coordinate 1,139,001,380 downwards.
ACATGTCAGCATAGTGCTTCTGGTACTTGGGGAGTAAGGTGGTAAGGGAGTAAGAGCGATTTACAGCAGGCATTTCCTAATGCATTTCGGTTTCTCCCAGACCTTTCTCAAAGGAGGAGGGCGCTGCGGCATCGAACAGCTAACAATGTTTTCCCAGCAGGAGTGTTTTTAACAAGTTACAGCCCTCTGGTGCCAGCCCCGCAGGGCTGGCTGTGTCTCTAAGACTGCTGGTATTTGTAGTCTGTTGTTGGTAGGTGATGCCGATTGTTTGTTTTGCTGAAATATTTGTGTCACGGAATCCCCACATGCTACTTGTCAGGCTGTAGGGACACATTCCGAGGTCTGGTCCTCGGAGGCTGCTCTCTGCCCTATGTGCTTCCGCAGGCAACAAGTGGTGGTTCAAAGTCGGGCATCTCGGCGCTCTTTGTAAGGCGGAACCAAACCTTCAATATTCACCAGGTCTCCCTCACGAGAGAAATTGAGCCGCAACCTTTCCGTGGGTGTTGATGCTTTTATTAGCGATTTACAGCAGGCATTTCCTAATGCATTTCGGTCTTTCCCAGATCTTTCTCAAAGGAGGAGGGTGCTGCGGCATCGAACAGCTAACAATGTTTTCCCAGCAGGAGTGTTTTAACAAGTAACAGCCCTCTGGTGTCCGCCCCGCAGGGCTGGCTGTGGTATTTGTAGTCTGTTCGTTATATATATATATATATATATGTCTGAACAACTTGCTGTGAACAGCTGCTCACCCTCCTTCTGATGCCAGTGCCTGCAGCGGTCACAACACCGCTAAATATATTTCCCACAAGGAATTATTCTCCAAGAACTCTGAAATAACTCCCAGCGGCACACCAAAGAACAAGCATAATAGAAATGTATTGTCTCACAAGCTAAACAGAACGACACGTTTCGGCGAAGCCTTTGTCAAAGTGACGACCAGTGCCCAATTGGCCATAGAAATAGGGGTCAATTTTCATAGACAGTGAGAAAACATTTCGCTTTGCACAACAATCGCAATAAATGCCACAGTTTGTTTCTTCAGAAATATTTTTCAAAGAGGTCACATCAATTGCACTCAATAGCACATATAAATAAAACTTGATGTAAATAATTAATCACAAAAACGAAATGCAATTATTCCTCGATCTCGGCCATTTGCATGGTGCGCATGTGGAGTACACAATATTCTCTTCCAGCTGTGATATGTGAATACACGTTTTGAGCGTCTTCAAACGGATGTATGCATCAAATTCACATGTTTTAAGTTGGGGAATAAATTCCCCTTCAATAACTAGTCCACCAGGTACCCCCAGTAAGCACCACAGACCTGTGTTGCAGAGAGGGCTGTCCAGGCAAAACTTCTCTGCAACGCAGCTCTGTGGGGCTTACTGGAGGTACCTGGTGGGCTAGTTGGACCCCAGGGACCTTCAAGATTCAAGGGGACTTAATCCCCCAACTGAAAACAGGGCGTGTTTACACAGTGGTGAAGGGAGGGGGTGGGGCCTGAGGTGACGCATGCAAACACGCCCTGTGGCGCGTTTTAAGTTGGGGAATTAATTCCCCTTCAATGCTAAGGGGCCCTGGGGGACTAGCCCACCAGGTACCTCTAGTAAGCGCCACAGGTCTGTGTTGCAGAGCCCCTTTTTACACCTCTCTGCAACGCAGCTCTGTGGCGCTTACTGGAGGTACCTAGTGGGCTAGTTGGACCCAAGGGACCATCACGATTCAAGAGGACTTAATGCCCCAACATACAACCCGCCAGGGGGCGTGTTTGCAGAGTGGGAGAGAAAGGGGGCACATCCTTTGTCTACCTCTCACCAATCCTATTGCGTGGGGCTTACTGGAGGTAAAAGGTAGGCTAGTTGGCCCCTAAAGTACCCGCAGCAGTGAAGGGCACTTCAATTCCCATCCAAGAGCATGCCAGGGAGTGAGTTTGTAGAGTGGTGGGCATGTCCTGGTATGAGTACTTAACAATGCTGCTGTGTGGGACTGACTAGAGGTAATAGTTTGGGAAGTTGGCCCCAAAGGATGTCCTTGGGGGCCAACTACCCCTCTTGTTACCTACAGTAATTTTTTTTTTAAGTTTCAAAAACCTTTATTCATTCACAAAGCATTATACATGGTATGTAGGGCACAGCGCTGGTGCAGGCATCTGGTGGTATACTGTTTATCTGCACAGTGTGGTCACATTCTACACAGCCATTTAGCCGGTATCCCTTAGGCCCGGCGGCAATCAGTTAGCATGTTAAGCAGGAACCACAGGTCTCATGATTAGGTACAAGGCATTATACGCCTCTCAAGTATCCTAGACAAAAACATATTTACATGCACGTACAATCATCGTGACAGGCCCAGTGAGCCACATACCGAAAGTCGTGTTGTTATACATTTCTTAGTCCTAAAGAAAACCTACCCCAACTACCCCCCCCTCAGCATGCCAGCTGTTGTGTTCCCAACTAGTGTGCCTGGGAGCATACTATTAGCAACCCCCCCCTCCCCCAACTACCTACTGACGGGAAAAGCTTGCCCCTCCTCCAGGTTCCAATCTACAGTGTCATAAATGCATAGCTGTTCAGTTCTTTCCTCCGTTCAATCCCCCTATCTAGTTCGTTAGGAATTTAAGTATTCCCGGCTCCTATCCCCCCCTTTAAGTTGGCATTATACCTCTCCTAGTTCCATGGCGCTAGGTACATTCCCTTCCTTTGACAAAGACCCCTACTACTCCTGCTCGGCCTGCTCCTCAAGGGATTTTAGTGCATCTATTGTTTCACCTTGTTCTATCTCCTCCTCTTCCCCTGAGCGTACATACGTCTGATATAGACCCCAGAAGTTTTTAGGACGACTCTTAGGTGGGAGCAGTTCACTGTATATTTCCGATTGGGTACAGCAATATAGCAGGTCCCCAGCCCATCTCTTCTTGGTTGGTAACGGTCTTCTCATCCAGCACATGGCGACCACCCTCCTGGCTATTAGTAGGGCCATATCTACCAGTCGTCGCTGCGCTACTGGTAATGGTTTGGAGTATCCCAACAGTGCCAGTTCCTGGCTGGCAGGTATCTCTGAACCCAATATTAAACTAATTTCCGAAAAAACTTCATTCCAAAACTTGTTAACGCCAGGGCAGTCCCATGCCATGTGGATAAAATTTGCAACCTGTACATGACAGCGTTCACACTCCGCTGTTTGTCTAAGCCCGTACCGGTGTAATCTCTCTGGTGTATAGTAAACACGTTGCATGAATTTGAAATGTACCAATCTGTGTCTTCCGTTAAGTGACAGTTTCCTTGTGCTAGTGCAGCAGTACTTCCACACTGTCCTAGCCTTGGATTACTGGTACTGTTTGTGTTTGACACCTAATTTATTGAGATTGGTACCCAGTTTGCGTGATGACGCCGTTTTAATTACGTATGTAAGCTCCGGGACATATCTGCCATATCCGAGCCTAAGAGGTCTAGCATCGCACTTCGAACCCTGTGAAACTGGAAATGCAATGAAAGCGAAGCATCTGTCTGCAAGGGGAGGACCTGCTCCCAGGTTTTAACCACCCCGTCTATGAATAAGTCTTCCATCTTCGTGATTCCCAGTGCATGCAGTGCTCTCGTGACTCCTTTCTCTTTCAGAGGCGCTAGCCACACTGCCCAGTCTGTCTGCATTAGTGGGGAATACAGAAGCTCACAGTTCTGTGCCTGTAATAACGCATGCCAAGCATGATTCGTGGCCTTGATGGAGTCCAGTTTACCAATGGTGCGGTCAACCGGAAAACAGGTAGTGGCTGGTAAGGGGGAGGGGTCAGCGAACAATCGTTCAAGGGTTACATGGGGAATGCGAGGGTCTCCGTGTATCCATGTGTGTAGGTGAGCTGCTTGTGCCACTCTGTAGTATCTCTCCATTTCGTAGGGAAGCATTAAGACCTTCCACTGAACTCTGGGTTGTTTGATCCCCAAGCCAGCTTAATAAGCACCTACGTCAGCTGTTTGAAAAAAGCCTTGGATAGAACCACTGGGATGTTATTGAACAGAAACAGGAATCTTGGTAGGACCACCATCTTCATAATGGCTATCCTGCCCATTAAGGACAATGGGAGCTTGCACCATGCGTCAACATCCTCCACTAGTTTTATGTATGCGACCCCATAGTTTTCCCTAACCAGTATATCTGGGTCAGTGTGGAGTTGTATCCCTAAATACCTGACCGAGTCAGTAGTCCACTGCAATGGGTATTCCATATCAAACGGCAAAGTTACAGGCGTCAATGGAAACGCGACTGATTTGGCCCAATTCACTTTCAGTCCTGAAAGAGCACCAAATCGAACAACTTCTCGCAGTACAGACGGGAGGTTTGTTTCCGGGTCACGGACATATAGGAGTGTGTTGTCAGCATACTTAGAGATACCAATTTTATATGTTGGAAAGCTAATACCCTCCAGACTGTGGTATTCCCTGATCGCACATGCCAGAGGTTCCGCCACTAGCGTGTATAGGAGGGGTGAGAGAGGGCACCCTTGTCTAGTTCCCCTACTTATGTCAAAGGCGTCTGTGACTTTGTCCCCCATCCTTAGTCTCGCTGTGGGTTTGTTGTACAATGCCCCCAGCATCTGGAGAAAGGGTTCCCCCAGTCCCAGCTTCCTTAGGACTCTGAGCATGAATGGCCACTCCACAGAGTCGAAGGCCTTCTCTATATCGAGAAAGATTGCTAATGCAGTATTTTCCTGGCGCACATACTGCATGGTCCCCAGGACCGTACAAATATTGTACGTTAGGTTTCTGTTGGGGACAAATCCAGCCTGTTCCGGCGCCACCAGTTCTGGCACAAGCAGCGCAAGGCGCGTAGCCAGGACCTTAGCAAATATTTTGGCATCCACGTTTATCAAGGAGAGGGGTCTATAAGAACTACATGCATTAGGGGGTTTCCCAGGTTTTAAGATGGTAATAAGTAGCGGCTCCCTCATAGAAGCAGGCATACTACCCACCTCACAAATGTCATCAAATAAAGTTATCAGGTGTGGGACAAGTTTGTCTTTAAATGCTTTATAGAAGCCCACAGTCAGTTCGTCTGCCCCCGGTGTGCTACCAGTTCGCATCCCCTCCAACGCCTCTATAATCTCATCTTCCTGTATGGGCGTCATCAGAAATTCCCTCTGTGAGTTGGGCAAGAAGGGCATTTTGATGTAGCTGAGGTAATCATCAATTTCCTCCTCAACCTGCAATGATCTAGATTTGTAGAGATCAGCATAGTACTCTCTATACTCTTGGAGGATCTCCGCCTCGTCAGTTATAACCTCCCCTGCAGGTGTAGCCAGCTCTTCGATCACCAGTGGTCGTCTATCGCTACGCATCATTCTTGCCAAAAGAGAGCCAGGCCTCTCCCCCTCACCGTACGTTCGCGCCGTGGCGTACTTGCCCATATGTTGCACTTCCCTATGCGCCTCCTCGTGATATTCAGCAAGTAATATTTTGATTTGCGATGCAGTGTCAGCATCAGGGTTGTTCTGCAAACGTCCCTCCATTTCCGACAGTTGGGCCTCTAGCTGCTTCAGTCTTTTTCGTATAGCTTTAAGTACACTCTAATGTTTGAACATTGCCATACCCCTGATATAGACCTTAAATGTGTCCCATACTGTCTGAAAACTATCTACAGACCCCAAGTTTGTCTCAAAGAAAGTGTCTATATCCTCTGCTAGTTCTCCCCTGAACACATCATCTAGTAGAGAGTAAGGAGGAAACCGCCAAGTGAATGGGGGAATTTTCTTCACCGGGACCGCTAGTACCAGGAGTATAGGGAGTGGTCAGAGAGGGTGCGAGGTAGTATCGCGCACCTCTTTATACTATTAAGCATTGCCTGAGATGCTAGCCAGTAGTCTATTCTCGTGTGTACATTATGATAGGCTGAGTAATGTGTGTATCCGCCTTTTGTGGGGTGCTTATATCTCCATACGTCCACTAGATCTAACTTAACCAGTTCTGCCTGCATATGCAAAGCCGAGGCCGCTGGTTTACGGGCCGGTCCTGCCGACCTATCCAGGTCCGGGTCAAATACAAAATTGAAATCACCCCCCCATAGCATTCTGGAGTTGACATGTGTTCTGCAATGCGCTGCCAGTGCAGCATAAAACTCAGGGTTATCATAGATAGGCCCATAAACGTTAACCACAATAAGATCGTGCCCCTTGCCGGCACACCTGGCAATAACGTAATGGCCTTCCGGGTCCGCCATGAGGAGTGTTAATTTTAGCTTGGATTTAGGATTGACCCATGTGACCACCCCTCTGGAGTGTGTTGTGAATCCCGCTGCCACACTATGTCCCCCAAACCCCTTAGCCGACAGCATCCTACAGTTAAGTGGAAGATGGGTTTCTTGAAGAAGAGCAAGATCGACATGATGTCTGTGTAAATAATTGTATTTACAACAAGGGGTGGTGAGGGACAGAGTCTCTGAATTAAGCAGAAAACTCTCACCCAGTCAAGAGATCAGGGCTAGATCCAACACCGTTTTTTAGCTCACTGCACCATCCCAGTTTCAGAACCTGGCTGTATGCAAATTAGTCTGTTCCTGTCCCAGTGCATGATGGGAACAGGGCAAACCAAACTACAAAAGCCAATTCTTACACTGGGAAGGAAACAAGCTCCCGGGGACCGGTTTCTGGCATTACAGCCGTCTTCGGCCCGGTTTGCTTGAATCCTGATGGTGCAATGAGCAAGGGACTCATGTCTGAGTATACCCTTCCACGCTTAGGGTGGACAAAAATATTTACAACAAGGGGTGGTGAGGGACAGAGTCTCTGAATTAAGCAGAAAACTCTCACCCAGTCAAGAGATCAGGGCTAGATCCAACACCGTTTTTTAGCTCACTGCACCATCCCAGTTTCAGAACCTGGCTGTATGCAAATTAGTCTGTTCCTGTCCCAGTGCATGATGGGAACAGGGCAAACCAAACTACAAAAGCCAATTCTTACACTGGGAAGGAAACAAGCTCCCGGGGACCGGTTTCTGGCATTACAGCCGTCTTCGGCCCGGTTTGCTTGAATCCTGATGGTGCAATGAGCAAGGGACTCATGTCTGAGTATACCCTTCCACGCTTAGGGTGGACAAAAATATTTACAACAAGGGGTGGTGAGGGACAGAGTCTCTGAATTAAGCAGAAAACTCTCACCCAGTCAAGAGATCAGGGCTAGATCCAACACCGTTTTTTAGCTCACTGCACCATCCCAGTTTCAGAACCTGGCTGTATGCAAATTAGTCTGTTCCTGTCCCAGTGCATGATGGGAACAGGGCAAACCAAACTACAAAAGCCAATTCTTACACTGGGAAGGAAACAAGCTCCCGGGGACCGGTTTCTGGCATTACAGCCGTCTTCGGCCCGGTTTGCTTGAATCCTGATGGTGAAATGAGCAAGGGACTCATGTCTGAGTATACCCTTCCACGCTTAGGGTGGACAAAAATATTTACAACAAGGGGTGGTGAGGGACAGAGTCTCTGAATTAAGCAGAAAACTCTCACCCAGTCAAGAGATCAGGGCTAGATCCAACACCGTTTTTTAGCTCACTGCACCATCCCAGTTTCAGAACCTGGCTGTATGCAAATTAGTCTGTTCCTGTCCCAGTGCATGATGGGAACAGGGCAAACCAAACTACAAAAGCCAATTCTTACACTGGGAAGGAAACAAGCTCCCGGGGACCGGTTTCTGGCATTACAGCCGTCTTCGGCCCGGTTTGCTTGAATCCTGATGGTGCAATGAGCAAGGGACTCATGTCTGAGTATACCCTTCCACGCTTAGGGTGGACAAAAATATTTACAACAAGGGGTGGTGAGGGACAGAGTCTCTGAATTAAGCAGAAAACTCTCACCCAGTCAAGAGATCAGGGCTAGATCCAACACCGTTTTTTAGCTCACTGCACCATCCCAGTTTCAGAACCTGGCTGTATGCAAATTAATCTGTTCCTGTCCCAGTGCATGATGGGAACAGGGCAAACCAAACTACAAAAGCCAATTCTTACACTGGGAAGGAAACAAGCTCCCGGGGACCGGTTTCTGGCATTACAGCCGTCTTCGGCCCGGTTTGCTTGAATCCTGATGGTGCAATGAGCAAGGGACTCATGTCTGAGTATACCCTTCCACGCTTAGGGTGGACAAAAATATTTACAACAAGCGGTGGTGAGGGACAGAGTCTCTGAATTAAGCAGAAAACTCTCACCCAGTCAAGAGATCAGGGCTAGATCCAACACCGTTTTTTAGCTCACTGCACCATCCCAGTTTCAGAACCTGGCTGTATGCAAATTAGTCTGTTCCTGTCCCAGTGCATGATGGGAACAGGGCAAACCAAACTACAAAAGCCAATTCTTACACTGGGAAGGAAACAAGCTCCCGGGGACCGGTTTCTGGCATTACAGCCGTCTTCGGCCCGGTTTGCTTGAATCCTGATGGTGCAATGAGCAAGGGACTCATGTCTGACTATACCCTTCCACGCTTAGGGTGGACAAAAATATTTACAACAAGGGGTGGTGAGGGACAGAGTCTCTGAATTAAGCAGAAAACTCTCACCCAGTCAAGAGATCAGGGCTAGATCCAACACCGTTTTTTAGCTCACTGCACCATCCCAGTTTCAGAACCTGGCTGTATGCAAATTAGTCTGTTCCTGTCCCAGTGCATGATGGGAACAGGGCAAACCAAACTACAAAAGCCAATTCTTACACTGGGAAGGAAACAAGCTCCCGGGGACCGGTTTCTGGCATTACAGCCGTCTTCGGCCCGGTTTGCTTGAATCCTGATGGTGCAATGAGCAAGGGAGCTTGTTTCCTTCCCAGTGTAAGAATTGGCTTTTGTAGTTTGGTTTGCCCTGTTCCCATCATGCACTGGGACAGGAACAGACTAATTTGCATACAGCCAGGTTCTGAAACTGGGATGGTGCAGTGAGCTAAAAAACGGTGTTGCATCTAGCCCTGATCTCTTGACTGGGTGAGAGCTTTCTGCTTAATTCAGAGACTCTGTCCCTCACCACCCCTTGTTGTAAATAATTTTGTCCACCCTAAGCGTGGAAGGGTATTCTTAGATGTGAGACCCTTGCTCATTGCACCATCAGGATTCAAGCAAACCGGGCCGAAGACGGCTGTAATGCCAGAAACCGGTCCCCGGGAGCTTGTTTCCTTCCCAGTGTAAGAATTGGCTTTTGTAGTTTGGTTTGCCCTGTTCCCATCATGCACTGGGACAGGAACAGACTAATTTGCATACAGCCAGGTTCTGAAACTGGGATGGTGCAGTGAGCTAAAAAACGGTGTTGGATCTAGCCCTGATCTCTTGACTGGGTGAGAGCTTTCTGCTTAATTCAGAGACTCTGTCCCTCACCACCCCTTGTTGTAAATAATTTTGTCCACCCTAAGCGTGGAAGGGTATTCTCAGATGTGAGACCCTTGCTCATTGCACCATCAGGATTCAAGCAAACCGGGCCGAAGACGGCTGTAATGCCAGAAACCGGTCCCCGGGAGCTTGTTTCCTTCCCAGTGTAAGAATTGGCTTTTGTAGTTTGGTTTGCCCTGTTCCCATCATGCACTGGGACAGGAACAGACTAATTTGCATACAGCCAGGTTCTGAAACTGGGATGGTGCAGTGAGCTAAAAAACGGTGTTGGATCTAGCCCTGATCTCTTGACTGGGTGAGAGCTTTCTGCTTAATTCAGAGACTCTGTCCCTCACCACCCCTTGTTGTAAATAATTTTGTCCACCCTAAGCGTGAAAGGGTATTCTCAGATGTGAGACCCTTGCTCATTGCACCATCAGGATTCAAGCAAACCGGGCCGAAGACGGCTGTAATGCCAGAAACCGGTCCCCGGGAGCTTGTTTCCTTCCCAGTGTAAGAATTGGCTTTTGTAGTTTGGTTTGCCCTGTTCCCATCATGCACTGGGACAGGAACAGACTAATTTGCATACAGCCAGGTTCTGAAACTGGGATGGTGCAGTGAGCTAAAAAACGGTGTTGGATCTAGCCCTGATCTCTTTACTGGGTGAGAGCTTTCTGCTTAATTCAGAGACTCTGTCCCTCACCACCCCTTGTTGTAAATAATTTTGCCCACCCTAAGCGTGGAAGGGTATTCTCAGATGTGAGACCCTTGCTCATTGCACCATCAGGATTCAAGCAAACCGGGCCGAAGACGGCTGTAATGCCAGAAACCGGTCCCCGGGAGCTTGTTTCCTTCCCAGTGTAAGAATTGGCTTTTGTAGTTTGGTTTGCCCTGTTCCCATCATGCACTGGGACAGGAACAGACTAATTTGCATACAGCCAGGTTCTGAAACTGGGATGGTGCAGTGAGCTAAAAAACAGTGTTGGATCTAGCCCTGATCTCTTGACTGGGTGAGAGCTTTCTGCTTAATTCAGAGACTCTGTCCCTCACCACCCCTTGTTGTAAATAATTTTGTCCACCCTAAGCGTGGAAGGGTATTCTCAGATGTGAGACCCTTGCTCATTGCACCATCAGGATTCAAGCAAACCGGGCCGAAGACGGCTGTAATGCCAGAAACCGGTCCCCGGGAGCTTGTTTCCTTCCCAGTGTAAGAATTGGCTTTTGTAGTTTGGTTTGCCCTGTTCCCATCATGCACTGGGACAGGAACAGACTAATTTGCATACAGCCAGGTTCTGAAACTGGGATGGTGCAGTGAGCTAAAAAACGGTGTTGGATCTAGCCCTGATCTCTTGACTGGGTGAGAGCTTTCTGCTTAATTCAGAGACTCTGTCCCTCACCACCCCTTGTTGTAAATAATTTTGTCCACCCTAAGCGTGGAAGGGTATTCTCAGATGTGAGACCCTTGCTCATTGCACCATCAGGATTCAAGCAAACCGGGCCGAAGACGGCTGTAATGCCAGAAACCGGTCCCCGGGAGCTTGTTTCCTTCCCAGTGTAAGAATTGGCTTTTGTAGTTTGGTTTGCCCTGTTCCCATCATGCACTGGGACAGGAACAGACTAATTTGCATACAGCCAGGTTCTGAAACTGGGATGGTGCAGTGAGCTAAAAAACGGTGTTGGATCTAGCCCTGATCTCTTGACTGGGTGAGAGCTTTCTGCTTAATTCAGAGACTCTGTCCCTCACCACCCCTTGTTGTAAATAATTTTGCCCACCCTAAGCGTGGAAGGGTATTCTCAGATGTGAGACCCTTGCTCATTGCACCATCAGGATTCAAGCAAACCGGGCCGAAGACGGCTGTAATGCCAGAAACCGGTCCCCGGGAGCTTGTTTCCTTCCCAGTGTAAGAATTGGCTTTTGTAGTTTGGTTTGCCCTGTTCCCATCATGCACTGGGACAGGAACAGACTAATTTGCATACAGCCAGGTTCTGAAACTGGGATGGTGCAGTGAGCTAAAAAACGGTGTTGGATCTAGCCCTGATCTCTTGACTGGGTGAGAGCTTTCTGCTTAATTCAGAGACTCTGTCCCTCACCACCCCTTGTTGTAAATAATTTTGTCCACCCTAAGCGTGGAAGGGTATTCTCAGATGTGAGACCCTTGCTCATTGCACCATCAGGATTCAAGCAAACCGGGCCGAAGACGGCTGTAATGCCAGAAACCGGTCCCCGGGAGCTTGTTTCCTTCCCAGTGTAAGAATTGGCTTTTGTAGTTTGGTTTGCCCTGTTCCCATCATGCACTGGGACAGGAACAGACTAATTTGCATACAGCCAGGTTCTGAAACTGGGATGGTGCAGTGAGCTAAAAAACGGTGTTGGATCTAGCCCTGATCTCTTGACTGGGTGAGAGCTTTCTGCTTAATTCAGAGACTCTGTCCCTCACCACCCCTTGTTGTAAATAATTTTGTCCACCCTAAGCGTGGAAGAGTATTCTCAGATGTGAGACCCTTGCTCATTGCACCATCAGGATTCAAGCAAACCGGGCCGAAGACGGCTGTAATGCCAGAAACCGGTCCCCGGGAGCTTGTTTCCTTCCCAGTGTAAGAATTGGCTTTTGTAGTTTGGTTTGCCCTGTTCCCATCATGCACTGGGACAGGAACAGACTAATTTGCATACAGCCAGGTTCTGAAACTGGGATGGTGCAGTGAGCTAAAAAACGGTGATGGATCTAGCCCTGATCTCTTGACTGGGTGAGAGCTTTCTGCTTAATTCAGAGACTCTGTCCCTCACCACCCCTTGTTGTAAATAATTTTGTCCACCCTAAGCGTGGAAGGGTATTCTCAGATGTGAGACCCTTGCTCATTGCACCATCAGGATTCAAGCAAACCGGGCCGAAGACGGCTGTAATGCCAGAAACCGGTCCCCGGGAGCTTGTTTCCTTCCCAGTGTAAGAATTGGCTTTTGTAGTTTGGTTTGCCCTGTTCCCATCATGCACTGGGACAGGAACAGACTAATTTGCATACAGCCAGGTTCTGAAACTGGGATGGTGCAGTGAGCTAAAAAACGGTGTTGGATCTAGCCCTGATCTCTTGACTGGGTGAGAGCTTTCTGCTTAATTCAGAGACTCTGTCCCTCACCACCCCTTGTTGTAAATAATTTTGTCCACCCTAAGCGTGGAAGGGTATTCTCAGATGTGAGACCCTTGCTCATTGCACCATCAGGATTCAAGCAAACCGGGCCGAAGACGGCTGTAATGCCAGAAACCGGTCCCCGGGAGCTTGTTTCCTTCCCAGTGTAAGAATTGGCTTTTGTAGTTTGGTTTGCCCTGTTCCCATCATGCACTGGGACAGGAACAGACTAATTTGCATACAGCCAGGTTCTGAAACTGGGATGGTGCAGTGAGCTAAAAAACGGTGTTGGATCTAGCCCTGATCTCTTGACTGGGTGAGAGCTTTCTGCTTAATTCAGAGACTCTGTCCCTCACCACCCCTTGTTGTAAATAATTTTGTCCACCCTAAGCGTGGAAGGGTATTCTCAGATGTGACACCCTTGCTCATTGCACCATCAGGATTCAAGCAAACCGGGCCGAAGACGGCTGTAATGCCAGAAACCGGTCCCCAGGAGCTTGTTTCCTTCCCAGTGTAAGAATTGGCTTTTGTAGTTTGGTTTGCCCTGTTCCCATCATGCACTGGGACAGAAACAGACTAATTTGCATACAGCCAGGTTCTGAAACTGGGATGGTGCAGTGAGCTAAAAAACGGTGTTGGATCTAGCCCTGATCTCTTGACTGGGTGAGAGCTTTCTGCTTAATTCAGAGACTCTGTCCCTCACCACCCCTTGTTGTAAATAATTTTGTCCACCCTAAGCGTGGAAGGGTATTCTCAGATGTGAGACCCTTGCTCATTGCACCATCAGGATTCAAGCAAACCGGGCCGAAGACGGCTGTAATGCCAGAAACCGGTCCCCGGGAGCTTGTTTCCTTCCCAGTGTAAGAATTGGCTTTTGTAGTTTGGTTTGCCCTGTTCCCATCATGCACTGGGACAGGAACAGACTAATTTGCATACAGCCAGGTTCTGAAACTGGGATGGTGCAGTGAGCTAAAAAACAGTGTTGGATCTAGCCCTGATCTCTTGACTGGGTGAGAGCTTTCTGCTTAATTCAGAGACTCTGTCCCTCACCACCCCTTGTTGTAAATAATTTTGTCCACCCTAAGCGTGGAAGGGTATTCTCAGATGTGAGACCCTTGCTCATTGCACCATCAGGATTCAAGCAAACCGGGCCGAAGACGGCTGTAATGCCAGAAACCGGTCCCCGGGAGCTTGTTTCCTTCCCAGTGTAAGAATTGGCTTTTGTAGTTTGGTTTGCCCTGTTCCCATCATGCACTGGGACAGGAACAGACTAATTTGCATACAGCCAGGTTCTGAAACTGGGATGGTGCAGTGAGCTAAAAAACGGTGTTGGATCTAGCCCTGATCTCTTGACTGGGTGAGAGCTTTCTGCTTAATTCAGAGACTCTGTCCCTCACCACCCCTTGTTGTAAATAATTTTGTCCACCCTAAGCGTGGAAGGGTATTCTCAGATGTGAGACCCTTGCTCATTGCACCATCAGGATTCAAGCAAACCGGGCCGAAGACGGCTGTAATGCCAGAAACCGGTCCCAGGGAGCTTGTTTCCTTCCCAGTGTAAGAATTGGCTTTTGTAGTTTGGTTTGCCCTGTTCCCATCATGCACTGGGACAGGAACAGACTAATTTGCATACAGCCAGGTTCTGAAACTGGGATGGTGCAGTGAGCTAAAAAACGGTGTTGGATCTAGCCCTGATCTCTTGACTGGGTGAGAGCTTTCTGCTTAATTCAGAGACTCTGTCCCTCACCACCCCTTGTTGTAAATAATTTTGTCCACCCTAAGCGTGGAAGGTTATTCTCAGATGTGAGACCCTTGCTCATTGCACCATCAGGATTCAAGCAAACCGGGCCGAAGACGGCTGTAATGCCAGAAACCGGTCCCCGGGAGCTTGTTTCCTTCCCAGTGTAAGAATTGGCTTTTGTAGTTTGGTTTGCCCTGTTCCCATCATGCACTGGGACAGGAACAGACTAATTTGCATACAGCCAGGTTCTGAAACTGGGATGGTGCAGTGAGCTAAAAAACGGTGTTGGATCTAGCCCTGATCTCTTGACTGGGTGAGAGCTTTCTGCTTAATTCAGAGACTCTGTCCCTCACCACCCCTTGTTGTAAATAATTTTGTCCACCCTAAGCGTGGAAGGGTATTCTCAGATGTGAGACCCTTGCTCATTGCACCATCAGGATTCAAGCAAACCGGGCCGAAGACGGCTGTAATGCCAGAAACCGGTCCCCGGGAGCTTGTTTCCTTCCCAGTGTAAGAATTGGCTTTTGTAGTTTGGTTTGCCCTGTTCCCATCATGCACTGGGACATGAACAGACTAATTTGCATACAGCCAGGTTCTGAAACTGGGATGGTGCAGTGAGCTAAAAAACGGTGTTGGATCTAGCCCTGATCTCTTGACTGGGTGAGAGCTTTCTGCTTAATTCAGAGACTCTGTCCCTCACCACCCCTTGTTGTAAATAATTTTGTCCACCCTAAGCGTGGAAGGGTATTCTCAGATGTGAGACCCTTGCTCATTGCACCATCAGGATTCAAGCAAACCGGGCCGAAGACGGCTGTAATGCCAGAAACCGGTCCCCGGGAGCTTGTTTCCTTCCCAGTGTAGGAATTGGCTTTTGTAGTTTGGTTTGCCCTGTTCCCATCATGCACTGGGACAGGAACAGACTAATTTGCATACAGCCAGGTTCTGAAACTGGGATGGTGCAGTGAGCTAAAAAACGGTGTTGGATCTAGCCCTGATCTCTTGACTGGGTGAGAGCTTTCTGCTTAATTCAGAGACTCTGTCCCTCACCACCCCTTGTTGTAAATAATTTTGTCCACCCTAAGCGTGGAAGGGTATTCTCAGATGTGAGACCCTTGCTCATTGCACCATCAGGATTCAAGCAAACCGGGCCGAAGACGGCTGTAATGCCAGAAACCGGTCCCCGGGAGCTTGTTTCCTTCCCAGTGTAAGAATTGGCTTTTGTAGTTTGGTTTGCCCTGTTCCCATCATGCACTGGGACAGGAACAGACTAATTTGCATACAGCCAGGTTCTGAAACTGGGATGGTGCAGTGAGCTAAAAAACGGTGTTGGATCTAGCCCTGATCTCTTGACTGGGTGAGAGCTTTCTGCTTAATTCAGAGACTCTGTCCCTCACCACCCCTTGTTGTAAATAATTTTGTCCACCCTAAGCGTGGAAGGGTATTCTCAGATGTGAGACCCTTGCTCATTGCACCATCAGGATTCAAGCAAACCGGGCCGAAGACGGCTGTAATGCCAGAAACCGGTCCCCGGGAGCTTGTTTCCTTCCCAGTGTAAGAATTGGCTTTTGTAGTTTGGTTTGCCCTGTTCCCATCATGCACTGGGACAGGAACAGACTAATTTGCATACAGCCAGGTTCTGAAACTGGGATGGTGCAGTGAGCTAAAAAACGGTGTTGGATTTAGCCCTGATCTCTTGACTGGGTGAGAGCTTTCTGCTTAATTCAGAGACTCTGTCCCTCACCACCCCTTGTTGTAAATAATTTTGTCCACCCTAAGCGTGGAAGAGTATTCTCAGATGTGAGACCCTTGCTCATTGCACCATCAGGATTCAAGCAAACCGGGCCGAAGACGGCTGTAATGCCAGAAACCGGTCCCCGGGAGCTTGTTTCCTTCCCAGTGTAAGAATTGGCTTTTGTAGTTTGGTTTGCCCTGTTCCCATCATGCACTGGGACAGGAACAGACTAATTTGCATACAGCCAGGTTCTGAAACTGGGATGGTGCAGTGAGCTAAAAAACGGTGTTGGATCTAGCCCTGATCTCTTGACTGGGTGAGAGCTTTCTGCTTAATTCAGAGACTCTGTCCCTCACCACCCCTTGTTGTAAATAATTTTGTCCACCCTAAGCGTGGAAGGGTATTCTCAGATGTGAGACCCTTGCTCATTGCACCATCAGGATTCAAGCAAACCGGGCCGAAGACGGCTGTAATGCCAGAAACCGGTCCCCGGGAGCTTGTTTCCTTCCCAGTGTAAGAATTGGCTTTTGTAGTTTGGTTTGCCCTGTTCCCATCATGCACTGGGACAGGAACAGACTAATTTGCATACAGCCAGGTTCTGAAACTGGGATGGTGCAGTGAGCTAAAAAACGGTGTTGGATCTAGCCCTGATCTCTTGACTGGGTGAGAGCTTTCTGCTTAATTCAGAGACTCTGTCCCTCACCACCCCTTGTTGTGTAAATAATTGAACACTTTCCTGAGCTTGCGATAATCATTTAGCCCTCTCACATTCCACGATAGCGCATTCAATTACTCCAGATCACATATTGTATTCACTTCACTTGCATCAGTCATCCCAGCAAAGAGATTGATAGGTGTCAGACAGTGTTTTATCAGCTCTGCAAATTATTCCCAGCAGCTCCGAATCTATCACGGCAGGCTTAAAGTAGGTAAAACTAGGTAACACATTGCATGGCATTCCCTTAAACTCCCCCCCACCAGAACCTGCCCCTTCCCCAGAACACACTCCCCCCAGCCCACAGCCGACCACCCTCAACCTGGCCAGACAGTCCTTGTGCACACCCCCCTATCCCCTCCCTACAATTCCCATGAACAAACCCTAAACCTGTCCCTTTTGGGACTATTTGAGCCAAAAGCACAAGGGCAGAGGTAACCAGGAAGAGCAAATATACATGCAACGTCATTGTACTTTACAAAGCCGCCCCTGCGCCATTACCCTATTAGTGTCCATTAACCGGCGTCAATACCCTTCCTACAAAAATCTTCAGTGGGCAACTCCTTCTCGATACTACATTCCGCCCATAAGTATTAACCCCTTCGAGGCTGAGTCCGGTAGCAAGAAGCGTGAGCTACTGCCCACTGGAGGGAGCTAGAGAGCTGCAAAGCGTCGAGGAAACGCCAGAAACGCCAGAATCAGGCAGCGTGCAGGTCGTGGAGCGGAGCGGGAGCAGGCAACCAAACAACAAAGAACTAGCCCTGGAACAGCGTTTCCAGCCGCCTTGTACCCTCGGCCCCCCGGCCCTGCCCCGGCGATAACCCCACGGAAGCCTGCACGGGAGCCTGCCCAACGTCCTCGCACGTCTTCCCCACCTGGTCCCTTGTTGGGAGAGAGCAGATTGAGTGAGCAGTTTGTGGAAGTGCGGACTAACTGTGGCAGCTGGGACTAGCCGGGACTAGCTGTGCTGTGCAGGACGCCGCCGGGAGGAGTCATCGCGGAGCTGTGGCAGCCATAGAGCAGAGTAGTGCAGAGGAGACATTGACTGCGGCTTTCAGCTGCTGGAGCAGGTGAGGGGGGGGGGGCTGCCGGCGTTGGAGAAAGCTGTGATCAGGCTGTGATCAGGAGGTTGGATCAGGGGGCTGAACTTCTGTCAAGACAGCTGCTCGTGTTTTTGCTCTGCTGCTCTGTTGTGGGGAGCTGTTGGTCAGCATAGGCCAGCTTGCTGACACGCCGCAGGTCCTTACTGTCCTTTACTGTTGGGGCATTGCTGGGTCACCGTTGAGACACTGCTGAGACCCTGCTGAGACCCCGACTCATTACCTGATACCTGATACCACTGAGCATGTAAAGCAGTAAAGTAGGTGAAGCAGGTAAAGCAGGCAATTCGGAGGTAAATCAGAGGTAAATCGGAGACAGAGACGGGGGGAGCTGCAGGCAGCGGAGCGCGTGAGAGCTCCGGCCCCGCCTCAACCTTGGCTTCAAAGCACAATACCGCAACAGAAGCTGCAGTTGATAACGAGGAGGAGAGGAGGAGAGGAGGAGTGGACTTGCTGCCCGCACCACTCGGTTGTCAGGGCATCGATTACTACATCAGAGGTGAGCCTCTAGTGCCTGTTTTGTAATTGAACCATCTCCATCAACCAGTCTCTGGTTCAGTGACTACCAACACCAACACCAACACCAACTACTCTAGTCTAAGTTTACTGGCGGGGCGCGCCACGTGGGCTGGCCTGCGCCTGTTGTGTTGACAGGGGTTAAGTTGGGGCAACCAGGAAAAAAAACAAAAAAAACAGCTCAACTCGCAATCAAGGGGCAGTGCCCATTAAAATGAGATCAGGAAGGATACGAGGAGGCCCAACAAGCAAAGGAAAAAAACGCAAGCAAACGGACAAGACACCCGAGGAAACTAAAGGGTCTCTGCCAGCCAAACAAAGCTCGTTAATAGACATAACGTCAGACAAATCAACTTCTAACAACTTAAGAAGCGACCCTACGGCTAATGCAAAAAGGAGCAAAAAAACAAACCAATCTTCATACCAACCCAAAATCTATACAAAATTCTGTTTCCTAAAAAACACAGGGGACACCTTATTCTCAAAGATCAACGAGGAATTAGAATTACAATCGCCCCTGGAGCCATCACAGAGACCCCCGCTTTTCCAGTTTGGGGGCACACAGCTACAACAGGATAAGGACACGGACAAGACCAAAGGAAAAAACAGCATAATGTCTATTTCCTTACCTCAAACAACATCAACACCCCAGCGAAAGATCGGGTCGGTGGGACCCAGTACCGGAAAAAAACTAACTATAGATTCCAAATTAGTTCAAGTACATTGGCCTAATAACGCAACGGACAGGCCACTAAGAACACCTGACAATAGCATACTCAACATCAGCGACAACGCTAAGGATGGAAACATGAGGAACAACATAAGGTCAGAGGTTATAAGCCTCTTGGAGGAAACTATAAACAAGAATGAAGCTGGAAGCTGAATTGAACGCGGTGAAGAGAAGGACTTGTCCATGATAGTCCTGGAAACTTCTCACAAACAACAAGAGCTTGGTGATAAAATGACGGACAGGACTTCCAGCAAAGAAGAAAGACAAACAAACTCAGGGTCAGAGGTAATAGAAATATCCTCTTACTTGGGGAAGGAAGAGTGGGAAGAACTTTTAGCTGCATACCCCCAAGACCAGAACAGCAGCGGAAAGAATACACATACACGGGCCATGAGAATTGAAGGTGCACAGGAAAAACAAGAGGAATCAAGCTTCCCAGAAGGAGCAGTAAATTTTAAGGGACAACCGGGACATCAAGAAAAAATCCCAAAACATCATGGGCAGGAAAGCGCCTGGCCCAGTCTCCTAAACACAGTACAACTCTTGGTGAACGCATTACACTACCAATCGGAGAAAATGGATGCCCAACTAACGCTGTTAGACACTTTAGCTGTGTTTGTGGTTGCCATAGATGGGAAAATGGGTGCATTAAATACGCTTCTCCAGAGCAAATTGGGTCATCTACAAGATACAAAGAGGAGCACCAGCGGTGGGTGCAAATGCGGCCCAATCATCGACAAGCTATCCACCCTCCCAACATTACTAACAGACCTGTGCTCACAACTCAAAAGATCTCCCCAGGAAAACAATACCCCACGCAACGAGATACGGGATCACCCATCAAAAAAAGACATCAAAATTGCTATCCACACACAAACAGAAGTGGTCGCTAAAGAAAAATCTGGTGAAGATATAGAAGTCGTTAGAAAGATCGAACAGACTAGCACAGGCTCTCAGGCACAACCTAGAAAAAACGAACCAAGTAACTGCCCAGTGGATAAAGATCCGGGCCCAAAGTGCCCTTCACCAACGGACACCATAGATGAAGACGTCAGTGACACAAAATCGAACGCGAAACAGAGACGAGCAAAAAAACGTAAAGGCAGAAAACATAAGCTCTGCTCAAAACGTGAAGGATTTAGGCAACTCTTTGGTCGATCTATCACAATGGAGCAAAACAAATCACAATCTGGGGAAGAGAAAACGTCAAGCCAAAAATCCATTGCAACAGGCCAAACATCTGAAATTCTGGAGAATCCAGCTAACTTCGGATTAGACGAACAAAACAAACACCTTCAAAATGGCAAACCAGCACCTGAGCAACCAACAAGGAACCCCCCAAAGTCTGCTGACATCGGCTCGTCAAATGAGCTGATAAACAACACAAAGATCAGCTACAACCTCCTGCAAAATACAGAACAAGGTCTCACCACGGTTAGAACTGAGAAAAGAGTAGAAAGTCAAGGAACATGCATAGGACCGATGGAAATCCAAATATACGATATCAATCAAGCAACTGCGACATTACATACACGGGGTGACCACATAACAATAGAATCGGCACCAGTAAATTGGACAAGCAACGTGCACTTACTGGGGGGAAGGGGGAGTCACACAGATCCCGAAATTCTTGTGCCCCACCAAAGCGCAACTGACCGAGCCTTAAGCGGAACAACTAATACTGACACTTACATGGTAAAAACAAGATCGACAGATTATGTAGATCTGGAAACACCCACAGTCAGCTATAATAGAGTGGGGCGCATAAATGAACAAGGGAAAACCCCAGAGGCCATATGGCTTATCCCAGAATACATCTCCAAAGGACGACATGATATCCTAAACAGAACAAATATATTACGACTATTATCTCACATCCCCCCACTGGCAAACGTATCAAGCACAGACCTGTTATCCATTGAATTTGAAGACTTAGAAGGCACAGGAAGGGAAGCGACAAAGGCGACTTGGGCCTCGGGAAAAACAACGCAGAGAATTCTATCCGAAGCAGAGGTATTTAAGAACTGGGGAATCACGATAAAACCAAATACAAAACCAAGATACCCAGATATTCTGTTCCCAGAAGCAAAGCGGGAGCCCAGGGACAACGCTTCCAGTAATAGAATCTCGGTCCTTAGAGGCGCGGCAGGGCCATGTAGAACAGGTAGTAATGAGAACACTGAAAGCACCTGCTGGTTAGGAGTAGACAGGGCAGTTCTAACTGAGTTGAAAGATCTAAGACGGATTGTGAGAACTATAAAAAACAGCAACTGACAACCCGACCAAAACTCCCTGGAGCACACGCCAAACCAACTGCGCATATGCTCCTGGAACATCAATGGGCTATCAACTAAAATGCTGGACTTAGAATTTTTAGCTTACATAAGATCTTTCGACATAGTGGCCCTGCAGGAGACATGGCTAGCCGAACCTCCACATCTCCAAGGATACTTACGATTTTTTACAGAAGCCAAAAGGTCAGCCAAGTACGGGCACCTCAAAGGTGGATTAGTGATTTACGTAGCAGTTACTAGTTTTGTCAGGATAGAAGAAATAGGCTCCTCTTCGGAAGCCAATCTTGCAATTAAGCTAGACCTAGCACCCCAAGATGAGGAGAAAGTCAATTGTGACTGCTTGATCATCAACGCCTATATCCATCCTAAAGGAAAAAAAAAAGCAGTCAAGGAATTATACAATTTCTTGGAGGAATGTCTTACGGAAAGGTCAACAACTAACATTGTGCTTACAGGGGATTTCAATCTTAACCTGATGGGTATGCCACAAGAAGAGGAAATCCTAGTTCAAAACATATCTTGGGTACTACCACTACAAGAAAAATTTCAAATAACCAAGCAAACACAATTAGGAGCGAAGACACTTGAAGAATTGGAACATTTTAACATCAGAGCCCTAAATGGTAGATTCGCGGGAGACAGTCCGCCAGCTCCAACTTATCATTCTACAAGATCAAACAGCATCTTAGATTATACCTTTGTTTCACTGCCTCTTTTTCATTATATAACCTCGTTCCAGATAGGGAAAAAAATTGATAGTGACCATTGCCCTCAGGAAATGGCTTTGAATATAGTGAAACCTACACTTGAGCGATCCACCGCTCCAAAAGAGTCCATCCATACTGTCAATTTTAAAAAAATCAAGTACTCGGCAGCAATGGGCGAGGTGTTAATAGGAAGTGCACAACAACACTTTTTGGAGCGGACCGGATTAAACGAGGTTACAAAATGGGAACAATTTACAATCACGATGCCGAACTACGCAACACAGCCCAAAGCAGCTGCAAAGATCGGCAAAATTGACACCCTGTCACGAGAGTACAGAGAAAAAATCAAGGAAGCAAAAAACATGATATACCGCTTAATGAGGGAAATACAACTAGACCCAAAAGAAATAGCAAAGCAAAACCACCTTCGGACACTGAAATCCAATCTAAAAAAGTTGAAATGGGAAGCAACCAAATCAACAGAGGAGGACTTGTGGGCAAAATTACACTCAGACATTAAACAGAATGATGGGGCGAGATTTTGGAAAACCATTAACTCGCTGATACGTCCAGCACACCTGGGGGTCGCATCAAACATCACAGAGGAAATATGGGCATCCTATCTTGACATGCACTTTAATCAAGAACCTCCTAAAAACAAGGTCCTATTTACATTAGATAACAGAATAGTCAACAATGCCAACATTGCAAAACAAACCCAATTGCGTGCCGAAACCAAAGCCATATACGAACCTAACAACATCTCAAAGCTCCAAAACAGCATCGAATGTCAAATTAAAAAAGGTAGAAGGGAAGGAGCTCCGGGACCTAACGGAATCCCCCCAATCCTCTTCAAGCAAGATGTGGGCTACTGGGCAGCAGCTCTCGAACCCCTTTTTCTGGAAATCAGGTGCTCGAACATCCTGCCAGATTCCTGGAAGGGCTCTATTATAACCCCAATATACAAAGCAGGGGAAAGGGCTCTTCCTCAAAATTACCGACTAGTGGCCCTAATAGACAATGAGGCGAAGTACTTCGCAGGATTACTGCTGGAGGAACTACAGGAATGGGCTGCAAAGAAATCGCTGATACCAGTTTATCAGACAGGTTTTGTCAAAACAGTGGGCACGATGACTAATATCCTAACCATGGGCCTACTAATAGACAAGGCAGAGACGAAAAAACTGCCACTACATCTCTGCTACATAGATTACAAAGCGGCTTTCGATAACGTCAATCGGAATCTCCTGTGGTCTAAACTAAAGAATTGGTGGATCCCAAAACCGCTGCTGGACCTGTTAATAAACCTGCACACGGAGACCTGGATACGAATAAAGGTGGGGGACGGCTCATTGCTGTCCAGGCGCATACCGACAAACAATGGCCTCAAGCAGGGTTGCGTCCTGGCCCCAACATTGTTCAACCTGTTCTTGGGTGACCTGGCGCCAAATCTGATTGACTGCAACTCACACGCCCCCAAACTAGGAGGGCTTAGTATACCATGCCTCTTATATGCGGACGACATTGTTCTCATAAGCCATACTAAAGTAGGGCTTCAAAGACTCCTGAACATCACTCAGAGCTATTCTGAGGCAAATGATCTAATAGTTAACCTTGAGAAAACTCAATCTATGACCATCAGTAAAAGAAAAAGAAAAACCTTCACGTGGCTCTGGAACAAATCTCGCATTAAAGATACGTCAATATATAAATATCTAGGCGTGAAAATTGACAACGGCGGCCGATTCACTGCACAAAGGTCTTGCATCAAAGGCAAAGGGATAGCTCTGGCAATTGCTTTAAAAACCTTGAATAACAAGCTATCTGGTCCATCATTAACACCACTGGTACAAGCTATCCGAGCAAAACTTCTGCCAACAATCACTTATGGAAGTGAGGTTTTACGAGGCAGAGATGCAATAATACTTGACAATACAATCACAGCCGCATATAGAATCATCTTTAGTCTTCCTAAGTGGACCTCCCCATCACAGATTAGGCTGGAGTTTGGCATTCAACAACAGCTCCTGGGACGCCAGGGGGCCTACATCTGTGTATGGGACAAAGTGAGGAAATCTGCACAGGGAACCTTGAACGATCATCTATGGAGGGAAATAGAGCAGACTTCGACCTCGCCTGCAGCCAAATATCTTGCAAAAAGTCTTGTAAACACCGGGCTGGAACAGCTCTGGGCATCCTCCTTAGACCATAAAACCTTCAACAAACTGGTTAAGAAATCTATCAAACACCAGTCGTGGGTACAAGACAAAACAGTTTTTGCAAAAAGAACGCATGCTTGGATGATTTTGAATTCTTACTCGGCAAAAGCTCCTCAGAACTATTTGGGCTTGGGCTATGCAAAAAAGACAAAAATGAGCTTCTTAAAATACAGATTTGGGCTGCTGCCCTGCATCCAGCATTTCCCGCACTGGTTAAAAAAGAAAGCAGGTTTGTCATGCCGGCTATGCGGTCATAGAGAAGAAGACATGATTCACTTACTATGCTCTTGCGAGAAATTGTTGGATGAAAGGAAATCCCTTTTAAAACAACACTTTATTCGGCTTGGGATACGTACACGAAGGAGCGCAGTACTAACATGCTTTTCATCTCAGGACCCTCAATTGAGCTGCAGCCTGGTAAAATTTTTAAAGGCTGTGGGGGACAAAATGCCAGGTCCAGAATATTGAATTGACTTGGTTCCAACTTGTCTTGTAACACAAATCATACTTAATATCAAATACTGAGAGATAACTGAATGGCTGATATGATTTTAAAATTACTAAGAAAAGAACATAAATGTTCATACAATGATGGTTTTAAACATATGTGATTTTACATTGTGCTTCAATTTTTATGTTTTGTATTGCATTGCATTGGTTTTAATTAACTGTGCAAATAAATTACTTACTTACTTACCTTCGAGGCTGATGACGAGCTGGGCTCGTCATGGTGTAGCCTCCTCAAACACTGATGACGAGCCCAGCTCGTCATGAACAATGGGTTTTTTAAAAAGTCAGCATATCAGCAGAATAAGCACAGCACGCATGTGGTTAAAGTACACCCAGTATCAGCAATATAATACACTCTGTATCCAAGTCCTCCACCAGTGATCAGGTTAACATGTATTTTGGGGAACCCATATGTAATGGAATGATCTGACCAAGCCATGGCAGCATAGTTTCCATAAAGGCGCCCTTAGGGTCCGCAACTCGACGCCAATCTGGTCCAAGGTGCAAAGCAAATGGGGGGTCTGTGAACTCCTCTACAGCCCGTATCAGTAGTCCAACAGAGAGAAGGCATACGCCATCACAGCATTACTCGTCCTGCTCATCCAGTTGAGTGTCTTCGCCTTGTTCTCCATCTTTACTTCTCGATTTGTTTCTCTGTTCTTTCGACCATTCCTTTAAGGATTCCTGAAGTTCCCTGGGATCCGTAAAGTAATGCGAGTGACCCTGTCAATTGATCCGCAGTTTCGCTGGGTACATCATCGCGTAGTCCAGGCCTAGTTCTCTGAGTTGTTTCTTGTACGCGGCAAAGTGCTGTCTTTCCTCTTGTACTTTCCCAGTGAAGTCAGTGTAGAGGGAAATGTCCATGCCTTCATACTGCAGTTTCCCTTTGTCTCTGGCCACTCGCAGTGCAGCATCTCTGTCCCTGTAGTTCAAAAGTTTTGCTATTATCGGCCTTGGAGGTGCCCCTGGACGCGGACGAGGGCCCAGTGTGCTGTGTGCTCTTTCCACAATGAACATCGGCGAGAAAACACCTTCTCCCAAAAGAGCAATGAGGAGATTTTGCACGAAGAGTTCAATTTTTCCAGTTTGTGTCGTCTCAGCAACCCCTGTTATGCGAATGTTCGAGCGCCTTGAGCGGGCTTCCAAGTCCTCCGACTTGTCCTGGATAACCTGGAGGAGTCTGCCAAACTGTTTGCGGTCTTTGTCCCATTCCGTCTGGGCTTCCTCGACTTCAGTTATACGCCTTCCGGACATGTCAAGATGTTCCGCGTGTTTGTCTACCCACTCTGACATACGATCTATACGGTATGTGAGGGCATCAATTTTGGAGCCGATGGACGCCATGCTGTCCTGTAAGCCCTTCTCCATGGACACAAGCATTTCTCTAATATCCGCACACAGCGAGGTCTCAGGGGTGTTACCCCGGGGCGATGCCTCAGGGACCTGGGTCTCCGGACCTTTGGCCCTCCGGTGATCAAATGTCAGCTTGGACTGGGTCTTGTCGGTCTTGCCCATGTTGAGCAGACAGGTCGTCCAAGTTAGAGGGACACCCTTGACCACGCCGCACCTGGATGAAGGCAAATTCAGGAGAACCGCTCCAGCAAACCTCACCGAAGCACTTCACTCACGTTGCTGCTGCTGGTCAGTGCACCATTCCGCCGGGAAAGCTTCACAAGATGGCGGCGAGGGGGAAGGGGCACACACAGGTTCCAATAGCCCACGTCGTCGCTGTGTAGGGACTCTGTTGCGAGCAGGGCGAGCCGGGGCAACACCGGGGCGGATCCCGCCCGCGGCACCGCGGCCTCAGGGAGCCTCGAGGTAAGCAAGTAGTGTTAGCACAAAGTAGCGTGCCGCGATCAGCTAGACCCTCGCCAGTTCTCCTTCGGTGAATGAGGGCCGGGATAGCATATGTGTCCAGGTTTGCTCTGCACAGCGATTGTTCTCACCCCCTGCAGCTAGGATTCTCGACACCCGTCCGTAGTTTCTTCCTCGATGTAAGTGTCCCGGTAAGGCCGGGTACGCCACCAATCAACAGGCCGCACGCACTGTTACGTCAGCCGGGCTGCTCTTCAGGAGAGATCGGGGATCACGGCCTGGTCCGCGGTGATACCGAGTCGGGCCAAAACCTCGCCTCAGGATGCCGTAGGGCGCCGGGAAGAACCTCAGTCGTTATCAACAAGGTCCCACAGGTCGAAGAGGATATTAAACAGGATTAATATGGGTAATGGCGTGGAGCTCTGCTCCTAGACGTCCGCCATCAACGCCGGCTTGCTCCGTCCCCCGTTACCTACAGTAATTCCCAAACAGTGGGATTGCTAAGACATCTTTGGAGGCCATGGCCCCCTTTCTCTATACTCTGCAAACGTGCCTCGTGGCAGACTACGGGATTGGGGATGAAGTCCAATTTAGTCCTGGGGGAGCTTGGGGGCCATGAATCCCTCCTGGTACCTCCTGTAAGTCCTACACTGTGGAATTCCTGAGCGTTGGTTGGACGCCCAGCACCCTTTCTCCACCACTCTGCAAACACGACTACTAGTTATAGTAGCATATTTCTGCTCCTCTGATTTAGAGGTCATTTTATTCCCCTGCCCTATTATATACTAGGGGTTTACAGAGGAGGGCATGCTAATCACAAGGGTACCCTAACGTATAGTGTTCCCTAGTGTATGTAGGTGTTTGCACTGTATTCTGTCTTTTAGCATAGCACTGGCTCTAGGCCTGGTTAGTCAGAGTCAGTTACCACCAGTAACCCGTCAGAAAATGCTGTGGGCACAGGATGATTTTACAACAAGGCCTCTCTTTTCTCCTCTGTTGGTTCTTTCTGCACATGTCTTGCTTCTTCCTGCACTTTTCTTCGTCTTTGTGGACTTCTGTTGCTTCTTTCTGCATTTAAAAACCTTTGAAATTCACTTAAAAATCCATAGGTTTCAGGCATGTTATAGTTAGAAATTAGCATTTAAAAAACCTTGGAAATTCACTGAAAAAACTATAGGTTTCAGGGGTGTTATAGTTAGTTGGACATTTCACTCTTACAAAACCATAGAAATTCCCCTGTTATAATTAGTTCAGCTAACTATACCTTGCGCCCCCACAATGCACTGCTGATAAACGTCACATATTACATCACTCATGACATGGTCAGTGACATCACTCATGACATCACTGATGACATCTCAAATGACATCCCTGATGATATCATCCTTGTGATAGAGTAGCAAACCTCCTCTCACCCTAATATAACCTTTCATACACACACTCTAAAATATAAAATACATTTTTCAAAACAATGGACACGCCAATACCAGTTACAACATACCCATTCACTAATTCCAAGATCTACACACACATCCACTCATTCACCAAGAGTCCTATACAGTCACTCAGACATGCACTCACTCATCATATGTACTCATACACCTATACATACACTTACACACTGCCACTCATCCACAGAGTTACTCACACACATAGTCACACATGCAAAGAAAGTATCAAACATCCATTTATTTGCGTATACAGTTATACACACACCATCGCACTTACTTCCACAGACACTAACACATACTTACTCTCTTAAACAATCACTTATAGAAACACATACTCATTTATACAGGTACTCTTCCAATCCCTCACTCTCACATATACTCACTTACATACACCAATACTCACATATACTAGTTAAAAACATATGTAGTTACTCATAAAGACACTACTGAGACAGTCATTTACGCACCAACACACTCATACACACACTCATCCACCCATACAGTACTGCAAACATGCTGTCTTCAACACATACAAACAGTGAATGACTCATTCATGCATCTATGCACAAAGTAATACCCCAACGAACCACACAGACACTCATACTGATAATCAAAAAAACAACTAATAACCCTTATAGGCACTTGTGTAGCTACTCACCAACCCATGCTGCCACTTATACACAAAGTGAGAGACTGATACAGATATTTACACATTTAAAGATTACTCAGTAACCCATGTATTCACTAAGATACACTTAATCAGTCAGTTGTACAATCAGTTTCACACAAACAAAATCATCCATTTAGACACTTATATACCCACTTATTCTTCCATCGACCTCGACATATACATATATAAAACATATTTAAATTTCACAAAAACACACATTCACTGGATGATGTCGTCAGTAAGGTAATTTGAGATGTCATGTCATGAGTGATGTCACTGACCATGTCATGAGTGATGCAACATGTGACGTCATCGGCAGTGCATTGGGGGGCATGAGTTATAGTTAGCTGAACTAATTATAACAGGGGAATTTCTATGGTTTTGTACGAGTGAAATGTCCAACTAACTATAACACTCCTGAAACCTATGTTTTTTTTCAGTGAATGTATATATATATATTCAGCAGTTATAACTATACCTTGCATCCCTGCAATGCACTGCTTATGACCTCACATATTACATCTGTTATGACATGATCAATGATATCACTGATTACATCTCAAATTGCATCACCGATGACATCATCAAGTGAGTGTAAGTGTTTTTAAGAGTTTATGGGTGCTAAACATATATACTAACCTTCTACAAAAGTTAGATTAGTATTCTAGTTTTACTACTAATTAGTGATACTATCTCTATTGTGTGATCTAAGTGCATGTGTGACTCTGCATCAGGGTGTGAGTCGGTGTGTGAGTGGCTGCAGGCATTTATGAGTGCAGCATGAGTGACTGTAGGAGAGAGTGAGTGGATTTCTGATTAGGTCTGTAGGTGTGTAAGTGGTTGTATCAGTGGTTGAATGGATGTGTGAGTGAGTGGGTTTTGGGGTGTATGAGTGCTTTATGTGTGTATAAGTAGATATGTGAGTAGCTGTGTGGGTGAGTGAGTATGTTGGTGAGTGAGTAGGTTTATCAGTAGCTGCATGGGTGAGTGAGTGGCTGTGCGACTGACCGTACGGGTGAGTGGGTGGGTTTCTGAATGGCTGTATGAGTGAGTGACTGGGTGTGTGAGTGAGTGGTTAAGTGAGTTGGCGTGTGAATGGTTGTATTGAAGACTAAGTGTCAGTGTGAATTACTGTATGGGTGAGTGAGCAGATATGGAGTGCTTGCATGAATGTGTGAAAAAACATGTAAGTAGTTGTATAGGTGTGTGAGTGGCTGTATCGGTGAATAAGTCTGTGTGTGAGTAGCTGTATTGTGAGTGTATGGCTGTGTGTGTGGCTGTATGAGTGTGTTGGTGTGCTTGGCACTATGGAAGAGTGAGTGGGTATCTGAGTACGGCTGTATGTCATTACATCACATACTAATACCACGCATGCCATTACAACGCGGGTATTAGTGCGCAATGTCAATGACATCGCATGCCATAACATCGCATACTTTCACCACAAATATGCTTTTACCACGCATGCCATTACAACGCAAAGATATGCGTGGTAAAGCTATACTTGTGGTAAAAGTATGCAAGGTAAGTAACATCCCTATCCTTACACCTACACAACAGACTACTTCTACCCCTACACTGCCCCAACCCAAAAACACTGCCACACTACTACACTACCTACACTACTCCCACCCTTACACTACCCTAAACCACTACTTCACTACCCATACTACTCCCACCCTTACACTACCCTAAACCCTAAAACACTACTATGCTACCCACACTACTCCCACCCCTACACTACCCTAAACCCTAAAACACTACTAAGCTACCCACACTACTCCCACCCCAACACTACCCTAAACCCTAAAACACCACTACGCTACCCACACTACTCCCACCCCTACACTACTACCCTAAACCCTAAAACACTACTATGCTACTCACACTACTCCCACCCCTACACTACCCTAAACCCTAAAACACCACTACGCTACCCACACTACTCCCACCCTTACACTACCCTAAACCCTAAAACACTACTATGCTACCCATGCTACTCCCACCCCTACACTACCTTAAACCCTAAAACACTTCTACACTACCCACTCTACTCCCACCCTTACACTACCCTAAACCCTAAAACTCTACTATGCTACCCACACTACTCCCACCCCTACACTACCCTAAACCCTAAAACATTACTACCCTACCCACACTACTCCCACTACTACGCTACCCACACTACTTCCACCCTTACACTACCCTAAACCCTAAAACACTACTACGCTACCCACACTACTCCCACCCCTCCACGACCCTAAACCATAAAACACTACTACGCTACCCACACTACTCCCACCCCTACACTAAACCCCTAAACACTACTTCGCTACACACACTACTCCCACCCCTACACTACCCTAAACCCTAAAATACTATGCTACCCACACTACTCCCACCCTTACACTACCCTAAACCCTAACACACTACTACACTACAACACTACCCACACTACTCCCACCCCTACACTACCCTAAACCCTAAAACACTAGTACACTACCCACACTACTCCCACCCTTACACTACCCTAAACCCTAAAACACTACTATGCTACCCACACGACTCCTACCCTTACACTACCCTAAACCCTAAAACACTACTACACTACAACACTACCCACACTACTCCCACCACTACACTACTCCCACCGCTACACTACCCTAAAGCCTAAAACACTACTATGCTACCCACACTACTCCCACCCCTACACTACCCTAAACCCTAAAACACTACTACACTACCCACACTACTACTACTCTTACACTACCCTAAACCCTAAAACACTACTACACTACAACACTACCCACACTACTCCCACCCCTACACTACCCAAAACCCTAAAACACTACTACGCTATGCACACTACTCCCACCCTTACACTACCCTAAACCCTAAAACACTACTACGCTACCCACACTACTCCCACCCCTACACTACCCTAAACCCTAATACGCTACAATAAACAAAACACTACAACACTATACTACCCTAAAACCTAAATCACTACACTACCCTCCCAATACACTACACAAAACAAACATGACCACACCACAACACACACTAAAACATTTTTAAAAAACACACACACAACACAAACATTACCACACTACTTTTAAACTACCCTAAACCCTACAAAAGTAACTCCCACCCCATGCACAAACCCCCTTACCTCTCTCCTATCGAGCGTCGCCGTCGGATCCTGCTTCCTCCTTCCTGCTTGCTTCACGTCGTTGTGAGGAAACAGCCTAAGTTTCCTCACAACAACGTGAATAGCCGCCACCGCCATTACACATTACATCGCATGCGTTGTAAAAGCGCATGCGATGTAATGGTATGCGTGGTTTTACCACGCGTTGTAACATCGCATGCGTTGTAACGCATGCGATGTAAAAGCAACGCGTAGTAAAACCTGCATTGTAATGGCTGTTCCCCTCTGAGTACTGGTATGGGTCTCTGAATGGGTATGTCAGAGGATCTGTGGGTGTGTGAGTGAGCATATGAGAGGTTGAATGGGGTGTGAGTAGGTGTTTGAGGGGTTCTGTGGATGATGTCATCAGTGATGTAATTTGAGATGGCATGAGTGATGTCATCACTGATGTCAGTGACCATGTCATGAGTGATGTAATACGTGATCATAAGTAGTGCATTGCGGGGGTGTACGTTCTATTTAGCTCAGGTAGCTATAACTGCGGAATTTCAATAGCTTTGTATGAATGAAATCTGAGCCTAACTATAACGTCCCTGTAAATTTTGCTATTTTCAGTGAATTTCTATGGTTTTTATGATTCTATTTCCTGACTTTAACAACCCTGTAACCTTTTTTTTTCAGTAAATATCAACTTTTTTTAACATCTATTTCCTAATTATAACGTTCCTATAACCTTTGGTTCTTTAAGTGAATTTCAATGGTTTTTAAGTACTCAGCGTGTTTGCAGAGTGTGGAGAAAGGGGACGTGGCCTCCACCAGGGCCAGACTGGGAACCCAAATCAGCCCTGGCAATTGTGTCGGACAAGCCCTTTAGGAGGGGCCATTGTGCAAGTGTGAAGCTCTGCTGCTTTTGTTACTGGAGGTCGATATTGCAGCACTGCTGTAAAATCGGCCCCCAGTAACAAAAGCTGCCCCACCATTGCAAAACTGGCCCCCACCTTTCCAGCCTCCCGAGGAAACACCTGATGTCCTCTGCAGCTAGTCCGGCCCTGTCTCTGACCATCTCTCGCAATGCACTGTGTGGGACTTACTGCTGGTAACAGGTTGGCTTCTTGGCCCCCAAGGACACTCAGCATCCAAAGGGACATCATCCCCCAACAAGTAGTCTGTCAGGAGGCCTCCCACGAGCTCTCAGCAATCTCACTCTATGGGACTTAATAGAGGTAACAGGAGGGGTAGTTGGCCTAAAGGACCCACAGCATCTAAGAGGACTTCAACCCCCAACCACTATGAGGTGCGTTTGCAGAGTAGTGGAGAAAGGTGACATGCCCTCAGATGACCTCTCAGCAATTCCTCTGTGTGGGACTTACTGGTGGTTACAGGAGGACTTGTTGTTCCCAGGGACACTCAGGAGCCAAGGGGACTTCATCTCCCAACAAGTTGTGCACCAGGAAGCCCCGTTGCAGAGTGGATGAGAAAGGGGGAAGGTCCTCTTATGACTTCTCCCAGGGCAGGCCTATTAAAAAAACATTTATTAGGAGAGGAGGGGCGTGTGACCCTCCTCCTTGGGCCAATTTCCCCTAGGGTCCAGCCATTTAGAAATAGAGGAAGGTGACTGTGCGGCACACTTTCTGGGCTGATTTCAGCCCCGGGGACCCCATATCCACTGGGCTTGGCCTTTGTCCTGGGTTCCCTCAGGGCTCCCACTCCATATTTTGACCGCAGGTGGAGCCTGAAGGCACCCGTGGTCCCTGCCTGCTTCCAGCCTCCTGCGGGAGACAACATTGCTTTCAGACATAGGGAGCTGCTAAACATGCAGCTCCCTGTGTCTGAAAGCCATTCATCTGTTTCCTTGCTCGCTTGACAGTGGGCAGGGAAACAGATGAATGCTTTGTTTTGATCAAGCAAGGACATTTCTCCGCTCTTGCCTGCTGAAAGCACAGTGTTTGCTGTATCTTGGTGGGGGCTGTTAAAGCTCCCACCAAGCCTCAGTAAACAGCTATGTCCCCGGGGTGAGCATCCCAGATCATAGCAGGAGCTGACCCTGGGGGGTAGTGGTCTCCAGGGCCATCTATGGCTCCATGAGTGGGGCCAGGGAGGTGATGGTCCTCGCAGCCAAGAACAGGCTGGGTGGGGGGCCGTGAGGCCCACTGCCATTTAAAAAACTTGAATTTGGCCCTGGGGTCCCTGGAGACTGAGTGTCCGTGAAGCTCCCCCCATTACAAATTGAATAGCCCTAGCAAGGTGATGGTCCCAGGGGCTGAGGTGTCCACGCAGCCCCCAATTTAATTTTTTCTATGTGGCCCGGGGAGGTAGTGGTCCCCAGGGCCCAGTGGGATCTGAGCAGCCCCCTTTGTATACACATAAGCCCTGGGCAGATGGTGGTCCCAAGGGCATTTATAAGCTCCAGGAGCGGTGGCGAATGTCCCCTCTCTTTTAATTCCCCCAATGGCTGATTAGAAATGAAGCATGGGAGCCAGCGCTTCTTTTTTTTTTTTTTCAACAGGAGCCATGGAACCAGCGTGGCTCCCACCAAATGTTATTTTCTTCATTTTTTACCCTGTCGGGATCTCGCTGGGATCCCCCAAGAGGCTTAGATGGTGACGGTATTCCTACCCTGCCCCCTTCTCTTTCTTTAAACATTTTTGTTGGACTCTGCTCAAGCCAAGTCCCAAGATGGCTGCCAACACTTCCTGGTTGAAGTCAATCTGATTACAGCACAAGGACTGTCGCATCAGCATAGAATTTGTAATTTGTAATTTGTAATTTCTATTTATATAGCGCATTATCACCAACGGTCTCTAAGCGCATCCCTATATATACAAATTTGGATTTTAGTTAATATCTCGAAAACTACTGAATGGATTAACACCAAATCACAATAAATGTGATCTGTGGAACAAAATTTCAGTTTTTCTAAATTTGGTGTAATTCCGTCAGGCGTGTTTGAAGGACTTGAAGTCAACGCAGAGCAGCAGGATGTCGCATACTGGTGCTCTAAAGCGATGCAGTTTACCTTTTCCAGATCCGGTCTCGTGCCTGGTGATATTCTAAAGAGGAGGAATCTGCAGTTAGATAGAGTAACTACCAGGAACATCTTTACCAAAGGTAAGTAATTTGTTCTTTTGTGGCCCACAGTTTTGTTTGTTAAATTCAGTGAAGGGACTTATAGTTCCTTGCTTTGGAGGTGGTAAGAGAGTATGCATCAATAATATTTTTTAACCTACCTTGGTGCTCATTCTTTATGTAAAGTTGACCATTTCTGGCTCTGCCCATCATAGTAGGGTGTATTTTATCATTGCCATTGTGGGCATTAGTGACAAACCAGGGGAATCCTGTGGCGTTTTGAGTGGATTTGGACCACTTTTAGTGAGCCCCCGGCTGTGATGGTACTCAGTGATTCGTGTGTCATATGCAAGCTCTTTTGAGATTCTATGCTGTGTGAGCATCAGAATGCTATCTGGCAAGAAGATAAAATGTTTCTTGTGATGGCTATTTACTGTTTCAAAAATAAAGGAGGCTGCTGGACATACATACATTGATTAACACATGACTAGCAAGTAATATGCAGCAAAATAAGATGGAGCTTATGTGCCACCATTCTATGTATATCAGAGCTTCAAACCTATGCAGATAGCATCCTTTTCTCTGACCAACTTACGAGGTATTTGTACTGACGTGTGAGCAAAATAATATTGTCACTGTGGTAGCATCCCCTATCTTTGACGGCTTTATCCTCTTCATCACCAATAGAGCAAGAGTCCTCAAACAAGCAATGCTGGCAATGACTGACCTTTTCTTCAACAATGGCCAAATCAGTTAGATAAACTTGGATGTCCAAATAAAGGAACATTAGTTCCCCTACCAATCCAGGAATGGCTGAAGAACGTGAATGCACCTAGACTGCTCTCTTTCTAACTCCGTAAAATCCTTGGAAATTATCCTGAACAGAAACATGTCAATGAAGGAGCACATCAACAACTCAGCCAAAGGAATCCTTTTCACACCAAAACACCTACAAAAAATAAAACCTTTTATCCCTCACAATGATCTTAAGACTGTAGTGCAATTGCTTCTTCTCTCTAAACTGGACTATGGCTGTGGAAAAAGGTAGGGCCGATGTCGAATAAGAACCTTTTTCAGTATTGCCCGGCGCTAACCGCCTATCATATCACTCGAATCTATCAAACAAAGAGGCAGGCGCTGGAGACTGGAAGGCAAGAAACAGAAGTTTTTATTCCGACGGAGCAGAACACGTCAACTCAGACAACAGGGTATCTTCTCGAGGTGCTCTAACCGCATTTCTGAGGCCTGGCCTCTTATACACAAGTTTATTGCTTCATTGCATGAAACACATCTTTGTCAACACTTTGATGTACGGAAAGACATCCTCGTAATCCCTGCTTCAAGCCCGTTCCCACACACATTTACAGTAGAAGTCCCCACCCCGGTCACAACAGGTGATGAGTGTCACGCAGCTGGGCATTCCGCTGATTCCCGGAATGCATGTGGTTGATCGGATCTCATGGGGTGGGGGCTTTGATCAGTTGTGGATCCTTTGATGGGGGAGCTTCCTACTGTATGGGGGCAATAAACAGCATCCGCAGGGCCAGGTGGCGGCCTGGGAACAAGCAGGACAATCGGGCACAGAGGAAAGGGGGTTTTATCAAAGGATACGGGATCATGAAAGGAATGGAGGGAGGTGTTGAGCTGGGAACAGGATGGGGTTCCGAGGCAGGGTTGCGCTGGAGAGGGTTTTATGGCCCAAGCATGTGAGAGCGGGGGTCATTAGCGCACGGGGGATGCTTGCGAGGTTAGGAGAGCGAGAGAGAGAGACGCGCTGGCTATCGGCAGTGGGCAGAGAGGCCATGGCATTCAAAATGGCTGCCGCTTACGCGCACAAATGGGTCTAAAAAGGGACAAGATGGCGCCGATAATGTTGACGCTGCAAACTAGATTTTAACAGTCCTCCCTTTTCAACATATCTAGCCAGCTTGTCTAATCTATATCTATCTTCATCAAGTTCCTAACCTCAACATCGTACAATGCTCTCATGCGTTCTTTTTCGAAGTCCAGAGTTTTAGGGCAGATACAGTTTGCACATAGTGAACACAGAGGTGGCAGGCATTGGATCCCCAGGCAGAACCCACATATCACAACAACAGGTATCAGGATAATTGTAAGTAACCTCCACCCCCAGTTCTTCACAGTACTCCAAAACTAACCACCAAGCGACCATTCTACTTGTTCCTGGTGAACTTCTGAGGAAAGTCTGTGGAGATGTTCGATGGCTTTGTACACTGAGGGTGAATTGTCCGGTATATATGTGCAGCAGCTGGACCCAATGATGCGGCATGCTCCTCCACGATCCGCTAGAACCACATCTAGAACAAGACGGTTCTGGAGAGCCACCAGGTGGACCGCTTGAAGCTCGGCTGTATTGTTTGTGAGGATACCAGCTGTAATGTTCATCATTGTTTCAACTGCCTGGGTCAAATGTCGGATGGCACGGCTGTTTGCCATCGGGCCCCAGAGTGGAACAAGTCCCTTCATTGCATCGAGGAACTGTGCTCCGGTGGAGTCGGCTTGTTCAATGTTTTTGGCTCGTTTTTGTCTGTGATGATTTGCTGGAGCCACATAGGTCGGAGGAAGGACGAAGGCAATGTAACAGGTGCCCCCCCAGCCTTTGGGGAGCCAAGTGTAAGCCTTTGTACCACAAACAACGTACACGTTCGGAGAGGAGACAAAAGAGGGTAGATCAATGGAGTCCAAAGTTCTGATGACGCGGCAAGCGCTGCGGCCTACCAGTTGTG
This sequence comes from Lissotriton vulgaris, assembly GCF_964263255.1. Taxonomy (NCBI): domain Eukaryota; kingdom Metazoa; phylum Chordata; class Amphibia; order Caudata; family Salamandridae; genus Lissotriton; species Lissotriton vulgaris. Next base: position 1,138,963,767 of record NC_141695.1, on the reverse strand, counting down.
TCCCAAGCCCTTCGATGCACATAAGGCCTGTGACGTTGATGACGGATAGGGCCACAGTCAGGGTGGCTGCTGTTCATTTCCGGAGGTAGAAGAAGGTGGGTCTGGTCGGATTGTTGAACACCTACATTTCAATCCGTTCTTTGACAGGGATGTCCAGGTGGATAGAGTCGTTGGAGGTCTGTGGGCAGAAGTGTGCAGCAGTTTTCTTCGTTTTGTTTTGCCAAACCTCATGAAAGAAAAGTGTCATAGTTCTGCTGGAGGTGGCATTATCCCTATAGCTCTCTTGCAAGAGGATCAGCCAAGCAAGGCAGGAGCCGTGAATTGAGAAGGGTGAAGGGATGAACGGTATAGAATGTCCAGTGGCGTGGGGTAGCAACCCACAGATCTAGCAGTTGGTGGCATTGGTAGCAAGATTGTGCTGGTGCAGCAGTTTCACGAAGGAGTTGTTCCAAAACTCCTTTCGCCTTTGTCGGAGTTGGGGTGAAAGAGAAATCAGATAATGTTCTTTGCAGTGGTCGGGAATGTCTCATGAGCTGGTGCGCTCTCTTCCACGATCCAGAGGGTAGTCATGAGAAGGAGGCAAAAGAGAAGGGCGATAAAAAGTGCAATAGTCTTTGAGCTGTGGATTTTGTCAGTCTTTGGATTTCTGTAGTGAATCTTCGGAGGTCCGGTTGCTTCCATCATCTTCTTATCGGGCGCTTCCATCATCTTCTTATCGGGCGCTTCCATCATCTTCAAGGGAGCTCGGTAGCAGGCAGAACCACAAACTTCGTCTGGCTTTCTCTCCTGACAGCCTTTGTAGTGTTAGGTCACCGCTCTGAGAATTACGACTTAGTCAGTCGTCTGCTTAGCCGAAGCTCCCTCCTTTCGTCGCAGGTTATACCCTTCTCTGGATGGCACAGTGGGGTCGGGATATTTTGCTAATTCGAGTGTCTCTGTATCAGGATAACAGTTCAAGGATGGCCGGTCGTTGTTCAGGAGCTCTTCTTGGGTGGCCACGTCTTCGGTCGTCGTCAGAGTCGATGCGATTTTCTTGGAGAGGTGTGCATGTATCCAGTTCCTTTTACCCTCCACTCGAAGAGCTGTTCGGGGGGTGAGTAGGACTTGCCAGGGGCCCGTCCACCGGGGTTCCAGACTCTTGGCACGCTGGAAGATGCGGATTAGGATGAAGTCCCCAGGTTGCAGGTTGTGTCCGGGACCCCTGGAAGCGTCAGGAATGGCATGCAGCACCTGTTGGTGGATAACAGACAGTGTTTTAGTCAACTGGTACAAGTAATCAGACATTAGGACGTCCGGGACGTCATGAATGGATGTCGGTTTTGGTGCAGACCAGACGCTCATGGGCCGGCCGAAAATGACCTCGTATGGTGTCAAGTGGTGTTTGGTGGGGGTGGAACGCATTGAGAGCAATGCCAGTGGGAGAGCGTCTGGCCATTTCAGTCCTGTGGTAGCCACTATTTTAGCTAACTTTAGTTTCAAGGTGGCGTTATGTCGCTCAACGAGTCCAGCAGACTGGGGGTGGAAGACTGCGTGGAACTTTTGTTTTACACCCAACCCCTTCAAGATGAGTTGGATAACTTCGGCTACGAAGTGGGGGCCATTGTCGCTCCATAAAATTCGACGAAGGCCGTAACGAGGGAAGAATTCCTTTAGTAGTACCTTTGCAGTGGCCATGGCAGTGTTGTCACGGGTTGGATAGGCTTCCACCCACTTGCTAAATGCGCACACCACAACAAGTACATACTTCAGGCCTTGGCATCTTTCTAGCTGGATGTAGTCCATTTGTAGGACTTCAAACGGATGACTGGGAACCCCAAACCCTCCCCGGGGTACTACAGTTCCTTTCCCAGAGTTGTGTTGCAAACATATCAGACATTGTTGGACCAGACGTTTGGCGGAGTCTGCGATTTTGTCGTTGTGCCAAACTCTGGAGACAAGTTCGATCATAGGGGCTGATCCTATGTGTGCAGGGGAGTGTGTCATAGTCAGTATGGGAATCAGGTATGAGTCAGGTAGCAACCATTTGTTCGTGTCTTTTGTTCGCCAGCAGCCTTCATCGTCTTTCAGTCCCACCCGTGCCCATTCAGTCAATTCGTGTTGTGAGCTGGCCATTTGGATGTCCCTAATAGTTTCCCTAGCGTCCGTCCATTTCTCTGCTTGTGACCTGGTCATGTACATGTGTGTCGTTGTCCTATTCTCAGCTGTGGTTCGGGCAGTGAGGTTGGCTAGTGCATTCCCCTGTCCAATGATGTCTGTCACCTTTTTGTGTGCTTGGCATTTTATTACTGCAAGTTGTTTGGGAAGAAGGACAGCTTCAGTTAAGGCAGAGACTAGATCTCCGTGTAAGATGGGGGTGCCATGCGAGGTCAGGAATCCCCTCTCCTTCTAAAGGAGCCCAAAATGATGAACCACCCCGAAGGCGTACTGGCTGTCGGTGTAAATGTTTGCCGTGGTTCCTGCTGCCAGGATACATGCTCGTGTGAGGGCAATCAGTTCTGCTGCCTGTGCAGATCGTTGTGTGATGCGGGCTGTCTCTACTACAGTTCGGGCTGTGGTAACTGCGTAAGCAGCTGAGGTAGTGCCATCGGGAAGTTTGATGAAAGAACCGTCCACCCATAGCTCTCCGTCAGGGTCAGGAAAAGCTGTGTCTCTGAGGTCGACCCTACTCCTAGTCTGTTCGTCTGTGGGGGTCACACAGTCATGTACAGGGGACACATCGGGATCGTTCTCTGGTAGGGGTAACAAAGTCGCTGGGTTCAGTGTGGTGCATCTCTTCAGGGTGATGTGGGGTGCAAGCAGAGTCAATTCGTGCCCAGTCAGTCGTGCGCTCGTCAGGTGTTGCGTCTTGGTCTGGTTCAGGAGGGTGTCAACTGCATGGGATACTAACACCGTGAGGGAGTTTGAGAGTACGATTCCCTCACTTTGTCGGATAGAGATAGCAGAGGCAGCTACAGCTCGAAGGCAGGCAGGCAAAGCTCTGGCTACGGGGTCAAGAGTGGCAGAGAAGTAAGCGCAGGGTCGTTGCTTTGGGCCAATGGACTGGGTCAAGACAGACAAAGCACATCCCTCCCTTTCGTGAGTGTAGAGGGAGAATGGCTTCGTGTAATCGGGGGTATCTAGGACAGGGGCTGAACAAAGGGCATCTCGTAGTTCTATGAAGGAGGATTGACATTCAGGGGTCCAAGGGAGTGGGAAGGGAACATCTTTAGCCAGCAGAGAAAGCAGTGGTTTTACAATGAGGCTGAAATTCGGTAACCAATGTCGGCAGAAGGAAGTGAGGCCTAGTAGGGAGCGGACTTGTTTCTGAGTCTTAGGGATAGGGGTCTCTAGAATGGTTTGGATTCGGTCAGGAGTAAGTTTCCTTCCGTCTTTGGACAAAAGGTGACCTAGGTAAGTGACCTGGGGTTGGCAGAATTGCAGCTTCTTTTTGGAGACCTTGTGGCCATTTTCCGCAAGGAAGTGCAGGAGTTGGATGGTGGCTGTGACTGCAAGTGGAGTGACGTCAGCCGCCAAAAGGATATCATCGACGTACTGTATCAACACCACTCCATCCGGTAACTGGACTGCATCCAGTTGTCTCTTGAGTGCCTGACTGTAGATGCTGGCACTTTCAGTGTAGCCTTGGGGTGCTCGACAGAATCTATATGAGCGGGCTTTTAGGGTGAAGCCAAAGAGGTATCGGCTATCTGGGTGGATGGGGATAGAGAAGAAAGCGTTCTTCAGGTCAATGACAGTGAAGGTGGTGGCAGTGGAAGGAATCAGGGTCAGAATAGTAGTGATGTCTGAGACCACGGGGTACTGAGGTACAACTACTTTGTTGACCTCTCGTAGGTCGATGATGAAGCAGTACGCTTTCTCATCTCCCTCTCCTTGCTTCTTTATGATGGGTAGGATAGGGCTGTTGCAAACATTGCTAACTACTTCCTCTACCACTCCTGTGTCTATCAGGGACTGAATAATCTTTACCAATGCCTTCTCGCCCTTGGGCGATATCCGATATTGTGGGAGTTTCGGGAGTAATGCGTCCTGTCGAACAGTTATGTGCACTGGGTCAATCATCCTGCGTCCTACGTCCGAGTCAGTCTTGGCCCACAGATACGGAGGCAGAGTGTCAAGTAGGGACGAGTCAGTGTCAGAGATGGAGAACATGCGTCGGGGAGGACAATGTCTGAGCAGAACCGGGTTGTCGTACAGAAAGACTCGAACCCCGTCTTGTGAACATCTAATGGTGGCTCGGAAATGTTTCAACAATTCAAGTCCCATAATGGCGTCAGGGGTATTGGAAGAAAGCAAAAACATTGTGTCAGTGGTGTTATTTTCTAAGTCGAAGGAGATCGGTGTGGACAAAGGGTTAGTGGAGGGCGTTCCATCGAAACTTATCAATGTTACAAGTGAGCCAGACAAGGGTGCCCTTGGAATCAGTCGTTTAGATAACGCACTACGTGTCGCGCCAGTGTCTACCAGAAATGGAGACTTAGTACCCAGGACCTTACCGGTGACATAAGGACCTTGCTGGTCGACATAGAGCTCGACTGGATCCCTCCCTTGCCCTAGGTAGTCCTATGCAAAGTCGTGGGCATCGTCGCAGTCAGACTGTTGGTACTGGTTCTGTCGGGGACGGTCAAATGTATTCGGTCTGCTTGATCTGTCGTTATTCGCATCATTCGTGGACCCTCGTCCCTGTCCTCTATTTCTCGGTCCACCCGCTACGTCTTTAGGGTCCCTATTCTTGTTCATCTCCAACAGAAGCGGACACTGGGATTTCCAGTGGCCGAATCCCTTGCAGAATGCACACTGGTCTTCGCTAATTTCTTTACGTCCAACATAGGGTGCGGGAGCACTGTCTTTAGGGGGTGGATTCCTAGGGGCATTCGTTTGGTAATTCCCCTTGTACTGCTCTCGACCTACAACTGTGCAATCATCACCCTTTCCTTCAAGTCCTTTTTCTTTTTCTCGGTCGCCCTATCATTTTCGTTTTTCTGATGTTCATAATATTGGGCCATCTGGAGGATAGCCGCGGGTTTGGAGGCTGCCCAACTACTCTCTCTGGCCTGCAGTTTCTGAGAGACCTCCTGCGACAGACCTTTGACATAATTCTGGACAAACAGATGGTGTCCGGTTACAGTGGTCATGTCTTGGCCGCTGTAATCGGAGAACACCGTGTCAAACCGGGAGAAGTATTCCGATACGTCTTCCTGGGGTTTCTGACGACAGGCCGTTACTATCGACCAGTCCACCTTCTTTTCTGGGATCAGGGTTTTCAGTTTCTGCACAATTTTGTCTGGGAGTTCTAAAATGGATTTCAAAGGCTTCTGTCCAGGCTCTCGCTGTCTATCTATGCCATCGAGTTGTGACCAGGTATGTCCGAACAGCTCAAGGTGGTCGACTTTCCGGATTTGCTTCCACACATCAGCTGGCAGACATAACCCGAAAAACAAATCGATGTCAGCTAGGGTCATAATCGTTGAACCTAAGGCTGTTCCTAGTTCAGTGTAGAAGGCAGTGGGGTTTTTACGTAAGTTCGGCAGAGATTTTCGGAACGTCAGGATATCCTGCCGATCCCATGGTTGGTAGACCCAGTTATACACTACCCTCCCTCTTTCATCTTGGTAGTTGATGTCATCGTGCGTTCCCTGACCTCGTGGGGGAACCCAGTAGGGAGCAGCCTCTCTTATTGGCATCATGGCGCCAGCTTGCTCTATTCGTGGTTCGGTCGCTACAGAAGTCGAAGGTTTAGCTTCCAACCCTTGTTCAGTGAGGTGGCGGAAAACCTCAAGCGTTCGCGCAAGAAGGTCCGTCACATCACACTCGCCCTCATCCCCGATATCGACCTTCCTATACAGAGTCGTTAGGCTCTCGGGACCTTTGTCTCGATATCGGTCCTCATACGCATTCAGGGCATGATAACACAATCGTACGACAAAGTGTCGTCTGTGGCTCCCCGCATATGAGTTAAACATATCCATGATGTGCTCCTCACTCTCCTTCCGTTCTACCAGCGTCCTGACTACCTTGTCAATCCCTGCTCGCTCATCTTTGCTCAACCTGTTCGTTCTCATGGAATCTGTCTTTCGGGCCTCAGGGTCATCTAACATTGTCGCTTGTGCTATATCTAGTACAAGGGGTTCGGCCGGCGCGGAGGCCATGGGGACCGAGGCCCTGGTACTACTTTCACCTATGCTTGGGGGTAGTGGGTGCTGTGCTAAAGGTTGGGAAGGGGCATATGGAGGGGGCATGTAGATGATCGGAGGACCTAATAAAAGATCGTCGTTGGCTTGCTGTTTTGAGGGTAATTCAGGGTAGAGCGTAGAGGGTGTTCTAACAGGACACTGACTCGATGTTTCTGACTCTTGCTTCCGTTTGGCTTCCTCTCTCTCCTTTATTTCTTTTTCTAGTTTCCTAGCAGCTAGGTGGGCTGCCTTTCGTAGCTCTTTCTCTAATCTAATTTCATTTCTCTTTTTACGTTGTTCCGTTTCTTTGCACCACATGCCGAGACTATCAAGCATAGGGGGCGTTGTCTTGTTGTTACAAAGGGCTGTTTCTAGTGCGCTTATCTTATCTTCATCGAAGGATCCTATCAGTGGCCACTGACTTTTCTGATCCTTTTTCGTATATTTATGCCATAGTTTGCTATAGGCTATGGCGATTAATCCATGCTTCATGAACATGTCCTTATTAGGGGTGCCTTCCAGTGGAGCTGGATGGTTCATCTCTAATAAACGGTCTGGGCTGAACCAACTACCAATCAGTGGGGAGAAGATAGGCATGACGGGTTACAGAGGGGACAAAAGTCTGCACTACCTATCTTATCACTGCTTGCAAAGACTAGACAGAATATTTCTATTCTTCGTTATTTGCAGGCAGAGAATACCTCAAAAGAACCAATATTGAACAGTCAATGTTCGGACAATCAAACAATCAAATGGGGAGAATAATAGGCACGACGGGTTACAAAGGGGACAAAAGTCTGCGTTACCTACTCTTTACTCCCTGCAAAGAGAGAACCTGTTCTTCCCCGTTTGCAGACAGAGAAACTCCAGAGAACAATCCGCGAACAACAATGTTCGGGTCAAACAATCAATCAGTGGGGGAGAAAGATAGGCACGACGGGTTACAAAGGGGACAAAAGTCTGCGTTACCTACCCTTCACTACCTGCAAAGGAAGAGAGAATCTATTCTTCTCCATTTGCAGGCAGCGAATCTCCAAAAAGAACCAACAATTCAAACAGTAATACTTGTATTTTCCAAACAATCAAACAATCATTTCGCAATTTGTCGTGTTACACGACCTTACCCGGACCGCATGGACAGTTTCTTGTCTTCCAAATCCAGCGCCCGATCGTCCTCTATTCTCCGTGATTGTCGCTGCACTCCTGATGGTTCCCAGTCAGGACCGTAGATCACTCGAGAGAGGTCTGTTCGGAACTAGTGAAGTTCGGATGATCGGCTGTCAGACGAGTGTCTATCGGACAGGAGCTCTCCCGATCGTTGCAGTCGTTCACTCTGTCGTCAGGACCTCTCCCACTGGATCCACGTGTCACTGATGGGCCCCACGTTTGGGACGCCAATTGTGGAAAAAGGTAGGGCCGATGTCGAATAAGAACCTTTTTCAGTATTGCTCGGCGCTAACCGCCTCTCATACCACTCGAATCTATCAAACAAAGAGGCAGGCGCTGAAGACTGGAAGGCAGGAAACAGAAGTTTTTATTCCGACGGAGCAGAACACGTCAACTCAGACAACAGGGTATCTTCTCGAGGTGCTCTAACCGCATCTCTGAGGCCTGGCCTCTTATACACAAGTTCATTGCTTTATTGCATGAAACACATCTTTGTCAACACTTTGATGTACGGAAAGACATCCTCAGAATCCCCGCTTCAAGCCCGCTCCCACACACATTTACAGTAGAAGTCCCCACCCCGGTCACAACAGGTGATGAGTGTCACGCAGCTGGGCATTCCGCCGATTCCCGGAATGCATGTGGTTGATCGGATCTCATGGGGTGGGGGCTTTGATCAGTTGTGGATCCTTTGATGGGGGAGCTTCCTACTGTATGGGGCAATAAACAGCATCCGCAGGGCCAGGTGGCGGCCTGGGAACAAGCAGGACAATCGGGCACAGAAGAAAGGGGGTTTTATCAAAGGATATGGGATCATGAAAGGAATGGAGGGAGGTGTTGAGCTGGGAACAGGATGGGGTTCCGAGGCAGGGTTGCGCTGGAGAGGGTTTTATGGCCCAAGCATGTGAGAGCGGGGGCCGTCAGCGCGCGGGGGATGCTTGCGAGGTTAGGAGAGAGAGAGACGCGCTGGCTATCGGCAGTGGGCAGAGAGGCCATGGCATTCAAAATGGCTGCCACTTACGCACACGAATGGGTCTAAAAAGGGACAAGATCGCGCCGATAATGTTGACGCTGCAAACTAGATTTTAACAGTGCAACTTCATCCCAATGGAACTCCAAAAAGTCACCTTGCACCCTTGAGACCAACTCTTGATGTGGAAGCCAGGCTCCTCACAGAAATGTAGCAGTTTGATCACATTTCACCTGCCCTTAAGAGTCTCAGCTGGCTTCCCATTGAAGGAAGATGCATCTTCAAGACAGCCTGCATCACCCACAAAACCCTTCATACTTAAAAATCAAAATACCTAGAAACAAAACTTTCCAGAGCAGGTGGAGGCCAGGCACTAAGAATTTCCAACTCACTTCTACTCAAACCCCCTATTCTGAAAAGAAAACAATCCAGGTGTGCGCATTCGAAATAAATGCCCCCAATATATGGCACTTACTCCCCAAAGACCTCTGTTGCAACCCCTCCTTTTCTTGCTTTAAATGAGACCTCAACTATCTGCTACATAAAAACTATTTCAACACTCATATAGTATTGATCCACAATTCTAAAAGACCTTGCCCCACTCCAAAGACTCTTTTGTTGTGGTCTCCTGACCCAGTCAGTCCCTACTTTGGCACTGATGACATGACCTTAATGCTCTACTGTTATGTTCTTTTCTTGACTGTTCTCACTATTTTAATGATGTTTTGTATATATTTCCCTTTGACAGCATTTGACCCACACATACCCTCACATGTATCTCAAACTAACCTATGCTCACAACTTGTATAGTCCTTAGGATCAAGCTAGTGCTATATGTTTATTTATATTTATATATGACACATGTGACCAGGGGCCCACGGGCCATAAAAACGCGTCGTGCTGTTTGTTGCCTCACCTGCACATTAAAACTTAACCTGATGTCAGATCCTGTGGTCCGTCTCTCTCTTCATGCTTTGCTGATCCTGGGTGATGGGAAGTAGCGTGTGTGGAGACACTCGGTGCATATATATATATATATCAGCAACAGCCTTCAATACCTCCAGGACGGCGAAATGAAGAGGCGGACCCCACGGTTTCAGGCAATATATATATATAAGCAAAAGCGTTCCCCCATTTCTGGAGGAACAGGCTCTACAGGGCGGCCTCACAACCTTGGCACGGAGCAGCCCACTCAACCACACAGGACAGTAAAGCAACGTGAGGCCCAATAACGGGAAGGTAGCTTTATTCTCAAAGTTCACTGCAGCGCTTGTATCCGTTGGTCTAACGTTTCGGCTGGCTGCCTTGATCACAGACCTGAGAAAGCACCCAGGTGCGCTCGGGCAAGATTTTAAACAATTTGGTCACGTGGCTCTAATCATTGAACTTCTCGCCCCACAGTGCATAGTGCCAGTTGTTGCAATACGTGCTGGAAATCCACTAATGTTGACTCCATAGCGGTGATGATATTGGGCACAAGCACTGTTTTTGTCATGGGACTCTATACATCAACAGTCAGGTGAGTTTGCCCTTGCCGCAATGTTCATGGGGTGTCCAAACTTTGAAGAGGTAACCTTCACGGCACAATCATGAAAGGAAGACTCCTGTCTGAATCCCTTTCACGTACCCATTACCTTTCTGCATTAGTGGCATCTCCTTTGTAGGTGGGGGCGGGCGTGAGTCAAGCTCCTCAATTAACATCAGAAAAGAAGCAAAAGTGCTCCCCCGTTTCTGGAGCTCTAGACTCTACAGGGCAGCCTCACAACATGGGCGCGGAGCAGCCCACTCAACCGCACAGAACAGTAAAGCAACGTGAGGCCCAATAACGTGGAGGTAGCTTTATTCTCAAAGTTCACTGGAGCGTTTGCATCCGTTGGTCTAACGTTTCCGCTAGTTGCCTTGATCACAGACCGGAGAAAGCCACCAGCTGCGCTCAGGCGTAATTTTAAACAATTTGGGCACGTGGCTCTAATCATTGAACTTCTCGTCCCACAGTGCATTGTATTAGTTGTTGCAATACGTGCTGGAAATCCACTGATGTTGACTCCATAGTGGTGATGATATTGGCAAAAGCACTGTTTTTGTTATGGGACTCTATATATCACCAGTCAGGTGAGTTTGCCCTTCCCGCAATGTTCATGGGGTGTTCAAACTTTGAAGAGGCAGCCGTCACGGCACGATCATTCCCTTCCACTCGCCCATTACCTTTTTGCATTAGTGGCATCCCCTTTGTAGGTGGGGGACTCTATACATCAACAGTCAGGTGAGTATGCCCTTGCTGCAATGTTCATGGGGTGTTCAAACTTTCAAGAGGCAGCCTTCACGGCACAATCAAGACAGGAAGACTCCTGTCTGAATCCCTTCCACTCGCCTGTTACCGTTTTGCATTAGTGGCATCTCCTTTGTAGGTGGGGGGCGCGTGTGAGTCAAGCTCCTCAATTAACATTAGAAAAGAAGCAAAATCGTTCCCTCGTTTCCGGAGCTCCAGACTCTACAGGGCGGCCTCACAAAATGGGCACAGAGCAGCCAACTCAGGCACACAGGACAGTAAAGCAATGTGAGGCCCAATAACGTAAAAGTAGCTTTATTCTCAAAGTTCACTGCAGCACTTGCATCCGTTGGTCTAACGTTTTCGGCACAGACCGGAGATATATATATATATATATATATATCTATACTACTATTATAAAGAGAGAACAGAAACCTTTTGACAAGGTAAACTCGGGAACCACAGCGCCAATCCACACACCCAATACATTGTTGTAATCCTCAGGGTGTGTAGATGGACATAGGCTGCATAAAATTAAAAAAAACGTAAATTAAAAAATTAAACTTTAAAAACAAAGTAGTCCCCTAAAACTAGCGCCAGCCGCGACGTAGCGCTGACCGCAACCTACACCTGCGTGATGACGACATATTATATATAATATATATATATTATATATATATATATATATAATATGTGAACAAGGGCGAGTGGTGCCCGAAATGCGTCAGGAGGAAAAACAACAGAAAATAAATAACTTGCCTGAGGTTTGTGGTTCGTGGTTCCTTTGGTGTTCAAAGCAGGGTGCACAACGTTGGTGAGCAGACGGAGGTTCCATTTGGATTTGCATATATATATATATGTCCATTACGAGCTGGGATAAGGTAAGTATATTGTCCTTAGGCAAAATTAGCGCAGTGATCCTTAAGGCGTAGGGCGGTAGCACCATCCCAGGACTGAAATGGGAGCCACGGCGAGCAATACATGCCACTGCTACATGTGGGGAGAATGAATTGGAGAAAGGCAGCAGCGACAGATCACGGCGCTAATTTTGCCGAAGGAATATATATATTACCACATCCCAACTGGGTAGAAGGCGGGAGCAGACACTACCAATCCCAGAAGGCATTGGGAAGCCATAAAGCAAGCTCATTGGAGAAGGCAAACACATGTCAGCTTCCTTGCATATGAAAGAGTGAGCCTATGAGGAAGGAGTAATGCGAAACGCGTCAGGCGAACACTCGAGGTTGATGTGCCGATACTGCCTGAAATAATAGATTACGATCTCCTGTGTGCGCCACCAAGTGCTAAGCACTCGTAATGGACATATATCTATATCTATACTACTATTATAAAGAGAGAACAGAAACCTTTTGGCAAGTTAAACTCAGGAACCACAGCGCCAATCCACACACCCAATACATTGATGTAATCCTCAGGGTGTGTAGATGGATATAGGCTGCATAAAATTAAAAAAAACGTAAATTAAAAAATTTAAGTTTAAAAACAAAGTAGTCCCCTAAAACTAGCGCCAGCCGTGACGTAGCGCGGACCGCGACCTACACCTGCGTGATGACGACAGACGGGGAGGAGTGGTGACGAGCTGCGAGGAGTGGCACGGCGGCTCAGGTAAGGGGAGGCGAGAGGCGGTCCGGGCAATGTCCGGGCGGGCAGTGGCTCGGTAGTGGCGGTGAAGTCCGGAGCGCGGCTGAGGTAAGGCAGAGGCGGGAGACAGGCGGGCGGGCAGGCGGGCGGGGGACGGTATAGGCAATGTCGGGCGGGCGGGCGGGGGCCGGTATAGGCAATGTCGGGGCAGGCGGGCGGGCGGGGGCTGGTATAGGCAATGTCGGGGCGGGCGGGGGCCCGGCCAGGACTAAACAAAAGCACAAAATGCTGCCCCCAGCCCCCTTCTGCCCCGGGCAACCCCGGGACGGGCTGCTAGTATATATATATGTATATATATATATATATATATATATATATATATATATATATATATATATATATATATATATATATATATATCCGTAAACTAGAGACTCGATACATCATATCACTCGATACCAAGGCACCGCAAAGGCTTAACATTGGGGAGGACTGCCACACCTATCTATAGTATTCTGTCAACTCTTGCTATATGCACATTGCACTTTCTTCTCAATACTGTGATTATCTTGTAAATATGAATTTGAACTAAAGAAAAGATATTTCAACATGCATCCTGGACCTCCTTTGACCTTTTTTTGTAAATGATCTTTTAAAGATTATTGATTTAACAATTTTGCACTTCTTTCTGGTAGCACTTTATTGCCATTTGACATGTTTTGCAATAATTATGCGTATTTGCACATATAAATTTGTACTTTTTACCTCAGTGCTAGTGTATAGCCCACTTGGGCATTATATCTTCTGAATTCATTTGAATCCATGACAACAGGGATTTTCTGTTATCTTTCTTGCACTTTTCACACATTGCTTGTTGTAACTTGCATATGGAACTGTGTTTTGATGGAATTTTAATGGCAATATAATTATTTATAATTATTTATTAGGCTTTTAACTTTTATACTCAATTTTAGAAGTTTCTTTCAGCCGTTGCCATGAATTCTTACAACTACACTTGATCTCTGAGGTTTTACAAGTTGTGTTTACTAAATGTATTTTACCGCAATTTTGAAACACTGGTAATCAACGTATATACTTTATGTGCAATACTGGCATTTATGCTGCAACTTAATGTTTGTGACACTTTGGAAACAAGAGTATTTCTTTGCTTTCCATGACATGTGATGGCACTCTTGCACTTTAAATGGGTGGTCAGCCCTCATGACGTTGTCATGTGATCAAGGCTATCTCTAGCCGAAACGCATCATGGCGGATTGGTGCTGGGCTAAAATTTAAATAAAAAGAAAAACTTGCACCTTCTTGGGTCTCACTGGTTCCTGCTTGTTTGTGTGGCCATATACGCTGCGCTTGCCGGCTTTGGGAACTTATCATACCTCATATATATATATATATAGTTTCACTGAAAAAACATAGGTTTCAGGGCTGTTATAGTAAGCTGGACATTTCATTCGTACAAAACCATTGAAATTCCTCTGTTATAATTAGTTCTGCCAACTATAACTCGGGCGCCCACAATCCACTGCTGATGATGTCACATATTACATCATTCATGACATGGTCAGTGACATCACTGATGACATCACTGATGACATCTCAAATGACATCACTGAGGACATCATCCAGTGAATGTGGTTTGGTTCGTTATTTAAATATGTATTATATATATAGCAATGTGCATTGCACTGGCTTCCGGTCAGACAGAGAATCAAATTTAAGGCTCTCTGTCTGACATTCAAGATTCTGAAGCTTTCTTCTCCCCCGGCCTTGACAGGCCTTATTTCTTCTTATGTCCCCACGCGGTCCCTCAGATCCGAAGCTCAGCATCTTGCGAACAAGCCTAGGTTCAGGCTTAGCAGGATGGGAGGACGTTCCTTCCGTGTTCTGGCGGCGGATCTATGGAATTCCCTTCCTGTACACATTCGCGCCCTCAATAGCTTGACTCTCTTCAGACGGGCCATCAAAACCCAACTGTTCATCTCTGCTAGCTAATGTCCCCACTCCTCAGCTCTGATCTGTTGTGTTGTTGCATATGATCAGGCGCCAGGACGCCCCTTCGCTGGGGCAGCTGTTGCGCCTAATAAATGTTATTAACATAACATAACATAACAGTGGATATATAAATATAAATATCTAGAAGGAGTATTTAGTAGCAGTGTGATTGACTGTTTACTTGACTAATTTATAGTGTCTCACTAAATATATTGGATAGTGACTAAACTGTGTGAATATCTGTATCACTTTGTCAGTTGTTGTGTAAACTGCTGCACCAGTTGGTTCCTAGCTAGTAAAAGTCTATATTAGTTTTTGATTAGTTATCTAGTATTTGTACTGGAGAGTGAATGTGTGGGTGGTTTGGTGGGGGGTGTGTGACTGCCCAAAGATGTGTGAATAGTTGATTCAGTAGGTATATGAGGTTAAGACTACATGTTATAACAGTTGTTTGGGTGAGTGAATATCTTTATGGGGTTGGTGATGAGCAAATATATCCCTCAATGATATAGGTCCAACAACCTAGAAAAATAAAAGGCAGTCTATGTGACAGTTGTTGTACATAAATAAGTATACATAAGACTCAGTGATTGTATGTGTGACTGTGTGGACAACTGTATACTTGTAATAGTGATTTTATAACACACTAAGTATGAGTTACGATCCATATGAATAAATGAAGTGGTGTTTGTATACGTGTGTAGCTGAGTAAATGTAAGTATGATCCATTGTTTGCATAACTGAGTAGGATGACTGCATAAGTGGATAGGATGTGTGATGGTGTGTAACGTCGATATAGGTGTATAAGTATATTTGATAGAATTCTATTGATTATTGACATCATGTATGAGTGAATCTATAGGTAAGTGATTAGATGTGTGTATAGATCTAGGATTTTTAGAAACTTGTATTGGTGTGTCAATGGATTCAAATATGGTACTCTGTATTTTACAGTGAGTGATGAAAGGTTATACTACTGTATGATGAGGTGTATCTGATTGTCACATAGATGATGTAATCAGTGATGTAATCAGTGATGTCATTTGAGATATCATCAGTGACGTCACTAACCATGTCATGAATGATGTAATATGTGACGTCATCAGCAGTGGGTTGCGGGCACGTCAGTTATAGTTAGCAGAACTAATTACAACTGGGGAATTTCTATGGTTTTGTACGAGTGAAATGTCCAACTAACTGTAACACCCCTGAAACCTATGGTTTTTTCAGTCAATTTCCAAGGTTTTTTAAATGCTAATTTCTAACTATAAGGTTCCTGAAACCAATGTTTTTTTCAGTGAATTTCTAAGGTTTTTTAAATGCTAATTCCTAACTATAACATGTCTGAAACCTATGGTTTTTTCAGTGAATTTCAGAGGGTTTTTAAATGATAATTTTTCAATGTAATAATAGTTATGTGTATTTTTTTATACAGATTTTCTACAGTTTTTTTACTGTTTATTTTTACATATTTTATTTTTTAATTTTCATTATATCTTTTTAATATAAATGGAAAAAGTGTTTCTTAAAATAATGAAACATTTTTTTTGTTTTATATATTTTTTTTAATATATGTATATAATTTTCTTAATTTTTTTTCAGTTGGAATTACCAATGTCATCTTATGGAAAGAAATTCAATTTGCAGGTAAGGTATGTTCACGTTACTTTTGTAATCCAGTGCTGAACTCCTAGGTTCAGCACTGGGACCTCTATCCACAACAGGCAAGTAATTACGTTTTTATCGTTGGTACGAGTTTTAGAGAATATTTGTACGTTTAAAAAGACAACACTTGGCAATGATAACCTATGGAAGGAAATTGAAGTTACTGGTAAGTACGGTTAGAATTACTTTTCAGGATCAGTACTGGGCTCAAAGATGCAGCACTGAGGTCTCTCCTGATAACAGGTGAGTAAATCGGAATTTGTAGTTCGGCTGATTTTAGAGGAATATTTGTAAGTTCCAAAACTCTATACTTAGAAGAATTTCCAAGTGAAAACAGTCAATGTTAGCCTATGTAAGGAAATTCAAGTTACTGGTAAGTACGGTTAGAATGACTTTTGAGGATCAGCACTGGGCTCAAAGATGCAGCACTGAGGACTCTCCTGATAACAGGTGAGTAAATCGGAATTCGTAGTTCAGCTGATTTTAGAGGAATATTTGTAAGTTCCAAAACTCCAAACTAAAAAGAATTTCCAAGTGAAACCAGTCAATGTAGGCCTATGGAAGGAAATTCAAGTTACTGGTAAGTACGGTTAGAATGACTTTTTAGGATCAGCACTGGGCTCAAAGATGCAGCACTGAGGTCTCTCCTGATAACAGGTGAGTAAATCGGAATTCGTAGTTCGGCTGATTTATGAGGAATATTTGTAAGTTTCAAAAATCGACACTTAGAAGAATTTTCAAGTGAAATCAGCCAATGTTAGCCTATAGAAGGAAATTCAAGTTACTGGTAAGTATGGTTAGAATTACTTTTCAGGATCAGTACTGGGCTCAAAGATGCAGAACTGAGGTCTCTCCTGATAGCAGGTGAGTAAATCGGAATTTGTAGTTCGGCTGATTTTAGAAGAATATTTGCACAATGGTGAAGGAAGGGGGTGGGGCCTGAGGTGACGTGTCTGCAAACACGCCCTGTGGCGTGTTTAAGTTGGAGAATGAATTCCTCCTCAATGCCGAGGGTCCCTAGGAGCCAACTTACCCACCGGGTACCTCCAGTATGCGCCAAAGAGCTGCAATGCAGAGAGTTGTTCAGAGGCCACGCCCCTTTTACAACACTTTGCAACACAGCTCCATGGCGCTTACTGGAGGTACCTGGTGGGCTAGTTGGCCCCCAGGGTCCCTCAGGATTAAAGAGGAATACATTCCTGAACTTAAAACGCGCCACAGGGCGTGTTTGCACACATATCACCTCAGGCCCCGCCCCTCTCTTCACCACTGTGTAAACGCGCCCGTGGCACGTTTTAAGTTGTGGAATTACCTCCCCTTGAATCCTGAGGCTCCCTGGGGTGGGACTAGCCCAGAAGCCACCTCCATTAAGTGCCACAGAGCTGCGTTGCAGAGAGGTGTAAAAAGGTTCGTGACCTCAGAACACCTCTCTGCAACTCAGCCCCCTGGCGCATAATGGAGGTTCCTAGTGGGCTAGTTGGCCCCCAGGGACCCCCAGTATTCAAGGGGAATTCGTTCCCCATTTGCAAACGCAAAAGGGCGCGTTTGCATAGTGCTGCAGCGAGGGGGCGGGGCCTCAGCGCGATGCAGTTTTTTTTCTAATTCTTTTTTTTAAGAAGGGGGCTGTGTTGTCCCCCTTCTTTTCCTATTTTTTTGGCCCTGGGGACCTCATCCCCCAGGGCTTGACCCCTTTTTTAATTTTAAAAATAATTTGGAAGGGGTCCACGTGGCCCCCCTCCCAAGGCCTTACTGGGCCACGGGGACCCCATCCCCCGGGGCGTGGCCTTTATTATAATTTTTTTATCTTTTGGAGGGGGGCTATGCGGCCACTTATTGCCTGTACTTTTTTTAATTAAAAAAAAATATATTATTTTTTACTTTGGGGAGGAGGGCCATGCGGCCACTTATTGCCCCGGGGTTTATCCCCCGGGCCTGGCCTCTCGTTGGAGACTGTGGGGGGGTCTCCAATCCCCCCATGGTCCCAGCTGGCTCCCTGCCTCCTGCAGGAGCCGGCATTGCTTTTCCACATAGGGAGCAGCGAACATGCATGTGGAAAAGCAATTTGGTTTACATTTTAAAAGAGAGAGCAGGTTTTCCTGCTCTTTTTTTTAAAATGCAAACCAAGTGTGATATGGCAGGGCGGGAGCCGCGAGGATGCACCATCAGGATTCAAGCAAGCCAGCCGAAGATGGCTGAAATGCCAGAAACCGGTCCCCGGTAGCTTGTCTCCTTTCTGGTGAAGAATTGGCTTGGTAGTTTAGTCTGCCCTGTTCCCATGATGCACTGGGCCAGGGACAGACTGATTTGCATATAGCCAGGTTCTGAGCTGGGATGGTGCAGTGAGATAAATAACGGTGATGGATCAAGCCCTGATCTTTGGACTGGGTAAGAGTGGTCTGCTTAATTCAGACACTCTGTTCATCACCACCCCCTTTTCTGAATCGTTTTTGGCCACTATAGGTGTGGCAGGGTATACTCAGACATGAGTCCCTTTCTCACTGCACCATCAGGATTCAAGCAAGCCGGGCCGAAGACGGCTGAAATGCCAGAAACCGGTCCCCGGTAGCTTGTCTCCTTTCTGGTGAAGAATTGGCTTGGTAGTTTAGTCTGCCCTGTTCCCATGATGCACTGGGCCAGGGACAGACTGATTTGCATATAGCCAGGTTCTGAGCTGGGATGGTGCAATGAGATCAATAACGGTGATGGATCAAGCCCTGATCTTTGGACTGGGTAAGAGTGGTCTGCTTAATTCAGACACTCTGTTCATCACCACCCCCTTTTCTGAATCGTTTTTGGCCACTATAGGTGTGGCAGGGTATACTCAGAAATGAGTCCCTTTCTCACTGCACCATCAGGATTCAAGCAAGCCGGGTCGAAGACGGCTGAAATGCCAGAAACCGGTCCCCGGTAGCTTGTCTCCTTTCTGGTGAAGAATTGGCTTGGTAGTTTAGTCTGCCCTGTTCCCATGATGCACTGGGCCAGGGACAGACTGATTTGCATATAGCCAGGTTCTGAGCTGGGATGGTGCAGTGAGATAAATAACGGTGATGGATCAAGCCCTGATCTTTGGACTGGGTAAGAGTGGTCCGCTTAATTCAGACACTCTGTTCATCACCACCCCCTTTTCTGAATCGTTTTTGGCCACTATAGGTGTGGCAGGGTATACTCAGACATGAGTCCCTTTCTCACTGCACCATCAGGATTCAAGCAAGCCGGGCCGAAGATGGCTGAAATGCCAGAAACCGGTCCCCGGTAGCTTGTCTCCTTTCTGGTGAAGAATTGGCTTGGTAGTTTAGTCTGCCCTGTTCCCATGATGCACTGGGCCAGGGACAGACTGATTTGCATATAGCCAGGTTCTGAGCTGGGATGGTGCAGTGAGATAAATAACGGTGATGGATCAAGCCCTGATCTTTGGACTGGGTAAGAGTGGTCTGCTTAATTCAGACACTCTGTTCATCACCACCCCTTTTCTGAATCGTTTTTGGCCACTATAGGTGTGGCAGGGTATACTCAGACATGAGTCCCTTTCTCACTGCACCATCAGGATTCAAGCAAGCCGGGCCGAAGACGGCTGAAATGCCAGAAACCGGTCCCCGGTAGCTTGTCTCCTTTCTGGTGAAGAATTGGCTTGGTAGTTTAGTCTGCCCTGTTCCCATGATGCACTGGGACAGGGACAGACTGATTTGCATATAGCCAGGTTCTGAGCTGGGATGGTGCAATGAGATAAATAACGGTGATGGATCAAGCCCTGATCTTTGGACTGGGTAAGAGTGGTCTGCTTAATTCAGACACTCTGTTCATCACCACCCCCTTTTCTGAATCGTTTTTGGCCACTATAGGTGTGGCAGGGTATACTCAGACAGGAGTCCCTTTCTCACTGCACCATCAGGATTCAAGCAAGCCGGGCCGAAGACGGCTGAAATGCCAGAAACCGGTCCCCGGTAGCTTGTCTCCTTTCTGGTGAAGAATTGGCTTGGTAGTTTAGTCTGCCCTGTTCCCATGATGCACTGGGCCGGGGACAGACTGATTTGCATATAGCCAGGTTCTGAGCTGCTATGGTGCAGTGAGATAAATAACGGTGATTGATCAAGCCCTGATCTTTGGACTGGGTAAGAGTGATCTGCTTAATTCAGACACTCTGTTCATCACCACCCCCCTTTCTGAATCGTTTTTGGCCACTATAGATGTGGCAGGGTATACTCAGACATGAGTCCCTTTCTCACTGCACCATCAGGATTCAAGCAAGCCGGGCCGAAGACGGCTGAAATGCCAGAAACCGGTCCCCGGTAGCTTGTCTCCTTTCTGGAGAAGAATTGGCTTGGTAGTTTAGTCTGCCCTATTCCCACGATGCACTGGGCCAGGGACAGACTGATTTGCATATACCCAGGTTCTGAGCTGGGATGGTGCAGTGAGATAAATAATGGGGATGGATCAAGCCCTGATCTTTGGACTGGGTAAGAGTGGTCTGCTTAATTCAGACACTCTGTTCATCACCACCCCCTTTTCTGAATCGTTTTTGGCCACTATAGGTGTGGCAGGGTATACTCAGACATGAGTCCCTTTCTCACTGCGCCATCAGGATTCAAGCAAGCCGGGCCGAAGACGGCTGAAATGCCAGAAACCGGTCCCCGGTAGCTTGTCTCCTTTCTGGTGAAGAATTGGCTTGGTAGTTTAGTCTGCCCTGTTCCGATGATGCACTGGGCCAGGGACAGACTGATTTGCATATAGCCAGGTTCTGAGCTGGGATGGTGCAGTGAGATAAATAACGGTGATGGATCAAGCCCTGATATTTGGACTGGGTAAGAGTGGTCTGCTTAATTCAGACACTCTGTTCATCACCACCCCCTTTTCTGAATCGTTTTTGGCCACTATAGGTGTGGCAGGGTATACTCAGACATGAGTCCCTTTCTCACTGCACCATCAGGATTCAAGCAAGCCGGGCCGAAGACGGCTGAAATGCCAGAAACCGGTCCCCGGTAGCTTGTCTCCTTTCTGGTGAAGAATTGGCTTGGTAGTTTAGTCTGCGCTGTTCCCATGATGCACTGGGCCAGGGACAGACTGATTTGCATATAGCCAGGTTCTGAGCTGGGATAGTGCAGTGAGATAAATAACGGTGATGGATCAAGCCCTGATCTTTGGAGTGGGTAAGAGTAGTCTGCTTAATTCAGACACTCTGTTCATCACCACCCCCTTTTCTGAATCGTTTTTGGCCACTATAGGTGTGGCAGGGTATACTCAGACATGAGTCCATTTCTCACTGCACCATCAGGATTCAAGCAAGCCGGGCAGAAGACGGCTGAAATGCCAGAAACCGGTCCCCGGTAGCTTGTCTCCTTTCTGGTGAAGAATTGGCTTGGTAGTTTAGTCTGCCCTGTTCCCATGATGCACTGGGCCAGGGACAGACTGATTTGCATATAGCCAGGTTATTTTATTTTATTTTATTTTCAGAGTTTTATATAGCGCGAACAAGATCTTTGCAGATATCAGAGCGCTTTACATAGAAGAGTACATGAGGGAACAAAGTCAAATAGGTAGGTCGATAGTTCACAGAGTACAGAAGGGAACATGAGGGAACAAAGTCAAATACGTAAATCAGTAGATCATACAATACAAATAATACAATTGGGTGGCTGCAAAGCAGTCAAGTGGTTGATAAGACAGCTCGTACAAATAGATAAGTGGTCAAGCAAGTAGTAAAGATCATCGCAGGGTGTTGATAGGGTTCGAGATAGTAGTACAGGTGAATTTAGCCATGAGGATAGCTTTTACTTCTTTTTTGAAGAGTGTAGTGGAAGAGAGAAGCCTGGTTTCGGGAGGGAGTGAGTTCCAAATCCTAGGCGCCATTCCTGAGAAAGAGCGCTTGTATGTTTTCTCCTTCCGGAATCTTCGAGGTTTCAGCAGAAGATTGTTTGCGCCTCTCGTGTTTCTGGTTCCCCCAGAGATTGTCAATTTCTGAGCAAGGTAGCCGGGTGAGTTTAGGTGTACAGCCTTGTGTGTCATGCAGGCTATTTTCAAATGTATTCTGGCTTCAAACGGCAACCAATTCAGGGATTTCAAGTCAGGGGTGATGTGGGAGTGCTTTTTTGACCCCGTGATAAGTCTCGCTGCAGCATTTAGAGATGCTTTTAGTGGTGCGGTTGTAGTTAGTGGGAGTCCGCAGAGGGAGGTGATGCCGTATTCAATTCGTGGGATGACTAGTGCTTGCACCGCTGTTTGGAAGTCTTTGGCTGGGAGGTAGGGTTTAAGTTTCCTCAGAGTATTGATCTGGAAGTTCGCTCCCTTTGTAGCTTTGCTGACATGTTGCTGCATGTTGAGATTGGTGTCGAGTGTTATGCCTAAAGATTTTGCTGATTCCACGATGGTGGGTTGGACATTGAGTGCGGTTAGGAGTTTAAGCCAATGTTGAGTGGTGGTTATCTTCGCTGGAGGTGCGATCAGAAGGAACTCTGTTTTCAGGGCATTGAGTTTGAGGTGATTGTCGGCAAGCCAGGATTGGGTGCATCTGATCGTTGAGTTCAGGAGCAGGATGTCATTGGGAGATTGCAGTTTGAGGTAGAGTTGGGTGTCATCGGCATACATGTGAAAGTGTACATTGGATTCTTGTAGCAGAGTGGTGAGCGGTTCCATGACTAGGTTGAACAAAGTTGGGGATAGAGAAGATCCTTGGGGGACGCCTAGCGTTACAGGTACTGGCGTGGACATCAGGTTGTTGCTCTTGAATTTCTGCGTCCTGTTGCGGAGAAAGGAAGTGAACCATTTGAGGACAGTTCCAGATAAGCCCATTCTTTTGTTTAGTAGTTCTATTAGATTCTCATGTTTAACGGTGTCGAATGCGGAGGAGAGATCGAGAAGGATGAGGAGGCAAGTGTCATTTTGGTCTAGCATTTGAAGTGCGTCGTCAATTATGTGAGTCATAGCCGTTTCTGTGCTGTGTCCTGCTCGGAAACCTGATTGGTGAGGGTTGAGGAGATCGAATTGCTCAATGTGTTTAGTCAATTGTAGTTGTGCACATTTTTCCAGCAGTTTGGCGAGAGTGGGGATATTGGTGATGGGACGGTAGTTGTTGAGATCCGCGGGGTCGGCTGTTGGTTTCTTTAGTAGAGGTGTGACCTGACCAACTTTGAGGGAGTCAGGTATGCTTCCTTGTTGGAGAGAGCTGTTGATGATTTTAGTCCAGAGAGGGAGAATCAGTGGGGTAAAGTCTTTTACTGCGAAGGCAGGGAGGGGGTCCGTGAGGTGATTGGAAGGTTTCAGGGTGCTAAGTAATTTGCCAATTTCTTCTTCCGAATATGTGTCAAAGGTTGACCATGTCGCATTGTTTTTTGGTTCAACGGGTGCTGGGCATTTGGGTTTGGAGTAGAGGCTTGCGTCAGTGAGGAGATCGCTTTTTATTTTGTCGGTTTTTTGGATAAAGAAAGCAGCAAAGTCTTCACATGAGGGTACCACACTCCCAGTGTTGAGTGGTTGTGGTAGCTCTTTGGATTGTGATTTGATTAGCTCAAACAGTTTTCTCGGGCGGTTCTTTGCTTGGTTAAGTTGGAGGCGGAAGAAGTCCGATTTTGAGCGTTTTATTTTCCTGAAGTAGGCGTTTCTCTTCTTCTTCAACTCTTTTAGGTGCATTGCAGAGGGGGCTGATCTCCAGGTCCGTTCTGCCATTCGCATGTCTCTTCTATCTTCGTTGAGACTCCCGTCGTACCATGGTTTGGAGATTTTAGTGGCGACTCTTTTTAGTTGCATAGGTGCAGCCTCATTGATTATCGAAGTCATAGTGTTGAGATAGTGGTCAGTCAAGGTTTGGACGTCCGAGGCGCCTGCAGGAGGGAGTAGGAGATTGCAGCTGTTAGGGGGCAGAGAGCCAGGGTTGAGCTTTTTCGTGTTTCTTTTCCAGACCTTGGGCTTGGAGAGCTGCACAGGGTTGACTTTGACTTTTTTGTTGATAAAGAATGTGATAATGTGATGATCTGACCAGTCACAAGGTTGGATGGATTCAAGTTGGATGGATTGCTCCTTGGAGATGATCAGGTCGATGATGGAGCCTTTCTCATGGGTCGGGCTGTTGCATATTTGGGTGAGGTTCAGGGCATCGAGGAAATTTTTAAGACTGTTTACCACTGCGTCGCTGCTGTCATTCCAGCGGAGGTTGAAGTCACCCAGGTATATTTGGGTGAGCTGGCGACCGGAATTGGTTGAGATCATATCCATGATTTGTTGGGAGAAGGTGAGGTTGTCCCTGGGTGGGTGGTATATGCTGTGCAGAGTGCATATCGGTTTGCCCTCACTGATGATGTTGAGGCAGATGTATTCACAGGATGTTGGGGATGGCAGGGATGTGGAATTGACTTTCTGAACAGAGAGGTTGTTCTTGTATATGCATGCGATTCCGCCACCTATTTGGCCTGTTCTGTCGAGCCTGATAATGTGGAAGTTGGGAGGAACCAGAATGTCCATTATGGGTGTCGAGGATTCAGTTAGCCACGTTTCAGTCAAGATGATTAGGTCAAGGCCCTGCGATAAGAGGAGTTCAGCAATGGCTGCTGAGTGTCTCGTCGCCGATCTGCAGTTGAGAAGCGCGCATTTGAGGCGGGGTGTGTAGGGGGTGTTAGATTGTTCTAGCGAGAGAGGGACTTCTCTAAGGTTAGTGGGGATGGAGGCTCTGCTGTTTAATGTGGGTGGTCTAAGGGGATTTGGGTGTATCGTGGGAATGTTGCGGTGTGGGGTGCTTGTGTGAGTTTGTGGGGCT
This sequence comes from Lissotriton vulgaris, assembly GCF_964263255.1. NCBI lineage: Eukaryota > Metazoa > Chordata > Amphibia > Caudata > Salamandridae > Lissotriton > Lissotriton vulgaris. Next base: position 1,138,939,174 of record NC_141695.1, on the reverse strand, counting down.
GGATCATAGGAGCGTAGAAGGGTGAGTGTGTCGAGGTCAGAAGAAGAGTTGTGGGTGCGGCGAGGGCGGTTGTTGCGATTAAGAGCTGGGATTGATGCCAGCTTGGGGCATAGCTGAGTGCGAGAGTTGGTCTGAGAGGTGGGGGACACATTTGGCGGGGAGGTGTGGACGTGTGAGGCGTTGCAGGGGCGATGCTGAGGACTACGGGAATTGCTGCGCCTATGAGCAGGGTTTGAAGCCTGGTGTGGGGCGTGGTGAGGGTGGGAGACCGCCGGGGGGGAGGGAGGCAGGCTGGGATGGGGGGTGGAGGTGGCTGGGTGGTGTGTAGGACATGTGGAGAGTCGTTCTTTGATGTCCTGGATGTCTTCTTTGATCTGAGTGAGGGTGGCCATGATGAGTTCCATCGTAGGGTAGGTGGTGGGGGTGGGGGTGGCAGTCAGGGGTGATTGGCTGGCCAGGGAGCTCGTGTGCAGGCGAGGGGGAGGGCTGGTGTTCAAGCAGGTCTGCGTTGTGTTGGAGCGTGGGATAGGGTTAGGGAGGTGAGAGGTTCTGGACTGTTGGGGAGTGGATGGGATAGGGAGGAAATTGATGTTGTGGGTGGGGGCATTGGCGGTAGGCGTGGGGGACAACGTGTAGGCTGGGAGACTGGTAGCTGTGTTGGAGGGAGGATAGTAGGGGCTGAGAGTAGGAGGGGGGGTGGGAGTGGAGATGATCCTGTTAAGGGGAAGGGGCGTTAAATTAAGAGAGGGAGTACGTTCTGCGCAGTAGATTGGTGGGTAGTGAGGACTGAGAATGGGGGGGGATAAAAGGGGGGAATTGTCAGAATGCGTGTGATTTTGGTGCTGGACTAAGATGGGAGTGTTAAGTGTGGGGATTGTGCTGTCAGCGCCGAGCGGGGTGTAAATGCCCGCTGTAGGTGTGGAAGGTGTGTTGAGGGTATGTGTGGAGGTCCGGACGTTAGTGGAACGGGCGGCGTATGAGGGGGAGCGATCTATGTCTGAGATGGGTTGCTGAGTTGGGATAGTGAGGTTGTGGGTGGGGGATGGGAGGTCAGGGGTGGTAGGTGTGTCCCTGATTGAAAAGTATGCAGCTGAGAGGTCATGGTTGGTAGAATTGGGGTAGATATGCGTGTTTGTCCGTGACTTGGAGAGGTGTTCTTTGAAGGTGGGGAACATGTTGTCTAGCAGGTTCTGAGCTGGGATGGTGCAGTGAGATAAATAACAGTGATGGATCAAGCCCTTATCTTTGGACTGGGTAAGAGTGGTCTGCTTAATTCAGACACTCTGTCATTCACCACCCCCTTTTCTGAATCGTTTTGGCCACTATAGGTGTGGCAGGGTATACTCAGACATGAGTCCCTTTCTCACTGCACCATCAGGATTCAAGCAAGCCGGGCCGAAGACGGCTGAAATGCCAGAAACCGGTCCCCGGTAGCTTGTCTCCTTTCTGGTGAAGAATTGGCTTGGTAGTTTAGTCTGCCCTGTTCCCATGATGCACTGGGCCGGGGACAGACTGATTTGCATATAGCCATGTTCTGAGCTGGGATGGTGCAGTGAGATAAATAACGGTGATGGATCAAGCCCTGATCTTTGGACTGGGTAAGAGTGGTCTGCTTAATTCAGACACTCTGTTCATCACCACCCCCTTTTCTGAATCGTTTTTGGCCACTATAGATGTGGCAGGGTATACTCAGACATGAGTCCCTTTCTCACTGCACCATCAGGATTCAAGCAAGCCGGGCCGAAGACGGCTGAAATCCCAGAAACCGGTCCCCGGTTGCTTGTCTCCTTTCTGGTGAAGAATTGGCTTGGTAGTTTAGTCTGCCCTGTTCCCATGATGCACTGGGCCAGGGACAGACTGATTTGCATATACCCAGGTTCTGAGCTGGGATGGTGCAGTGAGATAAATAACGGGGATGGATCAAGCCCTGATCTTTGGACTGGGTAAGAGTGGTCTGCTTAATTCAGACACTCTGTTCATCACCACCCCCTTTTCTGAATCGTTTTTGGCCACTATAGGTGTGGCAGGGTATACTCAGACATGAGTCCCTTTCTCACTGCACCATCAGGATTCAAGCAAGCCGGGCCAAGGACGGCAGAAATGCCAAGCTACCGGTCCCCGGTAGCTTGTCTCCTTTCTGGTGAAGAATTGGCTTGGTAGTTTAGTCTGCCCTGTTCCCATGATGCACTGGGCCAGGGACAGACTGATTTGAATATAGCCAGGTTCTGAGCTGGCATGGTGCAGTGAGATAAATAACGGTGATGGATCAAGCCCTGATCTTTGGACTGGGTAAGAGTGGTCTGCTTAATTCAGACACTCTGTTCATCACCACCCCCTTTTCTGAATCGTTTTTGGCCACTATAGGTGTGGCAGGGTATACTCAGACATGAGTCCCTTTCTCACTGCACCATCAGGATTCAAGCAAGCCGGGCCGAAGACGGCTGAAATGCCAGAAACCGGTCCCTGGTAGCTTGTCTCCTTTCTGGTGAAGAATTGGCTTGGTAGTTTGGTCTGCCCTGTTCCCATGATGCACTGGGCCAGGGACAGACTGATTTGCATATAGCCAGGTTCTGAGCTGGGATGGTGCAGTGAGATAAATAACGGTGATGGATCAAGCCCTGATCTTTGGACTGGGTAAGAGTGGTCTGCTTAATTCAGACACTCTGTTCATCACCACCCCCTTTTCTGAATCGTTTTTGGCCACTATAGATGTGGCAGGGTATACTCAGACATGAGTCCCTTTCTCACTGCACCATCAGGATTCAAGCAAGCCGGGCCGAAGACGGCTGAAATGCCAGGAACCGGTCCCCGGTAGCTTGTCTCCTTTCTGGTGAAGAATTGGCTTGGTAGTTTAGTCTGCCCTGTTCCCATGATGCACTGGGCCAGGGACAGACTGATTTGTATATAGCCAGGTTCTGAGCTGGGATGGTGCAGTGAGATAAATAACGGTGATGGATCAAGCCCTGATCTTTGGACTGGGTAAGAGTGGTCTGCTTAATTCAGACACTCTGTTCATCACCACCCCCTTTTCTGAATCGTTTTTGGCCACTATAGATGTGGCAGGGTATACTCAGACATGAGTCCCTTTCTCACTGCACCATCAGGATTCAAGCAAGCCGGGCCGAAGACGGCTGAAATGCCAGAAACCGGTCCCCGGTAGCTTGTCTCCTTTCTGGTGAAGAATTGGCTTGGTAGTTTAGTCTGCCCTGTCCCCATGATGCACTGGGCCAGGGACAGACTGATTTGCATATAGCCAGGTTCTGAGCTGGGATGGTGCAGTGAGATAAATAACGGTGATGGATCAAGCCCTGATCTTTGGACTGGGTAAGAGTGGTCTGCTTAATTCAGACACTCTGTTCATCACCACCCCCTTTTCTGAATCACCTTCCATAGCAAACAGCAGTGTCCTTGGGGTGGGCACCCCGGGACACTACAGGAGCTGGCCCTGGGAGGGTGGCGGTCCCCAGGGCCACGACAAGGCTCCAGGAGGGGGGGCCACGCGGCTCTCCTCCCACAACCTACAAAGCCCCGGGGGGTGGTGGTACCCGGGGCTGGGGGGGGGTCCGTCACCCCCAATTTACGTATTTAGAGCCCGGGAGGTGGCGGTCCCTGGCGCGTGGGGGGGGCTTGAGCCCCCCTACACACGTTTTTTTTTTAAATCCCCGGGTGGTGGTGGTCCCTGGGGCTGCAGGGGGGGCCAGAGCCCCGCCATTCTTTTCTAAAAGCCCAGGAGGTGGCAGTCCCTGGGGCTGGGGTGTGTGAGAGCCCCCCTGCAACAAATTTAAAGAAGACCCGGGGGGTGACGGTCCCCATGGCTGGGGCAGCCTGAGAGCCCCCACACCTAATTTCAAGAAGCCCTGGGGGTGGCTGTCCCCAGGTCTGGGGGCCTGAGAGCCCCCACCTAATTTCAAGAAGCCCTGGGGTATAGTGGTCCCTGGGGCTACAATTGAAAGAAGCCCATCCCCGGGGGTGGGGGCCTGAGTGCCCCCCGCACATAATTAAAAGAAAGCCCCGGGGTGGCGGTGCCCGGGGCTGGGGGCCCCTCTGGGCCCCCTTTACACAAGTATTGCCCCCGGGATTTGGCCTCTCCGGTGGCCAATTACCAAAGAAGCGTGTTTTTTTATCAGCAGTATTCACGCATCCTGCGTGGACTTTGTCCATTTTTAAAAAGAATATCAGCAAGGGGACCCTTGTGGGACCCCCTGAGCAGGCCTAGGGGGTCAGGGAGTTTCTACCCTGCCCACTTTTTGTGTTTTTCACATTTTTTTATTTAGGTTTCTTGTGCCTCGGTTCTACCGAGGCACCAGATGGCTGCCAACACTTCCTGGTTTGGAGTTTTGACAGCCAATTAGCATACAGCTCGTGCTCGGTAGGGTGCACGGATCTTGCGCGGCCATATATATATATGTGATTTTAATTGTGATTTTTTCAGGAACTACTGAACGGATTTACACCATTTAAGCAAAAGGCATGACTCTGAACCAAGGTCTACCTTTCTGCCAAATTTGGTGTAATTCCGTTCCGCAGTTCGGGCTGGAGCTGCGACTGAAGGTTCCTATGGGAAATTGCATGGGGAAAACACGTTTTGGGACCCGTCTTTTTTCTCAGCCCCTACTTGACGAATCACCCCAAGACTTTCAGTATAGGAGCGGACTGGAGCGCCCCACCAGTTTTTAAAATTTTGCGAAGATTTGTCAACCAGCGCAAAAGTTATTCCAAATAGAATGTTGCGGATTTCCTATGAAAAATAGGTACTAACTATGACTACCTACTGGCAATCGCCAGTAGGTAAATATATATATATTACATATATATATGTATGTTATAGGTAGGACCTAGTTTCCATAGGAAAAGCGTTCTTTGACTTGCCTGTATCATTGGCGTTGTTTGACGAATCTTCACAAAATGTTCCCAAAAAAGTGTGCTGATGATTCTTGTTCCACGGGGAAATTTTCGAGGTGATCTGTCAAACAGGGGCAGAGAAAAAGGGGGGTAAAAAAGACATGCATTCCCATGCTAATACCCATAGGACAGTGAGACACAGTTACCGACAAAACTGCTGTACTAAATTACACCAAATTTGGCAGGGTGGTAGATGTAGGTCCAGGGTAGTGCCTTTTTGTGATGTGGTGTAAATCCGTCCAGTAGTTTTAGCGATATTAGCCAAAACAAGTCGTAGTGGTGGCCCTCAGGGTCCCCCTGGCGACCTCCACCTTCCCGGGGGCAAGTTAATTTTTTAGGTCTCGCCTATACGAAGCAAAAGCGAAGCTTTTGCATCTAGGGCGAGACAACTTATGCAATCACTTTCAGGGGAATGTAGACAGCAGACTGTCACAAGCTTCTCCTGCCGGAGATTGTAGCTCGTGAGCGCGCACGCCGCCGTCCCTGATATTCCCATGCACAGAAAGGCTCCCGCACACATGCGCACATACACACACTGCATACACACACACACACGCACCCCCCTTAAAGAAAGGCTCACGCACGCATGCGCACATACACACACTGCATACACACACACACACGCACCCTCCCTTAAACAGACACACTCGCAGACAGACACACGCACGCACAGACACACTACAACAGACACATGCGCACACCCCACCCCCACTCACCCCTCCTCCTCCTCAACACACTCACCTGTTCTGGCGGTGCTCGGCGGCGGTTCTGCCTCTCGGGCGGCGGTTGCGCTTTGCGGGGCTCTCTCACCACATGAGAGCCCCGCCTTCCCCATGCGCCCGGCCGCTCTTCACCCGGTCCCCCATCTCGGGACCGGGACTCGATCAGGAGCCCTCGGGGCTCCTCTGACAGTGGCTTCTCTCTCGCGCCGCGATGGGGGCGGGACTTCCAGTTGGGGCCGCGCTGCGATTGGCCGGCTGCCCAACCGCTTCCGGGTCGTCGCAGGCAGCGCGGCGGCCCGGCGGGAACTTGAAGAAACTCCTGGGCTGCGGTGGTGAATTAAAGGCACACGAGGGTCAGCCTGGAGTGCTGCATATTAAGTGTGTATAGGTGTTCCAAGTTTGGTAAAGTAGTGAGCAGGTTTCTAAATTTGGCCTTTGTCAACTATAGTGACTCAGCTTCTGTCAGCAAACCACTTTGTCATGCCTTTAATACATCTACGAGGTGATGCTGCCCGGTGAGCAGCTGTTCGGCGACTACGTGGGCAGCCTGGGCGGGAGCAACAGCACGCACGTGGTGGTCTACGACGGCGACCATTTGGGCTCCTTCTACGCCCCGCGGGCCTGGTGGATGTTCCGGGCCTTCGGGTGTCGGTGCTCAACGGCGGCTTCCGGAACTGGGTGCGGGAGGGCCGCCCCGTGACTGCGGAGGCCAGCCCTGTAACTGCGGAGGCCAGCAGGCCCGAGCCGCCCAGTTCAAGGCCACGCTGGACGGTCGGCTGATCAAGAGCTTCGAGGAGCTGTTGGAGAACCTGCGTACCAAAAGCTTCCAGGTGGTGGACTCCAGGTACGAGGGCCGGTACCGTGGCACCGAGCCGGAGCCCGGGCAAGGTGAGAGTAGGACCAGTGGTCCGTCAGCAGGAAGCACTGCCAGGAAAGGGGGCAGTGACTTACTCACCTAGATTGCATACAAACATCTTCACTGTGATGATTGTCCATCCACACACGCCCAGGGCTGTACAATTAGCCATCCGTGTATAGTCCCCTTCTGACGTGCGGGTATACACGCACTAGCAGGCCGTGGCATGCATTGACATCCACATACACAGACTATTAAACACTGATATATATTCACTTCACTCGGGGGCACCACCACATCACTTGGGGGCGCCACCACATCAGTCGGGGACACCACCACATCACTCAGGGACACCGCCACATCACTCTGGGACACCGCCACATCACTCAGGGACACCGCCACATCACTCAGGGACACTGCCACATCACTCGGGGACACCGCCACATCACTCGGGGATACCACCACATCACTCGGGGATACCACCACATCACTCCGGGATACCACCACATCACTCAGGGGCACCACCACATCACTCTGGGGCACCACCACATCACTCTGGAACACCACCACATCACTCTGGAACACCACCACATCACTCTGGGACACCACCACATCACTCTGGGACACCACCACATCACTCGGCCACACCACCACATCACTCAGGCACACCACCACATCACTCAGGCACACCACCACATCACTCAGGGACATTACCACATAACTCAGGGACATTACCACATAACTCAGGGACATTACCACATAACTCAGGGACATTACCACATCACTCTGGGACACCACCACATCACTCAGGGGCACCACCACATCACTCAGGGACATTACCACATCACTCAGGGACATTACCACATAACTCAGGGACACAACCACATCACTCAGGGACACTACCACATCACTCAGGGACATTACCACATCACTCAGGGGCACCACCACATCACTCAGGGACATCACCACATAACTCAGGGACACTACCACATCACTCAGGGGCACCACCAACACATCACTCTGGGGCACCACCAACACATCACTCTGGGGCACCACCAACACATCACTCTGGGACACCTCCAACACATCACTCTGGGACACCTCCAACACATCACTCAGGGACACCTCCAACACATCACTCTGGGACACCTCCAACACATCACTCAGGGACACCTCCAACACATCACTCTGGGACACCTCCAACACATCACTCTGGGACACCACCAACACATCACTCTGGGACACCACCAACACATCACTCTGGGACACCACCAACACATCACTCTGGGACATTACCACATCACTCTGGGACACCACCACATCACTCAGGGGCACCACCACATCACTCAGGGACATTACCACATCACTCAGGGACATTACCACATAACTCAGGGACACAACCACATCACTCAGGGACACTACCACATCACTCAGGGACATTACCACATCACTCAGGGACATTACCACATAACTCAGGGACACTACCACATCACGCTGGGACACCACCAACACATCACTCTGGGACACCACCAACACATCACTCTGGGGCACCACCAACACATCACTCTGGGGCACCACCAACACATCACTCTGGGACACCTCCAACACATCACTCTGGGACACCTCCAACACATCACTCAGGGACACCTCCAACACATCACTCTGGGACACCTCCAACACAACACTCTGGGACACCTCCAACACATCACTCTGGGACACCTCCAACACATCACTCTGGGACACCACCAACACATCACTCTGGGACACCACCAACACATCACTCTGGGACACCACCAACACATCACTCTGGGACACCACCAACACATCACTCTGGGACACCACCAACACATCACTCTGGGACACCACCACATCACTCTGGGACACCACTCAGGTGCACCACCACTTCACTTGGGGGCACCACCACTGCACTCGGGGACACCACCACAGCACTCGGGGACACCACCACATCATTAGCCAGGCACACACCACCAGCTGTCAGTGCACTCGCAACCACTGCATCACTCAGCGCAACCACTGCATCACTCAGCACCACCACAGCATCACTGGTTCAAATATGTTCTCTCAATGTTTCAAGCTTTATTACAAATGTCACAAAAAGATGTTAATATTTCACTTCTGTTCTTGGATTTTCGTCACAATAAAATACACTAAACATAATGTTCACAAAAGTTATTTACAAAAGTTTAAGCTATTGCCATTATAAATTAGAATCACTTTTAAGTATTAATTATTCAAAAGAAATAAAAGCCATTTTTTTTGTAATATCAACACATGTAAGTCACGTAAATACAAAACATGTTGCATTACCAATGCTATAGGTGTCACATTTGTGAATGTTATAACTATTGGCATTGTAAATGACAAAGCTATTAATTACGTTATTTAAAAAAAACACAAATAAAAAATGTGTCATTTACCATACCAATAGCTCCAACTTTCCTAATGCGAGACCTATTGCATTGCAAATGCTTGTTTAATGGAAGGGGGCTGGTCACCCCCCCTCCTTGGCTGTTTTCAGACCTGGGGACTGCCATCGCCCATTGTAGGCTCTTGCTATATCGCAGGGCTAACCCCTGGGTCATAGCTGTTTGCTGTAGCCTGGTGAAGCTTTTCTGCTTCTGCCAAGCCACAGCAAATGTTCCAGTTCCAGAAAGCAAGAGCATTAAAAATGCTCTTGCTTGCTGGAAGTGGAGCAGAATTGATTTCACACACAGGGAGCTGCCTTTCCAGCAGCTCCCTGTGTGTGAAAACAATGCTGGCTCCCGCAGGAGGCAGAGAGATGGCAGGGATCATGGGGGGGCTACAGGCTTACCCGCGCTCTTAGTGAAGTAGGTGCCCTGAGGGCACCTACTTAAAGATGGCCAAATGCCATGGAATGGGGTCAGGACCGAAATTGACCTGGGGACGGAGGCTGCGTAGCCCCCTCCCCGTCTCTCAATTGTCAGGTCATGGGGGATGGGAGTGGGGCAAAGTGGCCCCACTGCCCTAATAATATTTTTTTTAAACCACGCCCCGGAGGATGGGGTCCCCTGGGCCGAAATCAGTCGAGGGAGGAGGGCCTCATTGCCCCCTTCCACTAAATATGTTTTTTAGAAGCCTAACACCAGGGGATGGTGTCCCTGGGGCCGAAATTAGCCCAGGAAGGGGAGCCACATGGCCCCAATTCCAAAAAGGCCTGGCCCCAGGGAATAGGGACCCCGGGCCCGAAATTGGCGCAGGTAGGAGGGGCACGTGGCCTCCTTCCCTAAAATAACAAAAAACAACTTTTAAAAGAAGGCCCTAGCAAGTTGCCGGAGGCCCCACCCCTTTCTCCACCCTCTGCAAACATGCCTCCTGGTGCACTACTGGTTGGGGGATGAAGTGGCTTGGATTCTGAGGGTCTTTGAGAGCTAACAAGCCCTCCTGTTACCTCCAGTAAGTCCCACACACTGGGATTGCTTTAAGGTCTTCATAGGCTTTGCCCCTTTTCTCCACCACTATGCAAATGCCCCTCCTGTACAACTACTGGTTTGTGGATGAAGTCCTCTTGGATGCTACGGGTCCTTGGGGGCCAAGAAGCCCTCCTGCTACCTCCAATAAGTCCAACACAGCAGGATTCCTGAGAGTGGTTGGAGATCCTGCCCCCTTTGTCTACCACTCGGCAAACGCTACTTCTAGTTATAAAACCGTAGACATTCACCTAAAAAAACCAAAGGTTACAGGAACGTTAGAGTTAGGAAACAGAATTTTTTTAAACGTTAGAAATTCACTTAAAAAAATCCAGGGATTTTATAGTCAGGAAATAGAATTAGAAAAACCTGGAAAAAAACAAAGGTTACTCGGATGTAATAGTTAGGATAAGATTTTACTCATACAAATCCATAGAAATTCTGCCGTTATGGTTACCTGAGCTAACTATATCTTAAGCCCCTGCAATGCACTGCTTCTGACCACACATGGTCAGTGACGTAAGTGATGACATCACTGATGACATCTCAAATGACATCAGTAATGATATCCACAGAACCACTCACATACCCATTCACACCCCATACAACCTCTTGAACACCCACTCACACATCCACACAACCACTCACATACCCATTTACAGACCCATACCAGGTCTCACACACCCACTCAATCCTCCATACTCTCTCACAACCTACTCACTCACTCATGCAGCCACTCACACAACTATTCACTCGCCCATACAGCCACTCATACAACCAGTCACTCGCCCATACAGCCAATCACATAACCACATGCTCACCCATACAGCTACTCACACTCCCACTTTTTACCTACATAGTCACTAACAAACCTACTCACTCATCCATACAGCCTCTCAAGGCAGCCACTCACTCACCCATACAAGCACTCACAAACCCACACTTACATACCCATTCACACATCTACACAAGCACACATCCGCTCACTCACCCACACAGCCATTCACACATAAACTCACTTAACCAAACACCCACTCGAACAGCCGCTCACCCACATATACAGCCACATATACATGCAGTCATTCACTCATACAGCCATTCTGACACTCACTGACTTACCCATACAGTCACTACATACCTGCTTACCCACCCATAAAACCACTCACACAGACACTCACTCACTCACCCATACAACCACTGGCGCACCCACTCTCTCACCAATACAGCCACTCACACAACAACTCACTCCTCCACACACCTATTCACACACCCACTTATTCACACATACAGCCACTCACACACAAGGATACATACAGTCATGCAGAAACTCACATAATATACATTAGAAGTAGTATCACTCAATTCCTATCTAACTATAACGTCACTGTATACCTTGGTTTTTTTCAGTGAAAAAATATATATATATATTCATCTAAAAACTAGGGGTTACAGGGACGTTATAGTTAGGTTCAGATTTTACATGCGCAAAACCATAGAAATTCATCACTTATAGTTATCTCAAGTAACTGTAACTCATGCCCTAAGGTAATTATAACTTGCGCCCTCATCATGCACAGCTTTCTCATCAATAACTTCACTCCAAATGTTGCAGTTATATTATCAATGATGTTATAGGAGATGTTATGAGTGATGTAATATGTGGAGTACTTAGCAGTGCATGTATAAGTCGCAAGTTATAGTTACCTTGGGGTACGAGCTACAGTTACTTGAGATAACTATAACTATAAGTGCTGAATGTAACATTTGTTTGTTAGTGAATTTTTAAGTTTTTTTAAAACATTTTATTGAAATTGTTGTATGAGTGTGTGGTGGGTGTGTTAGTGCATATGTGACTGGCTGTATGGGTCTGTGAGTGAGTCTGTGAGTGACTGTGAGTGACTGTGTGGGTCTGTGAATGGGTGTGAATGGCTGTGTGGGTGTCTATGTGGGTGTGCAAGTGTGTGAGTGGGTGTGTGAATATCTCAATGGGTCTTAGAGTGGGTATGTGAGGGGTTCTCTGGGTCTTTGAGTGGGTGTTTGAGTGATTATATGAGTATGTGAGTGGTTTCTGGGTCTGTGGGTGGGTGTGTGAGCAGCTGTATGGGTGTGTGAGTGGTTTTCTGGGTATCTGAGTAGGTGTGTGAGTGGTTTTCTGGGTCTCTGAGTGGGTGTGTGAGTGGTGTTCTGGTCTGTCAGTGGGTGTGTGAGTGGCTGTATGGATGTGTGAGTGTTTGTTTTGGTGTTTGAATGGGTGTGTGAGTGAGTATGTGAGTGAGTCTGTGAGTGGGTGTATGTTTCTTTTAATTGGGGCTGGATTCACTATGAATTCACAGGAGGCTGCGCTGAATGCTGCGGTGGATCCACAGATCCTTGCCGCCAAAAAGAAAACGTTTTTGAACGATTTCTTGCCCATGAGGGGTCCCTAACATACCCCTCAATCAGTCCTATTGGGTGAGGATAACTCTATCCTGAGCCTGTATAATATCCTATTCCAGTTTATTCCCATTCCCCTCTAGAACCGTGTCCCGATTGACAAAATGAGGCCGCAACCTTTCCTTCAGCTTGCAGCCAGCTAATCATGGCATTGCTGTTGGGTCGTGGATCCTCATATTTGTTATGGGTAAAGCCAAAAGGCTTTCTCCATAAAAATAAAAAAAAATGCTGTGCAGAGAAATAAATGTGCATTTGCAAATGGGGCTCCAACCCCCTTTGTGCAGGTTTCTCTGCTATGACGAGCTCTGCAGATTGGAGATAGGACACCACAGGACATGCCACTTGACATTCCTTATAATACAGTGGAAACCTGTCGCTTGCACTTCTTTCCCAGTGTTCTACTGAGAACTGTTGGTGAATAGGAAATAGATGTAAAAATATGATCTGACAGAGGAATAAAGCCACCTGTTATGTTTATTTTCACGAATCGGTCTCAAAGTATTTCCCTGGAGTAAAGGTTGCTTTCTTGAGGAACATTGTTCACAAATCTACATTAATATCTCCCTGTCAATGCCTATCAGAGATTACCAACAGGTTAATTGTGAGCTATCCGTAACTCGGTGCCTGCCTCTGAGTAGCATCTACATAAGTGCCTGTCAACTGGTGTGAAAATATACAGCTGCCCTTTTGCTACGGCTGTACATTAAAAGATTGTGTACCCTGTTATGTAGCGCCGGTGAAGTTTACAGTGCAGAGAACCCTCCTCTGAAAATATTCTTTATTTCCCCACTTTTCTCCTCTGCAATCCCCCTCCTCGTCTCTCTCTCTCTCTCTCCTTTTCCGCTATGTATAGCCTTTCCTTTCATGTACATTTTTTCTGCCCTCTTTCTTAGTGTTTCTCCTTTCTTCATCTTTCTCTTTCTTGCTATGGTATTCTTTCTCTACGTCTATCCTTCTTCCTTGCCTTTCTCTTTTTCTTCCTTTATTTTTTCCTTTCTTTCTCTTTCTTGCTTTTCCTTGCTCTTCTTTTTGTTTCCCCTTCTCCTCTCTTCCTAAGCTTTTCTCATTTCTTTTTCTTTAGTCTCACCTTATTTGTTCTTTCCTACTTTTTTCTTTTACCTTTTCTTCTTCATTCCTTCTTTCTTTAATTTTCTTATTTGTTTACTCCTCTCTTTTCTCACTATTTATTCACTTCATTTTGTATTCTCCTCTTCTTCACTCTTTTTTCGTCTGCTGCATTCTTAAGCTTCCCTTCTTCCCTACTTCCGAAATTTCTTCTTATTTCTTTTTCATCTTTCTTCATTTTTTGTTTTTCTTCCTTTCTATTTTGTCTGCTTTTCTTGTACATTCTTTTCCGTTTCTTTCCGTTTCCTTTTCTCTTTTTACTGTCTGTGCTCTTTTCCTTTTTATTTCTTTACCTTTCTTTTTGAACCCTACTCCGTTTCTTTATTTCTTACCCTCTTCTTTCCTTTTCTTTTTCTATGATCTCCTTTCTTTTTTCTACCTCCGTACTATCCTTTCTTCCCCTTTCTTTCTTCCCTAATTCTTTTATTTTCCTTCCTCAAATCTTCCTTTTTCTTCCCTCTTTCCTTTAGCTTCCCTCCATTCCCTATTGCTCTTCCCTTTCCCCCTTTTTTTTCTTTCTTTATTTCTTAGTAACGTTTTCCCTCTCTTTCTCTTTCTTCCTCTCTTTCCTTTCTTTCTTCTGCATCTCTTTCTTTTTGACTTTTTCTTCTTAATTTGCATTCCTTCCTTTCTTTAGGTATGCTTATGTTTTATAAGTGAAATATCTTCAAGCATTTATTTGTGTGGCATGACAGTCTGTAAGGTATACAATGATAAGTTATTGCAGAAATGTGTTGCATGACAATGGAACCAAAATACCTAGGAGACATTCACCTCACAGTGATTCATAAACAAGAGTAACTGGAGAAACGTGAACCTTTGAGAAGCCCCAGGTAACCCTTTTGTGATATGGCTTTTGTGACAATGCTGTATGCCCACTAGAGCAGAACTGTGTGTACTTGAGTGGCCATGATAAAATTGTGCACCATTTTACAATCTTTATGTTGAACAGTAACTCCGGAAACTTTTCAGTGATCAGAACTAGCTCCACTATAGGATCGGTTGAGACACCTGCTGTAAATTATGTTCTCGTGGTGGTGCAACTGTATTTAAAACTTGTAAGTGGCAGGAATAATGTGAATCACAGATTCTCAACTATGTCATACATGAACTACATAACAGATATCAAGGCTACAACAGACCTGTAATGCTATCTCAGAATTCTGATAACATTTACGAAGCACTAAATCTTCAACTTTGACATGGTTTATTATAATAGTACCAGAAACATAAAATGTTATAGAGCACAACAATACACAATTACCAGTTAAGTATTTTTTTACGTCTCCACATTCACCCTATCTACGTTTATCTCTCTTTGAGGTATAAATCAGAAATCTGTGGAGGAAACTACTTTTTTGTTGCTCTTTTTACTGCCTAAAGTGTTTGAAGTGGTAGGTTTGTAAAAGTATTGCCTGAAAGTCCACAACTCTACATTTTTAACAAGAATGGATATATTGTTTCCGAAAAATATAGGCAGCTCATAAGGTTGATTTACTGAAAGTGAGGTTTGAACTTTAAAAATATGGCCACTAACTGATGACTATAAAAATCAGTTTTCACTTGTCTGTTAAAACGTGAAGGACATTTTGATTCTTCCTGATGAATTCGGCAAAAATGAGAATATTGTGCTTGATTAAACTGATACATTAATAATTGCCTTACGTTTCATAGCTAGTAAAAATGAGCAATGCAAGCACTTTTTGCAAATGAAATTCCCCAGTAAAACTCAATATGTGATTTTTCAAGTTGAGTGAAAGAACTCTAAAAGATGTTCAACTTATTTTGCTGAAAAAACTGCAAACTTTCAGTTTTTCATTTTTTTCTGCTCTACTATTTTGTGTATTGTATTCTTGCAATTTTTTATTATTTAGCAAATTTCGTGATTTTTGAAAACTAAGTCATGAAATTTCACACACCTTTAGAGTCAGTAAATTTCACACATCCTTGAAATCAAGAAGAACGGTGCACGTCTCGTAATTTATCACTTCCTGAGATGTTGTCCTCTGGCAGGTGTGTTCTTGGACCTTACTCCTTTTTGAGCAAAGTTAAAAAAAACATAGAAAGTCATACAAGTAAAGAAGGCTTTCCGGGGTAAAAGAAAAATTTGCCCACAAGTTGTGTGAAGTCCACAAGCTCTCCTAATGTGCAATGGTTAGAAATGTTCAACTTTACCAGCAGAATTTTCATTTCACAAACTCATATATTTGGTACAGAATACCCGAAAATCCTGAGCTGTCCATATAAATTAAACAAGAAAATGGTATTAAAAATACTTTTGGGTTAAATAAGTAACAATGATGAAATTCCACAGAATGTTTTACTTTTCATGGCACAGAAATTTGATTAGTGCATATAAAAACATATTTTATCTGTGCTCAGAGCTCATTATTTACTTTTGCACTGCTTATTTATATCACTGTTAGGGCCTGATTCAAAGAACCTTTCCTGGTGTAAGTCAGACACTTTAAGCAATTGTAACATATGCAAATGTAATTTGAGAAGGAACCATAAAAGCATATGTACAGAAGCATGTATTACATCTGTATGTAATATACTCACTCATGCATAGGTTTTGCACATTTAATTTTATTCTTAGGCAATGATAAAACGCATTCCTAGAGTTGTGTCTGTCATAAGGGGTATCCTAAGTAAAGGTGCTTAGCGAGCACTCAGCATTAACTTTGCAAGTATTCACTAGTATTTCAATATCCAGTGCTTTGCTGAATGTTTGTTACACCAGAAAAATGTAAGAGTGTGCTATTGAAAGTGTGAAAAAGTGCACCAGTAACCTCGATTTTACAGGGTGGTGGCTTGGAGAAAGGGAAGTTAACTTAATGAAAATATCTTAGAGTTAAAAGGAAAAAAGAAAAAATTTTCTAGGCTTTAGCAAAAGAATTCCGTTTTTTTATTTTTATAAAGTCTTCCATGGGCTTTGATCAGCAGAGGACAAACTTTGCATCATTTCCCAAAAATTAATTTCAAACACACAGCTGCTTACCTTCTGCTACACGAAAACACAGAATGTAGTAATTGAATTGAAAATGTTATATGAAGGATGGCAAAATATCACGTATCTGCATATGACTAGCTGCCATCTACTTGTGGCATTTCCGTCAACTTCAAACTATCAAAACGTTCAACCTTAGCAGCCATCAAAATGACAGACACCTCGAAAGGACAGTACAAGATATAAAATAGAAATATAACTTGCTAACACAAGTGATAAATCCTAACTAACACTCTTTGCATCTCACAGCAGCACCACTACTGACTAGCACACTGAGTACCCTGAAATAACTGAAAGAATGCATTACATTCTATATAAAAATTTCAAATAAATCATTTCACCGACCAATGTAAATCTAACTGAAGTTGGGCCTCTAAAACAGCTGAAATGTGACATAGTAGTCCAACATTATAAGCAAATTAATTAATAACTATTATTAGCACGTAGAAGCGGGAAACAAACTGACTGGTGCACACGAAACATTAGCAGAAATAATTTTTTGCCTGGTTTTCTTTTTAATGTATTTTTTCTCTCTAGTTTTAATTGTCGGCTTGCATCATAGCCAAACAATTATTTGAAACAAACAGTTTCCACCTTCTGTGACATGTGAACCCAGAATATATTACGCTTTAAAAAAGACACTCCATTTTTTCCATTTTTGAATTGTAGGAAAATAACAGTGGATTTGGAGCCTTATGTAGGAAAGTAACATAAACTAATGGTAGGACCCCAGTAAATGTGATTCGAGAGCAGCAGCATAATTATATCTATCCTTAATTGTCACATAAGTCAAGAACTCTTGAATATTTTGCATCTTTCAACAAAAAACATGTTTTCTTCTTCAAATGGGTAAAAGTGTGCTAAGATTCATCTTTATATTGCACACTGTTTTAAAAATAGCAGTTTTTTCAAAATGCCACTTAAAATTTGTAAGGCTTTCCAGTATGTTGGTTTGCTTTAGGATGTCTTGAATCTTAAAGTGCCTCCTAATGTAACATGTGTAGAATTAACATTCAATATGGCATATAGAATTAAAGGACTATTCCCTAATAGAAAGGGTTGCTTCCAGAGAAAATACGCTGATTTAACCCGAATCGGCGGACAGGTTTCACAGAAAACAAGTTTCAAATTATTTTTATGATTTTTAAAACTGTGTACATATAGACTTCTTTCCTGCTGAGTGGAACTCTGGCTACATTTTACACGAGCTATTTTACTCTTAAGAGGTGAAAAACACAGTGTTAACACAATTGTGTTCATTTTCTTCCATGTAAGACAAAATTAATATACATTTTTAACAGTGGCAACAAAATCTGCAAATTTCTTTCTTTACAAAAATCCACGTGTTTTCTGTAAAAATGTGAGCTTTTTTGCAACAATATTTTAAAATGTAAAATTAACTTGATAATGCTACAGGCATTTAACTTGCTTCGTTTTCACGTTATACAACACAAATTCAGTGTTCTTAACGCTTAATTGGCCTTTCATTTGCTGGATAAGTTTGTTATAGCTGTTGCCTAAACTGGACCTCTATTGCTGCCTAATTCCAATGGTCCAGTCTATAAATTGCAGTACTTAATATATCTACTCTGTATTCTATATCTATGAGGCTGAGAAAACGTTTACTATTAATTTAAATAAATAGAAAAGGTAAAGCCTATTACTTCAGTGCCCCCATACTCCAGCAACTTTGTCACTTCTGTGTTTACCTTCACAATCTTTCTCAAAATTTGTGAGTGGACGACATATATCTGTTAAGGTTCAGTGTGTATTAGTTAAGAGCAGGCAAATTTATACCTTACCAATAAGTCATCTCCTGTAGAACCTAGGTTCTACAACGTATAGAAAATACAGAAAATAAAAAAGTAAATGTGAAACGTATCAAACAGACTGAAATGCACACATTAAGGTTCTTTTTTTACAATAATCACATTCTAGTGATATACAAAGGTCTATATTGCCCTAACTAATGAATAACATCAGGTTATGTAATATTAAAAGTACGCATCCTGATCCTGATTTTAGTAAGTCTTGACAGCACTACTGGTCATGTGTTGGTGAATTGATTATTCTGAATGAGTTTACTTTTTTGTAATACTTTTATGTGAATATTGTAAGAAGGACCTCAATTTATTTTATTGTTTTTCTGGGTTTTACAAATAATGTGTTACCTTGACAACCAAAGTTCTATAGGATGTGAAATGTCAATAGTTTAGCACTTTGGGTACCTTTGACTAATATGCTCCAGACTTTGGAAATATAGATTTTGGACAATTCGGTATTTGTGATAATATATGTTCTTTAGTTACTAGTATTCATGAATATATTTTAGTGTTG
Organism: Lissotriton vulgaris; assembly: GCF_964263255.1. Classification (NCBI taxonomy): domain Eukaryota; kingdom Metazoa; phylum Chordata; class Amphibia; order Caudata; family Salamandridae; genus Lissotriton; species Lissotriton vulgaris. Next base: position 1,138,920,340 of record NC_141695.1, on the reverse strand, counting down.
GTGTCTGCATTTCAGCCAATAAATATTTTACCACACTGAAGAACTTCGTTTGTTTTCAATTCATTTCCTTATTGTTTCAGTGTGCATTGGAAACGTAGATTTGTTAGGCATACAGTTTAAATGTGTAATCTTTGTAAAGTAGTTTAGTGATGAGCATTTGCTTGTGTTATGTTGTCAATTTTCCTACACATATATAGATATTAATTAAATAGTTTGATCATTTCGTACCCCTACCTTTATTTGTTCATCACAATTCACATTTTATTTTCATAAATGTACATTTGTTAGACAAAGGGTATATTTTGAAGAGGGAATCCATAATTAATTTAGATAACAGTATGTTTTTGAAAACTGAAGTGCTTATTTATCCAAATATACTTTTGTGACTCCATGTTAAATGTGATCAGGACAGGTAACAAAGGATGATTCGTACTGGTACATCCAAAATGGCCTATTGAACCCTGTGCAGTTTGTGTTTTCTGGATGCACACCATGCAAATTCCATATAAATTCAGCCCTTTCTTAAGCTCTTTTTTTAAACATGACCAGACATTTTTCAACATTTTTAATTGCATCCATGTTACAAATGAAATCTAGTTTCTTGTCCTTGTGATAAGACATGCAGGAAATGTATGATTATTTCATTATTAAAACTGTTCAGGAAGTCACTTAAACTGTGTCTAAATTAATGAAATAATTTTCTAACACTCAATGAATTTCCCTATTCCAAATACATCTGACTTTTCACTAAGTTATTTTAAATTTTATGAACTTTAGTTCAAAATTGCCAACATTGTAGAGAAAACTAATTTTCTGTGAAAAGCATACTGTTGCATTTACTATACTGCTAATTTATGCAGTGAATTAAGGGTTGTCATTTACGTTACAGTCTTAATAAATGGATTACTATTTCTTAACATAAAATAACAATAATTATTGATTTTTTGCACGTGTGTTTGTGTGTGTGTGTGTGTGTTTTAGTGTGTGACTGTGTTTGTGACTCATGCAATCATGTCAATTAATATAAAAATAAATAATGTGCAACGAATAATATGTTCTAATAACACAATCTTAATCTTTTAGAATTCCGTAGTGCAAGCTTCATGCCTGCATTGTAGTCTTACTGTGTATCATGTCAAAAGAATCCACCAATGCCTTTACAGAAAGAATAGATACAATTGTCAATAATATCTCCTATTCCTACAGACAGATACTCAGAATGTAATATTTTTTTAAGTCCATCTTGAACGTACCATTCTGTCCCTCTCCTTCATAATATATCTTCATGTGTTTGTGCCATGCTGCATTATTATGTGTAGCAGTTATAAAAAAAGATGTATTTAAATTGAATCAGGCTGCAAGGTGCTTAAGTTCCACATTGAACAAAAATAACACTGAGTATGTCTTGTGAAAATTTGCAGGATTCTTTTTCTCTGCCACATCATTATAACGTATTCTGTGAGACATTAGGTAGTATTTTGTGATGTAATTTACAGTCTACTGCGGTACTAACAGGAAACTGTAACCTTTGTATGCCAATAATAAATGTCTGACTGTGCATTTATTAGAACATTTTGTCTAAATGACATATATTATTGATCCACATTTTTTAATGACATGGCAGAAAAATATGTACTTGCATATACATAAACAACGACTTACGAGCCATTATACATTATCAACGCAGATCACATTTAACACACGTGTGTGTATGTATGTGTGTGTGTCTATCTATATCACACGTTTGTTTAACTTCAAACTCATAGAACAGAGATATGGAACATGTTCTGCCACTTTTTTAATTGCACAAAAGCAAGTCCATCATTTCGTACATCATAGAAAAAATACTTTAAATAAATCCTCCAGCACATTGTACCTATAGTGCGTTTAAATATTAACGTTCAGTCAGTTCTCTTCTTCCAATAGTGCTTAACTGGACTGAGTGCACCATTCTGCAGTCTCTGAGCTAAAGTCAGCCTTACCCAAACTGCTAATGCTACTGTTTTAAAATCCGATTTGTAGAAACATAAGATATAAAATTGTCTTTTAAAATGCCCAAATCAGTATTTTACCTACATGTCTCTTTATAAGGCATCATTATTAAACTGCAATTATATTATTTAAACGGTAATAACATATACACTGTGTTGTCCATTCGATGATATAGCAATAAAAACATGCATCGAACAACAAAAAGAACATATCACCTGGTTTGCGGTTTAAAAAAGTACCTGTGAACTAGACGCATATTCTTCTATTAGATGTAACCTCTTTGAATGTACAAACATCATTCTTCTTAAGTTGAAAAAGCTCCTGCTAAGGATATTTTCTATCAAGTTAATATAAATAAATTGACAAGTCTGTGTATGCAACCATGATTCACTTTCAATATTGGCCGTCTTTATTTACTTACAGAAATCTAGGACAATTTTACAAGAGATTTCTATCTTCTGATTTAGGTCCTTTCTCTCTTTGTATGGACTTGACCATGTTGGATGTTGAAAACAAACCCCATCCAAACATCTCATTGACTATGGCTTGGAATCAAGTGAGATCTCTGCCAGTTACTGTGATCTCCGATTGTCTCCCTCTGTCCTTCATATGCACAAGTGCAACCACACTGTACATGATGTGCTGGGTCTTTTGTAGTCTGTAGTTTATGTTTACTCAGTCACGCAACATCGGGCATCCTACTTTGGTCAACATTCTACCAAGCTCTGATCCCATGCAGTGTAGAAACCCCATTGGTCTGCTGGATTGGAGTCTGTCCGGAGGCCATGTCCCCAACACCAAAGTTCATGAAGTTACTGCTGGTGGTTGAAGGCTGCATGGTCTGCATGGATGGATAGCTGCAGTTATAGTTGGCATTGCATGCAGGACTGGCATAGTTGCTATAGGATGGGTAACTGTTGTAAGGGTATGGGTTGAGACTGACATTGTATGGGGAAGACTCTCCAAGGCAGGGTTTGCCATCTCTGACCAGCACGGGAACAGCAATCCTTCTGGGGGGTGGGAGCCCCACCATTTCCAGGGTCTGGTCCTGCCGCTGTCTCTTACACTTGTACCTTCTATTTTGAAACCAGATCTTGACCTGTGTAGAGGTTAGCTTGAGGACATTGGCTAGATGGTCCCGCTCTGGGGCTGACAGATACTTCTGCTGCTTGAACCTCCGTTCCAGTTCATAGACCTGGGCCTGGGAAAAGAGCACCCGAGGTTTCCGTCTCTTTCGTTGTCTTGGGCGCTCTGCATCTTCAAGGTCCCGCTTAGCTTGTTCCATGTTTTTCTGCAGAGAGCAAACTAGAAAAAAAAGTATTTTAAAATCACTATATTATTCTGAGGCATACACATGTATTTGTACCTTAAACTGAGATAAAAAAAATATACATTTTCAAACTTGGAATGTTTGTATAAAATACTACATGCCATAATAATCAAACCCATCAAAGCAATGTTCTACGATTTAAATATATTGAAAAAGATTAACAAATACAGCAAAAACAAGTTCTAACTTGCATACTGTTTTGGGCACTACCTAGGGTACAAGTATATTTTAGACAAAAATGTTTTAGATGCGTTGACATACAAGCTGATGGCAATGTTTGCGTACAAGGTACTTACTTCCACTTTCCCGAATAAAAGAAAACAGCTGTGTTTTTTTCATTTTTTTTCCATAAGGAAGAAAGTCCTCAAAACTGTTTTCCATATGCATTTTCCCAAAATATATTAAGAATGACCTTGAGCTCAGTGGTCCTCCTGTGAACTTCCATTAGAGTCTAGAGTTCCCCTTCTTCACATCCCTTCTACAGCAGACTATTTCTGCCTCAAGAAAGTTGAGGAAACCTAGGGGCCTATTGACAAAGGCATTTTGGAGTAAACAAAGTAGTTAAGTAGTTCTCCTTCCACACTCTTTTGCGTACTCTTATGTGCCTTTCTAAATTGTCCCCAAAATATCTAAAATGGGAATAAAATCGAAATATTTGGAGAATATTTATATACATTTAGTAGAAAGAGAAAGGAGTGTGCCCTTTCTATCTGAGAGGCACATGAACCTTTCAGGGACTAATAAAGTATGTGAAAGCGCACTCCTGTAGTTATACTTCCTGTACTCATAAATCCTTTGTGAATCGTACCGCTAGTATTTTAGAGCTAAGCAGCAAATATTTCCAAAAAGCACTTGAGAAATGTATAGCAACTTCAATGGTATTTTGAAGCTAAATAAATATATGCCAAATTAGTGTAATTTTATGTTTTGCTATCTTAAAGTGTTTGTAACACCATCTTGGCACCAGCAGAGATTTTGGATAATACTACCTTGGGGAAAGAAACAACAGAGCAAGAGAAGAGAAAAAAGAGATTAGAGACCGCATAAAAATAGTTTGAAAACTGAACCTACCAGCAGAATGAATGTGAGAGCAGATAGTTCTTTTTTCTGCCTGCCAAGTGTGGTTAGCTCTTTAAACAGATGTATCTTTATGGGTAGCCAAGATGCGACATAATTTAGCGCTTTCAATAGAGAGGGATCAGTGGATGAAACTCATTTGGATCTTAAAGTTAATGATACAGGTCAAAATGTTTAACCATTTTTTTTTACTATCAACATTTTCCTGGGATGAGTCGAACACCAAAGAAATGTTTGTACCGAAAAGTCTGCACGCTGCAGTTCCAAACCCTTCATAATCTACACAAAGGAGGGTAGGGAGGCAGAGCGGGAACACTGCAAAAGCTCTAGGGCTCCATGCACAGACAGATCTACTGAAATCACAGAGAGACCAACCTGACTTTGGGTCAAATCCTAATGTCAAATTAAATTAGGTGCTAAAAGTGGGCAATGAATAGTTGTCTGTCTTAGAAATGTGTGCCAGAGGGTGTGCCGCAAGAACAAACTCATGCACACAGCCCTTGCTCTCCTTGATGGCACAGAATCTTGCATTTTATCACAGACTATTTAATGCTAGAGCCGCAGGGCTCGAGTCGGGGTACCACGCGGGTGGAAGGCGTCCCCCCACTTATTTTACCAGGAGCTCCATTACTGGAGCAAATGGAGCCACACATTCACTCTTTGGCCTCTCTGGGGCAAGATCAGAGCTCATTCAAAACGCTGCTGACGCACTGGCTTCTCTGATGCAATCGCACCTAAGGGTTGAGCGAGGGGTGGCAATGAGTCTGATGGTGCAAGCCACCTTTCGTGACGTCACTTCCTGTCGTGGCGTCAGCGTCCCCCCACTTCTTTTTTTAGGATTTGTGCCCTGTTTAAGAGCAGCACATGACATCGTTGTAATTGACTCTTAGTAAGCTGCTTGCTCCACATTTTTTTCTTCCATGCAACAGAATGTTGCAGAGTTTCCAACAGCGCTCTGCAATCTTTCGGAAATCTAGGCCTACATTTGCTCAGGTGTTGTTCAATAGGGTTTTAGGAGTAAGGTTGAGATGTACAGATTTGGTTCAGCCTTTATATTTGCAGGCTTCCAGGTTTTGCTTTTCTGTTTTTCGTTCATTCCTTTTATTGTTTATCTTACATCGTTTTACAGTATAATTAAATAATTTAAACGCATTGAAAATGAATCCCATTGAAGACATCATTACAAAAACGTACAACATTTAAAAGAGAACTCGTGGTGGCGCCAGATATTTAGAAGACAAGGTTACCTGAAACCCTATAGCCATCTATTCGAGAAATTGAGCCATTCACAAACTAGGTCCTTCTGGCAAATAAATCAGGACATTCAAAGGTAACATATACAATTGTGGTTTGGATTAATGTTGAGGGGCGGTATGATATCAGAGTGGGAATCTTGAATTGTGGTCTGGATTAATGTTGAGGGGCGGTATGATATCAGAGTGGGAATCTTGAATTGTGGTCTGGATTAATGTTGAGGGGCGGTATGATATCAGAGTGGGAATCTTGAATTGTGGTCTGGATTAATGTTGAGGGGCGGTATGATATCAGAGTGGGAATCTTGAATTGTGGTTTGGTTTAATGTTGAGGGGCGGTATGATAACAGAGTGGGAATCTTGAATTGTGGTTTGGATTAATGTTGAGGGACGGTATGATATCAGAGATGGAATCTTGAATTGTGGTTTGTATTAATGTTGAGGGGCGGTATGATATCAGAGTGGGAATCTTGAATTGTGGTCTGGATTAATGTTGAGGGGCGGTATGATATCAGAGTGGGAATCTTGAATTGTGGTTTGGTTTAATGTTGAGGGGCGGTATGATATCAGAGTGGGAATCTTGAATTGTGGTCTGGATTAATGTTGAGGGGCGGTATGATATCAGAGTGGGAATCTTGAATTGTGGTTTGGTTTAATGTTGAGGGGCGGTATGATATCAGAGTGGGAATCTTGAATTGTGGTCTGGATTAATGTTGAGGGGCGGTATGATATCAGAGTGGGAATCTTGAATTGTGGTTTGGTTTAATGTTGAGGGGCGGTATGATATCAGAGTGGGAATCTTGAATTGTGGTTTGGTTTAATGTTGAGGGGCGGTATGATATCAGAGTGGGAATCTTGAATTGTGGTTTGGATTAATGTTGAGGGACGGTATGATATCAGAGATGGAATCTTGAATTGTGGTTTGTATTAATGTTGAGGGGCGGTATGATATCAGAGTGGGAATCTTGAATTGTGGTTTGGATTTTATTGTAAACCATTGATTAGGTTATTGGGTATGCCTAGGCAGAGAGTGTTTCCATTTTTGATTTTGGCTCCGGAAATGGTTGCCCTTTCTTTTTAGTTTGAGATCATTTAAAAAAAAAATGGCTCTTCTTATTTATGTTTCATCAAATTTGTTATTGGATCGAATTGGAGAACCGTTGTTTTTAGTAGTTATTTTTAGATGATAGTTTTAACATCTAGGATTTTCGGCATGTATTACAGTGAGCGTTGGAGTGCTGTTTTTAAGTCTTCCACTTCAGATTTGTCACGGTTCAGGCCGACCCAGTTGAACGCCTTCCTTTTTTTCGGACAGTAAGTGTTGTTTTGCTCATTGCGGTGATGTATTTGTCAACTGCTTGCACAGTGTAACAGTGCACTCGGAAGTTGGGATACTTGGTGCGTGTAACCGCCTACGTTTGCGTCACGTGATGGCCCTCGGGAAGTTTCATACATGAACGCTGAAGGAGCTCGGCATGTTATGGGACACCCCACTTTGTGATCGTGTTGGGGTCATTGATGCTCGCACTGTTACTTGCGTGTACCTGTTTGTCGTTAAGAAGCAGCCCCGGCGGGGAGATTGATGGGGATAAATAAACGTACACGTGTAGGATGACGTCACAATTCAAGTAGTTGTAAGGTTTTCTGGCACCCAATCAAATGACAGGAATAAATAGACATTTTAAACGCAAATCTTCCTAAATCTCCAGACTGTATCAATGTATTATGTGTGCATCTAGTACATTTATATATGCTTAGGTAGGTTTACTTGTCCAAGTCGGTGTTTTGTGTAGCTCGCATCTGATTCACATTCACTTCTTGAAACGACACACATGCAAAAACAACACAACTAAGGGTGTACGAAAATACAGATATCTAAGCCAGTTTATGGAACACTATGGGGCGCTGTAACCATAATATCAGAAAACGTTGGCAAAAGGCAATTGCTCCACAGAGACGTGTGTTGTACATTGAGGGTAAAGGCATGGCGATGTATCAGAATATTACGTCTGGCAATTGTTAGCAAATCGCAGCAGTTTCATGACTGGTAATTCAGAGCAAGGATCATGTCACGCCCTGAACTGCAATATAGAAACCTAAAAGAGCTTATATCTTCTCTCTCTCTCCTCTCTCTCTCTCTCTCTCTCTCTCTCTCTCTCTCTCTCTCTCTCTCTCTTTCTTTCCTTATCTCCCTCCCATTTACCCCTGACTCCATATGCAGATAGATAACTACAGCTAAATATGCATTATGGTCCAGTATGCCAATGTAGGGATTCCGGTGAAACCACAATAAACTATGAGGCTGGAGGGGCGTGGCTTCCATTGGTGCAGCAGGTGCAGCAGCACCGGAGCCCAGTGGAGCCTGATAATTGCTGAATGTACCAGCCCAGCAGTAGTCAAGAGGCCTCTCTCCAAGTTTGCACCACGGACCACAGGCCTGGAACTCGCTCCCTATGCCACTGAGATATGTGACAGAGTTAGCCAAGTTTAAGAAATTGCTTAAAACCTTGTTATTCTGTCAACGATCACCCAATCTTTATCAGCATTTCATAGCATTAGCGACAGGGGGTGTCACTTGGGTTATCTGAGAGCAGCGACACTTGTTGAGTAGCGGTGCGCTATAGAAATGTCTTCATTCATTCATTCATTCATCGTTGCCATGCTGCTCAGGCTGCAGGCAGTGTGGCTTCCGTATGTCACCAGCTCTGCATGACAGCCTTTCTGGACTTTAATACCTGCATGTAACCCGTTATGTGTTTTTATTGTTATTTGGCTGTTGTGCCGCGCATTCTGTTATTGAAATGATAGCAATGCCGGCTAGTCTGCCGGGGTGTGCTGAGTTAGCCAGATTATAGTGTGTCTTGGATACATTTTGCATATTTAATCATGCTGCTAATATTCGATGAGCATTTTTAACCTGGATTAGGAGCATTCCTTGATGGAGAAGGGCTATTCCGTCACAGCATTTCAGTCCCCTATCCTGGCACAGGTGCAGCGCCTAGCAAGAGTAAAGCGCTTCAAATTAGTCAGTCAAAAGGGGCTGATGTTCTTTGGAGGTGAAGATGAGAATTGTTCGGTCAAAACATCCGAGTTCTGCTTCCAGACACTTAACCAAAACGTGTGATCCTGGACAAATCACTTTTTCTGTTTGTGCCTCGGTACATTTGTTTTATCTGTTTTTAGCTGAAATGGGCGACCGCAGGTGGGGGTGAGAAGCGCACTTCGAAGTGGGGGACACTGAGAGACAGATTTACAAGCCCCTTGCGCCACTTTTGCGTCACTTTTAACATGGGAAAAGTGACGCAAAAGTGGCGTAAGGGGCTTGTAAATCTGCCCCTGAGTACTCAACTGAGCGCCAGACAAAACGTATGTTCATGCTGTCGCTTAGCTCTGAATTGTAATTAGTGAATGATAAATACATAACATATGCAAACCAAACAAGATAATAATAATGTATTGGCAGGCTCTTGCAAACCGCATACTTAGCCTCCATTCCCATGTAAAGAAGACAATAACAGTTCAACCTATATTAAACGAGCTCTCGCCAATGGCTATTACAATATACGCAAGACAAAATGCGCATTAGTAGATGAATTAAAAAATAATATACATTCTTAAATGCAAAATAAACAGGCACATGAAAAGGCAGTAAGTTACTCTTTCCTCGCCTGCTATTGTGTGATGAGTGAGTTTAACGCAATAATGGACTTGCCCCTTTGCTCGAGGAGTTGTTTTTAACTCCCCTATGATTTTCGGAGACCGGTTTTTCCGCAGTGCGAGATAGATAGACATGTCCCAGAGCCGAACTGTAATTTCCCTCAGCATGCCACTCTAAGCCCCGATACCCGCCTGCCGGCCTAGTGTCTAGCGCCTAGATTAAACGTATTTAACAATGCGAGTGCGCCCACACCTACAGGCATGTCCGACTATTGCACAGACTCAGTCATTCTTAACCCCCAAACCCTTCCCCCGAGTGCTTGTAAATGCTGCATTTGTTGTGTAGTACTTTCTCTCATGATGTACGAATTACTGTTTGTCAAAATGGCGGCCTCCTCCCTCAGGAAGTGATCTGCGTCTGCAGTCCGGGCTTTCCCAATAAACGTTGGCTTGAATTAAGCAGATTATAATTATGAGAATTATGAATAATAATCTGATATGTGTAGTGCTAAGAAAGTGCAACGTGCGATTTAAGGCACCCATGTTTTATATTATAATTATTATTTTCATCAATAATAATACATACTAATCTGATGTTTGGAGTACTAAGAAAGAGCAGATATACGCTATGACTCGCCTATATATAATTAAAACAATAATAATAATAATATATGTACATAGGCATTTCATATCTCAATTATGCTCCTTCTTAGCGCTATAAATATCGGTTGGTTAGTAAAACACGATTTATTGGCACTCAAATATTCATTTGTTTGGTGTCACCCATTACCACGCCGCTGACTACGTGTTTTCTTTGTCGCTTAAAAATATAAGGCTGCGTTGATGGATAGTGTTGACAATAGTTTGTAACAAAAACGTAAACAGGCATGTTAAAGAGAGTTGATAGGTTAACACCTCCGCAAAGGGCCCGGGATTTCCAACCGCTTCTGCTATGACAGTCTGGGAGCTTTGGTGCAGTGGGCACATTTTGTTATATTAATTTCAAAGTGTAAACCATACTTAAACCCATGTTTATTCACCAGGGCGCTGGTTCCCCGGAGGAACGGAGAATACCTGGGTGTGAAGGACTTGTGTTTTGACTTCTGCTTTATTTTTTTTCGCTGTCGCCTGTCAGAGGGCGCGGGTGCACTGCGCCAACCATGCTCCGCGGTTGCAGCTTCTGGGCACTATCTACTGCGGTCCATTTGGATTCACATATTCACCCCATAAGCCCACCGCTGAATTGTCCTTGCTTGTGGGCTTAAAATATTTTGCATTCAACCTGTTGAGATTCCAGGAGTAGTTATAAAGGGTTGCCTTCCTCTCCTTAAAATGAAAGCAAAAACCCCCTCCGTGAAATGTTTAGTCTATTTTTTAATAGAACGAAGGGGATTGAAAATGCATGTCTCAAAATGTGGATATTTAGTCCAAAAGGCGGGTAACAATATTCACTATTATTAACATGACTAAGCACGCATGCAGATGGCCGTTCATCCCCGTACCTTTTTTGTCCGCTTTCGCGTCCTCGGAATAGCCCTTGGCATAGAATGTGCCCGGGAAGGCTGGCGAAGCTTTGGGGGGCTCCCCCTGTGCCAGCTCCTCGCCCAGGTCGGCCAGGCTGGTGGTCCCGGGGTAGGTCTCCTGCTTGAAGCCGGACAGCATGCAGGAGGGGGCGGCCATGGACGTCACCAGGCAGGGGTGCTGCTGCTCCAGGTTAAGGATGTCCTTGACTGAAAAGGGGGTGGAGGTCACCGGGCTGTGGAACATGGCGGAGCCAGAGGATGCGGGCTCAGCGGCTTGGCAGCAGAGGGGTGCAGAGGCCCCCCGGAGCCTGCATCTCCGTCCTGCAGCAGCCCTGGCCGGGAGGGGTGTGTGCAGGCTACTGAGGCAGGTAGGGCAGAGCCTGCGAGCCTGAGGCCAGCTCCGGCAATCTCTGGCTTCCTATTGGTCCGCCGACAGTGATGTATGCAGAGAGCCAGACTTACAGTCACCTAATATAGTAAGGAGACGTGAGCCCCGGCTTATTTAAAGGGACTGCACACAAAACGTCACCGAACCGTCCCTCTTCTATGTTTAGTTATGTTAGGTTGGTACATGTTATGCCGCATTCCTCTTAATGCAATACCATGTTGTGCTGTGCATAATATGCTCTGCTATGTTAAGCTATGCTGCTTTGTTAGGTCATTAGTTGCTGTGTTACGTAGTGGTGTGCTTTGATATGTTCTTAGTTTCTTCCTGGCTATGTGACATTCTATTATTTAGGGCTTGTTATATTTATTTATTTACTTCAGTTTTCTATTGTGCGCACTTTGCACTAAAGCGTCAGAGCGGTTTATATGAGCATAAGATTATATTACACAAGGTCAGATTTGTTTTTGTTTTTTTGTTTGTTTTTTGGGGGGTCAAGTTGACATTATTTGATTTGCCAAAAAACCACAGGATGTTGTGGGGACGCCGGAACTCCAACCTGGTTTCCCAGTTCCAAAGCCGTCCGCTCAGTCGGTTAGGTTACGTCTCCCCCCCCCCCCCCCCCCCCATACTATGTTGTGCTGTTACTGAGTTTTCCTATTTAATGCCATTTTATACCTTGTTTTGCTCTTTTTGTTTCACTGTTAATGTATGTTGTAATACGACATCTTGCCGTTTTTGTAGAGTACTAATTTAAATCATTCTTTGCTTTTTAATTAAGAGTTAATTTATATTATGCCATTTGTTACTTCGTGTTATTTTGTCCTGCGCTGCACTAGCCTATGCAATGCGAGTCTGACATATTATGTAATGGAGTTTAACCTATATATTTATCAACTGTTTCATAGTTTAGGCACCAAGCAGTAGCTACAGGAACCAAGCAATTCCGTTTCGTAACGGTGGTTGGCTAAGGCACGTGCACATTTACTGATATACCTATAATATATCTATATGAAAGATATAGCTACACTTAAGGACATGCAGTTATGAAAGCTGCACATTTACAGTAAAAAGGGCGGCGAGAGGTTCACAGCATTTGACCTGTATGAATGTTCTCTCTTTGGAATTCTTGTTTGTAGGCGGAAGTGGTGAGAACGTTGCGTCTCTCTGTGTTCCAATGTAAGGCGCCTAGTGCTAGAAGGAACAGCGCTTTACTAGGCGCAAGGCGATCCGAGTGTGATGGAAATAGATAGAGTCGATCTTAGACTTCCAACAGGCGGGAATCGAGACAGGACGATTTCAGGTAATTCAGTCAGACCGTTAACAGCTTTGAAGACAAGTGCGCATTATGTTTTGACGTGGGGTGCCGTCTATTTATACACCCTATGATGACATGCACATGCATTTATGTTACGGCGTCAATGGATATAACCAAGCAAGTTTCACAGATCTTTCCCATGAATTTTAAGTTGATGTTCTTAATTTATTTCGTAGTCCTGAGAACATTTTTAAAGGTCTAGGTTGAGGTGCGTTTTGGTGTTAAGGTGTAGCAACAGGATATATACAATTTCTAATCCAATAAATTGCCATTTAGCCCAATTTGTATAATTCTTGAAAAACAGTTTAATTTATTGTGCCTCCATTCCATTAACAAGCAAAAAACATGGAGTGCTTAATAATTATCCATTATATAAAATGCACTGGTGTAGGCGCACGTGTTATTTCACATCATGTGTATTTGCCCAGTGGTTCTCTTCTTTATATGTTGTTTTTAGTTCCTTTCTCCTCGAGATTGCAAACTCTGATTACAGGAGAACATAGGATTAAAAAATGCTCTCACGGGGGAGAAAAGATTGCGCGCACCATAAGCATAGACATTATGGGAAAAAAAGAAACATCGACAATTACACGGCATTATTGGATTTTATTTTCAGATTCCCTTTTTGTGGAGGGTCGGGAGAGGTTAAAGTTTTATACACGTGAGATGTGTTTTTTTTACGTCTGTTTGGTTGCCGAAAGGAACCGCTGCAAATGGTATTTATTTTCCCATCTCAAAATACAACATATAGAGCTGTGAACATGAAAGACGGGCTCATTGAGTGTAGACAAGACAGAATGTGCTGAAATAAATTAAACAACACACGGGAGACGCCCTGTTTCTAAAGGAGTGAAGTTCTTCTCCTGGTGCGAAGCGTAGCTCTTGTTTGCGTATCATTGGCACGTCCTGTAATCCCAGACAAGGCAAAAAGCTGTTATTATTCTCCTCAATATATGACAAAAGAGTTTTGTTTATTTTTAAACGGCATATTCTTCAATAAGCAATATTTGATTCTAGCGCCTCGTAGGCCACTGCAGGCATCTATGCGCGCTGTGCAGAACAAGTGTTTTACACATTCTGCAATGACGCTCTCCCGCGGTGCGCCAGATCCATGGCGCCGCGTGCCCTCACAGCTAGTGACAGGAAGTTGTGTTTAGAGAGCGAAACGGACTGTGCGCACCTATTCACTCGGCCGATACTAGAGAACTCGGGCGGTCAGCCCCAATCTATGCCTCTCTGGTAAATATCTTCTTTGAGTAAGAATAGGTCCCGGAGCTCAGACACAGGAGTCCTTGAATTGTAATGAGAAAACGCTGGATGGGTGGGGCAGTGTGGGTGGATGGATGGCTGGCTGGATCATGGATAAAAGGAGGGATGGATGGGTGGGAGGATGGATGTATGGGTGGGTGGGTGGGTGGGTTGATGCGTGGATGGATGTATGGATGGGTGGGTGGGTTGATGGGTGGGTGGGTGGATGGATGTATGGATGGGTTGATGGATGGGTGGATGGATGGCTGGCTGGATCATGGATAAAAGGATGAATGGATGGATTGATGGCTGGATGGATGGGTGGGTTTGGATGGATGGGTGGATGGATGGCTGGTTGTAACACGAATAAAAGGATGAATGGGTGGGGCATTGAGGGTGGATGGATGGGTGGATGGACGGATGGATGGGTGGGTGGGTGAATCATGGATAAAAGGATGGATGGGGGTGGGTGGATGCTATGCAGGCGAAGGAACGGACTTGCACAGTGCACCTCTGTTCCAGAGTTTTCTAGCTTGGAGGTGCGGGTGCTTGAGACTGTTACGTCCTGGCTCAGTCCAAGACCAATAGTATCTTCACACCTTTTTCGATGGGCTCCAATTTGACAAATCTGCATAAAATAACAAACATATGTACATGTCCACTTCGAATATTTGGGGAAAATACGAAGCAGTAAAGAGGCAAGTGGCGTTATCTGCAAAGAGTGCATTGCTTGCAGTTCTATACACGCAGTGCCTCTGCAGTACACGTCCAGTGCGCACACAAACACACATTTTACACTCAGGGCACAGGAGTCCCGTTCTCTGACCTGCCCCGCAGGTAAGTTGTATGTGCACAGAGTTCAACGGGCTGTGTGTTCGGTACATCAACACCCAATTCACGCCCAGTGACACAGGAGGCCCGTCCTTCGACCTTGTAGTTGAGGGAAACTGCATTCCCAAGCTCCGTGAGACACTACACACCAGTCCCGTGTGTGACGCCCAGCCACCTCGCGCTCACAGGTACAGGAGGCCCGTGCTTAATTTGTAAACGAAAATGTACCTGGGCCCTTGTAAGGAGGCCACTGCAACTTCCCCCATCCATTGCCACTGCCACTGCTGCCAATGATAGCACAAACACAGATACTAACCATCACACTCCAAGTGTCACAATTCAGACTGTACCAGCCCCCCCCCCCCCCCCCCCCACACAGCTAAAATAATTGCTTAGGCGGCAGGTATGAGTCGTTTTTAATTTACACTGAATTAACAAACTACTGTTGCTGTGCTTATCTCTAAAATAGACAGACAGTGCAACCATGCGCCAGCCTGTCTTCAGATCCGGCTGAACGAAGAAATCCCGGTGCCAAGCACCGCAAGCCAGCGGCTCAAATTAAGCACTGAAGGAGACCACACTCGGCACCCCGCCCCACGGGATCCCGCGTCACTAGAGATAGATGCGCGCACAGATGTCCACAGAACAGACACCGCCGCACGCACAGTGCGTACTATGTAAACACACGTCCCACGCTCAAGTGTACAGACCCTTCGTCGGGATGTCGGCTGAGGGGTACCGTGAGAGCACAGACAGACAGACTGGGGGTCTCACTCAATCCCTGGGGGCGCGAGGGGCGTTGGTGACTCCGCTAATCTTCAAGGGTCTGGAGACAGAGAGTCATTTGGGGGGAAGCCGAGCAGACAGAGAGGAAGAAGGCCTGCGCGAGGCTTTAGGCCCGGGCCTCCCCGGACACTCGAAACCACCCCTCTAAGCCCGACGCGCTGCTCCGGGGTGAGTGATGCTCTAATGCTATCGGACCCCAGATAAGGGAAGGATGTTTTGGTTGGTGGGAGACTCCGGGGGGGGGGGGGGGGGGGGGGGCTGATATTTCTTCAAGGGAGGGCACTCGACCCTTACGCTGTCTGCTGGCACCGCTGCTGCATACATGTCACTTATTGATCAGCATGTGTGCCCTTGTTCGCTGGTTTTTATGTGCCCGTCGTCTGTCTCTGCACATTTTGTCAAACCAGTCCGCATATGGTACATAGCAATCGATCAAAGGTTGGGGGAAATGGTGCATTCTACAACACTTTTTTCATTATATATTATATAAAACATTTTAATTATATAATATTTGATATATATAATAAAGTGTATAAGAATGATGAAGTTATGGTGCACCAGGATGCAGCAAACTTCATTGGGGCTCTTCAACGATTCCCTAACTATCACCCTCTAAAAGTGCCTGTCATCTCTCCAAAGCCCCCCACTCACACACATTTCATTTGTTTATAGTGCCTCTCTTATCAGTGTAGGGTGTCAGAGCATTTTACATCACACGCATACAGAAACAATGAATCATATATATGTAAAACAGTGTATAGAAAATGTTAGGTAAGACAAAGGGCACTACAAGGTGTAGGGTTCACATGTCAGCCATACTGGCAAGCATTTTTGTAAGAGTGCTTGGTCTGGGGAATCACAAACTCCGGATTCAGAACCTAACATGACTTTACTAATAAGAATTTATTTCTATCCAAAGAAACCATTTTAATCAAAAAAAGGATAATGAAACACAGGGAAAAAGCATAACTTTCTAACCTAGATTATGATTGTAATTTATGAACTGCAGAGTAACAAAAGGATCTCTGTGACAAAAGCAGCAACCCACTGAGCTATGCACATAAAATACTGTTCTGTGATCTGCCCAGTACTCATTCTTTGCAGCAGGCATATTATCCCTCTGTGCTACCTTAGACGAGTCAAACCTGCCACTAGACAAATCTCTGATCTCTCTCCAGCAGGTACATTAATCACCAGAGTTATCTTGGCATTTTTATTGTTGCCTGAAAACTGTTTGATATGCAATGAACTCGGCAGTGCTTTTAAAACTGCTGCTTTGCTCTGCTACAAATCCACCCTCCAGTAACAAAACCGCCCCCCCATCCTTTCAGTCTCGCGAGGAAATGCCTGATGCCCGATACAGCCAGTCCGACCCTGTTAAGATCCTATGTACAAGGCAATTTTAAAAATTATTTTTCAACCAACATCATGTTAGAATATGGCAAGGTGTTTTCCAAATTCAACAGCGTATTCCCCTAAAATGCATACGAGATTCACCTTAGGACATTAGAATATAATAACTCTGCATTGAGAAGTATTTATTAACAGAGGGCGATTTGTACAGGAAGTTACAAACTTTAATTCTCCCCCTCACCCTCTCCACCCTACGCAGTTGCGGCCCGTGGAGGGAGTTCCGTGGGGCAGAAAGGCAGGGGAGGGGCAGGGTGGGTGGTAGTAAACAACGGAATATGGATGATTGGAGGTAAGTAAACAATTAAATAAATAAAATAAATTTCATTGTGACCCTGCATCGCAAAAAGCGATGTAGCACGCACTATGAAATTCGTTTTATTTATTTGTTTACTTACCTCCAATCATACATATTCCGGTGTTTGCTACCCACACCCTGCTCCTCCCCCGCCCCGCCTTCCTGCCCCACGGAACTCCCTCCACAGGCCGCAACTGACCCTACGACTTTGTGAACTTAGAAGCAAGTTATTTGTCATGTGTACAGTATATGCAACATAAATGCTTATTGTGGACTGAGAAATAATATAGGCTACTAAATCAAACATGATAGGTTTTTGTACAGCACACATTCTGAACTCACTCATTTGAATGTGTTCTGATATGGGACAATGATTAAAAAGAGGGTTCAGTGAAATAAAAAATGTGCCCAGAATCAAACAATTTGATTGATCAAAGATTTACCATTTGCGTGCCGTGCAATTTAGCCACTAGATGAATATCTCTTTCTCACATCAAAGGTGTTTAATTGTTGGCACAGAGTTTAGATATGAGAAGCTGAATTCACTTTTTTAATGGCAGTTTTGCAGATGGGGAACCATGCCCAAGCGCATAAGAGGGATTGTCAACAGGCACGGACTAGTTATACCCTTTTCTTGTTTTTAGCGTTGGGAGATTCGCCTCGCTTCACAGAATGGTGACCCACGGGCTGGATTTGAACCTGGCTCTGCATGTTGCATGGTCAGAAGCTCTATCTACTAGGTCACTTTGCCTCCCGTAAGAGCCCGGCTTGTTTTAATTTCCTAGAGGACCTCGAGCTGAGCCAGAGCCAGGCGTCTGGCTTGAGTCTGGCTTGAGCTTTCAGTACCTCAGCAGGATCGAATCGGCCATCTCTCATTGTGCACTCAATGAATCAAGCTCTCTTCTAATTAGCAGGATTGGAATCTGTCGCTGTAATCCTTGATGAATTCTGGATCTAATATGTAGCATGTGCTATAGGAGATATTATTATTGTAACAAGTGGTAACTTCGAACCAGGGCCCTGAATATAGCCTGTAAAATAACATAATGATGGTTTATTCTCTACCACGTTGTAATGACACAAAAGTTGGCATGAAACTAGAACTTTACACAGAGAGGTGCCTTTGCTTAGTTTGGTGTAGATCACTGCAATTGCTTTTGATTAATCTGCATTACGAAGAAGGTATGGCCAGATTTGAAGGGTTAATCTACAAATGGCTTTTGAATATTTTGACTGTTGATCATAGCTCCTTTGAAAAGCAGATCATCAGATTCTCAGCTGGTAATGCATTTGAAAGGTGAATGATTGTAATTGGGAGCATTTTTACTCAAGGCTGAATAAAATGTAAATTACAATGGCCGAATTTTCAAAATTTTGCATTGTAATGTTTTTTCCACAGGAGACTGGTTCATAGAGAAATAGTCTAGAAGAGAGACATTTTCTGTTTAAAAAAGACTCCTGCCCATTTCTAGCCAGACTTTTGTTTGCGAGGTGTGTGTTTGAGTACATGAAAGGCAATGTAAATTACCAGAAGGCACAATTTGTTCTTAACATTCAATTTCTCACAGCTTTTTTGACTTTTTGAATGGAATTTCATAACATTTCATGAAAAAAATATGCAATTTTCCACATCCCTATTTTTTATCCCTTCTTCCAATGTGATGTCGGCAGATTCTTGAAGAGTTTGAGGATATGGAGAATCCGACAGGTTGTTAGCAACTAAACTTTTTATTGTGAGGTCATCACAGGATGTACTGTACCAAGGGCTGGATGTAAATAGACTAGGAATAGCGATTTCCAAATAGTGATTCCATTCAGATCGCTATTTGGAAATTGCTATTCCTCATGCATGAAAAGATTTGTTTCATACTTGCGATTCCTATTGGTCCGCAAATCAACCTACTTCATGAATATTAATGAGGTAGGTTGCAGTTTGCGACCCATTAGGAATCGCAGCCATTACATGGGTGGTGGCCTACTGAGGTCAGCAGACCACCATGTCTGTGACTGCATTTTAATAAATGTGTTTTTTTGTTGAAATGCAAACCGTTTCCTTAAAGGAAAACCGGATGCATTTCAACAATGAAAAATTAAACTTTTGTTTCCTTTTTAGGTCTCGCAGACCTAGCGCGCATGCGCTCCTCGCTCTGCGAGGCTTATTGTTATCAGTATGCTTTCAGAAGGGGACTTGAAGCCCCGCCCATCTTTTTGATTTGCTAGCGTCATCCTCCATGCTAAACGCTGGCTCACGATTGAAAAGGAGGCTTCTAAGTCCCTCCTTGTTACCGCTCTGTCTCCTTTTGTGACGGCCCACCCGGACGCAATCTTTCACTTGTGGCGTTACATGGTCTCCTTGATTAGCTGGTACACGCTATATTTCTCTCACAATGCCGACAGCTTCTTTAAAATGCGCCTCGGGTGGGTTCTATTACCTCGTCCTGGGACCCCAGGTGGCACAGCGTGCTCCTGTTGCTATCTCCCTCGGGCCAAGCCTCGTTATTCAGTGCACCAAGTGTGCTTTTAGTTTGCAATGACGGCCTTCTTTGACCACGGCATGCGAGCCACCGTCCACGACCAGTCCATTTAAATAAAAGTCTGACTCCGAGATGGCTTACTGAAACGTGCAGTATTAAACGAGATTTATTACCCCACCCCACACACAACACGCAGTGGCTGATACAACAGTCTCCAACTAAATGAGCAAGCATTAGCAAAGCAGATCGTTCTGGCTTTTGTATAGCGAAAAGCTTTTTGTAAGCGCTGGTAAGATGCAAATAAAAGGTTTCCCAAAGTCACCAGCATTTCAGAATGGGCATTGAGTGGAATCTCTGCCCCTCGTAAAAAGGTGTAGTGCATAATTTCCACCTTGCAGACACAGTACAGGAAGCAGTGACAAGAGCTTCACTCACACAGAACATACTCAGTAGAACAGGCTGAGCTGTAATTTGAGTGCCTCACCTTTTTATCAGACTTCATAGGTTAAGCTTTAACCAGCCATACCAGCAAAAGGACGACGCAGCAGTAAAGTTTGTGCCCGATTGCAGTTCTGGAAGCAGTAGTGCAAGCTTCCCTCCCCCAGGACAGACATCGCAGTGGAGCAAGTGAGCTACCACCAGGTGCAGGTACTGTAGAGGTCAGCTGCCGCCATACTCGGGTCAGGCAGCATCTACACAGTGCCAGAAGGACGGGCCCTGATCCCTCCCTTTACCCTCTTCTGAGGACCGATGGGTACAGGTTACTCAACCGTTGTAATACATTTACAAACTGGGCGACAGTGTACACTGGATCACAGCACAGACATTTCTGTGTGACAGACGATCCCACCTCACTACCGATCATGCTCGTGAAGGTTACAAGGCCCTACTGGGATCCACAGCTGCGATACAAAAGGGGATGATGTACGGAGCGTTTGAGCAAATCAAACACTTACTCCCAGTTAACTGATCTGGGTTTAATCCATCACCATTCTTTAGCTCACTCCGCCACCCCAGTTCAGACATGGCCATATGCAAATCAGTCTGACCCTGTGCCTCATGGGAACAGTCCAGCCCGAACTGCCAAAGCCATGCCTTCCCTGGACCGGAAACAAGCATCCTGGGACCGGTTTCTGGCATCACAGCTGTCATCAGCCAGGCTAGCTTGAATCCAGTGGCAAAGTGAGCAAGGGACTCACGTCTGAGCTCACCCTGCCAACTTAGGGCGAACAAAGCAATACAAAAGGGGATGATGGACGGAGCGCTTGAGCAAATCAAACACTCACCCCGAGTCAACTGATCTGGGTTTAATCCATCACCATTCTTTAGCTCACTCCGCCACCCCAGTTCAGACATGGCCATATGCAAATCAGTCTGACCCTGTGCCTCATGGGAACAGTCCAGCCCGAACTGCCAAAGCCATGTCTTCCCTGGACCCGAAAAAAGCAACCTGGGACCAATTTCTGTCACTTCAGCCGTCATCTGACAGGCTAGCTTGAATCCAGTGGCAAAGTGAGCATGGGACTCATGTCTGAGCATACCCTGCCAACTTAAGGCGAACAAAGCGATACAAAAGGGGATGATGGACGGAGCGCTTGAGCAAATCAAACACTCACCCTCAGTCAACTGATCTGGGTTTAATCCATCACCATTCTTTAGCTCACTCTGTCACCCCAGTTCAGACATGGCCATATGCAAATCAGTCTGACCCTGTGTCTCATGGGAACAGTCCAGCCCGAACTCCCAAAGCCATGTCTTCCCTGGACCGTAAACAAGCATCCTGGGACCAGTTTCTGTCATGTCAGCCGTTATCAGCCAGGCTAGTTTGAATCCAGTGGCAAAGTGATGAAAGGGACTCACGTCTGAGCATACCCTGCCAACTTAGGGCGAACAAAGCGATACAAAAAGGGATGATTTGAAGGACTGGGTTATTTAAGACCCAGCGGTGCCAGGGGACAACACCTGAAACCTTCGTGGGTAACCTGTTCTGGCGTACAAATGACAGAGACACGGGACACTTCCTTCGGCGTCAAAGATTCGAGGTTTATTTACTGCAGGGAACACAGAAGTCACGTGAAGTACATAGAATGCAAGTTCGCGGGATCTGATTCAATTTGCTACTGAGGATCGCTCCTTTTATACACATTTCTCTCATAGGTTAACATGGTACACAAAGGTTTACAACTTGGTTCCCATCGTTATCCCCGAGAGGGGTCGCTTTGATGTATTCAAGGTCCGGAACATAAGTACGGAAACATTTGGCGGTTCCCAACTGTAAAAACCCATCTTCCCACCATTAGTACATTCCAATCGGCAGTAAACAGATCGAAGAAGGAACAAGAACAGGTGCAGAGGAAGATGGAAACAGTGGGGAGATCGGAAAGGGTATAAAAGGGGAGGTATCGGGAAACTCGAGCTGCAGGCATCAAAGGGACGTGCCTAATGAGATGCACGGCTGAGACAATAGACCGGCACGGCAAGATGAGCCTCGAGCGGGGCCATCTGCCTTACAGTATCATCCCCCTCATCATAAAGACACTTTCAAAGGAAATGTGTCTTCCGCAAGTGTCTTGGGAATCCCAGGGTCGCGAAGCGGACAGCGTCCGTTCGCTGGCTACTTGAGGGCAAGAGACAAAATGGATGCAGTATCTAAGATGGAACCCGTGGGTACAGATAGATAAACCCACGAAACAGACGAACGGTTTAGGCTAGTACAGCGAAACTGCGTACACCCACTAAACTCGTCATTTGCGGTTCATAGATACCAGACTCGACCATATTCGTGCGAGTCGAAAACACCACTTACAATCGTCACGGAACCTCAGACGCTCCTTTTGCCCTCATGTAGGCAAGCACTAGTCAGAGTCATACTCGATATTCATCAAACCATCTAGATGTTGCTGTAACATAGCTCTGTCCAACCGAGCTCCTTTGGTAACAGGCGGCTGTCTTATACACGTCGTAGCACAGAGGCCACATAAGGCAGGACCACACTGCACACAAAGGCAACACGTGAACAGGAACGCCACAACAACTCCGATGATCATCAGAATCTTCCAACCCCAAGTCGACATCAGGCCCCAAAACCACCCAAGTAGCGTCCAATCTCCTACATCCACGTGTATGGATTCAGAGATCTTATGCAACTTTGAGATGGCTTGATAGACAGTCGGAGCGTTATCTGGAACGAAAATACAGCAGCTCGAATGGATCACCTTACATACTCCACCTCGATCTGCTAAGACCACGTCTAAAACCATACGGTTTTGTAACGTCATAAGCCTATCCGCCTGAAGTTCTGTGGTGATATTACCAAGGGCACTGGCAGTAATATTAGCTGTCGATTCCACCACTCGAGTCAACTGTCTCAGGTTCCTACTATTGACCATAGGTCCCCAAAACGGGAGGAAACCCTTGAAAAAGTCTCCTACCTCTTGACCGGCAGTGTCCTCTTCGCTAATCACGCCTCTCACAACTCTAGTCTTGTGATGGTCTGCATCAACAGTGAACGTCGGAGGCAACAGATTTGCGATAAAACATGAGCCCACAAAGTCGGAGGGCAACCAGGTATACGCACGATCATGGCAGACAAAGTATGTACCCTTGGCAGCCAGAAACACAGGGGACGAGAGCATCGGCAGGATATAAGTCTCGGAGCAAGCACTCTCTCCAAGACGAGCTCTCGATCTTCGGCCACGACCCAGTAAACAGAAATTACCAAGGTGGGGTACGACCCATATCGGGGCGAGCTTCTAAGCTGTTTTTCACTCGTGAGCGCACTATACTCGACCTTACTCAGGACCCTATAGGCTTGTACCTCTTCCTCTGGGATGAGCGACGGCTCATAGATATCTCTATCTAAATCCTCTATCGCTATAGTCAAAGGCTTTTGATACGAGCCGGGACCAGAGTAGGGAGAACGTGGCTCTCGATTGGGGTAAGAATCAAGTGCGCTTCGAAACATTGTTTGGAATGCTCGAGCTAAACCCTGGGAACTATAAGGTAGGACCAGATATGGAATTCCCTTATCCGTGGTATGTGGCATTAATCCACACACCCAACAATTAGTAGTGTTAACCACCAACTGGTGCTGATGAAGGAGCTGAATAAAGGAATTATTTCTGAATTCTGCACGTCTAGCCTGTTCGGGTAAGATATGGAAAGAATGAGGGGATGCAGTGGAGGCAGGTTTAGGGTCAGAAGTAGGAGTAGGTATGGCAGAAGGTAAGAAGTATGACATCATGTAATACACCCCACCCGCCAATAGTGCAGAAACAGTCAAAAACAATAGGAACACTTGAAACATAAAACATTTGGTACAAATAATTTGTTGCAGTTTGAATCTTTGTGCCTGAGCTTCTTCCAAGTCCATCAGCTTTGAAAACGCCATCCCCTACGACCGTCCGCAACGTCTCTTGATCTGTGTAGCAGTAGTCAATCCCTAGGAGTTCCCAGGAACCGATGGTCTTTGACCTAGCGCCAAGACCTACTAACCAGGAGGAAGTACACGCGCGGCCCTACGGTCTTATTCACAATGCATATACAAAAGTCTCTCAGCTGTGGAAGCAAAAGCACATGTGGAACGAAACTCAATATTTACAAAAATAATCACAATGATACGGGTGTTCAGACTGATCGTGGCAAACGGGATAATGCAGTTGTCAAGGGACAGAACAAATTTTTTTATTAGTCTCTGGTGCTGGTTCACAAAAAGTATAGAGTTTTCCCAGGACGTGTCTGTTCGTCAAACAAAGAATCCGATGAGGGAGCAGAGTTCTGCTGATCAGTCAAGTGTTCAGATCTTGAGTCTTGTGATGGCAAATGTTCAACAATGTCTTTCTGCTGCACTGAGGATTCTCCGACAGGTTGTGCGTCGCTAAAGGGTACAAAGGTCTGTAATCCTTCGGTTTCAGCTGAAGCAATGCCCTTCCTCACCCACAAGTCTGCCAGTAAAGGGATAGGAACCTTCTTAGTATGGGTGGCGTGCACCCAATTTTTGCGCCCTTCCAAACGGACGGCAGTTCTCGTGGCAAGGAGGACCTGGAAAGGTCCAGTAAAACGAGGTTCAAGATTCTTCTTTCTTCCGAAGTTCCTCGTCACCACCCAGTCTCCGGGCTGGAGCTGGTGGCCTGGACCCTCCGTCTGCGTCGGTAGTGCTTCGTAAACCTGCTTAGGCAACGTAAGTGCATCCAAAAGATCATTTACAAGCTGTCCATGCTGAATCTTCGTGCCATGCGACGTCATAAAACCTCTCTCTCTCCACAATCGTCCAAAGCTATGAGCGACGCCAAAAGCGTATTGGCTGTCGGTAAACACATTCACACGTTTCCCTTTCGCCAACACACACGCTCGAGTTAGGGCAATCAGTTCTGCAGCTTGGGCAGAGTTCTGATTCAATCTTGCAGCTTCCACAACAGTATTCAAAGTTACAACAGCATACGCAGTAGTCACATCACCATTTGGCAATTTAAAACATGAACCATCCACATACAAAGTTCCATCGGGATCTTCCAAAGGAGTGTTTTTAAGGTCCACTCGACCTTTTGTTTCCTCCTCAGTCCTTAAGTAACAGTCATGTTCTGCTACTTCATCTGACTCCGTGCTAATTGGCAACAAAGTCGCCGGGTTCAGAACATTGCAACGTTTTATCTGAATGTGACTTGCCAAAAGCGTCAACTCGTACCCAGACAACCTCGCACTCGTCAAGTGCTGAGTTTTCGTACGATTCAAAAGAGTGTCAACTGCATGCGGAACCATCACCGTAAGCATATTATCCATGACCAATCCTGCTGATTGTCGGATGGACACCGCAGCTGCCGCTGTTGCTCTCAAACAACTCGGCAATGCTCTAGCTACCGGGTCCAAGGTCGAGGAAAAATATGCACATGGACATTGCTTACCACCAAAAGGTTGCGTTAAGACACTCAACGCACAACCTTCCCTCTCGTGAACATACAATGTAAATGGCTTGCTGTAGTCAGGGGTACCTAACACAGGAGCCGAACACAATGAGTCACGCAGTTCAGAAAAACTCTTCTGACATTCTTCCGTCCATGGTAAAGGAGTTGGAACATCCTTGCACGTAAGAGCCACCAATGGTTTCGCTAGCAATGAAAAATTTGGAATCCACTGCCTGCAGTATGACGTGATACCTAGAAAGGCACGCACATCTCTTTGGGTTGTTGGCACAGTCATTCGCGCAATTGCTGCAATTCTCTCTGGGGTCAACCGTCTTCCCTCCTTTGACAATAAGTGACCTAGATAGGTTACTTCTTGGCAACAATATTGAAGTTTAGAAGGTGACACCTTGTGATGTAAGTCACAGAGATGTTACAACAACGACACCGTAGCAATTTTGCAGATGTCCCGAGTATCTGCAGCCACCAATAAGTCATCGACGTATTGGATTAAAGCCGCACCAGCCGGCAACATAAACGCATCCAGTTGACCCTTCAAGGCTTGACTGTAAATCGATGGACTCTCACAGTAGCCCTGAGGAGCACGTTTAAACCGGAAGCTACGGCCACCAAGAGAGAAACCGAAAAGGTCTCTGCTTTCTTCGGCAATCGGAATGCTAAAGAAAGCATTCTTCAGATCGATCACCGAAAACCAAGATGCAGAAGCTGGAATTAGAGTCAGTAGCGCCGTGATGTCAGGCACAACAGGGAACTGAGGAATCACAATTTTATTTACCTCCCGTAAATCGATAACAAAACGATAAACAGGTGGTTTCGAAGGATCGGTACATTTCAGAATAGGCAGTACAGGGCTGTTGCACACGTTTCCCCGAGTCTCCTCAATAACATCTTTCTCGATCAGATCATAGATGATCGCTAACAGTGCTCGTTCACCATCAAGAGAGATTCGATACTGGGGAATACGTGGCAATCGCACATTAGATTTCAGCTGAACAACATAAGGGGAGATGTCAAGCAGGCCCACGTCATTGGGACCTGTTGCCCACAAAGATGCAGGAAGAGAACTCAATTCCGGTGGAAGCTTATCGAGAGACAAGTACATTGGAGAGACGACTCTCTCACCCAAAGTAAGCTTTACTCCCGCAGGAGAACAGTACAAAGTCGCATACAAACGTTTTAGCAAATCCAGGCCCAAAAGATTTTCACCACAACCAGTGGTCAAAATCAACGGAGCTTGCAGCTCACGAGGCCCAATTGTAAGGGGCAAAGGGCACGAAACCGGATTGCTAACAGGGGCGCCAGAGAATCCAACGGAAACATTTGTTAAGCCAGACAAAGGTGCGCCAGGGAGTTTCGAATGCATTATGGAACTTTTTGCTGCACCAGTGTCCAACAGAAAAGGCTCAACGACGCCCGATGTAGCAACTGCGACGTAAGGCCCTCTCTGATCAACCGGAACTGATACTACTCCCTCTCCTTGTCTATGGCTGTCCTAGTAATTACTGTCGTCAGTTCCCTGATCCACGTAATAATCATCTACGTTGTACTGCGCAGATCGTCCTTGCGATGATCCACGTTGATCAAAGCAGTTATTGGAATTTGACGAATTATCTGAACGATTATTTTGAGCACCGCGACCCCTACCACGTGATGTCTGCTGAGAACCACCATGACCTCCTCTAGATGAATTACCACTATTACGGTCATTCAGAACAGGACAGTTGAATTTTAAATGACCCTCCTGTCTACAATAGGCACACTGATTGTACCCTAACGAAGACCTTTGTGAAGAGGAGTCATTTCGCGATCGTGACCTATTTGATTGCGACTGCGATCGATTTTGCCGCTGCGAATCATTCTGATTCGAACGCGGAGGATAAGCCTGCTGCAACAACACTTTAGTTTTGAGTTCTTTCGTCTTTTTATCGGCGCGGTCATTCTCTTCTTTTTCCCTGTTCTCATAATACTGTGCCGTAGCCAATATTTGAGCAGAAGTAGAGACAGCCCACGCACTCTCAGAATTTTTCAATTTATTGCTCAAGTCGGGCAATAAGTTAGAAACAAATTTATCCACGAACAACCGCTGACCACCCTCAGTGCCCATATCCTGACCACTATGGTCGATGAATGCCTCCTCAAATCTCGTAAAGAAATCAGAGACACTCTCGTCCTTCTTCTGTCTACAGGCTGACAATTTGTCCCAGTTCACCCTCATAGCTGGCATAAGTGTTTTCATTAGGGTAATGATTCTCTGAGGGAGATCAGTAATAAGCTGTTCAGGTTTAGCCCCACCAGTTTGTCGTGCGTCTGCCGCAATAAGAGCAGCCCAATCTCCACCTAATTCGTTTGCATGATTTTCCTGACGAATCTTAGCCCATACCGGTTGCGGTACGACATTGCCAAACAGCATATCGATATCGGCAAGATTCATTATTGTAGCGTCTACGAGCTGCGACAATTCCTTATAGTACCCTGCAGGATTTTTGCGAGGGTCAGGCAAAGATTGCTTCACCTGTAACACTTCTGATCGTTTCCATGGGAGATGTATCCATACTCTCTGGAAATGTGCCACTACCGGAGGTTGAGCCCCAGGATTAGCTGGCATCCATACTGGAGGAACCTCGCGCATGGGATACTGACCAAGTGCATCTAACTGTCTTTCAATGTCCTCAACGAACAAGGCTTGAGGCATCGGAGAGGGACGGAGGGCCAATAATTGCTCGATGGCACGTCGAACATTGGTACCCACTACCATTCCGCTCGAAAACTGAAGCTGTAAGTTGGTCAAAGCAGTTAATACATCTTCCGATGCATCTGCCGATATTTGATCGCGCAAAACCTTGCACATTTCTTCAAAAACATACCTCTGTGTCGGTATATTGAATTGACTAAACGTATTCAATACCGAACGCGGAGGATTTCTATAGGGGTGCAGCATCCATGACATCGCCATGTTGTACAACGCGGCGCGTTCCCTATTACCAGGGAGCTGACTACGTCTTTGTGGACCGTCCGAATCAGCAGACTCAAGAATAGGTCCAAGAGAATTAGCAAAATTTGCAGCCATTGAAGGGGTACGACGTCGAGTAGTTGGAGAAGTATACGATAGAGTAGTAACAAGAGAAGGAGTAGGAACAGAAGAAGCAGCAGGAGTAAGTAGAACAGGAGCAGTAGCGGGAGGAGGAGTATGTTGAAGTACAAGCGGAGGAGCAGTAGGAACAGCAGTAGGCAAGGGAGCAGGAACAGTCGGAAGAACAGGTTGAGGAGCAGGTACAAGAGCAGGTACAGGAGGAATCGCAGGAGCTGCGGTATCCTGTGCGTACGGAGGTGGTGACTTCATAAGATAGGACATTAAAGGATCCTCAACTAATTCCTCCTTCTTATCCGACTCCGTTGGCAAAGCGGGATAACATTTATCTATAGACATACGCTGAAGCCTATCAAATACTTCCTTTTCCTTTTCCTCCTTATCACGCTGGAACTGCTCTGCTTTCTTTACAATGGTAGCAACACCATCTCTCTGATTACGTTTAGTTTGTCTGATCTCTTTCTGTCTTGCTTCTTTACGCCACAACCGAAAGGCATCAAACATGGCCGGCCTTGACTTTTTCTTAAACAATTTAGCCTCAAGATTATCTAAAATCGGGGTCTCAAAACTACCGTGGGGTGGCCAACTAAGGACACCGTCTTTTTTGGTGTAGTGAATCCAATATTCATTAAAAGCAATCGGGCCTAGCCCGTGCTTACTATAGAGCTCATAAGTGGGAGTTCCAACCGGAGGTATCGGACAAGAGTCCTCCAGTCGGGAATCCGAACCACAACGTCTGAAACAACTGAACAAAGTACTACGACCAGGCATCTTGCACACTAGCCGAGTCTCACAAACTTCAAGGGTTACGGGATTTACCAAGTCCCTGCAAAGAGCAAAAACTCTCGGTTTTTGGCGGCTGCAGTCGTCAAATATCACAACAAAGTACCAAGAATCACAAATGCAATGGAACCATGCAACAACTAAGCAACCACAACCAAGAACTCTGGGAGCGACCCACAAATACTTAACTCAAGGATCGATGGCGTCACCAGGAAGGTCCGTCAATCGTCTCGCTGTACCAAGGTCTACGCCAGGCGCCAAAACAGGTCTACAGTCAGGGCAGCAGTCCGTCGCAGCCGTCAGGAGGCGGGAATCTTCGCGGGAAAAGTCGTCGGGCCACTTATTTCGACAACAGGATCGATGAAGCGGGGTGCACCTTCCCTCGGAGATTTCACACGAAGTTCCTCACGATCGTCGGGCTTGGACCGGTACCACTGATGCAGCCCCACGTTGGGCGCCAACTGAAGGACTGGGTTATTTAAGACCCAGCGGTGCCAGGGGACAACACCTGAAACCTTCGTGGGTAACCTGTTCCGGCGTACAAATGACAGAGACACGGGACACTTCCTTCGGCGTCAAAGATTCGAGGTTTATTTACTGCAGGGAACACAGAAGTCACGTGAAGTACATAGAATGCAAGTTCGCGGGATCTGATTCAATTTGCTACTGAGGATCGCTCCTTTTATACACATTTCTCTCATAGGTTAACATGGTACACAAAGGTTTACAACTTGGTTCCCATCGTTATCCCCGAGAGGGGTCGCTTTGATGTATTCAAGGTCCGGAACATAAGTACGGAAACATTTGGCGGTTCCCAACTGTAAAAACCCATCTTCCCACCATTAGTACATTCCAATCGGCAGTAAACAGATCGAAGAAGGAACAAGAACAGGTGCAGAGGAAGATGGAAACAGTGGGGAGATCGGAAAGGGTATAAAAGGGAAGGTATCGGGAAACTCGAGCTGCAGGCATCAAAGGGACGTGCCTAATGAGATGCACGGCTGAGACAATAGACCAGCACGGCAAGATGAGCCTCGAGCGGGGCCATCTGCCTTACAGTGTCATCCCCCTCATCATAAAGACACTTTCAAAGGAAATGTGTCTTCCGCAAGTGTCTTGGGAATCCCAGGGTCCCGAAGCGGACAGCGTCCGTTCGCTGGCTACTTGAGGGCAAGAGACAAAATGGATGCCGTATCTAAGATGGAACCCGTGGGTACAGATAGATAAACCCACGAAACAGATGAACGGTTTAGGCTAGTACAGCGAAACTGCGTACACCCACTAAACTCGTCATTTGCGGTTCATAGATACCAGACTCGACCATATTCGTGCGAGTCGAAAACACCACTTACAATCGTCACGGA
The DNA here is from genome assembly GCF_964263255.1 of Lissotriton vulgaris. Taxonomy (NCBI): domain Eukaryota; kingdom Metazoa; phylum Chordata; class Amphibia; order Caudata; family Salamandridae; genus Lissotriton; species Lissotriton vulgaris. Next base: position 1,138,889,605 of record NC_141695.1, on the reverse strand, counting down.
ACCTCAGATGGACGGAGCGCTTTAGCAAATCAAACACTCACCCCCAGTCAACTGATCGGGGTTTAATCCATCAACCGGTCCCAGGATTCTTGTTTACGGTCCAGGGAAGGCATGGCTTTGGCAGTTCTGACTGGACTGTTCCTATGAGGCACAGGGTCAGTCTGATTTGCATATGGCCATGTCTGAACTGGAGTGGCGGAGCGAGCTAAATAATGGTGATAGATTAAACCCAGATCAGTTGACTGGGGGTGAGTGTTTGATTTGCTCAAGCGCTCCGTCCATCATCCCCTGTTGTATCGCTTTGTTCGCCCTAAGTTGGCAGGGTATGCTCAGACGTTAGTCCCTTGCTCACTTTGCCACTGGATTCAAGCTAGCCTGGCTGATGACGGCTATGATGCCAGAAACCGGTCCCAGGATGCTTGTTTCCGGTCCAGGGAAGACATGGCTTTGGCAGTTCGGGTTGGACTGTTCCCATGAGGCACAGGGTCAGACTGATTTGCATATGGCCATGTCTGAACTGGGGTGGCGGAGCGAGCTAACGAATGGTGATGGAATAAACCCAGCTCAGTTGACTGGGGGTGAGTGTTTGATTTGCTCAAACGCTCCGACCATCATCCCCTTTTGTATCGCTTTGTTCACCCTAAGTTGTCAGGGTATGCTCAGACGTGATTCCCTTGCTCACTTTGCCACTGGATTCAAGCTAGCCTGGCTGAACTAATACCCCTGAAATCTCTGATTTGTGAGTTGAGTTCAGGTCTGGAGACAGTGTTCGTAATAACCTGGAGTAAGTTGGTTGCTGTAAGTTCGTGCCCAGAGTGGACAGATGCAAAATGAACACTTGATGCAGGGAATACTGAACATGGCTGCTGCCTGCTGTTGTTTCCTCCTCCATGGCACATGGGTGGCGACAGGCTGTTAGCAACTGAGGTTACTTCAACCTGATTTATTGCCCCTCACAGCGTTTACTCCACCGGCCAAGAACAAGAACTCCAACAGTTTCCTCTTTGCAACTTAAAAAACAGCAAGGGTATGTGTTTAAAGTTACTATTGCCATTGTAAATAACAATGCCTTTTATTTATGTTTTAAAAAAATAGAAAAAGAAAAAAAATTGTCATTTACAATGTCAGTAACTCAAACTAATGTCAATGCAAGACCTAATGCATTTCCAATGCTTGTTTCAAGAGCAGGCAGTCGTCTGTGGGACCATTGCCTGCTGTTAAAATAGTTTCCCCAACATTCACAAAGGGGAAGGGGTCCCTTGAGGACCCCTTTCAATTTGCGAATACATTATCACTAACTTTGAATTGGTGGTAAAGTGCGAATGTTTTGCAACTACATTTCGGTCACAAAACATTTGCTAATGCAATTCGGTATTTGGAAGAACGCCATAAACACGCCTCTTCCACATACCGAATCGCAAAACCCAAATTTTGATTCGATAACAAGTTACCAAATTGCAATCTTGGCTTTGCACACTTCCAAAAGCAGTTTTTGGGTTGCAAATGGGCCGATTCTGCGATTCGGCCCATTGACGACCGGAAAATTGCATCATGCATATGACCCCAAATCCTGTGTCCTGAACAAAGTGACAAAGAGACATAGGAGGTATGTGGGTGCATCACCTGACCCAAGATAAGATGGGCAGAGACCCCGAGTGTTAACTGCTGCCCCAAAAGTAAAAAAAAAAGTTTTTCACCCAGTATTTGCGGGTCCATTTTCAGACCCATGGATCCACAAATTCTGTGGAGAACTGCAAAGTTTTTGAAAAATTCTGTATCTTTTTTGCAAATTCTGAAAAAAAAAGACAATACAAAAAAGTCACAATCTTCATATACATGGCAGAGACCATGACTGAAGAGCCCAATAAACCTTGGGGCGGTTCAGGGCTATGGGCCATGTTCTCTGCCAGGGGCCACAGAGTATGCCAAATGTTTGTGCACAGCCGAGATTGTTGATGGCCGTGTGCAACTAGTTCAGATGTAAATAGGCTTGCTTACTCTGGTTACAGGCCCTCTTCCCAGAGTTTGCGATGCACTATTGAAGGCCATTTGTAACAGGCTCAGTTACACGGGAGCTAGTGCAGCACCTGCACGCAGGGCCCAATATGGATAGATGAGCACATGTATGTTCTGTACACAGCAACGTGGGAGCCTGAGTGTGCAGTACTTTGGTCATTTAGCTAGTGGCCAACCTACACTGCACATGGGTGAAAGCTCTGGCGAGGAAGGTTGGAATATCCCGGGGTTGGGCATGACCACGCCCTCCTGACAGCCCTTTCTGTGCAGGGGTAAATCCTGCGTACAGTGATGATTGTGTGCATAAAAGATTATACCAATCCACACTGTGCATGGCTGGAGGCCGCGCATGAAGATTATCATAAAAAAACTTAAAAGGTCATTGAAAAATCTTTGGCAATGGTAAGTTATTTCTTTTGCTCACAAAATATTAACAAACCTAAGACAGTCCCTTAAACACAGTTGATTTGAAATGATAGCTACTAAATGAAAAAGACCCCCCCATAAAATTGGACAGTCATATCACAGAGTAAACTTACCTCTCAAATGAAATGCTCATGACCTCACAATGTTTCTACCAATATAAGGAATTGACAACACAACATATTAAAGAACAGCACATATCCAAATAAATGGTTGTTGATTCTTTGACAGGGGGTTTGCACTGCTATTATCTTAAGTATAAGTACAGTAATTGGGACTTGCCAGTGGCTTTGTCAAGTTGTTTACTTATGTGTTGGGCCTTTTGCTTCTAGAACTTAGGGCTTGGTTTAGAGTCTGGCAGATGGGTTGCTCTGTCACAAATGTGACGGCTATCCCCAGGGCTCGAGTCGGGGTACTACGCGGGTGGACGGCGTTCCCCCACTTATTTTACCGGGGGGACGCCGTCCCTCTTTCCAAACAGCTGGACTTCACTCTTTGGCCTCTCTGGGACGAGGAGCTCGGCACCTTTCGTCACGTCACTTCCTGTCGTGACGTCACTTTCGGTGACAGCGTCCCCCACTTCTTTTTTTATGACTTGTGCCCTGGCTATCCCATTGGCCTTCCTACAATGGAGTAACCCGTCTTCCAAACTCTAAATCAGGCCCTTAGTCTGTTCCTTGCTTTTCCCAAGCATGGCTTGGTGGTTGACAGTCGAGAGATAGTAATGTGTTTAGCTCACGCCAAAGTGTCCATCCAATTCTATTGTTTATACTATCAGTTTTGTGGGGTCCTACACCACTATTGACAGGATCTAGCCTACTGAGTAGATGATATTACGCTGGAATGGTCGTTCATCTGTTCACTTAGACGCAAGGCAACAGTAATTTGTTGCATTGCAATAAAGTGCCTTTCGCACTTTCATTTTTTTTCCGTTTCTACACAAATGAATTTATCTCCATTTTTGAAATCTTTATGCTTGGTCAAGGTGACCATTTTAACCACAAGAGAGATTTGCTCTTCTCCGCTATCAAGAGGATTTGAGTGCCTCTAGGACAGTATATGTTTCATCACGTGTAGCACTTCCATTTACTCAGGGGTGGTTTACCTCTTGGCTTGAATTCTCTTCTTTACATATACACTAAGGTTGTGTGAAATTCATGTACTTTACTTTTATGTAATTATTTGAATTATCGGAAAAATTTGCAAAATTATTCATAAGACACAAAATGAACATATGGGACATAGGGGTATATTTTAGAGTGAAATACGGACATATTTTGTGCAAATAGTTCCAAAAACACAAACACTGTGAGTGATAGCCGCTCGTGTTCTGGTCATTCGCATTGTTCCCACGCTTCCTTGCTATGAATTTGCTGCCAATGTGGATTCATTACGTGAACTGGCATAATTACTGAAGTTTGCGAAATTTGCATAACAGGAAATTTCTCAAACAATGCAAATTATGCTGGGATAATGTAAATCTTTCTCGGTTCTAATATATACCTACTGTGGGAAGATTAATAAATAATAAAAAATTATTTGAAGAAAGACTGGAGATAAATGGTTCTATCTGGTTGGAATGCGCAATCCACAAAATAAAAATGGTGCCCTCAAGGGAGTAATACTGTTGATTAAGAGGTCATTAATGTTGTTCCAATCGGCTGTATGTTTAGCATGGCTCTTCTTTCCTTTTCTGTATCAAGTTTTTCAAGTAGTTGGGAGTTTAAATGCGTATAGTCAGACTTTAAGTGGGATGAAAAAATTGGAGGGTCTCTCAAAGGGGCGTGGCCAATATTATTAAGGGCGTGGCTTAAAACACTTAAACTAAAAAATCTGTGTTTAGCAAAGTGTGCCGCCCGACTTGTATTTTGCTGTTTCTGTCATTGCATCTAGATATATGATACAACAAGTAACATCATATCTACAACAAGTCCATGGCTATTGGCTCTGTCAATGGATGTTAGTTGCATTACGTAAATAAGCAACTATGGCTTGTTGTATATAAAATTGAAAAAGCTTCCTCTTAGAGGCCTCGTGACACCAGAACAGTGTTACTGCTCCTGAGTTTCAAAAAGAGAAGGGAAATCCATAGAGAAAATGATTCTCTTTAAAGGATTTCCCTTCCCCTACAACGCTCACCTGAAATGACGTCTTGCCATCGCTTCTCCACTAGTGAGTAGAGAGCAGTTTGAGCACGCGCACATGATGTGTGCTGTCACTGCAGTCCGGGAAAAAACGGACTGCAGTGACATCAGGCAAAAAACAGAGCCCGGTAGAGACCCGTTTCGAGGCCCCCTTTAAAAAACTGCCGGTACTCAGACCTGGTGAGACCCGGCCCACTTAAAGCCCTGTGTATAGTTCATCTTCACTCTCCATAATGTCTTTAAATTAAAATAAAATCTATGTGATTATAATGAGTAGTTATATCGATCTATTTTAGACAGAGAATTATTTGAATGAATAATTTGTTGTAAATGTTCCACTATTTGGGTATACAATCTCTTTAAGCCAAAATTAACTCTCATCTTGATTATTTTAAGGTCAACTAGGAGGTAAATTAGTTGTCTTTTTGCATACTTTGACATCTCCTGTCTCCTGGTTAAGAGGTTCTTCTTCACTAATCTAGAGTCTAGTTCCTTTCACTCTGCATGTTTCCTCTTTGTGGTGCTGACTCTATACTTGCTATGGTACCAGACTACGGTGGCTTAAAAAGAATATGATAAAAATATTGTGTCCTAAAAATAATTTACAAAAATGTCACCCCTTTGGAGTTGATAATAGAAAACATATATCCAATGCAACAATGTTGTTATAAATTATATTTATACCACTATACTTATGTTAGATATACAAACTCCTTAATTCAGATTTTTGCTTGAAATTTGACTCCCCTTGTGTTTTGGTTCATGGTTATGTTCACTCTTCATATTTAGTGTGATCAAACAATGGTTTCATGTTTCCACAAATTCAAGTTCAGGTCTGCAGATTCAAGTAAAGGTTTGCAGAATCAAAGTAGAAGTTAAATGAATAAGCATTTGCAAAGGCAGTAGGTTTTGGCTCTAAAAGTTATTTGATTTGCCACTGCTTATTGGAAACTGCACTCATGAACACATGTTAGAATGCATATGCATGCATGACCAGCATTCCTGCAATGGGTTGTCGATTTAAGAAACCCCATTCCAAGATGGCTGCCATTGCGCAGCCCTGTGCCATGACGCATGCACACACTGCACTGTGACGCTTGGGCAACAGAGTGTCAAAACACAAGTGTGTGTGCATCCGGCTAGTTGCATGGTGGCCGTTTTTAATGTGCCATTATAACATGACAGACGATTGTTATAGAAACAAAATCAAAATATAAGAAACAAGTAAATAAGGAGTGTGCGCAAAGCATAAAAGAGGGAGTGAGTCGCCTAACAGCACTTTGCAGCTGCCTGGCCTTCGTAAAATAAAGATAATAATATTAATTTTAAAATAATTAACAAAGGGAGCATCAGCGATTGGAAGAGCAAAACAGAGCACTGCGGGGGATAAAGCAATAAATAGGCAGAGAGCAAGAAAAACTCATACACTACCATTGAAGGCTCAATACTGAATAAAAAAGAGTTCCTTTAAGTAGGCAGTGGAAGTATACAACTCATCCATTCAGAACACCCTGAGTCTGAAATGTTCCTACTTGGGTCAAACTCATGAATAGGGAGTTAAACCTTCACATCAAGAGCAGATTACTGAGTTAGACAACAAAGCCATGCATTCATGAGCAAACGGCTTACCCTAAGTGTATTTATGTAAAGGAAACAATAGGTCTGCTTACTGACAGCCAAAAACTATAGCCGAGACCTTAAAAGGAGGCAGGGGCTATAGACACAGGGAAAAGCATAAGAATATATCCTTGAGCACTGCTCATAGAAAATGGCCTTCTTCCCTAGCCTGTGCCCTTTAAAGGTCGGCAAAGTTAACAAAAGGGCACTGCGCTGCGGTGCTACGCACATGGCATTGCCAGAGACCACAAACTACACTCAGTTCACACGCATGATATGAACATGGCTAGTAAGTAGAAGGGCATGACAAATTGGCTATGCTGCCACCCAGACGCACAGACAGCCGCGCTAAAGCTGTCAGCATTTCCTGCTATGTTTCTGCAGTTTTGTAGTCTCGGAGCTTTCAAATGCCAACAAAAACCAACACTTCACAAACACCCGATGTGAACAGATAATACATTAACACACTAGTTTACATAAAATCAAGTGACTCTATAAAACTTGACACCATGCCCACGCCCACCCCTATCATCAACCTCCTTTTCACCCGAGGGTCCCCATCGAAGCAGGTGGACTGTGAGTGAGTCACCTGTGCCAACCAACCTCTATTTTGTCTGCACTATTCCCGCGCGGCCACTGCCCAGGAACCGCGTGTCGACATTTATAAGGGGTTTCTGGTTGAGAGGCATCCTGTTTTTCAGACGAGTGGGACCAAGCACCGAGGAGAGAGCTGGGAGCTGTTAATTTATATTTTAAATAAGGTGTTGACGGACACAATATGTTTCCTTGATTGCCCGATGCCAGATGTGCCCTTTCGCAAATGGCGGCGTTGAACACGTTCACCCTGCAAAGTTAAATAACGCACACAGGAAAGCCTCTTTATCCAAGGGGGCAATCGTGTTTACAGTGCGGAAAACATCCTTACAGTTTAATAAAACTGTCGGGTGGTAGAAATGTTTGTTTACCACTGTGCCACTAACTCCCAAAAGTGTGATAAACATCTTTACAGTCTTGTGAATTGTTTACAGTGGTGTAAATATTTTTAATTGAAATATGTGTTTTTATTGTCTGGTAAATGTCTTTACAATGTGCTAAAAATCGTGATAATGAGACATGTTTTCAATGCAGTAAGAACATTTCCACTGTGCTAGCCTTCATTACAGCATGGAAAATATATTAAAGGCGTGCATACTATCTTTGCAATGCGGGTTTTTTCAAATCACATGATTTACAAATAATAATGGTTTGAGCTATGCATGCTCTATTTAATGCGTAAGATGTGTAGGACACCATTTTCTTAGTATTTATGGAGATAAGGAAATACTTCCCAGAGTGTACATTTGTGCCACACCACATAGTGAGTGAAGTCTACCATCTTTATAATACACTCAGGAAAAATGATCAGGATGTGTTTTGCCCTGAAAAGCGAGAGGTGCCTACTTTTTATTTGTATTTCTAATGTATGGTGTGTGAATATAAACATATTTGTGTGTTTATCTGTACATTGGCGTTCTACAGAAGCTTTGACAGAGCTTCTGTAGTTATTACCCACTTAACAGAGAAAAATATTTTCAATTTTTCTAATACCTTTGCCCGTGTCTATCAAATGTGCACAAAACCTTCCAATCCAATTTAGGTTGACTCTTTTGAAGGTTTGTGTGGACTTTTTCCATGCAATTACCAAAGAGAAGGAGAAAAACACAACATTGGCAACACCAGTAAGCCTGAGTTTTTAGGTCTGGCCTTTGAAACAGCTTTAGCTGCCTCGCCAAGCTATTGTTTTCTTTAAGCAATCCCCCATGTTATACATGCTTACGAAGCTTTTGGTCACCGGACTTCATCTTTTGGTCTATTAAATTATCAACTACATTTTGCTTCCACGCACCACAGCATCCAGCATGGGCCACTTAATCCATTGTCTATTTTTACTTTGAGTGACTGCCTAAAGCCTGGGCACATTGTTTACTTCTATTTTAAGATAGTTCCTTTCTCTTCAGTGGCAAAGCTGTTATAAAGTGTACTTAAAAAAATATACTTCATAAATGTACCTTAAAACCCACTCTATGTTTTGCTTGCATTTTGGGTGCCCCATTTGATTGTGAATTATTTTCCATTTCCATTTCAAAGTTTTAAAATGCTTGAGTATCATTTTAACTGCCTGCGATGCGAGTGCTTGTTTATGTGCTGATTTATTCCTGTCTCCTTCACAAATAATAGTAAGGAAATGTGTGGCACAGCTGAAAGGCTTGGTCTTTAAAAATATATATTAGCAGTAAAATGGCTATATCAGTGAATGCTATTTACATTTATTAATATAGGTATGTAGTGGAAACGTTTAGGTTTTATTTTCTTTTATTTCATTTTGTGGCAAATGCTTTCAATGAAAAAATTAAAACATTAACCATCGCAAAACTTGCGAAAGCCAGACCTGTTGCCTTTGCCTGGGCTTATTTGTAAGTGAAGTGATTTTTCATCCATATGCCTTTTGTTGTGGTTGTGTGGATGAGTGAAACAAAGAATGAGTCAATGCAAGGATGGATGAGTAACTGCTTGAGTGCAGAGACGGATTCGTGCATTTTTGGCTGGGATGATGTAAAGTAGGCTACAAGAATGGATGAGTAAGAAATGGGTGGATTTGTGAGTTAGTGCACTGAAAATGAAAGTGTGAGTGTATTTACTCCCCCCCTCACTTATTTATTTGAATGCATCCCTGCTTCCCTTCTACCTTCTGCATGACCTGGTAATGAGACGGAATATCGAGGCACAAAATTTGAACTACACTAATATTGAGTTGGACACATAGTGGAAGGGAAAGATCGAGTGCAAGAATATTGTTGTCAAGAATATTGATTTGGAGCTAAGTAAAGTAGCAGTTTGTGCAGCCACGGCCCGTGGAGGGAGTTCCGGTGGGGCAGAGAGGCGGGGCGGGGGAGGGGCAGGATGGGGGGTGCTAAAAACCGGAATATGAATAATTGGAGGTAAGTAAACAATTTATTAAATAAAACAAATTTTGTAGTGCTCCCTGCATCTCAAAATGCAATGCAGTGCGCGCACGAAATTCGTTTCATTAATTAAATTGTTTCCTTACCTCCAATTATGCATATTCCGGTTTTTAGCACCCCCCACCCTGCCTCTCCCTGCCCCGCCTTTCTGCCCCATCGGAACTCCCTCCACGGGCAGCGGCTGCGTCTGTGGTGGGAGTGCTGCAGGCGGTGGATCGGGCGGGTGTCGAGCAGGGTGGGGGGTAGTAAACTTCGGCATATGGCCAAACAGAGGTAAGTACACAAATAAATAAATAAAACAAATGTTATTGCGCGCGCTGCATTGCCAACTGCGATGCAGCGCACACAACGAAATTCGTTTTATTTATTTATTTGTTTTACTTACCTCCGTTGGGCTGTATTCTGTAGTTTACTACCCCCCACCCTGCTCCACACCTGCTTCACCCACCGCCCGTAGCACTCCCACCACGAGCCGCAACTGGGTACATAATATCGATTTTAAAAATATAGAAGTCATTAATATCGTCTGCAAAAATATAGTTGTTTAAAATATAGATTTTTTAAATTAGTGTTATGTCTTTTAGTATATATTGTAAATGTATGTGCAGTAATTTTTTGTATAAGTATTGTTTATGTTTTTTAATATATGTGTTACATTTCTAGTAGTAATTACATTTAATCTTACTACATTTTACATCTATTTGTTCTGTAGCGGGTGTATACTCAGACATGAGTCCCTTTCTCACTGCTCCATCAGGATTCAAGCAAGCCGGGCCGAAGACGGCTGAAATGCCAGAAACCGGTCCCCGGTAGCTTGTCTCCTTTCTGGTGAAGAATTGGCTTGGTAGTTTAGTCTGCCCTGTTCCCATGATGCACTGGGCCAGGGACAGACTGATTTGCATATAGCCAGGTTCTGAGCTGGGATGGGGCAGTGAGATAAATAACGGTGATGGATCAAGCCCTGATCTTTGGACTGGGTAAGAGTGGTCTGCTTAATTCAGACACTCTGTTCATCACCACCCCCTTTTCTGAATCACCCACCGCCCGCAGCACTCCCACCACGAGCCGCTACTGGGTACATAATATCGATTTGAAAAATATAGAAGTCATTAATATCGTCTGCAAAAATATAGTTGTTTAAAATATAGATTTTTTAAATTAGTGTTATGTCTTTTAGTATATATTGTAAATGTATGTGCAGTAATTTTTTTGTATAAGTATTGTTTATGTTTTTTAATATATGTGTTACATTTCTAGTAGTAATTACATTTAATCTTACTACATTTTACATCTATTTGTTCTGTAGCGGGTTGTGGGTTTATAGGGGAATAGGGTTGGAAGTAATTTAACTATAATAAATTAATGATGTTTTTTATTTAATTATATTTATTTAATTGATATTTAAAAGTGTTAATTGTGCTTTGACATTTATTTTGGTAACTTTTATGTGTGGGTTGTGGGGTTTATAGGGAAAAGGTGAGAAGTAATTAATAATTAGCTGTTAATTAATATAAATTAAGTAATTGATCATTAATTATGGTAATTGTGTATTTTTTTAGATGCAAGTTGTGGGACTAATAGGTGTAAAGTGTGGAAAGTAATATATTTTTAATGAATTAATAATTAGTTGTTAATTATTATTAATTAATTAATCGATAATTCATTATGGTAATTGTGTAATTTCTTTTTTTAGGTGCTAGTTGTAGGGTTAGTAGGGTCAAAGGGTGGGAAGTATTATATTTTTAATTGAGTAATAATTTGTTGATAATTACTATTAATTAATTAGTTGGTAATTAACCATGTTAACTGTTTAATTACTTTTTTGGGTGTGAGTTGTTGGTTTATAGGGGTAAAGGGTGGGGAGTAAACTAATTTTACTTAATTTATAATTAAAGTTCAATTTTAGGTGCGGGATGTGGGGATTATAGGAGTAAAGGGTGGGAAGTTAATTAATTGTAATGAATTTTAATTTGTTTTTTAATTAATATGTGTGTAATTGATAATTAATTGTTAATTGTGCAAAAACATTTTTTTTTACATTTTAGATGTGGGTTCTGGGTTTTGTAGGTGTATGGGGTTGGAAGTAAATCAATTTTAAGCAATTAATACAATTGTTTTAATGAATAATTATTAATTTAATAATTTGTGTTATGTGCTTTGTGGGGGTATACAGTAGCAGCTCCTCGAGGGAGTGCTGCGGGGTGGTGGGGCGGGGGAGGGACAGGGTGGGGGGTAGCAAACTCCAGCAAACAGTCGAACAGAATCAAATAAATAAAACAAATTACATTGCGCGCACTGCATCGCCGATCAGCCTTATGTTTCCCTCATAGTACTTTTGCCAATGCATTGTACTGTCTTTGCATCTTAGGTTTTGGATTCTTATGAATAAACTCTTACGGTTGGATCATATTACCTATTTTTAGGCTGCCGTACACCTTTACCAGGTGAGAATTTTAATGCAGATGAGTAGTCGCTTTACAACCATCTTAGCACTTAGCTGGATTGATTCACATCACTGACACCCATTATTCTTTACCACACAAGCTGTTTTCTCTGAGGTCCTGATGAAGATCGTTGGTGAAGTTTGGTAATAACACACAACTTAAACGGTTCGAAATGTCAACAATACCATTAGGTGCTCCGTAATAGTGCCTCGCATAATTTTCATTCAAGACATGAGGATATAGTCTTGAACATATATGTGTTTTCAACAGACACCCAACTGAGTTATTTATGTATTATATGTTTAAACATCTAATGTCCTGTACAGGTAATGTTCTTGATGTTTGATACAATTTGTCTAATGTATTATTTTTGTTATTGTATAAGTCACATTACACTCCTGTGTTTCTTCTAGATATGTTACTATCTGTGCTTCTCCACGATATATGATTGACAATATACCATGTTTAAATTCATTTTTGTGTCAGTATGATTTTCTACATATTTGTTGTACCATTAAATTGACAAATCTTAGTCGAATAGGAGGATATTAAGGTTGTATACACAGAAATATAACGCTTCCCTTAAGAACCAATTGTCATATACCACTTGATTCCCCAGGTTCTGTGGGATACTGGTTTACCCCATTAGTCTTAATGCATTAGGATTCAGGACACTGTCAGACTGTAGATGCAGACAAGTAAGATGAAAAAGACCTTCTTCATTGATGCAATTTGAATCAGGAACAGAATTCCCACCAAAACTAGAACTGCTCTCACTCTCCTGCCTTTCAATTTGAAATTGAAGACACACCTATTCAAAGAGCACTGCCTCCTTACTCAATAGAGATACTTCATGCCCCCTACCTCTTAATTTGTACCTAGGGCTTTGCACATTGGTTAGTGCTTCATTGCTCCACAGCTAGACTTGTGCTATATTACTAATAATTCTACATTACATACAAGCAGGCACGGCCCGTGCCAGGCGTTATACTGGGGCGGTGACGCCAGGCAGGGGAGGGTCAGGGTGGGGGGTTGTAAAATGCGGGATATGGACCATTAGAGGTAAGTACCGATAAAAATAAATAAAACGAATTTCGTTGCCCACGCTGCATCACATTTGGCGATGCAGCGTGGCCAACAAAACAAAATTGGCATTATCTACATGTATCGAAACGCCGACGACACCTTAAAACACCTTATACATCACTAGAAATTCTATCATTTTACTATGTAAAGGTGTTTTTTATGATTTGTTTATCACATTGGAAATTTTTTCTGTACCAAACTGTGAGCTTTGCCTGAGCCTCCTTGAGTGTTTCCTAATTGTTTGTTTCTGTTTTTGTAGTAGGATGGAGGCTTGCAGTTTATTTTACTCTCCGTGTTTATTCTATTGCACTGACCGCGTTTTGGCTCAGTTTTTTTATTACTAGAGTCAAGCTGTGTAAGTTATTGCTGGTATTTATATTCTGTGGATTTCAACGTTACCAGTTCTGCTGGAGTGCCCAGAGACAAAGTGTATGTCAAGGTACTCTACTGTTTTACTGCATGTATGACTACACTGTTTTCTTTCTCAATTTGTCACAGTAAACATTGCTCTCATTATCACCATTATGGCTGGCATAACTCCTCCACCATCCTTTCTTAATGCTCCTGGGGAACCACCCATGGAATGGGAAACATGGGAAGCAATGTTTCGAGCATTTGTGGAAGTTTTAGGAGAGGAGTGCGAACCTGGAAGGTAACTTGCATTACTCAAACATTGTTTTGGTGGAATCGGTTTGAAGGAATTCAAGAATTTACCTGCCTTAGTAAATTCTGGCACTATTAATGTCTATCAATATGCCTCTAAACAACTCTGTGTAAAATATGGAAAAAAACAACGCCGTTATGGAAAGATTTATATTTTATTCCAGGAGACAATGTCCTGACGAATCTATTGAGGATTATGTGTCCACGCTTAGATCTATAGCCTTAACATGTGACTTTGAACATATATCTTATGAGCAAGTACTTAGAGACCAGATTTTAATGAGAACCAATAATAAGAAAATACAAGAAAGATTGTGGACAAGTACTGACATGTCGCTTAATACTGCCATTGAAATTGCTAAGGCAATGGAACATTCTGAAAAGTTTGTAGATGCAATAAGAAGTGTCGAAAAAACTGATATACATGTGATACACAAAGATAAACCTAAAATGAAGAGTGTTTTTGTCCAAAAATAGGATAGACCACAATATAATGATATGACACCCAAGTGGCAAATGCAAGATGGGTAAAGGAATGTCCTGTTATGCTATAGATGTGGTAGCAATTCTCATTTAGGCAATGCAAGAACATGCCCTGCTACAGATAAAATATGTACAAAATGTGGTAAAAAAGGGCATTTTAGTAGAATGTGTAGATCTGCTTCTAGAAAAGTTAGTGTCATTCAAGGCTATGAAGGATGTGATAGTTCTAATGACAGCAGTGAACCTGACATTAATACTGTATGGTCCATAAATGGGGCAACTTGTACTTCAAAGTTTTCCTCTTGTGAGATTATTATTGATGGTATTGCATTATGTCCATCGTGTGGATTCTTGTGTCTGGTACACCATTATCTCACAAGTGGTGTTTAAGAAAAACTGACCCGATAAAGAACTTATACCTCCTGATGTTGCTCCTTTTGGGTATACCAGTCACAAAATTGACCTGTTAGGTAATTTTTGTTAAAAAATAGAATTTTCTGAATGCCATACTATTGGGAAAGTCTATGTGGCCAAACAAGGGCAGTCTCTACTGGGTTGTCCACACCAAAAGGAAATGGGTATCAAACTGGATCCTACTGCTGATCCTCCAGTATATGTGGTCACCAACAAGGCTACAGGGAGTGACAATACTACTATTTTTGACATTAAACCAAAATTCCCAAAAGTCTTCAGTGATACTGTAGATGAATACCGTGGGTTCAAACATCGCATTAGGTTATCTGAGAATGCTGTACTGGTTTGCCATAAAGTATGAAATGTTCCTTTAACATATAGGGGTAAGCTTAAATACATTCTACATGATTTATGGTAAAGATGATTATAGAGCCTGTTGAATCTTCTCCATGGGTTTTTCCAATAGGTATTTTGGTCAAACGTTCTGGCTAATTGAGGCTTTGCATTGACTTACGCAGCCCTAACAATGTTATATGGGTGGATGCCCATCCACTACCCAATTTACATGAAATGGTAACTACTCTAGCTGGTGCAAAGGTATGCTCTTCTCTTGACTTGGCAAGTGCATATCACCAAGTGGTGTTGAAGGAGGAATCAAGAGATGTAACAGCCTTTGTAACTCCAGAGGGTTTGCTTCACTTTTGCCGCATGCCCTTTGGACTTGCTAGTACTGTTGCCGTTTTTCAGAGGTTGATGAAGGAAACCTTAGAAAGACTTAATGGTGCAATTGCATTTCAGGACGACATACTAGTTTTTAGCAAAGGTGCCAAGGAGCATGATCACAATTTGGAGAACGTTTTAATGGCATTAGGTGATAGGGGGCTTACTTTACGTTCTGACAAATGCAAATTTAATAAAACTGAGGTTGAATACCATGTACCCTTAATTAGAAGCTCTGGCATTAAACCCATGAAGAACCATGTTGAAAACATCATTAAGGCTCCTTTTCCTAAGTCAGGGGACCAAGTGGTTGCCTTTTTGGAACTAACAGAGTTTTACTCCAAGTTTATTCCCAATTATGCTGACACGGTCGAACCATTCTGATGTTTGTTTTTTTTAAGCATATTTTATTTGTCAAATGACACATATACAGCAGGGCTCTGTAACCCAGAGACGTCTGCACAACAAGCATATAACATCATGACTTTGACTTTTTCTTAGTAAGAGCAAGGAGAAATAAAGAGCAATACAAATGAAAGAAAAAATATGAAAATCCCCCCCAATGCCCCCGTTGCACTAACGTCTTCCCAGGAACCACCCAACAGTGGATAATATACCACAGATACTCGCTGCAATATACTAAAACACATGAAACTACGGCTTGCATCAGCAGAGAAGAGTTAAACTGGATTGAGGGGCCCTGCTGCAGAGACCTGCTCCAGCAGCAAACCTCGGTAGTCCGCCCATCGCTTCCAAACTTTAAAATGTTTATGCGGGCACCCTCTTGCGGTAAATATGGGGAGCTCCAGACTCATGCAGAAGTCCAGTCCCTTCTTCCATGCAGATGCTGAGGATGGTGCTGGTACCTTCCACGCCCTGGCTATGCCTCTCTTCACCAGCGTGAACTCAAGCAACATAAGATGGCGTTTATAAATATTGACCCCAATCCCGTCCATGACATGTAAGAGCATCAGCTTTGGTGAGTGGGGCAGGTCCCAAGCCCAGCACCTCAGAGAGGCAGGTCACAACCCCTCTCCAGAACCGTGACAAGGAAAGACAGTGTCAAACTGTATGTATCAGGGTCCCTTCCTCCGTTCACGCCTAAGACACACATGGGAAGCCACCAGTCCCGCCCTCCACAAACGAACCCGTGTGAAGTAAACCCAATGAAGATATTTAAACTGGACAAGGCGCAAACGTATCGATATGGCCACCCCCCCACCCCGCTGGAGGCCAGGGCCTCCGTCCAGTCTTCCTCATCAACTGATCCAACATCTCCCTCCCAGGCCCCTCTAAGTTTCTGCAGTGAGGGGGAGCAGTGTGTAACCAGGGACTGATAGATCTTAGATATCCTATGGTTCTGAAGGTCTCTCATATATATCTTCGCTTTTATTGGGCTGAACTCCGCCAGTGACTCCAGGCCCCCCAGGCTAGGGTAGAGAGAGTGTCGAAACTGGAGATATTTATAGAATCGGGGTCTCTGCATTTGGAATTCATTTTGTAGGTTCTGAAAGGACTTCAGGACTGGCACCCGCATGACATCCCCCAGGGTAGAGATACCAATGCTATCTCATCCATGAAACCCTGGCAGTGTAGTTTGTTGTGGCAAACGGCCATTGTTCCATAAAGGGGTTTCCTGTGTCAGTGTACCAGCACCCCATCATCAGCAAGGCCTGCCACCAAATTTGGAAAACCACCTTTGTTGCTGACGGCAGGGAATTACGTATCGCTGCAGAGTACAGAATCGTACAGAATCGTGTGTAGGGAGAGATCCCCCATAAGACATCGCTCAACAGCATAAGCAGGGTCATCTCTACCCCAATACCACCATATATTCAAAATAAGCAAGTGGGAGGCCATGAAGTATGATAGTAAGTCAGAGGTCACCAGCCCTCCACAATATGTAGAAAGGAAGCATGTTCGCAAGGCAACTCTTACTGCACCCGGCCCATAAAAATTGGCCCAGAGCAGCATTAACCTGCCAGAACTATCTAGGGGAGATCGGGTAGGGGTGATTCTGCAGTTGGTATAACAAACGGGGGAGAAAGACCATCCTAAAGCTGGCCGATCTACCATATATGGACAGTTTCATATGGGACAATGTGTTAAGATCCTCTCGCTTTTTTCCCAACAGGTCAGCGGCCCTGGGGCTGCCTGCTCGACTCTGTCACTGGTTCTATTTTCCTAGCGCCAGAACACTCCTGGGAGTAGCTGTGCGCTTCATAAGTACCCAGTAACATAACATAACATAACATAAAACGTTCCAAAACCGGAACCAGATTCCTTTCCCACAACACAGCAGACGAGTCAGATAGAAATATGCAGAGATTCTTCATCCTGTCGGTAACCACTCAAACCACAGAGGCCCAGGAGCCGAAACTCGATGCGTCCCCAAGAAGCCACAAGGTAGACTTGCAGGGGTTCAAATAGAGAGCCGACGATTCCCCAAAGATCTGCATAATACGGGAAGAAAAAACAAGACGTCGTCAGCATATAATGCAATGAACCATTCAGATGTTTGTTGACAAAAAATGCGCTTTGTGGTCAAGGTGATTGAGGTGTTCATGAAGGCTGTGCAGATTGGTGGTGGAAGTGTCTGGAAGTTAAACAGGGTTTCCCTTTTTCGAACAGAAAATTGATACATTGATGCCATATGAAAGCAATGTTTTTATAGACGTGAAAGAACTGGTTGATGATACAAAAAGTAGTTCCAGTGTGAATAACAATGCCAAGGACACGGGCAGAAGTGTCTGCTCTCGGTGTCTTCCCAGAAGGTAACATGATTATATCGTGGGATGATTTTTGTTTAATAAGAAAAGGAGGGAGTTGTGTGGTATCTTGGGCAAGCCTCTGTGCGCGTGCTCTCGCGCGCGCTGAGGATTGCAGCCTGTTGTCATGTTTTGAAGTAGTCGCGAGTGACCCACTGGTCACTTGTGACTATTTCAAATGTGGCATCACTCCTCAGGCAAACGCTTTCCCCTCAGGGGTTGTGTTTACATTTGAATCGGGGGTGATTGTATTTTACTGAGCGGAAAGGTCCATTGAGGCATTCCGGACTGGACACCTAGAAGACCGTATCTCTGTCTTAGGCTGAATAAAGTTTTACCTACAAAAAGAAGAATTTCGTGCAGCATTTTGTTCTTCTTTGACTTCTCTACACCTTCCTTCAGTAAAGAATAACAAGAAACCGCTGGCAGTTGAGGGGGGATGATGTGAAAGGAGGGAAAGGCGGAATCAAACCTCCACGGTCGTGAGGTAAGACTGAGGATGGTTATGTTTTTAAACACCGTCTTGGCAAGGATGGAGTCGATTTGTAATTTTCATTCTTGTGTGGCGTGTGTTTCCTGCGCGAGGAACGGAGTGGTGTTGCTTCTTGTTCTTGTTACGCTTCCACAAACCATTAGATCAAGCCCAAATCTACTGTCCTTCAGGAAGCAATTGAAAACCTGGCTATTCAACCTCTGAAAAAATGCACAGATCATATAGGAGGGTAAAACAGTACAGCGCCGAGACGCCTGCGGGCAATTGTTCGCGCTTAATAAATGCCAAAAATAAATAAATAAATAAATAAATAAATGTTGTCGTGCCTAGCGATGCACATTGGAGCTGAGACTGCTGTGGTGGTTGGGGAGGCGTGGCTGACTATACATCCAGATGCGGGGTGTGTGTGTCCTGCCCGCAGTGCTACTGGTCCTCGCCCCCTTGGGGGCATCTGGCGACAAGAGTAGAGGAGCGTGCAAGAACATTTTGGTGAGGAGGGGGTTGCACGGGGGTGTGCACGATTGGGTGGCGGAGGAGTGGGTGGGGTGGGCGTCATTGGTGCGGCCAGGTGTGCGCAGCTGCCGGGGAAAGGCAGGGCAACAATTTGGGCACCATTCAGGGAGGAGGGATGTTTTTGCGGGGCTCTACCCACTGGGCACTGGTGTGTATCTGGTCTGGTGGCAGGGTTTGGGGGGGCGGGGGAGAAGGCCTTCTGAAAAAAGGAATTTTTCGATAAGGTGAACAGGGGGCTGGCAAGGTCCATGGTGCGGTCATGGAAATGTTTGAGAGGGGCAGGAGCGGAATATTTGCGGGACTAGTTTGGTCCTGATGGGTACTGTGTTCTCCCATAGAAGGTATATGTTGAGAAGTGCATGCATTTGAAAGTTTGAATTACTGGTTTGGTCTTGGTGGGTGCTGTACTCTCCCATTCAATGTATTTGAGGGGCCGGGTACTTGCTGCATTGTATGCATGACTTGTTTGGTCGTAGTGGGTGCTGGTGCTCTGGGTTGTAGTATAGGGGCAGCTGACTTTGGAGCGGGGCTAGGAGTGGGAGTGGTGAGAGTGGAGGGGTATGGGGGCCATTGTTTCGGTGGCTGGGGGAGGGGCAGGGTCTAATTACAAGGGTAAGGCGGGGAAACAAGGCGTTGTAGGAGGGAGTTTTGCCGATAACAATGGAGTGGGTCGGTGAGGGTACATTACCCCGACGTGCCTGTAATTATGGTTGGTGTGGGGGTGGGGTACTCAGAGGAAGCAATGCAGTAGGCAAGCTTTGCTTACATTTAAAAGAAAACGCAAGCGTAGTGCTGCTGCACTGTGTGAGATGAGGGAGGGGAGTAGGTTGGGTTGGGGGGATTGGTGGGACTTGAGAGGAAAAAGGTGCCATTCAGCAGGGAGAAAGGGGGGAGAGATGTGGGGGCAACTAGCAGGATATTCTGGTGCACCAGTAGAAATGGGGGTGCTCAGGGAGTCCAATAGATGGGGTGGGTCCTTGGTAGGCGGTGGAGTGTGCGGTTGGCTCCGCTGACAGAGGATAAAACAGGGTGGAGGAACATGTTATATGGCCTCTCCCATGGGTGAAAATCAGGAAGTGAACGAGGGATCATTTGTTATTTTGTTTGCCTGAATGCCATATAGCGTGCCATTAGACGTAGCTAGCTGGTGCTTGTCTACCCGTATAACAGGTACTCCGTTTCACTGTGGCGCTTCTGTTTCTGGTTGTTTATGTGTGCAGGGATTAGGTAAATGAAGATGCAACAGAAATACTTTACTCTTGCAGCTCAAAATGTGCGCGCAGCAGCAACTTCGCGTGTTGCTTTGAGACGCCGCAAGAAAAAGAAACGCACGTGCACATCTCCTGTCCGGGCAGGCACCTGTCCCCCTTCCGAAAATAAACCGACAACAATAAGTATCGCCAAGGCGAGCAACGCATGCACTACGCCACTAGGCAAGACTTAAAAAGGGTCTTTAAATCAGCCGTCTTCAGCCTTTGGGCTCCTTGTGTATTACTCCCATTTAGCTTTCTCTCAGATTAGCATACTGCATGGAGCAGTTTGTCAGCCCACTTCAGCCATTGGCTCTATTTCCATCCGAGTGATGGCATTTTTCCTGATCGCTTGTGCTCATCCATGTGAAAACAGTTGTGCTTCAGTGCCAGGGCTCGTAGGTCAGTCCTTCACTTTGTTTATCGCTTTCTCTTATACTTCAGTTTCTAGTTTCTTTCTCCTTACCTATACTTTCAGGCTGCTGCTCACTTAGACCTTGTTTAGGCAGTTGCATTTTTTTGTTTTTGTTTTATTCTTTTATCTTCTGCATGCTTGTGGTATAATCCAGTGAGTTGTTGAAAATGTCCTATTAGTTAAAAAGGGACAGAATTTTGAGGCAGAACTAGAGCAAAAATATTTTAGATTTTCATTCTATATCAAAAGAGAGGTACATTTTCCTTACATTAACCCTGACTCAACTATGAAGTGGTGCCAGTATATACTGCACACTGGATATGGCTGCTCCCAGTAGCAGCTCACGTTAGCAGTTGCTGGTACACAATGCCTACATATATTTTCAGTGGCTGAAAACACCTGGAGTACAACTAGTATTACATTTTTGTTATTTTTGAGTCGTCATATTCCTTCTTGTACCCGCTGAGACCTCCAAGCTTCCTTCTTTTTTGTAGAGTGTCCTGCCCTGTTTGAAAGGAGCAGAGATTACAGCATTTAGGTCAAGGCGGGGGAGGTTTTTACTTCCTCGTTATTACCCCATGTGTCTGCAATCATCGGACTCCAGCCGAGTTTATAATGCCATCCTAGACTGATTCTCAGTCATTAAGTCCTTCCTTCCAACCAACATTTCAGGGGATACCACAACTTAGTCACTTTTTAGTTGCTGATCAGTTTGTCTCCATATCATATACATAGAGAACAGATTCAAGCCATTCTGCCTTTGAAGGAAATGCCGGGTAAATCCAATGTTTACAAATCAACCTCCCTCCTAATAGTATTAAATAAAATGCCAACTTATTTCCAATATCCAGCTTAGCTCCAGTCTCAAGTGACAAACCAAAAATAATTAATTCAAGACTTACCATGCAAGAGGTCAGTCAAGAAATTACATAAATCCTTCCAAAAAGGCTGAATAGAGGGGCAGCTGACAAACCATATGAGTGTCATCGGCGTCGATAAGCCCACATTTCTTGCAGTGCGTCACCTTTGTTGTCTTCCATTTCGCTAGCCTACTTGGGGACCACAAAGCTCTATAAAGAGAAAATAAATGATTTTGCCTCAGATATGCTGATTTGACCATCTTATATAATAACAGATAAGATATTTGCCACAAATGTTCAGCGTTTGTAAGCAAGCCTAATCGATCCCAATGTTGTGTTGGTATGTTATCCCCTTCGCCTTGGATGTCCAAGATCAGATTATACCAAGTTGTCACCACCTTCTTTGGTTGTTTACTTGTGATTAGGTGTTCTTCGAGATTATTTGCTCCACCTTTACACTCTCCCTCTGACTGGGCCCAACTCTGTAGTGCAAACATTTTTAAACTTGGACACCATCCTCTTGGTAATTTGTTGGAACACGTCCCAGGAACATAATTGACCATCTTGAAAGATCTGGCCCCATTCAATAATCCCACCTTCCCTGAGAATGATTGGCAGACTATCTTTCAAGAAACCTGGAGAGCCCAGAGAGTCCTATAAGGGGGTGTACTTGCTGTAGTATGGCACATTTGTTATGCGTCAAATCTGCGGCCAAAGTGTGCTGACACATGCAACACCTTTAATTTAATTTTTGTAAAGAATTTCTGGTGTTCGAACTTGAACATAAATTTGGTCCAGCCTATTCCCACCTCCCTTAGTAGGGACTCCCACAGTCCCACACTGCCTGCCTCACCTTTATCTGATAAAATAGATCAACATTTTTTTTCTGGAAGGCCCAAGCCTCTAATTGGAAGTCTGGAAGTGGAATGCCTCCTTTATCATATTTTCTCCACAACCTCCTTCTTGCAATTCTTGTTCATTTATCTGCCCATATAAAGGAGTCCACTCTACCGTAGAGTTGTTGGAACCAGGTACTCTTAAAGTGTAGAGGTATCACATTAACAAGAAATGTGAATTTGGGGAGAATTGGCATTTTAACTAGGTTAGCCCTCCTGAAAATTGTTAACGGGAGATGTGACCAACCAGCTAATATCCTATTTGTTTCCACCATTGTTTTCTTAGAATTTAATTCCACCCATTTCCCTAATGAATGGCCCACTATTATTCCCAGATATGTTATCTCATCTTTTATCAGATTATGCCTCCCCTCCATTTTCCAAACCATTACCTCTATTTTAGTTGGGTTTGCCTCATATCCTGTGACCTTCCCAAAGTCTACCACCAATCAAGCTAAGCTCTCCACAGTTGACGCTAGGTTTTGTGTATAGACCATAAGGTCATCGGCGTATGAAGAGATTTTTTTCTGCCAAGCGCCATACTTGAAGGGGGCGATTTGTTGTTCTGGCTAATTTTTACTGCGAGAGGCTCGATATATAAATGAATACAAGCGGGGAGAGGGGACAGCCTTGTCTTGTCCCCCTAGTTATTTTAAAACTTGGGGTTAAATGCCCATTCAGCGTCATTTTTGTGATAGGGACCTTATATATCCCCCGTATGGCCCTACAGAATTTATCACTTATATTATATTGATTCATCATAGAATATAAGAATGCCTATTCACCCTATCAAAGGCCTTGGTAGTATCGAGTGTAATGATTGAAAGAGGTAGTGTATATTCCATAGCCAGATCAATCGTGCCCATCTGCTCATGGTTTACTTGATGCATATATCAACCTTTCATGAAACCCTTTTGATCTTCCGCTACTAAATTCCCAATCACTTTACTCAATCTGTTAGCAAGGATGGTAGCATAAAATGTATAATCACAAATTAAAAGGGATATTGGTCGATAGGCCTCACAGGATTTTGAGGATCTTGGGTCCTTCCCCTGTTTTAAAACTTAAGTGATTACTGCTTCCTTACAGGACTTAGGTGAAGGTACCCCATTATCCCAAGTATCTGCAAAGAGGTCTGTCAATTTTGGGCATTAGATATTGCCAAATTGTAACTAAAATTTATTTGGGGGGGCCCATCAGGACCAGAAGCTTTATGTCTTTTTCTTTTTTATCATGGCGTAGAGCTCATTATGCTTCATATCTTCATATACAGTTTCATTTTTCTCTCTTGAGAGTTTCTCCTCTGTCAGACCCTCTAACCAGCTGTTAATTTGGGTCTCTGAAGTATGTAAAACCTGTGTATACAGCTCCCTATAGAAATCCATAAAAGCTTGCTCAACCTCCTGTCTCTCCTTTAAGGTATTCCCAGCTTTCCTACATATTATCTTGTTTACATAATTTTTTACAATTTCAGTTTTCTTTTTCCAAGCCAGGAGTTTCCCGGCACTTTCACTATAGAGGGGTCGATTCCGATTCGGGAAAAAAAACGTCCGTACGATTTGTATCCGGAGCCCTCTCTGTACGAATCGTACCCGTCCGTTTGAGTCGCGAAGTACGATCCGTATTCCGTGAATCCGTCCGAAACGTCGCGATCTGTACGTATTGCAAGGCTGAAACCGTGAACCGTACGACTCGTACACATACCGTACGACTCGTACACATGCCGTACGACCCGACGAGTACGATCCGGACCGGGGTATGAGGACGCAATTCGTACGGTCCACGTCAGGTAAGGGCGAGTCGTACGGAAAAGCACACAAACACATACACACCGTACAGTCCGTACACCTCATGATCGCAGGGGTACGCACCGTACCCCTGCGATCATGGGGTGTATGAGCCGTACCCCCATTGTACGATTGGTGTACGATCGGTGTATGAGTCGTACCCCATGTACGATCGGTGTATGAGCTGTACCCCCATTGTACGATCGGTGTACAAGCCGTACCCCATTTACGATCGGTGTACGAGCCGTACCCCATGTACGATCGGTGTACGAGCCGTACCCCATGTACGATTGGTGTACGATCGGTGTACGAGCCATTCCCCATGTACGATCGGTGTACGAGCCGTACCCCCATTGTACGATTGGTGTACGAGCCGTACCCCCATCGTACAATGGGGATACGGCTCGTACACCGATCGTACATGGGGTACGGCTCGTACACCGATCGTACACCGATCGTACATGGGGTATGGCTCGTACACCGATCGTACATGGTGTACGGCTCATACACCGATCGTACACCGATCGTACAATGGGGTTACGGCTCGTACACCCCATGATTGCAGGGGTACGGTGCGTACCCCTGCGATCATGGGGGGTACACACCATACCTGGGGGGCCGTTACGTACCTGTTTCGGCACGAACTCTGCTTTTACGGCTGTTTCCAGCTCCCGTAGAAAAAGGGTCGTACGGTGCGTACCCGACACGTATCGTACTTGCTGGGTCGTAAAAACCAGCTGTGAACCGTACAGATGTCGCGTACAGCGGGTTCCGAGGGAGAATCGTACGGAGATTAGAGTCGCACGGTGTCTTGTACGACTCGTATGGAGTACGGCTCCTGATACGAATCGTACTTCGTTGTACGTATGGGGGACGTTGCAGGGTACGATTTGTATGGGAAAAACGCTCCGAACGGCTATTCGGAGCGGTTTTTCCCGAATCGGAATCGACCCCTAATTAATTATAATTTACTATTCCCACTCCAATCTACATTAAATTGGGGTAGGTGCTGGACACTAATTAAATATAATTCACTATTCCCACTCCAGTCTACATTAAATTTGAGTAGTAGCTGTAAACCAATAAAATATTTAAAATACATCATACAAAATTTATACAAACGAATTAAATAATATAGTAATATTTTTCTAAACATAAATATTATTTTAAATGTTTAAAATATATGCGCATTTTTTTTAAAATATTGCAAAAATATGAATTGTGTATTAAATTTTAACAAATTTTGAAATTAATTTTTTTATTTTAATAATTATTTGTATTTTTTATTTATTTTCTAATTTTTGTATTTTTTTTGTAAATTTTTCATAAATAGTTCTTGATTTTCATATATTTTTTAAACACTCCCCACCCTTATCCCCTATAAACCCAACATCCCGCTACCAAATATTTCATTTTTTAATTTTCATTTATAATATTTTTTTAATTTTTAAAATTTTTTAACAAAAATTACTTCACATTTTTAAATTTTTGAAACACTCCCCACCCTTATCCCCTACAAACCCAACATCCCGCTACTAAATATTTTTTTTTTAGTTTTTTAAACAATTATTTCACATTTTTAAATTTTTGAAACACTCCCCACCCTTATCCCCTATAAACCCAACATCCCGCTACTAATTTTTTTTTTTTTAAATTTTTAAATGAATTTTTTTTTTAACATATATTACTTCAAATATTTTAAATTTTAAAACACCCCCCACCCTTATCCCCTATAAACCCAACATCCCGCTTCTAAATTTATATATTATTTTAAAAAAAATATATAAAAATAACATTTAAATAACACATTGAAATTACTATTATTAATAAACACTAAACATTTCTAAAAAATGAACAATTTTTACTAATAATTACAATATATAGATATTTTTATACAACAATATTTTGCCTTACTATATTTTTGCATCCGATATAAAATTACACGTACTTAAAATGATATTTTTGTAATCGATATTTTATGATTCGATATACTTTACCATCGATATAAAAACTTTGATATTCTGTCACATCGATATTAAAAATTCGATATTATGTCTGCTTACCATAGCCTTCATCACTGGCTTGTTACCATAATGAAATGGGGCATCCTATATTGCACATAAACTAGTATCCTTCACAAACAGTCATACAATTACAAACATATATACAAAATTACAGTTGGCAAAACAGTAGACAATTCCTGAGAAAAGGGCCCATCAACGATTGTCACATTGCAAACCTTCAACTCCAGGTATTTCTCAGAGGGGATAATCAACAGTAAAACCATTACCTGTTATGATAATCTGTGAGATGCAATAAAAAAATTATTTTTCTGAATTCTTTAACACAGTGCAATGGCAATTCACTCTTAAAGGCTGATTGGCGTTAACAAATGCTTCCAAAGTAAAATGGCCAGGCATACTTCCTTTCTCTTAACTTTTCATAATAAATATATCAGACTTATGGCATCGGATATAAATGTTCCCAAAGAACCAAACAGGCCTATAGCCTATATCACTGACTTGTCAACAGAACTATCACAAGACAGCAGAATTCTTCATTAGCTTTCCCATAAGGCAACCCTCAGGTATAAAATCAGAAAATGATAAACATATCTACAGAAAATTTACAGTTGGCAAAACAATATTCAACCCTTCCTCAGAGGCTTAACAAGGATTATCAATTTATTTTTATTTGCAGAGTTTTATATAGTGCTGGCTAGACCTGGAGGTATTAGAGCACTTTACGTGAGGATCAGCGAGATTACAAGTTACAAAGATAAAATCAGTTACAGGAGCCAAGTAAAACAATGTTAAAAAATAACATGAGTTATGGTGCATAGCATAACCAAGACAAACGTTATGAGGGGCATAAAATGTAGAGGGGGAAAAGTAAAAGGGGTACGGAATGCAGATCAGGTCAGGCAGACCAGCAAGAGGGAGAGTACTTCAGGAGAAACAACACAGTCAAAGTGAAAGACAAACAAACCGGCTGGGGGGCAGTAATCCCAAACATCCCATGTCTCAGTGACTATACAAGATGAGAGGGGTGAAGGAGAACTAAGGGGTGGGGGTCGACTTAAGGAAAGGGTCAGTCAGGGGAACAGGAAGCAGTCCACTAGCAGTGCGGATCAGACAAAACCGCCAAGATGGAGGACCCAGGTCACGGGCATCAATAGAGTTTTCTCAAAAAGGGAGGATAAACAAAAATAAATCCAAAGAAAACCACAAGGGAGCTGCTTCACAGCTCACACAGTACTGGATGTGGGAGACAGCCACAGGATCATGGAGGGCTGGAAATTGACGATCCGACACGTCGTCGATGTGCACAAGCTCAGTGCTACAGAGGTAGCTGTTTAGCCGTTCAGAAAGTTGAAAAGTCGGAGGGAAGTCATCACGAGTGCCAATGCAGCTGCCCTGGAGAAGCGAGGCAGCAGTGGGGACCAGGAGGGCGCAACTCCCAAACTCAAAAAGTAAAAAACAAGCACAGGGCACTGCTCTGCAGTGCCGCAGTACTCACCGCCTCTGCACCCCTGCTGGCCGTCGAGGAGAACTGTGCCCGGTGTCTGGATGGGTAGGTGACAGCCTAGGTGGGGAACGTGAGCCAATCTCCTCTATAGCTATCTAGGCAGCTCCATCGGGCATTGGCCATGTTGCTCAGGCTTTGCTGTCAGAACATCGATCACGTTTCATTAGAAGATCGCAAACCCAAATGCGGGAGATTGGAGAGACGAGAACCGCAGTCAAACATGTCCCCAGGTGTGTAAAGTGTACTAGGAGGGGGTAGGTTTTAGGGTATTTGAGCCAAAACTGCAATCTCTTTCCGGGAGCTCCCGGCCGGAGCTCCTTACCTGTCGGCAATCTTGGATATCAATTAAATTGTAAATCTTCTATCAGCAGGGTTTCTGAGAGAGAGAAACCAGAAGGGGAACCAACACCAAAATCATTGTCTATCACAGTGATCGATGAGAATCCATGTAATGCAAAACTTGTCTACAGGCCTATAACCCTTATCACTGGCTTATCATTATGACCAGGCATCAGGCATCCTGTACAGTGCATAAGCTTCTCCACAAAGAAACTATCAGTATGCAGTTATAAAATTATAAATATGCGCAAAATTACAGTTGGGAAAACCATATACAACCTTCCCTAAAATGGCATTACAAGGATTCTCAAAGTGCAACCCCCAGGGGTTTGTCACGGGGGTAACTAACACCAAAACCTTTTCTGACTATGGTAATCTGTAAAACTTCCCTGTAACAAAACACCTGTTTACACACTCAAATACAGTGTAATGACAGCCCACTATTAAGCCAATAGTGGCTTTCACATATGATTTTTTATAAATAAGTCTGGCCTACTTCCTTTGTAATAGATTTTAATAATAAATGTATAAGGATTATAGACTTGATTAATGTCTGATCACCATAACCAACTCAGCCCTCCTGTGTTAAGAAGTTAATAATAATCTTTTCCACTAGGCCAAAACTGCAATTCAAGTACTCTTTTTCAGTGTAGGCACACAACTTCTGACCAATAAAAATCTATACACTGGGCAATCAACATTTGGGCAGGGACAAAGTCCTTCTGTGTATTATTCCTGAAAGTATTTTTGTTCTGTTGATCACATCAGGCGCCTCCTGTGCAGTTAAGAGCAGTGGGGCGCAGGGACGGGGTGGGGGGATTCGACATAGGTGGCAGAGGTAAACTTACATTTAAAAAAAGAAAATGCTTTTATTTTTTTAAATTAAAATTTCCCTCGTTGTCGTATGTTGAATCCCACCACCCCGCCCCCGCTCTTACCTGCACGGGCTGCGCCTGGATCACATTGGTCTTGTGACTGATACCCTGTCAATCCGGAGCAAAAATTGGGGTATAATTTTGTAATTGGTTCCTTAATATGAAATGGATGACTCAAATGTGAAGAATTACATAAAGTATGCCAGTGCCAGAATTTTTCATTGAGGCCATGCATATACAAATTGACCTCTAAAACACCAGAGGTAATATTTTGTTATTGTTTTTTGCTATTCTACCCCTCACATCCACTTGCACTCACTCTCAGTCTCACTGTTTCGTTGTCACTAAGTCCCACTTATTCTTACTCATGCTGCCTCATTCATTCTCACTCACTGTTTCACCCGCTCTCGCTCCTTCTCATTCACTTGCCCTATCTTTCACTTTGACTCATTACATTTTATTCACACAATCACACACACCCATGCTATCTCACTCACATGCTTGCTCACATACTCACACACAATCTCATTCACACTCTCACTCACATTCTCTCACACACACTGACTCATTCACACGCCGTCACTTTCATTCAGTCACTATCTCACTCTCACATTGTTTCACTTGCATACTCAATATTGTCTCACATGCTCTCTCAATGTTTTGCTCACATATTCACACACCGTCCCATTTAAACTCTCTCATTAATGCACGTTCTCAGACACTCATGGTGTATCATTCATATACTCACTCACTCATTCACTTTCACTCACATGCATTCAATCTCTCTCACTCTTACTCTTTCTCTTACTCACACACAAAACAGTCTTTCAACCGCATGCAAGCACACACTATTTGAAAGCCTTTTTTTAGTTACAAGCTGCCTGCAGTGCTTTGCTTCAGCTCCTCAACTACTGGTACATGGACCCTTGGTCAGGTACACAACTCCCTCTCAAATCAGGCTCTGAGCAGGAAACAGAAAACAAGCTGAGGTCAACACAGTAAATAACCGTGTACTGGCCTTGCTTCAGCTTAATAATGGCTGGAGACCTGCAATTGGACCGTGCTCCTCTCCAACTCAAATGAGTCAATGATAAGACATAAACAAGGCAATCATAAACTTCAAGCAATAAACTTCAAACAATAAGTATATATGGTTTTTGAAAGTCATAAGAAGCACTAATCAATCTGGCAAGAAAATGTATAAATCATCACTTGAAGAACATTGTACAATTGCCAGCTATGATAGTACCACACATATATTTACAAGTGAACCATTGTAAGTGGTACTACAGCATTAAGAGCTAAATACCACAATCCTCTCTGCACGCTTGCCTGGACCACAGAGGCGGAACCACATATATCCCTTGCATTCATTCCCAACCCCTTGCGTTCTGTACAGCCTGCCATGGTCCGCTTCTTCCTGCACACCGAGCTGTCCAATGGGCAGACTGAGAGGGAAGAAGCTAAAGCCCCTTGCCCTACATTGGCGAATTGAGACTATGCCCATATGCCAGTGTGTCTGTCCCTTTGCAGAAATAAGGATTGCTATCCATCGCCTCAGTGCTGTCCTACGAGGTTAGGACCCGGAGCCCCCAATATGACCGGACCCCAACACCACCCAAACTAATTACCAAAAGGACACACAGTAATTTTAGTTTTGTGGATCATTTTATTCTACATTAGCATAGCGCTGTCTCTGCAAATCTGATAAAATTCAATACGAGAACAGATGCATAGAGATCATAAAAATAATAAGAAAATCAATCATAAAACAAGTGTCAAATCATGAAGAGAACAAACCATCAACACAATAACTTCCTGTGAAAATTTAGTAACAGTATCCAGACTTTTTCCCAAGGGGCACCTCGCAATCCTGAACACCATTGGACCACACAAGCTGCGCCCACCTGCATCTGCGAGGGGTGGTCCCCTGCCCTCTGTACCCTTGTCCTCATAATGGGCACCGCCCACGTACTTCAAGCTTCCCAGGGGCTGTGGAAAAGGTGGGCAGGAGCAGGGCACTGTGCCGACCATCCGAGATCTAACTGTGCGCAATAGCCCGCAAGCTGGTGTACATCCTCTGGTTGGCCTAGGACTGCCTAACCTTACCCCCGGTACTGTCCTGAGGGGAGGGGAACTGCTCCATAATTGACCCTCCCCACCCTGCTAACTGGTGGGGGGTGACTTATGTAATCTAGACTCCACTGATCCACAGTAGGCCCAAAAGGAGGGTCGGTGGGGGGGAGAAAATGCCGGTCCGCTCCGTCGTTGCCGGGATGAAGAAAGGCCAAGGCCAAAGGGCACGGGGTCCTTATACCCCACCCCGGCGACGGCGCCCAACAATGATGTACTTCCGGCCGCCCACCAATTGTGCGGCAAGGTGCCGGGAGGCGTTAGGGCAAGTTCTGGCCACCCAAGGCCGGCATCCTGCCGGATTGTAAAAGTCCCGGTCCGTGGGGGGCCCTTGCCCTAAGCGCTGCATCCATTCCCCCATTTTGGGGGGTGGTGAACATCTGTTCATAGCACCCAGAGCTTCTGATATGACCAGAGCCCGACACCACCCAAACAAATTACCAACAGGACACAGGGTAATTTTAGTGTTGTGGATCATTTTATTCTACATTAACATAGCACAGTTTCTGCAAATCTGATAAAATTCAATAGAAGAAAAGATGCATAGAGATCATAAAAATTATAAGTTAATCAATCATAAAGCAAGTGTCAGATTATGAGAACAAACAATCAACACAATAACTTCCTATGAAAATAGAGTAACAGTATCCAGACTTTTCCCCAAGGGGCACCTCGCAATCTTGAACACCATTGGACCACACAAGGCGCAATAACCTTCATCGGTGAGGTGTGGTCCCATGTCCTCTGTACCCTTGTCCTTACAATGGGCAACACCCCCCACCCCCCAAACACCAAGCTCCCCAGGGACTGTAAAAAAGGTGGTCAGGAACAGGGCACTCCGTGCCAACCCCCCAAGATCTAACTATGCGCCCTAGCCCGCAAGCTGGTGTACATCCTCTGGTTGGCCCAGGACTGCCTAACCTTACCCCTTGGTACTGTCCTGAGGGGGTAGGGGGACTGCTCTCGAAGGACCTTTCCACCCTGCTAACTGGTGGGGGGTGACTTATATAATCTAGACCCCGCCACGAGGGCGACCAGGGGCTGCAAGTCCTTTGCCCTCTCCACCACAAAACATCTGCTGAGCAAAGGCCCAAATGTCCCTGATGAAGACTTCCGTCCCAGCGTCAAAAAGATGAACATCATTCTCGTGGAATATGTCCCCACCCACCCCTGAGGAGTTTGTGTGGTATATTCCAGAGGCGACCTGGGCCCGGACACAGTCTTGAAATCTCAGTGTTCAACCGTCTCACCGACAGATTCAATGTCTTGGATTTTATGTCCTTCCCCTAATTCCGGTGCGGCACAATGAATGACCATGCAATGGCGGCCCCAGTAAAGGCTCTACCCAGTTGTGCGAACTCCAGCAAAATGGCCTCCCTAAGTCTTTTACGACCTAACCTCGACAAATCATTACCTCCGAGGTGAACCACGATGAGATCCATGGACATTGAGTCCCTCACAACCCTTAACCACCTGAATTAAACGTTGCAGCGGTGCGATCCGCCGATCCCACACCATTGGAAGGCCACGTCACGCAGGGCAAAAGGCTTTGGTCCACGGAGCAGTTGCAATCTGTAGGCCACCCGGCAGACAAAGGAGTGACCGATCACCCACACAACCTTGGATGGCATCCTACTAAAAAGAGGAAAAGACAAAACACACATGAATATGCATGCACCAGGCATAACATTCCCAGGCACTAGTTTTCATTGCAAGTCAGGGCGAATATAACGCTTATAAGATTTGGAGGACCAACGACCCAATCTTTTCACCTCAACAACTGACATTCCCGCTCCAGCCACCACCGATGCGGCACTTATTCTAAAAGAGTGGGACGATTAATCCTTCGGATCAATACCAGCCTCTCTCAGGGCAGCTGACATCACTGCCGTGAATTGGTATTTGGAAAGGGCATCCCCCTTCAAGTGGAGGAACAGGGCCGAAGATTCTATGCAGGGGCGAATGGCCAAATAGGACCCCATCCATGCAATAGGGCAAATGTGCGACCCTGGGGCCGTCCTGAGCTTGATCAGTGTTCCCTTCCGTTCCTGATAAGTTTTGGACCTTATTTATTTATTTATGGGATTTTTAGTGCGCAACTAATACCCTAAGGTGTCTAGGCGCAGCAAATACTCAGGATTACAGCACCAATCAGAGCACGTTCTCATTGATTGAAAAGCCAAGTCTTCAGTGATTTGCGGAAATTAATAAGGGTGGGAGCAGTTTTCACAATGCTATGGTCAAGGAGTCCGTGTCCAGCAGCACATCAGCCCATTGAGGCCCCCCACAAAATCATTACGTGCAGATCCCACCAATTTGCCAACCCGATCGCGCCATAAAAGGCCACAGTGAATGCTGCGGCGAAGAGTGTAGTTCATAAGGGGACGCACAGGTTTTATGGAGGACTGTTAACAAACGACCTAGCAATTATGTGTTAAGAGGACGCCTCATGCCACCCCAAGGCCCTCTATCCTAGCCCACCCTGCCAATGCCTTTTAGATGAGGAAAGATGTCTGCGAGGCAGCTGCACCTTGAATT
Organism: Lissotriton vulgaris; assembly: GCF_964263255.1. NCBI lineage: Eukaryota > Metazoa > Chordata > Amphibia > Caudata > Salamandridae > Lissotriton > Lissotriton vulgaris. The sequence continues at coordinate 1,138,856,198 of NC_141695.1, read as the reverse complement.
CTTGCAAAACCACCGAACAACTGCCTGGGTGGGTGAATGCTGAAAATTGGTGCTTCCGCTGGTCCTGGTGTCGCAATGGCCAAACAAAATGCCTGAGACCAATAACCTCTAAATCACCCATCCTGCCATTTCAACACTTGACCAGGAAGTGACACTCTAATCGCGTCAGTGAGTTCCTATCCTCATCCCCACAACTCACAAGAGCGGGGACAGGAAGCACTTCCAGTGGCCCAGAGCACCACACCAGCCTCAGGCCAGAGACTCACGGGAGCCGGAGACTGGCATGGCTCCACAGGAGTCCTTCCCATTATTGTCGCACCCGTCTATGGGGACGTGCTCTGTACAGCCTCATGATTTTTCACATTATTCTTTTCCATCTCATCACAGGATGTGTTCTGGTCAGCAAAGCTCCTGGCCACTCCCTAACTTGTGAAGTGATGGAAGAGAGATTCAGGTGACAGCCTCCTTGATTCGTAGCCCCAGGCACTGCAGGAAGGGCGAGACTGCCTGTAGCGGGCATTGGGCATTTCCTTTGGAGACTGGAAGGGTGGAGGCCGGTTTTGCAGTAGTGCTGCAATTTTATCCCCTAGTAACAAAAGCAGCAGTGCTTCACACTTGCACTGCCCCAACCCCCCTCCCCCACTGGTCCCACAAAAGTGGAAGACCAGTTTTTGTGGTTTCCCTCCCAGGCACAGTTTTGATTTCAAGTCTTTATTTGAATAGCAGCCAATTAACTGATTTTAATGAGGCCAGATGATGGCAAGAGACCGGTTCTACAGAGCCAGCAAGTAGGACATCAGTTCACCATTCAGGCAAGGCCAGTTGTCTGACATCCATGTTAAGACTTGTAGAGACAATCGTGCACTACCTGTTTTTTTCCATTTGTTATGATGATCCTCATCGAATCCTGATATTTAGCCCTGTTGTTAGTATACAGTACACCTATTGGTGATCATTGCAAGCGGGCCTATGTAGGAATTAAAGAGAGCTGAACAGAGGGGGGAATCTTGGGGTACATCACAGATCATTCAGTAATTTTTGATAGGAATAGCCTAAGTTTTAGTTGAAGAGTTCAATTGGAAAGAATCGACTTAGACATGAGACCACAACACCCTTCATTCCAAATGCTGGGCTATATTTTTCAACATTTGACACATCGCAGCAGCAACCATGCTGCCCTGCATTGCGTGAAAGGGAGAGTCTAGGAATGCTCCATATTTAACATTTTACGGCACATTCCAGCTCTATGCCTGAGCTGACACCTTCCTTCCTTTTCCCCTGCACTGGAGCACTTAATTCTGCCTAGCACCAACAAAGGCACCCTTAAACCATGGTGCAAGGGTCCCTGCTTTACAGGCAGGATTGTTTTTATGCAAGAAGGGATACCTTCCTGCACAACATCAATCATCTGAGGCTTTTTCCTCCTTTTATGTGTGCTACAAAATGCAGCAAATGTCGAAAGATTAAAAAACGAGGACAAGTAAAGATATTTCTCCCCTTACATCTCTTCTGGGGAGGCGTAGCATCCTGACACATTCCCAGGTCTGCCAGTAATGTGAAATCTTGGAATGCTTCAGAATCCATTGCTGGATGCATGGGAAAACCCACGCTCAACCCTTGGAATACTGCCCAAGGTGGCCTTGCATGGCTGGGTAAATCTCATCTAGGTTTAGCGTTGCACGTGTGCCCCCTTCCGTGGCACAAGGGGCACAACAAAACATTAATAGATATGCCCCATAGTCTACAGTTGGGATAGAGGACAGTCATGGTCAAGCTTATCAAAGCCTTTGGAAAGGTTTGGAAGAATGAAGGTGGAACCTTGACCTTTGTACCCGCAATGGAGTGATTCTAGCTTGCCACTCATTAAGGTAATTACTCTGATGTCTGAACTTTAAGGAGGTTTGTGATAGATGGGAGGGCAGAGATAAGTCTCTAGTTTGCCAATACATTACATCACCATTCAATATCTTAAGAAGTCGTTCATTTATAGCAAGATTATGGCAGCATGCTACATGTATGTGAAGCATTCCCTAAAATTAGAGAAACTTTAGACACATCTTGCGATGATCGCAACAATATCTGTTTTGTTGAGTTTAACGGTTTTAGATTTACTGAGTTGTGTTGGTATTTTAGCAGGTGTGAGGTTAATAATGACGTTACTCATAGTGTCGCGGAGACTAGAGAAAACTTTTGCTGGGAGGAGCTTTGGTGTTTCCCAAACTTAACAATATTGCCATTAAAGAACATACAATTTCGGTAAAACTATTGAAAGGTAGGCTTGGGGAAAAGCTATGAGGCTATGACAATTGCTTGAAAGATGCATAAGAGCTCTGTTGAGGAGTTTTCAGTATCGGTGATTTAGCATATAAGTACATCTTTGAAGCCTCTATTAGGGAAATGCCAAGTGGCTCCTCCAGGCAGGTGCCAAGACTCTTTTTCCGGTACCTTTGTAAAGAACTGTTCTTGTTTTGGACTTTGGAGGATTTTAGGTTTTTGTTGAGGGAAACAGCTTCATCCATGTTTGAGATGGTGATTTGGAAGATGTGATCCAAGATGTTGAGTGAGTTGCCTGAAGGAAGTGGCCTCTCATGAGCTAGAGCATTATGGATGTCATTATCCTGCACATTTTGTAGTTTTCTAATGGACAATGTTGAGGGAGTAGAATGTTGAGAGGGTAGTCCTTTGGCAGCCTTTTTTTTTATATGGGCAGCCATTAAGGAAAAAATAAATGAGAAGATGTCTACTTATTAAAGTGAATGTTAATTAGCAAGGACAAGAAATGTAATTCATGAGAGTAAAATGTCGTGCTGTGACTCACCAGTCATGTTGGACAGTTGAGAGGAGCATTGGTTTCTGTGCTATCCACAATATCTTCTACTTAAGCACTCTGGGAATCAACAGCACCATTGTTGAGGTTTCTTAGAATGTATAATAGTGACTTAGCCGACAAGTCACATACAGTAAAGGTCATGCATAATGACCGACAAGCAGGGGCGTGGCTTGGTTAGTATGACTGAAGGGGTGGGAGCTTCAGATTTCAAATAATATAATGTTAAAATATATTATACAGCAAGCGGGGCACATGAGAGGGGCTTAAGGGGCAGTGAAAATGGAGAGGAATGCGGATTGGTAGGGGTACTAAATGAAAAAAATCAATTTTGGGAAAAAAACGTTTTCGAAGACTTTCAAAACAGAGAGAGAGAGTGTGTGTATGTGTTTGTCTGTGCGTACGTAAAAAGTCCTGGTGGAATCTGACAGACACCTCACCAAATCCCACTTAGAGCACCTGTACCCAACTGTTTACCTGAAAATAAATTTTGTTAGGGGGGTGTAAAACCCCAAACGCCGCCCAGAAGCTATTTCTCTACTGACAAGCAGTTGCAAAAATGTACGCCTCTTCTGACTTCCATTTAATCATCTCAAGTAAAGTGGTAAAACATTACCTTACATTTGTGGGCCATTTTCAGTCTCTGCCCCAGCGGTAGAGGTTAATTGGTGGTATCCTCAGATTCTTTTTCTTAATGGATGGAATTGTGTTGCATTTATATTGATGCTTTTGCAAGAAGAGGCTTTTCTGCATGTTGTCTACATCTGCTTGAATGCAGTATTTCGCAACACGTTATGGTAGGAAACATGTGTGCACTGCCCTCTAACATTCCCCTGCCAACCGCTTGGTGGAAGGGTTTAATAGTGTTCTAAAAATATATATAAAAGGGTCAGTAATTCTGGAATACCAGATTAAAACTTCATAATGGTAATTTCATACATCACCCCTCTTGACTCCTCTAAGGAACCACTTTGGAATGATCTGAATAAGGGTGGTTACTGCCAATTGATGCCCAGCTTGATTTAAGAGCTTGGAGACAAGGTTTCCTGGTAAATATTATAAGTTGTTAAAAGAAGTGAACACTTGAGCTGTGCAAAGTAAAGCCAAGTCCAAAGACAGCTTTAGTTGCATAAATTGTAGTTTTTGCCCTTATGAGGTTGCCATGGATGTCGCTGAAGCAAACGGCTATTAAAGCATTCAAAGCTGCTCTGGGGTTCTGTGGTTTCTTTGAGCGGCAGCCATTTTGAGCAGTCTGGCACCGTTATTCGATGGGAGTGTAGGAACAGAATTGGACCACTTTGTCTACAAAAATCCATGAGAGGCTGGGCAATGTAATTTGTTGACAGTACGAGGGTGCGCGGTGACACAATAAACTAGAGTACTAGTCCATGACTGAGTTGCGTGCTCATGCACACACATGCAGGTCACTCATAACAGCAATGTAGTGAAAGAACACACAATGGAACACCCAGGGAGTCCGCTAGGGTATTGCTTGAATTGCTAATGTGATAAGAAGGCATGGGGTGACCAATAAACCTTCTCACACAAGTAGGGAGTAAAATGGAAGACTTCATGTACAAAGAGTAGAAAAGTGGGAAATGTGTTGATCCTGGTGGTACTACACCATGTAGGTGAATTTGTTCCAGGTAACATGCGGAGTGAATCACGTTGCATATATGCTTTTAGTTGCTACTGAGTGAGTATAGGCATTCATAGAACACACATTAGGGCCCGCTTATAAGCTGGCTGGATTTATGTAAGGCAAAGCAGGTGTTGAGAAATATTATTTCAGGCCAGAATCACAAGTGTTTGGTCTTGGAAGGGGAAATAATATGTGGACCCTGGTTTTCCACATCCTAATCTACATGTGGTGTCCCCATTCCGGGGGAAAATACACTACCACTTACCAGCTGCTCTGAGCAGGGGGTAAATAGAACCAGGGGGGAGTGTGGGTCGTATAAAAAGAGTAAAGAAGGCACCAAGGCACAGCAGAGGGAGGCATTCCATGCTCTTTCTGTGCTATGGAAAGGGGTTCAGACGCCTAGGCAGGGCTCTGCTTGCAGTCTGAACCACATGTGGTTTTAAACAGTGGGGTTTCAGTCTAGTAAAATGGGGTCAGGTGTTGCTGCCTCTGGGAAATCTGGGTGTTGAAACAATATTCTTGTTATAATTTGACAGAGCAGTATCTCAATCGGTAATGCTGCTCCATCCATCTTATAAATGGGCCTATGTGTTTAATTCTATTTACGGGTTATCTGTATTTGTGTGTATTTTCCTATTAATGTGCTTGTGGGCACGGTCCCAGCGACCTGGAAACACGCCATAATCAAACCCCTGCTTAAAAAAAACGATGCAGATCCAGCACAACTAGGGAATTACCGCCCCATATCATTGTCATTGCTGCCGTTTGTAGGCAAGCTCTTGGAAAAACAAGTCAATAAATCATTGGCTGAATTCCTTGAAACAAACCATTGTCTCCATCTCACCCAGATGAGGCCTGTGCACAACACAGCACCGAGTCTGCTCTTTTGACAGTGGTGGAGGAACTCAGAACAACTTTAGATTGGGGAAGCTCAGCAGCCCTACTCCTCCTGGACCTGAGTGCTGCCTTCGACACGGTGGACCACCACACCTTGCGAAGCAGACTCTCGGCCATCGGAGTACAAGGTAATATGCTACAGTGGCTCACCTCATTCGTGGAGGGAAGACGTTCCAAGTCCTGGAAAATATCACTCTATCGAAAACAATGTCATTAAAGTGTGGCGTGCCACAGGGCTCTTCGCTGAGCCCCACACTGTTTAATGTTTACATGGAGCCACTGTCTCAGATGGCCCTCGGCTTTGATATCTCAATTACGTCCTACACCGACGACACACATCTAGTGATCTCTTTAGACCCTAGGACGAACGGATTTCCCTGCATAGAAAAAATTATGGAATGGGTGACTAAGAGCTGCTTAAAACTAAACGGGGACAAAACTGAGTTAATGATCCTCTGGAATAAGACAATTCCTAGGCCATCTATAAGATGTCGGACTATCTAGGAAGCCCACCTATGCCTAAAGGTTACATCAAGAGCCTGGGCTTCTGGTTAGAAAAGGAACTCTCAGTGATGACTCAAGCTAAAAAAAGTTGCTGGCACCTGTTTCGGATTACTTAGAAGTCTCCGGAAAATCCTAGATCGGATCCCAATACAGCTTAGGAAGACTGTAGTCCACTCGCTGGTTACATCACGGCTGGACTATGGAAATTCGATATTTCTGCGCGTGCCGAAATATATGACCAACAGACTTCAGGTGGTCCAGAATGCGGCAGCTAGACTGCTGTGCAAAGCCCCAGCTCGGGAGTCTGCCAAAAAACATCTTAAAGGGCTACATTGGCTCCTGGTGGAGGCCAGAATCAAATTCAAGGCACTGATCATAACGCACAAGGCTCTACACAAGGGCCCCTAGAAAAATCAGAAATCTGGTATCCCCATATGCCCCAAATAGGAACCTGACATCGAGTGGGGAGAGACTCCTAAAACCAACAGGTGCCAGTAAAGTGAGGGGCGGGGGGAATCCTTCTCCCACCTAGCTCCCAAACTCTGGAACTCTCGACCGGGGGAATGTCGGACCCTGGACAAGGAAGCAGAATACCGGAAATCAATCAAAACATGGCTGTTCAAGCAGCATTTCTAATCTTCTCCCAGACCTTACCTGCTCTCTGTTTCTTAGCGCTGGGAAGCCCTAGGGCAGTTACGCACTTTACAAATCTTATATAATAATAATAATATGTTGCGCTACCACTCCGGAGACGCAAGTGCATCAATGAACTATTATAAATAAATTACATCGAAATTACCACTCCTGCTAATTAGAATGTGGCATATACTAGGCTAAACTCAGAGCCATGCAGTCTAGTATAATCTTTCCAAAAAAAAAATGAAAACAGCAATCTTAATGCCCCTTTAAATAGGGATTTTGCCTCTGTTCTGTTTTTCAGGTTTCAGTGCCTAGAAAGCCCATTTTGGCTTTACAAATCATTTTAAATTATATTGCATTGGAATGTATAGATGTGTATTACAGTATGGTGTATTATGTTTATGTTTATAGATAATATATGGGTTTGGATTCGTTTGGGGGGTAAGCTTAGTCCTCAATTGAAGGTTAGGGTCAGGGAAACTGTATGACTGGAGTTTGGATTAGGTCTCAGGTATATGGTTAGTATGACTGAATTATAGGAATAAACTTCATGCTAGGGAAAGGGCAGATTTGGGCTTATGGTTAGTATAGGGTTTATGATTAGTACATTTACCTTCATACTTAGTCAATTGGGTATCTCTGTGTCACGACATACAACCGTGCATATATGCCATTGTACACGAGGGGGTGTCCCTATGACGTTGTGCTCCAGTGAGTATTTCAAGCCTGTCCATAGGCATATGGGGAAATTACATTTCCTCTCACAGTGCTTAGGTTATGTCAGTTAGTGACCATTCACTAGCACGTTATGCCATATTAATTTGTTTCTCGCACTGGGCCCTATGCACACGCACACACACACCGTAGTGTTGTTTATGAATGCGCTTAGGTGCTTTCAAGACATCCCCTAGCCCTAGACGCCACAGACTCTTGAAAGATTCCTACGGATATGTCTGCGGGCGCCCAATATTATGAACAGAAGCCGCCCCCACCCCCCAAGGCTGGCTGCGGTCCAGGTATGCTACATCCTCTCGTCAATGGAGGGCTTTTTGCACAGCTCATCATGATAAATGGCGCGATAAGCCCGGCTATCATTAGCCAGGCCGTTAATGCTGTGTTAGGCCTTCATTAGGGATGTCATTAATGCTGCGCGAGACGTTCATTGGAGACAGGCGCCCTTATCTGCCCTTCTATCGTCAACAATGCGTCACATTTAGTACAGTGCGCCAGCAGCAAATGGGAGCTTGGCTGGGAGTCCTACGCTGAATGTTTATATTTTTCGGGAGACTGACAGCCCTGGGGAGCCCGGGGCCTGGGCCCTGATAAATGGGCCTTAGCACTTTTTGGGACTACAGTGTCAACAAGGGAGCTGCCCCGGCTGCAATAATGGGCGCAAAAGCAAACACGCCGAGAGGGAGACGGGAGATCTGCGTTACATCAACCCGGAGGAGCAGGCCAAGGGAAATCCAGTCAGACTGCTCCCCTCCCCCAACTTCCTGGTCCGGACTGGTGCCCGCTCGGAATTATCTCATTACCAGAGAACGTTGATATTGATAGTGTCCGTTTGTACAGCGCCTACAAAAACTTAAAGCGTTTCTTGGCGTTTTAAATCATCCTCGCCAGAATTTCCGATTTACAGGTACTCTTTTGATAATCTTGGTTTCCAGATAGCTCTTAAATCCAAAAATCCAATAAAGTAATCTCAGTTCAGATAGTGTAGTGTCTTGTTTCAACCTTAAGGAAATGTGACTCTCCTTTCATCAACCTCAGAAAGTTGACAGGCTGAGTCGGTCTGTCCTCGGGATAACATTCCATACACCTTAGGTGCGAATGCGCCCAACAGCCGGTAGAAACTATTAGGGGCAGATTTATGAGGCCCTTGCGCCACGTTTACGCCGCTGTTGCGTCACGCAAGGCAGCGTAAACGTGGCGCATCCCTACGAACGATTTACAACGTGACGCATCTAGGCAGATGCGTCACGTTGTAAAGCCCTGCACCGCTTGTGGGCGTTCCGGCGCAGGGTGGGCGTTCCGGGGCAGGTGCGCCTCGCAAAAGTCTATGAGATTTCACTCAGTTCACTTTTAAGCCAATGCTGCGTCAAAAGCCTGCGCCTGCTTGAAGCAGGTGTAGGTCTTGACGCAGCATTGTTCAAATGGGGCACCCCCGAGCCTTGCTGGAGCTGCGTCACGCTTGCGACGCAACTCCAGCAATGCGCCACATTTCCGGCACAGATGCGTCACGCATCTGTGCCGTTTTTGCACCATGGTGCGCCACATTATAAATGCGGAGCACCATGGCTGGCGGAGCTGTGGCGCACTGTGGCGCATGTTAACTGGCGCATCCCTGGGGATGCGCCAGTTAACATAAATCTGCCCCTTAGTGTATATACACAGCTGCCTGTGAATCATGAGGACGGACTTTAATGATCACTTGAACCCGACCAAACCCCTTATTCAAAGTTTTATATAGCGCGAACAAGATCTTTGCAGATATCAGAGCGCTTTACAGAAACAAAGGGTGGGGGCAACAAAAGGGTGATTACACAAACTATTGGACGCAATATAATAGTCGGTAGTAAGTGAGTAGCAAAATAGGATAGTAATCATGTAGAAAATATAATACCATTAAACAATCAGGTAACCAATAGTACAAAAGGCGTGCAATGTCTTTGATCCAGCAACATTAGAGTTCAGGTGAATTTAGCCATAAGGATGGCTTTTACCTCTTTCTTACATATATATCACATTGTGATAATTACCAGCTCTTAGTCGAATTACATTTGCAGCCTTATTTACATATGAAATACTCTCCTGTGAGCATTTGGGATCGCTCTTGAGTGAGGTTCGTGTACTCTCCAGTTCTTTAAATGGGCCGGTACTGAGAACCAGAACTCTTTTTTTTTATTTTGAATGGGAGAGTACCTGCACTACTCAAGAGTGACGTAATACTTTTAATTGGAGAGTACCGGGACTTCTCAGAAACAAGCAGGTACTCTGGTACAGGATACCTGCACTTCTATTTTCCTATTTCAAGTACTGGTATTCTCATACAACTGTCCCTGCTACTACTGCCCTTACTTGGTAGATTACGACTGTTTCAATTGGAGCAGGCGATCAGGAATTGCCTATGGACAACGTTGAGGCTCCATGGCAGCCTGTTGCTCCTGAAAATCATGTAGTACTTGAGAAGATAGACTCACATGTTGTGATTTTACATCTCTTAATTACAGCTCTGATACACTGTGTTTTGCTGTTCTAAAAAGCGCTATAAAACAACAAGTTAACATTGTGAAGTGTTGTCTCTTAACAGAGGAAGCCAACTGAGACTAGGTTTTCGAAAGTCCTGCCAGCTCAGTAGAGTCAACATTAATATTTTAAGTTAGTGTATCAGGTTCATGAGCCTGTTGCAGAGACCTGCCTTAAAGACGACGGTCTGGAATCTGGAGCATTTGGTCTGCTTTACATCCCTCACAAATAAAATGAGAAGAATTTGAGCAACAGTGACGTGGTGTTTACTATTAAACTAAAATAATCTGTAGCAACTGTTAGCTATAACAATGTAAAAATTATACTTTACACATAGTTCTGTCATTGTATCCGCTTTTTGTACAGCATGATTTTAGTATTGGCAATTTCTAATTCTGGACTGGCTTCTTTCAGCTTTGTGGGATATATTCAATTTAGGATTTGTTCCACATTATGATGGCTGGAGGAGAGGGTCAAAAGGCTTTCTGTTGTCTGTGCGTGAAGTGGTCTGGACCATGTTTTTCCCCGCAGAAGAGCTCTAACTGGAGGGGGCATGGGGTTCATCCTTCTATCCTATCTTGTGTGAGTGTTAACTGTGTAGTGGGTTCATGGGAGACCGGTTCACCAAGTTAGTGGTAGGGTCATGCTAGGTAATGCTTGCTACCTTGAGCCCAGATGTCTTGCACAGACTGTGGAGCACCCTAAATGTAATCATGGGGCCGATTTCCAATTGAAAAGCCCTGCAATTTACTACATTTCCACAGTCCCCTACATGATAAATAAACCACTAATTTATTCATTTTGTACAGCACCAACCAACCTGACCCGGCACCTAAATAACCGTATCTGTCCTTGATCCAGAACAGCAGGTACAAAGGCCTAAAAATGGTCGAGGGACTAATTATCCTGGTCTCTGTGCATTAATATCACTTTGTAACAGAATGGATGTCATAACCTCTATCATTCGTTTGCAAGGGACTGGGTCCAGTTTGCAATTAATGCCGGGTTACAAACTTTGCTAGATATATTTTACACACACAAGTAAATATGTGTGTACTACACATCAACATACATTTACAGATATACTAACTCAACGTTCATATTTACCAACTTGTTTGTGCATCTCCGCAAAGCAACAGTGAATGTGCAAAGCAGCAGTAATTGTTAGAGACCGTGCACGAGCCTAAATTGAGAAAAGAATGCATGCTTATATGAATATACAATAATTCCTTCTATGCAATAAAACAGGGATTGAGGATTACAAAGATTGTTTTAATAAAGTATGTACTCTCATGCGACCATTTTGATACGCGGACCTTAGCTGAAAATCAAATAGGTCTCAGAGTAAGTTTTCTTAGTCGATGTAATTTGGCATAATCTCAGTAATTTTGCGTGACGAAATGTAAGCGTAAACCCAAGGTTATACTATTATGACACATCACGTAACAAGAATTCGATTAGGGGAAAAATCCTAACGCAAAAGGCATAGAAACAACATGTTTGGCAAGAACGCGAGCAGCATTTTCCCAATGCGAGCAGCTGTTCTTCAAAGTGGGAAGTCAATGTAAATTTCAGTTTGATTTCTTACCTGAGCGGCAATTCTTTTAACGCAGGTGCCTGAAAATCAACTTGCACATACATTTTTGAATTAGATTTTACCAGATCAATTTTTTTTAGCACAAAACATATTTGTCTTTTAGTTTGTTTTTGAACAGTTGGAAAGTGCCATAGAGACTGGAAAACTATTTTTTTCCACTGTAGCAACTTCCTTTTCTTGTCCTGAAGTCTCCTCCGTCTGCTTTGTTCTGCCCTTAACCATTTTGCACTTAGATTTTGAAGGGAAAGCATTGCTCTCTTTTTGTCTGAAATATCTACTGCCCCGCCCCCGATAAGGGCCCAACTGGTCTTCGATGGACACCAGTAATTATTTAGTTTATTTACTAGGTTTTTGCCTGCCTCCCAAAGGGATTCCATGGGCCCTGGAGGGAGAATAACTGTTATTTAATTTATTTACTTGGTTTTTGCCTGCCTCCTGCAACATCTTGTAGGGGTCCCATGGGCCCTGCAGGGACCTCAGCAATTAAATAATTATTGCATTAAATGTTTGCTTTCCTCCTGCTTCCGATAGAGGTTTGCGATGATGATGACTTGCATTACATTGACCAGATTGCCCATGTTTCAGTGACTTCCTGCTTTTTGTTGTTGTTCCCTGCAGGTGCACAAGATATCATACATGATACTGAGATGGAAAGAAGTGTACAAGTTAGCTGACAGTTTCATCAGAGTCGTCTGCTAAGTGATTCTGCTCAAGTTGAGTGTTAAGCCATGCAAGAAGTAAACAAGATGGCCCAAAAATGGAGGTGCCTCCCAAGGAAGTAGCCCGTGACGAGAAGAAGTCTGTTGTCAGTGCTACCGCTGGCATCAAGCCATCATTCAATTTCTGAAACACAATATACCTGCTGCACCCTCCTTTGGGGAGGAAGAGGCTGGGAGGAGAATCACACCTGAATCAATGACACCACCCCCAAAACTAAAGCCCATTCCTCTCAGTGCTGCAGTGACTACAGTCATGGAGAACACTGAGTTCAACATTGATTTTTCCAAGTGCAAACTAAGTCTTTACAGGAAGTCAGCAACAGGAACCACAGCCTGCAATGCCTGAACCTTTGGAAGTAGGAGCAGAGCAAGAAGTTGAGCTTGCTGCAGAGCATTGTGATGTTGTGACTGCTCTTCTAATGTACACATCAGCTTCACAATCTTCGACAAGGAAAAGAAAGAGCACTCCCCATCTTCTCCAAACCGCCCTTCTGATGTTCTTGACATGAATTGGACTCTGATTAGGACTCACCACTAGAGACAAGGGAAACTGAAGGTTATTGAAAGCCTTAGCAGTGAGGAAGATGATGATCCAGTGGTTGCGTGGAGGGTGCCACAGAACAAGTACAGATCACCTCTATTCAACCTACTCTGAGTCATGTTGGTCCACCAGCATCACCTACTTCTATCTTTTTGGGACCCCAAAAACCTGCAGCAACCACCAGCACTACCACAGCCACAGCCCACCCTAGCAAAAGTTAAACAAAACAGCCTAGCTCCACCTCAACAAGTTCTTCTGGTTTTGGCATAGTATGAAAGCTCTCCTCCCCAGTTTGAGACTTCTTTACATTCAGGAGACTGCATACATCACAGAATGTTCGATTTGCTGCAAAAATTTTGTTTTGGAAACCTAGGTGGACAATACGGCACACAGGGCTACCTGGCCCTTCTGAAAGTCAACAGGCACAATTGTGTGGGAAGAGCACCTCAAAAAGGCAGGTGCTGTTGAGAGAGGAGAAGTTGAACTGATAGGAGGAGGTGGTGGTGAGGAAGAAGAGGGTGTCTGTATTATGAGAAGCAACCCTATGAGTGTTGCTCATGGTATGCAGTCATCACCCACAGCAACCTCAGAATGGCAGAAGGGAGAGAAGGATACAGTCACCCCAAAGTGCCCAAGCAGGCTACCTACTCCCCTTAGGTTACTTGTGGAAGTATCTCAAAGAACAGTCAGTAGAATCAACTATCAAGCTTTGTTCACCAAGTAGTCGCTGAACTACTGAACCCATGATCAAGTCCATTTCTATAATGGGAAGATGGCCAAAATGTTAGCGCTCTGCAGTTCAGCCTGCACCCAAGATGGACAATACAGAAGAATGCAGATGCACTACCCATTTGCATACACTATATACTTTTTCTTTCATCATATTTTTTTAACTTTGTGCGGCCTCCCTACTTTGCATTTTTCAAGCCTATGTAACGATTAGCTAACCTGAGAGTCTGGGATTGCTAAGGAGAAAGACTGTTTGAATTTGGTTACTGAAAGATAACTTCCTGCCCACACTCTCCCGTTAAGGGAACATAGCTTTGTTCTCCCTCCGGCACTCAGAAAGGGATCTGCCAAGGGATCCGGTAGGGAAACGGGGGCCATCCCCACCACCCCCAGTGATAATGTATGTTGTGGGTCCCCCAGATGAGGTCAGGACACCCACTAAAAAAATGAAAAAATAAAATAAAAGGAAAGGCAGCGTGGGAGTGGCAACTCATTACTTCCCTTTGTTTAAAAAAAACATAAACTGCTGTAGTTCTTGGGATGCCCTTGGTGGGACAGTGGCACCAACAATAATAAAAGAAGAAAAAGAAACAGGGGCATGAATTTGAAATGAATAGAACAGATGCTCATTTCATATTCACTGTTCCTGGCAGGGAGCCCCCCATAATGCCCTGCGACGTCCATTTACATATGTTTATGAAGAGCACCACAAAGTAGAACATTTTAAATGTTGTGGGGTTCTGCAGCAAGCACAGCAGCCCCCTAGGAGAATTTAAAAAAAAGTTGCAGTAAACTCTTTGAGAAAGCAGGTGCCAATTGTGAGTGGAGCATGGGGGTTCCTTTTGTCTACCTACGCTGTCCCAGTTTCCTCCTCTTCTGCACACATTATAAATGGACACTACCACCTTCCCCCTCAGCTTCTGTCAGGTAAGGCCTCAATTGAAAGTCTATTCTATAATTATTGGTGGGGCTCAGGCTCCACGGTGCTCCACAACCTGGAGTCCATGTTTGAGTTATATTTACAGAGTGCTCATCCATGGGGTGCAACACTCGTTCAGCTTGTGCCAGCTATGGCTGTAGTTGTGTGTGGATTTTAGAATTTTGACTAATCACTGCATGGCTAACGTGTTTGGGGCTCTTTTTATGCATGTTATAGTCTCCACATTGTGGAGTTTGTGACTCTTAGTACGCTTGTTTGGAGAGTTTGTTGCTGAGCCTGGGTCTGATAGAACTCCTGGCTACTAGTTCTTTTTCTCCTTGTAATTGAAATACATCTCACCTTTTCTTTGTAAGTTGTAATATCTCCAAATATTCTCAGATAAGAGTGTAGGAAGCTGCCTCTGTATATACTAGACCAAAGTAAGGTATAGTGTGCATTGGGTCCAGGGAGTCCCCAGAGGTATAACAGAGGCGAAATTAGACAAGTATTAACAGGTCTCTTTGCAGCGACGGCTCGTGGAGGGAGTTACGGTGGGGCAGGAGGGCGGGGAGGGGGAGGGGCAGGGCGGAGGTTGCTAAAAACCGGCTTATGGATAATGCAGGTAAGTAAACAATTTAATTAATAAAACGAATTTCGTAGCTCGCACTGCATTGCATTTTGCGATGCAAGGCGCACTAGGAAATTCGTTTTATTAATTAAATTGTTTACTTACCTGCAATTATCCATATGCCAGTTTTTAGCAACCTCCACCCTGCCCCTCCCCCTCCCCCCCCTCCTGCCCCACCGTAACTCCCTCCACGAGCCGTCGCTGTCTCTTTGTGGTAGTGTGGCAGAGCAGTTAGACTTATCAGGAGGGTGTATTAAGCATTTATTGTATTCACTCACTCAAGGCTGCTGACACACACCAAGAGATAGAATCCAGACCAAAAGGTATACTTATGTTTTATTTCTAGAATCAAGCAGGACTTTGTACAGGTAGATAAAATGTACTTTCAATTGTAAAACTTTACACAGAGATGCAATTGGGAATGGATTTGCAATAGTTAAAGGTTTGTAAATGCTTTGAAAACAGTTTAAATTACATAGAAATTACTTCGGATTACTTTTGAGTTACTTTCCGATTACACCGCCAATTTTGGATGATATGCTTAGATATTACAAAGTGGAACCTACAATACACAGATAAGTAAGACATTTTTGGTTTTAACACACCGTTACTTTTCTTCCATACAAGATCAGTTCAACACAACATTTTAGGAACAAAAACTAGTATAATTGGTTCCTATGGGGAAAAGAAAGTTAGCGGTTCACTGGTAAGTAAGTTACCTGTGGGTATGACTTTTGGGGGTTAGGACCAGGGTTTCCCAAGGTCCAGTTGGGCACTCAAATTGCACCACCAGCAGCCGGGTGCAGAGTGCAGGGGCCCAACTTTAGCCAATGGGGCTAAGGGAATCATCGGTCAGTGAGTACTTACGAGCAGTTTTGGAAAAAACGGGGCCCCTGAATATGAAATAAATTGTCTCAACAGGGAATTACAATTAAGGGGAAAAGAACACCTAGGCACGGTGGATTCAACAAATTGCAGGCATATCAGCAACAGACAGTTATAGGAATAACATTACATATAGAGCACATAGCACACTGTTATTGTATATATTTCTTTTATTTTTTTTCACTTTGTTATAATAATAAAAAAAATTATGATCACTTTTTATAAGTTTTATACATTACAAAAATATCTATTCAGTTATCAATTGTTTAAAACAACTAATTTGATGTGCATACATCCAATACTAACTGATAATTACATACACATTTCATTGTTGTCTTATTTCTACATTCTTTGTATGTTCACAGAAAACGGAATCATCATATTAATCTAGTCATGTAATGAATAATTGAAACCATAAAGTGATTTAACAATATGATGAAGAATGAATTCTTTTGTTCTGCAATCGATTATACACACAATAATTTTAAAAAAACATCCATCCTTGTGATGGTATGAGGTGACTGGCGGTTTGTTATCTAACTAAGCGCGTTTCGGCTTAGGCCTTCGTCAGGACCCAGTCACAGGTTCTTTGGCGCAGGTGCAGAATGGATATGCCCTGCTCGTCCCAATTTTATAGGATATTTGCAGCAGCTACTTTATTTATACTTTTATAATTTTATTATCACCTTTCAAATGAGTGGCTTTAGTTTCAATTCTTTGCTATGGGCCGTATGTGGCTGTTTCTCCAGCGATCTTCAAGATACTGTTAAGGGAATGCTCCTACGCGTCCCATACTAAATGGATGGACTAAACAAAGTGCTTGATACCCAGATGAAAAAAGAAACTGGTAATCCTTCGTTTATTTTGCTGAAGGTTCTAAGATTTCTGTTGTAATCGGTGCACATTGTACCCAGATGTTGGAGCAGGGACTGGAATAACAACCTGTTCCTTTTCTAGCTCCGTAGCTGCTGTATCTCTCGCTCTGATTGACCTCATGGGGAATGCCAGTGACTTACGAGCAGGCCACTCAGTTGTGGGAACAAAGTTCCTGGGGTTGGGATCAGCACTGCAGGGGCCAACAATAAGCTCAAGAGCTGCACCACCAGCAGAATAGAGGTGGCCGGATGCAGGGTGCAAAGAAGGCGTCTGGGACCCTGCAGATTCCAATGGAAATCTCTCCAACTGGAGATGTAAGTTGGGTTCTTGGGGGATGCCTGGACATTGTTGGTTGGGCCACCCAAGGCCATGGGGCATAGGGTGCAAGGGTGTCTTTTGGCATCAGGTCTTCTTACTAGCTCCAGTCGGGGAGGCCCTTCAGGTTGAGGCTGCAGGTATCGACTTAAAGCTTGAGGGAGGTCGGGGATTTTCAGATCCCAGGTTGGGTTCACAGGGGAGACCTCCTCATTGTGATGGGCCACTCAAACTCAGACCGTGGGTATCGGGTGCAGAGTGGTGCAGAACTGCGGAGCCGCCTGGTCCTGGGTTCTGGTCTTGGAGTAATTCTTGAGCAAATCCTGTGCTCACAGGAGACAGAGTCTGTTAGGTGAGTGCAGCACAGGTCCTCCGGGCTCTGGGGGACTGTTGGCTGCTGGACACACTGGGGGTTTTGCAGTAGGCAGGTGGAAGTTCGGCTAGGCCAGTGGGACTGGGACCGAAGCAGTTGGTGTCGTCTTCTCCCTGGGTCAGCACGGCTCTTCAGTCCTTCATCTTTCTTCCTTGAATCTGAGGAGGCAAGGTTCAGGGTCACTCCTAAATACTTAATTTAGGGGCATTACAGGGGTCAATTGGGGTGAGTACACCCCCTATTATTCTACCCCCCAGTGGGAGGGGGGAATGAATCTCTCCCAAATTGGCTGGGTCTCCTTATCTCCAATATGGAGGGGACTGAGATGTGTGCTTTACCTCGCCTTCCCCACCTGAGGGGTGGGGTTGGCAAAGGTGAGCACACCTCTCCTCTTAACTCAGTTTTCCTGCTGATTCTCCCTCCCAAAGAGAGGCCCAGAACCGATGAGAGCCAGTTGCTGGGGGCAGCAAAAGGCACGGCCAGCTTAGAAAGGCAGCAGGCCTTTGAAGCTTCCCATTCATGGACCCAGCCCATCCTGGCGGGAGGAGGCACAACACCTCTGCCCAGAATGGGCTTTCTCTCTGGATGCAGAGAGCGGAAGCTTTCTACTCAGGTGTTCCGAAACCCGTCTTGTGGTGCCAAATGGTAGGCAGTCATTTAGGAACCACATCTGGGCTGGCTGTTTTTCTGGGGGCATCTCTAAGATGCCCTTTGTGTGCATTTTACATTAAATCCGACCCTGGCATCAGTGTGGGGTAAACGTGTGTAACAGTTTGCTACCAAACTTCCCAGTTTTCAGTAAAGCTATTATGGAGCTATTATGGAGTTCATAATGACCAACTCCCAGACCATATACTCTTTATGGCTTCGGTATTTGCCATTGATTCATATGGGCCTGTAGGCCCATAGGAATGAATGTCAATTGCCGAATCGGTAATTACCGATTCGGTAAATACCGAAAAATTCAAGGGTGGCAGGGTGTCACTTTGACACCCTGTTGCAACCCTGATTAGTGCTTGTGTGCCATGTGGCACACATACATGCCCTTAGGGCATGTATGTGTGCCACATGGCACAGGTGTAAATGCGCATATTTGCAATTACATAGGAATTCGTTATTTACCACCAACCACTTGTTGGTGGTAAATAACGAATCCTTAAAGCCCTGTAGCACTGTTTACAGTCCTATCAACATTACAAAATACAGATTTGGTAATTTGACTGGTTCGGTAATTTTACCGATTTGGTAATTTTACCGATTCGGTAAAATTACCGATTCGGTAAAATTATCGAATCTGTATTTTGATATGCCCTACATCTCAGTATCCAAATACCGGTCGGTAACGGCCGAAAATCAGTATTTTCGGGCGTTACCGACCGGTATTTGGATACCTACATTTAGCCCTAAGTCATTATGTGCAAAGCACGTCCGGAGCTTGCCACATGTACGCTCCACTGTTCAACAGATACCAGAAGTTTTCAAGAAAAGGACGGTGCACCAAAAAAATAATATTCAAAGAACTTCCAACGCTCCAACAATTGAATTCTTTATTATTTCAATCTTTAAAAAGCCCTAGCCAACGCGTTTCGTTCCAATGGAACTTCGTCAGGGCTGAAATGAACATAGATAAAAACATACTAAGTATACAGACAAATACAACACAAATATAACACATACTACATAAATATATATACAAGTTTAGTTTCAAGTTTATTTATTTATGATTTTGGAACTCAAAAGAGATCCACATAAGGAAACAACATGCACAAATACATTTACAACACAATCATAGATAAAAATTGCAAAAAGAGAAAACAGTTAAAACCCTCTAATATATTTCTAAGAAACTTTTAAAAAAGTTAAAAATTTTATAGCAAAATATTTCATTGGGAGGATTATAGATAGAATCTAACAGGGCAGAAGCTGAGAGAATACTTAATTGAAGAAAAATTGGTCTTAGCCATTTACGCCTATAAGGGGTTAAAACTGGACATACAAAAAGCACATGGTTAATATCCTGGATAGAGTCATTGCAAAGATTACATCTAGCTGAAGAGCCATACCATCTGGACAATAATTTATTCAATGGAAGTAGATCCTGCCTTAATAATAATAGAAATCTGTGCACACCATGAGGAAGATTCCAGGTAACGTATGGTTGCGCTTTCTTTATTAGACAGATATCTATGATCCTGGAGACATCTTTCTTAAAAATACGAGCTTCCCTATCCATCTTAAAGCTTAATTCCCAAGATGCCAGCTTCAAGATGGATTTCAGTTGATATGCGGATAAAGAAAATAAAACTGTTTCATCAAGTTTTAAAAGATCAACTGCGGTTCTAAAGTTTTTCACAATTAAGGAATGCTCTTTAAAGGATCCTAACAGTTCTTTTTGGATAAGATGTCTTAAAGTACCAGATTCTCCCCTAGCTAGGTTAAAGACCCATCGCACTATCCCTGCTAGTCCCTGAACCTAGCTGCTGCGCAGGCCAAATTCCAGCCTGAGGGCAGCTGTGGAACAAGATGTATTAACTGTAGTCAGATACCGCAGAACTTTGCCTTCCTTGGAATTTAGGAAACCCCAATCACTTATATCGAGTAATTCAATACCATATTGTAGTGATGCTGGGATTTTAGCGCGGTAAACTTCTAACAAGATAGCAAAGTGTCTTTTACCTGTAGAATTGTAAAGGGAGAATAGACTTTTACCTTGAACAATTGCTTTCTGGGTGTTGTTTGCTATGTGAGCCATATCGCTTAGATTACCAACAATAGTTTTTTCGAGGAAGACATAGGATTTTACCACTTCTAATCTCTGTCCCGCTACAGACCAGGGAAAACTCACATATTTTGTTTTTTTCCTTCCCGTCATGCACATTACTTTACTTTTTGATACATTTATCTTCAAATAATGTGCCTCAGCATATGCATAAAGTGCCTGCAGACGATTATTTAATCCTTTTGGTGTCAAATCCAGAATTAATATATCGTCGGCATGTAACAGACAAATAATTGTTGAACCCCCCAACATAGGTGCAATTCCTTCACTTGTGGACAAAACAAAAGGAAGATCAGATATATAAAGAGAGAATAATAAAGGGGCCAATAAACAACCTTGTTTTAACCAATTGGCAGTGGGGATTACTTGGGACAATCCTCTTTCCCCACCTAACAAGATTCTACACCAGGTGTTAGAATGGAGAGCCTGAACTAAATCCATAAGAATGGACGGCATACCAAGGTCCGATAACTTCCTCCACAGCAAAGACCGATCTACTTTGTCAAAAGCTGTGGAGAAGTCTATGAACGCTCCATAGACTCTCCCTCCTTGGACCTTGATATACTTTTCACTTATGATCTGCTAAGCCGTCAAATTGTCCATAGTACCGTGCCTTTGCCTAAAACCCATTTGCTCAAGGGGCAAGATTTCCTCCTCAACCACCCAATCATTAATCATCTTAAGCAAACATTTCTCAAATACCTTACCTATGGCATCCAAAAGGGCAATTTTACGGTAATTATTTGGGACGTCCCGTTTTCCCTTCTTATGCAGGGGGACCAATATGCTCCCTTTTCAGGAGGGGAGAACCAATTTACGGGTGAAACATAAGTAGAAAATCGGGAAAATAATTTTGCTCCACATCTCACTATTTTGTTTTAAAACTGAAATGGGAAGCTCATCTGGACCCATTGCTCCAGAGGAATGCAAGCCCTTAATAGCAAATTCAATATCCTTTTCGGAAGGTGGTCCATATTGGGAGCTATCCACATGCGTTCTATCATAATCATACACTAGTCCATTACTAGCGTATAAATTTGAAATAAACCCGACCCAAATTTGTTCTTCAATTGGGATTGGTAGTGGTCTGGATCTTAATCCACAACCTTCCCCAATAAGTGTCCTGAATGTCCTAACTTGACGCTTACAAACTGCTTCCCGTAATTTAACCCATAGGGAATCTTCACTTTCACGTTTCAATTTGGCCTTCATCCTGCTCCTCCTTCTTCTTAATGGAACAATTCTGTGGTTTCTTTCAGGGGAATAGATCAAATATTGTTCCCTTACTAATTTATTTATTTCGATATTAAGATTCCGAAGACAACTGGGGATTACTTTAGTATTGTTTATAGGATAGGATTTTTTTGCCATGGAGGTTACTCTAGTCATAAAATCGGCAAAACATATAAATTCAGAACCCTTCCAATAGATCAAATTCTCCACGGTAACCTCTAAAATGTTTGCTATCTCCTTAATAGCCCTGAAATTCCAATGACATCTACCAGATTTGTCTCTAAAACTTACTAGTTCACTATTTAGTGACCACGAGTCCGTTGACGATAAGTTTACATTTACTGTGATAGTAAGTACCTTGTGATCACTAAATACGGTATTCGAAATCGACAAATCTTTCAAAATATAAAAGGAAGAACTCCCTACTACCACATAGTCCAGGATGGATTCACTCTTATTGGACTTGTGGGTAAAATTTGCTGGAGTATCAGAGGACATTCTTCCATTAAATATAACGCCATCTACTTCTAACAGTTCTTCTAGAAGTAATTTCCCTCTCTTATTAGTTTTTATATTGGCTGGAAAAATGGCATGAGGTAACTGTAGGGATTCTTCCTTAAACACATTTCTAAAGAGCTCCAAACTATAATTAGAAATTTTACAATTAAAATCCCCTATAAAAATTATGTGAGGGGGAGAATCAGTATCAAGTATTTTCTTTATATAAGAGAAAACCTTTTTTAAGCCTACATTATAACATGTTTCCGGGGGAATATAAACATTTATCACTATAATTTCTTTGCTTGAGTTGACATTTACGACATTGCGCAGTGTAATTGCTTGAAAGAAGTTACTAGGATCTAGATAGTGGACAAAATTCCAATGTATCTTGTTGGACAACAAACAAGCTACTCCCCCCTTAACATGGCCTATCCTAGAGGAAGTGGCTCTGCCATCAAGCGAGTAATAATCCTTACCCGCAAAGAATTTTACATCGCACCAGGTCTCTTGGAGACAAATCATGTTGGCTTCTAGTGTGTGTAAATATTGAAGTTTTTCCGGGCTATTCTTTATACCGGCCACATTCCAGGATACTATTTTTAGGTCAATGCTAAAGATGAGGGTACAGTTTGGAATTGGACTTAGATTTACTTGACAAGACACCAGGCAACCAATATACAATTATATACACAATGTTAATGTACACACAACTAGACTTCAGGAAAAAGATAATGGAAATACAATATCAAGCAAATGTGCAATAGGACTAAGGGAAAAATGGCCCTTCTGAGAGATATTTTTGCACTAGTTTGCCGATGTCTGAATATAATAAAGATGTTTAATTCTGTTTATGTGACTTTGTTCGATAGTCTGATGTTTTTCCTTTGATTATGTGTTATACACCTCGTATTCTTATTTTTTTATTTATTCTTTATGTATTATTTTTTAGTTGCAGGGTATCCAATTTGATTAGTGGGATATATTAGATTAATCTCTCATTATTAGTCTTTGACTTGGTAGGTTAGTCTGATGTTATTTCTTTGTTTATGTGCTATATACCCCCTATTCTTACTTGTTTATGGTATCCAATTTGGTTTGTGTAATAGATTAGATTAGTCTTCTGCCATTTGTCTCTGTGCCATTTTTCCCTTAGTCCTATTGCACATTTGCTTGATATTGTATTTCCATTATCTTTTTCCTGAAGTCTAGTTGTGTGTACATTAACATTGTGCATATAATTCTATATATATTTATGTAGTATGTGTTATATTTGTGTTGTTTTTGTCTGTATACTTAGTATGTTTTTATCTATGTTCATTTCAGCCCTGACGAAGTACCATTGGAACGAAACACGGCTGAGGCTTTTTAAAGATTGAAATAATAAAGAATTCAATAGTTGGAGACTTTGGAAGTTCTTTGAATATTTTTTTGGTGCACCGTCCTTTTCTTGAAAACTTCAGGGTATTATTTATTTATTTAATTATACCTATCCCGTCGTCTGTCGGCTTCCCCAAGTTCCCACCCTGCCCCACCCTGCCCCACCCCGCCCCACCGCTTTTACCGGTGCCGGCCACCACTGTGGTCACAGTGCCCCTGGTACCCATGGTACCTTTTACAAGGGGTTTATCTGTGGCCAGAGAGGTGCAAATTATGGATGCAAAGGTACAGCTTTGGGAAAGAACACAGGCCCTGGGAATCTGATTGGCAGGGACCCAGGGCACATCAAGTCAAAATACATCAGATGGCAGGCAAAAAGTGGAGGATAACCATGCAAAAATTGTCATTTTACTACAGGAACTTAAAATAACAAATTAGCATTCTCAGCATCCACAAAGCCCTCTGTTGCCGTGAGTGTTCAAACATGTGTATAACTCAGTAGGGCTCCTAAGAGTCCTTCCACTTCTTTATGAAATGCAGAAGAAACTATTTCCACCACTAGCAATGTATCTCATGAATCTCTTCGACAGACTATGCAGTGCCTGATGTATGATGGCATAAAACTCATTTTCTAATCTTGTCTGTGACAGATAAGGCCCTCGAGAGCCACAGTCTGGGTACTACCCCCCTTCCACACAACCAAATCAATGGCAGGTCTTAGTCTTCTGAATTATTGTGATTACAACCAGGTCATGTTTATCCATCATCATAAACGTAACAGAAATTAAACATTACGACCCAGAATTACTGTGATTTTGCACCAGGGTTGTGTCACTTTTGTGGTGCACCCCTTAAACAAAATCATTTTTGTTATTTACTCAGCCACACAAAGCCACTTTGTATGGTTTTGTGGAGTGCCTGCCTCGTGCTACTTTGCGTTAAATGGCATTACAAGGGTGGAGCATGGGGGTTACCATGTATCAATCCATGTACTTTTGATGCAAACCCTGATTTACCAAGACTAGTAAACTGGGGGTACGCCAAAATGGTGCCCCTACTTGACATAGGTTTAAGCAGAAGAAATATATATTTTTGCCCTCGTTAGTTCCTCATTATGGTTTAGCTTTCCTAAACTATTTATTTATGTACATGTAGTACTTGGCTGCTCTGCTCATGACAAATGTATGTAATAATTACCTCACTGGGCCAGATTGTGGGTATTAAAAGAATTTCAGCATGAAAAAGAGAAATGAATTTGCACATGCTGTGGGTGCTCTCACTGAACCAACCTACTCCTATGTAACTGCAGATAAGGTACCTCTGTGGTTAAAGTCGGTTAGATCTGGCATGCAGACAGCTGTAGTTATATCACCAGTCTCATGTTTTAACAAACCCATAATAAAATAGATATATTTATACATACAGAGGGCCTTTCATCATCCCTTTTATCCATTGGTCTGTTCAAGAGACATTCACATTTCACTACCATCCAATCACAGCATACAGGAGGAGACAATAAGTCAGCCTATGTATTCACTGGCTGACTTGCACTGTGAGTGATGACATTTTGAATGATCACAGGTGCAAAGCATCCAAAAATTAGCACACTTTTTATGGTTCGCCTTTTCAAAGTGCTTGCAAAAACTCTTGTAAACTAAAAGAAAGTTAAAATGGGCTTGGGGCCTCCCCATTGCTTACTGTTTGGCGTGAGTTCCCCCCTAACCTTTTGTCTTCAGGCCTTCTGTTTTACTGACTTCATGTTTGCTGGCTTGAGGACTCTGTGCACTTTTCCACTGCTAACCAGTGCTAAAGTGCTTGCGCTCTGTCCCTAAAACATAGTGACATAGGCTTATACCAAATTGGCATATTTAATTTACTTATAGGTCCTTAGCAAAGTGTGCCAGGCTCTGTAAAGGAAATGTTACTAGTGGGAGATAGTAATAATTTTTGAGGCAGAGTTCCCCAGTTAAGACGTATTTTTTTGTCTTTGAATACTATATTTTGATGGGATATTTTTTAAAGTGTATTATCTTCATCAGATTCTTGAACATGATAAAGTTAAAAACATCCTGATTTTGGAAGTAAATCCGTAAAACTTTGCACCACCCTGGTGTTATGTCCACTATTTATAAGTCCTAGAGTATTTCCCGAAATCACTGACTTCAGACAAGCACTGATTTTTTCAACGGTTTAAATAAACAACCTTTTTCAGTGTAAGAGAGCACCCAAGAAGGGACCATTCTGTTTTGCCAGGTGGGTGAACAATCTCTCAAAGCTCCTGCTTCCATTTGTTTGTGGCAAGATATCTGAAATGGGTCTTTTGATTTCACTTTTATTTAAAGGCTGAGTAGGGTAACTATATAGATCCTGCAACCCTACAGTGATCTGGCGAGTTCAGGAGAGAAAAGAGGGACATCTGTACTGACTCCTACAGCCAGTCCTGCCTGTCAAGCTAACAGCTCTTTGGTTGGCTGAACTTCTATGCCCACACTTCTAAAGAACAAGCATTGGCACAACCACCTTGTCTTGCTCAAGCAACAGCTATTGGCTTTGCCATGTTGTACACCAGCATGGCTAAACGTTAGTGGGGTAAGGAGAGTGGTATAGAGTGGAGTGCCGTAAAGAGGAGTAGAGTAGAGTGTTATTGAGTGGAATGTCATAAAGTGGTGTAGAGCGGGGTAGAGTAGACTTGAGTGGTGTAGAGTGGCATGGAGTAGTGTAGAGTGTTGTGGAGTGTCATGGGGGAATAGAGAGTCGTACAGTAGAAGGGCATATACTGGAGTAGAGTTGAGTGGAGTAAAGTGTCGGAGTAGAGTGCTGTAGAGTGGAGTGCCATAGATTGTTGTGGAGTGGTGTAGAGCAGAGTGGAGTGGCATAGAGTGTGTTGCATAGATTGGAGTAGAGTGTTGTAGAGTGATGTAGAGGAGAGTAATTGCCATTGAGTAGAGTGTCATCGAGTGAAGTAGTATAGGAGAGTGGAATGGCATAGAGTGGAGTAGAGTGTTGTAGATTGTAGTGGCGTAGAGTAGAGTTAAGGGTCATAGAGTGGAGTGGCTTGGAGTGGAGTGTTGTAGTGTGTCAGAGAATAGAGTGGAGTAACGGGGATGTAGAGTGGCATAGAGGGAGTTGTGTAGAGAGTTGTAGAGTGGATTAGTGTTTTATAGTGTCGTAGAGTGGCGTGGCTTAGAGTGGGGTGATGCAGAGTAGAGTGGAGTGATCTAGACTGGAGTGATGTAGAAAGCAATGGCAAAGCAGTGGCAAAGAGTGTAGTGGTGCATAGTAGATTGGGTTAGAGTGCACTGGCATAGAGTAGAGTGGTGCAGAGTACAGTAGAAAGGAGTAGAGTGACATGGCATAGAGTGCAGTGTCATAGATTGCAGTGATGCACAGTAGATTAGCGTGCCATAGAGTGTAGTGGCGTAGAGTGCATGGGCACAGAGTGCAGTAGACTGGCGTAGACTAGAGTGGTACAGAGTAGAGTGGTGTAGAGTAGAGCGGCATAGAGTTCAGTAGCAGGGAGTGCAGAGTTGCAGTGTGGAGTGTTGTAGATTGCAGTAGTTCAGAGTAGAGTTGCGTAGAGTGCATTGGTGTAGAGTGCAGTGGTGTAGAGTGGCACATAGAAAAGGGATGTAGAGTGCAATTGTGTAAAGAAGAGGGCATAGAGTTCAGTTACAGAGTGTTGTAGAGTATAGTGATGTAGAGTGCAGTGGTGCATAGTAGATTTGCTTAGAGTGCAGTGGCGTACAGTGTATTGGTTTTGAGTAAAATGGTGTAGAGTGGTGTGGCATAGAGGGGAATGGAGCAGAGTGGAATAGAGTGGCAGGGAACTGCAGGGGAGCCTTAATGCCCCTGCGGTCCCTGCCAGCTCCCTGCCTTCAGCGGGAGGTTGCATTGCTCCCGCATGTAGGGAGTAGCCAAAAATTCTGCTCCCTGCATGAGGGAACAATTCTGTCTTCTGTTTTCCTGTCTGCGTGACAGCAGGCAGGAAAACAGATGAAAACTACACTCCCAGCGAGCGGGAGCAGTTTTTCAGCTCCTGCCTTCTTGGAGCAGAGTTACTGTTTGTTCTCCGTTGGCAGGAGCTGTCAAAGCTGCCACCAACTGAGCAGCAAACAGCTATATCCTGGGGTAGGCACCCAGACACATAAGGGGCAGGCCCTGGGAGTTGGCAGTGTCCCTGGGCCATTAATGACTCATGGAGGGGAGGGGCCACACAGCCACCCTCATTTGTTCTTTTAGGGCCTGCACCAAGGAGGTGGTGGTTATTGGGGCTGAAATTGTCCTGGGAGGGGTGCAGCGTGGCCCCCGTCCCCCATTATCCTTTGCTTTGTACTTCTAGTGCTGAGGAGGTGGTGGTCCCTGGGACCTGACAGGGCCAAGGAGCGGGGTTTGCACAGCCCCCTTCTAATTTAGTATTGAAACCTCTGGGAGGTGGTGGTCCCTGGGGCTTCTTTGTGCCTTAGGAGGGGGACTCATGCGACCTCCCTCCAATATATTTATAAAGTCACTGGGAGGTGGTGGTTCCCGAATCAATCTGCACCAGGGAGGTGGCAGTCTAAGGGGCCAATACTGGCCATGGGGAGGGGGTCCGCGTGTGCCCCTCCCCATATTACTTATAATAATATGCCCCGGGACCTGGCCCATCTGAGGGTTCATCGAGAAACATGTTTGGGGGACCACAATTTTCCCCCAATTTTGCTGCAAATCCGTCACAAAAACGCAGCAAAATTTACCTGTTGAGTCCCTGGGGTCTAGGGGGATAGGGTATTCCTACCCTGCCCTCTTTGCTTTTTTTTTTGCTTTTTGTTTGGGACTTGGCTGAGATTGAGTCTTAAAATGGCTGCTAACACTTCCTGGTTGAAGTGTTGGCCGCCAATCAGATCTCTGCACAAGATCTGGAGGATTAGCGGAGGGTTCACTTCTAGATATATACATTTGTTTTTTCTATAATATCTCCAAAACTACTGAATGGATTTACACCAAACAACAAAAAAGTTGTTTTCTGAACCAAGAGCTACCTTTCTGCCAACATTCCTTTCAGTAGTTCAGGCTGTAGTCGTGTTCAAAATCCATATGGGGATTAACATGGGAAACACACTCTTTTTGATCTCTCCCCTTTTTCTCAGCCCCCACTTAACAGATCGCCTGAAGCTTTCCATGTACAACTAGAAACAGGAGGCCACTTTTTTTGAAAAGTTTTTGGAAAAGTTCAAGAAGATTCGTCAAAAGGCGCCAAAGTTATAAGCAAGTCCAAAAAAAAACTTTTCCTTTGGAAACTAGGTAATAACTATAACTACCTACTGGTGATCGCCAGTAGGTAATATACACACACTTTTTGATAGTCAAAGTCAAAAACATCTTTATTCGATTCATAGAATCATAAAAGAACAAAAAACATTACTTTTGTTACATAAAACCAAGATAAAACCTTAATCCTCTAAAATGTAAAAATACAATACATGGGTTTGCTAGGCTTTACAATTAGCGCAATTATAAGAGTGTTTACTAAAGTGCAATATACAGAGAACATTTCCATCAAGGTCAGCCTGCAATACACAATTAGGATAATAAAGTGCTTTAGTGCCATTAGTACAATTGAGCAGGTAAAACTTCAATACTTTTTTCACTTATCATATATCTACTTTCACCAAATTCAATAAGCTTCAAATGTAAAGTGCAAAGTGCAAAAAACATGTCCAACAAAGCCTTCCTACAGTACGCAATTCAGAGAGTAAAGTGCTTTACTGCCATCAGTACAAGTGAACAGTTAGAACTTCAGCCCTTTCTTTATTCTCTTAAAATTGCTAGCCAATAAAAATCTACTGACGCCTAATACAATAAGCTGTGTGTTATCAGTTTTTAGGATACGTAACATTTCAATATGTTTTCTAACGCCCAAATTCCTGCCCAGCGGTTTTATCCACTTTCTTTTAGCATTAGTGTAGGCGGGTCAGAAAAATAAGACGTGGGCTGTATCCTCCTGTCTTCCTAAGTGGCACATTGTACACTTACAATCTTTCTCCCCGTTCTGTAACGGTCCCAATTTAGATGTGAAAGCTTTGACTCGCAGAATACCGTATCTGAATTTCAGATAAAGTATCTTCGCAAGTTGGGGTTCGATTTGGTCTAGAAATAGTTCAAAACGGGGAGTTATCTTGAACATAAAAAATTGAGTTGTGAGTGAACCAGATCCACAATTTAAAGTGGCTTTGTCCATAATGAAATTCCAGTAGATATTTTTAATTTCCCTTTTTAATTCAGCAGTCAGCATGTTAGGGTGGTCCCAAAATCTACTTAGTCCCAGCTCCAGAAGCCAGTTACGAATGTTAGCCAGTCAGGTTAAGGTAACATGGGTATCTAGTGCAAGTAATTTACCCAACGCCTGCCTGTAGGTGCAGAGTTCGTCAATAGTCCATATCCTTATCCAGTATGACAACGTCATCCAAATTGCCCTGTGCTCAACACGTTTTATCCCCAGATCGTACATAAAGGGGATCACTGGTGTATTTTGGGGGAGAGGGATCATCCACATTAAAACCCTACTTTCTCCCACAGTTAGGGTGGAAAGTTGTCCACCCCCCCCCCCCCCCCCCCACTACTCTGAGCCATACAGAGCTGCAGTTTGGGCCCTGGATTTGTACACTTCCAGTGCCGGTGTAATAGCCTGTGTCCTGGTTGCATGGAGTTTTTTCAGAATGGGTGCTGAATTTTTCAGTAAAATGGTTCTTGATCTTTTTATATGTGGATACCATGAAAGTTTGGAATCAATGGTTACCCCTAAGTAAACACAACTATGAACCCTCTCTAAAATTGCACCGTTCAATATTATATTATTCTTAAAAATTTTATTTGGCCTAAGAGACATATATTTTGTTTTCACTGGGTTTATTTCCAAACCTTTTAAATTGCAGTATTCATCAAGCTGGTTCAGCAAATTTTGCAGTCCCCTGGGCGTCTGCGACAACAAGATGGTATCATCTGCAAATGTCAAAGCGCAGATATAGGTCCCTCCTAACTTTAGGGAATCGTGGTTTGACTTTTGTAGGAACTCAACCATGCCGTTAACATACAGGAGGAACAAAGTAGGCGCCAGGACGCACCCCTGGCGCACTCCTCTCTTGACTGATATTTCTTCTGCGCTCCCCCTTTACCCCAGTGCTCTTTTGCGAAGTTGTCTTCATGAATTCTAATGAGTTGGACCAATATATTTTTTGGTATCCCTTGTTTCAGCAGGTTTATCCATAACAGATCTCTGGGGATTGAGTCAAATGCGGCCTTTAAGTCAATAAAGGCCACATACAGATTGCCAAATCTTAGCCTAGTATATTTCCAGGCGATGGTTAGCAGCCTAAACACTTGGCCTATAGTGCTAGTGCTCTTTCTGAACCCTGCATGGCAGGGGGAAAGTATTTCATTTTCAACCAACCATTCATTTAATTTATCTAGTATCTGTCTGAAATAGACCTTTTGAATAATATCTATTAGGCTGATAATCCTGTAATTAGCGGGATCGTCCCTGCTGCCCTTCTTGTATATCCGGACGATCTCCACACCCTTCCATGATGGGGGGATGGGCTGCCCTCTGCTAATTGAGTTACATAGCAGGTTGATATATGGAGCCCACACCTCAGGGGCATGTTTAAAAAGGTCTACAGGAATACTGTTTGGGCCAGGCGCTTTAGATGGCTTAATAGCAGCTATGGCCCGCTCAGTGTCTGCTATACTAAAATATAGAGGTACAATCTCACTTGACATTATCAACTCTTCAATAATACATCGGTGATCTCTTGATGGTAGTCCCGGACATGCATATAATAGTGCAAAGTGTCTATACCATGTATTTGGATCTAGATTATAATCCTGGGCCCACTTGCTTATCTTGCTACCATTTGCAATGAAAACGCCTAAATAAGGTTTGATCACCTGCCTTCGCAGCAGCTAACAGATCCTCCCAACTTGAATCCTCCCAATTTCTGCGTGCTACTTTTAATACATGATAACAGAGTTTCCTTTCTTGCCTGATTAACTCAGGCTCTTTCTATCATATAGCCTTCATTAAGCGTTTTTTTGCGACTGCACAATCTTCATTAAACCAGGGATTAGACAGTAATTTATTATTGTTAAGAGCGACTTTCCCTCTCCCAGCTTTAGTAAGATAGGGTTTTATGTTTTCTACTAGCATTTGGTGGATCTGGGTAATTGATATGGTATCCAAGTTCTTATTTAAAAAGGTAGATAAAAGGTCACTAAAAATGTTGTAAATGAAAGTAAGGGGTTCGAGTTTTCCCAGTATAATGGCCATTTTACTGCCCTTCTATTATTACTCATTATGGGCTGTATAGCCTCTGTGAGAAGTTGGCCTGATATGTAGTGTTTCCAATTCTGGAACCACTTGGTATCAGTCCAAACAAACCCCAAAGATGTCTGGTTGTAAGTCAACCTTGTTAGACAAGCTATCCTAGTGGTAGCATGGACTAAGCAGCCTTAAAGGCTAAACTTAAGAGGTCGTGTTAAGCGAGCTGTTTTAACACATACAATCCTGTAATCAAATGAAAGGACACCACACAAGTATATATTATAAAAATATATGTATTTATTTCTAAATTACTCCCCAGTACTCTTTATGAGCAAAGGGGCACAAGCGTTAAATCAAAAGCACAGTATAACATACAAAGTTGAACAATTTTGGATGAGGGCGGGTGGCCACTCAAACCATATACTAAAAAAATGGTATAAGAGATACCAATCGAACAGTGGTTAGGCCTAGGGCCTAGAGAATCGCTGGGAGCAGTCAGGACTAGCAATGCTGAAGTCGGGAAAAGCCCGCAGGACTCGGGTGCAGCACGTAAAGTGCGGCTTGCACCAATGCAAAGTCAATGGTGCGTAAAAGTTACACAAAGTTAGTTTAAGGACACTTCCGCTGAACCTAGAGGAACAAAACTTAAGACACAGACCCTAGAGGTGTGTACCAACGTGGGCACACTGGCGTTGCAATGTTACCTCACCCAAAGGAAGTGGGTGCACAGGGTCGAAGTGGCGTCGGGTTTTGACACGCAGATTCTTGGTGCTTGAAGCTGAAGATGCTGCAGGCGATGTGAAGGAGAAGGGTCCGGTGGATCCAAGGGTGGATCTGAAGTGGTGAAGACCTGAAAGCAGAGGGGACAATGTTCAAAGTCACTGACCAGTGACCACCGTGGAACCAGATTGGAACCAGGCAAAGTCGGGTGCAAACAGGTGATGAGGTGTTGCTTCTCTCTGCAGCCACGTGGACACGAAGAGGTCAAGGACGTCCAGGAGTCGATCACGAGCTGTCCCTCAAAGGCTCTAGCTGATGGCGGTGTCGGCAACTCGATTGAAGCAAACAAGCCTTGGCTAATGCAAGCCACGGGGAAAGTGAAAAAGGCTTATTACTTGGACCAGCAAGGTCAGAGCGGGTATTCCTTTCTACAGAAGCAGGGGCAGGTCTGGAGCAACCAGACCCATAGTGTAAATTGTAGGTTTCATCGCCAAGATGGCCACTGACCACGTGACAAGTGGACGGGACGGCGAGTCAAGTGGCACAAAACAAAAGGGCCTCACGCAGATCGTGGAGATGCTGGAGGGCTGATATTTGGTGCAAATGCTGCTCGGCTGAGGGGCTTCTTCAACCCCAAAGCACAGAGTCGAGGGTGCCTTGGGTGCTGCGCAGTCAGCATCTCGGGGGTCTTTCAAGATGGCCGCTCCCACGTCTCTCGGTGCTTCCACGGGTCCCTTCTTTGCAGGGACTGTGGATCGGGCTGGGAGAAGTCTGGGAAGCTGGGTCTTGTCAGGCTTTGCACTCGGGCTCTGGCGGGAGGCGGCGGCAAAGCAGACGTTGAGGTGCTGGGTGGTGCCTGTGTTCACAGGGTGGCCCCTCCTAGGCCACAAGGGAGATGCTCTTCAGTCTTCTATTCATCAGAAAGTCAAAGTCCAGTCGTCTTCTTAGTTTAAAGTTGATTTCAGGATGATCTGAGTTGCATTGGCACTGCTCCCACTCTCATTCCAATCTGAGGGGTGGATCTCCTGCTAGGTCCCTCCCCTATGGGTGGGACCAGTTTCCTTTGTCCAGGTCTCACTGGAGCTGGGGCTGGGCTGCCCCAGAACCGGTTTGACCGGATTATGCAAGGGGAAGCCTTGTGCTCCCCAGGCACTGTCTGGTTTCTTTCAAACCTCCCTGCTACAATCCACTATCTCCTGTCTGGGGTGGTGTGACACCTCCCTGTGACAGGAAATCCTTTGTCCAGGCCTCCTCTGCTGAGTTTCGGTCAGCAGCAGGAGGTCAGACATGTGTCTGTGGCAGAAGCATCCATTTTGTGGATCTGAGGCTCTTTTAAAAATCAACCGCATTTTAGCAAAAGTAACATGTCGTCCCCTCTAGAGGGGTGGAATGCTACCCCCGTCGCCAGGACTGGCGAGGGGGTAGTATTCCAAATCGTATGACACCTTACACAACATGTTTTGATAAAGCCAAACCAAAGTTGACATATAACCACGAGGATTATAATGCACTTAATAGTATTTGTTTTGGCATTATCCCGGAACAGCTAAGGGACTTGGTCCCGACAGCTGCAGACAGGCTCAGCTCATGCTAGAGCATCATCTCACATTAAACCACGCACTCTGCCTTCAGGATTGTTAAGGCCTGCCATAGGAGTGGCTCACAGGTTTATATGTGTCCAGATAGGTTTAGATATAGGCATACTATATCTAAGCAAGGGGTGATTACACCACCTTGCCCCAGCTGAGTGATCAGCCAGTTGTGTCAATTTTAGATAGCCAGCCAGGGGTGGCAAAAGATATGCTGCAGCCTCTGGTAGGCCTTGGATGCACCTATGCCCTGGGCACCTATAGTGCTCTGTACAGGGGCTGATAAGGTGACCCAAGCCAATCTAGTTATGCACCTAGGGTACATGGAATCCATTTTACAGAGAGAGCAGATAGCCTGGGGCCCTGATAAGCAGGGAACCAGGCCAACTAAGTCGAAAACCAGCTAAACACAAGGCAAAAAATCTGGGGTAACCATAGTCAGGTAGCCACCTTCCTAAACAACCCCCCCCCAAACGAAAGGAGATAAGGCTATCCTTGGCCAGGTAAGCCTATATTGCCTGAGTGGCCATATAAGGAAGTACCTGCACTAGCATGGGTACCCCCTGTCTCATGGTCCACTAAGCAGTCCCTCACCTTAGGGGTATTAGAGGGTCTCCACTATAGGGAATCACTACCTTGGGTGTGTTTATGCAAAGTTAAAGGCTGGTTTGGATATGGAGTATTGAAGTGAGGCTCCACTAATTTTGGGCTCAACTTCCTCCAATTATCTTCCACCATGTGTGCCTTTCTTTCTTCAACTGAGTTGCACTGAGCTCTCAGGGTCAACCTCTGGCTACCTAAAGCTGGAGGCTGGGTCCCTCTGTTTGGCTTGCTGGAGGGACAGTTCAGGTTTGGGCCCTTGGGGTCCCAGGTTTGGCTGTGCCCAACAGAATCCATCTGTGGGAGGTCCCTAACTGTTTTTAAGGGGGCTCCCTCAGGAGTTTTTAAAGTTTTCACCTTACTAGGGCTACTAGTTATGGTGCCCCTAATCTGTTGTTGGGGGTGCTTTATTTGACAGGGGGCCCTCTGGGTCTCACTGTCCTTCTTGTCCTCTGCAGCCCTGGGCTGACTAAGGCAAGGTAGAGAGGGGCAGGTTACCTGCTCCAGACTGGGTCCCACCTGAGAAGGGTCCACTGCCATCAGAGGCTCTGTCAGGCCAGGCCTAACAACCTCTGGGGCAGTTCCTTCATCAGGGGTAAGATCAGTTCCCTGAGGAGGCTGATCCTGTCCTAATGTCTGGTGAGGGGAAGATTTCTCTTCCTCCTCCATGCTCTCAGTTTGGGTGGAGTGATCCATCATTTCAGGCTTCACAACAACCGTATCTGTTTGAGTTTGGGCTGTGGCCATCACAGCCCCACCAACCTTTTCAGGAGGAGAGTCAGTTTGGACTTCTGCTGTTATCATAACAGCTTTGCTATTCTGTTTTGGAAGAGCTTCTGTTAAAGATGGGGCAGAGAGTTGCTCAGCCCTACCAACCTTTTCAGGAAAGACATCTTGGGTTGGGGCTATATCCAGTACAGCCCCACTAACCTTTCCATTGGAGTTTACCATTCTAGAATGGATTTCCTGTTCAACCTCAGCCCAGGCTGAGATTTCTAAATCATTACCCAGTAGGCATTCTACAGGCAAGTTTGGTGACACTGCCACTCTCTTTGGGCCAATGACACCTCCCCAGCTGAGACTTACTGCTGCCATGGGATGATTTGTTTGGATACCATCAATGTTTGTTACCTGGTATGTGGCACCTGGTAAAAGTTGCTTAGAGGGGACTATACAGTCAGCCACCATGGTGATGCTAGCCCCTTTGTCTCTAAAGGCTTCAACTTTCAAACCATTAATGATGGGTTCTTGTCTATATTTGCTCAAGGTATTTGGACAAACAGAGAAGTTGGCAAACCCCATGCCAGTCTCTAAACAAGATCATTTGGGGATGGGGACCTGGATAGGCCAGCGTCCTCCTGGGCTCCAAAAGTAAACCCACCCAGATTCCTGGGTGTGCTCCCACCTCCTGGGGGATTACTGCTGACAGTAACAGGAGGTGTTGGAGCTGGCTTTGGAGGTATGTTTTTTTGATTGCCATTCTTGGGACAACAGCTGTCTGTTTTGTAATGCCCAACCTGTTTACAGGCATGACAATAAGGCTTTTTCTCAGTTGATGAAGTGTCTTGGGACCCACCCCCATTCTTGGAGTTTTGGGGCCCTGGGGAAGTATTTTCTTTACTTTTATCCCCACCCTTATCTTGAGGCTTGGTAGACTCCTTCTTCTGGTTACTGTCCTGATTCTTAGGCCTAATCCTGGTTCTGACCCATTTATCTGCCCTCTTTCCCAATTCTTGGGGAGAGGTCAGATCTGAGTCCACCAGGTGCTGGTGTAAGAGCTGGTTCTGACAATTACTTAGGATCTGCTCCCTCATAATCAAATTATACAATCCTGTGAAGTCATGTACTTTGCTGCCATTTAGCCAACCCTCCAGAGCCTTAGTTGCACAATCAACAAAATCAGTCCAGTCCCGAGTCTGTGTCTTCTGGGTGTCTCTGAACTTTAACCTGTACTGTTCAGTGGTTAAGCCAAACCCATCTATCAGAACACTCTTCAGAACTTTGTAATTGTTGGCATCCTCATGTCTGACAGTGAAGAGCCCATCTCTCCCTTTCTCTGAAAAGGAGTACCATAAGATTGCTGCCCACTGTTCCTCAGGAACCTGCTGTACCATGCAGGCTCTCTCAAGAGCAGTCATCCATTTGTGGATGTCATCCCCTTCCTTGTAGGGGGGCACAATCTTTGTCAGGTTTCTACTATCATAGGACCTGGGCTCCTCTTTAGGAATATTGCTGCCACCAGTGGCATCCAAGCCACACAATTTTCTTTCTCTTGCTAAAGCAAGTTTAGCTTGAGCCAAGGCTACCTCCTCCCTCTCTATCTGAAGTTGGACAGCCCTCATTCTGGCCCTATGCTCTTTCCTCTGGGGGGAAGTCATTCCCCTTTGAGATTCTCTTGAGACACTAGAAACATGAGAGTCCCCTGATGGAGATCTCACCCTTCTGTTGCCTGGGAGAATTAGGTTATGGGATCTGGGGAGGTGCTGGCCCTCTCCATTCCCTAGTAGGTCCAAGTTGGCTTGGCTAAGCCTCCCCACTGGGACCTGGTTACCCCTCTGACTCTGAGCAGGCTCATCTACCTCTGAGCCTTCTTCCTCCTCTTCCTCCTCTCCTTCTTCCTCTTCTGGAGTTATCTCATGCTCAAGGGGGTTCACTCCATCTCCTAAATCTAAGGGAGCCTGACTCGCCTTATCTAAGTCATCCTTTTCCAGGATGGCTATCAGGGAAGGAATGGTAGGGCCTCTGCCCTTCTTTAGCCCTCTTGCAGTGCACAAGGCACACAAGTCTTTGTGGCTAAGGTTGTCATATCTGGAAGTTGCCTTGGTAGGGTCAACTATCACAGGGGCAGAACCTGAAGCTCTTCCTGTGTCAGACATGGCTGCTAGTGAGGTGTAAGTGATGCACTTACCTACACTAAGTGTTTTCCTACTGTACCTTGCTAGTGAGTTGTAGTCAGGGTGTGCTAATCCCTTTAATCTACAACTACTAAGTTCAGTAGAACTTAATATGCTAAGCTTTTGATTTATATGTACCTAAGGTACTTGATGTGATCTTTCAATTTGATATAAAGATTGCAATGGTAAAACAAACAGCAAGCTCAAATCCGCACCGCTGCACACCAATGTGAGAAGTTGGCCTGATATGTAGTGTTTCCAATTCTGGAACCACTTGGTATCAGTCCAAACAAACCCCAAAGATGTCTGGTTGTAAGTCAACCTTGTTAGACAAGCTATCCTAGTGGTAGCATGGACTAAGCAGCCTTAAAGGCTAAACTTAAGAGGTCTTGTTAAGCGAGCTACTCGAGCGCGGCGGTGAAGGGTAGGTCTATCAGCGCGGACACAGGAGGTACGAGCGTTAACCTTGGGCTCTCCCTGATGTCTAATCCCGCCGACCCCTCATGTGGCATGTAGTCCTCAACCTTTAGGCATAGGAGTACCCACAGAGGTAAACATAAGACACACATGACACTAGCATGTTTTGACACTGCACTTTTTACACGGTCCTGATGAATCGCGGGTGACTATACCCATAGCGTGAAACATGTCGACCTTCATCACCTTTAGCCTCATCTAGGGTCACCTGACCTAACTTGTTGACTCGTAGTGAGCCTAAACCCTCTTTTTAACTGCAGCCAGGGGACCCCCTGAATAAATTGAATTCCGGTACCCCTTGCTACATTTTAATACCCCACACACCACCACACCTAGCCCGGTCCACACACCCCCACCTCACCATAAGGCAGTTGGAAAAAGATCTCCGCCAAAGAGCCCCTCTTTGAGGTGAGCCCGTCGGGGATTGCACCGCCTCCCCGACGAGGAGCAACCGCCGATGATGAAGCATGACATCCTTCGGGGTGTGTGAGGCCATTATATCCAACAAAATGGATGCCCCAGGATGTTACTCCAACATCCGTGGTCATGCCAGCTAGACACTTTCCCCAATTCCCATAGGAACAGTACAGCGACCCCTTTTGTTTCCTCAGTGTAAAACACGGACACAAGCTGTAACTGGACCTTCCACCCTCCCCGTGGGTGGTTAACTGTGTCCGTTGATCGATTGATCTCCTTCTCTAATCTCCCTCCTTTGGATACAAAGCGAGCTGTTTTACCACATACAATCCTGTAATCAAATGAAAGGACACCACACAAGTATATATTATAAAAATATATGTATTTATTTCTAAATTACTCCCCAGTACTCTTTATGAGCAAAGGGGCACAAGCGTTAAATCAAAAGCACAGTATAACATACAAAGTTGAACAATTTTGGATGAGGGCGGGTGGCCACTCAAACCATATACTAAAAAAATGGTATAAGAGATACCAATCGAACAGTGGTTAGGCCTAGGGCCTAGAGAATCGCTGGGAGCAGTCAGGACTAGCAATGCTGAAGTCGGGAGAAGCCCGCAGGACTCGGGTGCAGCACGTAAAGTGCGGCTTGCACCAATGCAAAGTCAATGGTGCGTAAAAGTTACACAAAGTTAGTTTAAGGACACTTCCGCTGAATCTAGAGGAACAAAACTTAAGACACAGACCCTAGAGGTGTGTACCAACGTGGGCACACTGGCGTTGCAATGTTACCTCAGCCGCAGGAAGTGGGTGCACAGGGTCGAAGTGGCGTCGGGTTTTGACACGCAGATTCTTGGCGCTTGAAGCTGAAGATGCTGCAGGCGATGTGAAGGAGAAGGGTCCGGTGGATCCAAGGGTGGATCTGAAGTGGTGAAGACCTGAAAACAGAGGGGACAATGTTCAAAGTCACTGACCAGTGACCACCGTGGAACCAGATTGGAACCAGGCAAAGTCGGGTGCAAACAGGTGATGAGGTGTTGCTTTTCTCTGCAGCCACGTGGACACGAAGAGGTCAAGGACGTCCAGGGGTCGATCACGAGCTGTCCCTCAAAGGCTCTAGCTGATGGCGGTGTCAGCAACTCGATTGAAGCAAACAAGCCTTGGCTAATGCAAGCCACGGGGAAAGTGAAAAAGGCTTATTACTCGGACCAGCAAGGTCAGAGCGGGTACTCCTTTCTACAGCAGCGGGGGCAGGTCTGGGGCAACCAGACCCACAGTGTAAATTGTAGGTTTTGTCGCCAAGATGGCCGCTGACCACGTGACAAGCAGACGGGATGGCGAGTCGAGTGGCACAAAACAAAAGAGCCCCACGCAGATCGTGGAGATGCTGGAGGGCTGATCTTTGGTGCAAATGCTGCTCGGTTGTGGGGCTTCCCCAACCCCAAAGCACAGAGTCGAGGGTGCCTCAGGTGCTGCGCAGTCAGCATCTCGGGGGTCTTTCAAGATGGCCGCTCCCACGTTTCTCGGTGCCTCCACGGGTCCCTTCTTTGCAGGGACTGTGGATCGGGCTGGGAGAAGTCTGGGAAACTGGGTCTTGTCAGGCTCTGCACTCGGGCTCCGGCAGGAGGCGGCGGCAAAGCAGACATTGAGGTGCTGGGTGGTGCCTGTGTTCACAGGGTGGCCCCTCCTAGGCCACAAGGGAGATGCTCTTCAGTCTTCTATTCATCAGAAAGTTGAAGTCCAGTCGTCTTCTTAGTTTAAAGTTGATTTCAGGATGATCTGAGTTGCATTGGCACTGCTCCCACTCTTATTCCAATCTGAGGGGTGGATCTCCTGCTAGGTCCCTCCCCTATGGGTGGGACCAGGAAGGGGGGTGGTTACACCCCCTTTCCTTTGTCCAGGTCTCACTGGAGCTGGGGCTGGGCTGCCCCAGAACCGGTTTGACCGGATTATGCAAGGGGAAGCCTTGTGCTCCCCAGGCACTGTCTGGTTTCTTTCAAACCTCCCTGCTACAATCCACTATCTCCTGTCTGGGGTGGTGTGACACCTCCCTGTGACAGGAAATCCTTTGTCCAGGCCTCCTCTGCTGAGTTTCGGTCAGCAGCAGGAGGTCAGACATGTGTCTGTGGCAGAAGCATCCATTTTGTGGATCTGAGGCTCTTTTAAAAATCAACCGCATTTTAGCAAAAGTAACATGTCGTCCCCTCTAGAGGGGTGGAATGCTACCCCCGTCGCCAGGACTGGCGAGGGGGTAGTATTCCAAATCGTATGACACCTTACACGACATGTTTTGATAAAGCCAAACCAAAGTTGACATATAACCGCGAGGATTATAATGCACTTAATAGTATATGGTTTGGCATTATCCCGGAACAGCTAAGGGACTTGGTCCCGACAGCTGCAGACAGGCTCAGCTCATGCTAGAGCACCATCTCACATTAAACCACGCACTCTGCCTTCAGGATTGTTAAGGCCTGCCATAGGAGTGGCTCACAGGTTTATATGTGTCCAGATAGGTTTAGATATAGGCATACTATATCTAAGCAAGGGGTGATTACACCACCTTGCCCCAGCTGAGTGATCAGCCAGTTGTGTCAATTTTAGATAGCCAGCCAGGGGTGGCAAAAGATATGCTGCAGCCCCTGGTAGGCCTAGGATGCACCTATGCCCTGGGCACCTATAGTGCTCTGTACAGGGGCTGATAAGGTGAACCAAGCCAATCTAGTTATGCACCTAGGGTACATGGAATCCATTTTACAGAGAGAGCAGATAGCCTGGGGCCCTGATTAGCAGGGAACCAGGCCAACTAAGTCGAAAACCAGCTAAACACAAGGCAAAAAATCTGGGGTAACCATAGTCAGGTAGCCACCTTCCTACAGCCTCTGTACCTAATCCAGATTGGTTCTGGAAATATTTCCCTTCAAGAACTAAACATAAAGGGAAATGATCACTTTCTCTCCTAGTGTCCACTCTAAAATCATTCACATAAGCCCAATATGTTGTGCTTATCATGATATAATCAATGCGAGATGACGAATGGCCTCTTGAGAAGGTATTTGAACATACAGGATCAGAAGGGTATCTTCCATTGCAAGACCGTAGTCCTTTCTCGACAGTAAAATCAAGTATCTGTAATGCAGAAATGGTACACCCCAAGGACCTTTCTGTTCTAAGTGACGGGATACCCATTGCTAGGTCTTCCTCTTCGAATATAGTTTCCAGACCCAATTAGTGGTTCGTAGCAACAATTAAAGTCGCCACCAATTATAATAGGTCAGTTAGGTGTAATTGAGTCAATAATTCCATCAAGGTGCTTAATTAATGGTGATTCTTAAGAGAGCTCTCTTGGTCTTATATATATATTAAATAGGTACAACCTGGATTTAGTGGGGAATTTTAAACTTAATCCCAGTATGTCATCCGTATCAGTGGGCAAAACTTCTATGAAAACATTTACATGCTTTTTAATCCATATTAGGAGGCCACCTGAAGGTCTTCCTCTCTTGGGCTTTTGGGCCTCTATCTAAATGTTCTATAGCCCACCTTATATACTGGGTCCATCGCCTAGGTCTCTTGGAAGAGGCAGAGATCATAATTATCTGTGTAATCCTGCCAATCAGGCTCCTGAAGTTTTTTTTGTAAGCCCAGCTATAGTCCAGGACAACATTTTGACAGTGTTTGTTTGGGAATCACCATTCTCTATAGCACTTGTCCCTTCTACCTCAGCATTTTTAATTACTTGGTTTCCATTGGGGCTAAGCTCTACATTAGGAGCTTCCATACTATTTTGCCTGTCCAAAACAACTAGATCTTGCTCCCCAGCCAATTGATACTGCAGCCCTGTCCCCAAAGGAGGCAAGTCATTACACAAGTTCAGTCAATCGACAGCTTCAAGGTTATTTTGGCGCACCAAAGGATTCAAGGGAACACCATCATTGACTACGCCAGTTTTTTTTTGTCTAAAGCAGATTTTTTAATCAAATAAGGAGTGGGTTCTTAAATTCAGGATTATTAAGTTAAAAGCAATAGTTTTTGAGTAGAGCGTTAGTCTTACATCATCCAGATCCCCATCCTCTTGCAGTAGCCGTACAGCACTCTTTATGTCAGTTCTAATTATAGAGAGACATTGTCGTTTCATTCTTATCCAATGTGTAACCTTATTTATCAGGGACTCCCCATCCTCCCTAGTACCTGGTTTTAATCTCGGGACATTGATAAGAAAAAAATTATACGATTTAGTACTCCCATAATTTGGAAGGTGGGGTTCCCGACGTGATTCTTGTTGCCTTGCTTCACCCCTCTGTACATTTCCACGCCCCCAAGCACCCTGGGGTGGTCTATTTAAGGGTGGTTTATCTAGATACCTATTTGTATGAGACACTATTTTCTGTGGCCTGTGGACTCTGTGATGTTCCTGCAAATTATTCACAGTTTGGTCAAAGACCAGATGCTAGGTCTCTGTTTTTACTCTGGTATGCTGTGTGGTTTGGGGGACGGTTCAGTACTCCTTCAGCCTGTTTCCTAGGCATGTCAGTTCTAGTGTTAGTATAACTGGATATATTCTCTGTAGATTTACTAACCCCAGACGGGGTTGCTGCCCCCCTTGGCGTGTATGCAGATTACTAGTTAGTACTTCTTTCATCTTTTTAATTGCTATTACCTCTTCCTGGACAGCGCTTAATTTTGTAGAAAGGTCTAGCACAAGTCTATGTATATCAATAGTATGTATCTGTGTGTGGGCTTCCTCTGAGGATGGGTGGGTGGGGCTTTGGCTAGCTAGGTCTTCCCCTATAGATTGCATCACTGGTGTTCCTTCTAGGTTTTCTGCTAGCACTGAGTACTTATTAGAACACTCAATAGTTATAATCTCTCTCTGCAGATCGCTCCCATGATCGGTATCTACATTATCTATACCCTCATTTCTAAGGAGGGTTATCTTGTTTGTACTCATTCCAGCTTTTGGGGGAGGGACAGCTGTTGAAAGTGACAAGGCATTTTCATGGGTTTGATGTACTACAACTATAGGACTATTGAGCTCTTCAATAGTCGCTTTTTAATTTTTCCTATAGTAGGATGAAATTTTAGTTTTCCCCTTTGAGTTAGACTCTTTACCTTTAGACAACATATTTTCTACCTCTTCAATTAAGTTGTCAATGGCAGCTAGTGTAGAATTCTCAGCAGCTGATTTGGACTGTTTCTGCGTCCTTGGCATCTTTTTCCTGCCTGTAATTACTTCAACTGCTTTCCTTTTCCCCATTGTTGCCCAATGAACACCCACAAAAATGTAAAAAGACTAAGAAATATTATGTAAACAGCCTTAGTCGGGTCAGGGCAGATATAGGCAAGCATGTACTAGTTCAAGTGTCTATGCAACAAACCAAAAAAATGGAACTAAGACACTATTTACCATAAACAGCAACATAAGTAGAAGAAAAAACGAACTTATGTTCAATATTTCAACCACAGTGCGTGAGCTTTACAAGAATAGCCCAGGGCGAAATAAAGGCAAAATGTCCATGTATTATATCGCTTTTAAAAAGTCTTAAAAAGATGTCTTTGGATGAAGTTATAACAGAGTGGGTTCTTTGGCCATATTTCTGTGAAAGTCACATAATCTTACCAGCACAGGAGGATGGTGGGCTGGGTTGAAAATTAAAATAACAAGGGGAGGCCAAGCCCAGCCCTTTTCTGGGCTTTGACGGGCAAGGACGGGCCCGCCCTTGGCCCGGGCTTGGCCCGAGCACGTCCCACGCCACGGGGTGTAAGCAGCATTCAAGAAGGCTTCAGGCCGCGCTTCCCTCACAGCTGTAAGTGATGGAATCACTGTGTTGCACTCTGGGACTAGAAGTCCCACCAGAGTGTGGACTGACCTCTCAGATGGTGAAAGGAATTGAGGGCGGACCCCGAGGCCAGCAGATGTCAAAAGGAGCAGTGGGGCCCCCACAGCCCCCCACAGGTATATTACAGCTCTCCCGTGATGGCTCACCCACAACAGTAAGTCCGTCCCGCGCCGCGGGGTGTAAGCGGCGTTTAAGAAGACTTCAGGCTTCGCCTCCCTCCCAGCTGCAGGTGATGGAATCCCCGCATTGCACTCTGGGACTAGAAGTCCCACCAGAGTGTGGACTGGCCTCCCAGATGGTGAAAGGATTTTTGTGTGCACCCCTAGGCCAGCAGATGTTAACAGGAGCAGAAGGGCCCCCACAGCCCCCCACAGGTATCCTACAGCTCTCCCATGACGGCTCACCCACAACAGTAAGTGCTTTTTGATAGTAAAATTTGTAAGGTCTACAATTCCTTTTCAAAAGTAGTTGATACGGTCAAATTAGATGTGATGGAAAGGAGAGTACCTGTGCCTCTCTTTTCTGAATGTACTCCTATCTCCCAGAAGCAGGCACTGGGTGTGATCTAGGGATGCAAGACAGGTTCGCCGGATGACCGGTCCCCCCCTAAATTATGGAACGAGTTGGCACATTCCTCCATCCATGTGTTGTCCAAAATATGGAACACTTCCCTTACCTCCGGCATCTTCCCTGACTTATGGAAGCATGCCACTCTCCTTTCCCCTTAAGAAGAAACCTAGGGCCCCATTTGGATAACGGCGGGCGGAAAATTATCTTGACCGCCATGGAGGCGGGAAACAACCACCCGCCAGGACCGCGGATAAACAGGCGGTCAAATTAGGATAAACCGCCAAAAAACATCCAAAAACCGACCGCGGTGGTCGGAAACGCAGCGGAAAACTCACAACC
This sequence comes from Lissotriton vulgaris, assembly GCF_964263255.1. Taxonomy (NCBI): domain Eukaryota; kingdom Metazoa; phylum Chordata; class Amphibia; order Caudata; family Salamandridae; genus Lissotriton; species Lissotriton vulgaris. The sequence continues at coordinate 1,138,811,229 of NC_141695.1, read as the reverse complement.
CGCCGCAAGCAAAGCGGAGACACCGCACGGGAAATTAGTATATCCCCGATGGTCCCACGGTACGATCCGGTGTTTCCAACCGCGGCGGTTGCTAACAGGAGTGAATGGGAGAGACAGCGGATGAGCGGCAGCATAGCTACCAGAGCGGATCAAAAACGAAAAACTTGGCGGTCGTTGCCAAAACACCGCAACCATGCCAAAACTGGCACAAAGTAAAGTAGCCATGCCCCACAAATACACAAAACACATAACAATTAAAGAACAAATGCCCAAAAAATAATACAAATCCATTGGCCTATACCCACAACACACCTGGCATCAAAATACCATTTGGACACACCCACACATCTGAGCATAAAACCAGCCCCTTCACTGACCACAATCCTTTGCAAAACTCCAGAAGAGAAGGCCATACACCACAGAGGCAAAAGAACACAGCACACACACCACCACCACCACCACTACCACCATCACAACCACCAACACACCAGCACCAACAATACCCCACCACACAACACACCACACACCTCAACACCACACACCCACCACACACACCCCTGGACCAACAAACACTTCATACACCACGCACCACGTCAGCACAGAAAATGCCCACATTCACAGAGAGTGAGTTGACAGTCATCGCCGATGAGATAGTGAGAGTGGAACCACAACTGTTTGGTAGCCTGGTCCAGCAGACACCATTAGCCACAAGGACACAAATGTGCGAAAGGATAGTTCAAAGGGTCAATGCAGTAGGGACCACCCCAAGATCCAAGAAGGAGATCATGAAGCGGTGGCATGATCTCAAGAGGGTTGTCAAGGAGAAGAGGAGCAAGAACCGGGAGCTGGCTGAGAGGACTGGCGGTGGCCCTCCCATTCCACCAAAAACATTCACACCATGGGAGGAGAAGGTGCTTGCCATACTGCATCCTGAGAGTCTCACAGGAGTAGCCGGGGGAGTGGAGGCTGGTAAGAACAAACTAATGTCAACTAACACACTGATAAGTACTACCTTGCACAACCCAAACACCATTGCATTGTCCACCTCCACCAAACAGGTATGTAACCATCTTGCATGAGAGTTCCATTTGGGTGAGGGAGGCCTGTACTACTACTCCCACCAGGCCCCCTGCCCCACTGCCCATCAAGATGGAACCCTCCCCCACCCAGGAGCATGTGGCATCCATTGCAGCACACCAAACAAACTAACAGGTTGGTATCCATCTTGCATGGGAGGCCTGTTTGGGGGAGGGAGGCCTGTACTACTACTCCCACTATGCCCCCTGTCCCACAGCCTACCAAGATGGAGCCCTCCCCCCAAACCACCCAGGAGCATGTGTCAGCCATTGCATTGTCCACCCTCACCACATCTGGTGTACCAACAACTGCACAGCAGACCCCTGCAGTCACGGCCTGTGCCTCTACCGCTGCCACTTCGGCTACCACCACCACCACCAGCGCCTTCCTGTGCAAGGGGACGACCAGGACACAACACCAACTGTGGAGGGTAGGGAGAGTGTGCGAGGACCTACCGTGGCGAGGCAACAGGTCCGTGGCAGCAGGGTAGATGGGAGGGCCAGGGTCCCCCCAGAACTCAGGAGGTTGGCACACCATCCCTGGACTACTTCACCAGAGTCATTGGTACATATGAACAGGTCCAGGGACAAAGTGGCCGGTCAGACGAACTTTTAGGTGAGTTTATCCTGCTGATGAGGTCCATTGACACACGCACTGATCAAATGGTAGACCTCATGGCCCAGCAAGTGGCGTTGCTGAGGGACAGGCCTGCATCACAACCAACACCTCCGCCCCCTTCTGTTGTGCCGCAGGATGACAGTGCACCATCCTCACCTGCGCCAACAGAGAGGGGCGAGTCCTCAGACGCCGCTGGCCATTCAGTAGGCCAACCACCGCCAAAAAGATCAAGGGGGCGTCCAAAGAAGAGCCTGGGAGTCTCCGGAGGCAAAGCACCTACCACACGCCAGTCACGGAGCCAGCCCTGATGGCAACCCTCTTCCCCACTGCATTGACTGTTTGGACTGTCCTTCCCCACACTGCCTTGGTAATGGCACTTGTCTGTTGGACTGGGTCACCACATCCATGCGGTGTCTACTCTTGCATCTCATCTACCATGTCTGTCAAATCACTGCCCATTCACCACTTTCATGTAAATATTCCCACACCCCTCACATATACAATTTGCAAATAAAAAACCTGACACACCAGATCTTGTGCTGTATCGTTTTTAGTGCAATATTTACAGTTTAGAAAATGTCCATGATGTGTCCAAATGATGTACAGTATGTAGGGCAGGATTATTCTGAAGCACCTAGGGAGACACAACAGAACAACAGTCACTGGTGTCATTATGGCATCACAGACATAACACTACACAAAACGTACACATCAGACTACAGGCATACAAGACCATGTGCAGCAGGTGTTAACAAGTAGAGTCCAACATACCTCCACATATGGAACAGCAATGCCACTTTTCCTACACACAGGTGACTCAACATGTGCCTGTCTGTACCATCCGCAGATAGCCCTGCACAACAACAACAAACACAACAGACAATGTACAAGTCGTACATCTTTATACACCTTCAAATGAAGTAGCGGTTGATGAGCTGTTGCCGCATGTCAACTCCTTCCTCCTCTCCACTGTCCTCTTCACTGGACTCATGGCCCTGAACAGGCGGGGGTCTTGGGTCCTCATCATTGTCCAGGAGCAGGGGGATCCCCTTGTGAATGGCCAGGTTGTGCAGCATACAGTATGCCACAACGATCTTGCAGACCTTCCCAGGCGAGTATGCCAGTGCTCCTCCTGTCCTGTCAAGGCAGCGGAATCTTGATTTGAGTAGGCCAAAAGTCAGCTCAATGACACGTCGGGTCCTGCCATGGGCCTCATTGTACCTGATGTCAGCCGGAGTCCTGGGATTCCGTAGTGGGCTTAGCAGCTGACTGGGTCATCTAGGACAGACAAACATACATTGCAATGTTGCACTGGGAGAGGGCAGCAGGTCACACACACAGCACACCATACCACTAGGCATACTCACCCACATTCCAAGCACGCTCGGCTACCAGATTTGCCATCATCCAGGGCACAATGCTGTTCCTCAGGATGTAAGAATCATGGGCAGAGCCGGGAAATCTTGCACACACATGTGATATGGTCATGTCTGCAAGGCACACCACCTGCACATTGGTCGAATGATAATGTTTACGATTTCTGAAAATGTGCTCACCCGCCTGTGGTGGCACCAGACCTACATGGGTGCAATCGATGGCACCACCAACATGTGGGATGTGCCCAAGGGGATAGAAGTCACCCTTCACACCGGCCAATTCTGCTCCCCTAGGGAAATGTATGTATCTATCCTTAAAAAGCATCATGGCTGCAAGTACATCCCTTAGCACCAGGCTGAACATGAGTTGCAACATCCCTGCAGCGCTGGCCACAGTCTCCTGGAAGGAACCAGTAGCAAAAAAAGTGAAGGGCTGCCATCAATTTGTTTGTGGTTGTGAATGCTGTTGGGTATTGGCGACAAGGCTGCAGGTGGGGCGGATGTACCATGTTACAACGCATACCGTTACAACTACCTACCATTACAACGCGACCATTACAACGCATACCATTACAACGCATAGCGCTTTGAGGTGCTGGATAGTGGTAAGTATAATTTACTATTCTAACTCCAGTCCCCGTGGACACTAGGGAAGGTGTTGGATAGTAAATTAAACTTATTCCCTATCCTAGAGCGCTCCCCAGCGCAATGCGTTGTAATGGTATGCGTTGTGAAAGTCGCGTTGTAATGGTAGTGCGTTGTAACAAATGCGTTGTAACAGGTGTGTACCGGTGGGGCTTCAACAGATCACAAAGGGTCTTCAGTGTCAGTTATTCATGTTCCTCTCCACCATGTAATTACCGCCAGTAATGGCATTACTAATAATAGTGAAGATCTCTCAATTGTGTAGTGTGCAGACAGTTGATTACATGCAGCTAACAGAATACTTGCACAGAGACCAACACTGACCATTCACAATCTAATCCACAGGTGATGAACTCGCTGCTGATGACAACAACGACCAGCAGAGCCAGTCTCCACCCCCGGTACTACTACTCCCACCATGCCCCCCGTCCCACAGCCTACCAAGATGGAGCCCTCCCCCACACCACCCAGGAGCATGTATGAGCCATTGCATTGTCCATCCTCACCTAACAGGTAGGTATCCATCTTGCATGAGAGTTCTGTTTGGGTGAGGGGGGCCTGTACTACTACTCCCACCATGCCCCCTGTCCCACTGCCCATCAAGTTGGAACCCTCCCCCACCCAGGAACATGTGGCAGCCATTGCAGCACACCAAACAAACTAACAGGTAGGTATCCATCTTGCATGAGAGTTCTGTTTGGGTGAGGGAGGCCTGTACTACTACTCCCACCATGCCCCCGTCCCACAGCCCATCAAGATGAAGTCCACCCAGGAGCATGTGGCAGCCATTGCAGCACACCAAACAAACTAACAGGTAGGTATCCATCTTGCATGGGAGGTCTGTTTGGGGAAGGGAGGCCTGTACTACTACTCCCACCATGCCCCCTGTCCCACAGCCTACCAAGATGGATCCCTCCCCCCACATCACCCAGGAGCATGTGTCAGCCATTGCATTGTCCACCCTCACCTAACAGATAGGTATCCATCTTTCCTGGGAGGTCTGTTTGGGGGAGGGAGGCCTGTATCACAACACACAGCAGCAGTTGCATGCAATGCATTGATACATTACATGTACCAGTTATTCATGTTCCTCTCCACCATGTAATTACCGCCAGTAATGGCATTACTAATAATAGTGAAGATCTCTCAATTGTGTAGTGTACAGACAGTTGATTACATGCAGCTAACAGAATACTTACACAGAGACCAACACTGACCATTCACAATCTAATCCACAGGTGATGAACTCGCTGCTGATGACAACAACGACCAGCAGAGCCAGTCTCCACCCCCGGTACTACTACTCCCACCATGCCCCCCGTCCCACAGCCTACCAAGATGGAGCCCTCCCCCACACCACCCAGGAGCATGTATGAGCCATTGCATTGTCCATCCTCACCTAACAGGTAGGTATCCATCTTGCATGAGAGTTCTGTTTGGGGGAGGGAGGCCTGTACTACTACTCCCACCATGCCCCCTGTCCCACTGCCCATCAAGTTGGAACCCTCCCCCACCCAGGAACATGTGGCAGCCATTGCAGCACATCAAACAAACTAACAGGTAGGTATCCATCTTGCATGAGAGTTCTGTTTGGGTGAGGGAGGCCTGTACTACTACTCCCACCATGCCCCCGTCCCACAGCCCATCAAGATGAAGTCCACCCAGGAGCATTTGGCAGCCATTGCAGCACACCAAACAAACTAACAGGTAGGTATCCATCTTGCATGGGAGGTCTGTTTGGGGGAGGGAGGCCTGTACTACTACTCCCACGATGCCCCCTGTCTGACAGCCTACCAAGATGGATCCCTCCCCCCACATCACCCAGGAGCATGTGTCAGCCATTGCATTGTCCACCCTCACCTAACAGATAGGTATCCATCTTTCCTGGGAGGTCTGTTTGGGGGAGGGAGGCCTGTATCACAACACACAGCAGCAGTTGCATGCAATGCATTGATACATTACATGTACCAGTTATTCATGTTCCTCTCCACCATGTAATTACCGCCAGTAATGGCATTACTAATAATAGTGAAGATCTCTCAATTGTGTAGTGTACAGACAGTTGATTACATGCAGCTAACAGAATACTTACACAGAGACCAACACTGACCATTCACAATCTAATCCACAGGTGATGAACTCGCTGCTGATGACAACAACGACCAGCAGAGCCAGTCTCCACCCCCGGTACATGGACTCTCGGGTGTTGACTCCCAGGATAGTTTAGACAATGAGCTCCAGGCAGGCCAAGTCCCCACAGGTCCCAAGGCCCAATCTTCCCCACCACCACGTCTGGTGTACCAACAACTGCACAGCACACCCCTGCAGTCACGGCCTGTGCCTCCAGCGCTGCCACTTCGGTACACAGTCAAAATATCTAGTCCTAAATGTCTACCTACACAAATATCATATTGCAAATATCGAAGGTACAGAATTTCGATGTCAAGAATATCGTTGGACAGAATATCGACCCTAAGTTAAGTAATATCGAATTTATTTATATCGATGTAAGTAATATCGAAGTTAGTAATATCGATAGCATATATATCGATGTAACTAATTTCGATGTTACTAATATTGATATTTGTTTTTAATTATGTATGTGTAATATGTTTTTGTTAAGTATTTACATTTTTTGAAATTATATGTGTATTATTTTTATATATTAATAATGTTCTTTTTAAGTAAATTTTATGTTTCAGTAGCGTAGCCGGTTGTGGGTTTATAGGGGAATAGGGTGGGAAGTTATTTAAATATACAAAATTAAATATTAATTTTTAGGAATTATAAATAATTTTAATTAATGTATGTTTTTATTTCTGTAGCGGGTTGTGGGTTTATAGGGGAATTGGGTGGGAAGTAATTTAATTTTAATTAATTAATGATTTTTTTATTTTTATGGCTAAGTGTTTTTTAATTAACTATTAATTGCCAATTAATTATTTTAATGGATTAATTAATTGTTAATTCACAATTAATTATATTAATTGATAAATTAATTATTAATTGGCAATTCATTTTTTTAATTGATAAATTAATTATTTAATTGGTATTTAATGTTAGTTTTAAGTAAATTTAATGTTTTAGTACCGGAGCAGGTTGTGTGTTTATAGGGGAATAGGGTGGGAAGTAATTTAAATATACTAAATTTATTATTAATTTATAGGAATTATAAATGATTTTTTATTAATTTTGTTTCTATTTCTGTAGTGGGTTGTGGGTTTATAGAGGAATTGGGTGGTAAGTAATTTAATTGTAATTAAATATTGATTTATAATTTGTTTGTTATGGATAAATAATGTATTTTAAATTAATTATTAATTGACAATTAATTATATGAATTGATACATTATTTTTTCAATTGGTAATTAATGTTTTTAATTGTTAACAAATTATTTAAATTGGTAATTCATGTTTGTAATTGGGAAATAATTTTTTACATTGGTAATTCATTTTTTAATAGGGAAATAATTGTGTTAATTGGAATTAATATTTTTAATTTGTAATTATTTCTTATTAATTGGAAAATATTTGTAATTAATTGGTAATCAATATTTATTTATTTATTTCAAAGGTTTTACATAGCGCTGCGGACCCAAGAGTATCAGAGCGCTTTACAAGGGAGGTAAACATGTTACAGTGGAGTTACAAAAGGAAGAAAATTCACAAGTGAATAAAAAATTGCATTCAGAGTAATTTACAAGTTGAGAAGACAAAATAGAATAAAGTTAACTGTATTTGAAAATCTCAACAAGGGATATAGTATTGCAATTAAATGAGCTAGGAAAAGAGAGGAGAGTGGACAGGGTCAGAGTTGGTAAAGTAAGGTACCCCAATATTTGCTGAGAAGCAGTACTTTGAGTTCTTGTTTGAAAAGAGAGTAGGAGGGGTTGCAGCGAAGTTCCTTGGATAGAGTGTTCCAGATGGTAGGAGCATTACCAGAGAATGCACGGGATTGGGTCTTCTGACATTTTAGTCCCGGTGGGATTAAAAGAAGGGAGTTACTGCTCCTCAGGGACCTGGTGCAACCTGCCTTGTTTAGTTTGATTGCAAGGTAGGAGGGGGTGTTTTGGTGAAGAGCTTTGTGAGTGATGCAAGCAATCTTGTAAGTGGATCTTCCTTCAACTGGGAGCCAATTGAGATTTTTGAGGACGGGGGATATGTGGTCAAATCTTTTTCTGTCAGAGATAAGTCGAGCCGCTAGATTGAGAACAGATTTAATTGGTGCAAGTTGAGTTTTAGGGGTGCCGGAAAGTGTGCCGGTACCATAGTCAATCCTGGAAAGGACAAGTGATTGGACAACGATTTTGAAATCATCAGCTGGAATTAAAGGTTTAATTTTCTTGAGGTGTTGAAGGGTGAAAAGAACACCTTTGGCTGCATTTTTAATGTGGGGGGTGAGATTGAGATTCTGGTCGATGCTGATGCCTAGGGATTTAACAGAGTTAGAAATGGAGAGGGAGCAATTAAGAGCTGTAATATCCTCAACCCAGAGTTGGATGGGGAGGGTATTGCTTTTGGGGGTGAAGAGGATGATTTCGGTTTTTTTTGGGTTCAGTTTGAGATGGTTGAGATGGAACCAGGCTTGAACTTTAGACAAGGTGTCGTTGAGGTGAAGAATGTCTTTGTGGGATTTGATCTTGTAGTATAATTGGGTGTCGTCGGCATAGAGGTGGTAGTTTATTTTAGCTTGTTTGAGAATGAGGGTGAGTGGTTCCATGAAAAGATTGAAAAGGGTTGGGGATAGGATGGATCCTTGAGGGACACCAAGAGAGACAGGTTGGGGTTTAGAGAGGAAGTGGCTAAGCTTGATTTGCTGAGATCTGTTGAGGAGGAATGAGGAGAACCATTTGTATACTGTGTCTACCATATCAAAACGATCTTTGAGAGTGTTGAGAAGCGTGGGAGGGTGGACAGTATCAAATGCCGACGAGAGGTCGAGGAGGATTGGAAGTGAGGATTCACCTTTGTCAAGGGAGCGATGAATGTCATCTGTAATATTTAACATAGCAGTTTCAGTACTACATCCTTTTCTAAATCCTGATTGGAAAACATCAAGGAGGTTGAAGGCGAGGATATGGTTCTCTAATTGTGATAGGACACATTTTTCCAGGGCTTTAGAAAGGAAGGGAAGGTTAGAGATAGGGCGTAGGTTGTTTAGGTCATTAGGGTCGGCAGAGGTGTTTTTAAGATGGGGGAGATTTGACCGAGCTGGAGGGAGGCTTGGATACAGCCAGTGGACAGGGAGGAGTTGATGATATTAGTCCATATGGAGGCGATGGTAAATTTGAGATCTTGGACCAAGTGGGCGGGAAGAGGATCTTTGGAATGGGAGGAAGGTTTGAGTTTGGTAATGATCTTGATGATCGAGGACTCTGAGACTGGACAAAATTCGCTCCATGAAGCATTGTTTTTAGTTATGAGGCTATTAGGAATGGGGTCTAGTTGAGCGAGAGCGGGGAGGGTTGGAGAATGATCGGGAGGTGAGGAAAGAGTGGACGAGAGTGAATGGGGAGTGTTAGGGAGGATGTGCTGGATGAGGGGAGGTTGTAATGAGAGGGGGAGGGAGGAGAAAGATAGTTCGATCTTATTGACTTTGTTCGAGAAGAAGCTGGCAATTTCTTCGCATTTGTCAAAAGAGGCTAATATGTTAGGAGGGCCAGTGGAGGTTTGTTTTTTAGCAATATTAAAGAGTTCTCTAGGTCGGTTTTTTGCCTGGTCGAGTTGTGATCGGAGAAAGGAGGCTTTTTCATTGAAGATGTGTTTTTTGTAATGGGCTCTAGCAGTTCTTAGGAGAACCAGATTACAAGCGGTGGGATGATTCCTCCAAACACGTTCAGACTGTCTGAGGGACCGTCTTTCATTATTGAGTTCAGAATTGAACCAAGACTTGGGAGGGTTGTTTTTTGTTGTTTGAGTTTAATTGGAGTAAATAGATCAAGGGCTTCAAGAATAGAGTTATTATAATGGTTGGTTAAGTCGTTGGTGCTGTCAGAGAGAGGGGGGAGAAGTAAGCGGGTTTTAATTGTGGATTCCAGTTCACTAGGAGGAATAAGGTGAAGGTTTCGTGTAGGTTTCTTAGGTAGGGTGTTAATGGTGGCGGGGCGGTTGATGGAGCTGTTCATGGTGAAGAGGATTAGGTAGTGATCAGACCAGTCTACAGGAAGGATATTAGAGAGGGAGGCCAGATCGTTGCTAGTTACGATAGCATTGAGGGTGGAACCTTTGTTATGAGTGGGGGAATGGCAGAGTTGGGTCATGTTGGTGATGTCCATGGCATCTTTAAATAGGACGACAGCAGGGTCGTCCATTTTGTTCCAGTGGATGTTGTAGTCACCAAGGAAGATATTCTTAGAGTGAGAGAGAGAGGCCTGGATAATAAAATCAGACATCTCTTCTGTAAAGGAGGAACAATTTCCAGGGGGGTGGTAGATAGTATGCAGCCGAATGGTGGGGGAGTCGTGAATGAAGAAATCTGCACAGAGGTATTCAAAGGATGAAGGGTCTTGCAACTGGACAGGAGAGATGTTAAGTTCAGATTTAAAGATTAGTGCAAGGCCTCCTCCTGTTTGTTCGATTCTATCTTTTTTTGATGATAGAATAGCCTGGGGGAGTAAGCAAATCGAGGATAAGGGTGGAGTGGGCGGTGAGCCAGGTTTCAGGTAGGAATGCAATGTCAATGTTTTCATTGAGAATAGTTTCAGCAATCTCAGTGGCTTGGCAGGAGGCGGATCGGCAGTTGATCAACATGCAATTGAGGGGCGAGGGGTCAGGACGTCGGGTTGTGGGACGGGGGGGATAGGTCTCAAGTGTTGTGGAGGTCTAGGGGCTGTTGGGAGAGGGGGAGGTCTGTTTGTTCCAAGGAGAACTGGGATAGTAGATTGATGAGTAGGGGGGATGATGGATGATGATGGACAGGGAGGGATGGGTAAGTTTATGGAAAGATTCAGTTCCCTGGTTATTGGGCAAGTATCAAGTTGAGGTCGGGAGGGCGTGTTGGCATTGTAGGGTGGGACGGTTGAGGACATTTGAGTAGGTATTGAACTGGTTGTGAGGTTATTAGTAAGGGGAGTGGTGTTGCTGTTGGTGATATCAATTGGTAGGTGGTAAGTTGATGGGTTGAGATTGGAGTTGAAGTGCGACGATGGGGAGTATTGTGAGGAGACCGGAGAGTGGGTGTGAGTAGAGGCGATGGCTTTGGTGAGGCGTGTGATAATGCTTCTGAGTGAGGAGAGTTCTGATACGAGAGACGAAAGGAGAAGTTCAAAGTTGGGGGGTGGTAGTGTGAGGATAGAATGCGGAGGATCAGTATTGATTTGGTATTTGGTTGAGTTGGGGTTATCTCGAGGGGGGATAAAGTGAGGGGTACAGCGGGGAAAACCAGGAGGGGGGAGGAGGGTGGAATTATAATGTGAGGTAGGGTACATATTGGCGATTGGGTGAGTGTAGGATGGAGAAGTAGGAGTGGCAATCATTTTGGGTTGATAGATTGGAGGAAGTGGTGTAGGGGCATTGGGAATTGGCGTAGCTGGTAGAGTGACGTTAGTTGAAGATAGTAAGGGGGTGTGGGAGTGGGGTAGGGTTTGAGGAAGTGTGGGAGATGATAAGGGAGTTTTGGAGATGCATGAGCACGGTGAGAGGGGATGGAGTGAGTCAGATGGAGAGGAATGGAGGTGCGTAGCCGAGAGTGTGTTATTGGAAAAGGGGGATATCAGGGGGTAGGAGGAAGAGGGAGAAGTGATTTGGGGGTCAAGGGGAGGGATAAACATAGAAGGGAGAGTGTTATTGGAATCTGCAGAGACCAGGGGGTAATTGGGGTTGGCTGGAGGTAACATTGGGGAGTTGAGTGGTGTGGAGGAAGGTGTAGGAATATTGGAGAGCAGATCGAAAGGAGAGGAGTTTGTAGTAGAGTATAGAGGGTTCAGGGTTATAGGGGGGGCATGGGTAGGCATGAGAGTGATAGGGAGATCGTGCAATGTGGAGGATTCATGAGAGGAGAGGAGAGGATCATTGGTAGAGGCGGGTGGAAGGGGGATAGGTCTGCTAGGAGGCTGGGAGATAAGGGAGTCATAACAGGTTATAATATTGAGTGCGAGGGAGGTCATTAGAGATTGGGTATGCTCAGATGGATTGCTTGAAGAGGGGGAGGGGAGGTCGTGGGGGGAATAAAGCGGGGGTGATGGGATTCATACATTTTACTAGTAGAGTAGCCTGGGGAGGTCAATTGTGGTTGGGAAAGGGTGGTGGAGTAGGAAGTAGGAGAGGAGGAGGGTAAGTCAGGAAGAGGCGATAGGGGGGTAGGAGAAATGGACGTGGGGGAAGATAATAAAGCTTGGGGTGATTCAGAGGTACGAGATGAGGGAGCAGGGGACATGTTGGGGGGTGGTGTGTCAGGGGGTTGGGGCGGTGGGAGGGCAGGGTTTAAGGATTCTTTGAGGGATTGGGATATAGCGCTAAAGTGTTGTTCAAAGATATCAAGGTTGTTTTCGGACGCTTGGATGAGAATGGTTCCGGATTTAAAAATGGAGATATCTATTTCACCCGGGAAGGAGGGAGAGGGGGAGGTGGATAGTTTCAGGCCGTAAGGGATGTTGCGTGATTTCGAGATAGGGAGGCGCTTAAGAAATAGGCTTTTCCATTCAGATGGGCGTTTTGTGAAGAAGATGAAGTTAGTGATAAGAGAGGAGGTGAGGCTGTTGTGATGATCAACAAATAGGGTTTCTGGGTGGAGACCGAGAAGTTTATGCTTGAAGTTTTTCTTGCCATGTTTGAAGAGATGGGAGGGGTAAAGGATGGACCAAGAGTTAGAGCCGAGTTTGGTGATGGGTGAGTTTAAGGTTGGGGGGGGATATTGAGGGGGGGACGTGATTTGGAGAAAAGGGAGAGAGTGAAGATGCAGGACAAGGTAGAGCGTAATAAACCTTGGAGTGAAGAATGGAGGAGGAAATAGGGGGGAGTGGGGGTCAGGTTAGGTATAGTCAGAGCAGATTAAAATAGAGAGAAGCTTATGGGAAGTTGAAGATAGAACAGTAGGTGATGGAACGATGAGTAAAAGACAGATTGTGGGGTAAGGGTTAAATTCAGCTTGCAGAAGTAACAATGATAATGAATGAGGGTGAACAGACATAAGCATCAAATGAGGAGAAACAGGGAATTGTAAAAAATATATCCATAAAATAAATAAGCTAAATATATGTCAAACATATTACATGATAAAAGAAGCATATAACATCGTGAGAATTCCAGGCGTTAAAGAATTAAAATAAAAAATAAAATAAAAATGAGTATAACAAATAGGGTTAAATAAGCACACCAATAAAATAAAATATTTGAAATCAAAGTAAATAAAGTGCATATAATGGCATTAAAAGTTGTAGGAGATAGAATGGAAAAACGGAGGGTAGAATAGAATAGAGTATCATTGGTTTAACATAAATAACGAGTAAGCATAAGAATAGAGTAACATGTCTAAAGAAAATTAATAGAATGCATATAAAGGAAAAAAGAAAATGAATAGAATATAATAGAGTATCATTAGGTTAACACAAATAAAGAATAAACAAAGCAATAGAATAACATTTCAAATATAAATTAATACAGTGCATATAAAGGAAAGAGAAATGAGTTGTGGGGGATAGGTCAAAGGGCAGTTAAGGAGGGGTTAAGGATAAGAAGAGGTGTACAGTGAAGATAGTTGTAACAGAGGTGGGGTATCATTGGGAGGCAGAATAAATAATTGTGGGTAGAACAGAATAGCGTATTATTAGGTTCAAAATCAGTAAGAGGAAACACGGCAATAAAATAACATCTAAAAAAATGAGTAAATTGCATATAAGGTGTAATGAATTATAGGGGATGGATTATAGGTCAGTAGGGGAGAGGGTCGAGATGGAATGTGATATACAGGCGAGAAAGTTGGTAGAGAGGGTGGGTAAAGTTGCAAGGTAAACTAGAATAGAGTATCAATTAGGAGGAGTAGAAAATTAATGGAAGCGAAGGACGAAAGGTGAGTGAGGGGAAGGATGGCTAGGATAGAAAATATAAGAGATAAGGGAGTTGGTGGATATAAGAAAGTTAATAAACATAAAGTAGAGATACAGTGGGCAGGAGTTAACAGATCTAAAATTGTGAACAGGGCTACCTTTCCAAAATGGTCGTCGGATTAGTAGAGGTGCAATCAGTCCCTTTTCTGTGTCAATGAGCCAGCAAGGCAAGGGGACAATAAAGAACGATAAAATGGATGCCAAGTACAAAATATTGAAGACCAAGAGAAACAAACAAAATTGGACCACAAACAAAGAGAGGGTCCCAAAAAGAAGCGGAAACGGGAAAAAAAGCTCAAGGAAAGGAGCACAAAATCACTGGGCAGGGTTGTAACAGCAACTGAGTTATCTTGTTGCACTCAGCCAGATCGAAGATCCAGACACGGGAACGGTGGGAGGTCATGCGAGAATGCGGCAGGCGAGGTGGAGGACAGCTCGGTCTTCAGTCTCCAATGTGGAAGTGCTGGGATGAGGGGAAAGGACGGTCCGAGACGACAAGGGCCCAAGAGCACCTATAAAACGGGCAGCAGATATATTAGCCCTGTGTTGCTCGAGTGATAGCTTCGGAGACTCCAGGACAGAGGTCTGGCAAGAGCGAGTGGCAAGCTGAAGCCTTTAACAATGTGTGGGGCAGAAGACGACAGGCAGCGGGCATCGAGGAGGCCGCCTAAACTCAGGGCAGCATCGGCTGTTGTGTGCAACGGCGGGGGACAACAACTGTAGGACTTTAGGAGCCTCGGAGGCTAGGCGGCACTGTGTCAGGAGGAGCGGTGGCGGTAGAAGCAGCGCAGCCTCACCGGAGCGGAGCGTCACAAGTAGCAATCCCAGGGAGTTCCAGGCAGGGGTGAATATTAGCCAGATCGGGAGCGGGCGTATTCGCAATTAATGTGCCAGCTCGGCGGATTTGTCAACTACGGACACGGCTGCAAGAGACAACAGGAACGGAGGCAGCGGTCACAGCAAGGAGTCACAAGCAGGGCCGTCCAGCAAATCTCAATTGATCCGTCTGAGGGTCGGGTAGTCCAGGTAGTTCCGGCATCACAATGTCGATAGGAAAGGCGCAGAACAAACAGCGGTCGGGGCAACAGAGCAAGGGATCAGCATCGGAAAAGCCCCGGTTCCGCATATCCACGAGTCAGCAATGGGAAGGCATTGGAGTCGTCCTTAGGATGCGGGTAATGTTTTTCTTCTGTTTAGCCTTTGATAATGTAGAATATCTTAGAATGGGAAGTTGCACTGCGTAGCGATGGGCTTCATCTCAGCAGGGCTGTCGAGCGAAACGATGGAATCTGGGGCATAGGCAGGGATTTTCACAGAATTGTGTCCCAAGCCCCGGAGCCTCCATTTTTAATTGTGAATTAATTTGAAATCATATTTTTATGTAATGAAATGTATTTAATTCTTTAATATTTATTATTTGTGAGTAATGTTTAATAATTAATATTTATTGGTATTTGTTGATAATTTATTGTTAATTAATTATTCAAATGTAATTGCTTTTAATAATGATTAATTGTTTGTAAATGAAGTAGATTTATTTAAAAATGTAATTATATATTATTTGAAATATAAAAATTATTCATAAGTATGTGAAATTTAAATTCTATGCTATCAAACGCTTTCCCTACTGTTGCACCCTTTGGAGTTGGAATAGAATTTTTTTTCCCTACGCTATCCAACGCTTTCCCTACTGTTGCACCCTCTGAAGTTGGAATAGTAATTTTTACCCCTACGCTATCCAACGCGTTTTCTGTACTGTTACACCCTCTGGAGTTGGAAGAGTAATTTTTATCCCTACGTTATCCAACACTTTCCCTACTGTTGTACCCTTTGGAGTTGGAATAGTAATTTTTACCCTTACGCTATCAAGCGCTTTCCCTACTGTTGCACCCTCTGGAGTTGGAATAGTAATTTTTACCCTTACGCTATCCAACGCTTTCCCTACTGTTGCACCCTCTGGAGTTGGAATAGTAATTTTTACCCCTACACTATCCAACGCTTTCCCTACTGTTACACCCTCTGGAATTGGAATAATAATTTTTATCCCTACGCTATCCAACGCTTTCCCTACTGTTGCACCCTTTGGAGTTGGAATAGTAATTTTTACCCTTACGCTATCCAACGCTTTCTTACTCTTGCACCCTCTGGGGTTGGAACAGTAATTTTTACTGTAGAAAGGTGGATACCTGACTAAGGTTACCCCAGATTTGTTGCCTAGTGTTTAGCTGGTTTTCGACTTAGTTGGCCTGGGATCCTGCTAATCAGGGCCCCAGGCTATCTACTCTCTCTTTAAGATGGACTCCATGTACTTGAGGCACAGGGCCAGACTGATTTGCATATAGCCATGTCTGAACTGGGGTGGCAGAGTAGGGTAAAGATCGGTGATGGATTAAACCCAGATCTTTTGACTGGGTGTGAGTGTTTGATTGATTCAGATGCTCCGTCCATCACCACCTCCTTTTGTACAGCTTTTGGCTGCCATAAGTGTGGCAGGGTATGCTCAGACGTGAGTCCCTTGCTCACTTTGCCACTGGATTCAAGCAAGCCGGGCTGAAGACGGCTGGAATGCCAGAAACCGGTCCTCGGAAGTTTGTTTCCGGTCCAGGGAAGACATGACTTGGCAGTTCGGGCTGGACTGTTCCCATGAGGCACAGGGTCAGACTGATTTGCATATAGCCATGTCTGAACTGGGGTGGCAGAGTGGGCAAAAGAACGGTGATGGATTAAACCCAGATCTTTTGACTGGGTGTGAGTCTTTGATTGATTCAGATGCTCCGTCCATCACCACCCCCTTTTGTACCGCTTTTGGCCGCCATAAGTGTGGCACGGTATGCTCAGACATGAGTCCCTTGCTCACTTTGCCACTGGATTCAAGCAAGCCGGGCTGAAGACGGCTGGAACTCCAGAAACCGGTCCTCAGAAGCTTGCTTTCGGTCCAGGGAAAACATGGCTTGGCAGTTCGGGCTAGACTGTTCCTATGAGGCAGAGGGTCAGACTGATTTGCATTATGCCATGTCTGAACTAGGGTGGCAGAGTGGGCTAAAGAACGGTGATGGATTAAACCCAGATCTTTTGACTGGGTGTGAGTGTTTGATTGATTCAGATGCTCCATCCATCACCACCCCCTTTTGTACCGCTTTTGGCCGCCATAAGTGTGGCAGGGTATGCTCAGACGTGAGTCCCTTGCTCACTTTGCCACTGGATTCAAGCAAGCCGGGCTGAAGACGGCTGGAATGCCAGAAACTGGTCCTCTGAAGCTTGTTTCCGGTCCAGGGAAGACATGGCTTGGCAGTTCGGGCTGGACTGTGCCCATGAGGCACAGGGTGAGACTGATTTGCATATAGCCATGTCTGAACTGGGGTGGCAGAGTGGGCTAAAGAACGGTGATGGATTAAACCCAGATCTTTTGACTGGGTGTGAGTGTTTGATTGATTCAGATGCTCCGTCCATCACCACCCCCTTTTGTACCGCTTTTGGCCGCCATAAAAGTGGAAGGGTATGCTCAGACTTGAGTCCCTTGCTCCCTTTGCCACTGGATTCAAGCAAGCCGGGCTGAAGACGGCTGGAATTCCAGAAACCGTTCCTCGGAAGCTTGTTTCCGGTCCAGGGAAGACATGGCTTGGCAGTTCGGGCGGGACTGTTCCCATGAGGCACAGGGTCAGACTGATTTGCATATAGCCATGTCTGAACTGGGGTGGCAGAGTGGGATAAAGAACGGTGATGGATTAAACCCAGATCTTTTGACTCGGTGTGAGTGTTTGATTGATTCAGATGCTCCATCCATCACCACCCCCTTTTGTACCGCACCCTGTGCAAACAGGCACCATCAGCTCTCAAAGGCTTTCTTTGCCATTGCTCCCGCCGGAGTTCAAACGACAGAGACCAACAAGACCTGAACTCCCAGACTTCCAACAGCCCGATTTATATTCCTAGCAAAGCTGAGACCCGTGGAGGCGATGTGAGACGTGGGACCGGCCATCTTGGAAAGCCAGAGAAATGCTTCCTGTGCAGCTCCCAAGGCCCTCTTGAAGCTGTACTTTGGGGATTAAAATGCCGCAGCCCCGAGCAGCCTGTGCATCGAAGATCATCTCTCCATACTCGCCGAGTGCTGCATGGGGCCCTTTTGCACTTTTCCTGCTCAACGCGTTGTCCGGTCACTTGCCCGTTGGGTAGTGGCCTCTGAAACGACGAGCCTTCAACTTTGAACTACTGGTCTGGTTGCTCCAGACTGGCCCTAGCTCCCCTGAAAAGAAGCCACCAATCTGACCTTGCTGGTCCGATCCAGAAGCCATCTTTGAGTCCTGCATGGGTTGCATTTGCCAAGGCCTGTTGAGTCCGATTTGAGAACCGACACCGCCGACAGCGAGAACCTTTGTGGGACTGTCTGCTTTCAACTCCTGGTTGTCCTTGATACTTCCTTGTCCACGTGGCAGCGGAGACAAACTACTCAACAGCACCTGATCGCAACCCGACATTGCTGATTCCGTCCTGGTTTCATCCTGGTCACTGGCTAGTGACCTAGACTCTGTCCCCTCTGCTTTTAGGTACTCTACATCTTCGATCCACCCTTGGATCCAACCGGACTCTTCTCTCCTGGTCGCCTGCAGCATCTTTTCCTCCAGGCTCCATAGAACTCCACGAAGAAACCCTACGCACTTTGGCACCTATGCAACCGCTTCCTGTGGGTGAGGTAACGAGGGTAGTCCGATGCCCCTGTAGTGATTTACATCCCTAGTGTCCTAGTTTCAAGTGACTAAGTTCTAGTCCAGTCGGAAGACTCCCAAACCTATAACTTTCTGATTTTTACGCACCATTGACTTGTATGGTAAACGCGGTTGCCTATAGACACTGCACCCGCATCCTGTGGGCCTCCTATGTCCTAACCTTTGTTAGTCCAGTGTAGTCCCAGCGATTCTCAAGGCCCTAGGACTTACGATTGTTCATGTACTTATACCACTTTTTTAATATATGATTTGAGTGGCTACCCGGCCTATCCATAATTTTGCAGCTTATTGTATGTTATATTAAGCTCTTTGTTTAACGCTTGTGCTTCTGTGCTCATAAAGAGTATAGGGGATTATTCTAGAAATAAATACATATATTTTCTAATATATAACTTGTGTGGTGTCCTTTCATTTGATGTTAAAAGGATTGCATATGGTAAAACAGCTGGCTTCCCATGCCCTCCTGAGTTTAGCCTAAGACTGCTTTTGTCCATGCTACCTTTAGGATAGCTGGTCTATAAGGTTGACTTACAACCAATCAACATAAGGGTCGTTTGCACTGGTGCAAGGTGCTCACTAGAATAGTGATCATCATATACCAGGCCAACTTCTCACATTGGTGTGCAGCGGTTGGGATTTGAGCTTGCTGTTTGTTTTACCAATTGTAATCTTTGACAATATCATTTAAAAGATCACATCAAGTACCTTAGGTACATATAAACAAAGCTTTACATACTTAAGTTCTACTGAACTTAGTGGTTATAGACCAAAGAGCTTAGCATACCCTGACTAAAACCTCTAGAGAGGTTCAAGTAGGTAAACACATAGTGTAGGTAGGTGTACCACCTTCACCTCACCGTCATGCCTGGCACAGGTGAACCATCCAGTTCTCTACCTGTGAGTGACCCTCCCAAGGCACCATCCAGCTATGAAAAACTCAGCTTCAGAGAAGTGAGTGCCTTGTGCATCTCAAGAGGACTGAGAAGTGGGCATAACCCCACAATCCCCATCCTGGTACATATCCTAGAGACAGCTGATATGGGGAAGGCTGAGGAAGTGCTCCCAGTTAATACAGGAGAAGAGGACCCCAGAGAAGATGACACCATCACTCCAGAAGATGAGGAGGGAGATGGTGATGAGTCAGATGATCAGGGGGAAGACCAAGTTCAGGTCAGAAGACTTAGCAGGGCCAATGTAAGCCTACATGGGGATGGAGAGGTGGTATCCCTTCCCAGACCTAATAGTAGACTTCTCACTGGCAATAGAAGGGATAGATCTCCTTCCAGGGAGTCTAACCAGTCTAATGCCTCAATGGGATCTCAAAAGGGGATGACTTCCCCCCAGAGAAGAGAACATGAGGCTAGGATGAGAGCTGTCTAACTTCAGATTGAGAAAGAAGTGATAGCCCTGGCCCAAGCTAAACTTGCTTTAGCAAGGGAGCAAAGATTAAGTGGATTAGATTCCACTGGTGGCAGCAGTATCCCTAAGGATAAAGACAGGTCCTATGATCATAGAAACCTGAGTAAGGTTGTGCTCCCCTACAGAGATGGGGATGACATCCACAAATGGATGACTGCTCTGGAGAGAGCCTGCGTGGTACAGCAGGTTCCCCAAGATCAGTGGGCAGCAATCTTGTGGCTCTCCTTTTCAGGAAAAGGGAGAGACAAGCTCCTCACTGTTAGACCGGAGGATGCTAAAAACTACACTGTCCTCAAGAGGGCTCTTATTGAGGGGTTTGGCCTAACCACTGAGCAATACAGGTTGTTGTTCAGAGATACCCAAAAAGCTCAGACTCAGGACTGGACTGATTTTGTAGATTGTACTACTAAGGCTCTGGAAGGTTGGTTGCATGGCAGCAAAGTACATGACTATACAGGATTGTTGGTTGATTGCTTTATTTCGATATGCATATATCATAAAAGCGATACAAAAGATTAAAACAGCATGTCGAAAAGAGTATGACTGTACATTAAGTAAAAAACAGTAAAACACATTAGTTCCTCATAAATTAGTTAAAAGAAGATTAAATTGATATGGACAGTCTTCTAAGTCTAATCAACCAGGCCCATTTTAAAAACTTGGCAACGGCACAAACAATCGGAGGGGCTGTATTGGTTAAAAGAATCCGAAGGGCGACAGAGTGCTGGCGGGTACCCAATTCTCTGCAGATAGGTCCAAGCCAACGTGATCTTGGTCGGCCATAATCTGGGCATTCGAACAGAAAATGTGGCACAGTCTCTGGTTTGTCGGGACAGAGAGCACAGTATCGTGAAGAGGGCTGGGATTTATTCCACCTGGAACAGAGGTCAGCCAAGGGTAGCAACCCCAGCCGGAATTTGATGTACAGGGACCGGTCCATGGCAATTGTTATTAGGTCCATGTACGGCTCGTAGGCGACGACATCTTTTATCAACAGAAAAGCTGCGGTGGTTTTGCAGTGCTGCTGGTTACTGATGCGCTTCACACGGACCCACTCCCAAAAAAGTTTTTTTAGGGTCTCCTTCGGGGGAGCGGAGTGACTATACCAACAAGAGTCCAGGCCTAGGTCCCCTAGGAGGTGTTTAATGTTCTTCAGCCATTTGATACTGTGCCAACCGTCGGAGTGCATCACCTCAGCCAGGCCATCAGCATAGGGTTTTAGCTCCGGTACCCTCCACAGGCGGGCCCAGAGCAAGAGGGGTCGAAGGCGAGCCTGATCCCCTATTGCTTTGCAGCCAGCATCCATGAGCACTGGGATAGTCGGACTACTCGATGGTATGGCAAGGAGATCTTTAATGAATTTGTTTTCGGCCTTGCACAGTAAGTCCACTTTGCCCAGACCCCACAATTCAGCTCCATATAGTGACGCAGGGACCGCACGGGCTTTATAAATGTCAGGTAGGGGGGCAACACAATGTTTTGTTGAGTTGTTAAACTCCTTGAGGAGGGCCCCCCCCACCCTTTTGTGGGTCAATGCCATTTTATTGATATGGGCGGTCCAGCTCATCGCGTCGTTAAGTCGAATTCCCAAGTAGTCGAATTCTGCCACTCTTTCCAGGGGTATAGAATTCAAAATAGGGGGGCGGCCAAGTTTGCGGGGTGGGTGCAAAACTAAGTACTTGGTCTTATCCACATTGATGACAAGGCCCCTGGAGGTGCAAAAGTCCTGGAAGCGATTCAGTAATGTCTGGAGACCTTGGGGGGTTTTAGAGATGAGGAGGGTGTCATCGGCGAACAGCAAGGTTGGAATTTTTACGCCTCCCAGAGTGGGAGCGTCTGCTGGTTCGCCGAGTAGATGGTCTACCACCCCATTGATATAGAGGGAGAATAGGGTGGGGGCCAGAACACAGCCCTGCCTTACTCCCCTCTCGACCCTGATCTTATCGGTCTTTTCCCCGTCCAACCCCCATCTAACCTGGGCATAGGTGTTTTTGTGCAGTCTAATAAGGAGGTTTAGTAAATACGGGGGCATCCCTAGACCGTGTAGCACCCTCCAGAGTTCCTCCCTGGGAACCAGGTCAAAGGCAGTCTTTAGGTCAATAAAGGCCAAATAGAGACTGCCTTTGCCTAGCTCCACCACCTTCCAGTGTAGTAACAGGAGCCTAAAGACCTGTTCGATGGTTCCGGTGCCTGAACGGAACCTGGCTTGCATGTCAGACAGGATGTGGTTTTCATCCACCCATTGCGAGATCCTCCCCAAAATCGCTTTCCCCGCCAGTTTCTGGGTCGAATCTATTAGGCTTATAGGCCTATAGTTCCCAGGTAGATCCCTACTGCCCTTCTTGTATATGGGGACCACCTCAGCACCTCTCCAGGAATCTGGCACCGGGCCTCCCGCAACGATTGCGTTGAGGAGTGCAGAAATTATTACCCCCCAATCTTCCGGGTATGCTCGTAGAATATCACCTGGGAGGCCATCCGGGCCAGCTGCTTTAAGTGGTACCAGGGTTTTGATCTGTTTTGTAACATCCAGAACGGAAAAGAGTTCCAGGTCTTGGGCCAAGCTAGAGGGCAGGAGGTCAAAGGGGTCATTTAGTGAGCCTTCAACGGCAGAATAGAGTTTTTGGAAGTGGGAGAACCATGTTTGGGCGTTGATGGTACAGGTCCTCAAAGTATCGTCAGGACGGTTCCTGTTGCCCACCAGATCCCAAAAACGTTTTGCATCTTTCCCTCGACTGGCGGCCAGAAGGTCCTGCCAGAAGTTATCCTCCCACTCCATCTTGGCGCTTTTTTGGCAGAGTGCGTAGTGCCTCCTGGCCACCCTAGTCCTAGATGGTAATTTGGACTTTACTGCTTCAATGAGAAGTGACTTCGCCTCCCTACACTTCTGATTGTACCAGCCCAATCTGCCTCGTGGGCTTGGTTTCCTTCTGTTCGTGTTAGCTGGCACTACAAAAAGGTCGCTAATAGCCTGGGTTATAGTACAGAACCTTGAGGCCACCTCCGACAGCCCGTCCACCTGGGGGTCAAAATTGGTTAGGGCTGAAGCAAGAAGCTGCCTAATGGCAGAGGTTTTCTCCTCTGAGAGTACTAGCTTTGCCCACTTTAGCCGCCGGCCACAGTTGGCGACTACTGACAGGTCCGGGGTGGGGTTACAAGAAGTTCTAGTCACAGGGCAGGTAATCCACCTGTGAGACATGGTGAGAGAGAGAAGATTGTGATCACTCTCGACAGATGGTATAATCACCATGTCCTCCACCATGCTCCACAGGTGTATGTCAAGAAGGACGTAATCGATCCGTGACGTGTGCCCTGGCCTATTGTAAGTGTGGGCCCCAGCTTTGTCGGACCTGGTCCTGCCATTGGCAGCCCTCAGGCCAAACTCCATGGCTATTGAATTGATCTGGAGGGCCACTTCTGTCCACTTTTTAATGGGATTCAGTTCAAGGGACGGGATCCCCCACCTAGCGTCGAGTTCCTCTTGATCAGATAAGATTTCAAGGTCCAGGGGCTCAAAGGTGCAGTTAAGATCGCCCGCCACCAGGGTGCAGGACCTATGAGGTGATAAGCGGAGCTGGGCTTCTAGGCAAGATATTACTGGAGATTCTCTGCCCCCCTTTGTGCCTCGGGCGTAAATATTAAAAATATTTAAAATAACTCGGCCTTGGGAGTTTTTCAACACTATGTTCAGGAGATCCGGGCATTTGGTATCCCGCTCCACCACCCTGCAGTTGAGTTCTGAAGCCACCCAAATTAGGAGGCCACCCGAAGGGCAGCCCCTGCCGGTTACACTAAGGGCTGCTGGCAGAAAGTGGGTGGAGTATCCTGCCTTGTGCAGGGGCACCCCACTCCAGGTTTCCTGGAACAGGCATATGGAGTATTGCTCCACCAGCGAGTTCCAGTCTGGGAGCGCTAGCTTCCTCTCGAGGCCCGCCACATTCCAGCTGAAAACCCTAAGCAAGGGGTCCGTCACAGCCGCAATGCTACGGTTCTCGACGGGGGGCAACGTCTCCACAGCCCCCGCAACAGAGAGGCCAACCAATATGCCGGGAGGTTCCCTGGTTTCCCCTTGCTCTGATACATACTTGGCAGTGACCTGGCTTTGTAGTGCAGTCGAGGGGCAACAGATTTTAGGGGAGGGGATGGACTCGACAGCAGGACTTAAAACCGCAGGATCCTCCCCGGGAACGTCAAAGAGTCAGCAGCCCCAGAAGCCCCAGTTCTGCATCACTGGCGCTGGGTAGAGCTGCTGTGCGAAGACTCCCGGGGAGGGGTGGCCGTGGGCGATGTGTAGAGGAGGGGGCCCGACAGGGCATAGTGGAGTGGTCGGGGTCGGTCTCGGGTAAAAGAAAGATAGGTCGACAGCATCGACCCCCGTTCCGGCCGTACGGCCTTGGGAGCATATTGAGTGAGCAGCTCTTATATCTTGAAAATTGACCACCACGCAATCACCCTCATAAAGTTTTTTCCCGTGGCCAATCCAACTCACCCTGCGCACCCCAAGGATCAGGCCGTCTACACCCACTGGAAGTGGTCTATTGGTTTTCATCCAGTGGATGACTTTGTTTTTTAGCGCCTGGTGTGTTTCCTGTTGTGATTCTTTTAGGAGGGGGACTTTAGTGAGGACAACAACATACGGGTGGCATTCGGGTGGGAGATTTACCGGAGGACACTTGCGTGGCGGAATGTGCTCGGAGGCCGCTAGGGGAGGATTTTTTGGCAAAGGGGGGTTTTTAGACAGAGGGGGATTTTTGGGTGAAGAGGTTGATTTGGTAGCCCTAGTGGTAGGTGCTGCTCCGTTGGTTTTAACAGGCACAGCAATTGCAGAGTGGACGCTTGGGCCAGTCACTTTCTTCTGTGGGATCTTTTGGGAAGGGTTCGGCACAAGTGCCGTCACTGCTGAGGGGGGAGTGCCGTGCACCTGAACAATGTGGGTGAGTTCACTAGGCACCGCCCGCTTCGCACCGGCCAGAGGTACTGGGGTGGGAGCTTTCCCTGTAGCCGGTGTTTTAGCCGGCAGTGACGACTGAACTCTAGTTGTTTGGCCTACTGGGACCTCTTTAACCACATTCCTGTCTGGGATGAAATCAGTAGGCCTAGGTTGCACTTTCAGCAAGGTTTTCAGGGAGAAAAAGTTGTCCCTAGTGGCCTGTTCAAAATTGTCGAGTCTAGCCCCCAGGCTCCTAACTTGATCGAGTAACGGATTAAACAAAGATTTTACCAAATTCTCGAGAGACTCGAGAGATGTAGCCTGGTTTGCTAGAGCCGATGTGACTGGGGGCAGGAGGGACAATGTCGGGGGCTCGACTGCATGCTGGGGGGGGCCTGCAATCCTAAGGAGTTCCAGCTCTCCAGCGTCTTGGTGTGTAGTGCCCCTATTAAGCTTTGTCCTAGAACGCTTGTGGAGCATGGAATAATTCCCCCTCCGAGTGTTGATTCCCCTTTTCCTTTTCCTATGTACCCGCGGAGATCTAGTCTGGGGAAGAGGTAATGTGTGAGGTGAGGGAACAATGGGATCCGAAAAAGACCTGTTGTCAGGAGGGCTGGTTATGCAAGAGGATGGGCCAGAAGCAATAGCCTCGATGCAGCGACTACCTGGGGAGGGAAGTGTTATGAGGCTTTCGATCCTATCTAGTCCAGCCTCTAGCACTGCAATGTGTTGCTCATCAGGTTGGGGCAAGATGGCAGTGAGCATAGGCGGCGACAGAGCATGTGCCACAGTTCCCAAAGAGGAGCGCTTAGATGGAAGGAGGTCTAGTGAAAGGCGGCGTTCCGTCATTGCGATCTCCTTTTCAATGACGTTAGCCACCCGGGTGATGAATTTGTCCATTGTACCGATCATCGTGGAACCCCCTAGAACACTTGCTCCACCACCCCTCAAGGCTTTACCAGATCTGGTGGACATGATAGATCCGAAGCCTGCCGTTAGACTCAGGGGGATAAGAGTCGTAGAGGTCGAAGAAAGGGGGGTGGCCCAGCCCAGCCTCAGACAGCCCCTGACTACCACAGACTGCCCGCCCTTTGCTCGGGCTTCGCTCGGCGTCCCGCTCGCGTCCCGCGGAGCGCCTGGCAAATCCTTAAGACAGAGGGCGTTGCAGGCGGGGGGCGTGGCTGGTGGTGGGCGCGTCCACTCGCACACCTGATCCAGCAGGGACTCCTGGATCTTCGAGTCCCCGCTAGCGCCAGTGCCAGGTGATTGGTTCTCCCGGCGCCTCCTCAAGCCCAGCGCCTTGGTGCTGGTTCCGCCTCCTCTGTCCGCGGAGCGGGTGCGGCGAGGGGCAGCGACGTGAAGCAAGGGAAACAGTCCCCAGAACAGCAGGACGTGCAGAGGGCTCCCAACACACCGCAACTCCACAGTTTATTTATTTATTTATTTTTCCGTGTTTATAGAGCGCTTGAATAGACTCCCAGGGGAGTATCTCCGCGCTATATGACTGCCAAACCTACCAGGGAACAAGTTATATAACTGTAATCCAATTCTGAAACCTGTAAAGCTAGACCTGAAACAGAAACGTCTTCAACTTTTTCCTGAAGGCCAGATGATTTTCGATCTGCCTAAGCTGGAGGGGGAGGCCATTCCAAATCTTTGGTCCCCTTACCGACAGAGCCTTACCCCCTTGCCTTGCCCGCTTGATCCTAGGAACCACAAGAAGCAATTGATCACTGGACCGTAGAGCACGGGAAGGGACATACGGCACAAACTTGTCTGCGAGATAAGAGGGACCCAAACCATGAAGACCTTTATGTACCGTGCAACAGATCTTAAAGGTGACTCTCTGCCGGATGGAGAGCCAATGAAGCCTGGCAAGAAGAGGTTTTGATGGTGTTCTGGGAGGAGCATTTACCACCAGCCTAGCTGCAGTGTTCTGCACAACCTGCAACCTGTCCAAATCCTCCTCATTGGCTGACAACAGGAGGCCATTACAATAGTCGAGACGACTGATAACCAGCGCCTGGACCAGGGTCTTTCTAATAGTGTCTGGAAGCAGAGGAAAAACTCGGCGTAGTAGCCCTATAGTTCGAA
Source organism: Lissotriton vulgaris (assembly GCF_964263255.1). Classification (NCBI taxonomy): domain Eukaryota; kingdom Metazoa; phylum Chordata; class Amphibia; order Caudata; family Salamandridae; genus Lissotriton; species Lissotriton vulgaris. The sequence continues at coordinate 1,138,784,303 of NC_141695.1, read as the reverse complement.
AGCAGGACCCTACAATGTTGGTAACATGCTGCTTCAGGCTGAGTTCTTGTTCCAGACGGACCCCTAAGTTCTTAACTATCTGCTTAGGCTCAGGGACTGGGCCTAGGTCTAAAGGCCACCAGTCAGGAGCCCAGCAGATTTTAGCCTCACCAAAGAGCATAACCTCTGTCTTTGAGACGTTGCACTGCAACTTGTTCAAAGACATCCATTGGGAAACTGCTCTCATCCCCTCAGAGAAAGAGTGTAATACCTCTGGAGTTAGATGGTCAAAGGGAAAGAGCAGCTGAGTATCATCAGCATATAACACTGGGCAAAAGCCAAAGGCTCTCAGGATGTTCGCCAGGGGGGCCACATAGATGTTGAATAATGTGGGGCTCAAACAAGAGCCCTGTGGCACCCCCTTAGTAATCCTGGTCTCCTTGGATCGAAAATCTCCCATGGTGACACATTGGGTTCGATCCAGAAGAAAGCTCTTTAGCCAAGCCAGTGCCGTGCCCCCTAGTCCAGTCTCAGTCAGGCGCTCAACCAAAATTTCATGAGAGATGGTATCAAAAGCTGCCGATAGATCTAGCAGCACCAGGACAGCTGATGTTCCTTTGTCCTGGAGCATGCGTAGATCATCGGTAATTGACAGCAATGCTGTTTCCGTGCTGTATTTTGGTCTAAAGCCCGACTGAGATGGATCAAGTGCACCAGTATGTTCCAGGTGATTGGACAAGTGCTTGTTGACATGCTTTTCTATGAGCTTTCCCAAGAATGGCAAGAGGGAAATAGGTCTCAAGTTGGTCATGTCAGCCCATGCAGTGGCGGTATTCTTGCGGATGGGTCGCACTTGGGCTCTCTTCCACTCTAAAGGGACACATCCTGTGTCCAAAGAGAGGTTGACCAAACTTTGGATTTCTGGTGCCAATATGCTCCTCACTGAGATCATCACTCTCGGTGGAAGCTGATCCATGGGGCTCCCACTTTTTATAGTTGTAATGAGTCCCTCCACTTCATCCACAGTGATGTTAGGAAAGTTAGTGAAGGTGGGGGCGAGGACCTTTTTACTCGCTGGGACCACAGTGGGAAAGATAACATGTCCAATGGATGCTATGGAGGCATGAATCTTTTCATAGATGGTATCGATCTTATTCGTGAGGAAGCTGGCAGTATCGTCACAAAGTTGTTGAGATGAAGTGTCAACACTCTCACATGCTGCCGGCTTCAGGAAGGAGTTCAGTATCTGGTAGAGTATCCTTGGCGCATTTCCTACCGCCTCTAATTGTGAGGAAATATGTTGTTTGCGGGCAGTTCGAATAGCTTTATGATAAGAATTTAGCGCCGTCTGATACTTCCCTTTATCTGACTCCAGATGGGATGTACGCCAGATTTTCTCTAATTTCCTAGTACTCCGTTTCATGGATCTTAAATCCTCTGAGAACCACACCTCCTGATTTTTAGTCGGGCGGGTCTTAAAGGTTTTCAATGGAGCTATATGTTCAATGGCAATAGTTACTGCCTTTTCATAATTTTCTAGTGCCACATCGATATCGTTCGTTGTGACATGATCTTGAATAGAGAAGGCATCCCTCAGAGATTCGCTAGTTATCTTGTGCCATTGTCTCCGTTTAATAGGAATCTGAGTGGATCTTTTAGGAATAGGTCCTATCTCAGGAATAGAGAATTCTAACGTAAAATGGTCAGTCCATACATTTACGATAGGGGCAGAGCACTCAATTCCGGGAAACCTGGACAAGATGAGGTCCAGAGTATGACCGGCCCTATGGGTAGGTCCAATATTACGGAGCAGGAATCCCAATGAAGAAAGGGCATTTAAAAAATCCTGGGTTTCTTTTTCCTCCTGCAACTCAGCATGTATATTAAAATCACCCAATAGTAAAAAGTCTTTATCTCCATTAACATGGGGGGCCAATAATTCCAATAGCATGTTGGAAAAATTGTTCATGGGTCCGGGAGGGCGATAGATCAGAGCACCATTCACAAAGCATTTAGGCGAGGTATAGATTTTAAAAACCAACATCTCAATCTTTGCAGAGCAATATTGCTCGAGAATGGAGACCATAATGCTATCCTTGTGCACAATGGCTAAGCCACCTCCCTTTTTTATGGGTCTATCCTGGCAGATAATTTTATATCCCTCCGGTATTCCCAATGTAATGGTAGGTGCAGTGTGAGGCTTTAGCCAAGTTTCGGTGAAGAAACATAAGTCAGGTTGTGCCTCTGAGATGAGATCCCAAATCTGAATGTGATGTTTAGGCAGTGATCTGACATTACATAGTAAACATTTATAGCGGGAACCTAGATTAGTAGGAACCGGGAGGACAGGCACAGCAGGTACCTCCATCCGAGGCGGAGCCTCCATGCTCTGAAAATGACAGTTCTTACAGGAAAAGGGCCCTTCCAAGAACTGACCCTTGTAACACACAGAATCCCCGAGCAAAGATGTATGTACATGGTGGAGTGCGGCAGCAGAATATGTTATAATAGGCATTCGATGAGCACTTATTTGTACAGGGGTAACAAACCTGGGAGTAAGCCCCTAGTCCCGTCCTGTCCCGGACTGGCACAGACTGGCTTCACAGCTACTCGCAGGTAGGGTTATGCATCGTAGGTCCCACCAAACTGCTCCTTTCCTTTGGCAGTTAAGTCGTTACAGGATTGTATAATTTGATTATTAGGGAGCAGATCCTTAGTAATTGTCAAAACCAGCTTTTACACCAGCACCTGGTGGACCCAGATCTGACCTCTCCACAATAATTGGGTAGGAGGGCAGACAAATGGGTCAGAACCAGGATTAGGCCTAAGAATCAGGGTGGTGAGCAAAAGAAAGATAATTCCATGAATCAAGAGAAAGGTGTGGATAAATCTAAAGACAAGACTTCCCCAGGGCCCCAAAATTCCCAAGAGGGGGGTGGGTCCCAAAACACTTCCTCTACAGTTAAGAAACCTTATTGCCATGGTTGTAAAAAGCCTGGCCATTGGATGACTGACAGCAGTTGCCCTAAGTTCAGCAATAAGGAGAATATTCATCCAAGTAATTCTCCAACACCTCCTGTTACTACTAGTAGTAATCCCCCAGGTGGTGGGAGTGCCCCCAAGAATTTGGCTGGGTTTACTTGGGGAACTCAGGTGGACTCTGGCCCAACCAGGTCCCCTACTGTAGTGTAGTTCCTATTTTCCCAATAGGCTCTGCGCATTGGAATAACATAAACAGCAGTGTAAACGTAGGACTGAGGTCTTCTAGGTCTCTACTAACTATGTTAGACTTAATTTAGGTTTGTGCCAGCTAGCTCAGAGGTCACTGGAAACTTTCTTAAATGAATAGGAAGGGATCAGCTTCCCTGGCTCAGACAAGAAGGAATTCAGCTTCCGACAACCGCATAAACATGACAACTTTGCTCCCTCAGAATAAGAGTAAATCTCTAGAGTCGTGTGAAAACAATAGACAGCTATTTCACTCAGTCAAATGTGCATTCTTAGTTTCACCAGAGTGCAGAGAATAGAGAGACAGGCGTTTTCAATAAAAGGTATTATTTATTGAGCAGTCTTCCTTCTCATGCAATATAAATGAATTGCCACAATTGCAATACTTAATATAAAGTAAAGTACGTACAGTAAAAGGAGTATTATGAAATAATACTGTAAAAGCATGGATATGGTTTCTTAGCCATAAGATACTTTAAAATGGATAAAATGGATAACATATATACATACATATATACATTGGCTAACGTGCTCAACTGGTGCTTCTAAAATACGCCTACCCCGGAGTACCTGACCTAAGCCTAATACGTGGGAAGGAGTAAGTAATTAGTAGTTTAAGTTAAGTTGGTTTTGCCAAGAATCTGACTCAAGAATTCTCTCCAAGGGTTTAGTCAGCACTGTACCTTGGGAATAGAATGTAGGAAGTCTGGTATCTCTCTCTCAGGACTCGATATCTCAGTCACCCGCAAGGGTAGGCTGGAAACGCCGGAGCTGGATTTTCTCGGCAGGAGAAAAGACAGCGTCTTTCTCAGCGCGTCAAAGAGGAGGGGCAGCGTCCATGGGCTCTTCGCGTCTGCTGGGCTCTCGGCAAGTAGATTAGCTGCTCTGCTCCAAAACTACCACTGTGTGTTTGCTTAAGGCATCGTTGGTATATTTATACCTGAAAGGTGCCGAGTTTGACGTAAGGTTTGGACATAAGACGTCAATAAAGATGTCACTAAGAACTGGCCGTTCTTACAGTGCTCGCAGGAGTTCTATTACAAATCAAAACAAAGCAAGCGGGGATTTCCCAGGTTGCTGGAGGTTTGGTGTGTTGAAAGAACTCGTTGTGCTTTCAAGGAATCTAAGGAAGTAGCTTTTGCCGTGCCTTGGACTGCAAGGGCGATTTACTAAAATATGGATCTGATTCTTATGCCATTATAGGGATATTATTGATTATAGCCATACAAGGGCATACAATGGTAATATTGATTCAGGTTCCTAGATAAAAAACACAATACTACCACAGCTACCCTTGTCTGTGAAAATGGCATAGGGATTGCCAACTTCACTGCTTGTCCCAAGACTTTTGGGCAAGTACAGACAGTCGGTCGGTTTCAGCGCTACGTTGCTACAGCACACGAGCCTACCTGCTCGTCGGATTGTCCATCAGCCTGCCTGCCTGTGAGCGTCCAGGGACCCAGGTGCTTCTTCTGCCCCACGGAACCGGGGATTCAGTGCCTCCTTCACCGCGCCTGCTGCCTGCTGTCTCCTCCCCCCGCTGCAACCCTCCACCACCGGGTCTGCAGCTGAGCAGGGGGAGTAGAGACTACAACTCCCAGCAGCCTCCGCGACACGAGCGGAAGTCGCGTAGAGGCTTGGCGCCCGGAGGCGCTGCTTAAGGGGCTGGCCTTGCTGGGGAGCGGGCGTCGGTTTCAGCGCTACGTTGCTACAGCACACGAGCCTACCTGCTCGTCGGATTGTCCATCAGCCTGCCTGCCTGTGAGCGTCCAGGGACCCAGGTGCTTCTATTGCCCCACGGAACCGGGGATTCAGTGCCTCCTTCACCGCGCCTGCTGCCTGCTGTCTCCTCCCCCCGCTGCAACCCTCCACCACCGGGTCTGCAGCTGAGCAGGGGGAGTAGAGACTACAACTCCCAGCAGCCTCCGCGACACGAGCGGAAGTCGCGTAGAGGCTTGGCGCCCGGAGGCGCTGCTTAAGGGGCTGGCCTTGCTGGGGAGCGGGCGTCGGTTTCAGCGCTACGTTGCTACAGCACACGAGCCTACCTGCTCGTCGGATTGTCCATCAGCCTGCCTGCCTGTGAGCGTCCAGGGACCCAGGTGCTTCTTCTGCCCCACGGAACCGGGGATTCAGTGCCTCCTTCACCGCGCCTGCTGCCTGCTGTCTCCTCCCCCCGCTGCAACCCTCCACCACCGGGTCTGCAGCTGAGCAGGGGGAGTAGAGACTACAACTCCCAGCAGCCTCCGCGACACGAGCGGAAGTCGCGTAGAGGCTTGGCGCCCGGAGGCGCTGCTTAAGGGGCTGGTCTTCCCGCGTCGCGGGACCGCGCGCGGGGCCGAGCCCGGGGCTAAGCCCGGGCAAAGGGCGGGCCCTCTGTGGCCCTCAGAGGCCTGAGGAGTCTGGGCTGGGCATTACCCCCTGGCCAAATTATCACCATCATCTATAAGGTATTTAAATTTGTGCCTAATTTTCTTTACATATATGGCACCTATGGAGCCCAAGGTGAACACCAAGAATTTGGTAAAAAAGACGCCTATCCATACTCGTTCTGTCACAAGGAACACTGCGTCTGTAAAAACGCCGCTACCAACTTTAACTGCAATTGATCGCATGTTACAACAGACTATTGTGGTGGTAGCGAACGCTATTGAAAACACTGAAAGACGTTTATCCTTACCACCTAGTGCCTGTCTAATTCAGCATATACCACAACCCAATGATTGCAGCGTAAACAACATTAATAATATCAATGTGACTTCACTATCAAACGATTCCATTTTAATGCAATCCTACACGGGTCTTCCTGGGGCCGAGCCAACGCACGTGGGAAAAGATCCTAATGTTCCTGCATTATTTCAAGATAGGGAAAGTCGTCTGTCTACAACGCCAAATTTACAGATTGATGTTACATTACCTGAGGTACCGGGTCCTAGTAGTAATGTGTCCAACTCCAGTGCAGTTTTGATTTCCTGTGATAATGAAGATCTTATCCCCATAACTAATTCACTCATCAATAGCTGTGCAGATAGCACGCCTGATTATGGCTCTGCCCACCGTACATCTAGACGCACACGCAAAAGAAAACTAGTGGTCCCAAGTAGGATGTGCACAAAACAAAAGGGTAGGAAAAAGAAGGCAACTCTGTCATTACCTGAGCAGTCTAATAGAGGAGAGTCACTATCCATACAGCCAAGTTTAGATCCTGGGCTAAGAGTGAATACTAACCCTACCACATTTAATGAGGAATCTCTAACGCACAAAATAATAGATGCTATAAAGTTTCTTATTTCCCCCCTAACTGACAAACTTGATCAGATTTGTAAAAGGGTGGAAAATTTGGAGAAACTAGGTCTAGCTAAATTAGACATTCTTGAACATCTGGGCACACAAGTTATTTCAACCATCTCGCACGTATCTCATACAAACAAGGATAATGTGATTGTAACTAACACATCTAACACGCAGGTTCCCCCTGCAAGAAATGTCGTCCCCACGGCAACTACTGCCAAGTCCAGTAACCTGCATACTCCTACCATAAGCAATACGATAAGTGGGCCATCTGAGGCTAGAGGTAGAGAGGCAATGGGCTATACCTCAGTAAACGGTAATTCACTGGCACATAGCCAATATAATAACATCATTCCTGCAGTGATCAACCTCCCGCCAGAAAGTAGACCATATGTGGCCATCCTTGCCAATGTCCCGAAACTTAAACCCTCCCAATATGAAAATAATGAGACTCTCAAAAATAAAATTTTATACTGGCTTGCCCACAATTGTGGATTTCCCTTAAGAGGGGCAAGTGAGATTCTTTCAACTCAACGGGTAGGGTGGGTGGGCCCCAGCAAAAAGGAAATAAGCGGGGACTGTGTAATTATAAACTATAAAACCACAGAATGGGCAAGAGATTCCATCTTGAATGCACCGATTCCATCGGATACTGAATACAATACTACTCTGTTCCCATTGGACTACTTCTATAGGAATCAGGTGGGATTTAAAGTCCCAGTGCAGAACTTCAAACACCCTAGAGTAATAAATATGCCACACCCACCTGTACAACAGGCACCAGTGCAACCAGTCAGGCATCCAATGTTTCCCCATGGCCAAAGTATCCAATATGTACCACAGCAACCACCGAACCTATTTAGAATATTAAATCCAAACTATCTTAATAATTCTAATGTTCCTGTGTTAGGTACTAGTGCTTATGGCCAATATGCAGTCCCAACATCTAACAGGTTCCAGATATTTAATTCACTAGATGAAAACGATTGACTGGGGGATAACTCCGTTGCTGGACCACCGGTAACTGAAGAACTTAGATTGATGGATGTCAACACAGTTAAGGAATCCCCAATAGACACTGCTGCAGTGAATTTTGATGATCCACCCCTTATAGATGCAATTATATGTAATGGTGAGAATGAACCGGAAAATCAGATAACGCCATCAATCACATCCGTTACTAACTCACCATACGTAGCTGCAGAGGAGAACTTGAGGGTCATCACGTGGAACATAGCTGGGTTAGCCTCTAAGGTCAACACCCCCATGTGGGCTGATTTTATCAAACAGGGGTATGACATCATTTGCCTGCAAGAAACCTGGGACAGAGAAGATGTACACGTTGAGGGATATACATCTTTTAGTGTGAAGGCTGTGGCTTCCCAGGCTGGTAGAGCCAAAGGTGGTCTTGTGACATTGATATCTACTGTACTGACCGAATTTCGTGTTAGCAATCACGTTGTACTGGGTGAACACGCTTCTGTACTGCGCATGGCCCACAGCAGATGTAGAGACCTAATAGTAGTGAACTATTACAACAATATTGTGGGGTGTAAACGGGGATTGATTATTCCCGAAATTGAGCAGGCCATTGATATGACTTTATCAGGTACAATAAAACCAGCTGCAATCTTGTGGGCTGGAGATTTTAATATTAAAACCTGCAACTATGCACTCAAGGGGGCTTGTGGCCACAGGGAGGAGTACACGGGAAGGGAAACTAATGTATATAATCATTTCCCGCATAATAACTATGGTGGTGCTTTGAATAAACTACTAGCCAAATATGACCTGGACCTCTTAGAATGCAACAAGAACGCAAATAATGACAAGTGTCCGACATTTCATGGGAGAAACAGTCGGTCTTTCATCGACCATATTATGATATCCTGCTCTATAGTATATACTAATGTCTGGGTAATTGAACAAACTGTCAGTGACCATAATAGTGTAACCGTGGAACTACTGGGCTGGGGAACCAAAAGGAACACCTATGGCCAACCAATCCAGGACATCGCGGCAGAAAGACCTAATGGGATGAGGGTGAAATGGATAAAAGTTGACCCCAACCAATTTGTAGCTAATGTGATCACAAATTGTTGCAGAGATGTGGAATATTGTTTGTCCTTTAATCCATGCCCACGAACCTTGCTATCCAACTTCCTAAATATAACAAAAGAGATTGAGAAATCCTTGACACACAAAGCCCGAAAAGTAAGGAAGGTCAAGGCGGTGTGGTTTGACGACAACTGTGCACAATCACTAAAAAGGCTGAAAATTTCACTTGATGCTATCCCAAGAGATGTCAGCAAGATCAGGGAAGAGCGTCACTATTATAAAATTGCACTCTCCACTAGGAAGAAGGAATTACAGGACGAGGCATGGGCTGAATTAGACCTGGCTGCTGACACTAAAGACCACAAACTTTTTTGGGACACTGTAAACAGCCCATTCCTGAAGAATGATAACATTCCCGAGTTAACTTCACATGTCAGTTGTCGGGCCTGGATAGCACACTTTACAGGGATTTTTAATTCCGAATTTACCCCTGGTTTTATTTCTGATTTTAATCCCAATGTTTTAATTGATATTTTAACCTATTTTAAATGGGAGAAAATATTGTTTTCTGTGACATTAAGCGAGGTGATTGAGGCAATTGAGAAGAGTAAGGGGGGGAAAGCCCCGGGACCAGACGGGGTCCCTGTGGACTTTTATAAATCTGAGATTAACCTATGGGCCCCCATCCTGACTCGCTATTTTAAGGCTGCTATTGAAGATGAGTTGCCAATTTCATGGGGTCAATCAATTATTGTGCCACTTTTTAAAAAGGGTTCTAGGGCAGAAGCACGTAACTACCGCCCAATATCACTTTTGGACTCGTCTTTAAAAATTTTGAGTCGTGTACTCCTGGCAAGACTAGAGTCCTGGGTTGAAGATAATAACATTCTCTCACCTATTCAATACGGGTTCAGAAGGGGTCTAGGGACTATGGAGCAGTGCGTGAACCTGGAACTTATTATCGGCAAGTACACGAAGGCCAAGGAAGGGATTTTGTTTATGTGCTTTGCCGATTTAAGTTCCGCATTTGACTTGGTGGAACACGCACTGCTCTGGCCCACACTATTGGCCATGGGCGCCCCGCTAGAAATCATTCACCTCTTGGCTAGAATGTATAGTAGCCTCTCAAGTAAGGTTAGATTTGGAACAGATGGTGAATGTACCCCCTTTTTTAAAATTGGCAGAGGGATACGACAAGGGTGCGTGCTAGCCCCTCTTTTATTTTCCCTTTTTATTAATCAGGTTGACCAATTTTTACAAGAATCCCACGCTGATGCCCCTATTATTAATGGAAAGCAAATACCCATCCTTTTATACGCGGACGACGCGGTCCTGATTTCTAGGACCGCGAATGGGTTACAAAAGCTAATCGACAAATTTTATATTTTTATTCATGGCAGGATGCTTAAAATTAACAAGGGGAAAACAATGACTATGACTTGTGGGAAGAAAACGAAGAAAAATAAAACATTTTTTTTAGATGGGGATAAACTCGAGGCTGTGCAATATTTCTGTTACCTAGGTATCATATTCTCCGGAGATGGGAGATGGGTAAATGAACAATCTAATGTTGATTTAAAAATGACCAGAAATGTAAACTGTATTTTCAGATTTGCTTCAAAATTAGGGGGTCGTAGAATCCGAGAGATGATCTCCATTTACAATTCCAGGTGTATGTCCTCTGCTCTATATGGAGCAGGGATATGGGGATACAACCGCCAGATTGCCCTGTCTATCCAGCAGGAGGAAAACAAGTACCTAAAACGACTATTATGCCTCCCTGCTTCGGCTTCAAATGAGATCACACATAGAGAGTTAGGCATAAATCATGTTATAGATTTGATTGCATTGCGCCCCCTGTCCCTGTGGCGGTCCATATGGGCCAAAGAAGAAACCAGGTTTACCCAGGAAGTAATTATGGATTGTATTAAACTAGATTGTCACTCGAAAATCCCCTGGCTAAAACATATTCAATCTTGGTATAAGATCCTTTTTGGCCAGGATATTTTTAAAGACTTATTAACAGAATCAATTTTAACAAAGCGCGATCTTAAATCCATTTATCTGGACCACGTAAAAGGGATTAGAGTGGCGAAGTATGCCACACAAAGTACGTTCAAATTATACATGGAATACAATCTTAGCGTAGGTTTTCCCCCCTATCTCACATTTGTCAGTATCAATTCCCATCGCTTTGTTCTAGCCCGTTTTAGGCTGGGAATAGTTCACCATCTAGTGGCATTTCCCACTGTAAAAAAACCTGGAACATGCCTGTGCCCATGCGATGGGAAATCCAAACAGAGCACCTGCCATTTTCTACTCTTTTGTAATTTTTATACTGGTTTTAGGAAGTTTTACTTGAAACAATTATTTTTAAATTATAACATGTGCAATACAAGAGCCGCAATGCAACTGATGTTTTATTTGGGTTCCTCGGATGTGTGTTATCGTGTGGCCACTGATATCCTAAAATGTATGTGGCAAAGAAAATCTATAATAATATGACTTTTTTCCTACCCCCGTATATCTTCCTGTCCGTTATATTTCAAGAAGTATTTGGTCTTTTTCACTAGCGTTTTTGCACTAGCGTTTTTGCACATATCCCTGTTGCAAACTAACTGCTGCTATAACGTCTATAGTGATAAAATATTCTACTGCACTTTATATTTATTTGATATGCCAATAGCACTTTGTACACAGTAGGTCTTCCAAATTTTAGCACTTTACATCTGCACTCTTTTTTTGTACTTACCTATTGTATAATAATTGTTGCTAGAGTGATTAAATTTAAATGTTACATTTTAAAGTGGAATTTGCCTTTTTGCACTAGAGTTTTTGCACAAGCGTTTTTGCACAGATATCTATTGCAAACAAAATTGCTGCTATAATGACTATATTGACAAAATAATCCTTTGCACTTTATATTTATAGTTATTGACATGTTAATAGCAATAGCACTTTATGTATATAATAGGTCCTTTGAATTTTTGTACTTTACATCTGCATTTCTTTTACATTTACCAACTGTATAATATTTGCTGCTGGAATATATAGAGTAACTAATCCTAACTCAGCTCCCTAATGTGATACCGTTGTACTACAATTGAACCAAAAAAGTGTGGTATGGATATTGTTGTTATTTTAAATGTTTTATTATTTAATTCACATAAATATGAATCTGAAACTGTATTTATGTGTTGCTATATGGTTGTACTTGTACAAACCGAATAAAGCATTTTGAAATTGAATTGATTATAGCCGTACAAGGGCATAAAATGGTAATATTGATTCAGGTTCCTAGATAAAAACACAATACCCACTCCACGATCTAATGTCCATCATTTACTAAAAACTAAGCAATGGTAAACATGTAAAAGGTGCATGTGTATTCCAACCCACCCCAAAATACATTTTGCATTTGAAATGGTGTATGCCAAATACACGAAAGATTATTGGTACTGTACGTTTTTTAAGCAGTGTAATCATTCAGTAAAAAAAGGATGCATATATATTTAGCTGAACGATTTGCGAAAATTACACATGAAATGTCTCTTAATACAGAAAAGAAGGTCGAGACTATTTCATCACATATAAATGCAATTACTTGTAAGTGTGCCAAAGGCTGAGGTAATATTTTGTCTCTAGAATTACTATAAATAGAAGCTCTGTTCTTTAAGAATAGTTCTACTTTAAGCAGAGTACATGTGCCAAAAAAAAGGTAAATATTTTGGAATTTGGAAAAAAAATAATTTCGTTTTCAGGGGAAAAAATAGTTCCAAATGTTTTCAGTAGCTTTTGTTTATCAAAGCTGAAGGCCAAATTCAGAGTTCAGGGGAACGCTGTGCGCCGGTTTGCTTAAAACGTTATTCTTTCTGTTCAGGGGAGAACATTACTTCAGACAGATGTGCAAAAAAACAGTCTACAGCTTCAGGTGAAAGTTCGACCATGGTTGAAAATGCTGTAACCGGGCAGTGGTGAGAATGATTGCTATCATCGGTGTCAGGATCAGCAATGCTCACAGAAGGTCGTACCTGGGTGATGTTGCTCTCATTTCTTGCTTCACTCCCACCTAATCGTAGTGGTGAAGTTTCAACGAATGCCGTCATCAGGATTGGTAACCGCTGGGGGCAACACGATGCATGAGCCGTTACTGGACTTAGCAAAGTATCGATTTCCATTGGTACTGCTGATTGTAGTGTAAGACAGGTGTCCAAAATGCATTCTTCTCCGCATAGCATACATCGAAGCACAGGTAAGATGCAGTTCTGCCATATAGGTCTGAATGAAAGAAACCAGGTCATATTCAGATCTCTTAGCCGGGCTAAACCAAGGACTTTAGTTATGCGGTCCCGATAGTGTATTGCTAGGATCGTTTCTTCCATTGTTGCTGGAGTCTTGTCTGCGTTTTGGCTTGCCATATCGGAGCAGAAGAGTCAAAAATTAAATTCCTGCTACGAGTCCCAAAAGTAGTGGTAGGCCGCCAAAGACCGAATAGACAAAATTGGGAAAGATGCCCAGGACTGCTTCGAAGGGTGTTAACAGTCCCAAAAAAATTGTCTTAAATACATGTGCGATACCACTGGCATCTGACATATTTAGGATTTGGCTTAGCATTTCTACGAAATGCACGGGGCAATTAGTTGATAAAAGTGTATGTATCTCTGCCGTTGTCCTTGCAACTGGAAGATCATATGTTTCTTTTGATGACGAAATAGGCACTGTTGTCTGTAATAAAACAGACTTCATTCTGCTTAAAGTATCAATTCGTATAGAAGAGATATTCAAGGGAGGACAAATCGTCGCCTCTGTATCAGTAGGGATGTTTGGATACAATGCTTGCATACAGCAAGTGACCATGGAACTAACGCTTACGAGATATGCTTTCCCTGGCACCATGCCACAACAGCTGTGATCCGTTATTAGAACGTAACTCCTGTTAGAAAGTTGTCTAAAGAATGGCTCTATTTGTGTTGCAGGTGTGCCGTGCTAGTGGCATGAAAGGTTATTTGAAGTCCCCTCACAGGCGCCATGTAAATTAATACCTTGGCACAGAAGTATACCGCTTAGTGATCGTTTACAATTATTACCACTAAGAAATACATTCTGGTTTTTGTCACTATAACATGTGTGTGTATAAGGTAATTTCCATGATGACTTAATGTACCCTTTACCCAACCTTTCATACTGGCCTGCGGGTATATACTCTTGGCAGTTTTTAAATTGGGAAGTTGTTATCGGAATTGTGAATATTTTGTGTATTATCCATTCAATGACAGGTCTTTCTGACATTGTCAATGGTAATCTCTCAAGTTTTTCAATGCTCAGAATCGTATAGTCTGCTCCTTTCTGTGCCAAACTGATTTGTTTATCAGTAAGGTTAAAGATAGAGAACAATGCCGTTGTGTTGATTAAACGCCATGGCACATAGCCCAAACGCAGGTTTTGCAACGTCCAGCCTAGCTATACAATAGAACGTAATTGGGACTGGCCAAGTTGTAACATTAGCAAGTCTTGATCTATTATATTGATAGCAGATGATACAATACTGTCCAGTGAATATATTCTGGAGGACAGAATTATTAACCCATTGTCCACAACAGAAAGCGATTTTTCCAAATTAATATGATCAATTTCTCGTATTTTCTCTGCTGTCTCAATTTGAGTCACTTTCCAAGCTTCGTTGTACGCAGCGTATATACTGGCCGCTATGAAACGTTTTTGACACTGTTTGCGTAGTCCCATTATGAAATCGCGCAAGTCAGCACCGTCTTTAAGTAAAGTCAAGTGTTGCTTAATTTCTGCCAGTGTGGATGTCTGTAGCCATTCAAGACATAATTTCCCTACACTGTATGTTGTTACTATCCCTGGATGTTGTCTCTGGGAGTAGCTAGGATCTGGTCTGGTAATTTTAACCCCTGTATTTTGTTCAGTAATCTATCTTGACAGTTATTTGTGTCTGTTGGCCAGATTAACCACTTTTTCCAATCAGGATGTGTTCTGTTTTGATGTAACATTTGGGATACGTCTATCTCAATATCTGTGGTTGTATTATCAGGTATTGGCTTTGGAATACACGGTTTGTTTAAGTCTTTTATCTTGGCTAGGCCAAGACAGGTAGTCTGTTGAATGGTGTCATTCAAGAACATTATTTGTTCTGGGATCATGCAGGCTCGAAATAATGAATCTAAACCTTGGACTTGCCATTCTTTTGTACCCCAGATGGTTTTTGTTTCAATGTTGTTTTTCCAGAAATCAAAACCAAATGTAATCATTTTCTCATAAAATGTTTCCGAATAAATCAATTCAGTATTTGTCAGCATGGTTTTTGTCCCTGTTTTATCTAACAGTTTGTAATAAAATGTTTCTACATCACTTGTGTTATACCCTGAGAAGTATGGAAATTTCTCATAAAATGTTTTCGAACTGCTTTTAGGTGGAGTTGCACAATGTTCCCATTGATTATATTTAAAAACATTTCTAGGTTGAGCAGATTTATGCAAATAGTGATGTGCATAGTGGTTATAGCAATACATCTGTTCATAGTTCGATGAACCCTGTAAATAATCATGTTCTGTAAATTTTGCTGACATTACTAAATCTGACATCATATTATTTATGTTTTCAAAGTCCCAATCATCAGAAAATGTACTTGGTTTTACAAAGTCACTTAATGAAAACTTAAACTGATGAGGATATTTCAAGAATTCGACCGGGCCATAGATTTCATAATCCGTTTTGTCCCAAACTACCCCGCCGGGTATTGGAATGGCTGTGACATTCACTGATGATAGTTCTCTTTTCTCAATGTGAGATGACTTGTGTGGCTTTAGGACCAAGTTGATGTTCTGACTTGCTGTGTCCATTGTACTGTAATAAATTTTCCTAAAATTAGCACTAAAATTAGGCAGAGTAGGAGTATGAGTATGCCTAATACAATCCAAAATTCAACCAATGGTGCATTCAGATAGCTTTCTTTGAGTTGATGAAAGAGTTCTGTTACTTTGTCTTTAAAAGTTTTTGTTGCTGGCGTTACTTCAGGGTCGCTTTGATCTTCAGAAAAGTTATCGAAATTGATGAAGTAGCCAGACGCAGTTCTGCCAATTGTTGGAATTGCTTTCTCAATTTGTCTCTCATTAGCACAGTCTGAGGCTACATCGTTGTAGACTGGTATTTCTTGATGAACTGTTTCAATTTGGGTTTCAAGAGGCACAAGTTCCATGGCATTGTTGCATAGTCCTTTTGTATTCACTGCAGGTTTGTCAAATGTGATTAGTCTCTCAGTTTGAACCTCTTGGATTGTAGCAAATTTTGGTATTCTGCTATTTCTTGGGAGTCCACTGGGCCTACTACTTATTATTGGCCACATGATTGTGGTTTTACCAGGTCGATGGATACAACTCGGTTCTCCTTTTTACCAGCAAGGGGCGGTAGTACAACTGATCTCGTTCCGTTGACAGCTAAGACAGGTAAGACAGGTACTGCTTTTCTGTAAGAAGGCCCAAATTCCTTCTTCACCGCAATCTTCTCTCTGACCAGATCCCCAATCTTTGGAATCCAGACAGGTCTTGCTGGGACAGGTGGTGTATCTTCAGTGGTTGTTGGCTGTTGTTTTAACTTTATGTTGCTCAGGGCTTTTCTTGTTTCATTTAAGTCCTGTAAAACAGCTAAACGATCTTTGATGTCAAAGCATTTTTTCTTATCTTCTACCACTGAAGTCTGAATCTTGAATATACATTCTAGTTCCGAACAATAGTTCGTATGGGCTGAAACCTTTTAGAGAATTTCTTGGCAGATTGTTAAGACTACGTTGGACACTTATTAAATGCTGGTCCCACCCATCACCCGAACCTAGTACCTTTGCTGTTATAGATTGCTTTATGTCTCTGTTTTTTCTTTCCACAATCCCATTTCCCTCAGGATGGAAGGGACGAGTACCACATTTCAATGCCCATGCTGGTCATGGCCTCCTTATAAGCTCGAGAGCTAAAAGCAGGACCCTGGTCAGAATGTAGCATGGCAATTGCGTATGTGCCAATAAAGACTCGCAAATCTTTTATAACAGTTCTGGCGTCAGCCGAGCACTGGGGCCACATTTTTAAGTGAATCTAGTCTTAAAAGGAATTAATGGGACACTGGATATTACGTATAGGTAGCCTTATGCTAACTTACAGAAATGGCCATGGCAATACTCCGGGTGGCTCGTTACTGCGATCTCTGTTGCTGTCTGGACAGCTTTTTGCAAATTTATAATGTTGCAGGCTCATCCCCGGCCACCAGTATTCTGATTGTAATTCTGTCAGAGATTCCTTGATCTGTTTGAGCCTCGGACCTTCACCCATGTGTGCGTCTGCTATTAATAAGACTCTCCTGTTCATGTTTGGAATTACTCTATCCCCCACTCCAGGAATTCGAGCAAAAGGAACGGAGTTTGCGTCAATTACGTATGTATAATTGAGTGGATAGTTCACGGGTAGTGCTGCACAGTTGCCTTTTGAAGACGTTTTTACCGCCAGCATGGTTACCCCGTCTACGTATTTTTCTGAACGCTTTTTTGTGGCTACAGAAGCCAGTTTAGTTGCTTCCGCTGTGGCTGTATTAGCCAATGAATTCCCTGCAACGTGAACGCCATCACGTTGATGTTTCAGAGTATGTATCACGTGAGTCTTCTGTAGTTCTTTCTGTAAAAGAACTACCTGTTCCCAAAGCATTTTATGCTTGATTGTGGCACCTGTGTTATCTTTGTAATCGTTTTGAACCCAGTTCTGCAAGTCATTATTGTAAGATTTGACGCAGAAATGCGAATCGCACACTATTAGTGTCGGGAATTCACGATCTGCATTTTCAAGCGCCATCTTTAAAGATCTGATTTCAGCTCTCTGACCGAAAAGTTTCTCAGTGATTCAGTTTTTGTTATTTTTGGTCTGAATTTACCACAGAGCCAGCGACCTTTAACAATCGCGCATGCTGCATTGTAGGATTTATTATCCACATTGTAATGTTGTACAAATCTGTCCGTATAGATTATACAAGAGTACTGTTGGAGAGGCAGAATTTCGATTGGCAGAGGATATTCTTCTTCATATTTCAAATCATTCAGTTTTTTCATGTTCGGGACAAAATAGTATGTCACGTCTTCTGCAGCAAGAGAATTTTCCCATTGTATCCATTTTGGATCTAGTGCCACCGTTTTTAGATTAACTGGGCTGAATAACGCCTCAAAGGCTGATTCTGCTGTAAAAACAGTTATTCTTTTGCCTTGGGCTAGGGCTCTTTCTTTTGCTACAGCCGTCTGAACCGCCTATACAGTATTTTCTGTAAGACTGAATGTTTTTTCTGCTTGTGTGTACAAATGTGATTTGTAAGCTATTGGTACCGTTTCTCCCTCATTAGAGGTCAGTTACGTGAATCTGCATCTTCCTGGGATGACTCGGATTACAAGGTTGCGTGTATTGTCGCGTGTTTCTAATTTTGTTTTAGCTAACATGTCTGTTTGCAGTGATCTCAAAATTTCTGTGTGTTTCTGAGTCTAATTTATTGGTTTGAAATCAGGTTTTATTAATTCGTAGAGAGGTTTAACCCTCTGCGCATAATTTAGAATGTAAGTTCTTCCGAAATTCAGGAAGCCTAGTATCGATTGTAAGTTCTTCAGCGTTTTTGGTGCTTGGAGTACAGCGCACTTCTCTAAGAAGTTGTCTGCTAGGCTTTTGCCTTCACTTGATAATTCATATCCTAAAAATAGGACAGTTAGATGGGCAATTCGTGACTTTTTAAAGTTGAATTTGTAACCCTCTGCTGCGAACCCAAGTATTATGGTGTTCACTCTTTTCAAGTGAGTATCCAGGTCGTCATCTGTGAGATAGATGTCATCAACATAAGATAATGCCTCATCATCATACATTTGTAGTAACTCTGTTACTCTTGCTGAGAATATTCCTGGGCTGTTCTTGAATCTCTGTGGGAGTCGACAGAAATTTTTCTGTGACCCCATAATTGAGAAAGCGGTTAAATACCTGCTTTCCGGTGCGATATTTTGACAAAAGAATCCATTAGAAATGTCTAATGTTGTTTTGTATTTTTTGCGAACTATGTTATTCATTAGTGCCGAACTGTGCGAATTTTGTACCGCAAATGTTTTGCAACATGAGTTAAGGTGTCTGTAGTCCAAGACTAGACCATATGAATCGTCTGGTTTGGAGACAGGAAACAAAGGATTGTTCATCTGAGAGGTGCATGTTTCAATCACCCCTTGGTATTCAAGTTGATCTAAGATCTCCCTGACCTGTTTTTTAGCTTCTTGCTTAATTGGGTACTGTCTTTGTGCAGTTGGTTGACTTTTTAACTGGATTTTGTGAGGAGGGGATTCCTCATCCCATCCTACATGATTCTTACATAATGCAGGTGCTTGAGCTACTGCCCATTTTCTTGCATATATGTATCTTCTATGTATTGGAATATGATTTGAGAAGGCAGGCATAATCATTTCTTCGCCATGAGGGCACTCCCTGACAAACTCTGGTGGCCAGTCTTTGTCAGCTAATAGGATGTCATAGCCTTTTGAGAGGTTATCCCAAAACAGACCCCTTACCTTCCTAGTCATATCTCCCTCTATACGCAATGTTATTTCGTATATTTTATGAGGTTTGCTAACTCTGGTATCTGCAGTTTCCACTTGAATGTATTCATTCGTGTCCACTGTCTCCAGATGATTCATCAGGATCTTGCGAGCTATGGTCACTTCTACTGCGCTGTCTAGCATTGTCTGTGCCCACTCTCCGTTTTTCAGCTGTGTCCTCACTATCCTCGGCATGTTCGATTATTTTAATACTGGCTACCTTCTTTCTTGGAAATTGTAATTTTTTACTTTGAGCAGGTTCCTTGTCGTTGGACCTGACGTGCTCTTCCCTGTGTTCTGACCGTCCTCTTCTTTCCGATTTCTGCGAAAAAGATCGAGAGGGACGTGTATCAATATCTTGATATCTATCAGGCTTTTTCAAATTATCCCTATTTCTAAGGTTGTATCTTTTCTCAGAGGGTTCCCTTTGGGGAGACTTGTGTTCTTGGTTCGGAGTTCTTTCCCTCCGCCGAGGAAACCTTCCTCTGGACGAGAATCTTTTTTCTTTGGGAGTGGATTGTTTATTTCCATCCCAGCTCTTTTTTGGAGTGTTTAGATTATTTTTAATAAATATCTTTTCAGGATTTTCAAGTAGTTGGGGTTTTACTGGTTTCCCACCCAAACTATCTCTACCTAGTTCTTCATAGGATTTTTCTATGATTCTGGCAAGTTCAATTGGTTGGTCTGCTATATCTGTTTCTTTCAATTTTTGGCGAATCGCCACAGATGCTGCTTCTCTTTTATGTTGGCTAATAATATAGCAGAGACCTGCTTGAAGTCTTTAAGTAATTTCATACCAAGAGTTATAGCAGGTTCTGGACCGTAGTCATTTTGAATCTGTCTTAGCACATCTGGTATTACCGCCAGAGACGGAACACCATGTGTTTTTGTGTAAATGGAAGCAAAGACTGTGCCCCAAGTGTCACAGTCCTCCACATGTGGTGCGACCCCCATTGGAAGGCAGATAGTCAGAATTCTGTTTCTCACTAGGGGTAGTATTCGGGAATACTGCCTCTATTTGAGTTATTTTTTGTGCTAGCCAAAATGGAATTTGTTCCCATTTTGCGCGAGTTTTACCAAGACATGATTGTATGTTCTGTGGTGTAATTTTGTTTATGTTCCCCTGATGAGGGGGTCAGCTGTGGAATGTTAATAGCTGGTTGGACTGTTGCAGTCCGCATTACATATTGGACTAACTGTCTGTGAATTTTAATTAGTAATTTTAGCTGGGCTAAAAGTTCTTTGTCTGACATTTTTTCGATGTCTGGATGTGGTGTGTAGCTGGCTAGGGCCGGCCTCGTTGCTCCTGGTCTACCTAGTGGACCGAGCCTGGTGATGTGATCATTATGTTTTAGGGCGCCTTTAAACCAGAGCAGGTGCTCTTGGTAATTTAGTGGAATTTCTACATCCTCGAAAGGAGTGTATTCTTTCGGAGGTTCCTCTATTTTGTAATAGTGGAATTCGTGTGTTGTAGCATTTGCCGCTGGAAAGTTTATCCATGAATAGAATACCTCTGTCTGCCGATACTCGTGTGCCTCTATCACGAAAATGACTGTACCACCTCGTGATATCAGTCCGTTTTCTATAAGTTTTAGAGTTATAGATTTTCTCATGTTGACCGGAATGAGGATAGCATTCCGGTCATTCTGTAGGAGACTTGTGTCTTCCTCTATTAGTTGAGCTGCCATTCTAGCTGCCTCCCTTTCGTCTTCACTTTCTGGCATTTTTACTGGCAGAAAGGTTTTTTTTTGCAGATCAAGTTTCAAGGAAACAAAAGATTAGGTGCACAATATTTTGGAACACTGTATCCTTCAACGTTGACTAAACCGAAAACTCTACATAGGAATCTCTTCCTACTAAGTTCCGGCGGATTTTAACCTTTCACCCACTCCAGACGTCTATTGGAGTATTTACAGGAAAAAGGGTCTGCGTGAAAAAGCACGACTGAGTTACTCTAACGTTTTGTTTTAGTTTTATCGTCTTACCAAACGTTGGGCGCCATTAGTGTAGTTCCTATTTTCCCAATAGGCTCTGCGCATTGGAATAACATAAACAGCAGTGTAGACGTAGGACTGAGGTCTTTTAGGTCTCTACTGACTATGTTAGACTTAATTTAGGTTTGCGCCAGCTAGCTCAGAGGTCACCGGAAACTTTCTTTAATGAATAGGAAGGGATCAGCTTCACTGGCTCAGACAAGAAGGGATTCATCTTCCGACAACCACATAAACATGACAACTTTACTCCCTCAGAATAAGAGTAAATCTCTAGAGTCGTGTGAAAACAATAGACAGCTATTTCACTCAGTCAAATGTGCATTCTTAGTTTCACCAGAGTGCAGAGAATAGCGAGACGGGCGTTTTCAATAAAAGGTATTATTTATTGAGCAGTCTTCCTTCTCATGCAAGAGAAATGAATTGCCACAATTGCAATACTTACTATAAAGTAAAGTACATACAGTAAAAGGAGTATTATGAAATAATACTGTAAAAGCATGGATATGGTTTCTTAGCCATAAGATACTTTAAAATGGATAAAATATATACATACATATATACATTGGCTAACCTGCTCAACTGGTGCTTCTAAAATACGCCTACCCCGGTGTACCTGACCTAAGCCTAATACGTGGGAAGGAGTAAGTAAGTAGCAGTTTAAGTTAAGTTGGTTTTGCCAAGAATCTGACTCAAGAATTCTCTCCAAGGGTTTAGTCAGCACTGTACCTTGGGAATAGAATGTAGGAGGTCTGGTATCTCTCTCTCAGGACTCGATATCCCAGTCACCCGCAAGAGTAGGCTGGAAATGCCGGAGTTGAATTTTCTCGGCAGGAGAAAAGACAGCGTCTTTCTCAGCGCGTCAAAGAGGAGGGGCAGCGTCCGTGGGCTCTTCGCGTCTGCTGGGCTCTCGGCAAAACCACCACCGTGTGTTTGCTTAAGGCAACGTTGGTATATTTATACCTGAAAGGTGCAGAGTTTGACGTAAGGTTTGGACATAAGACGTCAATAAAGATGTCACTAAGAACTGGCCATTCTTACAGTGCTCGCAGGAGTTCTATTACAATTCAAAACAAAGCAAGTGGGGATTTCCCAGGTTGCTGGAGGTTTGGTGTGTTGAAAGAACTCATTGTGCTTTCTAGGAATCTAAGGAAGTAGCTTTTGCCGTGCCTTGGGCTGCAAGGGCGATTTACTAAAATATGGATCTGATTCTTATGCCATTATAGGGATATTATTGATTATAGCCGTACAAGGGCATACAATGGTAATATTGATTCAGGTTCCTAGATAAAAAACACAATACTACCACAGCTACCCTGGTCTGTGAAAATGGCATAGGGATTGCCAACTTCACTGCTTGTCCCAAGACTTGTGGGCAAGTACAGACAGGAGCCCCACATCAATGGCCAGAAAGTTGAAGCCTACAGAGATACAGGGGCTAGCATCACTATGGTGACTGATAGTCCAGTCCCCTCAAGGGAACTTTTACCTGGAGCCACATACCAGGTGACCAACATTGATGGAGTGCAGAAAGATCATCCCATGTCAGTGGTAAATCTCAGCTGGGGAGGTGTCACTGGCCCCAAGAGAGTGGCAGTGTCATCAAACTTGCCTGTAGATTGTCTACTGGGGAATGATCTAGAGATCTCAGCCTGGGCTGAGGTAGAACAAGAAACCCATTCTAAAATGGTAAATCTCCATGGAAAGGTTAGTGGGGCTGTGATAGCCACAGCCCCAATCCAAGATGTCCCCCCTGAACAGGTCAGGAGGGCTGTGCCAGTCTCAGCCCAATTTCAAGCAGATTCCTTCCCTGAACAGGTTGACAGGGCTGTGATGGCAACAGCCCAAACCCAAACTGAGTCCCTTCCTGAAAAGGTTGGTGGGGCTGTGATGGCCACAGCCCAAACTCAAACAGATATATGTGTTGTGAAGCCTGAAACTATGGATCACTCCACACAAACAGAGAGCATCGAGGAGGAAGAGAAATCTCCCTCCCACCAGACTTTAGAAAAGGATCAGCCTCCTCAGGGAACTGATCTTATCCCTTGCGAAGCAACTGCCCCAGAGGTAGTCGGGCCCAGCCTGGCAGAGCCTTTGATGTCAGTGGACCCTTCCAAGGTGGGACTCAGTCTGGAGCAGGTAACCTGCCCCTCTCTACCCTGCCTCAGTCAGCCCAGGGCTGTAGAGGTCAGGGAGGCCAGTGGTTGACCCCAAAGGGACCCCTGTCCAAAAGAACCACCACATCATCAGATTAGGGGCACCAAAGCTAGCAGCCCTAGCAAGATGAAAAAGTCAAAAACTCCTGAGGGATCTCCCTTACACTTAGTTAGGAACCTCCCCCAGATGGATTCTGTTGGGCACAGCCAAACCTGGGACCCAAAGGCCCCAAACCTGACCTGTCCCTCCAGTAGGCCAACAAAAGGGACCCAGCCTCCAGCACTAGGCAGCCAGAGGTTGACCCTGAGAGCACAGTGCAACTCAGTCCTGGAAAGAAAGGCATCCATGGTGGATAGTGATTAGAGGAAGCTGAGCCCTACATTAGTGGAGCCTCACTTCAATACTCCATTTCCACACCAGCCTTTTACTTTGCCAAAACACACCACAGGTAGAGATTCCCTATGGTGGAGACCCTCTGATACCCTTAGGGTGAGTGATTGCTTAGTGGACCATGAGACAGGGGATAACCATGCTAGTGCAGGTACTTCCTTATATGGCCACTTAGGCAACATAGGCTTACCTGGTCAAGGATAACCTTATCTCCTTTCGTTTGCGGGGGTTATGTAGGAAGGTGGATACCTGACTATGGTTACCCCAGATTTTTTGCCTAGTGTTTAGCTGGTTTTCAACTTAGTTGGCCTGGGATCCTGCTAATCAGGGCCCCAGGCGATCTGCTCTCTCTTTAAAATGGACTCTATGTACTTTAGGTACATTAGCAATTGGGTATTTGTTCACCTTATCAGCCCCTGTAAAGTGTACTATAGGTACCCAGGGCATAGGTACATCCAAGGCCTGCCAGGGGCTGCAGCATATCTTTTGCCACCCCTGGCTGGCCATCCAAACTGACACACCTGGCTGATCACTCAGCTGGGGCAAGGGGGTGTAATCACCCCTTGCTTAGATATAGTATACCTATATCTAAACCTATATCTGGACACATATACACCTATAAGTCACTCCTATGGCAGGCCTTAACAATCCTTGAGGCAGAGTGCTTGGTTTGATGTGAGATGGTGCTCTAGCATGAGCTGAGCCTGTCTGCAGCTTTCGGAACCATGTCCTTATAGCTGTTCTGGGATATTGTCATACCATATACTCTTAAGTGCATTATGAACCTTGCGGTTAAATGCTATCTCTGGATTGGCTTTATCAAAACATGTCGTGTAAGGTGTCAAACGCTTTGGAATACTACCCCCTCGCCAGTCCTGGTGATGGGGGTAGCATTCCACCCTTCTAGAGGGAGAAGACATTTTACTTTCCTTAAACGCGGTTACATCTAACCAGAGCCTCAGTATCACAAAATGGATGATGCTGCCACAGACACGAGTCTGGCCTCCTGCTGCTGACCGAAACTCCAGCAGGGGAGGCCTGGACAATAGGTTTCCTTTCACAGGGAGGTCTTACACCACCCCAGACAGGAGATAGTGGATTGGGGCAGGGAGGGCTGAATGAAACTAGAAGCTGCCTGGGGCACACAAGGTGTCCCATGCAAAGTCCAGTTCAAACCGGTGCTGAGGCACTCCAGCTCTGGCGTGAAACTGAACAAAGGGAAAGGGGTGTTACCACCCCCTTCCTGGGTCCCACCCATAGGAGGGACCTAGCAGGTGATCCAGCCCTTGATTTGGAATAAAGGTAGGAGCTGTGCCATGGCACAGCAGATCATCCTGACTGAAACTTTGATA
Organism: Lissotriton vulgaris; assembly: GCF_964263255.1. Lineage (NCBI taxonomy): Eukaryota > Metazoa > Chordata > Amphibia > Caudata > Salamandridae > Lissotriton > Lissotriton vulgaris. The sequence goes on along the minus strand of NC_141695.1, from coordinate 1,138,759,248 downwards.
CAAAACTCTGGACCCTTCGACATCCTACTCGACGTAGAAGACTGAAGAATCTCCCTTGTGGTCAAGGAGTGGCCACCCTGTGAAAGCAGGCACCATCAGTGCTCAAAGGTTTTCTTTGCCGTTGCTCCCGCCGGAGCTCGAACAACAGAGACCAACAAGACCTTGACTCCTAGACTTCCAACAGCCAGATCCACAGTCCTAGCAAAGCTGAGACCCGTGGAGGCGATGTGAGACATGAGACCGGCCATCTTGGAAAGCCAGCGAAATGCTTCCTGTGCAGCTCCCAAGGCCCTCTTGAAGCTGTACTTTGGGGATTAAAAAGCCCCAGCCCCGAGCAGCCTGTGCATCGAAGATCATCTCTCCATACTCGCCGAGTGCTGCATGGGGCCCTTTTGCACTTTTCCTGCTTGACACATTGTCCAGTCACTTGCCCGTTGGCTAGTGGCCTCTGAAACGACGAGCCTTCAACTTTGAACTACTGGTCTGGTTGCTCCAGACTGGCCCTAGCTCCCCTGAAAAGGAGCCACTGATCTGACCTTGCTGGTCCGATCCAGAAGCCATCTTTGAGTCCTGTGTGGGTTGCATTTGCCAAGGCCTGTTGAGTCCGATTCGAGAACCGACACCGCCAACAGCGAGAGCCTTTGTGGGACTGTCGTTTTTTAACTCCTGGTTGTCCTTGATACTTCCTTGTCCGCGTGGCAGCGGAGACAAACTACTCAACAGCACCTGATCGCAACCCGACATTGCCTGGTCCCGTCCTGGTTTCATCCTGGTCACTGGCTAGTGACCTAGACTCTGTCCCCTCTGCTTTCAGGTACTCTACATCTTCGATCCACCCTTGGATCCAACCGGACTCTTCTCTCCTGGTCGCCTGCAGCATCTTTTCCTCCAGGCTCCATAGAACTCCACGAAGAAACCCTACGCACTTTGGCACCTATGCAACCGCTTCCTGTGGGTGAGGTAACGAGGGTAGTCCGGTACCCCTGTAGTGATTTACATCCCTAGTGTCCTAGTTTCAAGTGACTAAGTTCTAGTCCAGTCGGAAGACTCCCAAACCTATAACTTTCTGATTTTTACGCACCATTGACTTGTATGGTAAACGCGGTTGCCTATAGACACTGCACCCACATCCTGTGGGCCTCCTATGTCCTAACCTTCGTTAGTCCAGTGTAGTCGCAGCGATTCTCAAGGCCCTAGGCCTTACCATTGTTCATGACGTGGTACTTATACCACTTTTTTAATATATGATTTGAGTGGCTACCCGGCCTATCCATAATTTTGCAGCTTATTGTATGTTATATTAAGCTCTTTGTTTAACGCTTGTGCTTCTGTGCTCATAAAGAGTATAGGGGATTATTCTAGAAATAAATGCATATATTTTATAATATATAACTTGTGTGGTGTCCTTTCATTTGATGTTAAAAGGATTGCATATGGTAAAACAGCTGGCTTCACATGCCCTCTTGAGTTTAGCCTAAGACTGCTTTTGTCCATGCAACCGTTAGGATAGCTGGTCTATAAGGTTGACTTACAACCAATCACCATAAGGGTCTTTTGGACTGGTGCAAGGTGCTCACTAGAATAGTGATCATCATTTACCAGGCCAACTTCTCACATTTACCCTTACGCTATCCAATGCTTTCCCTACTGTTGCACTTACTGGAGTGGCAATAGTAATTTTTACCCACCCGCTGTGCAATGTTTTCCCTACTGTTGCACTCTTGGGAGTGGGAATAGTAATTTTTCCCCCTACGCTATCCAATGATTTCCCTACTGTTGCACCCTCTGGAGTTGGAATAGTAATTTTTACCCTTACGCTATCCAACACTTTTCCTACTGTGTAGGAAGGGGGAGTCTCTAGTTGGCGCAGTGCAGCACTAGCGACAAGCAGGGACTCTCTCTTCCTCGTCAGGGCTGAGGGTTACCTTCAAGACAACCTCTGCTTACCCTCTAGGTAGTGTGGCTTAAGCAGTCTTAGGCTAATCTCTGGGGCACATAGGGTTAAACCTTTGCAATATTACACCATCACAACCAACCCACCACACAATGACACCAAACTGTATTTGTAAAAATATATATTCTTTATATAATTTCAAGCAGGCTTGTAAATACAGTCTTGGTTCAAGTTAAAACGGTTCCAGTGTACTTTAGATTAGGTTGCCACAGTTCTTTCTTTAGCAATAAGCAATCTTTTGGGCCTTCTGCCCAGGTTCAGCAAGGTTCAGTGTTTTGTAGCGCCTCAATGCGCTTTCCGCTGTCTCCGCTCGCTTCAGAGAGGAGATCGGGCCCGGCCGGCCAAAGCTCACGCTTCCCGCGTGGGCCTCGAGGACCAGGAGCAGTGCGAGCCTCGGTTTCAGAGGCGGCTCGCGCTGTGGAGCAGGTAGCGCGGTGCGAGCTCAGGTTGCAGAACGCTCGCACCGTGAGGTCAACAAGCACAGTACCTTGGACTTCTGAAGCGGACGGCTTCAAGGGGAGCTGTCCCACGTTGCGTTGCTTCCCGGGCGGGCGGCGGTGCTCGATGAGGACTCAGGCTCTCCTGACAACGGTTCACTTCTTTCTCCGAAGGGGAGAGGCTGCAGCAGGCGGGGCTGAGGGGGGCGCACTTCACGAAGCGCGATGTACAGATCAGGCGCGGCCCGGCAGCGAGTCACTTCCAAGCTGCGGGGGCCAGGGGGTCTCAGCGCCCAAGTTACGAGGGGCACAATCTTGGCAGTGCCTGTCTTTGCGGGGCAGCCTGTACCTCGGGGGTCACACAGGCGGCGATGCTTGGACCGGGCAGGTCCTCCCTTTCCTTTGTTAGAGCGGCACGGCGCGGACAGTCACGGCGCTCGGACCAGCGTGGGGCTGGTCTTCACTTTGCAGCTGGCACACGATCAGGCCACAGTCACGGTGGTCGGGGGAGGGACACAGCTGCACGAATTGTCAGAGAGCATGGCGGCAGGCACAGCGCTCTCAAGTCTCCTTCACTCGGCGCTGTAGAGACACACAGCACACGCCAGCAGCAGCTTCCTTCAGAGGGGTAGCGCCCACTGTTCCTGGGGCGCTGGTCAGGGGGCAAGTTCACAGGCAAGCCCTTGGAGATCTTTCAGCAGAGTTTGGCACAAAGTTCAATAAAAGCAAAAGTCTCTTGTAGTCTCTTCTTTTCCTCTCCTTCTGCAGCAAGGCACCAGACACAGACCAGAGACAGCACTCCTTGTCCTTCCAGGTCCTTCTCTTCGGGCAGAGTTTCTTCTGTAGCACAAACAGGATCTAATTTACAAGGAGCAGGGCTCCTTCTTTTATACCCAGTTTCTTTTGTTCTTACAGGCCAGGGGGGCCTTTGCATAACTGCTCTCAGCTCCTGAGCACTTGTGGTGGGTACTTCTGCTTCTGCATTCAGTGTGAGGGCAGGCACATCAGCCGCTCCCCAGGGGGGCGGAGCCGGCATTGTGAAGACAGGGGCAGCCTGAGCACTTTGTTGACAAGCTTCGGTCCTTCCTGGGCCAGGTGCAGGCTGAGTCATCAGTCGCTCCCCAGGGGGGCGGAACCAGCATTGTGGAGGCAGAGCACAGCCTGATGCATCATTCAGGGGAAACTCCCACCACCCACTAAGGTGTCATCCTGCTATTCACAACCTGTCAACTCCCAGCCCTGTCACTCACACACTCAGACAGTCAGATACACACAAGAGCAGAGGCGGGCTGAAATGGTTAGACAAGCAAATGCTAACTTTCTAAAAGTAGCATTTGCAAACCCAGGATATTAAAATAAACTTTACTAAAAGAAGTATTTTATTATTCTGAGTTCAGGCATACTAAACATGACTCTCTACCATGTTCCCTGAGCCTGCTGGGATTATAGAGTGTAATAATTCCAGCAGCCCATTCTGGCCTAAGGGGAGTAGGTAGCCTTACAATAGTGAAAAACCAATTTGGTTGTAATTCACTACTAGGACATGCCACACACATCAGGGCTTGTCCTACCTTACACTTACAATGCACCCTGCCCTCAGGCCTACCATAGGGGTGACTAATATGAAGTTAAGGGAAGGTTTAGAGGCTGGCAAGTGGGTGCACTTGCCCAGCCAGCATGACAGTACCAGACTGCACGCAGGTTCTGCAATGGCAGACCCTAGACACATTTTAAGGCTGCTTCTGTGGGTGGCGCAACCAGCGCTGCAGGCCCACTAGCAGTATTGGCATTTACAAGCCCTGGCACTCCTGGTGCACTTTACTAGGGACTAACAGTAAATCCAATGAACCAATCATGGACATCAATCACATGTACACTTTTCAGTAGGGAGAGCATGTGCACTTTAGCACTGGTCAGCAGTGGTAAAGTGCCCAGAGTCATTAAACCAAACAAAATAGGTCAGAGAGAGTATTGGAGGAAGGCAAAAAGTTTAGGGATGACCCTGCCAAGAGGCCCAGGTCCAACACAACCCCCTTCCAGCCAAAACGCAGGGTAGACCAATCACCACTGTGATGGGCTTCCCTGCTTGGGGCGATAGAACATGGACCTGGCCCGCAACAGCAGGGGCACATTCCAGTTCTACGCCGATCAGAACCTATTTTAAATCCTCTGTACATACTCTCAGGGTCCACCCAGCTACTCCATGGGGCACCCTTCTCTTCCTCTGTGGACACCACCTTGGCAGCACCTAGTCTTAATTTGCTTCCAGGTGTGTCCCAACAGACAGTCATCAAATCACAGTGGCCACTGACAGTAGTCAGGAATGAGACCCAGGCCTTATGCCTCTCAGGGCTCTCAAACCTCTGTGGCCTTAAAGAGCGGGAGGCAGTAGCCCCAGGTGCTTGGCACCTTTTGTCCACTCTCTCTCCTGTCAGGTCAGGTATGACATCCTGGCACTGACCCACCAACCCCAGGCCTGTACCTGGCAGCTGGACCAAACACTGGGGTGGGCTCTCCCACTCCCGGTCCTCCTCCTTGTGGCTCTGTACCCTCCCACCTGGAGTGGTACCCCCTTCCAGAATTGTCAGCGCACCTGTGGCAGGTGATCTGCATAATTCGCCCACCAGTTCAGGGGTGCTATCCTGCAATGGTGGTGTGGAGTGCAAAAAAACGATGGATTTGGGCCCAGATCTTTGGACTGGGGTGAATGTGTGACATTGATCCACATTCTGTCCATCACTTCTTTTGTTTGCAATTGCCGCCATAAGTGCGCTGGGGATGCTCAGACGTGGGTCCCAGGCACTCCACACCACTGGAGTCAAGCTAGCCGGGCTGATGAGAGGTGTTACCTCGAAACCGGTCCGGTCCTCGGATGCTTGATTCCGTTCTGGGAAGGACATGGCTTTTGTAGTTCGGACTGGACTGTTCCCATGGGGCACAGGGTCAGAGCTGATTTGCATATCGCCATTGTCTAACCCATGGTGGTGTGGAGTGCAAAAAAATGATGGATTTGGGCCCAGATCTTTGGACTGGGGTGAATGTGTGACATTGATCCACATTCTGTCCATCACTTGTTTTGTTTGCAATTTGTTTTTGATCCTGCAACTGGGGCACCAGGTCAGGGGGGACACCCTGCACCTGGCCCTTAAACCTAGGGTCTAGACCCTCTAGTTGAACCGGGGTCAGAGGCGAGGACTTCCTCCCTCTGCACCCCCTTCCAGAGTACTGCCCACTCCCAACTGGAGTGGTACCCCTAGAAGTGAAATGGGCCAGGACACTGATTACAGTGGTCCTGCCCTCCAGGTCAGACAACACCTGAACCTGGCTCTCCAACTCAGGGACCCAACCCTGCAGTTGAACTCTTGCCTGGCGCACCAGGACTTCCCGGGGAGCACGCATGCCCCCCCTGAGGGTGGCACATAGCTCAGGTGCCGTGCGACAGTCTGCCTGGCGCAGATCTCCCAACCCCTGTCCATCTGACAGTGCGGGAAGATCCCCCAGGACAGAAGTGGTGTCCCCATGGTCATTCACTGGGGACGCAGCCCTGCTGGCTGGCCCCTGACCCACTGGTTCTTCCACTGGGGACTCCTTCCCCCTCTCGCCCCTCCTTCTGGACTGCACTCTCCCAACTGGAGTGGTACTGCCAGACACCAGAACTACTGGAGCTCTGTTTACAGAGCCTCCACGTTCTCTAGCCACTGGGGGATCCCCCTCAGCGGGTGACTCATCCGGACAGCCTAGGCTCCCCACCTGGTGTTCCCTTAAAGAACCATCCAGGCTCTGAGACTGAGGTTGGGCACTACCGGGACAAAACCCATTCTCACTCCTTCCCCTCAAGGACAGGACGTGAGACCCTACACCCCTCTCACTACCACAGGACCTAGCTGGGCTACTCTGCGCCACTTCCACCACTCTGGGCTGGAAGATACCTGAGCCACTCCCCACAGGATCACACCCCAATGCCTCTCCAGACCCTCTGGAATCCACCACAAGGTGTGCCTCCAATGTGAGCTCCCTGGGGTCAGAGAACTCACTCTCAAACAGGTGTTGGCATAGCTCTGGAAAACTGGGACTTAAAGTATGCTCCCC